>NC_134208.1:185925344-187125344 GCF_965140235.1 Caretta caretta | reverse complement strand
TTTTTTTTTCTTTTTTTTTTTTTATAATAAAGGAAAATACCTGGAATATATCCCCTGCCCCCTCTTTCTAACGACAGCCAACACATCATGGTATGATTGCTAAAAGGAATAAGATGTCTAACATTTGCTCCTCCACACTACAGTTTAACTTAAGTGCTACAATTTGGTGAGCTTTCACAGAATCTGATTTTGCAGCTCCGTAAAATAACCCTGAAGGACTACGCTGTGTCCAAGATAATTAGCAACCAACAAGAGTGATTGCTAATCTTTCTCCAAATGAAAAATCCTGTGGGCAGAAACTGGCCAGGTATCCATTCCAAAACTTTTCTAAAACCTGGATGTTTTTATATTTATATTGAAGCTTCAGTGATTACAAGAATTGTGGCTCACGTCAATCTTCCTTTGTAGCTTATTTTGTAAACAAATTTAAGAAAACTGATTGATTAGGATCACACTGTCCTTGTTCGTTTCCCTTTCATAGAATCATAGAATATTAGGGTTTGAAGAGACCTCAAGAGGTCACCTAGTCCAAACCCCTGCTCAAAGCAGGACCAATCTGAAGTACTGAAAAGTACTTCAGCTTTTTCCACATCATCTGTCACTAGGTGGCCTCCCCCATTCAGAAAGGGTCCCACACTTTCCCTGACCTTTTTCTTGTTGCTAACGTACCTGTAGAAACCCTTCTTGTTACCCTTCACATCTCTTGCTAGCTGCAACTCCAGTTGTGTTTTGGTCTTCCTGATTACACCCCTGCATTCTTGAGCAATATCTTTATACTCCTCCTTGGTCATCTGTCCAAGTTTCCACTTCTTGTAAGCTTCCTTTTTGTGTTTAAACTCAACGAAGATTTCTCTGTTAAGCCAAGCTGGTCACCTGCCATATTTGCTATTCTTTCTGCACATTGGGATGGTTTGTTCCTGCACCTTCAATAAGGCTTCTTTAAAATACAGCCAGCTTTCCTGGACTCCTTTCATAGTTAACTTTAATTCACTTGTATTGTGTAGTTAATACAACTTAAAATTTAATTAAAAAAAATACAAAAACACAGGAAACAAATTTTGATAAAAAGTTTTTCATGCCACATACAAATATATGACCTTCAAGTGACACCATTGATCTAAATAAAAACTGTAGAAGTAGTTTGCTAGCCACAATTCATACCTGAAATGCAGATAGGTAAATTTATTATCCAATTTTAGAAAATTAAAAAAATTTGTGCAAAAAAGGACTTCAAAATTTCATACCTGTAATGCTATATTACTGGAAATAGAAAATTTACAGATTATCAATTAAAATACAGCCATTACTGTGGACTATAACAGCATAACAAAGGAAAATATACCTGTGACGTATGTGACTTTGCAAGAGGAGATGAACACGCTTCTTTAAAGTTCTCTTCATTAATTCCAACTTCCTTAAGATAACCTTCTAGCAGTTTTTCAACCTACAAAAAATTATGAGTCTTACCTTCTACTAATTTTTACACCAACACACAGATATATAAGTCACCAAACTTTTAAACTCACCTGTCAAACCATACTAATACTAGACAAACTAGAGAACTGGGCCAAAAGAAATCTGATGAGGTTCAAGAAGGACAAGTGCAGAGTCCTGCACTTAGGACAGAAGAATCCCATGCACCGCTACAGACTAGGGACCGAATGGCTAGGCAGCAGTTCTGCAGAAAAGACCTAGGGGTTACAGTGGACGAGAAGCTGGATATGAGTCAACAGTGTGCCCTTGTTCCCAAGAAGGCCAATGGCATTTTGGGATGTATAAGTAGGGGCGTTGCCAGCAGATGGAGGGACGGATCGTTCCCCTCTATTCGACATTGGTGAGGCCTCTTCTGGAGTACTGTGTCCAGTTTTGGGCCCCACACTACAAGAAGGATGTGGAAAAACTGAAAAACGTCCAGCAGAGGGCAACAAAAATTATTAGGGGGCTGGAGCACATGACTTATGAGGAGAGGCTGAAGGAACTGGGATTGTTTAGTCTGTGGAAGAGAAGAATGAGGGGGGATTTGATAGCTGCTTTCAACTACCTGAAAGGGGGTTCCAAAGAGGATGGATCTAGACTGTTCTAGTGGTAGCAGATGACAGAACAAGGAGTAATGGTCTCAAGTTGCAGTAGGGGAGGTTTAGGTTGGATATTAGAAAAAACTTTTTCACTGGGAGGGTGGTGAAACACTGGAATGGGTTACCTAGGGAGGTGGTGGAATCTCCTTCCTTAGAAGTTTTTAAGGTCAGGCTTGACAAAGCCCTGTCTGTGATGATTTAGTTGGGGATTCGTCCTGCTTTGAGCAGGGGGTTGGACTAGATGACCTCCTGAGGTCCCTTCCAACCCTGATATTCTATTATTCTAATTGTCATTACGTTATTTTAGTGTTGTGATTTTTATTTTTTTACAGTATCTTGATTCATTTGAAAGTCATTGCAATATTATTAAGAAAATTAGTTATAGTGAAAATCTCAGAAACGTGCTGGTATGTAGTACCCTCCAGAAATCCACAGTAGTTTTCAATGCTCATATTAGTGAGTTAATTAGAAGACTTTACCAGAGCTGTTGAACAAAATAGAAGGCATACATCACAGATTCCAGCCATGATTCTGATTGTTATCTTGACTAAATAGTGGATACCAAACTCTCAAGTCGATGAATGCAAGGAGTATTTTAGCTAGAGACTAAGTCAGTGTAATTGAAGAAAATGTGGTAACACATTAAAAAAGATACAGTTTTGTATCAAAGTTTCTTGATAAGAACAATATTTGAATCTAAAATGTGATACAGAACAAGGATATGGAGAAGTATAAATGAAATAGAATCATAGAATCATAGAACATCAGGGTTGGAAGGGACCTCAGGAGGTCATCTAGTCCAACCCCCTGCTCATAAATAGATTAGTTTTTAAGGTTTGTACTTACATATAAAGACCTAAGTGGCCTGGGATCAACTTACTTTTGACACTGCCTCATTTGCAATTAGTGGAAGCACTGACGCTAGCCTTTCACCCGCATATAATAAGACGAGGATTTAGCTCAGTGTTCTGCATAAGGGCTCATGACTCGAGAAAGCCCCCTACCCCTTGTCCAAAATAGTACAGGCTAAAGAACTTTCAAGGCATGTTGTTGGGCCCATTTGTTTTAGCTCACCTCTGAAGAGACATAGAGGGATTAAGGTACAGACCAGTGCATGGGCATGTTAGTATTTGATTGTGTTGTTGATTGGTAAAAGGGGAGGACTGACTGTATTGCATTAGGGTTTTCTAATTTTAAACAACTGACAGGACATTCAGGGTCTGTGTATGGACAATTTTTATTTATTCTAAATTGGAAGAAAAAATAAATATATAAATGTCCAAACAAATTACAAGACAATAATTTAAATGTATGCCTAAAACTAATATATTTTATGTTTATTCATTATGCTTTGTTTGGATTCTGGAGAAACTTCAAAGTCTGGGACTTAAGGAATACAATCTGAATTGATACCATTTGAATACACAGTTACATCATGATTTCTATGTAAGTGTGTTTGCGGCATGCCCCACAATGGCTAAATTCAAGAAAAAGATCTTGGATAAAATTAAATGGACCTTAAAAATGGACATCAACATGACACTACCACACTGTGTAGTTGAAGAAGAATAACCTGAACAGGGTTCAAGAAGGCAGTAAAATATAGGCCAACTTCTAAGACACTGCCAAATCCTGGTCCCTATTTCAAGACTGAAACAATGGGCTTTGAGCATGGAATTTCTGCTGAGGTGGGAAGAATGGAATACATTCCCAGGCCATAAAGTATGACAAGTTTATGCCGTGCCTGTGTGCCAGGGTATGGGCAATATGGGAATATGCAGAGATGAGTATTTTGGAGAGATACTTGTTCTCTGCTTTAAGAAATTGTTTGAATATTTTTCAAATATTCAAAAATAAAAATAAATTTTAAAATTCAAATTTTGCATGTGGTTAGTTATCAGGGAAGAATCATCACTTTACTAAGATTGGAGAAAAGAGAGCCAGTAAAACAAAACTACAAACAACTGAAACTTGCACACATTCTGATGTAAATTTCCTTTGTCTAATGAATAGACTTTTGCACCACTGTAACTGCCAGGAGTAACAGTCTTGCAAGTGCACAACTGAGTAAGGAAAACACTGTTTTCTTAATTATTTAAATGTCCAATTCCTTACATGCAATCACAAGCTCAATAGCTATATGTGATGTTTGGGAGAGGCATTGTGTGTCTTTCTTACTATGACTGAAAGTGCTAGATCTCTTTAAATATCTAGATACCTTTATAGAGCATGTGGGGAAGGAACCTCTGGTTATGTTACCTTTTATGCCATTGATAAAAGTAGATGTCACAAATAGATCCTGCAAAGTCAATTTAGATTATTACGAAAATGGCTTATGTCCAGCTAAACAGGAGAAATTTCAGAATCCCAATGCATGGTGTACAGAGTAGAGTATTACATCTATTAGGCACTGAGAAACTTTTTTGGAGAGAGCCTATATGGATGAGATGGACTCTACCATAACCAAAGTGAAACAAGATGGTTGGAAATTATATAACTCACCCTCACCTGAAATGCTGTGTTCAGTTCTAGTCACCCTAGCTCAAAAAATAAGGAAGTCAGAGACAGGCTCTGAAAATAATGAATTATGCAAAGACTTCCAAAACCAAAAAGATTGAAAAGTCTGGTATTTTTTAGTTTACAAAAATAAGATGATTCATGAGAGGTAAACAAAATAATAAAGTTTTAAAAGGGTAAATCAGCTCTTCCTACTTCTCCTCTCATAATACAAGAACAAGGAAATATTCAATTAAGTTGAAAGGCAACAAATTTAAAATTGATAAAGAAAATACATACTTCATAATGCATAATTAACTTGTAGAACTCACTGTCACAAGATATCACTAAGGCCAAAAATTTGGTAGGATTCAGAAAAGAATTCTTTATTTACAGAAATAGTGAAGACATACACAGTTACATTAAGTAGAATAAAACTGTTTTTAGACAGTATATGAACCTTCACACTTCAGGGTATAAGTCAACTACTAAGGCTTAGGTTTAGGAAGAAATTTCACCTATGAGTTAGTGGACAAAAATGGAATAACCATGAGGTTCTCACATATTCCCCTGACACATCTGGTACTGGCCACTGTCAGAGACAAGAGACTGGACTAAATGAACTGCTGCTGATCCAATATGCCCATACCTATGCTCCAGATTCCTACACCCTAGCCAGCCCTCTCTCCCCTTTAATCTGCCACTGTGATTTTTTGAATGTGCAATCATTAGATTTTGTAAATGGTTACTTCCAGTTTTTGTAAAAATTACAAGTGTATGGTTGGTTGCTAGAAGGGGAACAGACTCCTCCCTGGGGCTTGGAAGTTTTGGCAGCATGGTGCGGAATATTCGGTTGGATTTGGAATACTTCACCTAAAATATTGATTTTTAAATTACAGTACAAATTTCTTATAAGATTAAGTGCAATTGGTGAATAATACTCACCAGAGCTTTGTACTCCTGATGAATCTCTGTATAGGACAACTTGCTTTCTTCTTCATCATCAAAAACTGAAATTAAAAAACAAACAAACTTGACTTTTCTTAAAAATGTATATGTCAATAGTACAAAGAGTATTTCAAATATTGAAATATTAAAGTTAGTGACCTTCAATTAAATGAAGCCCTAATTTAAAAGTAAGATCTACCTATTACAAAAGGTAATATATATTTAACCTCAAGTCACATACGCAGCCATGGCCCCAAGCCATCCAGGGATAGAATGATATACAGGAATATCATAGTTTTCCAACTGCTAGAAAAATATGTTATGACAGTGGTAAACTGCAGAAAAACCGACAAATTATAAATATTTATTGTATTCAGATACATAACAGTTGGGAAGAGTGAGTTCAATATGCCCAATTTCCAATTTTCAAGAAAACATATGGCATGATTTGCAATACAACTCACATACTGCTTGCTCTAAGACTTTATACAATCATAGAATGATAGAATATCAGGGTTGGAAGGGACCTCTGGAGGCCATCTAGTCCAAGCACCTGCTCAAAGCAGGACCAATCACCAACTAAATCATCCCAGACAGGGCTTTGTCAAGCCTAACCTTAAAAACCTCTATGGAAGGAGATTCCACCGCCTCCCTAGGTAACCCATTCCAGTGCTTCACCACCCTCCTAGTGAAAAAGTTTTTCCTAATAGCCAACCTAAACCTCCCTCACTGCAACTTGAGACCATTACTCCTTATTCTATCATCTGCTACCACTGAGAACAGTCTAGATCCATCCTCTTTGGAACCCCCTTTCAGGTAGTTGAAAGCAGCTATCAAATCCCCCCTCATTCTTCTCTTCTGCAGACTAAATAATCCCAGTTCCCTCAGCCTCTCCTCAGAAGTCATGTGCTCCAGTCCCCTAATCATTTTTGTTGCCCTCTGCTGGATGCTTTCCAATTTTTCCAAATCCTTCTTGTAGTGTGGACCCATTCTGGACCTGCTCCATGATTTTTCCAGGGACTGATAGAAACCTAGTGCCTTGGATTTGTGGTAACCAGGAGAGGCTTTACATGAATGTCATGTTTGAGAATAGGTGTAGATGTGTTTTGATGAAGCCCAGTTTGAGCCAGTCTTGAATTTAACAAGTTGCGTTATAGAAAAACCCTTCTCACATAATGCATGTTTTGAAATTTCATCCATCAATACCTCCAAATCTAAGATGAAGATTTATTTTGAAGACTCTGCCTTGATAACACTGAATGAGGTATCCTTTTTATCAAACTTAACAATGATTCACTGCTCTTGCACCATGAAGCTATATCTGTGTTGTCATCACACATTCGCACCAATGCTTTTGAACCTTGTCTGAAGGGCTCTGGATCTTATCTGACAAAATGACATCCCCTACCTAATGGAGCATTAACCTGAATATGAAACACTACGGAACAATGTGACGGTCTATACTATTATGTTCACCACTTTTCCAAGACTCTGACAAATTTTGTACAAAGTATACTGTACGAGATTTCATTAGAAAAGTCAATCTGTTAAATAATGTCCAGGTAAAATATGTGTGGCAATACTGTATGTAAAGTTACAAGATTCTACTGTATAACATTGTTATAACATGCCCAAAGTAGAGAAAAGTAGGCCCAAACCAGTTTTTCAGAGACAAAGACAGGCAGACACCTCAGCTAGGTGTTAAAGGGCTATCACCTGCTTAAGCAGCCATTCTCCAGCAACAAGACAGTGTAAACAAGAAATTTACATTTCATCACAGGGCAGTTCAAATCTCATGTCCACAACAGACTGTGTGTCCATGACTCAGCAAGGATGTTTCTAGCACAATAAATTGAATTATAAAGAGGGGACTTCATTCCTCCTCCCATCCGTCTGCTCATGACATCAATGAATACCTGAAGGACACTGAACTAAGGGGGTGGGTCCTAGGCTGAAAGGAGACCCAGCCTGTACAATTTACTGCAGCATATGATGAGGAAAACCTTCGCTTTGAATTCTGTCAGTTTGTTAAGTTAGCCACTAGATTGCGTTTTAATCTTTTGTAACCAATCCTGATTTATGCATCATCTTGTGATCACTTAAAAATTATCTTATGTAGTTAATAAACTTATTTTATTGTTTTATCTTAACCCTTGTGTTTGGAGTAAAGTGTGTGTGAAACTCCACTTGGGATAACAAGGCTGGTGCATTATCATTTTCCTTTGATGAAATGATGGACTTTCTATGAACCTGTTCTGTTCAAAAGGGTACTGAGCTAAGTTCCCCCTAAGCTGCGCACTTGGGTGGCTGCCCAGCATGCTATCAAATGCCGCACACTTCAGGCACAGCAGTTCAGGTGTCCCCCCCACACTGCCATGCTGCTCCTGCCCTCTGCCTTGGAGCTGCTCCCGGAAGCCTCCTGCTTGCAGCACAGAGCAGGGAGCGAGGGGGCACTGATGTCAGGGTGTCCTCCTCCCCCTGCCCCTATACAGAGCAGGGGGAGGGGACACGACAGGGCCTAGGATGGAGGGAGCTTGCTGGCAGCTGCTGCTGTGTCTGAATGCGCTGATCTACTTAAAAGGGCAGCATATTTAAAGTGAGGTCAGCATACTTAAAGGGGCAACGCGCGTCTCTGTCTCACACACACACACACACTCGTCTTTCACACTCACCTCCCAACACATACTTGTATTATTTTTGTTGTTGTTGTTGTTGTTGTTACTTCTTGATACTTCTCTGAAAGAGTGTTATTTTAGCTTTTGCCTGGTCTATGCATTTCATAATTTTTATTTCTCTCTTACGCTTAAATGTAATTCTTTGAGAAGTGAGTTCTAAAATGTCTAACCTGTCCTAACTGCATATTGCATCTAGGTATATTGCATCTAGGTTTTCGGTTTCTACTGATGGTGCACATAACAAAATTCATTCCACACACGGATGAAAAAAAATAGAGGGAACACTGATACTGAGCAATACAAGACACACATTTCTAAGGGACAAGGCTGGGATTAGGAATTTGCAGGCGTCACCCTGTATGTAATTCATGAGTGGCTAGCCAAAGCATTCACATAACATAGCTGGGAGTGATTTTAAATGTTGAAGGCTGTGTGAACAGGCCATGAGTGGATGTTCTGACAGCAAAGCAGCATAAAAGGCATCCCAGGCTAGAGTAGTAAAGGGACATAGTTGTTCAAAAGTCCAGATTGTACCTTGGGGAATGTGAAAGATAACAGAAGGGTGAAACTATTAGGTTCAAATTCTTCGAAACAGAAATAGTCCTCGTTTGCACAGTACAACTTATCAACCCACATGGGAATAATACACTGCCTCAACTACTACTTGCTACTTGAAGCAGCCATGCATCAAAGTGACTTACTTTGAGCTGTAAAGAGTTTATGGCTTAGTTCCATGAGATAACTCTGTATCTACACTGGAAAAAACATGACACGAGTCACTACCTTACTTCAAAGATTCTATGCATCAAGGGGGCTGCTCTGCAAATTTGCTCCGCACTGAAGAAACAGAGAAACAATTCAATGCCTAACCATCAAACTTCAAGCAGCCAGTGTTAATATCATCAGTGATTAGGTATCAAAGATAATGGGTCAGTACATTGGAGGATTGGGCCAAAAGAAATCTGATGAGGTTCAACAAGGACAAGTGCAAAGTCCTGCACTTAGGACGGAAGAAGCCCATGCACCACTACAGGCTGGGGACCGACTGGCTAAGCGGCAGTTCTGCAGAAAAGGTCAGTGGGTGAGAAGCTGGATATGAGTCAGCAGTGTGTCCTTGTTACCAAGAAGGCTAACGGCATATTGGGCTGTATTAGTAGGAGCATTGGCATCAAATCGAGGGAAGTGATTATTCCTCTCTATTCGGCACTAGTGAGGCCACATCTGGAGTACTGCATCCAGTTTTGGGACCCCCACTACAGAAAGGATGTGGACAAACTGGAGAGAGTCCAGTGGAAGGCAACAAAAACGTTCAGGGAGCTGGGGCACATGACTTATGAAGAGAGGCTGAGGGAACTGGGATTGTTTAGTCTGCAGAAGAGAAGAGTAAGGGGGCATTTCACAGCAGACTTCAACTACCTGAAGTGGGGTTCCAAAGAGGATGGAGCTCGGCTGTTCTCAGTGGTGGCAGATGACAGAACAAGGAGCAATGGTCTCAAGTTGCAGTGGGGGAGGTCTAGATTGGATATTAGGAAACACTATTTCACCAGGAGGATGGTGAAGCACTGCAATGGGTTACCTAAGGAGGTGGTGGAATCTCCATCCTTAGAGGTTTTTAAGGCCTGGGTTGACAAAGCCCTGGCTGGGATGATTAAGTTGAGGTTGGTCCTGCTTTGAGCAGGGAGTTGGACTAGATGGCCTCCTGAGGTCTCTGCCAACCCTAATCTTCTATGATTCTAGTATACTCAACAATATCAGCTTTGACTGAGCAGAAGCCTGGTTGAACAGCGTCCCAAACGCAGAGCTTCCATTTTGGGGTGCAGTTCACCAGTCTCAAGCCCTGAAGAATTAAAGCTACTTGCGCCAAGGTGATGAAGTGTATTGATGCTTTAACAAGGAGACTGGAGCTCATTGGTGCTTCAGACTGATGATGCAGTTTTGTATCAGTACCTCTTACCTTAAACTCTATGATCACAATGTTTCCTACACTTCAAAGATGGTTCTATGTCAACATGTAGATTTCAGATTTGAAGACAGTATTGTGCCAATGTCTTAAATTTCAATTTTCAGAGTAACAGCCATGTTAGTCTGTATTCGCAAAAAGAAAAGGAGTACTTGTGGCACCTTAGAGACTAACCAATTTATTTGAGCATAAGCTTTCGTGAGCCACAGCTCACTTCATCGGATGCATACTGAGGAAAGTGTAGAAGATCGTTTATACACACAAAGAATGAAAAAATACCTCCCCCCACCCCATTCTCCTGCTGGCAATAGCTTATCTAAAGTGATCACTCTCCTTACAATGTGTATGATAATCAAGGTGGGCCATTTCCAGCACAAATCCAGGGTTTAACAAGAACGTCTGGGGGGAGGAGGGGAGTTAGGAAAAAACAAGGGGAAATAGGTTACCTTGCATAATGACTTAGCCACTCCCAGTCTCTATTCAAGCCTAAGTTAATTGTATCCAATTTGCAAATGAATTCCAATTCAACAGTTTCGCGCTGGAGTCTGGATTTGAAGTTTTTTTGTTGAAGAATTGCAACTTCCATGTCTGTAATCACGTGACCAGAGAGATTGAAGTGTTCTCCGACTGGTTTATGAATAATTCTTGACATCTGATTTGTGTCCATTTATTCTTTTACGTAGCGACTGTCCAGTTTGACCAATGTACATGGCAGAGGGGCATTGCTGGCACATGACGGCATATATCACATTGGTGGATGTGCAGGTGAACGAGCCTCTGATAGCGTGGCTGATGTTATTAGGCCCTGTGATGGTGTCCCAGCAGGAGAGTGGGGAGGGGGAAGTATTTTTTCATGCTTTGTGTGTATAAAATATCTTCTACACTTTCCAGAGTATGCATCCGATGAAGTGAGCTATGGCTCACGAAAGCTTATGCTCAAATAAATTGGTTAGTCTCTAAGGTGCCACAAGTACTCCTTAAATTTCAATGACTTCCTGAGTAAAATCCTCATTTAACAGGCAAAGATGCAAAAGCATACTTTACATGTTAGATCAGAAATCCACTTCAAGGTCTCTGAAGCAATCCAGGCTGACATACAGTTTGGATTTACAACAGTCTCATTTGGAGTTTTCAGGAGACACCACTCACCTTAACTTCGATGGTTTCAATGTGTCCTGTGTGAAAAGGCTACTCTATGTTCACAAGAATACTTCAGATTTAGAGGACTGTTCTACACAGAAAAGTTGAACCTCAGTGCTTCCCTGCATCAAAGTCTCCCTACCAGTTAGAGATACAAGACTGCACTTCAGATGTTGGATCAGGCATTCCACTTCAGGGAAGTTGCCTTTCAAGCAATCAAGGCTAAAAACAGTTTGTACTTAAAAGAGTCTCATTTTGAGGCCTCAGAAGATGTGAAGCACTCCACTCTCTCCAGACTCCAGCTTGGGGAAATGCCTTCAGGACAAGAGATGCCCCAATGCAACTCTAAAGCACTCTTCACCTTCAAATATCATTTCAAATTTAATCTAAAAAAGAAAGCAAGAGACAAAAATAAATATGAACTGTCTCCAGGAGCCAAGAGAAGGAGCTGAAGCTAGAAATCAATATCGTTAAATGTCCCTTAAAGGCTATGGATGCACTGAACAGTGAAGGAATATCAACACTCAACGGAAATAAGGTCAACAACCCTGTGATGGGGTGTACATATTCCAACACTAGACCAAGTTGGGAAGATGATAACTACCTGCAAAGGGAGCCAGGAAGAGGGCTTGTCCCACCCTAGAGAACTTATGTAGCCTACCAATTGCAGAAAGAAGGTTCCCATCTTGGCTCATGAGGGCAGGTATTTAACCAGGAAAGGGAATAACTGTGTGGGGTGGGCAGGGTCTTAGCTTCTCAGAGGGAAGTATCCTGTTTCTGGGGAAACTTACCAGAGCCAGGCAGCTCTCAGGCTTTTCTCTGAATAGATGGCCTGAAGATCCTGAAATGAGGACTACTTTATTCATGCCAGAGATGGTGTCTTGCCATATTTTCTGGTGCAGATAGCTGTTTGTGCTCCTCCCAATACCAGGAAGAAACAGAGCCAGGAGACTTCCCAGACAAAGATGAGCTTGAGGACCTGGAGAACCTAGGAGACAAATTGCTTTATCCCTGCTAGAAGATGGAACTCTTCACTAGGGACTCTCAGATCAGATGGATTATTTTCCTTTTATTTTGATAATTCAGAATAAAATCATAGAAGTAAGCAAGCATTTCAAGAAAACTGAACAGAACCCCAGAAGAAAGTACCTCTTGGGAACTACAACCTCAGTCAAGGTGACATTACTCTGTTGCACCCTGGACAATAAGATGGAAATATGTGCCCAGCAACAGAGGGACTACCATAATGAGTCTTACACTTATTTATAATAGTTGCAGGTTTACAATAGTTCACACAGACTTTCTGAAATAAAACAGGATCTATATTATTCAGCAACACTGGGTAATGGGGCTTAGGGATATAGCCTTGGGACATTCCTTGCTTGTACTTGAAGCCAGTAAATCCCTCAAGAGTTAATGAAAGAGTTGCTCCCTGCTCCTGTTCTTAGAAGGGAAGAAAGGCTGCTAAACAACAATGTAAGATTTAAATACTGAATTGTGAAGTTATAGAAACTACTAAGAGCTGTTAATAATTAAACTAATACTAAGACTTCTTACAATACTCCCCCCTCCACCCCTCTGGAGTCTATCATACTTCTGACAAGCTAAGATCTGTTCAGAAAAATCCTGGAGTTAAAAGGCAGATTTCATCAAGACTATGGTTGCTTCACTAAATTACAGAATTAAAAAGTCAGATGAACCTGACATTTCATTAGTATTGTACAGCTATAAATAAAGGAGAGTTGCCTAGAAGTACTTCTGAAAGTTTTAGAAATCTCAGACAAGCCTGTAATACATATCGATGCACACAACACAGAGCTATACATAAGTGACAAATTATACTTCTAATGGATCTGTGACTACCCCACCATCACTCTGTCCACTAATTAACCTCTGCTGTAATTACAATCAACTTTCCAAACAGCTAGAAAAATGTTATCTCCTCCCACCCTCTCTTCCCAATTTATACTGGCCTGTGTCCCAAGGCAAACCATAGCCTCTTTGGACAAGTGAATGGCTTAAAGTCTTTGTCTACCACACAGAATTAAAAATGAGTGCACATCGCTGTCAGATGCTAATATATCAGACGTTATCAGAGACAAGAGGAAGCTGCAGCTAGAACCTCCAAGGACCGGAGCTGTGCAACATCTTGTATAACAAGATGTAGAATAGTCAGCACTAGGTCAGAGTGCAGGTCACAGTGACAAAAGATACAGAAGCAGTCAGTGCTTCAGCCCTGTTTGTAATGTCTCAGACATATGACATGAAGGTCTGTTATTGAAAAGTTTCATGGATTTCTGTGCCTTATTGACAGAACCAGATCATCAGACCTCATCCATGATGCTTAAATATAGAAGTGTTATCTTAAGTCAGTTTGTTAGCAATGATAAATTTCCCTCCCTTGAACCCTTGTATAGTTGGACATTGACTAAAATTTTCAAATTTAGGTATCTTAAATTAGGCACCAAATCTATATTTCCTCACAAATAAAAGTGCTTTTTTCCCCCAGGGGGTTGAGCACATCTGAAAAATCTAATGACTTTTATGTATGTGCCTAAACATGGATTTAGGTATCCAATGCTGGGCACTAAGTTGAAATGCAAGGTGGGTGAGAAAAGATCTTTTATTGGAACAACTTCTGTTGGTGAGAGAGACAAGCAGTGGTTTCCCTAGGAACTGAAATGGGGGCTGGGGGGTTGTGGGTTTTTTTTGAATATACAGGAGGATGAGGGCCAATGAGGGGTGAGACCATGAGGGTGAATGTGGGCTGTTCGGCACCATAGTAAAAACTGAAAAATGTTTCACAACCATTTTATTAAATTTAACTCATGTTTTAAAATCATCACAGAAATTAAAGCTGGCTACTCAAGCCTACTATGAAGCACATCATCTACATTCTTGTTGGTTTCTTGTAATTTCGCACAATGCTGTTAATGAACTTCTCAAATGCAGTGCATTAATCTTTGGTGGCTTCTTGTGCGTCCGGTACTTCCAGTCCTTCATGATATACTCATGATCAGGCAGAAGGCAACTTCTTTCAGAACTCAAAATTACATTCAATGAGGAAAAAGAACGCTCAGCTTCAGCTATTGTGACTGGGAATAGCAAGAGATTAATTCCTAATTCTTTCATTCCAGGAGGGAAACATAGCATAAATATTGAGTCAAACCGCTAGTGATGATAAAAGGTTGATGTTAAATCTTCAAACATTCATCGTATGATATTTCACTCTGTGTTCAAATTCTCTATTCTGTCCTGATCACATAGCAGCCCCACTGCTGTAGTGCCTCACTCCACTCAACTGTCAATATTTTATAAGACAGGCATCTGTAAAACTATGTAGAGGTTGAGTAGAATCCAGAAGTCGCTGTTGTAGATTTTTAAGAATCTAGTCTGTTTACTTTTTCAGCTGGCTTAACAAACACTTCTTGTCCTCTTCAGTTAAGGATTCAATATAAGTGTCTTCATTAGTCAACTTCAGGACTGAAGTCTTTGCTTCTTCTAGTACATTTTCAATGGATAGCTCTCTGATTGACCCAAGTGTAGCATCTATTACTGGACAAAGATCTTCTAGTATTGTAGCAGATGACATTGTTTAATGACCCAAGTAGACTTACAAGAGAGAGAATGGCTAAAGTTTTCTCTGAACTTAGTAGCAAAATAGTCCACCAGTCTCACTACTTAGATTGGTCCCATCTCAGTAGATACTTTCCAAAGCCAATAATAACAGTTGCAGTAACTTTAAGACAACAGCCAAGGGTCGTTCAAGAGAAAGCCAGTGGATTTTTCCAGGTTGGACTAATTTCAACTTCAGTCCCAGTATATCTGCTATTTTTTCCAAGATGTTACTCCTTTTGGACTCTTGCTGAAAAAAAGAGTATAACCAAGTAAATATATGGCCTTTTTAATGTCTTTTGAAGATTCTGCAACTCGGACCACTGCTAGTTGGAGTAGATGGCCTCTGCAATATGTATAGGAGACATTAAGGTTACGCTTTTCTATAAGCAAATTTGCACTCCACTGTGTCCTCCAGAGAAGTTTGCAGCTCCATCAAATACACAAGCAGCCATCTGTTTGGGGTTCAATTTACAAGCATTTAACTCTTCTAAGAGGTGGGTTGTCCCAGATGCAGCCAGTGTGTCTCCTGGAACCTGAACATCTAGAAGTGCATCTATTGGCCCAGCACTGACATCAAGAAATCACTGTGTGTGTTATAATACTTGATGCCCATTTGCACTGGTGCATTCATCAGCCATGTACTCACATATTTTGGATGTGGTGAAAGAGTTCTTCAATTTTTCAACTGCTGAGTCTTTCACTGTTGCACCACATGCTTCTAACCAATCAGTTAAGTTTCTTGCAGAAAGATAGTGACCATTTGCTGGTCTTATTCAGAATCAGTGTTCAATTTAAGGATTAACAAGTGACAATGCACTTAACATTGGCCTCCAGTTTGTACAGTGTGGTATCTCTTGCTTAAATAGACTGGTTCATAAGGTTTTCTGCCTGGCCATTCAATCCAGAGGCGTGATGTTTTGCACCCTTTCCATGTAGGTTGTCAGTATTGGCTTTGCTGATTGGTTTGGCAAACCAAACTCCTCCACTTTTACTACATAAATCCATCATACTCCCACATCTTGAATACTGTATGCAGTTCTGGCCACCCCATCACAAAAAAGATATATTGGAATTCAAAAAGATACAAAGAAGGGCAACTAAAATGATTAGGGGTATGGAACAGATTCCATATGAGGAGAGATTAAAAAGACTGGGATTTTCAGCTTGGAAAAGAAACGACTAAGAGGGGATACAACAGCAGACTATAAAATCTCGACTGATATGGAGAAAGTGTATAAGGAAAAGTCACTTACCCCTTCACTTAACACAAGAACTAGGAGTCACCCAATAAAATTAATAGGCAGCAACTTTAAAACAAACAAAAGGAAGTAATTCTTCACACAACGCACAGTCAACCTATGGAACTTTTTGCTAGGTGATGTTGTGAAGGCCAGAACTATAGCAGGGTTCAAAAAAGAACTAGATAAGTTCATGGAGGATAAGTCCATCAATGGCTATTAGCCAGGATGGGCAGGGATGCAACATCATGCTCTGAGAGTCCTAGTCTCTGTTCACCAGGAGGCAGGAGTGGACAATAGGGGATGGATCACTCAATGATTGCCAGTTCAGTTCATTCCCTTTGAAGCACCTGGCATTGGCAACTGTCGGAAGACAGGATACCGGGCTAGGTGGACCATTGGTCTGACCCAATATGGCAGATCTTATGAAAAAATGTATTAGAATATAATAATAAAAATATTTAGTACAGAAACTCCCCAAGATAACAACTTCTTAAGATAGCGATGATGTGAGATAATGACCTCGGAAAATAATGCATTTTAAAAATCTTGGCCTACTAGGAAATGTATATTTATATACCTTTCCGAGTCACAAATCTAGCACTCTGGAGCAAAGTCACTAACACATAGTCCAACAAACAAATATCCCTTTCAAGTGCCCCTCCCTTTTCCCTCCAACACACGCCACTCATAGCTCTTGTCCTTGCTCATTGGAGACCCTAAGTTCAGAGGTGCTTTCATATGAATTCATCTCCCACGCTGGGGGATACGAGGGAGAAGGCACCTTGCCAATTCCTCCAGCTGCTCGCCACTCACACCAGCCACTTGCTCTGCCCACCACTGTTTGTCGTGCCACCACTCCATCATTGATGGCTCTGAGCCATCATCTTCTGCTGCCACCTGCCACTGTGACCTTTGTGAGTTGGTCTCTTGAGGTTGAACCCAGCTCTCAGTGATTTCAGCTCTCAGTGGGAGAACCTCACTGCTAGTGCAGGCTGGGCAGCCTCTTCCACAGAAACACTGTCCTGCAGCAGGTCTAAGCACTTAGACCTGATCATCAGTGATTTCAGCTCTACTGAACACTTAAAAAAACAAAAGACTATGGAGCCTAATCAGCTCTATCTTTCAATTGGGGAGGGGGCAAAAGAAATAATGCCTGTGACTCTTAGGCAGAGCCCACACCACCAAGCAAAGCACATCCCCCATGCTCCATCTTTCTCTCTACTGGGATCACTTGAGCAACACAGCTCTGTCTGATAGATATCTAGGCACAGTAGGTGTTTGTATGTAAATACACAAATGCACACTGGAAAACATAATCCCAACTATATGTATAAAATGATGTGGTCTAAATTAGCTGTTACCACTCTACAAAGAAACCTTGGCGTCATTGAGGATAGTTCTCTGAAAACATGCACTCAATGTGCAGCGGCAGTCAAAAAAGCAAACAGAATGTTGGGAATCATTAACAAAGGGATAGATAATAAGACAGAAAATATCATACCGCCTCTATATCAATCCATGGTATGCCCACATCTTGAATACTGCAAGCAGATTTGGTCACCCCATCTCAAAAATGATATATTGGAATTGGAAATGGTACAGAAAAGGGCAACAAAAATGACTAGGGGTATGGAATGTCTTCTGTATGAGGAGAGATTAATAAGACTGGGACTTTTTAGCTTGGACAAGAGACAACTAAGGGAGGATATGATAGAGGTCTATAGCATCATGACTGGTGTGGAGAAAGTAAACAAGGAAGTGGTATTTACCCCTTCTCATAACATAAGAACTAGGGGTCACCAAATGAAATGAATAGGCAGCAGGTTTAAAACAAACAAAAGGAAATATTTCTTCACACAGTGCACAGTCAACCTGTGGAACTCCTTAACAGAGGATATTGTGAAGGCCAAGATTATAACAGGGTTCAAAAACGACCTAGATAAATTTATGGAGGATAGGTCCATCCATGGCTATTAGCCAGGATGGGCAGGGATGGTGTCCCTAGCCTCTGTTTGCCAGAAGCTGGGAATGGGAGACAGGGGATGGATCACTTGATGACTGCCTGTTCTGTTCATTCCCTCTGGGGCACCTGGCATTGGCCACTGTCGGAAGACAGGATACTGGGCTAGATGTACCTTTGGTCTGACCCAGTTGTGACGCTGCACTCCATAATGTTTTACGGAAATATGCTTATGAGTGTGAATATAATGTAACTGGAATATGCTTATGCAAAAGGTCTCTTGTAAGGTATCATTACAAAGCTTATAATCTACTGAATATATTCCTCCTATTTGTATGCATGTATCATTCTTGTATCTGAAAGCAGAAATATGAAGTATAACTCTGAGGTCCTATTGTAATTATGCAAAGTGTGGGCCATTAATGGTGGTTTAGAAGCTTGATGGCTCCCATTGACTAGGACAATTGGTTGTAAATGGTCTATTTACTTGCAAACCTTCCTGGGTGCGGGCAGGCCAACCCGTGGGAAATGAAAAATGAGGTGTTACAGTGACATGGGACCATGTCACCTGATACTGGAATCCATCTTAAATCTGGTACTTTTCCATTTAGAAGGAGGGGTAGGGACCCAGAGAGACAAAAGATTCCCGCCTTGTGCCAAAGCTATAAAAGGGGGTGGAACAGAACAAAGAGGCTGCCAGTCATGAGAACACACCTGTTTTCCACCTAAGATGTCTGCTGGAACTAACAAGGACTGTACTGGGGAAAAGATTGGGCCCTGACCAGGAAGGCGTCTAGTCTGTGAAAGAAACTTATTGGAACATCTCTGAGGGTAAGATTTTACCTGTAATCAGTTTCTTAATGCATTAGGCTTAGACTTGCATGTTTTTGCTTTATTTTGCTTGGTAACTGACTTTGTTCTGTCTGTTATTACTTGAAACCACTTAAATCCTACTTTTTATATTTAATAAAATCACTTTTGTTTATTAGTAAACCCTGAGTAAGTGATTAATACCTGGGGGAGCAAACACCTGTGCATCTCTCTCTATCAGTGTTATACAGGGTGGACAATTTATGAGTTTACCCTGTATAAGCTTTATACAGAGTAAAACGGATTTATTTGGGGTTTAGATCCCATTGGAAACTGGGTGTCTGGGTGCTGGAGATAGGTGACCTGCTGAACAGTCTTTAGTCAAAGTCTGTAGCTTTGGGGGCATGGACCAGAACTGGATCTGTGTTGCAGCAGGCTAGCATGTCTGACTCAACAAAGCAGGGTTCTGGAGTCCCAAACTGGCAGGGAAAATGGGCTCAGGGGTAATCTCAGCACGTCAGGTGACCGTCCCAAGGGGGTCTCTGTTACCGAACCTGTCATACCAGTATGGCCGTTCTTATGTTCAGTCTGGTCCTGAAGCCTTCCCTCTCCACCCCTTGGCTCATCACTAGCTATCAGGGGAGAGCTCACAATTTGCTTACAAATCACAATTTGAAATTATTAGGTTAGCCAACATTGCCAAAAAGAATACACTGCCATTGTCATAAAAAACAACAGCTGTGTGAGGAAGCTAATCTTTGTTCATATTTTCAAACCTATTATGCTTTTTCAGGTACAAGTATTTTATCATATACTGTATGTGCTTTTAAAGTGTGTATTAATGTTTCAATTTCAATTCAAATTTCCAACCAAATACTAAATTGGCAACACTTCATGTAACTAGTTGACCACTGGGGCACTGATGGAGAAATTCAGGGCGGAGGTACAAGCTTTCAAACCACACAGAGCTCTTCTTCAGGTATGGGAAAGGTACTCCCTCTGTCACAGCAACATGCAAGGTGGAACAGATTGTTCAGCATATGTAGTTAGCACATACATTCAAGGCAGAGTGGCCCATTAACACCTCTGAAGTCATAGGACAAAAAGAGGGGGTTAGCAGGTTACAGACTGTTGTAATAAACCACAAATCCAGTATCTCTGTTCAAAGTCCTTGATTTTTAAGCCATGTCTACACTACCACTTATGTCGGCAAAACTTATATCGCTAGGTGGTGTGAAAAAAAAACACACCGCAAGCAATGTAAGTTTCGCTGGCATAAGTAGTAGTATGCACAGCTACTGCCTCTCATTGGGGGTGGTTTAATTATGTTGATGGGACAGCTCTCTCCCATTGGCACAGAGCGGCTGCAAGAGAGATCTTATATCGGTGCAGCTGCATCGGTACATCTGTGCCGCTGTAAGGTCTCTAGTGTAGACATAGCCTTAGTGTCTAGCAGAGGAATGAATTTAAGCTTCCAGGCTCACCTTCTGAAACTGTTATGCAGATTTTCTTTAAGGATGAGGACTGACAGGTCAGAAAAGTGATTGCTTTGTGAGAAGTGTTCACCCTCAAAGCAATACCATACCACTAAAATCTTTATACCACACAATCACTTATTTATATAAACTTTAGATTAAAGAAAATTTTGAATAATAATTAATAATAATTAGCATTTCTAGAAGTCATTTACTAGACAGTAAATGACCTGTTCATTCCTTGTACTGAATCAGTAAATTATCTGTCAATTACTGGAAATTACATTTTCCAAGAGCAAAACAATAAATATAAAATGCTTTAATGCATTTGTTAATAATGTAAAACCTGCAAAGAGTAATAAAACCTTTCTTTAGTGTCTGTAACAGTCCCAAAAATCTTAACTCCTGCCAAACTACTTTCATGAACTCCTGACTCTAACATGCACAATTAAAAGTCCTGCTAATTATCAATTATTAAAGCAACTCCATTGACCTTTCATAAATGTCAAGACCGTTCTAAGCTTTACAATGAAGAACTTCACTAAGTATGTCTCCATGGGACACTTAAAATTTCCATCTTTATTTGATACTATCCCGTGTTGAGCATAAGCTTTCATGAGCTACAGCTCACTTCATCAGATCCTCAAATAAATTTGTTAGTCTCTAGGGTGCAACAAGTACTCCTTTTCTTTTTGTGAATACAGACTAACACAGCTGCTACTCTGAAATCTATCCCCTGTTGGAGGCACAGCACTGAGTCACTAGAAAGTAAGACTAGCAGAGCACAGATCTAAGGACCAGCTTAATGCTTTCTGAGAAGCCCTTGGGAGAAGGATGGTGCCTGACACGCAGGCAGGTCTCGCCCCCACGGAACGAGTCCGGCACATTTGCAGGCCAGATCCCAGGGCACTAACCGGCGGCCTTGTAACCAGCCGCGGCAGAGAGGCCACGCCCCGAGTAGCCGTGGTGACTGCGCTTGGGGGAGCTGGCGCTGCTACTGCGGGCCGAGAGGTCCCGCGCTCCAGAGAAGTTATAAAAGCTTTATTTACAGGGCAATGTCTTCACAGAGGCTTGGAAGCAGCATCCCCAGCCCTGCTCCAGCAGAGGTAATGGGTTGTAAAGTCCAGCTTCTCCATGCTAAATCCAGAAGGGGAATCTAGGCCTGGAACAGGGGGCCGTAGATGCACCTGCCCTCGCTTTCTAGGGTGCAAGCCGGCGCCGACGAGAAGGATCTAGGGGAGGGGCACAACGGTACCCTCAGCTCAGGGTCCCCGAGACCGCTTTAGCTTCTCTCTCAATAAACAGAAAGGGGGGCAGCGCGCACGATGAGCCGGGGCCCGAATGTCTCTCAACGGGCCTAGCAACGCCCTTCTCCCCAGTGAGCCCCTGCCACAGCGCTTTTTGAGGGGAAGGAGGGAGGCTCTGCCGCTCCAGCCCCGGGAGGGTCCCCGCCCCCTGCCTCTCACCCGCGCACTTCTGCTCCATGAACTCCAGGATGGGGATGGACCAGGCAGGCCCGCGCAGGAAGCCGGCGATGCTGTCAACCACCCACTCCACGTCCGCCTCGCCCTCCGCCGCCATCGGGGCGAGTCTGGGCCGCCGCCGACTGCCCTCGCACAAGCTCCGGGGGAACACAGGAAGGCCCGGGTAGAGTTACGGCGGCGGTTGGGGCTTCGTTAGGTCACTGTCGCAGCGGTCGTCACACAGGGAGCGCGCGCTCCGCTGAGCGTTCGATCCCGTCGCGCGCGACAGCAGCGTCACTGTGGCACGGTCCAGGTGAGACACAGGCGCCGGCGGACAGAACGTTGGGCGGGGCCGCGCCTCAGGACCAGGAGCGCACTGGAAGCAGCCAGAGCGGTCTCTGGCTGCGAGGCCACGCGCTGGCGCTGGGGGCGCGCGGGAGCGGAGGAGAGTTGACCCCGTGGGCCGTTCTGGTCCTGGTGCTGCTCCTGGACTGTAAGAACAGCCATGCGAGGGTGGGCCGCCCTGCTTTCTCCGAAAGTTCTGCCCCTGGAGCTCCGCAGCGGCCCTCGCTTCCCGGGCCAGGGGTTTCCCCCTGTCCTTACAGGCTCTTCTGCCGCTGGCTTGAACAATCCCTGAGCACCTGGCCGAGGGAGCTGCAGCAGGGTAATTACACCAGGCAACCCCCAGCATGTTGGTATAGTACGGCATGCAATGGACCAGTGCACTGTACCCAGTGAAGAGGTGAGCCACAGCAGGTCATTACTGTGGGGAGAGGTGTCTCTGTGTGGTAGCTAGAGGCTAGTGCAAACATTCCCAGAATTATAGAGACAGGCCTGGGCCCCAAATACTCTGATGTCCTGTTTACCTCTTCCCAGAGCTCTGAGACCTGTTTGCATCCTGATTTCACAAATGCTGTGGCAGAGTAGCAGCAATCAGCTGTCCCCAGGTTACCCATGAGATGATTTTTTTAAAGAGAGTTTTCTTATATTGCATATTAGTTTAACCAATATAACTTCTTGGACTTTAGAATACCCATTTTTATGCTTTTGGGAGAAATTACAAAAGCGGAGATGGAGATCATCTGGAAAATCTGGTTCATATAAATGAATTGACCTCTGACCCCAGTACTGTGCTACTTTCCCATGCTGTTCCAGAATTTTCATGAGAATGGCTGTGTGCAAGTAGGCGTACACAGGAGGACATCAAGTAACTATAGGGAGATATGTTCTGTCTCTACCGTGTTGCCTAAAATCCGTCTAATGAATTTTAATTATAAATGGCTTTTTTTACCACAGCACATTGTGAAAGGTCAGAATTGACAACCTTGATGCAAGCTACCCAACAATGACTACAGTGTTGATAAGTAGCCATTATATAGGGGACATTAATCAAAGCCCTCAAATAAGTAACAGATTGAAAAGCTGAATTCCTTTAAAACTGGAAACAAAGTTCCATCCAACCCTATTATGTTGATATTACACAGAGATTAACATAACTAAACCTGGCAAAATAATCAGAGACAAATCTATCTGCCCACATTTCAAATGATGAAAAAACTAATAGGCAAGTGAGAAAAAGTAGAATTTTGTAAGGCTCGTAACTGTTATGCTGTCAGATGTTGCATGCTAAATAACTGGTCCCAGAAGAAACCATTTCAGGAATGGAAGACTCTGCTGAGAAAACTGAATTAGGCCAGGTCTATGCTACAGACATATAGCAGTATAGCTATGTTGCTATGGGGTGTGAAAAGGCAATACCTCTGAGCGATATAGTTATACTGAACTTAACCCCTGTGTAAACAGTGCTATGTCAACGGGAGAGCTTCTCCCGCCGACAAAGCCACCATCTCTTGGGAAGGTAAATTAACTACACAGACAGGAAAGCTTTCCCATCGACATAGGATTGTCTTCACTTAAGTACTTTATCAGTGTAGTTGTGCCGATGGAGCATTTTAAGCGTAGACCTGCCCTTAGTTTAACATCTAGCTAAACTATCCAGCCAAATGATCAAAGGAGGAGCACTCACATTGTCTGCTTTTTGTGTCCTGGCTGAAGTATACTAAATATGTTTATATTATTTAAATTTGCACAGTGGAGTCTGTACATGCTTATGGGTTAAATATTGCTCACATTAGTTAGTGGGAGTCTTATTGTCTTAAATGAAAGCAAGAGTTAGGCCCTACTGAATAAGATATTTTTGTTACAGTTTGTAGTCATCTTTACTTTATATATATTATATATATCCTTTTCACATTTTCTACATCAATATGGCAGACAGTGGCCAACACTGGAGAAAGGTATAATATTATGGGTATTCTATTGTAACATCAGGGGTATCCAAAAGAGTGAGCCAAACCCACACTATCTACAAATCAAAACTCTTAATGCAGCCAGAGGACTAACACATAGTAGCACTTAGAGCTGGCAACAGTCAGCAACACCCATTGAAAGACATTTTGTTTCAGTCTAGTCCCACCAGCCTCTCTCGAACCACATCCACCTGCAACCCAACTAATGCCCCACTTCAGATATATTTGTCACTGTGATCTACTGTCCTCTCAATAGAAGCAGTCATTCCATGTCTGTAGATAGGCAAACCCCTTAGAACCCATACAACATCAACAAGCCTTGGATGTCCTGCAGATCCTTTGCGGTCAGCCTCAGGGTTAGGTATTGCACTCTGGTTGTCCATTTGCAGCATCACAATAGAAATGATCCTGGATTTCACAAAGGCCTTCTGATGAGATGGGCAGAGGACTGTGCATGAGAGGGAACCCACATCCAGGTAAGAAACTCTCCTTACTGTGTGATACCTTTTGTTTCTGCCATCTTTTTGTATCTTTTCTTCTCCTTCTCTCTTGCATCAACCTTTTTCTTCATTATTTTAACTTTACTATGTGTTTACACACAGTTCTTGGTAAATCTTCTATTGTTGGACTCTCACCAGTCTGTTGTTTGTGTCCCACTCTAGGTCTGAGTACGCTGCAGCACTGTTTTTTCATTTAGCCTTTGTGACCCAGAAACCTCTTAGTGCCAACTGGCAAGAGGCAAAGAGTGGGTGCATAGGGGCAGGGATCTCCGGAGTCTGATATGTACATTTGAGCTCCCCAAAGAATGCCATGTGAGGTCTCTTATCAAAGCCTGTGTAAGGATAAGGCCTTTGTCTGTAGCCATATTCATAGAATCATAGAATATCAGGGTTGGAAGGGACCTCAGGAGGTCATCTAGTCCAACCCCCTGCTCAAAGCAGGACCAATCCCCAACTAAATCATCCCAGACAGGGCTTTGTCAAGCCTGACCTTAAAAACTTCTAAGGAAGGCGACTCCACCACCTCCCTAGATAACCCATTCCAGTGTTTCACCACCCTCCCAGTGAAAAAGTTTTTTCTAATATCCAACCTAAACCTCCCCCACTGCAACTTGAGACCATTACTCCTTGTTCTGTCATCTGCTACCACTGAGAACAGTCTAGATCCATCCTCTTTGGAACCCCTTTCAGGTAGTTGAAAGCAGCTATCAAATCCCCCCTCATTCTTCTCAGACTAAACAATCCCAGTTCCCTCAACCTCACCTCATAAGTCATGTGTTCCAGACCCCTAATCATTTTTGTTGCCCTTCGCTGGACTCTCTCCAATTTCTCCACATCCTTCTTGTAGTGTGGGGCCCAAAACTGGACACAGTACTCCAGATGAGGCCTCACCAGTGTCGAATAGAGGGGAATGATCACGTCCCTCGATCTGCTGGCAATGCCCCTACTTATACATCTCAAAATGCCATTGGCCTTCTTGGCAACAACGGCACACTGTTGACTCATACCCAGCTTCTCGTCCACTGTAACCCCTAGGTCCTTTTCTGCAGAACTGCTGCCTAGCTATTCGGTCCCTAGTCTGTAGCGGTGCATGGGATTCTTCCATCCTAAGTGCAGGACTCTGCACTTGTCCTTGTTGAACCTCATCAGATTTTTTTTGGCCCAATACTTCTAATTTGTCTAGGTCCTTCTGTATCCTATCCCTAACCTCCAGCGTATCTACCTCTCCTCCCAGTTTAGTGTCATCTGCAAACTTGCTGAGGATGCAATCCACACCATCCTCCAGATCATTTATGAAGATATTGAACAAAACCGGCCCGAGGACCAACCCTTGGGGCACTCCACTTGATACCAGCTGCCAACTAGACATGGAGACATTGATCACTACCCGTTGAGCCCAACAATCTAGCCAACTTTCTATCCACCTTATAGTCCATTCATCCAGCCCATACTTCTTTAACTTGCTGGCAAGAATACTGTGGGAGACCGTGTCAAAAGCTTTGCTAAAGTCAAGGAACAACACGTCCACTGCTTTCCCCTCATCTACAGAGCCAGTTATCTCGTCATAGAAGGCAATTAGATAAGTCAGGCATGACTTGCCCTTGGTGAATCCATGCTGACTGTTCCTGATCACTTTCCTCTCCTCTAAGTGCTTCAGAATTGATTCCTTGAGGACCTGCTCCATGACTTTTCCAGGGACTGATGTGAGTCTGACTGACCTGTAGTTCCCAGGATCTTCCTTCTTCCCTTTTTTAAAGATGGGCACTACATTAGCCTTTTTCCAGTCGTTCAGGACTTCCCCTGATCGCCAGGAGTTTTCAAAGATAATGGCCAATGGCTCTGCAATCACATCCGCCAACTCCTTTAGCACTCTCGGATGCAACGCATCCGGCCCCATGGGCGTCCAGCTTTTCTAAATAGTCCCGAACCACTTCTTTCTCCACAGAGGGCTGGTCACCTCCTCCCCATGGTGTGCTGCCCAGTGCAGTAGTCTGGGAGCTGACCTTGTTCGTGAAGACAGAGGCAAAAAAAGCATTCAGTACATTAGCTTTTTCCACATCCTCTGTCACTAGGTTGTCTCCCTCATTCAGTAAGGGGCCCACACTTTCCTTTACTTTCTTCTTGTTGCTAAAATACCTGAAGAAACCGTTCTTGTTACTCTTAACATCTCTTGCTAGCTGCAACTCCAAGTGTGATTTGGCCTTCCTGATTTTACTCCTGCATACCCGAGCAATATTTTTATACTCTTCCCTGGTCATTTGTCCAATCTTCCACTTCTTGTAAGCTTCTTTTTTGTGTTTAAGATCAGCAAGGATTTCACTGTTAAGTCAAGCTGGTCGCCTGCCATATTTACTATTCTTTCTGCACATCGGGATGGTTTGTCCCTGTAACCTCAATAAGGATTCTTTAAAATACAGCCAGCTCTCCTGGACTCCTTTCCCCTTCATGTTATTCTCCTAGGGGATCCTGCCGATCAGTTCCCTGAGGGAGTCAAAGTCTGCTTTTCTGAAGCCCAGGGTCCGCATTCTGCTCTCTCCTTTCTTCCCTGTGTCAGGATCCTGAACTCGACTATCTCATGGTCACTGCCTCGCAGGTTCCCATCCACTTTTGCTTCCCCTACTAATTCTTCTCTGTTTGTGAGCAGCAGGTCAAGAAGAGCTCTGCCCCTAGCTGGTTCCTCCAGCACTTGCACCAGAAAATTGTCCCCTACACTTTCCAAAAACTTCCTGGATTTTCTGTGCACCACTGTATTGCTCTCCCAGCAGATATCAGGGTGATTGAAGTCTACCATGAGAACCAGGGCCTGCGATCTAGTAACTTCCATGAGTTGCCAGAAGAAAGCCTCGTCCACCTCATCCCCATGGTCCGGTGGTCTACAGCAGACTCCCACCACGACATCACCCTTGTTGCTCTCACTTCTAAACTTAATCCAGAGACTCTCAGGTTTTTCTGCAGTTTCATACCGGAGCTCTGAGCAGTCATACTGCTCCCTTACATACAATGCAACTCCCCCACCTTTTCTGCCCTGCCTGTCCTTCCTGAACAGTTTATATCCATCCATGACAGTACTCCAGTCATGTGAGTTATCCCACCAAGTCTCTGTTATTCCAATAACATCATAATTCCTTGACTGTGCCAGGACTTCCAGTTCTCCCTGCTTGTTTCCCAGGCTTCTTGCATTTGTGTATAGGCACTTGAGATAACTCGCTGATCATCCCTCTTTCTCAGTATTAGGCAGGAGCCCTGCCCTCTCGCACACTCCTGCTCATGCTTCCTCCCGGCATCCCACTTCCTCACTTACCTCAGGGCTTTGGTCTTCTTCCCCCGGTGAACCTAGTTTAAAGCCCTCCTCACTAGGTTAGCCAGCCTGCTTTCGAAGATGCTCTTCCCTCTTCATTAGATGGAGCCCGTCTCTGCCTAGCACTCCTCCTTCTTGGAACACCATCCCATGGTCAAAGAATCCAAAGCCTTCTCTCCGACACCACCTGCGTAGCCATTCGTTGACTTCCACAATTCGACAGTCTCTGCCCAGGCCTTTTCCTTCCATGGGGAGGATGGACGAGAAGACCACTAATAAGAAAGAAAGACATCAAAGAAGAACTACTCACCTCCAAGACACAGGTTAAGATCAGAGCTGCTAAGAGTCCTCTGCACAACTGTGACGTGCAGCAACCAGAATCCAGACAACACTGACCTTGCCTGGCCAACAGGGAAAGTTCGCCTGCCTGATCAGGATTGGTGAGCATAGCATTGTATGCTTAGCATGTGTATTCTGCTTGGTAATTGTCAATAAACAGAGGATAAGGATATTGCTGTGTAAGGCTCTTTCACTGGTAAAATGTCCTGCAAATCCACTGAAAATTACACCCTGAGCCCTCGGAATTGGGTAAGGGTACTTAAATTGACAGGGTTATGCCTGAGTCCTAGGAACAGAGTAAGGGTGGGTGCCCTAGAGTGTAAGGTTGCGCCTGCGCCCACAGAAGGGTAAAAGTGGGTGTGTAAATTAAGAGGGTTACACCTTGAGCCCTAGGAACTGGGTAAGGGTGGGGGCTCCTAGAGTGTGTGGGGGATTACAGATAATTTTGTGCAGGTAACACTGATTTTAACCTGGTCATCAATATCATTGTGAAACGAATATACAGATGCTCAGGGTTTAGCTGATCGCCATATCTGGGGTCGGGAAGGAATTTTCCTCTAGGGCAGATTGGAAGAGGCCCTGGAGGTTTTTCACCTTCCTCTGTAGCATGGAGCATGGGTCACTTGCTGGAGGATTCTCTGCTCCTTGAAGTCTTTAAACTACAATTTGAGGACTTCAATAGCACAGATATAGGTGTGAGGTTTTTTGCAGGAGTGGTGGGTGAAATTCTGTGGCCTGCGTTGTGCAGGAGGTCAGACTAGATGATCATAATGGTCCCTTCTGATCTAAATATCTATGAATCTATGAATCTATGTTGTTTAAGGAGCTGTGTATATACACGATATGTTAGTAAGGTCTGTGTCTAGGTCTAGGGACTGATCACCAGCAAAGGTGAAAAACAGGTTTTCTGTCACACAAGAAATATTTATCTAGCTGACTGTTTACATGTAAATTAAATATTGTATAGTTCACAGTGGGCATCCTCTCCAGTCTGAACTGAATGCTAATAAAGGATTGTGAAAACTTTTAAGGGAGAAAAGTAACAGGAAAAGTAAGCAGTGGGGTGGGAGACCCTGTCTTTAGGTACACATCAAAGGCTTGCACAAGTATCTTTGGGGGCAAAGAAGACGCCCTGTCATCCTTCATTTACGAAGTAAATGGACTGCGGGTTTTACTTCATGAAAGAGGGGTTTCAACCAGGCTTGGTTGAAAATGGTGGAAAGAACTTAGTGTGAGATAAGCTTCTTTAGACAAGAGGAAAATTTGTTAGTTAAGTTTTTTGTCTCTAGAAAGCATGTTATGATTTTGTTTTGTATGTAATCATTTGTTTCTGATATTCTTACTGTCACTTAAATCTCTGTTCTTTGATAATAAATGTATTTTTGTTTTCACTATAAATGTCTAAGTGCTGAGGTGTTAAGCAAAGTGATGGTCCTGAGTTGAATCTTACAAGTTGGTGTGCACTGTTCCTTTAGGAACAGCAGGCCAGGCAATTCTGTGAGTGTTCAGTGGATAGGAGGCTGGACACTGCAGGGAATGCTCTGAGGACTCGGGGGTTGTCATGAGCCTATTGCTACCTGTATGGAGAGACTGAGGCCTGGAAAACAGTGCTTGAGTTGCCAGAGGCTGATGGATTCAGGGAGCTGTTCCACAGCAGGGACAGATAAGACTTCCTCATGCTAAGCACAGGTGATGGTGAAGTGCCTCACAACCCTGGGTACCCAGGGGAAGCGTCACAACCTCTCTAGCACATCTTTGGCTGTTACCCGCTCACATAAATGGGACCATGCAACCCATCTTCCCTATGTCCCCAGGACCAGTGCTAACCACTCAGACTTTTCAGTAGCTTAAGCACACCTTCTAAATAAGGCAACGTTTTTGTCACGGATATTTTTAGTAAAAGTCATAGACAAAAATTCACGTAAGCCTGTGACCTGTCCCTGACTTTTACTAAAAGTATCTGTGATAAAAACGTATCCTTATTTAGAAGGTGTGCTTAAGCTACAGAAAAGTCCAAAAATATCCATGACAAAATGGGGAGGCGGTTTCAGCACCCACGGCTGCTGGGGGACCCAGGTCCCCCCACTGCTGCAAGGAGTGGGAACTCTGGGGTCCCCCTGTCCCTGGGGACTGGGCTGCTGTGGGGTCCCCTCACCCCCGCAAGGCAGCTGGATACTCAGGGGGGTCCACTCCCACCCACTGCGCCTGGGCAGCTGCAGGGTCCTCCCACCAGGGCGGGGGCTGGGAACTGCAGGGAGGCGGGCTGGGAGCTCCAGCCCAGTGGCAGAAAATGTCACTGAGGTCAATGGATGTCATGGATTCTGTGACTTCTGTGACATAATCATAGCTTTATTTCTAAAACAACTCCAACCATATGGGAACTCTGGGTTTACAGTTTAGCTATTCAGAGACACGTGATAGTAGAAAGCGAGCAGTCATATAGGCTTTTTAATAAATAATTTTTCTTAAATAATTTCTTCTTTTCTTAAATAGTTTCTTAAATAATTACTCTTAAATAGCATGAGAGCTAGACAAAATGACACCTGCACATATTTCTCTGCCTCAGTTTCTCACCACTCTGGAGGTAGTTTGGGTTTATGGCAGAGTCCTCTGAGGAGTCCAGGAGTCTCCTCTACTGCACATGGCTTCTGTTCCTAATCATGAAGTCTCTTTCCTTCCTCTAGGTCAGCTAGCTTTTGCCTTCCTTGGCTGGTCCCTCAGTTAACAGCCCCCACTCCCCCCGAACTCCACCCACAGCTAACTCTCTTCCTCTCTCCTGCCCCAAGCTTCTTTTGTACTCTGTGAATTAATCAAGTTTATGTGTCACACAACCAACAACAGATTCCTTTGTTCTGCATTCCCCAAAGCTCAACTCTTGCAGAGAAGTTGGAACAAACTGGCTTCTTCCAGCCTTCTGCCATCCTATTATTCTGTCTGGAACAGATCTCTTAATAGCTTAATAGCCCCCAATGACAGTCTCATTCAAAGATAGACTTGTAGGCTCCATTTCCTCCTTTTCTCCATCCCTTGGAGAAAGCTACATTATATTTTGTTAACATTATGTGTAAGAATCAGGATGTGAAAAATCTTGTTGCCTAGAAGCCCAGGACAAGTTGGAGTACGATCTGGACAAGTAAAAGTATCATGATTTCTGTCTGCCAGACAAAAACAAGAGAGACTTGCAGTGGGTTGCATGAGATCAGATACAGCTATACTGAGTTGCCAGTCATGGGGAAGGATGTCTGGAGGGGATGAATGTAATGAAGTGGGAATTTTTCATAAAGTTTTTATGAATCCTGTGTGTGCTTCATTTTTCCCCTATATGTTGCTTTGCTGCCATGTGGGGGAAAGAGGATTAAGTCTGCTTTCAGGGCAGACCAAAAAAACATAGGTATGTGAGTGTTGCCTACCTGTCTGAGTGGACTGAATGGAGCATTAAAAGGACTAGCCAACGCAGCTAGCAATCAACATCCCAGAGAATGGAGCTTTTTCCCACCTCTCAGAAGGGGTTTGTGAATTCAGCATGGCCCTGCCTGGAGAACAAAGGACTAGGAGGTGACCAACAGGGAGAAAATAACTGGTTTTGGAGGGCTTGTCTACACTGGCAAGTTTTGTCGATGAAACTAATGTCGACACGAAAAAATAGACAAAAGCAAAGTCACCGAGTCTACATTTTCTCCCTCTGTCGACAGATCATGTCTACATTCGGGGCACCATTGTCAACATTGTGAGCAATGCACTGTGGGTATATTTGGGCATAAGCTTTTGTGGGTAAAAAACCCCACTTCTTCAGATGCATGGAGTGAAAATTACAGATGTAGGCATTATATACTGACACATGAAGAGAAGGGAGTTACCTTACAAGTGGAGAACCAGTGTTGACAGGGCCAATTCAATTAGGGTGGATGTAGTCCACTCCCAATAATTGATGAGGAGGTGTCAATATCAGGAGAGGGAAAGTTGCTTTTGTAGTGAGCCAGCCACTCCCAGTCCCTATTCAAGCCCAAATTAATGGTGTTAAATTTGCAAATAAATTTTAGTTCTGCAGTTTCTCTTTGAAGTCTGTTTTTGAAGTTTTTTTGTGGAAGGATAGCTACTTTTAAATCTGTTATTGAATGTCCAGGGAAATTGAAGTGTTCTCTTACAGGCTTTTGTATGTTACCATTCCTGATGTCTGATTTGTGTCCATTTATTCTGTTACATAGAGACTGTCAGGTTTGGCCAATGTACATGGCAGAGGGGCATTGCTGGCACATGATGGCATATTTCACATTAGTAGATGTGCAGGTGAATGAGTCCCTGATGGTGTGGCTGATGTGTTTGGGTCCTCTGATGGTGTCGCTAGAGTAGATATGGGGACAGAGTAGGCAACGAGGTTGGTTACAGGGATTGGTTCCTGGGATAGTGTTTCTGTGGTGTGGTGTGTAGTTGCTGGTGAGTATTTGATTCAGGTTGGGGGGCTGTCTGTAAGCAAGGACTGGCCTGCCTTCCAAGGTCTGTGAGAGTGAGGGATCGTTTTCTAGGATAGGTTGTAGATCGTTTATGATTGCTGGAGAGGTTTTAGCTGGGGGCTGTATGTGATGGCCAGCGGTGTTCTTTTATTTTCCTTGTTGGACCTGTCCTGTAGTAGGTGACTTCTGGGTACCTGTCTCACTCTGTCAATCTGTTTCCTCACTTTCCCAGGTGGGTATTGTAGTTTTAAGAATGCTTGAGAAAGATCTGGTAGGTGTTTGTCTCTGTCTGAGGGATTGGAGCAAATTTGGTTGTATCTTAGGGCCTGGCTGTAGACAATGGATCATGTGATGTGTCCTGGATGGAAGCTGGAGGCATGTAGGTAAGTATAGCGGTCAGTAGGTTTCCAGTATAGGGTGGTGGTTATGTGACCATCACTTATTTGCATTGTAGTGTCCAAGAAGTGGATCTCTTGTGTGGACTGATCCAGGCTGAGGTTGATGGTGGGGTGGAAATTGTTGAAATCCAGGTGGAATTCTTCAAGGGCCTCCTTCCCATGGGTCCATATGATGAAGATGTCATCAGTGTAACACAACTAGAGGAGGGGTACTAGGGCACAAGAGCTGAGGAAGCATTGTTCTAAGTCAGCCATAAAAATGTTGGCATACTGTGGAGCCATGCGGGTACCCATAGCAGTGCCGCTGACTTGAAGGTATAAGTTGTCCCCAAATCTAAAATGATTGTGGGTGAGGACAAAGTCACAAAGCTCAGCCACCAGGTGTGCCGTAGCCTCATCAGGGATACTGTTCTTGACAGCTTGTAGTGAGGATGGACTCTAACTTCCACCCAGCCATTGCAACATGCTTCTCTACTAAAAGGGCAGCTCTCATTCTGCTGTCCTTGTGCCGCAGGTCTGGGTACCAGCTCAGCAGATAGCTCCAGGAAGGTTGCTTTACGCATCCTAAAGTTCTGTATCCCACACCTGCACGACAATGCAATGCCACCAATCAGTGCTTGTTTCCCTGGCCCAAAAGCGACGATCTGCTGTATGCAGCTGCTCTGTGAATGCCAAAAGCACTGATAAGTTGCTGCTGTCCATATCACACTCAGTTGTGTGTGATTCATTCTCTGTCAGTAACTTTGCGAGTAACTCTGCTGCCATGCACGATGTCCTCGCGGCAGTTAACAGCGCATAGGAGAGAAGTGCGGGATCCATCCTCTCTCACTTGGCTTTACCGTTTGAATAGCTAGATGCTAGGGTTGTCCAAGGAGCCCAGAGGGCTGCTATTAACATCAGAGAGGCTTTGAGGAACCACTTTGACAATGAGGGGAACTAACACATGTCTGCTTTGGAGTTGCTTCCCTGGTGCATCCATGAACAATTTTGGGGCCCGAGATCCATGCAACAAAATGCTTTAGAAGCCTTTTCCCGAGAGTGAATTGATTGCTATATGCTTTTGTAGAACACAGAATAAAAACGCTGTACCATTAAATACCTTAGCCTTTATTTATTGTTAAAAAGGGTAAAACCGCACAATGGTGTGTAGCTCCAGCTATCATTGTCCAAGCTGTGAGAGGGGGTGGAGCGATGGGGAAACTCAGGAGTGCTGTGAAGTGAAAAGGAACGTCTGGGCATAGAGGGGGTGGGGTTGGCAAAGAATTGTGCATGTGCTGCAGTGGAGGTTGATCACGGATCTGCTCAGTCTGCAGCTGTATCAAAGACTTGAGCAGCTCTGTCTGATCCTCCCTCACTTCTATCAGCCGCTCTGTCGCTTGCCTAGCAAATGCTGCATTCTCCTTTCTGTCCTGACATTCAGCTTCCCAGCACTCTTTCCGTTCCCTGGTCTGTCTCTCATCACTCTGCAGCACCTCCCTGAACATGTCTTCTTTGCTGCAGCTTGGCTTCTTCCTTGTCTGCCGAAGCCACGTGGCAGGGGTGCGTGGTGTGTTCCTCAAGGTCTTCACTGCTGTGGACAATGCACGGAAGAGGGATTGTTATATTCCAGCAAATGGTTGAAACATTTCCATAACAAGGGCCTTTTGCAACTAGTAGCAATCACTTTCTCGGTGACTTTAGGCAGGCACACAGCTCCGCGAGAACCCCAATCATGGTGAGTGACGGAAGTGGGGGGAAGGTGGTTGTGCTTTCGGACAAAACAGTCACGGCTTGCAGGGCAGATTTGCAGGGAACTCATTCTAAAATCATCACACACTTTTTCACAGGCTGCCAACCTGCTGGCTGACATCTCGCTGCTGCGGGTAAGCAGGGAAACAAGGACACAACTACTGCATGCTTGCAGCTTTCATCCCAGTCTATATGCAGCTCAGCTATGTGCCACTTTGGTCCCAGCTTCAGTGATTGCTAAATGGCATGGTACAGTTTTCTACAATGGGGGAAATAAGGCTGCAGTCCCTTGGAATCTGCGGCAGAGAATTAATCTTGGAAACCTTGGAAACTTTTCCAGAGCCTCTCTCAGGAGGATTCCCTGCAGGTCTTGATGTCCATCAACACCCTGCTTGGCCATGCAGATTAGCTACGCAGGGCAATGTCCAGCTCACATAAAACACTACCTGCCTCCCACTTTTTGATTCCCTACACAAGCCACAGCAACTTATCTGGCATCTCATCTGCTTTCTGCTCCCTGTAGAGCACTTCTGGAGTGGAGAAACGTTCCTGGCTGCATGCCACAACAGGCGACCCTGCTGGGAGCTCCACATCCTCTTCTAGCTCCATTTCTTCATCCAGAATTTTAGCCTTTGGGTTACCCCCTTTTTCTGCTGCCTCCAAAGTATCCACGGTGCTATCGGCGATGGAGGTGGGGTCACCACCGAGGATAGCATTCAGCTTCTTATAGAAGCGCCAGGTCTTAAGTGTACCATCAGAGCGATGGTTTGCCTCCCACACTTTATGGTACACCTGCCTCAGCTCCTTTGTCTTCACTCTGCACTGCTGTGTGTCCCGATCATAGCGCTTTTCACACAAGCCTCGAGAAATTTGCCCATATTTGTCCCGATTCCTACGGGTCAGTCTCAGCTGTGACTGAACAGACTCCTCTCCCCATATACTAATCAGATCCAACAGCTCAGCAGTGATCCAAGTGGGAGCACGTTTGGTGCAGTAGCCAGTCATGCTCACCTGGGAAGCCAGCAAGCAGGAAATGAGATTTAAAATTCCTGGGGCTTGCAAGGGGGAGGTGCAGGTTCAAAACGCTGACCAGAGAGGCAGCATGGGAATTGTGGGACACTTTCTGGAGGCGAATAAAACTGGGGGGACAAAAGGTGTGGTGTCTACACTGGCTGTTTGTTGACAATAAAGGGAGGGGAAAAGACAAAAGTCTCTCGCAGGGGTGGAAGTTTTTTGTCACCAAAACTGGGCGGTTTTTTTCGACAAAAGTCCCTTTGCCAGTGTAGACAAGCCCTGAAAGAGGTTGGCTGCTCTCTATTGGCACTGACTGAGGAGTCAGAGAGAGACAGAACCTGAAATGTAATGCACTACAGCTTCACCAGTGAATTGCTCTGGCTTGACCAGAATTGACTGTGCTTTAACATTTATGTCTTTATGCTAACCTAAGGACTTCCTGTGATTTGTTCCAGTTGACTAATAAATCCTACTGTTTTGAAAACTGCTTGGGTGTCCCTGCAAATACTTGCTGAGGTGCGATAGACCCTGAAGAGTGTACAAGATTCTACCAGGAGTCTATTTCAGTTGAACTCACTGGACAGAACTCATAGTGTGAAACAGGAGTGCTGGAGTCCAGAGGTTTGAGCTAAGGGTATGTCTACACTACAGAATTAGGTGGATTTTATACAAGTCAATCTTTAGTAAGCAATTTTATACAGTCGATCGCACACGTCCCATTAGGTCGGCGGAGTGCGTCCTCAATACCGTGGCGAGCATCAACTCACAGAGTGGTGCATTGTGGGTAGCTATCCCACAGTCCCCGCTGCCCATTGGAATTCTGGGTTAAGCTCCCAATGCCTGATGGGGCAAAAACATTGTCACGGTTGATTTTGGGTACATGTTGTCAGTCTCCCCTCCCTCCCTCCTTGAAAGCAATGGCAATCATTTTGTGCCTTTTTTCCTGGGTTATCCATGCAGATGTCATAGCACGGCAAGCATGGAGCCTGCTCAGCTGCACACTGCTTTTGTGAGCATTGTAAACACCTCGCGTATTATCCTGCAGTATGTTAAGAGTCTAGCTAGGAGCCACCAGCACGAGGAAGATTGTGAGGAGGACATGGACACAGATGTTCCTGAAAGCACGGGATGTGGAAGTTGGGATATCATGGCAGCATTGGGGCATGTTGATACAGTGGAACGCCGATTCTGAGCCTGGCAAACAAGCACAGACTGGTGGGAATGCATAGTGTTGCAGGTATGGGATGATTCCCAGTGGCTGCAAAACTTTCGCATGCATAAGGCCACTTTCATGAAACTGTGTGAGTTGCTTTCCCCCGCCCTGAAGTGCAGGAATACCAAGATGAAACCTGCCCTGACAGTTGAGTAGCGAGTGGCGATAGCCCTGTGGAAGCTTGCAACGCTTGACTGCTACCTGTCAGCTGGGAATCAATTCGGAGTGGGCAAATCTACCATGGAGGCTGCTGTGATCCAAATAGCCAGGGCAGTCAATACCCTTCTGCTAAGACGAGTAGTGCCTCTGGGAAATGTGCAGGTCATAATGGATGGCTTTACTGCAATGGGGTTCCCTAACTGTGGTGGGGCAATAGACGGAACGCATATCCCTATCTTGGCACCTGACCACCTTGCCAAAGAGGACATAAACTGCAAGGGGTACTTCTCAATGGTGCTGCTGCTCAATGGTGGATCACAAGGGCCGTTTCACTGACATCAATGTGGAATGTCCAGGAAAGGTGCATGACACTTGCATCTTTCGGAACTCCGGGCTGTTCGGAAAGCTGCAAGAAGGGACTTTCTTCCCAGACCAGAAAATTACCATTGAGGATGTTGAAATGCCCGTAGTTATCCTTGGGGACCCAGCCTACTCCTTGCTTCCATGGTTCATGAAGCCGTACACAGGCAGCCTGGACAGCAGTAAGGAGCAGTTCAACTATAGGCTGAGCAAGTGCAGAATGGTGGTAGAATGTGCCTTTGGACATTTAAAAGGGCGCTGGCACTGTTTGCTGAGTAGGTTAGACCTCAGCAAAAGCAATATTCCCAATCTTGTTGCTGCTTGCTGTGTGCTCCGTAATATCTATGAGAGTAAGGGGGAAATGTTTATGGCAGGGTGGGAGGTTGAGGCAAATTTTGAACAGCCAGACACCAGGGCAATTAGAAGAGCACACTGAGGTGTGCTGCACATTAGAGAGTCTTTGAAAAACAGTTTCATGACTGACCAGGCTACGGTGTGACAGTTGTGTGTGTTTTCTCCGCAAATAGGGGCCGGCCATCAAAGGGCAGGTCCTGCATAGACTGCTGGGCCTCAGTGGACAACCCAGAGACAAGCAGCCAAGAGGCTTGCCACATGAAGAAAGAATCATCAAATCATAGAATATTAGGGTTGAAGAGATAGCGGAAGCCATTGTGCGGGCAGCAGCAGCAGCGTCTGATGCCACCTGGAGGGCTGCCCTGGCCACCGTTATGCCCTCATCGAGGATCGCTCAGAAGTCCTTCTTGGAATCCTTGGGAAGCGACCCTTTGAACTTGGCCATGGCTTGCCACATATTGAAGTCTCAGAGGGTAGAAAGGAGTCGGACCGCTGCTCCGGTGCCAGAGTGAGTGCCGACTCCATTAGGATCACTCTTAGATGGATATTGTGCTCCTTTTTCATCCTACGTTTGAAGGACTTGCAGATATGGTACTCATCATTTATGTGCCCTTCGCCTAAGCACCTTAGGCAGCTGGTATGTGGATTGCTGATGGGCATAGGCCGTTTGCAGCGATCACAAGGCTTAAAGCCTTGATACCAGGGCATGCCCCAACCCCCTGCTGGGTCCCATCCCAGACTAACGAAGAGTTCGAGAACAACTACTAAGGGTAACTAAGAAACTACTTTCAGAGTAACAGCCATGTTAGTCTATATTCGCAAAAAGAAAAGGAGTACTTGTGGCACCTTAGAGACTAACCAATTTATTTGAGCATAAGCTTTCATGAGCTACAGCTCACTATCCAATGAAGTGAGCTGTAGCTCATGAAAGCTTATGCTCAAATAAATTGGTTAGTCTCTAAGGTGCCACAAGTACTCCTTTTCTTTTTAAGAAACTATTAACTATATATAACTATATATAACAATTTTACAGGATTTCAAAGTTTGCAAGAACAGGGAACAAAACAATGCTAGTCGAAGAAGCAGACATTCCAGCACCGTCACTGGCGGCAAGAAGGAACTGAGGGTGGGGGGAGCTGAGAGTGCCCCTTATACCGCGCCATGCGGGCACCAGTCCAGAGAGTGCCAGAGCCGGTCCCCTATGGATACTGCTGAGGGAAAAACTTCTGGCACCGGTGCATGTGGCAAACACACACACCTAATATGGAATGGACATAAGCAAGCACTTGAAGAAGAATCTATTGCTTCCCAACTGAGACTTTGAGCTAAATTACTATATATTGTCAGTGCTATTTTAAAGTAAAACTTCTAATGTCTAAATAATATTATGGACGACTTGCATCTTTCTTGAAACCTAGATGTGATCATACAGAATACAACTAATCTGGCAGCTGTTGAATATTCATTGTCAGTGTGTTTGACAATATGTTTTGTTCCTGATTTCCCCTTCAGGCTGGTAGAGAATATTGCAATTGCTATACTGGATCAGACCAGTGGTCCATCTAGTACAATATCCTGTCTGACAGTGGCTAGAATCAAATGCTTCAGAGATTGGCAGAGACAACTATTCTGTGCTGATGTGGGGGGGAGACACAATTTAAAGATTCACCTCCCCGAACAACTTGAGTCCTGCCTCGCTAGGTACACCCCCCCTTACCCTCAGCAGCTCCTCCCTGAAGCTCCCAACTGTTTGCTGCACCTCTCCCTGCAGCCACAGCTTGCCAGCTCCAGGAGCTGCCACACAGGGAGTGATGCATGGGGGGGGGCATATGGGGTTAAATGCCCCCCCCCCGCCAGATTCCTGCTTGCCTTGCTGGGGAAGGGGGAGAGATGGGCTCTGTCCTGTTCCTGCTGCACCTCTTCCCAGCATGTTCAGCCCCATCCCTGGCAGCTGGGCCTGGGCAGGGAGTGGAGGGGACGGGCTGCTGCCGCCTCCCCAGCTGGGCTTTCTCTCAGGCCCGCGGCTGTGCTGCACAGAGGCAGTGACCTGGAGTGGCCATTTTCAGCCGGCGTGAGAAGTGACTTCATCTTGCCCCCTCCACTCCATTTCCTTCGCAGGTCCGCCTGCCGGGGAGAGCGGCTGAGCGAGCTGGAAATGTGCCAGAGAGGGAGGCACAGCGGGAGAAAGAGAGAGACCACCCCTCTGCACGTAACTCTAGTGGGGCAAGGAGAGCGCAGTGGCCCTAGGTTGGGCACATAGCAGGGGGTTCCTGGAAAAAGAGCTGGGAGCAGGTTCCCTGGCCTCTGCTTAGCCAGAGGTAGGGGTACTGCCCGCGTCTCCTCTGCTGAGGTGTCCACGAGGGTGTGGAGCCACTGTGGTGCTGGGAGTGCTCCTCACTCCTGTGGTCCCAGCCCCCCTGGAGCCAGCAGGATTGGCTGCCCTGCCCCGCCCCATGGAGATTGGGCTGGAAGTTCCTCCCAGAGGCAACATGTGGGGTGGTTACATGTCCCCCCTTTACCTTGTGCCCACCCAGTATTAGCAGGCATGACTCACCTCTTGGGGCATATGACATCCCCCTCCACCCCCCAATGTCTACCATTGGCCATTATCTTTGAAAACTCCTGGCGATCGGGGAAGGTCCCGGTTGACTGGAAAAAGGCTAATGTAGTGCCCATCTTTAAAAAAGAGAAGAAGGAGGATCAGGGGAACTATAGGCCAGTCAGCCTCACCTCGGTCCCTGGAAAAATCATGGAGCAGGTCCTCAAGGAATCCATTTTTAAGCACTTAGATGAGAGGAAAGTGATCAGGAACATTCAGCATGGATTCACCAAGGGCAAGTCATGCCTGACTAACCTAATTGCCTTCTATGATAAGATAACTGGCTCTGTGGATGAGGGGAAAGCAGTGGACATTTTATTCCTTGACTTTAGCAAAGCTTTTGATATGATCCCCCACAGTATTCTTGCCAACAAGTTAAAGAAGTATGGGCTGGATGAAGGAACTATAAGGTGGATAGAAAGCTGGCTAGATCGTTGGGCTCAACAGGTAGTGATCAATGGCTCCATGTCTAGTTGGCAGCCAGTATCAAGCGGAGTGCTCCAAGGGTCGGTCCTGGGGCCAGTTTTGTTCAATATCTTCATTAATGATCTGGAGGATGGTGTGGACTGCACCCTCAGCAAGTTTGCAGATGACACTAAACTGGGAGGAGAGGTAGATACGCTGGAGGTTAGGGATAGGATACAGAGGGACCTAGACAAATTAGAAGTATTGGGCCAAAAGAAATCTGATGGGGTTCAACAAGGACAAGTGCAGAGTCTGCACTTAGGACGGAAGAATCCCATGCACTGCTACAGACTAGGGACCGAGTAGCTAGGCAGCAGTTCTGCAGAAAAGAACCTAGGGATTACAGTGGATTAGAAGCTGGATATGAGTCAACAGTTTGCCTTTGTTGCCAAGAAGGCTGACGGCATTTTTGGGCTATATAAGTAGGAGCATTGCCAGCAGATCGAGGGATGTGATTCAACATTGGTGAGGCCTCATCTGGAGTACTGTGTCCAGTTTTGGGCCCCACACTACAAGAAGGATGTGGAAAAATTGGAAAGAGTCCAGTGGAGGGCAACAAAAATTATTAGGGGGCTGGAGCACATGACTTATGAGGAGAGGCTGAGGGAACTGGGATTGTTTAGTCTGCAGAAGAGAATAATGAGGAGGGATTTGATAGCTGCTTTCAACTACCTGAAAGGGGGTTCCAAAGAGGGTGGATCTAGACTGTTCTCAGTGGTAGAAGATGACAGGACAAGGAGTAATGGTCTCAAGTTGCAGTGGGGGAGGTTTAGGTTGGCTATTAGGAAAAACTTTTTCACTAGGAGGGTGGTGAAGCACTGGAATGGGTTACCTAGGGAGGTGGTGGAATCTCCTTCCTTAGAGTTTTTTAAGGTCAGGCTTGACAAAGCCCTGTCTGGGATGATTTAGTTGGTGATTGGTCCTGCTTTGAGCAGGGGGTTGGACTAGATGACCTCCTGAGGTCCCTTCCAACCCTGATATTCTATGATTCTATGACTACAGCCAGGGTCTGTCAACACCTGGTGAGCCACATGGCAGCATGCACTTACGTGGTCCGCCATGCTCGGCTTTGGATGCGGCTCCTGCAACAATGGCTGGCGACTGTCTATTCCCAGTCCCGAGACCCCCTGGAAAAGATCGTTACCATTCCCCAGGTGATACTTACCTTGCTGCGGTGGTGTACCGACTACAGAACAGTCCTGGAAGGGGTTCTGTTCAACAGCCCTCCCCATTCCATCAACTTGGTGTCAGACGCCTCGGACTTCGGCTGGGGGGTGCATATTGGCATCCTCCAGACTCAGGGGATGTGGTCCCCGAACTAAGTGCGGTTCAGTGCGATTGCACATAAACGTCAAAGAGCCCTGAGCAGTCTGGCTGGTGTGTGGAGTCTTCGTGCCCCACCTGTCAGGCAAGGTGGTATGAGTCCTGACCGGCAATACAGCCTCGATGTTCTACATCAACAGGCAAGGGGGAGCACGCTTGTCGGCTATGCGACTTCTGCATCAGCCACGAGATCCACCTGGAAGCTTGTCACCTTCCTGGCATCAGGAATATACTGGCGGACCAGCTCAGCAGGGACTTCTCTCACCACGAGTGGTTGCTCCATCCAGAGGTAGCCTGCATGATTTTCCAAAGGTGGAGAACTCCCCAAGTGGACCTGTTCACTTCCGGACAGAACAGGAAGTGCCACCAATTTTGTTCTCAATGAGGTCTGAGCAAGAGCTCCCTCTTCAATGCCTTCCTCCTGTCATGGTCAGGATGTACACGTTTCCTCTGATTCCGCTCATCAGCAGGGCCCTGGCAAAGATCAAGAGAGACAAGGAGCAGGCCATCATGATCACCCTGACGTGGCCTTGCCAGGACTGGTTCAGCACTCTCATAAGCCTGTCAGCAGCCACCCTGGCCCTGTCCAACTGACCGGACTTGCTGTCACAGAACCACAGTCAACTCCTACACCCCAACCTCAGGTCCCTCCACCTCTCAGTAAGGATGCCACGTGGCTGAAACTGGAGGAGTGGACCTGTTCGGAAGGAGTCCAACAGGTCCTCCTGTAAAGAAGCAAGCCCTCAACTAGACTGAGTTACCTGTTCAAGTGGATGAGGTTTTCCTGCTGGGTGTCCGAACAGGGCATCTCTCCCTCGCATTCCTCCATACAGGCTGTCCTGGGCTGCCTGCTCCATTTGAGGAACCAGGGTCTGGCACGCTCTTCCATTAGAGTGCATCTCGTGGCCATCTCTGCTTTTCACCAACTGATCCAAGGACAGACAGTGTTTTCCCATGACATGAAGGTCAGATTTCTGAGGGTGCTCGAGAGACTCTTCGCGTGGGTACGGGCTCCTGTCCTGCAGTGGGATCTTAACTTGGTCCTTTCTAGGCTCACCGGCCTGCCCTTTGAGCCGCTGGGTTCCTGCTCCTTTCCCCACCTGTCATGGAAGGTCGTGTTCCTGGTGGTGGTGACGTCGGCGAGACGGGTTTCTGAAATTAAAGCCTTGACCTCAGAACCTCTGTACACGGTCTTCTACAAAGATAAGATTCAGTTGCAGTCCCACCTGGCCTTCCTGCCAAAGGTGGTCTCCATATTCCATATGAACCAGGACATCTTCCTCACGGTGTTCTGTCCCAAACTACACAAGACCAGTGAAGAGAGGCATCTTCATGCCCTGGATGTCCGGAGGGCCTTGGCTTTCTACTTAGAGTGTACCAAGTCTTTCCGTAAATAGACTCAACTCTTCACCGCTACAGCAGATTGGATGAAGGGTCACCCACTGTCCTCGCAGAGAATTTCCAATTGGATTACCTCGTGCATAAGGACCTGTTACGACCTAGCGGGGGTTCCACTGCCACCAATTGTCAGAACCCACTCGATGAGAGCGCAGGCATCTTTGGCAGCCTTCCTGGTGCACATTCCTATCCAGGACATCTGTAGAGCCACAACGTGGTCCTCTGTTCACATGTTTACTGCTCATTATGCCATCACTCAGCAGGCCAGGGACAATGCTGGGTTTGGCAGAGCTGTGCTGCAGTCTATGCATCCGTGAAATCCTACCCACCTCCAGAGAGTCACCTAATATGGAATGGACATGAGCAAGCATTCGAAGAAGAAAAGACAGTTACCTTTTCAGTAACTGGTATTCTTCAAGATGTGTTGCTCATGTCCATTCCATGACCCGCCCTCTTTCCCCACTGTCGGAGTTTTCCGGCAAGAAGGAACTGAAGGTGGGGGGAGGTGGCGGTGCCCTTATACCATGCCATGTAGGCACCACTCCAGAGGACACCAGAGCCGGTCCCCTACAGATACTACTGAGGGGAAAACTTCCAGCACCTGGCGAGCACACACACCGAATATGGAATGGATACGAGCAACACATCTCAAAGAACACCAGTTATGGAAAAGGTAACTGTCTTATTTTTTATAACGTGAGGACAAAATGAAACATAGGACCAAAAATTAGAGTCTGATGCACTGAAAATGAGAATAAAAATAAAAAATCATGACTCAGTTAGTCACAAGCAGAATGCACAGAAATGTCTTTAAAGAACCACAACATCTCCTATATTGCAATTCATTTGAGAGACTGGGACTATACCCTGAAAATGTAGTCAAGAATGTTTTCTTGTCAGGCAATTACATTTTAAGTGACCAGAATTGTTTTTCCCAGTTTGGTAAGAATATAAAAATAACATTAGAATAATCAAAGAACATTCTAACAAATTATAGTTTATCAACTTCTTCTGTCTATTTTTTGGTCTATATAACAATAAAGGGGTGGAGGATGTTCTTGTGTGATAGATAAATTTTTACTTGCCGAATTCTGTGCTTTGTGCCATGCTGAACGCCCTCTCGGCACTTAGCAAATAAATAATAATGATAATAATAATAATTAATAATGTTTGAGTATTCTTAACTAGATATTGTAGCATATATTCCAAATCAAGAAACTCATAGTGTTATATATTAAATGCTTTCTGATTTTTCAAGCCTTAATGAGAACATGGGGACCTAAGCTCATTTTATCACCTAGTAATTTTATAGTACATGTTAAACTATGAGAAATTTAGAAGAATAACTTATAAGTCAAAATGTATTTATGTTTACATTAAAATTTATTTGCTTGGGTACACACTCTTCGAGTGGATATTTGTGGATTTATTGTTTTTCTACTGTAAAACAAAGTAATTTCAGTCATTTCCTGACTTACTTCAATGCTGAAAGTAGTATTTAAAATGTTTATATTAATTCCCTTCAAATAATCTTGATTATATGACTTTTTGTTTTACTTGTGTGTACTTAACAGAAAAATCCAATTATTATTTAAAATATATTTACACATTATTTTTAATTGATTATTTTGGCTCTTATAGAAGTAGGAACCAGCAGTCCAGGTACAGCTATTCTGTTTAACTAAAGGTCTGATGCTACTGCCCTTACTCAAACCATTCTCCTGCTGATAGTGAGATTTTTGCCTGAAGAAAGGGTATAGTATCAGGCATAAAAATTTAGTCCAGTTCATTTAAATCCATTGTAAACATTTTATAGTTATTTTAGTTGGTGATCCCTCAAGGTTGAGGATGATCTCTTTCACAGGTTTTATTTTTCATGGGTCCTTTGATGACAGAGGAATCTGATTCTTGAGCCACAGGCTTATTGGCAGACATTGCAGGTGGCGTTGGAAGACATGGTTGGGCTGCGATTGCTGCGTGACAGTTGTCTTTCCTTTCTTTTCTGGCATTTTTCTGCAACCAGGGCAAGGCAGTTTTCCTCAAAAGTGGACATTCCCTCTCTTACAAGTCTTCACAAAGTTATCCCTATCATGAGCTGCTGTCTCTCTGTGTGTGGTGTTGATGCCACATCTCTTGATGTTTATCTTGAGAGTGTCTTTAAAGCGTTTCTTTTGGCCTCCCCATTTCCTTTCTCCTTTGGTGAGTTGGGCATACAGCAGTTGTTTCAGTAAGCATACATCAGGCATGCGCACACAGTGCCCTCTCCACCTCATTTCAGGGCCTCAACACTAAAGATGTTGGTCACTGTGAGGACACTGACATTAGTGCGACGATCCTCCCATTTTATGTTGAGGATCTTCTGAAGAAAGTGGTGGTGCTGGCATTCCAGGTTTTCCAGGGGTTTTCTATGGGTCACACAAGTCTCACAGCCATAGAGGAGAGTTGGGATTATCACCACTTTATAAACTAAAAGTCTAGTATGTGTTCTGATGTTGTGATCGTTGAACACCCAGCTGAGACAGTCTGCCAAAGGCAAGGCTGGCACGGCAAATTCTTTGCTGAATCTTGACGTCTATGTCTGCCCTCTGTAAGAGATGGATGCCAAGATAGGCAAAGTATTCTACATTTTACAGTTCTTCTTTGTCATTGTAGATCTTCCGTACTGGGTCTGATGATTGACCGGCGACTGGCTGGTGGAGAACTTTTGTTTTGCAGAAGGTCAGAGTTAGCCTTAGGCTTTTGTAAGCTTCAGAGAAGCAATTAAGGGCTGTTTGTAGATCCTCTTTGAGTGTGCAACTATAGCACAATTATCTGCATACTGGCATTTGGTTATTGTTGCCAATATTAATTTAGTTCTGGCATGGAGATGAGAAAGGTTGAAGACGTTGCTGTCAATCTGATTTTGGATGCCAATGTCCTGTGGTAGATGGTCTTGGATTATTTGTTAAACCACTACCGCTTGTTGCCTTCATCAGAGGGGATCTGCTTTTGAAGAGCATAATTGATAACTATGCCATTTTAAAAACTTCTAGCCATAATGACCTATTGTGGTGGTTTGAATATTTCTCAACTTTAAACATTCAAATCTGTCAACATGTGACAAATGACTGAAATGTGGAATGCAGTCTTGTTATAGACATGTTTCTCCCAGGATATTAGAGAGACAAGGTGGGTGAGGTAATATCTTTTATTGGACCAACTATATGGAAGACCTGTATTTTGTTACATGTCACACCATACTTGACAGAATAGAGATTTTTTTAAACTCTAAAATTTGTTTAAAAGGATGTTTATTAACTATATTAAATAAACATTTTTTTTCAAATAACCCCTACAAGAGAACAAATTATCCCCTGAAGCATGAAATTTAATTACTATAATCTTAGCTCTGCTCCAATCCTCTTTTAAAACTAGTCACAGTATTTAGCTCAGTGACCTTCTCTTACAGTGAATTCTCGAGGTTGGGTATACTCTGAATAAAGCAGCATTTCATTTTATGGAGAAGAAAATAGAACAGTGTAGTTTCCTGTTCACTCTGATTTATAGAGGATTGTGGGACTCTCAGACAGAGGTAAACATTTTGAGGGGATTAGACAAAGGATATGAAATCTGTTTCTTTTGGGAGGGAGGGACAGGGAGTTCCTGTCCCATAGAGCTTGCTGCTTCTTCTCATAGATATGGACAGTATCTAGCAGATAGTAGGGACTACCAGAATATAAATTAATTTGATATAGATTTTAAAACTTATTTTAGCCTTTTAGCTCCCTTGCAGACTTTGTAAGGTCCACATTTTTATGTCCTTCATAACTGTCCTGCACTGTTAAATTAGCTACTTCACTCCAACTTAATTTAATGTCCAGTAAATGTTAGGGCTTGATCCTTTAAACCCGTCTTCACATCCCTTATCAGTAGGGGCAATCTAACTGCAGCCAATAGGATTATTCATGACCAAAGGTTTGTAGGGCAAGCCCTTTGATTGGAAGTTCCTTGAGGGCTATGCTTTTGACTTATTTTTTCCCTTCAGGGCCAAGTTAGATGTTGAGCAGCAGCAGGATTTAAGAGTAGAGCTGAGAAAATTTTTTTTGCAAATAGAAATAGAAAAAACCTGCATTTTTCAGGGCTTCAAAACTATTTGCTAATTTGGGTTGAATTCAACAAATCATTTCAGCCCGGAAAAAAATGATTTTTTAAGTCAAAACATTTAATTTCAACTCTCTCAAAAGGTTTTGTTTCAACTTTTTCTTTCAAAAAGAGCATTTTGTTCTTTAACTTGGCCAATTTTAAAGAATAACCCCAAAACCAGCCAAGCCAAATTAAAAACTTGAAAAGAGTTTCATTTGTAGTCAACCCAAAATGTTTTGGTTGATTTGAAACATATTTTTCAATAAAACAAAAAAAAATTTAATTTGTTTTCGATTTGAATCAACACAGATGTTTTTTTCTCCAGTTTGGCCCACAGAACTGAAAGATCCTACAGACACTGTCTTCTCACATGTATTATGATTTGCTGTGCAGACATTATAGTCAAGTTAGATAAAGACTCTTGTCCTGTTTATCATATATGTTTCAACTTGACCGGAATTCCAAGATACTGCCTGCCAGTACCTTGCACACATTACTCCTGGGGGAATTCTGTGCCACTGCGCACGTGCAGAATTCATGTCTGGAGCAGAATTTTTTTCTGCAGAAAATACATTCTGCCCAAGAAGTGCTGCAGTTCTGCCTTTTTCCCACCAGTGGCCGCTGTGGCACCAGAACAGTCAGCAGCATGAACACTGGCAGCTGTTCTGGCACCACAGTGGCCTCTAGAGGGCAAAAGGTGGAACTGCACCTTTTTTCTGTGCGGAAAAAATTCTGTGTGCACAGTGGCACAGAATTCCGCCAGGAGTAGAAGTTCATCACAGCACCCTGCCTGCAGAGCCAGGTTAGGACAGACAGAGTGGAGCACACAGGGCTGCTGGGGTGGGAGGCACAGACTGAGGTTCAGAATGGCTAGTGGAGACAGACAGACTGGGGTGTGGACTCAGGAGCTAGTGGGGTGACAGTGTTGAGCCAGGGACTGAATGGGAGTGGGGGTGCAAGGCTACATGGGGATGGGGGAGGGGTTGCAGGGACATATGGGGATGAGGATGGGGGAGAAGGCTGCAGAAACCCATGGGGATGGGGGGGATGGGGACAGGGGCAAATGTGCCCGACTGAATGGGAAAGGCTTGGGGTCAGCCAGGGTCTGCATTGTGGAGGCCCCCAACTCCCTAACAATCCCGCTCCTCCTCCCCGCCCAATCTGTTCCAAACTTCTTCCATCCATACCCAACAACTCTCCAGATTCACTCCAGGCTCCTTCAGCTCTCCTGTTACCTCTGACTTCCCCAAGCCTTTGCACTGCCTCTGATGGGAGTAGGAAATACAGTTCTGTATTGTAATTTAAATGAATTACCCAAGTTCTGCATTAATATGTCCAGTAATGAATCTATTTGTCAAAAAAATTACCAGAATCTTCTTTTTGGTCTGTACTGTTACACACATACTTGCTGACAGGTATTTTGAAACCAGTTACCAAAATAATTGAAACTGGCATGATTATATTGTGTTATTTGTGACAAATGAAATATGCAGAATTTTAAAATATTGTGCACAGAATTTTAAATTTTTTGGTGCAGAATTCCCCCAGGAGTAATGATATATACTTTATTCTCCTTTTATATAGAACTGTTCACTAGAACATGCAAAAATATTGATAGTTTTGGATTTCATAAATATCCATTCAAAATGTGAATCTATTCTTTTCCTTGCTCAGTAGAGACTGAACATTCTGTAGTAAACCAAGTCTGATTTTTTTCTTATATATATTGCTTAGTATGTACTAAATAATGCACTTAGCACTCTGCAGTCCTTATAAAGTGTTAAATTAAGCTGTTTTGCCAATATCAGGAGGTTTATATTACATTAGTAGGACAGTGTGGTCTGCCTCTGGTAGCTAATTTAACACATGAACATTCTAATTATTTCCCCTAATAATTCTGTATTCTCTAAGAGACAATGTATGATATAAATTTGGTAGAAAAGGCTGTAAGTTCAAATCCTGTTGAGACTGTTTTCATTAAAATTTACATGATTGACAAATTTTCTTCTAGCACGATATGGAAGACATACATTAGTGACTTGATTTTTTTTTTCATCAAGGCTAAAAAAGGATGTGATATCTGGTCAAAAACACAGACAAGTTAAAGAGCCTAATTAAAACAGATTAGTTATTAAAATTTCCAAATTAAATAAATGCTATTGGGAACCATTAGATTTCTCCTCCTTTTACAGCCCTGGGTTTTGAAACACAACCTGGAGCTTGTGCAGGAACTTGGAGTGTTACATGGGAACCCGACATGCATAGTTGCACATTATAGGAACTCTTCTGTATTTACAGATAGTTTATTAATACATTTAGCACAGTCAGAAGCACCCTAACTCAGTAAGGTAGATAGAGATACTAAAGAATGTACATCTGCAAATCCATATACTCACACCATCCCTTGTAGAACAACCTGAAATTTTAGCCATCATCTTTCTCATCACCACCACCTTCCCTCTCATTACCAGTGGCCATCATTCTAGCACCTCCCAAGGACATCTTCTTCTCCTACTGCCCCAGGCTCAGATGCAACTTTTATAATATGATATGGTGATACCACTATGTTTGATGTATATTTAGTAGGCGTATTTCCCCTTTTTCTTATTTGTATATCCTCACCTTACTAATGTTGGAGTGTCCTTCTCCTATAGGTTAGTATATCAATTATTTCAACTTATTATCATATACGACAGTTCATTATCATGGTCCTCTTGTGGTTAGATATCTGCAGATGTAGCTCATGTACCTAATATGTATATCAGTTCATTGCCATGACACTTTTACGGTTGGACTCTTGGACATTCTTGTGGTTGGTTGTTCCTGTGGTCAGAAATTCCCCTTAAAAACTCTATTTTCAGCTCCCCAATACTTGGTGTTTTCCATTGGGCTGTATATCTGTTCAAAGTTTACCTGTTCAAAGTTCATAGGCCTCAAGCCTTATGCTAACTTGCTGAAGATAATGTCTTACTGTATCCTATCACTACAGGATACAGGCCTATAGGTTCTTTGCATTACTGCTGAATATATACTCCTAGGGGAATGCTGCGCCAAAAATTAAAAATTCTGCAAAATTCTGCAAATTTTATTTGTCAAAATAAGACTATATAATCATGCCAGTTTCAATTATTTTGGTAATTTATTTTAAAATACCTGTCACAAGTATGTCTAAAAATACAGACACACATAAAAATTTCCCCAGGAGTAGAGAGTTAAAGAAATTCCTATGACAACCCAGTTCCTGCTTCTCTGCCCCCTCTCCCCGTCAGAGCCCAGCCGGAGGGCCAGACTCTCACACTCCCTTCCCCCCAGAGCCCAGCTGTGCCCCCCACCCCAGCCCAGACACTCACAAATCCTACCATCCTAGAGCCCAGGGGTCCAGAGGAAGAAACAGACTGATGCTGGGTCCTGGGCTTGCATGGTGTTTCCTGCTCACCACTGCCTCTTTCCATCAGGGCGTGCTGGGAACTGCAGTTGCTGGAAACCCTCCAGTTCCCTCTGCCTCCCCCAGCCTTGTCTTCTATTTGCAAGCTGGGGTCTGCTGGCGGCCAACAGCTCTGCAGCTCATTTTGGGGGGTGGGGAGGAAATTCTGCACGCTTTACATTAATTTCTGCAACATTCTGCATTGTGCAGTGGCACAGAATTCCCCCAGGAGTAAATATAATGCAAAGCAATGAATATAATAAAGGCAAGCTAGCCCTATAGGCTGCAGACTTCTCCCTTGATAGTTGCTGATGCCCTCTATGTAGACTACTGCTTCTGATGCAGAGCCACAAGCACAGACTGGTGGGACCAACTCAGTGGCTTAGCACCCACTGGCAGCCAAGCTTCTCCCCTTCTCTCCCAGCGCCTCCCACCTGCCGTGGATCAGTTGTTTTGCAGCATGCAGGAGGTGCTGGGAGGGAGGGGGGAGAAACAGGGATGGGGTGCACTCAGGGGAGGGGGTTGAATTGGACAGGAAGAGAGGGGAAAGTGGTGAGGTGGGGGCAGGGCGTGGGCAGGAAGGGGCGGGTCAGGTGTGGAGAAAGGGGTGGAGTGGGGGCAGGGCCTTGGACTGAGCAGGGGTTGAGCACCCCTGGGGAAAGTTGGAAGCCGGCGCCTGTGGGTGGGACCACACTGTCATGCAGACCTGGGATGACCAGCAGTGGGTCCACAACTTTCACATCATGAAAGCCACATTTCTATAGCTTTGTGAGCAGCTTGCCCCCACACTTCCAGCATGAACAGACACGTCTGAGGTCACCCTTGCCGGTCCAGAAGTGGGTTGCTATAACTATCGGGAAGCTGGTTATCCCAGACTGCTACAGGTCTGACAGGTCTGTTGCCAACCAGTTTAGGCTTGGAAAGTCTACTGTGGGTAAAGTGGTGGTGGAGGTTACTGAGGCAATCAAGTGTGTGGTTTACCCCAAGGTGCCAGGCATTAAAGCTATTCCGGAGGTAATTGCTAGCTTTGAGAGAATGGGGTTTCCTAACTGTGCCAGGGCCATTGATGGGACTCATGTGCCTATAGTTTGCCCTTCTCAAAGAGCATATGAGTAGATAAATCGCCAAGGGTACTACTCCATTATTACACAGGCACTAGTGGACCACAGAAGCAGATTTATGAATGTCAACTTGGACTGTGCTGGAAAAGTTCACAATGCTGCTTGAGAGTCTACATTTATGGACAGGCTGGGACACTATTCCTACCTAATGACATTGACATAAATGGTGTTACTGTCCCCGGTGTTATTCTGGGAGGCCCCCGCATACTCCATTTTGCCTTGGCTTATGAAACCGTACCCTGATTTCAGAGGCCCTGGCAAAAGAAGGTGTAATTACAATCTCAGAGGGTACAGAATGTGCTTGTGGCAGATTAAAATCTTATTGGACATGTCAACAAACCTGTTTGGAGGCCAGTTTCACCAATGCTGTCTGCATTATTGTGGCTTGCTGTGCTCTTCACCTTTGTGAAACCAGAGGTGAGCCATTTCCCCCTGAATGGACCTATGACAGCAAGAGGACACTAGATTGGTACCCTCAGCCAGAAAGTGATGCTACCACTGCGGGAGCTGGTTGCACAGAAGTCAGGGGTACTTTGTGTTTTCAAATTATGGACTGTAATCTGATCTATGAAGCATATATTATATTGATTACTTAAGAATTCCCAGTTATGACTCTGTCTCAAGATCAGGCACAGTATTATTAAAATTACTGATTAGTTGGGAACCCCAGTGTGCACAGTTGCAACACTCACACTTTAGGAGCTCTTCTGCATTTGTAATAGTTTATTAATACATTTATCAAAGTCACAAACACTCTAACCCAGCAAGGTAGATAGAGATAATATAGAATGTACATCTAAACATCCATATACTCACTCAATCTGTTGCAGAACAGCTTGAAATATTAGCCATTATCTTCCTCATCAACATCATCTTCCTCATCATCACCAGTGGCCATCCTGGCATCTCCCAAAGGCTACATCTCTCTCTCCTACCCACAGGCTGGGATACAACTTTTATCATATGTTACACTGATGTCACTATGTCTAATGCATATTCAGTAGGGGTTTCTCCCTTCTTCCTTATTTGTATTTCCTCACCCTACTAATGTTGGGATCCCCTTCTTCTATATGTTAGTATACTAATGATCTCAACTTATTATCATATATGTCAATTCATTGCCATGGCACTCTTGTTGTTAAACATCTGCAGATGTTCCTATCCTAAAATATCCAAAAGCTGATGTTAGCTCATATTCCTGTGGTTGGCTGGTGTTGTTATGGACAAACTCCCTCTTAAACACTCTATTCCCCAATACTTAGGGATGACCGGTGGGCTGTTTATCTGTGCCAAAGTTCATGGGCCTGAAGTCTTATGCTAACTGCTGAACCCAGTGTCTTACACAAAGGTCTTCCAGGAGGTCCTCAACTCATCTAGATCTGTGTTGCTCAACCTGGGGATTGCAGCTCCTAGGAGGATTTAGGGAGGTCACAAGAGTAGGGACAGTATTAGGGGGTGGCAAGCAGGGCTACTGCCCAGGCCTCCAAACCAGAGGAGGCTCTGTGAAGCTAAGTTACATGTTTTAGCTCTGCCGCTTGGGCTTCAGTCCCACTGTGTGGGGCTCAGGCTTCAGATAAGGCTCACAAGTGAAAAACAGGCTCAAATATCACACTGAAGTGTAAGTACAATATTTATATTCCAATCAGTTTATATGGTAAAAATGAGAAAGTAAACAATTTTTCGATAATAATGTGCTGTGACACTTCTGTATTTTTATGTTTGATTTTGCAAGCAAGTAGTTTTTTAAGTGAGATGAAACTTGGGGTAGGCAAGACAAATCATATTCCTGAAAGGGGTACAGTAGCCTGGAAAGTTTGAAAACCACTGTAGGATACAGGTTCCTTGCATTACTACTGAATAAAATAAATCCTAAAGCTAACTCTGGGCTACAGATGTGCATGGCCCAATGGAAGAAGGGGAATATTACCTATACTTTATTTATAAACATGACTTAAAATAGTAAAAAAACGCAGTGTTGGGCAGGCCAGCTGCCATTACAAACTCCCCGCCCCCTCTCCCCCACTCACACACAAAAGGGCAGGAAATAATTAATACCTGACACAATCCTTCTACCGCTACATGTCCCTGGCCTCATGTTCTCCTTTCCCTTTTTACATGTTTTTCTCTCATTTGGTGGCGGGAGAGGGGGTGGAGTTTTCCATTGGAGTTGAAGAAGGAAGGCTGCACAGCTTTTAGTTGCCCTGCCCAGCCACTCATGAGTCAGGAATGCATGGTTTGTACTGACATGGACTTGTCTAAGCTGCTGCTGGAGTGAGGGTACATTGCAGGGTGATCATGCTATGGTGTTGGGGAAGGCAGTAGGAGATGGTACTCTTGCAGCCCTTATGGACAGGAGTCACTGAAAGTTCCCTCTGTCCTCCTCCCTTAGCTGCCATTTCTGTTCCAGGAACCTGCTCCCTTGCTGAAACCCTATCCTCCACCTGGGCAGTGAGCCTCAGTCTTTTCTCCTCCCTGTCAGCATGCCAGTGTTCCAGGCTTTTGTCCCTCTTTTTCTGATATTGGACTTGCTGGTCTGCCCTCTCAAGAACATAGACCATAACTTCATCATGGAAATGCTTCCTTATGGAACTGTCTGTGAAGGTATATTGGGCCAAGGATCAAGTTCCTGAAGATCATCAGGCAGTATAGATTGAGGATCCTGAAACAGGACAAGAAACAGAGGGTTATCGTCTAAACTAGCTCAGTGAGCACAGAATTAATTTGTGTGGAATCTCAACATAAAATATAACATTTCTAAAGTGAACCAATACGTATTGTGAAGGGGTGCTTCAGTCCTCATACTGTCTCTGGACACAGTCTTGTTAATTGCAGTTACAGAAGTGCAGAGACAATGGTAAGTTTAAAATTATAACCATTTTCTTGTTTTACAAAAATTTCATAACTAATTGCCAGATGGGGGTGGGAGGCAGGTGTGGATAGTGTCCTTGCTGCAAAAGGCTTTTTCTGTTATTTCAGGCCTTTCATATTTTGGAAGACATAACTGTTCTTGTGGCACCCTACTGGCAGAGGAAGATGTTATTGGAGGCAAACCTGCAGTCTATGCAGCTGAAGTATTCCCCTTCCCTGCGATGTGACTATCTGGAATTCCTGCTTCAGGAAAATTTTCCTGCTTTCAGCAGCCATGTGATTTCCTCTGTTAATGGTGCACTTAAACACCCTGAAATCTGCAGCTTTCCTCCACCCAGCACAGTTCTGGGGAAAAACTGACACCCCACTCATACTTTGCAGAAATTATTTTGTGACCTGCAGACTGCATGGATTAGCTCTAACTGAAATGACTAGATTTGAAAATAGAATACTGTTTCCCAAACATGCACACACTGTTCACTGTTTACAGGTGGTTCCATAGACCCAGGAGGAGTGATTACAAAGTGGCAAATTTCTTATGACTGAAAGAAAAACATGAATGACCACAGCAAGTCTCTAAGGTGCCACAAGTACTCCTTTTCGTAGCAAACGTGACTTAACAGTTAAAATAAACTTAACAGCTGTTTATGATGTTTGAAATTCCAAGTTGCCATTTTGAACTCCATGTGATACAATCCTCCTTAAGTGGCTACACTCCTTTAGTGGCTACACTGGTGTCCTCCAAAGATCTGTACTGGGACCAGTCCTATTCAACATATTCATAAATGATCTGGAAAAAGGGGTAAACAGTGAGGTGGCAAAATATGCAGATGGTACAAAACTTCTCAAGATAGTTAAGTCCCAGACAGATTGCGAAGAGCTACAAAAGAATCTCTCAAAACTGGGTGACTGGACAACAAAATGGCAGATGAAATTCAATGTTGATAAATGCAAAGTAGTGCACATTGAAAAACATAATCCCAACGATACATATAAAAAGATGGAGTCTAAATTAGCTGTTACCACTCAAGAAAGAGATCTTGGAGTCATTGTGGATAGTTCTCTGAAAACATCCACTCGATGTGCAGCAGCAGTCAAAAACAGAATGTTAGGAATCATTAAAAAGAAGAGGAGTACTTGTGGAACCTTAGAGACTAACAAATTTATTTGAGCATAAGCTTTCGTGAGCTACAGCTCACTTCATCGGATGCATTCAGTGGAAAATACAGTGGGGAGATTTATATACATAGGGAACATGAAACAATGGGTGTTACCATAAACGCTGTAAGGAGAGTGATCACTTAAGATGAGCTATTACCAGCAGGAGAGTGTGGGGGAAAAAACCTTTTGTAGTGATAATCAAGGTGGATCATTTCCAGCAGTTGACAAGAACGTCTGAGGAACAGTGGGGAGTTGGGGGGAGAGATAAACATGGGGAAATAGTTTTACTTTGTGTAATGACCCATCCACTCCCAGTCTCTATTCAAGCCTAAGTTAATTGTATCCAGTTTGCAAATTAATTCCAATTCAGCAGTCTTTCGTTGGAGTCTGTTTTTGAAGTTTTTTTGTTGAAGAATTGCCACTTTTAGGTCTGTAATCGAGTGACCAGAGAGATTGAAGTGTTCTCCGACTGGTTTTGGAATGTTATAATTCTTGACATCTGATTTGTGTCCATTTATTCTTTTACGTAGAGACTGTCCAGTTTGACCAATGTCCATGGCAGAAGGGCATTGCTGGCACATGATGGCATATATCACACTGGTAGATGTGCAGGTGAACGAGCCCCTGATGGTGTGGCTGATGTGATTAGGCCCTATGATGATGTCCCCTGAATAGATATGTGGACACAGTTGACTAAGGACTTTGTTGCAAGGATAGGTTCCTGGGTTAGTGGTTCTGTTGTGTGGTGTGTGGTTGCTGGTGAGTATTTGCTTCAGGTTGGGGGGCTGTCTGTAAGCAAGGACTGGCCTGTCTCCCAAGATCTGTGAGAGTGATTGGTCGTTCTTCAGGATGGGTTGTAGATCCTTGATGAGGCGTTGGAGAGGTTGGGGGCTGAAGGTGATGGCTAGTGGCATTCTGTTATTTTCTTTGTTGGGCCTGTCCTGTAGTAGGTGACTTCTGGCTCTGTCAATCTGTTTCTTCACTTCAGCAGGTGGGTATTGTCGTTGTAAGAATGCTTGATAGAGATCTTGTAGGTGTTTGTCTCTGTCTGAGGGTTTGGAGCAAATGTGGTTGTATCGTAGAGCTTGGCTGTAGACAATGGATCGTGTGGTGTGGTCTGGATGAAAGCTGGAGGCATGTAGTTAGGAATGGCGGTCAGTAGGTTTCCGGTATAGGGTGGTGTTTATGTGACCATCGCTTATTAGGACTGTAGTGTCCAGGAAGTGGATCTCTTGTGCGGATTGGTCCAGGCTGAGGTTAATGGTGGGATGGAAATTGTTGAAATCATGGTGAATTATTAAGTAAGGAATAGATAATAAGATAGAAAATATCATATTGCCTCTATATAAATCTATGGTATGCCCACATCTTGAATACTGTGTGCAGATGTGGTCTCCCCATCTCAAAAAAAGGTATATTGGAATTGGAAAAGGTTTAGAATCATAGAATATCATAGAATATCAGGATTGGAAGGGACCTCAGGAGGTCATCTAGTCCAGCCCCCTGCTCAAAGCAGGACCAATCCCCCTAAATCATCCCAGCCAGGGCTTTGTCAAGCCTGACCTTAAAAATATCTAAGGAAGGAGATTCCACCACCTCCCTAGGTAACGCATTCCAGTGTTTCACCACCCTCCTAGTGAAAAAGTTTTTCCTAATATCCAACCTAAACCTCCCCCACTGAAACTTGAGACCATTACTCCTTGTTCTGTCATCAGCTACCACTGAGAACAGTCTAGATCCATCCTCTTTGGAACTTCCTTTCAGGTAGTTGAAAGCAGCTATCAAATCCCCCCTCATTCTTCTCTTCCGCAGACTAAACAATCCCAGTTCCCTCAGCCTCTCCTCATAAGTCATGTGTTCCAGTCCCCTAATCATTTTTGTTGCCCTCCGCTGGACGTTTTCCAATTTTTCCACTGGGACTGGAGGTGAGGCTGACTGGCCTGTAGTTCCCAGGATCCTTCTTCTTCCCTTTTTTAAAGATGGGCACTACATTACCCTTTTTCCAGTCATCCGGGACTTCCCCGGATCACCATGAGTTTTCAAAGATAATGGCTAATGGCTCTGCAATCACATCCGCCAACTCCTTTAGCACTCTCGAAAAGGGCAACAAAAATGATTAGAAAAGGGCAACAGAAATGATTAGGGGCATGAAACAACTTCCATATGAGGAGACATTAATAAGATTAGGACTTTTCACCTTGGAAAAGAGACAACTAGGGGGGATATGACTGAAGTCTATAAAATCATGACAGGTGTGGAGAAAGTAAATAAGGAATAAGTAATAAGGATTTGCTGTTGATCCTGATCACAGCCTGTTCTGGGACTGATTTAATTAAGGGTCACTTCCTGCTCCTCACTGGGACCCTGCTGCTTGATTCAGGTGCCAACAGAGCATCATGCCAGCTGAACAGATCAGTTGGCTCCATGCTAAGCGCAGTGCACAGAACCCAGTCAAAGTCATCATAAAATGGGCATGTTATGGGTGAGTTGCCCCTGGTATGGTTCTTGTCCCTGGTCTTTTGGTACTTGCTCTTCAGCCTCTTAATATGTTCCGTGCACTGATCAACAGTCCAGAAAATCTGCAGAGTTGCCAGCTTTTTAGCTATCTGCTGGTATGGTTGGTGATTCCTGGTGCTTTTGCTGAAATACACAGTTTTACCAGAGATCACCAAAATTTGGCTGTGCTCCTGTGACCGTGAACCATCTTGTTTTGCAAAAGGCTTGATTGGTTGTCTCTCCATTGAAAACCAAGGGGACTCTCTGAAAGTGTGCTTGCAGATTAGTGATCAAAAGAGAATGGGTTAACGTTGACCTGAGCTGCTGCCATTCCCTGGGGGGGCAGAGAGGGGCGGGGGTTGGGTTCCATTTTCAATAGAGTAGATTGTTGGGATAGAGAGGACTAAGGAAGTTGTCCCATAGAATTATGGGATACTTCTGGTGAACTACTGGGACAAGAATCAAGTGGGGCTGCATCTACACTGCAGAGTAATAGGGCTTGAATCCTGGGTCCCTGCTTGACTCATGCTTGGACTCTCCAGCACAGCAGGGTCCTGGGACTCTGGGTCTGAGCCCTGGGTTAACACAATTGTGGTGTAGACACAAGGGGGGTTAGGCTTGAGTCTGAGCTCAAGCATGGGGATATGTTGCAGTGTAGTCAGACCCTAAGAGATAGCTCTGAGATAATATTAAGTGTATTATCTCCCTGAGTCCCTTTTGCAGCTGTGTGGAGACCCATCCAATGGCAGCATAGCTCCTATTTTGGTGCAGAAGGAGGTTTCCTTCATAGAATCATAGAATCATAGAATATCAGGGTTGGAAGGGACCTCAGGAGGTCATCTAGTCCAACCCCCTGCTCAAAAGCAGGACCAATCCCCAATTAAATCATCCCAGCCAGGGCTTTGTCAATCCTGACCTTAAAAACTTCTAAGGAAGGAGATTCCACCACCTCCCTAGGCAACGCATTCCAGTGTTTCACCACCCTCCTAGTGAAAAAGTTTTTCCTAATATCCAACCTAAACCTCCCCCACTGAAACTTGAGACCATTACTCCTTGTCCTGTCATCTTCTACCACTGAGAATAGTCTAGAACCATCCTCTCTGGAACCACCTCTCAGGTAGTTGAAAGCAGCTATCAAATCCCCCCTCATTCTTCTCTTTCGCAGACTAAACAATCCCAGTTCCCTCAGCCTCTCCTCATAAGTCATGTGTTCCAGACCCCTAATAATTTTTGTTGCCCTTCGCTGGACTCTTTCCAATTTATCCACATCCTTCTTGTAGTGTGGGGCCCAAAACTGGACACAGTACTCCAGATGAGGCCTCACCAATGTCGAATAGAGGGGGACGATCACGTCCCTCGATCTGCTCGCTATGCCCCTACTTATACATCCCAAAATGCCATTGGCCTTCTTGGCAACAAGGGCACACTGCTGACTCATATCCAGCTTCTCGTCCACTGTCACCCCTAGGTCCTTTTCCGCAGAACTGCTGCCTAGCCATTCGGTCCCTAGTCTGTAGCTGTGCATTGGGTTCTTCCGTCCTAAGTGCAGGACCCTTTTGGATCCCCAAGTTCTTCCTTTTGGATCCCCAAGTTCCCCTTCCTTTTGGATCCCCAAGTTCTTCAGGGATGAGGGGATGCAGGTACCAATATGTGCAATTCTCCAATCCCCTCATACCAATTTGTGCACTTCCAGGGAAAACTCGAGAGAACCTTGCAGAATTTGTCCCCTAGGTTTCTACATGAGGCTGTGATTTGGCCCAAAAGTAATTGTGGTGACGAAAATCATATTATGTACCCTGGTTTCTACATAATAATGAATCCAGTTAGCACATATGGATATATGTAGCATTTATATCTAATACTTTGACATTAAAATTTTTGCCAATAATTACTTTTCACTTAAACTATACCTAATATTTCATAACTAAAACAAAATAAGAACTAAAATACCATTGCTTATACCCTTCAGCAAGCTACGTATTGAATTCACCTTTAATGCTCTTAAATGTTAGAAAGTTCACCCTTAAAGCTCTTAAATGTTGCTAAATTGCAAATATATCTCTGAGCAGCATATATCACAAGATCAAAATCCATTCTGGGTTATATGAACATATTGCCCACTGAATGAGTGCTGCACCCCTGTAATTGAGAACAAAGTTTGACCCATCAGGCTCAGTCCAAATAAAAGAAGCTTCTACAATTGTTGGTCATATTGTCCTTCATGGGCTCAACAGCTACATGGGAATATCCCTTTGCTAGCAGGCCAAGAGTATGCAGCCTCTTCATCATGTGGCAGTCATAGTACTGGGAACAATGTTGAAAGTCTGCCAGACCATACTATCCTTTACAGATTTGAGTTCTTCCTTGGTTGACTAAAGGTCAGTCAACTGGAGAAATTTTTTTAAAAGGCTGCAGTCCAAAATTATCAGGCTTTCTCTGGATGACAGCAACATTCTGGAGATCAGTTAAGGAAAAGAGAATATGGGTTACACATAGGGTGACCAGATGTCCCATTTTTAAAGGGACAGTCCAGTATTTAAGCCTTCCTGCAAGTGTCCCTACTTTTTCTTAAAAATGAGCAAATTGTCCCCTATTTTCTGTCCCTCCCCCATTAGTACTGGTGGGTCCTACTGCTGGCCAGATCTCTGCTCACCAGCCTCCTGCCCACCAGCAGAAAGTGTGGGGGGGGGTCCAGTGGCCAATGATGGGGGTGGGTGTGTAAGGTTGGTGCGGGGTGAAGATAGAGCATGCGGGGCTGGTCACTCCCCCTGCTGGTCCATCAGCACAGCCTCCGCTGCGTGCCAGCTCTCGGCCAGCAGGGCCCCGCCCCCATCCCATTTCTAGCCAGTGCTGGCTGCACATTGTGAGCTGCAGTGGCTGGTGAGTGCGGGCAGGCGCCAGGCAGTTATGTGTGTGCTACCCACCCATTGGCCCTCTACATGCTCCCCCGCTCACTGTCCTCTCCCTGCTTTGCCTCTTCGCTCCCCCCATCCCACTGCTCTTCCATATCCCCCCCTGGTGGGATGTGTCCCTGTCAGGGTTCCTTCCCCACTCTGAACTCTGGGGTACAGATGTGGGGACCCGCATGAAAGACCCCCTAGGCTTATTCTTACCAGCTTAGGTTAAAACTTCCCCAAGGCACAGATTCCTTTCTTGCCTTGGGATCGCTGCCACCACCAAGTGATTTAACAAACAATCAGGGAAAGGACCACTTGGAGTCCTATTTCCCCAAAATATTCCCCCAAGCCTACCCCCACTTTCCTGGGGAAGGCTTAAGCATATATCCTCACCAGTTGGTTACAAAGGGACTACAGACCCAAACCCCTGCGTCTTAGAACAATGGAAAAAATCAGTCAGGTTCTTAAAAAGAAGGATTTTATTTAAAGAGAAAAAGGTAAAAGAATCACCTCTGTAAACTTAGGCTGGTAGTTAACCTTACAGAGTAGCAGAAAATTCAAAGAGCACAGAGGAACCCCCTCTAGCCTTAGTTTCAAGGTTACAACAAAACAGGGATAAACCCCCCTCTAGCAAAGGGAAAATTCACAAGTTGAGAAAACAAAGATAAACTAATACACCTTGCCAGGCTGTTACTTACAAGTTTGAAATATGAGTGACTTGCTTAGAAAGATTTGAAGAGCATGGATTGATGTCTGGTCCCTCTTAGTCCCAAGAGCGAACGGCCACAGAAACAAAGAACCCAAAACAAAACCTCTCCCCCACACCAGATTTGAAAGTATCTTTTGTCCCCATTTGTTCCTTTGGTCAGGCTCAGCCAGGTTACTTGAGCTTCTTAACCTCTTACAGGTAAGGACGAATTTAGGCTACCCCTATGGTTATGACAGTCCCACTCCCAGCGCTATGCGGAGAACCAGCCCCTGGTCAGAGCGCTCAGCTCACCAACAGCCTGGCTGTCAGGCTCCTTTCTTCCCCCACTGCCTCTGGCTGGGCCAGCATACTGGGAAAGCCAAAGACCCTCTGCCCCAGGGTGCTGACAAGAAGAAGCCAAGCCCTGCATGTGCCAAAGCCCCACACAGCTGTGGCATGGGGAAGCTTCTCTGCTCCTCAACTAAACTATGGAGTGGAAAGGGAGAAGCCATTTCCAGCCTGTTCACACCCCAAACCTGCAGGCTTCACAGCAGCCCCCAGTGCAGGAGTTTAGCAACCCTCTTCACTCCCCTCACTCCCCTGCCCTGGGTCCTGCTCTCAGGGCATGCGGGGCTGCTCCATCACCTAGGCACCCTCCCCTGCTGAGCAACCCACTCTGGAAGGGTTTGCTGAAGCCCCTGCAGTCAGCTTCCCTGGGCCCTGGTGCGTCCTTAGGGCTTAACCCCTTCGTGCCTTTGCTGTCTTATGTTGGTGGCCAGCAGCAGCCTGGTGGTGTTATCTGCCTTTTGACACTATGTGGGCAGGAAGGGACAAGCTGCTTCCAGCCACACTGGAGTGGGCGGGGAAGAGATGAGCTCTGCAAAGACATGGGCCAGGTCATCCCTTCCCTCCCCCTCCTCCCGTGCGCCTGGAAGCAGCTCCTGTCCCTTCCCTCCTGCACAGTGCTGGCCACATTCTAGTGTGAACCCTGGCAGAAATTGGGTGGGGGGGGGATGTGACCCTGCATGCCCTCCCCCACAAGTGTTGCCTTGGGAAGATGTGGTGCCAGGTACCAGGAGAGGCCAGTCCATCCCGGGGGCCCAGCCAGGTATGGAGGGCGAAGAGCGCTGGGCAGGGAGGGTCAGGTCAGTTGGTCAGTCAGTCACCCTCCCCACCCTGTGTGAGAGAGGTGTATGTCAGTGTGTGTGTGTCATCTCTCCCCGTGTGAACCATAAAGTCTTAGGCCCCATCTACACTGGCAAGTTTCTGCACAGTAAAGCAGCTTTGAGCGCTGTAACTCCCGAGGTGTACACACTGACAAGCCACTTAGTGCACAGAAACTGCACAGATGCAGCGCTTTCAAAAAAGCGCCCCAACGAGAGGCATAGAACTTTCTGCACTGGGGCTACAGCACTGAGGTGCTAGTGTAGACACCATGGTGATTACAGCGCTGCGATTGGCCTCCGGGAGTTGTCCCACAATGCCTGTTCTCACCTCTCTGGCCATCGGTTTGAACTCTACTGCCCTGCCCTCAAGTGACCAACCATCAGCCCCACCCCGTACATTCCTTTGCAAATTTGAAAGTCCCCTTCCCATTTGCTCGGTGATGCATGCAGTGGTCTCAGCGCATCTTTCCAGGTGGCCATGCCTGCTCCACGCACCAGACGATCCCCCGCTTCGAGCAATGCCAAGCTGCTGGACCTCATCGGCATTTGTGTTTGAGCTCCAGCTCTCAGAATTATGATGCCTAAGGACAGATTTCTAGATGCATGATAGAAAGGGGCCATGACCAGGACACATTGCAGTGCAGAGTCAAAGTGAAGGAGCTGCAGAACGCCTACCACAAGGCACGGGAGGCAAACCACCACTCCAGTGCTGCGCCCATGAGCTGCCGGTTCTACAAAGAGCTGGACGTGATACTCGGTGGTGACCCCACCTCCACTGTGAAGGACCCTGTGGATACTTCGGTGGCTTGCATGCCAGTCAAGAATGGACCGAGCCAGGAGGAGGCAATCTTGGACGAAGAGCGTGAGGGAGACCCAGAGTCAGAGGATGACTCGGAGGCCAGAGATGCTTGCAGTCGGGAGCCCTTTTCTACCCCGGAGGAGCCTACCCAGTCACAGCAGTCGGAGCTTGACGAAGCGCAAACAGGAGAGGAGGCCCCAGTAAGTGGATCTGATTTTGGGAATTGCTGAAGCGAGTTGTTGGGGACAGGAAGATTACAAAAAGCAGGCTTGTCTCCCACCTCATGCCTAGCCTGAGCAGTGGAACATGCTGTTGATGCACTCCCTCACTTCACGGGACTCTCGCTCAGAGATCTCCAGGAAACTCTCATGGAGATACTGGGCAATCTGCTGCCGCAGGTTCCTCAGCAGAGCTGCTTTTTTTCTTGCCCCATTAACAGTAACTTTCCCATGCCACTTTGCTGTGACGGATGTGGGGACCATTGCTATACAAAGGCTAGCCACAGAGGAGTCAGGGCAGAAGCCACAGGCTTGGAGAAGACCCTCCCTTGATTCCCTGCTCACCCTCAGCAGCGAGATATCTTCCATAATGATCACCTCTTGTGGAAAGTGTGGGGACAGGAATGATTATCAGGCCCACCCTACAGTGCTGGCTCTCCCCAAGTGCCCAAGAGCCATGTGCCCAGTATACAGTGATTTACCCTGGCCCTGCGGCTACTCACCATTTTGGGGGTCGTGTGGCTCATGTGTGCTTGCCTGGGGTCAGCCAGTTAGTGACAGCTGTGTGAGTATTGTGATACCAGTCAGCTCTGTGTTCTTGGGGAACCAGGGCGCAGTATCTAGCCTGTCTGACTCATGAAAGACACCCCACTGCCAGCCTCTGCTTAAACCAAAACCCATCAGAGAAAAGACTTGCAGAGAGCAATGAAGGACAGATGGGAGACACACCTAGACCCCTCCTGACAAGGGTGACAAGATTAAGACATCTCCATTAGCATACAGAATGGAAAACAGAGACAACTCCCATAGCCTCATCTGCATGAAAGATGGGATAGGGAGACGTCTCAATTTGCATGCAGAATGGAGAACAGAGAACCGCACTGAACTCTGGGACCAGAAAAGCAGGGAAGCACTGCATCATGGGGGCTCTCTGCTCCAGATGTTAATGAACCTACGCCTGCACACACCCAGCTCAGCAATTATCAGACCAATTCTAGAATAAATCCTTGATTGATATCCAAAATACTGAAGCAGCCTAGCTGCATTGTGAGCTCCCTGAAAGAAAACACAACCCATAGCCAAGAGTGATCAGCTCCTATTGTCTAGCCTAATGAAAACCCCTGAGTCACCAGTTTACCTATAAACAAATCTAGCTTTCTCCCTTGAACCATTGTATTTTCTCTACAAAAATCCCTACTCACGCTCCAGTCAGTGTTCTGATGCATGGACTCAAAACTTTGCATCAGTTGCACTGGGACTCCATCTCCTGACTGATCATGCTGGGGGCTCTGCCTGTCTCCAGCACTCAGGATCCTGAGCTACCACCATCACTTGGTAACCCTGACCAGTTCAAGCCTCCTGGAGTGGGTGAGATCTCTCTCTCTCTTCTCTCTCTCTGTTTTCTTTTCTACCTCAGGTATTAACCTTTAATAATGTAACTGTTATGTTTGTTTAGCCCTCCTTATTACGAAGCCCTCCTTATTATTCATTAAATAACTTTTATGGTTAAGCTGGTTGCTTCTCTCTCTCTCTCTCTCTCTCTCTCTCTGAACTTTACTCTTTTGTATTTTTAGCTTCCCCCATTTACTCTGCAGCAACGCTTCTTTTACCTAAGCTAAAGATCCCTGTGGCGCTCAAAAATACTGTGGGGTTTGCTCATCAAGTGGGTTACTACCAGGACAATTGTGACATGAAAGTGGGATAGGGACATGTTAAACCTGTGGCATATAAGCGGGGGGTAGGCAGCTGAAAGTGCTGCTCGGCCCAGCCTATTGCGACCAGGGGCACATAAGGGTGACAGCTTGAAAGTATTGCTTAACCCAGCCCATTGATTACTGGGACATACAAGGGCATCAGCTTGAGAGTGCTGATTGACCTGGTCCGCTCAGACTTGCTGTGTTAGTGTGTGTGTGTGTGTGCGCGCGTGTTCGTATAGTTCTAGGGCTGGAGGAACCCAGTCCTGGGGAACGTAGGTTCTGCAGGATAGCTCTATTGGGAGCAGACTTGCACAAGGAAGGAGTAGAGCTCCATATGAACACACAAATGACATAAGCAGTACATTAACAGAATTACAGAAAACTCCCCCCAGCCAAAGAGTAACCCTAATAAATGAGCATACCCCAAAGTAACGGGCATATCTGGTAACAACTGGCTGTGTTTTAAAGTACTGAAACAGTGTTGTCTGTGTTGCAAACAATACTGCTTCTCTAAAATGTTGCATTTAAACTTCACAGAGATGACCTTGGGAGGCCGGCCTGCCTTATCGGCGGCAGAACAGCTGCACAGAATTAGAAAATGTCCAAGAAGAACTAAGGAGGACTTTATGTGTGAGGTTATGCTGCACTCCACCACTGTGAAAAAAGAATTGAAGGAGTGGTGGGACAGCGAGAAGAGGGACTGAAAGGAGAATGCGGCACACCAGAAAGAAGACACAAAGCAGCTCTTTACAGTTATGGAGTGCCAAGCGGACACGCTGCAGGCAATACTAGCTCTTCAAACCGAGCAGCTCTGCGCCAACCCTCCTCTGCAGCCTCTGTCGCAAAACTCTTTCCCATGCGCCCCCCGCCACACCGCCAACACATTGTTATCAACCTCCTGGCCCCACTTTCTACCCACAAGCATTCCGCTCCTTCCTCCTCACAGTCCAGCAGTGTGGACTCCCACTATCCACAGCACTCAACACCCATCGCTCTGCAGTTTGGCTCTGTGGAAGTCCAGCACCCACTGCATTGTACTCCAAACGAGAACGTTGGATATGATCCCTGGACATGCACAAATCTGTAACCGTCCTGAGACCCCTCCTCCTCTTGAGACCTTCCCATCCCCCATCACCCTCCCAGCTGATGATTTTTTTTTGTTTGACTCTCTCTTCCAGTTGTTGTCTTTCAATAAAAGAATTGTGTTTGTTTGAAAGCAATCTTTATTCTATTAAGTGAAAGCAAAAAGAGCACTGCCAAGCAGCATACAATTATGTTAAGGTCCCTTCTTGCATCATGTGCACCAATCACCTCCTAGCATTACAAGCACAGCAATCCTGAGCATAGCAACAAATATTAGTGGCTTTCAGCTTCAAATTGCTGCCTCAAAGCATCCCTGATCCTTATGGCCCCGTGCTGTGCCCCTCTAATAGCCCTGGTCTCTGACTGTTCAAACTCAGCCTTCAGGCACTGTGCCTCTGTGGTCTAGCCCTGAATGAAGGTTTCACCCTTCCCTTCACAAATATTATTGAGCGTATAGCATGCGGCAATAAGCATAGGAATATTGCCATCAGCCATGTCCAGCTTCCCATACAGGCATCGCCAGTGGGCTTTTAAATGGCCAAATGCACTCTCCACAGACATTCTGCACTTGCTCAGCTTGTTGTTGAACCGCTCCTTGCTGCTGTCAAGTTGCCCCATGAATGGCTTCACGAGCCACGGCATTAAGGGGTAGGCAGGGTCTCCCAGGATCACAATGGGCATTTCGATTCCCCTATGGAGATCTTCTGGTCAGGGAAGATACACCCTGCTTGCAGCTTCTTGAACAGGCCAGTGTTCTGAAAGATGAGTGCATCATGCACCTTTCCAGATCAGCCTGCGTTAATGTCTGTACAACACCCACAATGATCCACAAGCGCTTGGAGAACCACTGAGGAATACCCCTTCAATTAATATAGTCGGTGGATAGGTGGTCTGGTGCCAGAATTGGAATGTGTGTGCCATCGATAGCTCCTCTGTAGTTAGGGAAGCCCATTTATGCAAAACCATCCACAATGTCATGCATGTTGCCCAGAGTCACGGTCTTTCGGAGCAGGATGTGATTAATGGCCCTACACACTTCCATCAATACGACTCCAACGGTCGACATTCCCACTCCGAACTGGTTAGCGACTGATCGGTAGCAGTCTGGAGTAGCAAGCTTCCACAGTTCAATCGTCACGTGCTTCTCCAGCAGCAGGGCAGCTCTCATTCTCATGTCCTTGCGCCACAGGGCTGGGGTGAGCTCATCACACAGTCCCATGAATGTGGCTTTCCTCATGCAAAAGTTCTGCAGCCACTGCTCATCATCCCAGACAGGCATCACAATGTGATCCCACCACTCAGTGCTTGTTTCCCGAGCCCAAAAGCGGCGTTCCACTGTCGTCAGCACCTCCGTGAATACCACAAGCAATCTTGTGTCGTAGCTACTATGCATGGCGAGATCAACATTGCACTCCTCTTGACTTTGTAGTTTAAGGAATAACTCCAGTGCCACTCATGATGTATTGAACAGTGCGAGCAGCATACTGGTCAACAGCTCAGGATCCACTCCTGCAGCCCAAAAGAGGCAGGGCAGGGCGCTCAGTACACAAACTGTTGAAAGATGGCATCAAATGCGGACAGAAGCACAGGGATTGCTGGGATGTGAAGCAATGCATCACGGGGCATTTGGACAGGACCCAGGATGCCCCGCAACCCCTTCCCATGAGTCTCAGTGGCAGAAGAGGAAAAGATGCTCTGTGGGATAGCTGCCCAGAGTGCACGCTCTGAATAGCACCCCAAGTGCCGCAAGTATGAACATGCTATTGTGCAGGCAGCTCTTAATGTGAACACACAACAGCGGGTTTTCCTTCGGCGCTCTCTGAGCAGCACTGTAACTGCCTGCACTGTAACTTTGCCAGTGTAGACATGCCCTCAGATGTAAGCAGAGTCTGAATGAGCTCTCCCCTGACATCTAGTGGTGAGCTGTGGAAAAAAGACTTCAGAAGCTGATCTCGTGTGCATGGACAAACCCACCCTGCCTATGTGCTCAGCATGATGGGATTGCTTGCCCAAATGATCACTTGTGGCTCGTGTTGGATCCCCAGTCCCCTTGTTATTGGGGCAGGAGTAATAAAGGGTTGTTATCCTTGTGTGAACCAAGGGCAGCAGAACTGTACCTGGCATTCCCCGATGGAGGGACTCACCCTGAACAGAATGGCACTCACTAGGCAGGGGATATGGGTTCCAAAGTCCAATGAGTTCAGAGAGGGTGGGGAGAGGTTCTTGTACCTAGTGGTGTGGGCCTTGGTTAAGCTGCCTAGACACCATTTGACCCGTTCTCTCTCCATGGTATAATAAAAGAGCTAATTTAGAGTCAATTGAGAGTCTTGTTACATACTGCAGAGCTCAAATCACTGATACCTAGGCAGCTGGTGGAGAGGCGCAGTTGGCGGTGAGGGCCAGAACAGAGCCCTGCAGAGGCATGGCAATCGTCCATTGTGGTGCTGAGTGTGTGCCTGAGCAGTGGCACGTGTAAGGTGCCACCTTACCTCCTCCCTTCCACACAGGGTGGAAGGTGAACTCTGTGGCTGAACTCTAGGGCTGCACTGGCCAACGACAGCAACTGTGAGTGGGGTACAGAGAAGGGATGAGCCTGTTAAAGGAACTTTTGGGTTGCTGGACTTAAGACCCTGCTCAACTTACTTGGGGGTGGGTCTTTTTTGTGTTTATGAACCCTAGTTGCGGTATTTTCCCAAATTAATGCTGAGTTACTTCCCTCCTTTTATTAAAAGTTTTTGCTACACTCAGACTCTGTGCTTGTGAGAGGGGAAGTGTTGCCTCTTAGAGGCACCCAGAAGGTGGTTTGCAATTGTCCCGGGTCACTGGATGGGGGCTTGAGCTGGTTTTGTGTTGTATTGTTGAAAAGGAACCCCTAGATACTGAACCTGGCCCTTGTTGCTGCTGGCTCCACCTGGCAGAAGGCTTACATAAAGATAAGAAGGTAAATAAAAAAAATCCGACTACGCAGTATTTCTTTTTAACAAGGGCTCAGTCAACTTGATGTTAATTTGAACATTTGTACTGCATAGTTCTGACTGATTCCTGTCGAATTCACTTGAATATGAGTAATTTTACCAGGTGTCCCGTATTCAGCATAGGGAAATTATCTTTGAAATTATCTTTGAAAACTCATGGCGATCGGGGGAAGTCCCGGAAGACTGGAAAAAAGCTAATGTAGTGCCAATCTTTAAAAAAAGGAAGAAGGAAGATTCTGGGAACTACAGGCCAGTCAGCCTCACCTCAGTCCCTGGAAAAATCGTGGAGCAGGTCCTCAAGGAATCAATTCTGAAGCACTTAGAGGAGAGGAAAGTGATCAGGAACAGTCAGCATGGATTCACCAAAGGAAAGTCATGCCTGACTAATCTAATTGCCTTCTATGACGAGATAACTGGTTCTGTGGATGAAGGGAAAGCAGTGGATGTGTTATTCCTTGACTTTAGCAAAGCTTTTGACATGGTCTCCCACAGTATTCTTGTCAGCAAGTTAAAGAAGTATGGGCTGGATGGATGCACTACAAGGTGAGTAGAAAGTTGGCTAGATTGTCGGGCTCAACGGGTAGTGATCAATGGCTCCATGTCTAGTTGGCAGCCAGTATCTAGCGGAGTGCCCCAAGGATCGGTCCTGGGGCCGGTTTTGTTCAATATCTTCATTAATGATCTGGAGGACGGTGAGGATTGCACCCTCAGCAAGTTTGCGGATGACACTAAACTGGGAGGAGAGGTAGATACGCTGGAGGGTAGGGATAGGATACAGAGGGACCTAGACAAATTGGAGGATTGGGCCAAAAGAAATCTGATGAGGTTCAACAAGGACAAGTGCAGAGTCCTGCACTTCGGACGGAAGAATCCAATGCACCGCTTCAGACTAGGGACTGAATGCCTAGGCAGCAGTTCTGCAGAGAAGGACCTAGGGGTGACAGTGGACGAGAAGCTGGATATGAGTCAACAGTGTGCCCTTGTTGCCAAGAAGGCCAATGGCATTTTGGGGTGTATAAATAGGGGCATTGCCAGCAGATGGAGGGACGTGATCATTCTCCTCTATTTGACATTGGTGAGGCCTTATCTGGAGTACTGTGTCCAGTTTTGGGCCCCACACTACAAGAAGGATGTGGAGAAACTGGAGAGAGTCCAGCGGAGGGCAACAAAAATGATTAGGGGGCTGGAACACATGACTTATGAGGAGAGGCTGAGGGAACTGGGATTGTTTAGTCTACGGAAGAGAAGAATGAGGGGGGATTTGATAGCTGCTTTTAACTACCTGAAAGGTAGATCCAAAGAGGATGGATCTAGACTATTCTCAGTGATAGCAGATGACAGGACAAGGAGTAATGGTCTCAAGTCTCAGTGGGGGAGATTTAGGTTGGATATTAGGAAAAACTTTTTCACTAGGAGGGTGGTGAAACACTGGAATGCGTTACCTAGGGAGGTGGTGGAATCCCCTTCCTTAGAAGTTTTTAAGGTCAGGTTGACAAAGCCCTGTCTGGGATGATTTAGTTGGGGATTAGTCCTGCTCTGAGCAGGGGGTTGGACTAGATGACCTCCTGAGGTCCCTTCCAACTCTGATATTCTATGATAAATATGGTCATCCTAGTTACACAGTTCAGAGATCAACCTGCTCACCAAAATATGATGATTGGGAAGGAGAAAAGGAGAGGTTTTCAAACATAATAGTAACAAGAAAAAGATTACCCTGGTACTCCTTGTTCATCTGATAAGGATGGGAGCCCCCTTTCTCCCCAGGTAATTATTTTATTTTGTTTAAACTGACTTTAAACTGGCTTCCAGCTGAGCAGCAGTGACTTTTACTCCAGTCATAGGGATATAGTAACCCCTATAAACAGTATAGCTCATCTCTAGCTGTTGAACATATTGCAGGTAATGGGTTAATTTGCAAGCCACGGATGGTTGTCACATCGGGTTGCCAACCATCCTGGATTGGCCGGGAGTTTCCAGGAATCGGCCTTGATCTTGCAGAGGCTACTGAAACCAATCTGGGAGATTTTAATAGGACCCTAAAAGTCCAGCGGCGCAGCAGGGCTAAAGCAGGCTCCCTACCTGCCCTGGCTCCACGCGGTTCCCGGAAGCAACCGGCATGTCCCTCTGGCTCCTATGCACAGGGGTGGCCATGGGGTCTCTACACACTGCCCCCACCCTGAGCACTGACTCTGCAGCTCCCATGGCTGGGAACCACGGCCAGTGGGAACTGCGGGGGGGCGTTGCCTGAAGGCAGGGGCAGTGCGCAGAACCGCCTTTCTGCCCCTGACCCTAGGAGCTGGACATGCTGGTCGCTTCCGGGAGCCACCTGAGGTAAGTGCCACTCAGTCAGAGCCTGCACCCCAACCCCCTCCCACAGCCCAACCTGCTGCCCCAGCCCCAAGCCCTCTCCTGCACCCGAACTACCTCCCAGAGGTACCTCTGCACCTACTTCTGCATCCCAACCCCCTACCCCAGTACAGAGCCCCCTCCTGCACCCGAACTCCCTCCTGGAGCCTGCATCCCACACCCCTTCCTGCACTCCAACCCCCTGCCCCAGCCCAGTGAAAGTGAGTGACGGTGGGAAAGTGAGCAAAGGAGGGAGGGGGGAATCGAGTGAGCGGGGGCAGGGCCTGGGAGAAGGGGCAGGGCAGGGGCAGGGGCAGGGGTGTTCATGCGATTAGACAGTTGGCAACCCTATCGTCACAAGAGTATTTGTGCTTGTTTATTTTGTTTACAGCAGGGGGTGTGCCTTACTTCTGTATTGATCAGCCTTCTGTGGAAGTAACAGCCACACCTTTCTACAGCGCTCAGAAACCCATGGAAATATTATGTTGGATCACACTCCTAGTGCATCTAACACCAAAATTCATCACCTCTTTTTATTCAAACTTTGAATGTAAAATCCTGCGTTTATAAACCACCCACAAATATGCTCAACACATTTTATACTTAAAGCAAGATGCTTCTCTCTGATATTTTGTGTTGGTCTTATGAAATCATTTGCTATTTTCTTGCTAACTGTGGGTTAAAGTTTGAAGTCCTTACTCAAGCAAAACTCTCGTTGATGTCACCAAGAGTTTTGACTGAGTGAAACGAGGGTCAAGTTTTGCTCTTCTCCAAGGGAGAACCTGCCTGAGAGAGCCAGAAGAAAGGAATATTCAACAAGAGATATAATTTATCCAGGGATTCAGTACCCCCCTAAAATCACAGATCCCTCCATAATCTGTTGGAGGCCAGGATAATCCACACAGTGGCCTCTGTAGCTGTTCTTGTGCCCTCTGCTTCCCACTCTGGGACCCTCTAGCAGAACAGCTCCAGTGAAGCTGACCTCTCCACTCCCTTCCTGGTGAAAAAGGGAGATCTACATGTGGAGGAGAGCCTACATGCAGATTCCCATAGAGAGAGCTGACCCCAAGTAAGGGCTTGCAGATTTAGCCTTGTGTAATGGTCCCATATAACTCAGCAATTCAGCTTGTCAATACTGCTAAAAGGCTCATTTTACTTTTTTTTTACTTAAATTGTGTAATTAACTATACTGCAAACTACTGCATGACACAGCCCTAGCTGAAATAGTTTAAAAGATAGGATATTGAAACACATTAACATAACTCCAACATTTTGCTGAATAGAAATCTGTAGTGTTAGTCAGAAAGCAGAGCATGTACCTAGCTAATGCACCTTGTTGTTAGGAATGCTTATAAATTATACTTAGCTATATTAGTGTAACAGGATGCATTAGTAGCTTTTATTTAACCAAAAGAAAGAAAACCTTTGACGCACCTTTCCATTTACAAATGTATCATGCAGAGTAATGCCCAAACAGTTCAAATATCAAAACAATATTGTAGCAGAATACATAATTTTATAATTGTCATACTCTGACATATCTAAACAACATCTACATAATTCACAATGGGGTAAATTCATCCTTTGTTATTCTCTTGGCTTCAATGGACTTGGCCCAATATCTCTTGATTGTGGACTAATTCTGTGATGGAGCTTGTAACGAGAAACAAATAGTTCAAAAGACCAGATCGTGATCTGAGCTCCGCCTTCCACAGTGTGGACTGTTGCTTTTATGGTCTTTTTTTTTTTTAATATATACTTATAATAAGTATCTTTACAAGTCTATTGCCAAACTTTGTAATCTTGCAACTGTAGTAATAATAATAATAAATATATCTCACACTTATATAAAATCATTACTTCCAAAGAATCCCAAAGTTCTTTATTGAAACTGTATACAGTAGAAGAATTATTTCATTCACTACTGAAATGCAGCCACCATCTAAGTTCCCTGTAAACTGCGCAGCCGTGCAGCAGCCTATTTAGTGCCACATAGGCACTCAGGGAACCCACCCAGGGACCTGCCGTGGCCAGGGGAGGGGCGCCCCTCCCACATCCCCCACATAGCTCGGCCCCCAACCTGCCGCGGCCGGTGCATCCCTCCCCCGGCCCCAACTCTGCTGAGGCATGGCCTGGGCCAGCTCCAAGTGCAGCCAGAGCGGCCTGGACCCAGTTGAGGACGGGGCGCCCAGACTTGCTGGGGCAGCGTAGCCAGAGTGGCCCAGACCCAGCTGCGGCTGGATTGGGCCCAGCCGTGGTGGCGCGGCCCAGGTAGGGTGACCAGACAGCAAGTGTGAAAAATTGGGATGGGGGTGGGGGGTATTAAGAGCCTATATAAGAAAAAGACCCCAAAATCAGGACTGTCCCTATAAAATCGGGACATCTGGTCACCCTAGGCCCAGGCCAGCCCCAGGGGCAGCTGGAGCAGCTCAGGCTAGCCCCAGGTGCACCCGGACCTGCTGGGGCGGCGCAGCTGCAGCATCCCGGCCCCAGCTGCAGCTGGATGGGGCCCAGGCATGGCCGGGGCAGCGTGGCACGGCCCCACACATCACCTCCATATTGATGCACATAACAAAATTCATTCCTCACATGGGTGGGAAAAATTAGCGGGAACACTGGCTACCATTCATGTGTTTTATGTACGGAGTGCTGTTGAATAGTTGAAAACAGTTTAGGGCATGAAGTGAATATTTAATAGATACTGCAGGCTCAGGGTGGACTTTTCCAGGATCCTTGAGATGTTGCAAGCATTGTTTTGCTCAGACAAGCAAAACTACAGGCCTCTTTTCCTCTCACAAGGAGGAGGAAGTATCTGGCAGGGATATTATTGGCATGTTCTTTGTAAGCCAACAGGCCAGTCATGCAGGAACCTTACAAGGACCATATGGCCAGAATCTTTATGCCCTGGTTCATAGCTCCCAAATACAGACAACCAAGAAAAGACCATAGGGCCCACCAGGGATTTTCCTTCTGCCTCCAAGACTGTGGGGATGAGAGAGCAGTCTCAACACTTGAATGATTCCTGTACACCATGTGCGCGCGCACACACACACACACAGAGGCACTCTGTTCGCAGTCTTTATGGTATTCATCCTGACCTCTTCTAAATGTCTTAGTCCTATTATGCACTGATAAACTGACCAGTCTTAAGAAGGCTGACATTGTGGTAATATCTGAACCTCACTGAAACAGCCTCACTTGATCCTGTTTGTGACTCACTATCTTATCCAGAAAATTTGTGCTGATCTTTCAGTGTGGCTTTATATAGTCAGATGTGTTTCCATGTGATAACTACTTTCAGAGAAGGTACAAAGTCTTCTCTGGGACAGAGCAAGAAAAACTGATCCACATAGTGCTTTGTAAATACTAAACTAAAGAATTTCTTCCATGCAGGAATAAATTGCCAGGTGCGTGCGAAGATATCTTCTGTTACCAAAATAGAAGTGGGAAATGGTCAGAGAATCATTGCCATAAATGTCACACATCTTAACCTTTGATATGGCCTGAGTAGACTAAGAGGACTATAAGGACAAATATTTAGCCTACTAGGAGATATAGTGATATACTGATATAGAATTAGGGGAACAAAAGTATATATTCCTGTCCTCCAGACTGTGGGCTTCTGTGTACATCTTCCAACCCTATATCAGTTAAAAGTTCTAAAACTGTCAGTTATCCATCAGGTAGGGCACCATACTGTCCAAATGCATTGGTTTATATAAAGGACTGGCTAAGGCTCATTATTAAAATTACAGTCTATAACTATCATACCATGCAGTTATGGGGGAAGGACTGCTTTATGACCATTCAGTAAATCACTTTGAACATGTAGTCTAAATTCACCAGAATTACTGCTGCATTTGCAATGAAATACCCACCATGAATGTTTGCTTTAATTTCAGTTAAGAAAAAGGGATGGGAGCTGTGCATTAATTAGAATTGCAGCCTAGCAGTCATGGAAATCCATGATAAATTGACACTCATTCGCTCCTCAGTTTCTCATGCTCCAGGATACATATACCTTTCTGGTTTATTTTTTAAAACCTTCAGTTGGTACTCCTGATTAAGTTATTCAGAAGTTTCAACTGCCCCAAATATCTTTGGACAATCACATTGTAATGTAGATATAGACCATAAAAGAGGAAAAAAAAGGACAGAATATAACTATAAAATAAAAAATTCCAGGGAGCCCTAGGGAAACTGGCTATGCTTTCAGACTTCTGAAGAAGAAAAATCTATTAGATATACCAGATAAAAATATGTCCATGGAGATAAGGCTAGAAATGTTTTGCATATTGAATTACGAAAAGACAAACATGAATTTATGTTCTGAATGTCAAATATAAAAGAGGACACAGATATATAGATCATTCCAGATTAGTCAGATTTTGGAGGAATTTTATAGGATTCTGTACAATCCCAGATTATGAGTTACAGATGCCAGAGTGCACCATTTTCTAGCAAATTTTCAGCTGCTTAGTTCAGCTAAAATACACCCATGTATACATGATTCTTTAATAATTAATGAATAATACTTTGCACTTGCATAGTGTATTTTATCCAAGGATCAAAGAAGGCACTCTACAAATACTAATTAAGCCATGTAAAACTTCTAGTATAAATTTTATAGATAAGGAGAATGAGGAACAGAGAGGCTGTAACATGACCAATGTCACACAGAAAGTCTGTGCAGGAGCCAGAAATAGAACCGAGAACTAACAATGAACCGTCCCACATTCTAACCACTAGACAGTGCTTCTTCTCTCTAATATCATGAGAAAGAGATGACTAAAACATTTAAACTGCTGCACTCTGAAAAATTAACAGGCATAGTTATCAAGCAGTTTTATAATAATAAAGTTTAACTCCTGTTTGACTACATAACTGACTGAACATTTTTATGGTAATTATTTTGACCTTACTATTCATGTTTCTGGTAACATTTCGTAAACTTTAATTCCTTTAGCTATCCAGCTTTTAAATCTAGATACCAACCTTTCCACTTGAAAATTAAGTTGTGTATGCGAACTGGAAAAGGGCATAATCAACATATGTTGTCAGAATATGTATACAAACAGTGTCTATCTAGTAAGGTATCATATAAGAAGTGGTGACATGTTGGTCATGAATATCATTGTGTGCTGTATTTACAGGTTATGTGTGTGAGCTGGAAATATGTTCTTAAAATATATTTTGGAGGTAAGAGTCCCCTAGACAAAGGAATGTGGATTTACCAATCTCGCTCAATCTTTGTAACCTATAGACAGTAAAAGTACATTTACATATAAGATACACAAATCTATCAAGTTAACAAGTGGTGGAGGAAATAGCTTGGTGAGCACACCAGGGGACACACTGAAATCTGAACCCCCAAGAGGTCTTCCTGGCTCTTGAGACAAAGACAGTGGACTTTGAGAACTATAAAGGGAGCATAAAGACATTCTAGTTCTTCATCAAATGATGTCCCCCGGGTGCTCCACTGTAGGTGCGGCAGCACTTTTGTATCTGGAGTCAGAGATATTCAATAGCAGTGCCCCGGGACTGCACATGCGCACTCACACTGTTCGCAGGTAGTATAAATAGTGCTGTGCAGTCTGACTGCCCTCAGTTTCTTCTCTACTGCCTGCGATCTGGAACTGTAGGCAGAGCCCACTTTGTTATTTAGCTAGTCTTTACCTGTTTTTCCCTCTCCTAATTAGTTAGCACCTTCATTTTCTTTTCTTCTCCTTCATCCTTAAAAAAAAAATTAGTTCTTTTATTTTCCCTAATTCCCGCCAGGGAAGCTACTCCCTCACCCTTATGCCTGGCTCCTCCAGGTTTAAGCGGTGTGTGTCGTGCGGGCCCGCGTCCTCTATAACAGACAGCCACACAGTGTATTCTTTGCCTCGGAGAGAGACATGTTTCCCAGAAGTGTTCCCACCTTCTGGGCTTGAAGCCAAGAGCAAGGAAAGACAGGGACCTTTACTCAAACTATTCCTCATGGGCAAGTCCCTGCAACCAGCGTCGGACCCTGGTTCTTACTCCTCACCAGAGAGACGCTCATGCTCAGCAAGGTCATCTGCTGACACTCGCTCCCCTCGCCCGAGTAAAGGAAGGGTCATCCTCTGGCTAGGCTGACACTAAGAAGAGAGTGGTCCCTCCCTCAGCTCCTGAAGTGCAAAACGCAGGAATGCCATTCCCGGCTAGATCCGTGGTGCACAGTTCAAACCGCTGGTGCACGTGGTGCATGGTTCAAACCGCTGACCAGAGAGGCAGCATGGGAATTGTGAGATACTTTCTGGAGGCCAATAAAATTGGAAAAAAAAACCCTGTAGTGTCTACACTGGCTGTTTGTCCACAATAAAGGGAGGGAAAAGACAAAAGTCTCTCATGGGGTAGAAGTTTTTTGTCGCCAAAACTAGGTATTTTTTTCGAAAAAAGTCACATTGCAGTGTGTATGCTATCACTGTTTTGTCACCAAAAGGCAGTTTTTGGTGACAAAACTTGCCAGTGTAGCCAAGCCCTAAGGTCCGTGCCAGGGCACAACAGCAGTTATTGGCACCACCTCCTGTTGTGGGCGACTGAAGCGAGTCCCTTACCTCCTTGGCTGCTCCCGGGCCATTTTTGGCATCGAGGACGCCGTCAGCACTGCCATCGGCACCAGCAAAACAGCCGGCTCCATTGAAGCCCTTGGCCCTGATTATGTGCACGGCACTGAAGCTCTTGGCTCCGGCAGGGTTGCAAAATCCTACCAAAGCTACAGCTCCAAAAAGCTCTCTAAAAGAAAAGGAGTACTTGTGGCACCTTAGAGACTAACAAATTTATTTGAACATAAGCTTTCGTGAGCTACAGCACACTTCATTGGATGCATTCAGTGGAAAATACAGTGGGGAGATTTATACACATAGAAAACATGAAACAATGGGTGTTACCATACACACTGTAACCAGAGTGATCACTTAAGAGAGCTATTACCAGCAGGAGAGCGGGGGTGGGGGGAACCATTTTGTAGTGATAATCAAGGTGGGCCATTTCCAGCAGTTGACAAGAACATTTGAGGAACAGTGAGGGTGGGGGGGGGAAGATAAACATGGGGAAATAGTTTTACTTTGTATAATGACCCATCCACTCCCAGTCTCTATTGAAGCCTAAGTTAATTATATCCAGTTTGCAAATTAATTCCAATTCAGCAGTCTCTCGTTGGAGTCTGTTTTTGAAGTTTTCTTGTTGAAGTATTGCCACTTTTAGGTCTGTAATTGAGTGACCAAAGAGATTGAAGTGTTCTCCAACTGGTTTTTGAATGTTATAATTCTTGACATCTGATTTGTGTCCATTTATTCTTTTATGTAGAGACTGTCCCGTTTGGCCAATGTACATGGCAGAGGGGCATTGCTGGCACATGATGGCATATATCACATTGGTAGATGTGCAGGTGAACAAGCCTCTGATAGTGTGGCTGATGTGATTAGGCCCTATGATGGTGTCCCCTGAATAGATATGTAGACACAGTTGGCAACGGGCTTTGTTGCAAGGATAGGTTCCTGGGTTAGTGGTTCTGTTGTGTGGTGTGTGGTTGCTGGTGAGTATTTGCTTCAGGTTGGGGGGCTGTCTGTAAGCAAGGACTGGCCTGTCTCCCAAGATCTGTGAGAGTGATGGGTCGTCCTTCAGGATAGGTTGTAGATCCTTGATGAGGCGTTGGAGAGGTTGGGGGCTGAAGGTGATGGCTAGTGGCATTCTGTTATTTTCTTTGTTGGGCCTGTCCTGTAGTAGGTGACTTCTGGGAACTCTTCTGGCTCTGTCAATCTGTTTCTTCACTTCAGCAGGTGGGTATTGTAGTTGTAAGAATGCTTGATAGAGATCTTGTAGGTGTTTGTCTCTGTCTGAGGGGTTGGAGCAAATGCGGTTGTATCGTAGAGCTTGGCTGTAGACAATGGATCGTGTGGTGTGGTCTGGATGAAAGCTGGAGGCATGTAGGTAGTAATGGTGGTCAGTAGATTTCCGCTATAGGGTGGTGTTTATGTGACCATTGCTTATTAGGACTGTAGTGTCCAGGAAGTGGATCTCTTGTGTGGACTGGTCGAGGCTGAGGTTGATGGTGGGATGGAAATTGTTGAAATCACGGGCCACTATGGATGTAGAAGCCCTCTACACCAACATTCCACACAAAGATGGACTACAAGCCGTTAGGAACAGTATCCCCGATAATGTCACGGCAAACCTGGTGGCTGAACTTTGTGACTTTGTCCTCACCCATAACTATTTCATATTTGGGGACAATGTATACCTTCAAATCAGCGGCACTGCTATGGGTACCTGCATGGCCCCACAGTATGCCAACATTTTTATGGCTGACTTAGAACAACGCTTCCTTAGCTCTTGTCCCCTAATGCCCCTACTCTACTTGTGCTACATTGAGGACATCTTCATCATCTGGACCCATAGAAAAGAAGCCCTTGAGGAATTCCACCATGATTTCAACAATTTCCATCCCACCATCAACCTCAGCCTGGATCAGTCCACACAAGAGATCCACTTCCTGGACACTATGGTCCTAATAAGCGATGGTCACATAAACACCACCAAAAAGAAAAGGAGTACTTGTGGCACCTTAGAGACTAACCAATTTATTTGAGCATGAGCTTTCGTGAGCTACAGCTCACTTCATCGGATGCATACCGTGGAAACTGCAGCAGACTTTATATACATACAGAGATCATAAACCAATACCTCCTCCCACCCCACTGTCCTGCTGGTAATAGCTTATCTAAAGTGATCATCAAGTTGGGCCATTTCCAGCACGAATCCAGGTTTTCTCACCCTCCACCCCCCCACACACAAACTCACTCTCCTGCTGGTAATAGCCCATCCAAAGTGACAACTCTCTACACAATGTGCATGATAATCAAGGTGGGCCATTTCCATTGCTCCAACCCCTCAGACAGAGACAAACACCTACAAGATCTCTGTAAAGCATTCTTACAACTACAATACCCACCTGCTGAAGTGAAGAAACAGATTGACAGAGCCAGAAGAGTACCCAGAAGTCACCTACTACAGGACAGGCCCAACAAAGAAAATAACAGAACGCCACTAGCCATCGCCTTCAGCCCCCAACTAAAACCCCTCCAACTCATCATCAAGGATCTACAACCTATCCTGAAGGATGACCCATCACTCTCACAGATCTTGGGAGACAGGCCAGTCCTTGCTTACAGATAGCCCCCTAACCTGAAGCAAATACTCACCAACAACCACATACCACATAACAGAACCACTAACCCAGGAACCTATCCTTGCAACAAAGCCCATTGCCAACTGTGTCTACATATCTATTCAGGGGACACCATCATAGGGCCTAATCACATCAGCCACACTATCAGAGGCTTGTTCACCTGTACATCTACCAATGTAATATATGCCATCATGTGCCAGCAATGCCCCTCTGCCATGTACATTGGCCAAACGGGACAGTCTCTACATAAAAGAATAAATGGACACAAATCAGATGTCAAGAATTATAACATTCAAAAACCAATTGGAGAACACTTCAATCTCTCTGGTCACTCGATTACAGACCTAAAAGTGGCAATACTTCAACAAAAAAACTTCAAAAACAGACTCCAATGAGAGACTGCTGAATTGGAATTAATTTGCAAACTGGATACAATTAACTTAGGATTGAATAGAGACTGGGAGTGGATGGGTCATTACACAAAGTAAAACTATTTCCCCATGTTTATCTTCCTCCCCTCCACCTCCCACTGTTCCTCAGATGTTCTTGTCAACTGCTGGAAATGGCCCACCTTGATTATCACTACAAAAGGGTTCCCCCCACCCCCGCTCTCCTGCTGGTAATAGCTCTCTTAAGTGATCACTCTGGTTACAGTGTGTATGGTAACACCCATTGTTTCATGTTTTCTATGTGTATAAATCTCCCCACTGTATTTTCCACTGAATGCATCCAATAAAGTGAGCTGTAGCTCACAAAAGCTTATGCTCAAATAAATTGGTTAGTCTCTAAGGTGCCACAAGTACCCCTTTTGTTTTTGCAAATACAGACTAACAGGGCTGCTACTCCGAAAACCTGTCAAAAAGCTCTCTGGCGCCATCTGCTGACTCTTTTCCATATCACACCTCTGCACCGTGCTCAACACGCACTGAGGAGAGATCACCCACAGGACTTCACAGAGCTGTCAGACCTCACTATATCTGACACTCCCGAGTCTCTACTCCTCAGATAGGAGGTGTCCCAAATCTCACCCACTTCTCAATCAACACACTCTTCGAGCTCCGCCACAGGGACAGAACCTCCTTTTCTTAGTGATGTCGAGCAGGACTACGGTGATTATCAAGATTGTCTTGCCCCATCAACATCAGGGCAATTGACATCAACTTACCAGCCTTACCGGGCCATTGTTCAGGGCACCCAGCCTTTTCAGGGGCCCCCATGGATGCAACCATATATTCTCTTTCCCCCAATTGGCCATATTGGGCAATGTATAGGGCACAATTTGGTAATCCCCCACTGCTGCAAACATGCCGCCTCCATCAATCCCCTCTTCAACAATCTTTTGACCTCCAGAACCATGGCTTCTGCAAATACCACCACTGGAAGAGGAACTGGAAGGAGAGAAGGATGAGGAGATACTTTCAATATTCCCATTTTCTTCATCTTCACCTGATGAAGCCATCATGCCACTATCTCCCACAGCTGATGATTTTCGTCTCTTTCAGGAGTTGTTTCAGAGAGTGGCTGACTCCCTAAACATCCCACTTGAGGAGGTCAAGGAACAACAACATGAACTGATTGACATTCTCCACACCTCCTCAACAACAAAAATTATCCTATATATCAACGATGCACTACTTGAACCTGCAAACCTTCTTTGGCAGACTCCAGCCACTATCCCCCCTACATGCAAACAGGTGGAAAGGAAATATTATGTACCTTCAAAAAAATGCAAAGTTTTTATTTTCACATCCTGCCCTGAATTCCCTTGTGGTGAATGCAGTGCAAGAAAAGGGTCATCAATGCCAATCCTGATCCAGTCAACCTGACTGAAACTGGAAATGTTTAGATCTCCTGGGCAGAAAATCTTACTTAATCTGCTACTTTCCAACTATGAGGCCATTATGGGCAAATATGATTATAAAAATTATTCTAAGGTGGACGAATTTTGCCAGGATCTGCCAGAGGAAAAAAGGGAACAATTCCTGCCCCTCATTTTGGAAGGTCACTTAATAGCCCGCATGGCCCTGCAGGCCTCCCTAGACTCAGCTGACACAGCTGCCCGATCCACTGCTACTGCGATAATAATATGACATGCATCATGGTTGTACCTTCAGGATTCCCTAAGGAGGTGCAAAATATGGTCAAGGGTCTCCCATTCAAGGGACAAAAACTCTTTTCTGAGCGCACAGACAACTCCTTACACTCACTGAAAGACTCTCGAGCCACTCTAAAATCCCTCAGTATATACCACACCACAGCCAAAACGAAGATCTGGGAAATATCAGATCCCTCCACAATCTCGTCCTCAGACATACTACCCACAGTGGCAGTTTGACAACCCAACAGGCACAGACAATTGCCTGCACAAGCAGCAAATATGAAGGTGTGGCTGAGGTCTAGGGAACCTCCTGCCTGCTCCAGTTGCCCCTACCACCTGTAAAGGCCATCTACACACCAATAGTTTGGCAACCATTTTTACCATCTTGGATGCTCACTACCTCAGACAGATGGGTCCTGGAAATAGTAAAGGAAGGTTACTCCATCCCCTTCCTAGCTATACCATCCCACCAACCCCCCTCCCAGTCCCTCTTCAGGGACCCCTCTCATGAGCCCATCCTGGAGGGGGAGGTGAGACATCTTCAACTGGGAGATATAAAACCAGTCCCTCCACAACACAGAGGATGCGGTTTCTACTCTCACTACTTCCTGGTACAAAAGAAGTCTGGTGGTTGGTGCTCCATACTAGACCTGTCTCAACAAGTTTGTCAAACTACAACATTTCAAGATGGTTACCCTATCCCACCATCATTCCAGTACTGGAACAGGGGGATTGGTTCTTGGCCCTCGACCTACAGGATGCGTACTTTCATATTGCAGTACACCCTGCACACAGACTTTTCCTACAATTCATCATCGGTCACGGTCACTACCAGTACAGGGTACTACCCTTCGGACCTCCTCTCCCCACAGTGCCAGCAGATCTAACAACTCAGGTGTGCTCCAAGTAGGAGAGTGTTTGCGGTGTGGAGCTGCCATGGTCAGCTGGGAAGATGTGATGTCCACACTGAGGAAACAGGAAATGGAATTTCAAAAATTCTTCAACCTTTAAAGAGGGAGGGGCAGAAGCCTGTGTACCTGCGTGCAGGGCAGCAGAGTTCAAACCACTGATCAGAGTGGTCAGGATGGACATTGTGGGACATCTCCTGGAGGCCATTTACAGCAACATAATATGTGTCTATACCGATACTTTGTCAATGTAACTTTGCCGCAAAAAGCTCTATGCCTTTCGTCAAGGTGTTTTATTTTGTCAACAAAACAGGAGAGTTTTGTTGGCAGATGGAGCACTGTAGTGTGTACACCTCCACTGTTTTGTCAACAAAAGCTGACTTTTGTCAACAAAACTCTGTAGTGTAGACAAGGCCTGAATAGACACTGAATTTATGCCTTATGACAACAATCTGTAACCCACTAACAGCCTCCTCCCCTCCCTCCACACATTCCCCGTCCCCCGTTTTCTCTCTGTAACTGGAGGGGTGTTAACGGACCACTTCATCTTGAATGGTCCCTTGAAATATGTGTTAACTACCTATGCTAAACAATCTGTTCCACTTTGTATTTAGCTGTGACACTCAAAGGTGCTTGGCTACACTTGCAAGTTAGAGTGCATTAAATCAGCCCTGGGCACCCTAACTCCTGAGGTGTCCACACTGGCAAGGCACTTAGAGCACCTGAACTCTGCAGCTGGAGCGCTCCAGGTAATCCACCTCCACGAGAAGCATAAAGCTTGCTGTGCCCTGGCTGAAACGCCCAGGTGCCAATGTGGACGACATGTTGCACTGCTGCGCTGTGACTGGCCTCCGGAAACATCCCATAATCCCCTGAAGTCAAGTGGCCCCTCTTGTCATTGTTTTGAACTTGGCTGCAGACATGTGGATATCCCCTTTCAAAGCTCCATTTCTGACCACTGGCATGCTTATCTGCTCCAGGACAAAGCAAACCATTACAGTGGAATGCTGCTGCTGCCGAGGCAGGCGTTTGTGCGTGTGTGTGTGTGTGTGTGTGTGTGTGAGAGAGAGAGAGAGAGAGAGAGAGAGAGAGAGAGAGGTGGGTGGGGCAGTCTGCTGCTGTCTGAACTTACAAGACAGCATGCTGACACACTCTCTGTCCCCCAAAACACACTGTCTCTCCCCCCACATACACACAACACACTCCCTGACACACTCCACCCCCCCCATTTGAAAAGCACACTGCAGCCACTTGCACACTGGGATAGCTACCACAATGCACTGCTCTCTGTGGCGTTGCAAGAGCTGCTAATGTGGCCATGCCACTGCACTTGCAGCTGACAGTGTAAACACATGGCAGTGTTTTCCCTGCTGTGGTCTCCGAAGGCTGGTTTAACTCCCACCGCTCTATATCTGCAAGTGTAGCCAAGCCCTAAGTATCTTTCCCAGACCTGAAGAAGAGCACTGTGTAAGCTCAAAAGCTTGTCTCTCTCATCAACAGAAGTTGATCCAATAAAAGATTTTACCTCACCCACCTTGTCTCTTTAATATCCTAAAACCAACTTGGCTACAACACCACTGCATATGACCTGTAACAGTGATATAAAGTACTGTACTGGATGAAATAACCATACAGGATGAAAATTTAAGGTCACAGCAAACCATAATAGTAAAATAAATAAGTGGGAATAGAATATGTTTCTTCTTCAGACCTCTGTTCCTAATGCCTATTTATTTATGTTATCATAAGAGGTTATCTTAATTAGCCTCAGTCCTTCTCATAGGTTTCAGAATAACAGCCATGTTAGTCTGTATTTGCAAAAAGAAAAGGAGTACTTGTGGCACCTTACAGACTAACCAATTTATTTCAGCCTAAGCTTTCGTGAGTCCTTCTCATAGTAATTGTTACCCAAAACAAAATCCAACTGTTTTATGATCCTTACAGAAACATATATTTGAATAGCTGCTTATTCTATCAGTTCCAAGTCTTCTCTCTTCCCACCATGTCTTTCCCCCTTCTGTTGCATTTCAGATTTTAACAGTTTACAGTTAGTTATTTTGATTTCTTACCATTCCATTCTTGGCAGGGTCAATTAACTCAGCTTCTGAGTTGTTCTCTTTCTCTGCTCCAAGCAAGTTTGCAAGCTGTTCTTTTCAGTTTTAATTTCCTTGTCTACTTTTGGGGGTTTTTTGGGGGGGGATGAGGGGGGAGGATTTTCCATTCTTGCACTCACATCTCCTTCTGAGCTGTCTGTCTCCAAATAATTCTTCAGGCATGCCCTTATTCTTTGCTTCCAGATCCAAGAATTTCAGTATCTTCTTTCTATCTTTCAAATCTTGAACATTGTAAAACCTGGTCTTCATGAGAGAAGATAGATTTAAAGGGAAACCTCACCGTCTCTGCCTCCCATAATTCCTTAGTTTTCCCACTGATTTCTTTGCATTTAATTCATGCCAGGGCTAACAAATCTTGGCAAATATTAATTTTATTTCCCTATATGTGGATTTCATCTAATTTTCTTGCTTTTTTCACTGCTACTTCTTTCTCCTGAAAGTAATGCAATTTAATGTATTTGGTCTGATTTCTGTCCCAACAGAAGTATGTACTGCAGTATTCTGAGAGCTCTGTCTGTAATAGCAGTTTCTATTAATTTAAATTTAGCAAATCTTTTATTAAGTTTTATACATAAAACTTTTTCAGAATATTGTGGAATGCTCTTTAATCAAAGGTTATTCCTTTTATCTCTTCTCTATATAATCAAGCTTCAGTTTTAACACACTTTCTCTTTTTCCTATTAATCTCATGTTATGGCAGTTCCATTTTTAATTCTGAGAATTCCCTCCCTCTTGTTTCTAAGTTGATTACTCTGTCTTCCATGTGAGTTACTTCCTTCTTAATAGAGAAAATCTTTGTATCTATTTTTATTCTTATTGCTTTTAATGTTATCAGTCTTTATTGCTGGCTCCATTCTGTCTCTGCTTTTTTTTTTAGCTTCAGAGTCATATTTTCCTTCTTGTTCTGCTGAGAATATTGAAGCAATTATTTTAGAAAATAAATTCATTACCTTTGAGAATTTCATTGAGTAGCTTTTAAGACACTTTTCATATGTATTTTCAGAAGTGGATAGTGGTAGGTAATCAATGAATGTGGATTCCTTAAAAACCCTTAGTATTCCATGTTTTCAGTTTTTACTGATTTTCTCCAATAAATTACCAGGTTTTTTATTGAAGGAGTTCAGTTTTTACTGATTTACATCTATTTATCAATCCACTCAATATTTTTTCAGGTACTTATTTTTGTTAAACACTAATGTTTTACACAATTGTTGTGTCCTGCGGTTCTGATATTGAAATAGTTCAGTGGTCTCCAACCTTTTTATGCCCAAAATCACTTTTAGAATTTAAGAGCAACCCGGGATCTACCCCGCCACTTGCCTGAGGCCCTGCCCCTTCCCTGAAGCCCCACCCCACTCCACCCTCCCACACCCCCTGTTGCTCACGCTCCCCCATCCTCACTCACTTTCACCAGGCTGGGGCAGCGGGTTGGGGCTTGGGAGGGGGTGCGGGCTTTGGGCTGGGGCCGAGGGATTCGCAGTGTGGAAGGCGGCTCCGGGCTGAGCTTGGGGCAGGAGGTTGGGATGTTAGGCTATACAAAGCACACAGGATCTTTTATAAGAGAGAAGGCAAATATACCATATTTATTGAAAATACAACAGTTAGTATATACTTTTCAGTCACACACACATACACATCATGCACACAGTCCTGCCAGTTGATGTTTTATATTTACCATTCTGTTGTAGCTTGAGTCACTCTAATGGCCAGTTAGATTGAACATGAGTGAGGAGCTGGGCTCTGCTGGTCGTGATCCGGTACGCCGAGGTTTTCGCAGGACTGAACCCAGAATTTCATGGCAAAACACCCCAGCTTTATACTTGTAAATTCCCATTTGAGTCCATGCATTTTGCAATGTCATCCTGTAATCATTAGTCCTTTAAGTGGTGGTAATCTTGGGGTTTTCCGCTGTTATCATTTGATGGTTATTGTTGGGCTTCCCTTCGTTATCTCCTATTTGTTGTCTTGCCTTCAGGGGTGGTTGCCTGACCTTGAGGCCGTCAATGTTGCTAACATGTTTAGCATCAGATACAATGGCTGTTTTCTGATTGTCTCCTGGTGTTTCCAAGTCTCTCACTTTTTCTTGACCATCTGGACATTTGTGATGGCTTTCACACCTTATCTTTTCCTGACCCATGCATTCCTCATTCACACAAACAATCTCTCACAGCAGCATTTTATATTCAGCAGAATACATTGTAAATTAAACTTCACTAAATCTTGTGGTCAAAACAGTTTACATTGTAGCTCAGGCCTTTAACATTCCTTTAATCTAATTAACATAAACACAATACAAGATCTTGTCTTTTACTCACTAAACCTTAAACCAAAGAAATGACTAGAGGGACGTGTATAATGCATATAGGAAACAAGATTGCAGTCTCAGATGGTCATTCCTTTCTGTTATTCAAAAAGGGTGGCTGGCAGAATTAATTCAAAGTTTACATCAATTTTTATAGTACAATTATAAAATCCTGTCCCTACAGGGGTGCAGGAGTGGGTGAGGTGGACACGCTCTGGGAGGGAGTTTGGGTGCAGGAGCGGGCTCCGGGCTGGGGCAGAGTGTTGGGGTACAGGAGGTGGTGTGGGCTCTGGGAGGGAGTTTGGGTGCAGGAGGGAGGTCAGGGCTGTGGCAAGGGGCTGGGGTGCAGGAGGGGGTATGGGTGCAGGAGGGAGTATGGGCCTATTGGTGACTTTGAATGACAATACTGTTCAGCAGCAAAAAACCTTCCTAATGCAGACAACCTCACTCATAAGTATCTGAAAGAAGATGATGATGCTTTAGTAGCTGAACTGATGGAATGAATTGATGTAAATGTGTCTAGTCTGATTTTTGACGAGTCTCCTGATGCTTTGGACTGTGTGACACACAGAAAACACGTTAAAAAAAGTTTCAATTATACTGTAATACGTATATTATGAAAGTTTTTTTGTTTTTCTTTCCCCACCTCCCTCCAATTTTTCCCATTTTTTAAATTTTTAACCTGATTTAATCCCAGTTTTTATGTTTGGAAAATAAACACTGAAAAATTCCCAGATTTTTTTTTTACAAATAAAAACTGAAAATGTGGAAGACTAAATACCCTTTAGAGGGCCCATCTTAAAATGTTACTCAACTCTGAAAAGTGACTCTTAAAAATGGTATTGTGGGTTTCCATATGCATCGTCTTACTGATTTCTACATCAAACTTCCTCTGTTGCAACCAACAAGATTTTTTTTCTAACTGACATCCCCCAAACTCAGAGCCTGGGTTCTGAAAGTCAAAGTGGACTCTCTTGCACATCATTACCAATAAGAGATGGTCTGCAGGGCAAATTAGAAGTTGCATAGTTATCAATGAGGGCATAATTTGAAGATAATGAGGTCAGGGAGGCATCATTGAGGGTTCAGTTTGAGTTAGTGGGTATATTACTTGATAAAGAACTTCATAATTTGGCCTTACTGGGGCAAAATAGTCCTATGTATATGTACTTCACTCAGATATAGCCAATACTGATAGGCTGTAGACAATACTTGTTTGAAACAAAAAGGCTCATTCTTAAGAATATTATCTAACAAAATCTATAGAAAGGTCCTAAATCTGAGCAGCCTGCTGATTTGAGTGTCCCTATATATAGGTACTGTCATAAATATAAAGGGAAGGGTACCCACCTTTCTGTATACAGTGCTATAAAATCCCTCCTGGCCAGAGGCAAAATCCTTTCCCTGTAAAGGGTTAAGAAGCTAAGGTAAACTTGCTGGCACCTGACCCAAAATGGCCAATGAGGAGACAAGATTCTTTCAAATCTGGAGGGGGGTGGGGGAAAGGCTTTTGACTGTCTGTCTGTGTGATACCTTTGCCGGGAACAGATCAAGGATGCAAGCCTTCCAACTCCTGTAAAGTAATCTAGCTAGAAAATGTGTTAGATTTCTTTTGTTTTTTGGCTTGTAAATTCACTGTAAATTCATTGTGCTGGAGGGAATGTGTATTCCTGTTTTTGTGTCTTTTTGTAACTTAAGGTTTTGCCTAGAGGGATTCTCTATGTTTTGAATCTGATTACCCTGTAAAGTATTTACCATCCTGATTTTACAGAGGTGATTCTTTTACCTTTTCTTTAAATAAAATTCTTCTTTTAAGAACCTGATTGCTTTTTCATTGTTCTTAAGATTCAAGGGTCTAGGTCTGTGTTCACCTGTATCAATTGGTGAGGTATTATTATAATCAAGCCTTCCCCAGGAAACGGGGTGTAGGGCTTGGGGGGCGATATTTTGCGGGAAGATGTCTCCAAGTGGTCTCTTTCCCTGTTCTTTGTTTAAATCGCTTGGTGGTGGCAGCATACTTTTCAAGGACAAGGTAAAGTTTGTACCTTGGTGAAGTTTTTAACCTAAGCTGGTAAGAATAAGCTTAGGGGGTCTTTCATGCGGGTCCCCACATCGGTAAGAATAAGCTTAGGGGGTCTTTCATGCGGGTCCCCACATCTGTACCCTAGAGTTCAGAGTGGGGAAGGAACCTTGACAGGTACTGTACAAGTAATAAACATACTTGGTTTAATTTGTGATTGGAACAGTCATATTAATCTCCTTTTAAAAAAGTTGTCCTCATGGGGTCACTATTGATCTAAATACAATATAGTAGCTGTAATCTTTTCATCTAGATTTTTCTTTGTTGTTCATTGACACAAAAGTCTACCATAAGATCTCTTAGAAATTTTCATATTTTGAACCATTATATAGCCAAAGTACCTCAGACAAAAGGTAAAAGAGTCTTCATTTCTCTAACTAAGCCTTGCACAAAGTTGTATTTGTACTCAGATTATGATTTTTGCTACAGATCAAGCCTCATTATATGATGACTGGAGTCAGGATTGTAGCTTGCGATTAGGAATAGGAAAATAGTAGACAAGGAGTTTTATTGTAATATTCAGAAGTTTGGTGTGTACTTTGATTTTCCAGTGTCATTTTACTGTTCTTTTTCTGTCCTGCTGCTATTAAATACATTTATATTAGCAAAACAGTGATAGGTTAGAATTTGATGCATATAAAATCAGATTTCAGAGTAGCAGCCATGTTAGTCTGTATCTGCAAAAAGAAAAGGAGTACTTGTGGCACCTTAGAGACTAACAAATTTATTTGAGCATAAGCTTTCGTGAGCTACAGCTCACTTCATCGGATGCATGCAGGGGAAAATACAGTGAGGAGATTTTATATACACAGAGAACATGAAACAATGGGTGTTACCATACACACTGTAACAAGAGTGATCAGGTAAGGTGAGCTATTACCAGCAGGAGAGCGGGGGGGAAGAGGGGGAGCTGGGCGGGAAAAACCTTTTGTAGTGATAATCAAGGTGGGCCCACTATGTACAATACCTTGACTTACTTGCTGCTAGTGACTAGGATTCATAAGTTAACCAGATCCAGGATGAGAATGAAAGGGGTGTCGAAGTCCTGAGAACAATTTATTTGGTAATTTGGAGAAAGCTTCCTGCTTGGAGTCTCAGTATCTGAACTCCATGATAATTAACTGAACTGCAGTTTACTAGTAAGCATACCATTAGTGTGCTCCTGCTAATAGTTAAGGACTAGCTGAATTTCTTGATTTATTAATTATGATGATGATGATGATTATTAATAATAATAAGCACTTGGATAACTATTTACATGTTCAAACAGCTTTAAAATGTTAAATAATTAATCCTAATTATGTTGTGAGATAGTTATATTAATATTATTTCTGTTTGACAGATCAGGAAATTGAGAGTTTAAATCTTCTCACTCAAGGCCAGAGAAGGAGTTGCTTTCAGACCTGGGGTTAAAACTCAGCAGTTCCTGGCTCCCAGTTTAAAAATCAGTCCACTAAACCATATTGCCTCTTTGTACATTTATTTATTTATACAGTGATGTATAGTACATGTATCAATATCTGTTTGTGAGTATAAAAACTAAAATAGTAATTTAATAAGAATGTTAAAACAGTTTGTAAAGCCAAAATTCTTATGTATTAGAATTATGTAGCTTTGCACTGATCCTTTGGGAAGAGAAGGTTACTCACCTGTGCAGTAACTGAGGTTCTTCGAGATGGTTGTCCCTGTGGGTGCTCACTTCTAGGTGTTTGAGTGCCCCTGCACATCTAGTCGGAGATTTAAGGTAGCACTACCATGGTTGGCCATGCACACGCTGCAGCCAGCTCATACTGCTCTGAGTGGGTAGCACGCGCGCATAGCCAACTGTCCCTCAGTTCCTTCTCTGCTGCAGAGGATTGAAGAGAAATTCCGAAGCAGAGGGGAGGAGGAGAGGTAGTGGAGCACTCACAGGGACAACCATCTTGAAGGACCTCAGTTACTGCACAGGTGAGTAACCTTCTCTTCTTCTTCGAGAAGTGCCCCTGTGGGTGCTCCACTTTTAGGTGACTATGGAGCAGTACCCTTCAGTGGAAGGAGGGGCTTCAGAGATGTTTACTGAGCAGTGGATAACACCGATTCTCCGAAACGAGCGTCAGCAGCTGATTGCTTCTCTATGGTGTAATGTCTGGTGAAGGTGTGGGGTGATGCCCAGGTAGCTGCTTTACATATATCAATGATGGGTATATCTGTAAGAAAGGCTATTGATGTGGTTATAGCCCTGGTGGAGTGCGTGCGAAGACCAGAGGGGAGTTCTAGGTCATGTTCGCGGTAGCATAATCGGATGCACTCTGATATCTATCTTGAAAGTCATTGTTTGGAAATGGCTAGTCCTTGAGATCATTCTGTTGTGGAAATGAACTGTCTGGTGGATTTTCTGAATGTCTTTGTTCTATCTATATAGAACGTGAGTGTTCTACAAACATCCAACATGTGAAGAGATGCTTCCCTGCTGTCAGCGTGCAGCTTCGGGAAGAATACAAGTAAGTAGATGGGCTGGTTGAAATGGAAGGATGAGGCCACTTTAGGTATGAATTTCGGATGTGGGCAAAGGATTACCTTGTCCTTGAGGAATATGGTGTAAGGTGAAGTTACCATCAGGGCACCAAACTCTCCAACCCGTCATGCTGACGTAATTGCGACTAGGAAGGCGACTTTCATAGACAAGTGTAATAGTGAGCAGGTAGCCAGAGGCTCAAAAGGTTTGCCCATGACACTATGCAGGACTAAGTTAAGGTCCCACATAGGGGTAGGGTCTCTGACTGTAGGGTAAGTATTCTGTATACCTTTGAGGAAGCGTTTAGTGAGAGGATGCATGAATACAGTGAGGCCCTCTACTTTGGAATGGAAATCTGTGACTGCAGATAAGTGTACCCAGAGTGAACTGATAGAAAGACCCAATTTTTTTAGAGTCAGCATATATTCAAGTATGGTGGGTAATGGAGCTGTTCAAGGGGAGAGTTGTTTGTCTCCACACCATATGGAGAAACGACGCCACTTTTGAGCATATGTTTTTTGTGTGGTTAACCATCAAAATATCCTGGACCTCTGTGGAACAGCCTGCCTCCAGAGGTGTCAGCCAAGGATTAGCCATGCCTTGAGATGGAGGATCAGGATGTTGGGGTGACGGAGATGACCTGAGTCCTGTGTGAGTAGGTGAGGTATGAGTGGGAGGGGCCAGGGTGGTGTTGTGATCATCTGGCTGAGGTAGGAAAATCCAGGTTTGTCTGGGCCATGTTGGTGCGATCAGGATTACTCAGGACCTGTCCTGTTTTATCTTGTAAAGGACATGAGATATCAGAGGAATTGGGGAAAAAGCGTACATTAGGGGCACTTCCCATTTCATGAGGAAGGTGTCCGTGAGGGAGCTTTCCCCGAGTCCTGCCTAGGAGCAGTATTGAGGGCACTTGGTATTGTGGGACATTGCAATTGGGGAGACCCCAATGTTGGAAGATAGTAATGATGATTTTCGGGTCCATTTCCCATTTGTGTATCTGGGAGAAGTTTCTGCTTAGCTCGTCTGCTGTGCTGTTTTGGCTTCCTGGTAGGTACACTGCTTTGAGGTCTATGTTGTGGGAGATGGACCACTCCCAAAGGTGAACCACCTCTGGGCAGAGCAGGTAAGATCAAGCCCCCACCTTGGCAACTGATATAAAACATGGTGACCAAATTGTCTGTAAGGATCTGCACTATCTTGTTGCAAATGAGGGGCAGAAAATGGTGGCATGCATTGTGGACTGCCCAGAGCTCCAATAGATTTATGTGGAGCATGGACCCCATGGAGGACCATCTGTCCTGGATGGTATGTTCAGACAGGTGTGCCCCCCCAGCCCAGGAGAGATGCAGCAGTGGTTATCATTACTGATGGGTGTGTTGTTGGAAAGGGACACCCCATCAATTGGAATGGTTTGTCCATCAGGATAATGAGTTCTTTATTGTGGTGGGCATGGTCAGTCGCTTGTGAATGGAATGTCTGTGAGGAATGTATACAGTACAGAGCCATGCCTGAAGGTGCCTCATATGAAGTCATGCATGTTTCACGACAAACGTGGTTGCTGACATGTGTCCTAGAAGTTGGAGGCATAACCTGGCAGATGTCTGCCAGCTGTTTTGTATAGTTGCTATGAGGTTCATTAATGTGAGGAAGCGTTGTTGGGGTAGACTTGCTAATGACATGGTGGAGTCCAGGTGGGCACCTATGAATTCCAACTGTTGGGTCAGAATTAGGGTGGATTTTAGGGCATTGATTGGTAGTCTTAGTCTTATGAACAGATTTGCAGTGAGCGACAAAGCGTCCGCTGCCTGTTAGTATGTAGAAGCTTTCAACAGGCAATCGTCCAGATAGGGGAATGTAATTATCCCGTCTATGAAGATGGGCTGCGACCACAGCGACGGTTTTGGAGAAAACTTGTGGGGCTGTGGAAAGTCCAAATGGGAGCACTTTGTACTGGAAATGTAGGTTGCCTACTGTGAAACAAAGGAACCTGTGTGCAGGATGTATGGTAACATGGAAATAAGCGTCCTGGAGGTTGAGGGCTGAGAGCCAATCTCCCTTCTCCAATGCCGGGATTATGGTTGCAAGGGTAACCATCTTCAAATGCTGAGTTCTGATAAACTTGTTTAGCTTGCGCAAGTCCAATATGGGCCTCCAGATGCCTGGGTTTTTTTGGATGAGGAAATAGCGTGACTAAAACCTGGTCCTCCTGTGTTTGGGAAGTACAGGTTCTACAGCACTGAGTTGCAGGAGGTGATTTATTTCCTGCTGTAGTAGGTGCTCGTGAGAAGGGTCCCTGAAAGGAGACAGAGAAGGGGGATGGGTTGGTGGAATAGAGGTGAAGGGGATGGAATAGCCCTTGCGCATAATTTCCAGAACCCATTTGTCCAATGTAATGGTTGCCCAGACTGGATAGAGAGGTGTTAGGCAGTCTCCAAATGGACTGGAATCAGATGGTTGTGGCAATGGAATTTGAGGGGCTCTCATGCCCTCAACCAACACTTCAAACTGCCTGACTAGAAGTAGATGGTTGGGATGTGGTGGATTGCCCCGGTGTCCGTCGTCATCTTGGTTGATGTTGTTTGTGATGCTGGTAGTACTTTCTCTGCGGCTGGGTATACAGAGCAGTATGGAGGTGCTGGGTGTAACATGCACTGTTTCTTTTTGTTATCAGGTACGTGAATTCCCAAGGTTTTCAGCATGGCACGGGAGTCCTTGAGTGTATGCAAGGCTGCTTCTGTGGTGTCCACAAAGAGTTTCTGTCCCTCAAAAGGTAAATCCTTTATCGTGGCCTGGATTTCCTTGGGGAAGCCGGAAAGGTGGAGCCAAGAGGCCCTTTGCATGACTACTGACATGGCGATAGAGTGAGCCACTGTGTCTGCAGAATCCAATGATGCCTGCAAGGCCATCCTGGCAATCAGGGAACCTTCTGAGATGCTCGCTTTGTATTGTTCTTTTTTGTCTGTGGGGAGATGTTCAATAAACATAGACGTGCAAAAATGTTGTGAATGTATTTGTCTAATAGCACGGAGTAGTTAGCAAAGTGTAACTGAAGAGTCGCTGAGGAAAAGGCCTTTCTACCAAACAGGTCAAGTCGTTTCCAGTCTTTGTCGTAAGGGGTGGTACGAGCCAGGTGTTGTTTTCCCTTTTGATTAACGGCTTCCACAACCAGTATGAGTTTGGGCAGGGGTGAGTGAAGAGGAACTCGCCCCTTTTGCTGGCACATAATACTTCTTGTCTGAACGTTTACAAGAAGGTGAGGTGTTGGGGCTGACCACAAGTTACCTTGGCCTGTTATTACAGAACAGTCCAGGTGGAGCTAGTAGTGAACTTGCAGCCACTCCGACTGGATAAACAAGTGAAGAGATAAGCGGGGGCCCAAGAGTGTTAAGTGTGGGACTAGAAAGCAACAGTGTTTCCTGCCAGAGCCTGCTTGTGGATGTATATGCCCCCTGAGAAAGAGATGATGATAAAAATGGCTATGAGAATTGCTTTAGATGAACAGTCTCACCTGCGGACCTTGGCCTTGTGGGTGCTCAGGAACTCCCCATCCTGGAGCAGCGCCTGCTACAAGCCCTCAGGGACAAGGCTGGAGGGTCTGGGACTGTCCGTAGCAGAAGGGGCGTAAGTATTGATTCTCGCTTGCCTGCTTCGTTGCTGGAAAGCACGTATTTAGTAACACGTGAAGGCTGGGAAGCTTATTATGCTTTGGCAATAAAACCGGTTATACTTATACACCTGGTGTGGCTACATGGAGTGTATCTGAGCCTCCCTTTTGCACGTCACCTGGCGTAGTTGGCAGGATACACTCGGTGATACCCCCAGGACGTGTAGCCAGATGTGGGGTTAGCGAGGATGTGGGGTTATGGCCACCGACAAGATACCTAGCTGGAGTAGTACCTCCCGCTGGGCACCGCTGGCCAAACTGTTATGTCAGGTGGCTCCCCTGGTTGGATGGGACAGGGATGAAGTTCCTCTCACCCCAGTCAAATTGGCCGAGCAGATGGAGAAGGCAATAGAGTTATATGGGCATAATAAACTCTATAAGGATTGGGGTTGGGGATGGTTCTTCCTGATGATGGTGGAAAAGCTATCGGCAGATAACAAGAAGATAGAGAAGAATGTAAGCGTCCTGGTGGATGATAAGCGGGCTCTCATGGATAAGAATAACATGCTAACTGAGGCTTTGGAAGCAGCTCAGCCGGGAGCCCTAAAGCAGCAGGAGATAGCTGAGACTATGGCGGTCCGCTATGCCTGGGATCACCATCGCCACCTCCTGCAGAACTCCTGCCCCACTGTGTCCCAGTCCAAGGTTAGGGCCCTTATGGCGTCGGATTGGGACCCAGAGACGTGGGACAGGGACATATGGGACTCCAGTGATGACTATGATGGGTGGGAGGGTAAAATTGAGACTGAGGCAGAGGGAGGTGGTGCAAAGGAGGTCCGGCCCCTGATTACTAACAAAACTAAGAGGCCTCCCGGAGCAGCCCCCCAACAGACACGGATAATCTGGGACTATATGCAAACAGAACTCCAGGGCCTTCAGGCACATTTCAGGCAGTGGGAGGGTGAGAGCGTGAAGTCTTGGCTGCTCCATTGCTAGGACCAGGGCGCTGAGGCAGTGCACCTGTTCCCAGGGAAGATCTTGAAGTTAGGGGCCCTTTCCATGGATGTTTCGATCTATCAGCTCCTGAGGGGTGCTCAGGAGACAGCAGGGAGTAGGATATTGCTGGAGTGGATTTTGCTGTAGCTCACGAAAGCTTATGCTCAAATGAATTGGTTAGTCTCTAAGGTGCCACAAGTACTCCTTTTCTTTTTGCGAATACAGACTAACACGGCTGTTACTCTGAAACCTGTAGAACACTAGTGGCTGGATCCCATGAATTAGGATGATGTGGATAAACCCTAGAGCATAATTCCCGAGGCTTCCATTCGCCTTTGGGAAATGGGGATGCAGGTAGGGCTCTCTATGAATAATTTCTAGGGTCCCGACCAGGAGACCTTCACAGCCGGGATGTGCAACCGACTATCTACCACTATATTGATGATTTGATGATTCAGGGGCTGGATCATGATGCAGTGGAGAGAACCTTGCAGGCACTCACCACTCACATGCAGGCCAGGGGCTGGGCTGTTAATCCCAACAAAGTACAGCCCACCAGCCGATTTGTGAAATTTCTTGGAATTCTGCGGCAACGGGTGCAGCGCCACATACCTCCTGTTGTAGACCAAATTTCCCAGCTTGCAGCCCCGACCACCAAGGTCGAGGCACAGCAAGTGATCGGGTTGTTTGGTAACTGGCATAACCACATCCCGCATCTCACTTTGCTTTTAAAGCCCTTTTATAATGTCACCAGGAAAAAGATGGCATTCGATTGGGACGAAGCCCAGCAGTGGGCGTTTGAGGAGGTTAAAGCTGCCATCCAGACTGCAATGCCCTTGGGCCCCTATGATCGTCATAGCCCCTTCCACCTGGAGGCGTCAGTGCTGGAGGATTACACCTCTTAGAGTCTGTGTCAAAACTTGTGGGTGCCCGCAATAAGCAGCCCCTCGGGTTTTGGTCTTGTAAACTCCCCGAGGCGGCCAGCTGGTATACAGCGGCAGCTTTGGCTTGCTATTGGGCCCTGATTGAAACTGAGCACCTAACTGAGGGGCAGACAGTGGTTTTACAGCCCAGAATCCCCATTATGAATTGGATTTTGGACCTCAACACTGGAAATTGAGTGGGGAGGGCACCACAGAGCTCTATTGTGAAGTGGAAGTGGTACATTAGTGACTGTGCCCACGCAAGACCCCAGGGCACTAGTAAGCTTCATGAAGAGTTGGTGTAGACCCAGTAGGAGGGCGGGGCAGCCCAGCCCCTACCCGAAGCCCCCACTGTGCAATAGGGTGCCTCATTTGTGAGCGCCACCGAGCGGCCCTATGCCTGGTTTACTGATGACTCAGCCAAGTATGTTGTAATACATGGTGCTGGAGAGCTGTCGCCTTAAATCCTGTTTGCCAGTTGCACGAGACTGCCGAGGGACAGGGAGCTTCCAGCCAATATGCTGAGCTTTATGCTGTCCTGCTGGCAGTGAGGCGGGCGCTTCCCCTTGAGGACCCCGAGGTACGCCTGTACACTGACTCTTGGGTAGTGGCTCAGGGACTGGCCACCTCGATGGGCCGCTGGAGAGCCCAGTATTGGGCCATCCATGGCAAACCCGTGTGGGGCGCCCCTATTTGGCAGGAATTGTATTCCACTGCACACGACCTTTTGATTGATGTGTTTCATGTAGATGCCCACCAGAATCGTACCCAAGAGCATCACTGGAATGCTGCTGTGGACCAACTGGCCCACACAGCTGCGTGTACGGCGCTCCTGCCAATGTGGGGGAGGCTCTTTCCCTCTTGGCTTCCTGGATACACATGCACTTAAGGCATGTCAAGGTTCCTCCCCCACTCTGAACTCTAGAGTACAGATGTGGGGACCTGTATGAAAACCTCCTAAGCTTACTTTTACTAGCTGTCAAAGTTTGACTCAGACTCACAATTTATCAGACCACTCTGTTTTATTAGCAAAGCTGCTCTGCTAATACATTTAGAAGTGAGCCCCCCCCTCCCCCAAGTGGGGCTTGTGTCTCTTAATTTATACAGTTTTTGGAGAACAAGTTACAGAGAAAAGAAAAGGAGTACTTTTAGCACCTTAGAGACTAACCAATTTATTTGAGCATGAGCTTTCGTGAGCTACAGCTCACTTCATCAGATGTATACCGTGGAAACTGCAGCAGACTTTATATACACACAGAGATCATGAAACAATACCTCCTCCCACCCCACTGTCCTGCTGGTAATAGCTTATCTAAAGTGATCATCAGGTGGGCCATTTCCAGCACAAATCCAGGTTTTCTCACCCTCCACCCCCCCACACAAATTCACTCTCCTGCTGGTGCTAGCCCATCCAAAGTGACAACTCTTTACATAATCAAGTCGGGCTATTTCCTGCATAGATCCAGCTTTTCTCACATCCCCCCCACCCCCATACACACACAAACTCACTCTCCTGCTGGTAATAGCTCATCTAAACTGACCACTCTCCAAGTTTAAATCCAAGTTAAACCAGAACATCTGGGGGGGGGGTAGGAAAAAACAAGAGGAAACAGGCTACCTTGCATAATGACTTAGCCACTCCCAGTCTCTATTTAAGGCTAAATTAATAGTATCCAATTTGCAAATGAATTCCAATTCAGCACTTTCTCGCTGGAGTCTGGATTTGAAGTTTTTTTGTTTTAAGATAGCGACCTTCATGTCTGTGATTGCGTGACCAGAGAGATTGAAGTGTTCTCCGACTGGTTTATGAATGTTATAATTCTTGACATCTGATTTGTGTCCATTTATTCTTTTACGTAGAGACTGTCCAGTTTGACCAATGTACATGGCAGAGGGGCATTGCTGGCACATGATGGCATATATCACATTGGTGGATGTGCAGGTGAACGAGCCTCTGATAGTGTGGCTGATGTTATTAGGCCCTGTGATGGTGTCCCCTGAATAGATATGTGGGCACAATTGGCAACGGGCTTTGTTGCAAGGATAAGTTCCTGGGTTAGTGGTTCTGTTGTGTGGTATGTGGTTGTTGGTGAGTATTTGCTTCAGGTTGCGGGGCTGTCTGTAGGCAAGGACTGGCCTGTCTCCCAAGACTTGTGAGAGTGTTGGGTCATCCTTTAGGATAGGTTGTAGATCCTTAATAATGCGTTGGAGGGGTTTTAGTTGGGGGCTGAAGGTGACCGCTAGTGGCGTTCTGTTATCTTCTTTGTTAGGCCTGTCCTGTAGTAGGTAACTTCTGGGAACTCTTCTGGCTCTATCAATCTGTTTCTTTACTTCTGCAGGTGGGTATTGTAGTTGTAAGAAAGCTTGACAGAGATCTTGTGGGTGTTTGTCTCTGTCTGAGGGGTTGGAGCAAATGCGGTTGTATCGCAGAGCTTGGCTGTAGACGATGGATTGTGTGGTGTGGTCAGGGTGAAAGCTGGAGGCATGCGGGTAGGAATAGTGGTCAGTAGGTTTCCGGTATAGGGTGGTGTTTATGTGGCCATTGTTTATTAGCACTGTAGTGTCCAGGAAGTGGATCTCTTGTGTGGACTGGACCAGGCTGAGGTTGGTGGTGGGATGGAAATTGTTGAAATCATGGTGGAATTCCTCAAGGGCTTCTTTTCCATGGGTCCAGATGATGAAGATGTCATCAATATAGCGCAAGTAGAGTAGGGGCTTTAGGGGACGAGAGCTGAGGAAGCGTTGTTCTAAATCAGCCATAAAAATGTTGGCATACTGTGGGGCCATGCGGGTACCCATAGCAGTGCCGCTGATCTGAAGGTATACTTTGTCCCCAAATGTGAAATAGTTATGGGTAAGGACAAAGCCACAAAGTTCAGCCACCAGGTTAGCCGTGACACCTGCACATCCACCAATGTGATATATGCCATCATGTGCCAGCAATGCCCCTCTGCCATGTACATTGGTCAAACTGGACAGTCTCTACGTAAAAGAATAAATGGACACAAATCAGATGTCAAGAATTATAACATTCATAAACCAGTCGGAGAACACTTCAATCTCTCTGGTCACGCAATCACAGACATGAAGGTCGCTATCTTAAAACAAAAAAACTTCAAATCCAGACTCCAGCGAGAAAGTGCTGAATTGGAATTCATTTGCAAATTGGATACTATTAATTTAGCCTTAAATAGAGACTGGGAGTGGCTAAGTCATTATGCAAGGTAGCCTGTTTCCTCTTGTTTTTTCCTACCCCCCCCCCCCACCAGATGCTCTGGTTTAACTTGGATTTAAACTTGGAGAGTGGTCAGTTTAGATGAGCTATTACCAGCAGGAGAGTGAGTTTGTGTGTGTATGGGGGGGGTGTGTGTGAGAAAACCTGGATCTATGCAGGAAATAGCCCGACTTGATTATGTAAAGAGTTGTCACTTTGGATGGGTTAGCACCAGCAGGAGAGTGAATTTGTGGGGGGGGGTGGAGGGTGAGAAAACCTGGATTTGTGCTGGAAATGGCCCACCTGATGATCACTTTAGATAAGCTATTACCAGCAGGACAGTGGGGTGGGAGGAGGTATTGTTTCATGATCTCTGTGTGTATATAAAGTCTGCTGCAGTTTCCACGGTATACATCTGATGAAGTGAGCTGTAGCTCACGAAAGCTCATGCTCAAATAAATTGGTTAGTCTCTAAGGTGCTACAAGTACTCCTTTTCTTTTTGCGAATACAGACTAACACGGCTGTTACTCTGAAACCTGTCAAAGTTACAGAGAAGTTACAGACAAAAGAAGAAAAAAGATTTTAGTCGCCACCCTTCGAGATCCCTGAGACCAGTCACGTATCTTCAATTACCTGCCACCCTTAACAATCTCCTTTAACAGCTTCCAGTTAACTTAATTAATTGCCCTTCACACCTTCCATTCTGATGCCTGCTTCTAGACGTGCTGGCTCTATCTTAATTGCTTCTCCATTCAAAAGCTAACTGTCCCTACATGTGCTCCCTCAGATACTTTGTAACATGTTTTGGCGTGCCCTCTCATATACAATGTATCCAGCATGTCTCCTTATAGAACGCTATTCTTATACAATGTTATACTTCCACAATCCCCTCTTTTGGTCAAGGCTACGCCCATGATCAATGACTTACTGGATTCCATACATCAATCGTTCTTTTTCATTACTTTCACTGGTGACATTTAACAACATTAGATTAGCACTCTGGATTCCCCAGACCCTCAGGACACAGTAGCTGAGGATTAAGCTTCTCAAAGGACACATGTTGGAAGCAGGACCCTTTCTGGTTCCGACAACCCCTTTCAAGGGAACTGCAGTCACGGTTTTACGTCCACCAGGCAGCAGGCGCTAGGCTCACTACTGCTTCTTGTTTGTTGGGTCCTGCTGTCTGCTTACCCTCTGCTTCTGGCAACTCTTATGACAGCGCAGATTGTAAGGTATTGCAGGCTGTTCCTCTTTGTCTTCTGGGGTTGAAGCTGGTTCTGCGTGGTCAAGCAGAGGTGCTTGGTCCCCTTGAGGTGGCGCTGGCTTACACTGTGAGGCGTGGATCCATGCAGCGATGCCGGATAATTTCACTGCTGTCTGGGTGGTGTGCAGTACCTGGTATGGACCCTTCCACCAGGGTTCCAAGGCATGCTTCCGAAGTTTGCATAGCAAGTCAAGTTTGCATAGCAAGTCCCGTCCCAGAAGGTTTGCAGGGGTGGAATCAGAGAGGAGGAATGCATGTTCCTCAGAGAGGGGACTGACCTGAACAGACAAAGGTTTTGAGAGGGGAAAAGAGGTAGGGATCCCTGTAATGCCAACAGCAGACACAGATTTTCCAGATCGGGGAACCTCAGGCACGTCAGTGGTGCGGATTGTAGAAAGAGAAGCTCCAGTATCAACAAGGAAAGGGAGAGAGAGATCATTTACAGTCAGGACACATTCTCCAGTAGGGGACAGAGGTAATAAGGGAGCTAAAACTTTGTGAGGTTCCCCAGCATCCCGTCATTGTTGGGGTGAAAAATAGGGTTGGGGATCAGCTGGAGGAACCAGCGGGGGGTTCACTTGATTTCCCATACAGTTATTAGGTCGTCTTGGACACTCTTTTTTCCAGTGTCTAGGCTGTTTACAGTAGTTACAAACCCCAGTTAATCCAGCCCCCCCCCCTTCCGCAACCCCGTCCCTGTCCCCGGTGTGGTCTACTTAGTCCTGAATAATGTTGTATCTGCAGAGCCATTAACTTTTGGTAGGACTGTTCCTCCTTTCCTTTTAAAGTGCGGTGGCAATGCCTCTGCTACTGCCAGCAATTTGTCCATGGTTTCAGTCTCCCATCCCACACTGATTTGTTTTAACATGCTGCCTGTGGCAGGGAGAAGACCATCAACAAATGCATGTGCCAAGGCCCCCTGCCCATTTACATCGGGCTCTTGTATTCCTGAATGTTGTAGGAAAATATCAGTTAGCCGGGACCTATAGTCACCTGGGCTTTCTCCTTGCCCTTGCTTACAGCAACGTATTGCTGTCCAGTTTGTTTTAGGAGACCACACTTTGGGAATGGCTTGATGCAGGCGCTTCCAAAGAGCCTTACACCGGTCTCTGTATGCTGAATCTGGGCCAGTACTTTTTATGGTTGAGTGGCGTGCCTCAGCTGGCCAGTCTGCGGTAGCCAACCATTTTTCATAATAACTGGCAGGAGCTAACAATTTACACAGTTGGAGGAGATCTGTCTTAGAGGGTTCATAGGTTTCACAGATTAACAGAAACTCCTCAGCAAATTTGACAGAGTTTTCCTGTGGTTTGGGAAAACTTTTAACTATAGATAAAAGTTCCGTATGAGTCCAGGGTTTATAGTCCCATATGGACTCACTTTCTCCCATCTTAAGGACTTGTAAGGGTGCCACAACAGTTTGATCAGAGTCTCTCATTAACCTCTCATCAGGTTCTCTTTTCCAAGAAGAGATGTCAAGAGAATCTTTGCAGTCTGCTTTGGATTTCTTCTTCATAATATTTTGCAGAGCTGCGAAGCCAATGAGGTTATCTTCTTCACTTTCATTATCTGTAGTCACTGAAGATTTTTCCTTTTCTGATTTCTTATTTGCGCAGGAGTATGGTGGGGGTCGGGTTTGATCCAGATCATTGCACAGGACTGGCAAAGGGGAGCGCTCAGACTAGTGGTGAGAGAGACTGCATCCAATTGAACTGTTAGTTTTTTGAAAGAATTTTTAAGAGAGGTGAGTTTTGACTCAGTCCATCTACAATTTGCCTCTTCCCACCACTGCATGAAGCAGTCTACTTCTCCTCTCTCCAATTTGGTTTTTGGGAGGACGAGTTTGCTTTTTAAAGCGTCCACTCGATCTTTGTCCCAAGAACCTAACAGTGGCCACTGTAATTTGGGGTTCTCTAGAGCTAATTTGGACCATTTTTCAAGAAACCTACAAGAGTCCGGACCCCTCCTAAAATACATAAAATAAGCTGGAGTTCCCTTAGGGAACTGTTCTACCTTAGACTTCTGATTACCCATCCAGGAGGACTTCACACAGCACTCACACAAGAAGGAAATTCGGGCTCAGCAGAGCGGTACCCGGTGCAACACACAGAAAGGAGCCCACAGGCTACTGCCTCAACTGCCCTTGCTTTCACACCAGGGGTTATACCCAAGGCGTGGTGCCGCTGCATCTTTGCAGATTCCACTTATTCAGACTGTGGGGACGGGGATCTCTTGGTCAGCCAGTCTCCGGACAGAAATGGCTCCCAGATTCACACACACACCACGGGGAAGACGGATAGACACAAAGACAAGACAGTCCTCAAACCGGTTAAAGCACAAAAATAATAATTACCTGAGACGTCTGATTCCAGAAGCTGGATCCAAGGACCCCTACCCGAACAGAGTGGGAACCAACAAGTTCAATGACGTAGACTGCGCTGCTGCTGTGTACCTTTCTGTCTTGTGGAGGATCGCTTGGACTAAGCGTCCAGGCACCGGCTGCCACAATCGTCCTGCAAGGCAGTCAGGGATCACACAGCCTCAGTGAAGCCATTTGCCATCTCGGTAGAACCTCCAAATTGTCAAAGTTTGACTCAGACTCACAATTTATCAAACCACTCTGTTTTATTAGCAAAGCTGCTCTGCTAACACATTTAGAAGTGAGGCCCCCCCCCCCAAGTGGGGCTTGTGTCTCTTAATTTATACAGTTTTTGGAGAACAAGTTACAGAGAAGTTACAGACAAAAGAAGAAAAAAGATTTTAGTCACCACCCTTCGAGATCCCTGAGACCAGTCACGTATCTTCAATTACCTGCCACCCTTAACAATCTCCTTTTAACAGCTTCCAGTTAACTTAACTAATTGCCCTTCACACCTTCCATTCTGATGCCTGCTTCTAGACGTGCTAGCTCTATCTTAATTGCTTCTCCATTCAAAAGCTAACTGTCCCTACATGACAGGTTTCAGAGGAACAGCCGTGTTAGTCTGTATTCGCAAAAAGAAAAGGAGTACTTGTGGCACCTTAGAGACTAACCAATTTATTTGAGCATGAGCTTTCGTGAGCTACAGCTCACTTCATCAGATGTATACCGTGGAAACTGCAGCAGACTTTATATACACACAGAGAATATGAAACAATACCTCCTCCCACCCCACTGTCCTGCTGGTAATAGCTTATCTAAAGTGATCAACAGGTGGGCCATTTCCAGCACAAAGCCAGGTTTTCTCACCCTCCACCCCCCCCACACAAATTCACTCTCCTGCTGGTGCTAGCCCATCCAAAGTGACAACTCTTTACATAATCAAGTCGGGCTATTTCCTGCATAGATCCAGGTTTTCTCACATCCCCCCCACCCCCATACACACACAGACTCACTCTCCTGCTGGTAATAGCTCATCTAAACTGACCACTCTCCAAGTTTAAATCCAAGTTAAACCAGAACATCTGGGGGGGGGGGTAGGAAAAAACAAGAGGAAACAGGCTACCTTGCATAATGACTTAGCCACTCCCAGTCTCTATTTAAGGCTAAATTAATAGTATCCAATTTGCAAATGAATTCCAATTCAGCACTTTCTCGCTGGAGTCTGGATTTGAAGTTTTTTTGTTTTAAGATAGCGACCTTCATGTCTGTGATTGCGTGACCAGAGAGATTGAAGTGTTCTCCGACTGGTTTATGAATGTTATAATTCTTGACATCTGATTTGTGTCCATTTATTCTTTTACATAGAGACTGTCCAGTTTGACCAATGTACATGGCAGAGGGGCATTGCTGGCACATGATGGCATATATCACATTGGTGGATGTGCAGGTGAACGAGCCTCTGATAGTGTGGCTGATGTTATTAGGCCCTGTGATGGTGTCCCCTGAATAGATATGTGGGCACAATTGGCAACGGGCTTTGTTGCAAGGATAAGTTCCTGGGTTAGTGGTTCTGTTGTGTGGTATGTGGTTGTTGGTGAGTATTTGCTTCAGGTTGCGGGGCTGTCTGTAGGCAAGGACTGGCCTGTCTCCCAAGACTTGTGAGAGTGTTGGGTCATCCTTTAGGATAGGTTGTAGATCCTTAATAATGCGTTGGAGGGGTTTTAGTTGGGGGCTGAAGGTGACCGCTAGTGGCGTTCTGTTATCTTCTTTGTTAGGCCTGTCCTGTAGTAGGTAACTTCTGGGAACTCTTCTGGCTCTATCAATCTGTTTCTTTACTTCTGCAGGTGGGTATTGTAGTTGTAAGAAAGCTTGACAGAGATCTTGTGGGTGTTTGTCTCTGTCTGAGGGGTTGGAGCAAATGCGGTTGTATCGCAGAGCTTGGCTGTAGACGATGGATCGTGTGGTGTGGTCAGGGTGAAAGCTGGAGGCATGCAGGTAGGAATAGTGGTCAGTAGGTTTCCGGTATAGGGTGGTGTTTATGTGGCCATTGTTTATTAGCACTGTAGTGTCCAGGAAGTGGATCTCTTGTGTGGACTGGACCAGGCTGAGGTTGGTGGTGGGATGGAAATTGTTGAAATCATGGTGGAATTCCTCAAGGGCTTCTTTTCCATGGGTCCAGATGATGAAGATGTCATCAATATAGCGCAAGTAGAGTAGGGGCTTTAGGGGACGAGAGCTGAGGAAGCGTTGTTCTAAATCAGCCATAAAAATGTTGGCATACTGTGGGGCCATGCGGGTACCCATAGCAGTGCCGCTGATCTGAAGGTATACTTTGTCCCCAAATGTGAAATAGTTATGGGTAAGGACAAAGCCACAAAGTTCAGCCACCAGGTTAGCCGTGACACCTGCACATCCACCAATGTGATATATGCCATCATGTGCCAGCAATGCCCCTCTGCCATGTACATTGGTCAAACTGGACAGTCTCTACGTAAAAGAATAAATGGACACAAATCAGATGTCAAGAATTATAACATTCATAAACCAGTCGGAGAACACTTCAATCTCTCTGGTCACGCAATCACAGACATGAAGGTCGCTATCTTAAAACAAAAAAACTTCAAATCCAGACTCCAGCGAGAAAGTGCTGAATTGGAATTCATTTGCAAATTGGATACTATTAATTTAGCCTTAAATAGAGACTGGGAGTGGCTAAGTCATTATGCAAGGTAGCCTGTTTCCTCTTGTTTTTTCCTACCCCCCCCCCCAGATGTTCTGGTTTAACTTGGATTTAAACTTGGAGAGTGGTCAGTTTAGATGAGCTATTACCAGCAGGAGAGTGAGTTTGTGTGTGTATGGGGGTGGGGGGGTGTGTGAGAAAACCTGGATCTATGCAGGAAATAGCCCGACTTGATTATGTAAAGAGTTGTCACTTTGGATGGGCTAGCACCAGCAGGAGAGTGAATTTGTGTGGGGGGGTGGAGGGTGAGAAAACCTGGCTTTGTGCTGGAAATGGCCCACCTGTTGATCACTTTAGATAAGCTATTACCAGCAGGACAGTGGGGTGGGAGGAGGTATTGTTTCATATTCTCTGTGTGTATATAAAGTCTGCTGCAGTTTCCACGGTATACATCTGATGAAGTGAGCTGTAGCTCACGAAAGCTCATGCTCAAATAAATTGGTTAGTCTCTAAGGTGCCACAAGTACTCCTTTTCTTTTTGTCCCTACATGTGCTCCCTCAGATACTTTGTAACATGTTTTGGCATGCCCTCTGATATACAATGTATCCAGCATGTCCCCTTACACAACGCTATACTTATACAATGTTATACTTCCACACAGCTTAGGTTAAAACTTCCCCAAGGTACAAATTAATTTTACCCTTTGCCCTTTTGAATTTCCACTGCCACCACCAAACTTTAACTGGGTTTACTGGGAAATGTAGTTTGGACACGTCTTTCCCCCCAAAATCCTCCCAACCCTTGCACCCCTCTTCCTGGGGAAGGTTTGGTAAAAATCCTCACCAATTTGCATGGGTGACCACAGACCCAAACCCTTGGATCTTAGGGCAATGAAAAAGCATTCAGTTTTCTTACAAGAAGACTTTTAATAGAAGTAAAGGAATCACCTCTGTAAAATCAGGATGGTAGATACCTTACAGGGTAATTAGATTCAAAACATAGAGAATCCCTCTAGGCAAAACCTTAAGTTACAAAAAAGACACACAGACAAGAATAGTCATTCTATTCAACACATCTCTTTTCTCAGCCATTTAAAGAAATCATAATCTAACACATACCTAGCTAGATTACTTACTAAAAGTTCTCAGACTCCATTCCTGTTCTGTCCCTGGCAAAAGCAACATACAGACAGACACAGACCCTTTGTTTTTCTCCCTCCTCCCAGCTTTTGAAAGTATCTTGTCTCCTCATTGGTCATTTTGGTCAGGTGCCAGTGAGGTTACCTTTAGCTTCTTAACCCTTTACAGGTGAGAGGATTTTTCCTCTGGCCAGGAGGGATTTTAAAGGGGTTTACCCTTCCCTTTATATTTATGACAGGGCACTTGGGCCCAGAGGGGGCGTACCGTTGGGTGCAGGCCCGAGGTATCCCCACTTCACATGCAGCCCTAAAAACAGCTAAAGCCGTTTGTAAGATTTGCCAGTTTGGTAAGCCCATACAGGTGGAAGCTGGCTCCCCTGGATAGGTGCTTTGGGGAGACCAGCCTGCTCAAATTTGGCAAATCGATTATGTTGGCCCACTCCCTCTTGACCACCGCAAAGCATATATTCTCACTATGGTCGATACGGCCACCAGCTATGGAGAGGTCTGGCCGGCATCCCATCCCGACCAGTGGAATACAATCACTGGCATTACTGAGCGAACTGTATTCCACCATGTAATTCCCTCTCAACTGCATTCTGATAATGGGTCCCATTTTGCCAGTAACATGGTGCAGGATTGGGCTGCATCTTTGGGAATCCGATGGGTGTTTCACATCCCCGACCATCCCCAAGGAGTGGGTGTCATGGAACGGTATAATGGATTGCTGAAACAGCAGCTACGGCTCCTGTCACAGAAAGACACACTCAGGGGTGGTATGGGGTACTGATCAAGGCTGCCTATCAGCTGAATACGCATCCGTACTATGGCCTGACGCCAATGAAAACCAACATGGCGGAGTGAGTGTGTGACTGGTGACTGCGGAGACCGAAGGCTCAGGGCAGTCAGACCCTGATGCATTAGGAGTTGTACTGCTACACCCTGCTGCCTATCTCCAGACTAGAGGGAAACCGGAGTCAGCACGGGTAGATTTGTATGCAGTCGCCCCGACACCACTGACCCTGGCACTCAAAAATTGATTCCCATTGGGATATGGGTACAATTACGGGAGGGTTGCTCCCCGCTCCGGGCTGGCTTTGCATGCAGGAGTGCACATACAGGTGGGAGTTGTAGATCATGACTACCGGGGAGAAGTACGGGTTTTGCTGTTCAGTCTCAGAAAGGAGCCCGTGAGTATACAACCGGGCGATCAGGTGGCCCAGCTCATCTGTGAGCAGATTGCCTTCCCCGAAGTGTAGCGCCTGTAAGAAATGGAGGTGCCAGACACCGCCCACAGAGCGGGAGGATTTGGGTCCATGGATAGGCCTGGGAAAGAGGGTGGCCGGGTGTAGGTGTGGTACCCTGGGTGGCGCCTCCAGTAGAGGGAGATCATTGCTTGGGAGCCCGGGGACACTTACTGGGTCAGCATTGACAGGGATAATGATCTTGTTTGTCTTGCTAGGGGCAAACTACTCCAAAGATGATGCTCGTGTTTGTCTTTTGGGGACTTTGGGCCTCTGTGCTCAGAGGGCAAGTGCACCACAGACATTTGTGATGGAGCGCTGCCACCACAAACTGAACCATTGGGAATTTTACCTGCCCTGCTCATCTGAGCTGCCCTGTCATGACGGTCTCAATCAGTTGTACTAGCGCATATATGCTTCAACTCCCGGGCCAACGGCCAGGTACCCTCTTGGTGTATGCTGATTCATCAGTCAACGTGACCCTTCATTTGCTAAATGATTCCTCCCACTGGTGTGGACAGGTGACGCCGCAAATCCAGCCCTCTAATACGACTGTCCTACGAGAGTTGCTTAACTGCACTGGGAATGATACCCATTTTCTCGTAGCCTGTGAAACTATGTGGAGCTTCACCAATAAGTCTTACATAGAGGGGTGAGGCCCCTTTTTGATACTGCTATATGTACTTCCTGTTTTTGCCCCGCTGAATTGAAGCAAACCTCATCTAATGGTTTTGCGCAATTTGTGTAGTCCGTAATTGTGGGGTCACAGATTGATGTAATTAATGTAAATATTAATGTGAGTGCAGTCCATGTTGGGTTATATAATGTAGCTGTCGGCCCTGGACAGATGGTTTGTGGGTTTGTCGGTTGACACCCTGGCAGGGAAGGGGCGCAAAAGTGGGGCTTTATGGAGACAGTGTTAGGAGGGGTTGGAACTGGTACGGGGATATTAAATTCCTTTGATATAGAAGTACTGCAAAATAAGCTTGCCACATTGGGCGCCCTCAACTCAGGGGTGATCCAGCTGCAGGCGGAATGGCTCCCCTTGTTGCTGGGAGCATTGATTCAAAATTGGAAAGGACAATGGCAAATGTGGAGGGTATTAAACCATAGCAGTTGGAAAACAGCTCATGTTGCCGCTAATATTGCACGGAATAGTAGTTTAATGGTGTCATGTGTAGTGGAGCAAGTTGTAGCTTTGATGCAAATAGAGATGTTGTGGTTAACCCTTGCGCAGGGAGAACCGGTTGGGTTACAACGAGTGCTTGCCCCCATTTTTCAAGGAGCGTTGAAACACTGGGTGATCTTTCCTCCATTGGTATTCTACCGTTAATTGAATTGTCTCATTAGACTGACCCCGCAAGTGGTAAGGCAACTCCTATCTTTTCATGTACTATGTATATATACTGTTACTGTATTTTCCATTCCATGCATCTGATGAAGTGGGTTCTAGCCCACGAAAGCTTATGTCCAAATAAATTTGTTAGTCTCGAAGGTGCCACAAGGACTCCTCGTTGTTTTTGCTGATACAGACTAACACAGCTACCGCTTTGAAACCTGTAATATATATGAAGGGCCAAAATCCATTTGCTGTGTTTGTAAAACCCTGACCACAAGTCCTGTCAGCAACTTTTCACATAGGCCCAAAGTCCAAAGCTTGGTTTGAGCTGGGGGCCTAGCCCACTGGGAACAATATTGGCAAGAGACAACTTTGCTTTTTACTAAGATAAACATGGTCAGCATAGCTCCAGATGGGGAGCGGTAATTGGTGTCCTTATCAGAAGCTACAGCCATACCAAAGTATGGAAAGGGACCTCCATGTCCACACCTTTGTGTGGGAAGGAGATAATTAATACCCTCCCCCCATACCAGCCTTGAGTTCATGGAGAGGCCCAAGCATGTCAGCATGAGATATGACATTCTCTCTTCTCAGCTGCATCCCCCTCCCAGATGCCAATGTTAGCCTTTAGAAACACAATGGGGCAACGTGAAAACAATTTCTATTGCCATGTACTTTGCAATGTCTTTTTGCTTTAACCCCCAGGAAGGTACCTGTTGGACAACCAGAAAAGCTACCTCATTCTTATGGACCCCAAATCAGAATTCAACATATATATTTTATAATTATACGCTTTATACATTGTTTAAGGGAAAACACCTGTGTACTAACAGTATGCTGTAAGTTAACCTGAAAGCCATTATGTAATCTTTTAAACTACTGGCTTACTGTGTTTATCTTGTCTTGCCGCTAGACCTATCCAGGGGCTTGGGACCTCCCACCCCGTCGCTTCCCTCCACCCACGGATAACCTATATAATCTATTGTAATCAATTGCTTGGCAGTGTCTCTGCGCCTAATAAGCAAAGTGACACTCCGGCAGTGCTGTAAGTAATAAACCCATGTGCTTGATTCTACACAGTGTCCATTTGTGTTCCTTCAATATAGGCACAGCAGGTGGCACCATAGCACTGCTCGGTGCCGAGGGCTTCAGCTCTCAAGCCTCTGAGGGAACAGGCTTATTTCTTCCATGACTGCCTGTCTTAGAGCTAGACTGCACCTGTCTTTCGCTCCTCAGGTTGCCTCTGCACTGGACGAACCCGGTGCCACGCGGTCCGGGGCTCTGCGTGCCAACGGTACTGGGGCAGATTTAGCGGTCGGAAATCCTGGGGGAGGAGTGAGACTGCTTCTTTGTTTTCATGGGGGCTGGATCCCATGTCCCACACTGCAGTTGGTGAGTGAGTGAGCTGGTGGGGAGGGTCAGAGGCAGGACGCAGGGATTTCTCAATAAGCATCAGTTTGAGCTGGAGTTCCCTCGCCTTTCTGGTCCTTGTGGTTAACTTTTTGCAGTGGTGGCACTTCTGTGGAACGTGAGTCTCCCCCAGGCAGTGAACACACTGGGAGTGACCATCAGAGACTGGTATTGACAGTCTACAGTGAGGCAACGTTTAAAGCCTGGGGAGCCAGGCATGGCCGTTTGAAGAGTGTCTCTGGGTTTGGTTTTGTTTTTAAACGGAAAGGGAAGAAACAGGAACTCCGCAAGGAACAGGAAGGGGTAATTTTGGGCAAAAAGGACAGGAAAAAGTATTCTGAGGAAGATTATTCTGAGGCACTGCTGTTGTTCTGACTGAAGCCAACAGCGGCAAAGAAGGAACCGGGCGACGGTTGGCTATGTGCACGCGATACCCACTCAGAGCAGCACGAGCTGGCTGCAGTGTGTGCGTGGCCAACCAGGGCACTGCTACCTTAAATCTCTGACTAGAAGCACAGGGGCGCTCAAAGACCTAAAAGTGGAGCACCCACAAGGACGCTCCTTGAAGAAGAAGTTACCATGCCTTGAATAGTCAGCCCTAAAAGTCTACCATACAAATTATGGGAAACCAGAAGCCATTTAAAATCTGTTTCTCGAAGGAAGAATTTAATAAAGAAGAGTTTGTTGCTGACCTGCATCTGGTGTGTTCCCTTGTTTATTTAAGCCTAGTTTTATTTAATATTTTCACTAGTTATAAGGATGATGACTCCACTATGACATCAGCCACAGGAAAAGAGCAACAGGAAAATTTGCCAGGAAAGGAAGAATTTGCACTGTTAAAACCCAAATTTTTTAGCTGCAAGAGCATTTAGTAGGCAAAACCAACCTACTTGTGGACTATGTATTTCCAAGGCATCAAAGACTGGTGTGTGTGAGAGAAATTTCCTTAATGAAACAAATTTTGTGTTCTGCACAAGGAGGATTATCTGTTCCTAAATGCCTAAGTAATTTCTTAAAGATAGTTCATATGCCGCTACAAAGGAGTCTCTAACACTTCTAACATTTGGCTGGCAGCTGCTTGTTTCTGCAATCATCCTCGACAGAGGCTGAAAAGAAGAAGAGCTAGACAAAGGGAAGATATACACCAAAAGCAGAATCATTATATGAGGACAAATCATTTCTAACTTGTCACTCTGCTAAAGAGGATATAAAAGTTCCTTCAGTAGTCAGTGCAGAAACAGGATCACCATCTACTGTGGGATACATAAAATTGTCTCACAAGATGGAGATATATCAATCATCTTTTTGCAAGAACTATGATACCTTCAGCGGATGAATCAGCTGAAATGGCAAGTTTTTTCAGATCCAGAACACCTCTCAATCATAACAAATTCTATCCCAAGTTTTTTTTCCATGCCAGTTACTGTCTGTCTCATTGTCTTTTTCATATACATCGTGCTATGATGAAAACTCCTATTCCAATACACCACAATCCAGACACCATTTGACAAGAAAACCTCCCATTACCTTGAATTATTAATGGCAACACCTTTGTTTTGGGACAGAATAATCACTAGGCTGAGCTAGAATTCAACATAAACTACCTTCATTTTCTAATTGATTTTGTTTATAGACTATTCCATTGAGGGATAGGGAATAACTGTTACTGGAACTTAAATAGATTCTCAGATAAAATAGTATAACTAGCTGCAGGTCAGCAACAAACCCTTCTTTATTAAGGTTTTTCTTTCTAAGAACACAAGAATGACCATACTGTGTCAGACCAATGGTGCACCTTGTCCAGTGTCCTATCTCGTGACAGTGGCCAGTGCCAAATGCTTCAGAGGGAATGAACAGAACAGAGCAATTATTGAGTGATCCATCCCTTGTTGTACAGTCCCAGCATCTGGCAATCAGAGGTTTAGGGACACCCAGAGCATGGGGTTGCGTCCCTAACCATCTGTGCTAATTGCCATTGATGGACCTATCCTCCATGAACTTATCTAATTCTTTTTTTAATCAAATTATACTTTTGGCCTTCACAACATCCCCAGGCAACAAACTCCACAAGTTGACTGTGTGTTGTGTGAAGTACTTCCTTATGTTTGTTTTAGATTTGCTGCCTACTAGTTTCATTGGGTGACCCCTAGTTTATACGTTGTGTGAAATGATAAATAACACTTCCCTATTCACTTTCTTTACATCATTTGTGATTAAATAGACTTCTATCATATCCCCCTTAGTCGTTTCTTTTCTAAACTGAAGAATCCCAGTCTTTTCAATCTCTCCTCATATGGAAGCTATTGTATACCCCTAATCGTATTTGTTGCCTACCTCTGTACCTTTTCCAATTCTAATATATCTTCTTTGAAATGGGGCAACCAGAACTTCACACAGTATTCAAGGTATGGGGATACCATGGATTTACATAGAAGCATTATGATACTTTCTGTCTTATTATCTATCCCTTTCCTAACCTAACCTTGTTCCTAACCTTGTTAGCTTTTTTGACTGCCACTGCACATTGAGTAGACGCTTTCAGAGAACTATCCATGATGACTCCAAGATCTCTTTCTTGAGTGGTAACAGCTAATTTAATACCCATCATTTTGTATGTATACTTGGAATTATGTTTTCCAATGTCCATTACTTTGAATTTATCAACACTGAATTTCACCTGCCATTTTGTTACCCAGTCACCCAGTTTTGTGAGATCCCCTTGTAACTCTTTGTAGTCAGCTTTGGACTTAACTATCTTGATTAATTTTGTATTGTCTGCAAATGCTCACTGTTTACTCTGTTTTCCAGATCATTTATGAATATGTTGAACAGCACTGGTCCCAGTACAGATCCTTGGGGGACCCAGCGATCTACCTCTTTCCACTATGAAAACTGACCATTTATTCCTCCCTTTATTTCCTAACTGATACATGAGAGGACCTTCCCTCTTATCCCATGACTGCTTAGTTCGCTTAAGAGTCTTTGGTGTGGTACCTTGTCAAAGGCTTTCTGGAAGGACAAGTACAATACTATCAACTGGATCACCATTGTCCACAGGCTTGTTGACACCCTCAGAGAACTTGAATAGTTTGTTTAGGCATTCTTTCACTTTACAAAAGCCATGTTGATTGTTCCCCACATATTATGTTTATCTATGTGTCTGATCATTCTGTTCTTTACTATAGTTTCAGCCAGTTAGCCTGGTACTGAAGTTAGGCTTACCAGCCTGTAACTGCCAAGATCACCTCTGGAGCCTTTTTAAAAAATCAGGGTTATATTAGCTATCCTCCAATCATCTATAGGGCCCTAACAAATTCATGGTCCATTTTGGTCAATTTTATGACCATAGGATTTTTAAAATAGGCAATTTCACGATTTCAGATGTTTACATCTGAAATTTCATGGTGGTGTAACTGTGAGGATTCCGACCCAAAAGGGGGTCAGAAAGCTGTTGTAGGGGGGTTACGAGATTGCCACACTCACTTCTGTGTTGCCTTCAGAGCACCTGCGGAGCTTCCTGAAGCCAGGGGAGGTACCCAGAATTGGGTCTGATCTCCCCCAAAGATCAGCCAGGCAGGGGAAGTGGAAGTTCCATCCCTCCCTAGCTCAGCTGGGACTAGCAGCTGGAGCCTGGTGCACGGTAGGAGTCCCTGGCTGAGACACCCCCAGCCCTTCCCCTCACCTTCCCCTCCAATAGCTAGATTTCATGGGGGAGGTCTGATTTCACAGTCCGTGGCATGTTTTTCATGGCCATGAATTTGGTAGGGCCCTAGTCATGTGGTACTACAGAGGTTTATTGTGATCTCTACAGAGATACAGACTTAAAATGGTTGAAGCCATCTCATTTTAAGGTAGATTGTTAAAGTTGACTATTTGTTCTATATAAAGCCATGAAGAATATTAATACATTAAGAAATTGACTATGGTTAGTAGCTTCTGCAACCCACAGAACATTAAAATCTGAAGAGCTATTGTATTGTTTGAATTGAGCAACATAACCTTTGCTAAAAAGCCCTGTGAAAAAAGGCTTTCCCTTTTCTTTTTTGGTTAATATTATTGTGCATTTATCACCAGCGTGACCTTATTTACTATCTTAAAATATAGGTTAAAATTTATATTTATACAGTATTTAAAAATAATAAAATAAGTAAAAATAAATAACCCCTTTCCCAGCCAAACATCAGAATTTAAGATTACCAGCCTGGAGTCAGAACCTAACTACATGGAGACAGGAAATCTAATCATGCTCAGAAAAATAATTAAAAAAATAAAAGTAAACCTTTTACGTTTTTTAAGAGGATTGTTTGCAAGTTTTATAACATGAGACAGAAAATAAGTAGCATGTGAAATGGTATAGAATAGATTCACAATGCAGGCATCTAACTATAAATCCAAAACTGTGGAGAACCTTAAAATTCTTCCAAAGTCTGCCTTTTTACTCTCAGTCATTTCCATCCTCTGCTATTCCCTGAGGTGATGATGAATCTTTATGACAAGTTTTGGAAGCACTGCCGAGCAAAATAAAAAAATAGTCTTCATTGTAGCATGATCTCCTTAGAAGAAAAAGTGATATTTTGTATTTTCTACACAAATATGCGGTAAGGAGAGCCACATGGACAAGATGGAAAAACATTTAGACCATGTGGAAAGGAACATACAAAAAAACAGCTGTTGAAATGACAGTGGTTAAGAAAACTCAGACAAAGCAAACAGTGATATATAACTGTAGGGTTGAAGCCTAAAAAAATAATCTGCGAGGGAAAAATAATTTAATATAGTAGAGGGAATGGAAAATCATGATTCAATAAGTTTTGCTAAATTAATTATCCCATCACTGCTGAATCTGTATAAAAAAGGTGAAAGAAGGAAAGAAGCATGAACCTGAAAGCCTAAAAAATGAGATCTACAGGAATTGAGGACCCCTTTATTGCTGGGGGAAAAATATTTTGACTATTTTTTAAATTCTTTGTTTAATGTTGCATAAACAATAAAGTATCATTAATACAGCAAGAAAAAATAAATTGTGATCTGAACAGAACATTTACATAATATAATGTAGTCACAGTATAGACTCTAACAAACTAACACTAAAATACTTGTTAAAAAGAAGCCTGATGGTAGAAAGACTCCATAAGGTGATGTCTGGTAAGAACATCAGAAAATATGGCAAAGTGGAGAAGAAAATTCTATGTATAGAACTAAGGCATTAGGAAATGTGCATCTTTGATGAATGAGTATATGTTAGTATTTTTTCTAATTGTTTCTGTTTTAATGTAATTTATTCCATTTAGTGCTATTGTGGACAGCACACTTAAGTGATGATTATATAATATATAGGAATCTTGGATTTCCATCTCCTCATTATAATTCTTTTAGTCACTAATCTTGATATAGCTAGTCATTTCTTAATATTATTAGGCAACATTCATTAATTCAGTACCGATAATACCCACAAGTTAAGTTATCATTGAATGCAAGTGCCAGTAATTGTCAAATATATGGCACCTGTAAAAAAACAGCCTGCTACTGAATGCAGCTCCAACATTCTGTGACTTGCTAAATTTGCTTTGAATGAATGCTCAGGTACCTGATAGATTCTGTTTCACCCCTTTGATATACAGAGCTTGAATTACTTTTAACTTTATGACACAAGGTTTGCCAGGGATGAGCAGAGATGGATAACAGAATTTCTTCTTTCCAATTCTCTTTAAGGTCCAAATTAAATTGGTATTGTAAGTGAGTTTAACTATATGTACATAATGGCAAAAAGAATTTGATTGTTGACAAAGACCTCCCAAAGATGTGGATAAGCAGGTTGTTCCCATCTGTGTGTGGGTCATGGTCTATAATGACTGCAGGAAAGCCCGGTGTGAGAATAGTATTTAGGAATTGTTGTGGATATAATCAAATAGTGATATTTGATTTCAGAGAAATATTTCTCTAGACCTTCAGTATTCCTTTTTCTATTAATTCAGCCACATCCACTTTTTGAATCTGAACCATAGGTTTTTATATAATGACTCAAAAGGACAGCTAGTGAAGTTAGAGGGAATACGATTCTAATATTTCTTGATCTTAGTCCTACTCTACCAGCATGGCAAAAAGTTCTCACATGGTAAAAAAGGGCCTTAAGAAAAATGTTCCTGAACTGGTTTAAATACTGAGTTGTTCACAAGGGTATAAAACTGTATTTTCTGGAACTGGGGTGTAATGAGGGGTGGGGCAGAGGGCCCAGATCCCCTTAGTCCCTGATCAGACCTGGAAATTTGGCCTCCATCATGATGGAGGGACAGCTGGGCCAAATTTGAGTGGCACTGCAACCTTGTGCACCAGGTTGCAACGCCACTCACTCAAATTTTGCCTAGCCTCCTTGTGCCTGCTTGCTCCCCTTCCATCTTTGCAGTCCTCCCAGGTCTGAGGGACACTGCACCCCATATTCTTCACAGTGATATTATTATGATATGATTGTGGCATAATTATGATGCATTTTGTACAAGTCGGATCATGTGAGGTGTCATTGGAAAAGTTATGATTTGGTGAATATGATTATCATTTCTATGCATGTATAATTTTTGTATCTAAAGTTAGGAATATTGACTATATATCTGTATTTCAATTGTGCTTACTCTGGGTGACACCCACAACTAGCCTTTCCGGTACAACAATGAAGAAGCCAGACAGTGCTGGTGGCCCATCAGCAAAGACAGTGGACCCTGGAAGAACTTAACCTTCCTGTAAACATTCCAGACAGCCTGTAAGTAATGGCTGCTCTGACTCAGCAACGTATGGAAGGGCATGTAACCAGACCACATGACTCTGGACTCCATCTTGGGATGTCAGTGTTTTTCCACAAACTGAGTTTGGGACGAATGGTTCCTGCCATACGCTAAAGCTATATAAGGCAGGGAGTGACATCATTTGTTGTTCTTCACTCCCCACATAAGAAGACTCCTGAAAACACTTGAGGAACAAAGACTGAACAGGGGAATGTGCTGGACCCAGGCTAAAGGGATTTCTAGCCTCTGTATGAAAACCTGGGGATTCCAAGCTTCAGAGCAAGTGTAGCTTGTGTCTTAGGAAGCTACAGCCTGCTTGTATCATCAGCCAGAGTGAGAATTTGCTAATTCATATCCTTCTTTCTAATATCTTAGGCTTAGTTTGCATTTTTGTTTATTTACTAGGTAATCTGCTTTGATCTGTTTTCTATCACTTATAATCATATAAAATCTATCTTTTGTAATTAATAAACCTCTTTTATGTTTCAAATTAAACCCAATGTACCTTTAAGTGAAGTGTCTGAGGAAAGATCTCAGCTTGTTTTAACACATGTACATTGTATTTCCTCTTCACATTGAGGTGGCGAACTCTATGAGAGCTTACGCTGTACAGTTCCCGGTGCACCGGAAGATGATATAATTTTGGGTTTATGCTCCAGAGGAGGTGCGTGCCTGGGGAGCTGAGAGTTACCTTGGCTGTAGCCTTTTTTACTGTTGGTTCATGCATGGCTGATCAGCAAGCCTGCATGTAACTGCAGCTGGGTGTGTCCCTACCTGTGTGAATGCTGGTGGAAGTGTAGGACTGGGAATGGGTCTGCAGCTTGTCACAGCAGCACAGTGAGAGAGGGAGCCCAGGCTGGTGGGTCAGAGAGCTCAGTGGTACCCCAGTTCCAGGTGGCAGACAATGGTACACCCCACCCTCAGACAGAAGAAGAGCAGGATTCACCTGGAACTCCCATTCTCCAGGAGTGTAGGATTTTGGTTTTTAGTACTTCCTGGGGAAGTGAAAATCATAGAAGATTAGGGTTGGAAGTGACCTCAGGAGGTCATCTAGTCCAACTCCCTGCTCAAAGCAGGACCAACACCAACTAAATCATCCCAGCCAGGGCTTTGTCAACCTAGGCCTTAAAAACCTCTAATGATGGAGATTCCACCACTTCCCTAGGTAACCCATTCCAGTGCTTCACCACCCTCCTAGTGAAACAGCGTTTCCTAATATCCAACCTAGACCTGCCCCATTACAACTTGAGACCATTGCTCCTTGTTCGGTCATCAGCCACCACTGAGAACAGCCTAGCTCCATGCTCTTTGGAATCCTCTTTCAGGTAGTTGAAGGCTTCTATCAAATCCCCCCTCACTCTTCTCTTCCGCAGACTAAATAAGCCCAGTTCCCTCAGCCTCTCCCTGTAAGTCATGTGCCCCAGCCCCCTAATAATTTTTGTTGCCCTCCGCTGGACTCTTTCCAATTTGTCCACATCCTTTCTGTAGTGGGGGGCCCAAAACTGGACTCAATACTACAGATGTAGCCTTACTGGTGCCAAAGAGAGGGGCATAATCACTTCACTCGATCTGCTGGTAATGCTCCTAATGCAACCCAATATGCCGTTAGCCTTCTTGGCAACAAGGGCACACTGTTGACTCATATTCAGCTTCTCATCCACTGTAATCCCCAGGTTCTTTTCTGCAGAACTGCCGCTTAGCCAGTTGGTCCCTGGCCTGTAGCAGTGCATGGGATTCTTCCATCCTAAGTGCAGACTCTGCACTTGTCCTTGCTGAACCTCATCAGATTTCTTTTGGCCCAATCCTCCAATTTGTCTAGGTCATTCTGGACCCTATCCCTACCCTCCAGCATATCTACCTCTCCCCCCAATTTAGTGTCATCCGCGAACTTGCTGAGGATGCAATCCATCCCATCATCCAGATCATTAATGAAGATGTTGAACAAAACCGGCCACCAGACCGACCCCTGGGGCACTCCGCTTGATAACAGCTGCCAACTAGACATCGAGATGTTGATCACTACCTGTTGAGGCCAACAATCTAGTCAGCTTTCTATCCACCTTATAGTCCAGTCATCCAATCCATACTTCTTTAACTTGCTGGCAAGAATACTCTGGGAGACTGTATCAAAAGCTTTGCTGAAGTCAAGGTATATCATGTCTACCACTTTCCCCATATCTACAGAGCCAGTTATCTCATCATAGAAGGCAATCAGGTTGGTCAGGCATGACTTGCCCTTGGTGAATCCATGTTGACTGTTCCTGATCACCTTCCTCTTCTCCAATGTGGGAGGAGGATAGGGTTTAGGGCTTCCAGAACTGCCTGATCCCTAATGGGGACAGTGTTCTTCAGCTTGACTGCCTCTCTGGGTAAGAGCTCATGGCTAGGTGTGGGGCAGAAAGATCATGGGTCTGGGTGCAGTGGGGAGAGCTTGTAGCTGGGTGAGGAACAATATGAGGGGGAAGAGCATGGGGCTGGGTGTGTGGCAGCAGGAAGAGTGTGTGTGGGGCTGGGCCCAGGGTAGGGAAGGAAGAACTCTGAACCCACTCCTTTGGAAAATTCTGGTGACATCCTGTCTGGGACAAACAATTGGAAAAATGACTTTGTGATACAATTAGAAATGAAAACAAAATGGAAGATCCTGAGGCAGAGAAATCAAAGAACTAGGATGGTTTGAACAGGATGGTCTATTACTTATGTTATAATTTTGTATATTTTTATTACTATTGTTGGTATAACCATGTTCATGTATAGGAATCATGCATCAAAGTAATCCAGAAACATATCCTTTCTGATTGTGCTGATGGTTATTTAATGAACTTTGGTAGATACTAGAAGTCCATATGTAGAATGTCTATTGAAGACAAAAATTTGGTATGCAGAAAGTACAGAATCAGTCTTAGGCTTATCATTATTGCTGATATTTACTACTCTTCTGTGCTTTAGATAGTTAAAAACAATGGGCTTCATCTAAGCCCTCTGAAGTTGATGGGATACTTTCTGTTGACTTTTGTGGGCATTGGATCAGGGCTTAGGGCACAAATCTTTCTACTTTCTTCTCAGTTCCCCAACTAACTGAATAGAAAGATGTTATCTGCTCTGAATTGGTTTACGAAACAAATAAATGGCTTAAAAATTATAAGCCACTCACGGTGAACATAAAGGGATACATCCTGCCCTGTGCGGTAGTGTAAGACAAGTATAACAGAAAGTACTCCCTTTAAAGGCAGGCCCAAGGTCCAGCTCAGCCCTATTCCAAATTCCAACCAAGAGCAATAAGACATTCTGAGAATTATAGTTCCCAAAGGAATATGGGAACAGTAGGCTGGTAACAAAGCAGCAAGCTGGAAAGAGATATAGTAAAAAAGTTGCTTGCTTTCCTCAATATAGGAAGAGACCTAGCTGCTGAGGCTCTTCAGTCAAAGGGCTCACATGAGGTTTTGAGGGTATAAGAAGAAGAATAAGGATCCTGGAGAGAGACAAATAGCAAAGATGGGGCTGGTTATAAGATATATTTCTGAAGGGCAAAGCATGGGAAGGAGCCCTGAGCACAAAAGAAGTGGGGGGATGACTGCTTCTGAGGCCCAAGGCTGGAGCTCACAGCAGAGAGGAGAGGGGAGAGATCTCCCCTACACCTCTGAGGGACCATCAGGAGGTATGGCTGATATAGGCACGTGAAAGAGAATCTATGATACAGAAACAAGACTGGGTAACCCTGCGGCCAAAAGGAAAATGTTGTGTGTAGCCTGGGAAAGGACTGTGCCTGGGGAACATGAAGAACTGTGACGCTTTTTGTTTGGCTGACTGGTTGGTGTGGACTCTTCATTATCCTGCAATAGCTGAACTTTTATTTTTGGCTGACAGAGAAGATCCGTGGAAAGTGAGGTACACTTACTCTATCAGCAGAGGAAAACCAAGCCAGTCACCACACCTGAGACCAAAGAGGTAAGCAACCCTCTTGCAGAGAGCAAAAGGGTGTAGAGATCCTCTTCTGCCTATTTAAGCCAAAGGATAGAATCTCTCTATAGTGTTTGAATGCAGTAGAGATGAAAGCCAGCGCATACAACACCCTCTGTCTGTGTCATGTCTCCAGCTGATTGTAGTCTGTGGATCCAGGTATATAAGAACATAAAAATGGCTGTACTGGATCAGACCAATGCTCCATCTAGCTCAGTATCCTGTCTTCTGACAGTGGCCGATGTCGGATGCTTCAGAGAGAATGAACAGAACAGGGCAATTATTGAGTGATCCCTCCCCTGTTGTTAGGGTTTCCAGTTTGGGTTGTATGTATTCCTGGAGGTTTTATCACATGACTTAATCTTTAATTAAAGATTAATCTTTAATTTCTGAAGACTCCAGGACAATCCTGGAGGGTTGGCAACCCTACAGAGTCCCAGCATCTAGCAGTCGGAGGCTTAGAGGAGGCTTAGAGAAGTGGTTCTCAACCTATATACCATTGTGGGCTGCGTCCAATACTACCTGTATGGCTCTGAGGATGTCACATGGGCTGCAGCTGTGTGCTGATTGGGCCGCAAGCGGCCCGCGGGCCACAGGTTGAGAACCACTGGCTTAATACACTTTAATTCATCTCCCTGACCCATTACAAGAAAAGCTGCCCAAATTGGCAGGAATTCTTTGACAGAAGACATACAAGGGACATACTCCCTGTCCTTTGCGAACAGGGAGTTTCAAGAGGGAGTTCTCCAGGTGAAGGAGGAGCAAATACAGGACCCTTGGAGTAAGTGGCTGTCTGTAGTGGTGTTTGTGTTTGGGGGTTATTTGCTGTGTACTGAGCTTGTGTTTGTCTGTCTGTTTGTTTGAAGGACCACGTGCTGTGGCTGGCAGTTGGAAGCTGTGAGCTTCTAAACAAAGTTTGAAATCTAGAAGCCTCTGTTCATTGGCTGAGCCTTAGTCAGGGGGTGGGGCTATCAAGAAGGCCAGGGCTTTATAAAGGAGTGAGCAAGCAACCAGGGAGCTTTGCGAACAGGGTTTTGAGAGGGGAGTGGGAAGGGGGCGAGGTACACTTGCCATTCTTTAAAACCTTTAAACTAAACTATAATCAAAACTTCTTGATTTAACCAAAATTCCTATCATTAACCTAGGTAGCTCTAGGAGAAAATGCAGGCAGAAGCCCAGCAGCAGAGTGGGGGCTATCCTGTTTATTGCACTCAGTGTAGCATGTATGATTACCTTCCCTGGCATATGTGTGCATTAGGTGCAAGGAGCTCCTGGCCCTCAGAGACCGTGTACAGGCTTTGGAAGCCAGGGTGTCAGAACTGGAGGAGCTAAAAGAGGCAGAGTGGTATGTTGATGAGGCTTTCCAGGACACTGTAGATTTGTCCTACCTCCGGTCAGACAGCCCCTGTGCTGTTAAGGAGGATGAAAGGCCCAGAGAAGGAGAGCAGTTAACAGGAACAGAGGGAAACTTTCCCATAGTTAAGACCCTCCTTCCAGATGATGTTGGGGTATCCTCTTGCACTGAGGTTACCTCTCCAGGGGAGGGAACTCCAGTCATTAGGAAAAGGCAGGTGGTAGTAATCGGGGATTCGATTATTAGAAACATAGATAGCTGGGTTTGTGATAACCAGGAGAACCATATGGTGACTTGCCTGCCTGGTGCGAAGGTTGCGGATCTCTCCAGGAATCTAGATAGACTTATGTGTACTGCTGGGGAGGAGCCGGTGGTCGTGGTACCTGTAGGTACCAATGACATAGGGAAGGGCAGGAGAGATGTCCTGGAGGCCAAATTTAGGCTGCTAGGAAAGAGACGGAAATCCATGACCTCTATGGTGGCATTCTCAGAAATGCTTCCAGTCCCACGCGCAGGGCCAGTTACGCAGGCAGAGCTTCAGAGTCTCAATGCGTGGATGAGATGATGGTGTAGAGAGGAGGGCTTTAGATTTATTAGGAACTGGGGAAACTTTTTGGGATTGGGGGAGCCTATACAGGAAGGATGGGCTCCACCTAAATCAAAGTGGATCCAGACCGCTGGCACTTAACATTAAAAAGGTTGCAGAGCAGTTTTTAAACTAAGAGATGGGGGAAAGCCAATTGCTGCAGAGGCACACATGGATCGGACAAAGACTTCTCTTAGAGGAGAGTCTATCGATAGAGATTCTCTAGGTTTTAGTCAGGAGGAGAGGATGGAAGAGAATAAAGTATGGGCCAGATCAGACGAGAAACATTCACATAAAGAATCTGCACATCAGAAAAGGGCAGACAAATAAACAGTGACAAGTTTTTAAACTACTTGTACACAAATGCTAGAAGTCTAAACAATAAGATGGGTGAACTAGAGTGCCTCATGTTAAAGGAGGATATTGATATAATAGGCATCCCAGAAACCTTGGGGAGTGAGGACAATCAATGGGACACAATCATTCCGGGGTACAAAATAGGACAGAACAGGTTGTGGGGGGGTGGCACTATATTGAGAGAAAATGTAGAATCAAATGAAATAAAAATCTTAAATGAATCCACATGTTCCATAGAATCTCTATGGATAGTATTTCCATGCTCTAATAAGAATATAACAGTAGGGATCTACTATCGACCACCCGACCAGGACAGCGATAGTGATGATGAAATGCTAAGGGAGATTAGAGAGGCTATCAAAATAAAAAACTCAATAGTAGTGGGGGATTTCAATTATCCCCATATTAACTGAGTACATGTTACCTCAGGATGAAATGCAGAGACAACATTTCTCGATACTTTAAATGACTGCTTCTTGGAGCAGCTGGTACAGGAATCCACAAGAGAAGAGGCAACTTTCGATCTAGTCCTGAGTGGAGCGGCTCTCACAAAACTAAGTGATTGGGCAACAAAACGGCAAATGAAATTTAATGTGGATAAATGTAAAGTAATGCACATTGGAAAAAATAACCCCAACTATACATACAATATGATGGGAGCTAATTTAGCTACAACTAATCAGGAGAAAGATCTTGGAATCACTGTGGACAGTTCTCTGTGTGCTGCGGCAGTCAAAAAAGCAAATGGGATTTTAGGAATCATTAAAAAAGGGATAGAGAATAAGATGGAGAATATCTTATTGCCCTTATATAAATCCATGGTACACCCACATCTTGAATACTGCATACAGATGTGGTCCCCTCATCTCAAAAAAGATATACTGGCATTAGAAAAGGTTCAGAAAAGGGCAACTAAAATGATTAGGGGTTTGGAACGGGTCCGATATGAGGAGAGATTAAAGAGGCTAGGACTTTTCAGCTTGGAAAAGAGGAGACTAAGGGGGTATATGATAGCAGTATATAAAATCATGAGTGGTATGTAGAAAGTGAATAAAGAAAAGTTACTTACTAATTCCCATAATATAAGAACTAGGGGCCACCAAATGAAATTAATGGGTAGCAGGTTTAAAACAAATAAAAGGAAGTTCTTCTTCACACAGCATGCAGTCAACCTGTGGAACTCCTTGCCTGAGGAGGTTGTGAAGGCTAGGACTATAACAGGGTTTAAAAGAGAACTGGATAAATTCATGGAAGTTACGTCCATTAATGGCTTTTAACCAGGATTGGTAAGGAATGGTGTCCCTAGCCTCTGTTTGTCAGAGGATGGAGATGGATGGCAGGAGAGAGATCACTAGATCATTACCTGTTAGGTTCACTCCCTCTGGGGCTCCTGGCATTGGCCACAGTCGGTAGACAGGATACTGGGCTGGATGAACCTTTGGTCTGACCCAGTATGGCCATTCTTATGTTCTTAAGGGAGTGCATCTTCTCTGCCTCACTCTGCTGGCCAGGGTAGGATTTAGTGCAAAAGCTGTTGTCTGAGAAAACTACTGCTATTAATGTATTGTTCTGATGGTTACAATTCTTTTTCTATTTATGAGCAAATAACAAATGAAAGAATATTAAAAGAAATAAATATTACAGCCAGTCTTGTAGTTCAATTAACTAGAATCAGAAAAAGGACAGGACTAAAGCAATATTAGATAGTTTGAATTAAAAGACCAAAGTAGTAAGTTTAAGTAAAACTTATTTGTGAGGCATTATTTGCCTTCATATTAACATAGTTGACATTCTTAATAATCTAAACCTATTTAAACACCTTTTAAAATAATCTGTTAATATAAATATAACTAGCAAGAGAGAAATCTCACTATTTACTCTTGGTCAGATCAGCAGACTTTCTACAATGACATCACACAGTTTCCTGCCAATGAAAACTGAAACACTAGTGACAACAGGCTGACTGAAAAGAAATGGAACAAGTTTACTTACGTCTTTTCAGGTTAAATGTTAACTTAGATTTAAAACTTCCACAGATTGTTTTACAGGTTAGGCAACACACGCACAAATATTTATTATACTTAGTATTACTTAATACTTAAAATTTATGTAGTGCTTTCATTCATACATTCCATAGTCTCAAAGTACTTTGAAAAAAGTAGGTAAACATCATTATTACCATAATTTAGAGACAGAAAAACTCAGAGGTAGAGTAACTTGCCTAAGATCACACAGCAACTCAGTGACAAAGCCAGAACTTGAACCTGGTCTCTTGCCTGTGTCATATCCACTAGACTACCCTGCTTCTCCTTGAATTAATTTTAAAATGTCAATTTAGACCTTCTCAAACTTCACGTGTTGTCATAGTTTATTGTAGACAGAGTCCACCATTACAAAATCAAAAATTAAAAATAATGAATTAAAATCAATATTGGAGATGTGTGTTTCACTCTGTTATACTTTAGTTCAGAAGCTAAAGGATTTGGTGTCCACATGGACTAAATCAGAGTCATATGGCTTGATGAGAACCATTTATAAAGATGTCTGGAAACAAAAAGTATAGTATGTTATTACAACCAATATTCTACCCTGTATCAAAGTTTAATGCATTTGTCTGGAGACAGTTGTGCAGAAGAGCAGTTTTGGAGTTGCCGATAGCAACACAGACATCTCTGTCTGTCCTGCCTCTTTCCCTTCTCCTCTGACTGTCGCCAGGTCTCCCTCTGCTTGTTACAGCTTGACATAGGCAGTTAGATGCCAATCGTGATTAACAACATTTAGGGGTTAAAAGCTGCCCCTCTGTGCCCATCCCCTCTTGTCCACTCAAAATATTCTCCCCACATCACTGTCTCATTCTTAATTTTTTCCTGAAACTACTCTGATATTAGGGTCAAATTCTACAGTTTCTACTCATGCAACACCTCCCTGAAGTCAATGGACTTTTGCCAAGTTAGAACAGAGGGACTTGCAGAGAAGAAATCTCTGAGAATATTTTGTGCAATTTCTCCTACATTATTCAGTTGTCATGGAGGTTTTGCCGCATCTGCAGGAAGCCAGGACCATCCTCAACAACTTTGGACCCTCAGTGCCTTCATCCTTCTGTATACTGCCTCTGGTTGTCCATAGGGCCCTACTGTGAAGGGAAAATGTAACTTTCCTTGGGTATCTATGCAAGGCCAGTGAGATGAGAACAATGTGCATCTTTCCCTGCCCTCACCCCACCCAATATGGACCAGCATAGTCTCTACAGGCCACTCTCATGTCAAGAGTCAGGGCCAGATTAGGCATTCTTCTTTGAGTGCTTGTTCACATCGACTCCGATCAGGTGTGCGCCCACCGCATGCACGGTCATTGGAAAGTTTTCCCTTAGCAGCTCCCGTCAGGTTGGCTGTGGAGCCCACCTGGAGTGGCACCTTCATGGCGCTCAATATATGACCCTGCTGACCTGACCCCCCTTCGGTTCCTTCTTACTGTCTGTGATAGCCGTTGGAACAGCGCTTGCTCAGCAAAGGTCTTCCTTAGGGTTTCTCCCTAGTTAGTCTAATTTACATAGTAGATAGTTCAGATAGTAAGGGTTGAGAGCGGGATCTCTCCCCAATCCCTAACCTCAACTCTGGCTCCGGGGCATGCTGTGAGCCCAGGGTTTTAAGCCCTGTGTTACTAGCAACAAGCCTATGCCCATTAGTGACCTCCACAACTCTTGCTTGAAGCATCTGGGGGAGGCGCACCAGACTGAGAGGTAAAAATTTGCAGGGATTTTTGTCTGAGAACCAAAAAGGAGTGAGATTTTGGCCTCAAGCAACTTCGCATGGAATCCGCTCTGCATCCCCACACTGCTGAGAACCGTCAGGACCTGGCACCAAGCACGTCCGTACGGAGTGCTTCAGCATCCGTACGTGACATGGTGCTGAGGAAGGACTCTAGTACAAGAGACCCTCGGTACAGGCACTCCCCAGCACAACAGCCAGGGGCAGTGGCCCGGCACCACTCGACTTGGCACCGAAGATCCCCGGCACTGCAGCAAGGAGCAGTGCCCCACGTCTCTGGTGCCCCACAAGCACCATAAGAAGGCAGACAGAGGGCACTCTCCTCAGAGAGCTGTGAGACCATCAGGGGAGGCTTTGCTGCTCCAGAGGAAAGACTCGGCTCCCAAGCAGCAAGAGCTTGTGCTGTCGACTCTGGTGCCCCAGATGGCACCGTTGAGCCTGGCACTTAGTGACTCTCCGGCGGGGCAGTGCCTGGTGGAGGTGTTTGAGCCTCCCTCCACACCGGACACTATTGAGGCTGCTAAGGAGCTCATTGAAATAACTGCACCTCAGCCCCCAGCTGTTAGAGAGAAGCCTCTGGCACCACCTAGATGGGTTCTGTCTAGAGGCAAGCCCGTGATGATGAAGCCCTCCTCGTTGTTGGACTGGCACCGTTCCCGGCACTGTTCCAGGTCTCCATTGCTGCAACACTCCCCGGCACCAGCCTCAGTACAAGATTGCATGGCACAGGGAGTACGACAATCTATGTCTCCAGCACTGAGGGGTCAGCACCGATCTAGAACACCCTCGCAGGGGCACTGACACGCAGCACCGGAGCACAGCAGCTGTTCCCCAGCACCAGACACACAGCACCGGTCTCGGTCATGGGACAGCCAGCACTGATCCTCGACGTGATCATTGCAGCACTGATCTCTGACCTCTTCTTCACAGCACTGACCACCGGTGCAGGGATCATTGGCACCGTTGTGCTCATCGCCCTCAGGATCTTCATACTCGGACGCTGACTCATATTACTCAAGGCGTAGTAGACATAGGTCTGGTAAGCGCCAAAGAGACATACAAGCAGCCTGGCAGCCTCAGTGGCCGGCCGCCACACAATGGCCCTTCTGGACCCCCTGGGCTTACCATCAGGCCCAGGGTACCTGTTCGAGGATTTCTAGGTCAGTGGCCTCAGGATATCACCCTTCCCAGTCACCGATGGATAGACCTGCCCCTCGGGTTTAAAGGGACGCCCAAGGATGGTGTACCTGCCACTATCCCGGATCCTTCCCCCTGCTTTCTGAACAGTCTATCCCACTTCCATTCTGCGTGGTCCCATATAACATTGGACCACTGGGTTCTTTGCATGGTAGAAGTGGGATATTCATTCCAATTCTGCTCCTACCCTCCCTCTCACCCACCTTCCCTGTCCCTCTTCAAGGACCCTTCTCATGAGCAACTCCTTATCCAGGAGGTGCAATTGCTCCTCACCATAGGGGCAGTGGAGGAAGTTCCTCAGGAGCTAAGGGGCAAGGGATTCTACTCCCGTTATTTCCTAATCCCCAAGGCAGAGGGGAGGGGGGGTCTCAGACCCATCTTAGACCTGCAAGGACTCAATCAGTTCATGGTAAAGTTGAAGTTCCGTATGGTCTCCCTGAGCACTATTATCCCTTCCCTGGATCCAGGGGACTGGTATGTTGCTCTTGACATGAAAGTAGTGTACTTTCATATAGCCATTTGGCCAGCCCAAAAGACGTTTCCTGAGGTTTGTTGTCGACTGCAAACACTTTCAGTTCACGGTGCTCCCATTCGGTTTATCAATGGCCCCCCGGGTGTTCACCAAGTGCGTGTCGGAGATTGCAGCCTTTCTCCACAAGAGCCAGGTATAGGTGTATCCTTCCCTCGATGACTGGCTGCTGCAGGGGTGCTCCAGAGAGCAGGTGGAGTCCCAAGTGCGGTTAGTCAGAGATACCTTCCAGAGACTAGCACTCCTCCTCCATGTGGACAAGTCGACGCTGTCACCAACCCAAGAAATAGAATTCATTGGGGCGGTGCTGGACTCGGTTAAGGCAAGAGCGATACTACCAGAGTCCAGATTTCAAGCACTGACAGGCATCATTCAGACTCTCAGGCGATACCCCACTACAACCACAAGGATATGCCTCAGTCTCCTTGGACACATGGCGGCATGCACCTATGTGGTCAGGCATGCCAGGCTGAGGCTCAGACCACTCAAGGCATGGCTCGCCTCAGCTTATCACCCAGGTTGAGACACTTTGAACTTAGTAGTAACAATGCCGGGGTGAGTCTTAGATACCCTAAGCTGGTGGTTGGACCCTCGCATGGTCTGTGAAGGAGTCCCATTTAGCATCCCTCAACCGTCCATGACCTGGGTTGGAGGGCCCACTTTGGAGACCTATAGACACAGGGCCAGTGGTTGCAGTCCGAGATCCCACTCCACATCAATATAAAGGAGCTCAGAGCGGTGAGACTAGCCTGTCAGACCTTCCAGACCAGAATACAAGCTCTGTGTGTGGCAGTGCTGACTGACACCACCACGTTTTACATAAACAAGCAAGGCAGAGCCCGCTCCTCCCCTCTCTGTCGGGAAGCTCTCCAGCTGTGGGATTTTTGTATAGCCAACTCCGTTCACCTGGAGGCATCCTAGCTCCCTGGAGTATGGAACGAGCTTGCAGACCATCTCAACAAGTCGTTTCGCAATCATAAGTGGTCTATCCGCCAGACGTCATACATTCCATCTTCCAAATGTGGGGGATTCCCCGGGTAGACCTATTTGCCACCAGGAGCAACAGGACGTGTCCAGCGTTTTGCTCTTTCCAAAAGCACAGTCCGAGCTCTATCTCGGACGCGTTTATGCTATCCTGGGAAGAGTGTCTACTGTATGCCTTCCCTCTGATACCACTCGTCCAAAAGGTGCTGCTCAAGATCCGCAGAGACAAGGCGTAGGTAATTCCGCTGGCCCCTGCATGGCCATGCCAACATTGGTACACCATGTTTCTGGACTGTCAGTGGATACCCCAATCGCACTGCTGCTCGACCCCAGTCTGATCACACAGGACCATGATTGCCTCCTTCACCTGGACCTCCAGTCCCTCCATCTCATGGCTTGGAAGCTTCATGGTTAAACCCAATGGAGCTCCAATGCACGGAATCAGAGAGGGAGGTGCTGCTTGGTAGCAGGAAACCTTCCACTAGGGCCACTTACCTAGCTCAGTGGACAAGTTTCTAATGCTGGTGTGAGCAGAGCCATGAACCTCCACTTCAGGCATCTATACCTTTCATCCTGAAGTATCTACTGCATCTGAAGCAGCAAGGTTTGGCAGGATCATCCATCAGAGTACACCTCGCGGCCATCTAGATGTTCCACCTGGGAGAGCTGGGGCACTCGGTATTCGCCAGCTCCATTGTGGGCCGTATCCTGAAAGGCATGGAAAGGCTATAATCACAGTCCCGACCACCGGTACCTGCTTGGGATCTCAATCTGGTCCTCTCTAGGCTAATGGGGGCCCCATTCGAACCTCTGGCCACATAGTCCCTTCTGTATCTCTCGTGGAAGGTGGCATTCCTGGTTGCCATCATATCAGCCAGGAGGGTGTCAGAGTTAAAAGTGTTAACCTCTGACCCCCCTCTACACAATCTTCCATAAGGACAAAGTACAACTCAGGCTGCACCGAATCTTCCTGCCCAAGGTGGTATCCCAATTCCACATTGGCCAGGACATTTTTCTACCAGTCTATCCCAAGCCACATGCTAATAAATAGGAGCAGGGGGTTCACTCACTAGATGTTCGGAGAGCGCTAGCATTCTACATTGAGCACATGAAGCCTGTCAGGAAGTTGAACCAACTGTTTGTAGTGGTAGCAGACCAGATGAAGGGGTTTCCGGTCTCCTCACAACGCATTTCTTCCTGGGTCACAGATTGCATCTATACCTGCTACGACCCAGCCCCGGCTATTACAGCCCACTTGACACAAGCTCAAGCCTTGTCCGCCGCTTTCCTGGCCTGATGCCCATCCAGGAGATCTGCAGAGCGGCAACCTGGTCTTCAGTGCACACATTTACCACCCACTCTGCCATCACCCAGCATGCTAGAGAGGATGCAACTTTCGGCATGGCAGTTCTCCAATCAGTGATTCCTTAACTCCAACCCAACCCCCAGAGAGCTTGGGAGTCACCTGATTGGAATCAATGTGAACAAGCACTTGAAGAAGAAAAGACGGTTACTCACCTTCTTGTAACTGTTGTTCTTCAAGATGTGTTGTTCATGTCCATTCCAATAACCACCCTCCTTCCCGTTGTTGAAGTAGCTGGCAAGAAGGAACCGAAGGGGGGTTGGGTTGGCAGGGTCATATATTGAGTGCCATGAGGGTGCCACTCCGGGGGGCTCCCTAGCTGACCTGACGGGAGCTACTAAGGGAAAAATTTCTGACAACCATGCATGCAGCGCATGCACAGCTGATTGGAATGGATGTGAACAACACATCTCGAAGAACAGCAGTTACAAGAAGGTGAGTAACCATCTTTTCTCATACCCGCAGCCACGCTCTCTGGTTGTGTCAGCGATTAACAAGAAAGGGCGACAGGGACAACAAGCGCCGGCCCCCAAATCTAAGGAGGCAAAAAGGATGGACCTTTTCAGTGAGAACATCAATGCCACTGGGGGCCTTCAGCTGAGGATAGCTAACCAGCAAGCTATCCTCAGTAGATATAACTTCAACTCATGGGCCTCCATGTTGAAGTTTAGAGCTGATCCCTGCGGACTTTAGGGAAGAATTCTCCGACATTGTTGACTCTGCAGACTTGGCCACCTGTACTCTCTCCTCAGGCATAGCCATAAGGAGGACATTATGGCTTCAGGCATCTGGGCTACCCCCAGAGCTGCAGCAAACTCTGCAGGACCTTCCCTTTGAGGGTGTGGAGCTGTTCTCTGAGCAGACAGACTCCAAGCTGCACAGCTTGAAAGACTCCAGGGCTACCATGAAGTCATTGGGAATGCACATGCTGGCAACCCAACACAAGCACTTCAAGCCCCAACCACAAAAACAGCACCCATATCCTCCTCGGCTGAGGCAGGATTTCTATAGACGAAGGGGCAGGAACGGCAGGTGCAAGCTTTCCAACCCCCGTTTGGAGCAAGGCCAAGGCCAGTCCAAAACTTCATCAGGCTCCTAACAGGCCTTTTGAAGGTGAGCCTGAGGATGGTGCACCTGTCTCTCCACCATATCCTTATCCATGTTTTCTGAACCACCTGTCCCAGTTGTACCATGCTTGGTCCCAAATGACATTGGACTGCTAAGTTCTTTGCACAGTAGAAATGGGATATTCTCTCCAATTCTGCTCCTCCCCTCCCTCCCACCCCCCTTCTCCGTCCCTCTTCAGGGACCTTTCTCATGAGCAACTCCTTATCCAGGAGGTGCAGTCGCTCCTTGCCATAGGGGCAGTGGAGGAGGTTCCTTGGGAGTTAAGTGGAAAGGGATTCTACTCCCGCTATTTCCTAATCCTCAAAGCAAAGGGGGGTCTCAGACGCATTTTAGACCTGCGACGGGTCAACCAGTTCACGGTAAAGTTGAAGTTCCGCATAGTGTCCCTGAGCTCTATTATCCTGTCCTTGGATCCCGGAGACTGGTACGCCGCCCTCAACATGAAAGACGCGTACTTTCACATAGCCATTCAGCATGCGTAGATGATTCCTGCAGTTTGTAGTCAACCACAAACACTATCAGTTCATAGTCCTCCCCTTCAGTCTGTCAACAGCCCCCCAAGTGTTCATCAAATTCATGTTGGTTGTAGCAGCCTTCCTCCACAGGAGGTAGGTGCAGGTATATCCATACTTAAATGACCGGCTGCTCAGGGGGCGTACTAGGGAGCAGGTGGAATCTCAGGTCTACTTAGTCAGATCCACTTTTGAGAGACTGGGACTCCTCCGCAACATGACCAAGTCAACCTTATCACGGACCCAAAGAATAGAATTAATCGGAGTGGTGCTGGGCTCAGTACAGGCAAGGGCGTTCCTGCCAGAGACATGATTCCAAGCCATGATAGACATTATCCAAAGCCTCAGGTGGTACCTGACCACTACTGCAAGGGGATGCTGAGTCTCCTTGGCCACATGGCAGCCTGCACTTACATGGTCCGAGACCCTAAACTGAGGCTCAGGCCCCTTCAAGTGTGGCTTGCATCGGTATACTACCCGGGACGCCGGGGGGGCGGGTTATATGGGCCTGTGGTGCCCGGCTCCACCAATGTTTGGGGCCAGATCTCTCCCCTGACCCCGCCTGCCGGCCCCGTGCACCTCTCCCAAGTGTCCCCCCACTTGCTGCCCCTGTGTGCCTCTCCCGGGTCCTAAAGCGTCCCTGCCTCACGCTGGTGGCTGTCCCTTTCAACTCCTCACTACACTACGCTCTGCTGGCTCCTGGCATCAACTGCCGCCGCAGGGTCCTAGTGCCCCCCATTCACTAGTGCCAGGGCAGGCTGACTCTGCCCCTGCCCTTCTGCCTCAGACCCTTCCCTTTTCATAGAATATCAGGTTTGGAAGGGACCTCAGGAGGTCATCTAGTTCAACCCCCTGCTCAAAGCAGTATCAATCTGCAATTAAATCATCCCAGCCAGGGCTTTGTCAAGCCTGACCTTAAAAACCTCTTAGGAAGGAGATTCCACCACCTCCCTAGGTAACCCATTCCAGTGCTTCACCACCCTCCTAGTGAAAAAGTTGTTCCTAATATCCAACCTAAACCTCCCCCACTGCAACTTGAGACCATTACTCTTTGTTCTGTCATCACCTACCACTGAGAACAGTCTAGATCCATCCTCTTTGGAACCCCCTTTCAGGTAGTTGAAAGCAGCTATCAAATTCCCCCTCATTCTTCTCTTCTGCAGACTAAATAATCCCAGTTCCCTTAGCCTCTCCTCATAAGTCATGTGCTCCACCCCCTAATCATTTTGGTTGCCCTCCGCTGGACCCCTTCCAATTTTTCCACATCCTTCTTGTAGTGTGGGGCCCCAAACTGGACACAGAAGTCTAGATGAGGCCTCACCAATGCCTTATACAGCCCCAAATGCCGTTAGCCTTCTTGGCAACATGGGCACACTGTTGACACATATCCAGCTTCTTGTCCACTGTAACCCTAGGTCCTTTTCTGTAGAACTGCTGCCTAGCCACTCGGTTCCTCGTTTTCCGGTGGGACCCTCCACCAGTACAGGAGGCCCCCCCCAACCTGCAGTCACCACTCCGTCCCCATGCTGGGCAAGGGGCAGCCCCACCCACCCACTCCCTGTGAGGCTACAGTGAGGGGCAGCAGGAGAGGAGGAGGTACACGTGATGGCAGCCCCCCCGGCACCCACCACAGGGGAGGTGAGGAGGCTTCCCGGGCCTCAGAGGGGCCCTAGGAGCATGTACAGTGACACCCCTCAGCCCTGCATCCCAACCCTCTGCCTGAGCCCCTCACACCCCCCAAACCCCTCATCACCAGCCCCACCCCAGAGCCCTCACATTTTTACATTATTTAAAAATATATATATTGGCTTACAACGCAGGTGTGTGTGTGTGTGTGTGTGTGGGGGGGGGGGGGGGATGGGACTTGGACCTGTTCTGGGCACCACCAAAAATTATACAAACCTGCTGCCCCTGTGGGACGCGACAGCCTGGACTCTGTAGTGACGGTGTCAGAACATATACTCAAGTCCCTACCTTGGTGGCTCAACCTTCAGATGGTATGCGAAGGTGGTTCCTTCAACAGCCCACAGCCGTCCTTGTCCCTAGTAATGGATGTGTCAGCTCTGGGTTGGGGGTCGCATCTGGGAGATCTCCGAACACAGGGCCTGTGGTCACAGGATGAGCTTTCCCTCCATATTAATATCAGGGAGCTGAGAGCAGTGTGACTAGCATGCCAAACTTTCCAGTCCCAGCTGCAAGGCCAGTGCGTTGCAGTGATGACGGACAACACCACTGCTATGTTTTACATCCACAAGCAGGGTGGAGCTCATTCTTCCCCGCTATGTTGAGAGGCCCTCCAGCTATGGGAATTCTGCATAGCCCACTGCATTCACCTGGAGGCGTCCTATCTCCCAGGAGGGCAGAACGAACTAGCGGATCACCTAAGCAGATCGTTCTACAACCACGAGTGGTCCATCCATCTGGATGTCCTTCATTCCATCTTTCAAAGGTGGGGGTTTCCCCAGGTCGATCTCTTTTCCACCCGGAGCAACAGAAAGTGCCCAATGTTCTGTTATAGAAACACAGCCCGGGTTCAATCACGGATGCATTCCTGCTCCCCTGGGGAGCCCGACACATGTATGCCCTCTCACCAGTTCCACTCGTGCACAAGGTGCTGCTCAAGACCCACAGAGACAAAGCGGAGGTAATTCTGCTGGCTCCAGCATGGCCCCATCAACGTTGGTACACCACACTTCCGGAGCTGTCAGTGGACACCCCGATCATGTTATTATTCAACCACGATCTGATCACTCAGGACCACGGTCGCCTTCACCACCCAGACCTCCAGTCCCTCCATCTCACAGCCTGGAAGCTTCATGGTTAAACCCCATGGAGCTCCTGTGCTTGGAACCAGTAAGGGAGATTCCACTCGGCAGCAAGAAACCATCCACCGGGGTCACATACCTAACCCAGTGGAAGAGGTTCACTTGCTGGTGTGCCCAGCAACATACACCTCCACTCCAGGCATCTATACCACACATCCTGGAGTACCTTCTGCACCTCAACCAACAGGGCCTGGCAGTGTCATCCATCAAGGCACACCTTGCAGCCATCTCGGCCTTCCCATCCGGGAGTGTCTGAGCATTCTCTATTCGCTAATCCAATGGAAGGACATTTCCATAAGGGCCTGGAACAGCTACATACACAGGTTAGACAGCCTGTTCCTGCATGGGACCTTAGCCTGGTCCTCTCCAGACCAATGGGGCCCCCATTTGAATTGTTGGCAACTTGCTCCCTTCTTTATCTTGGTTGCCATCATATCAGCTAGGAGGGTATCAGAGGTAAAGGCCCTTACCTCCGATCCTCCATACACGGTCTACCACATGGACAAGGTGCAACTAAGACCTCACCCAGCCTTTCTTCCTAAGGTAGTGTCACAATTCCATACTAGCCAAGACATTTTTGTACCTGTTTTTTATCACAAGCCTCACAAAAAGAGCAGAGGCTACACTCATTGGATGTTCGGCGGGTGCTAGCATTCTACATCGAGCGCACACAGCTGTTCAGGAAGTCGAATCAACTATTCATGGATGTGGCAGACTGGATCAAAGGTCTCCCAGTCTCATCTCAAAGAATATCTTCCTGGATTACAGCCTGCATTTGCACTCATTATGAGCTGGCTAAGGTTCCAGCTCTGGCTATTAAGGCAATTTCCACAAGGGCACAAGCCTCATCATCAGTGTTTCTGGCCCAAACACTGATACAAGAGATCTGCAGGGCAGCAACATGGTCATCAGTGCATATGTTTACCTCTCACTGTTCGATCATCCAACACGCCAGAGATGATGCAGCATTTGGTAGAGCGGTGCTCCAATCAACTATTCCTTAACTCCAACACCACTTTCGGGGTGGAGCTTGAGAGTCAACTGATTGGAATCAATGTGAACAAGCACTCAAAGAAGAAGAAACGGTTACTCACCTTCTTATAACTGTTGTTCTTTGAGATGTGTTGTTCACGTCCATTCCAATACCACCCTCCTTCCCCTCTGTCGTAGTAGCCAGCAAGAAGGAACTGAAGGGGGGGTTGGGTCGGCAGGGTCATATATTGAACGCCATGAAGGTACCATTCCAGGGGGCTCCACAGCCAACCTGACGGGAGCTGCTAAGGGAAAAATTTCCGAAGACCATGCAAGTGGCGTCCACACACTTTATTGGAATGGACGTGAACAACACATCTTGAAGAACAACGGTTACGAGAAGGTGAGTAACGGTTTCTTCTGGAGCCCTGGGCACATAACAATATGGGCACACCCCTGTAGCCCTGCCCCCCACTTCAAGTACTAGGGGCATGGGAGACCCCCTCCACTTTTTCCAGAGGGGCCAGGACAGTGGCACTGGGGGCCATCTCCTGAACAGGAGTGGCAGGGAGAGTAGCAACAGGGGTTTCCTTTGCTCCTCTTCCCCCAAAAGACAGTGGAGGTAGCAGAGAGGCCCCTGTGGTGCATTCTGCATCAGCCAGGGTGTATCTGCTTGTGTGGGTGGAGTGGGTCTGAATTCTTCTCCTCCTAACACCTGTTGGGGTGGTATTGGCACAGATTCCCAGACCATTGGGTATTGACATTAAAATGATGAATGAGGCTGTTCACACATCTCATAGCTATTGTTTTAGGCTCTCTGCAGACTCAAACAGACATCTCCACATTAATTATGCCCACGTCATGTTTTCAATCGTTTCTTTGCAACTATGAGAGCTAGATTTTTTTAATGAAATATCAGATTCTGATTAAACTGTATTATCTGAGGAGCTGGGGTCTTTGCTGCAGACTGATCATGTCTATACCTTCATTCTCCCCTGTCAAGAGCCCTCCATACAGTTCTAAGGAGGATGACACAGAGGTGGCTTATATCTGGCTCATTACAGGGCAGGGGCAATGCACATGCAGAGTCTTCCCTGTGTATGAAACTTGGGATCACAATTCAGCCCTGAGTAAAAATAGAAGGATTTGGAACTTTGTGCACAAAGACTGGTAAAGACAATATGCTATCCTCTCCCTAGGGGCTAGCTGAATCAGGGCAGAACTTTACTCTGAAGTGCCAGTCCTGGTTCTAATGAATGTATTCTTTATAAGAGGGCAGACTGGGGTCCCACTGAGATGATGAGTGCCTATGTTTATATAATGCTATCTCTAGAAGCTTCCTAAAATGTGCCACAAACTCACTAATGTTCTTCAAAAAGAGCAGGAGTACTTGTGGCACCTTAGAGACTAACAAACTTATTTGAGCATAAGCTTTCGTGAGCTACAGCTCACTTCATCGGATGCATGCAGTGGAACATACAGTGTGGAGATTTACATACACAGAGAACATGAAACAATGGGTGTTACCATACAGACTGGAACAAGAGTGATCAGGTAAGGTGAGCTATTACCAGCAGGAGAGCCGGGGGAGGGGGGACCTTTTGTAGTGATAATCAAGGTGGGCCATTTCCAGCAGTTGACAAGGACAGTAGGAGGGGAAATAAACAAGGGGAAATAGGCTTGAATAAAGACTGGGAGTGGATGTGTCATTACACAAAATAAAACTAAGTTAATTGTGTCCAGTTTGCAAATTAATTCTAATTCAGCAGTCTCTCGTTGGAGTCTGTTTTTGAAGTTTTTTGTTGAAGAATTGCCACTTTTAGGTCTGTAATCAAGTGACCAAAGAGACTGAAGTGTTCTCTGATTGGTTTTTGAATGTTATAATTCTTGATGGTTGATTTGTGTCCATTCATTCTTTTACATAGAGACTGTCCCGTTTGGCCAATGTGCATGGCAGAGGGGCATTGCTGGCACATGATGGCATATATCACATTGGTAGATGCGCAGGTGAACAAGCCTCTGATAGTGTGGCTGATGTGATTAGGCCCTATGATGGTGTCCCCTGAATAGCTATGTGGACACAGTTGGCAAAGGCCTTTCTTGCAAGGATAGGTTCCTGGGTTCGTGTCTTTGTTGTGTGGTGTGTGGTTGCTAGTGAGTATTTGCTTCAGGTTGCGGGCCTGTCTGTAAGCAAGGACTGGCCTATCTCCCAAGATCTGTGAGAGTGATGGGTCGTCCTTCAGGATAGGTTGTAGATCCTTGATGATGCGTTGGAGAGGTTTTAGTTAGGGGCTGAAGGTGATGGGGCTAGTGGCATTCTGTTATTTTCTTTGTTGGGCCTGTCCTGTAGTAGGTGACTTCTGGGTACTCTTCTGGCTCTGTCAATCTGTTTCTTCACTTCAGCAGGTGGGTATTGTAGTTGTAAGAATGCTTGATAGAGATCTTGTAGGTGTTTTTGTCTCTGTCTGAGGGGTTGTATCGTAGAGCTTGGCTGTAGACAATGGATCGTGTGGTGTGGTCTGGATGAAAGCTGGAGACATGTAGGTAGGAATAGTGATCAGTAGGTTTCCGGTATAGGGTGGTGTTTATGTGACCATCGCTTATTAGCACTGTAGTGTCCAGGAAGTGGATCTCTTGCGTGGACTGGTCCAGGCTGAGATGATGGTGGGATGGAAATTGTTGAAATCATGGTGGAATTCCTCAAGGGCTTCTTTTCCATGGGTCCAGATGATGAAGATGTCATCAAATATAGTGCAAGTAGAGTAGGAGCATTAGGGGACGAGAGCTGAGGAAGCGTTCTTCTAAGTCAGCCATAAAAAAGTTGGCATACTGTGGAGCCATGCGGGTACCCATAGCAGTGCCGCTGATTTGAAGGTATACATTGTCCCCAAATATGAAATAGTTATGGGTGAGGACAAAGTCACAAAGTTCAGCCACCAGGTTTGCCGTGACATTATCGGGGATACTGTTCCTGACGGCTTGTAGTCCATCTTTGTGTGGAATGTTGGTGCAGAGGGTGTCTACATCCATAGTGGCTAGGATGGTGTTTTCAGGAAGATCACCGATGCATTGTAGTTTCCTCAGGAAGTCAGTGGTGTCTCGAAGATAGCTGGGAGTACTGGTAGCGTAGGGTCTCAGGAGGGAGTCTACATAGCCAGACAATCCTGCTGTCAGGGTGCCAATGCCTGAGATGATGGGGCATCCAGGATTTCCAGGTTTATGGATCTTCGGTAGCAGACAGAATACCCCTGGTCGGGATTCTAGGGGTGTGTCTGTGCGGATTTGTTCTTATGCTTTTTCAGGGAGTTTCTTGATCAGATGGTGTAGTTTCTTTTGGTAACCCTCAGTGGGATCAGAGGGTCATGGCTTGTAGAAGGTGGTGTTGGAGAGCTGCCTAGCAGCTTCTTGTTCATATTTCGACCTATTCATGATGACGACAGCATCTCCTTTGTCAGCCTTTTTGATTATGATGTCAGAGTTGTTTCTGAGGCCGTGGATGGCATTGTGTTCTGCACGGCTGAGGTTATGGGGCAAGTGATGCTACTTTTCCACAATTTCAGCCCGTGCACGTTGGCGGAAGCCCTCTATGTAAGAAGTCCAGTCTGTTGTTTCGACCTTCAGAAGGACTGCACCCAGAATCCTTCTTTTTGTAGTGTCGGTAGGAAGGTCTCTGTGGGTTAGTATGTTGTTCAGAGGTATGTTGGAAATATTCCTTGAGTCGGAGACATTGAAAATAGGATTCTAGGTCACCACAGAACTGTATTATGTTCATGGGGGTGGAGGGATAGCTCAGTGGTTTGAGCATTCGCCTGCTAAACCCAGGGTTGTGAGTTCAATCCTTGAGGGGGCCATTTAGGGATCTGGGGCAAAAATTGGGGATTGGTCCTGCTTTGAGCAGGGGGTTGGACTAGATGACCTCCTGAGGTCCCTTCCAACCCTGATATTCTATTATTATGATTCTATGAGAGGCAGAAGGAGAGGTCCCGAGACAAGACAGATTCTTCTGCTGGGCTAAGAGTATAGGTGGATAGATTAACAATATTGCTGGGTGGGTTAAGGGAACCACTGTTGTGGCCCCTTGTGGCATGTAGTAGTTTAGATAGTTTAGTGCCCTAATGTTCTTATGGCTCAGAAATTCTCTTCTATAACAAATGTATTTAGACACAAACACTACATTTTAAATAAAAAAGGTTAATCCTTAAAGCTGTTTTTTCAGCAAAGTAGGTCACATACTGTATTAAGTACTAACAGATCTGTTTTAGACAATATAAACCTGAAAGAACAGGATTTTTCCTTCCTTTGTCTGCACATAGATAGATTATTGAATGAACCATTTCATACAAATACAAAACACTCTTGATAATGTTTGGCTCTGGAATGTTTAAAAGAGTTAATATCAATAATCCTTAAAGCTATTTTAAAATATTCAAATGTCTCTATATTTTACAAGTAAAATAATGCTTTAAACATTTTCCTACTTAGTTTAACTGAAAAACAAAACACCCCCCCCCCCCATGAAATTTCCTATTCCTTGGAGAAGACGGGAAAATAAATGAAATCCTACCCTGTAGGAAACCTGTAGGAACTAATGTAACTAGGGCAGATTTTGAAACTCTGAGTAAAATAGATCTTTGCTGGTAAGTATAATTTTGTTGGGTTTTTTTTAGTGATGTCTATGATTTCATCCAAATTAGCAGACCAGGCTTCAGGAGGACTTGAGAGTGTTGCTGACAGCCACTTGCCATATGTGTAGAAAGTTTGCATATGTCCTTAGCTTTTCGTTTTAATTTAAAAACTTTAGAAGTTAGTGGAAGGTTTTTTAGAACAGGAGAGGAGTCGGAGGAATGTTAGTTTAAAAAAGGAAAAAATAGTATGAAACTGATCCCGCACACTCTTACTTACATAAGTAGCAATCTGCAGAACTGGGCACTTAATTTATGCCCTTTGCTAAAAGTTTTTAACAACTGATTTTTGTATAAATTAAACCTAACAAATGATAAAAACTGAAAAAGTGAAGATCTCAAAAAGTTAAATTAAATAAATAAAGCCAAGAACAGTTTAATCAAAAAGAGATTGAACTCCAAACCTATGTCTTAGAAATTTCAGAATTTGAACTGCCTGATCCTGTGCCAAGTGAAATCATTGGCAAAACTTCCATTTACTTCAAGAGTGAAGGGTGAAGCCCTTAATACCTGGCCCCACAAATCTGTCTAACTTGTACTTCCCATGGAGCTGGTACCAACACACAGCCATGAGGTAACATGGTGAAAATAAGGTGCGTATGAAGAGGCAGGTTGGTCATTCTACTTTCTGTGAATTGAGGGTCCCTGAACTGGTATATGTGGTTGGGTGGAGGGTGGGGAGGGGAAGGACTGCAGAACAATGGTGGAAAAGTGTCAGCTCCACAACTCTACCCCTTCCTTAACCAGACAGAAGCCCCTCCCATTGCAAGCCACCTGGGACTGGGCTCCATGCATGAGTAGGTACCAAGTGAGGAGGAACAGTAGATAAGCTACAAATAATTATGAGAGGCTTGTGTAAGAGGGCTTGTGTGCCTGATAATTATTTTTGCCTTATCTAATGTAACTGTGGATATACTCATTTGTAAAAATGTACACTCGTGGTGTGAATTCTGCTAACTCTTTGACCCAGTGATATCGTTTGGCAACAAGTTCCAAAGGCTGTGTTATGTTTTTTAAAAAAATCCCTTCTAGCAGTTTTAAATATATTGCCTTTTAATTTCATTAGATGTCCTTTTTGTACTTGTTTTGAGGGTAAATAGGAGCATCTAACTGAACTTGATACTATTTACTATTTTATATACCCCTCACATGTCCCTTCTTCATCTTTTCTCTAAACTAAACAGTTCCTACTATTTTCTCCTCAGATGGAAATATTGTCATATCTGAAATTATTTTAATCAGCCATTTTTGCACCCTCTCTAATTCTGCTACATATCTTTGAAATGGGGTGATCAGATTGGAGCACAAATTATTTATACAGAACCATAGGTATAAAACTACAAAGTAAACAAAGTTTTGAGTCTTGTCCAGAAGGATGCCAGAGTATACTTAAGGCGAACAGTGAGAAGAGCATCCCACAGATCCTAAACAGAGAAAGTGCCTTCCATCATTCCTACACCATAAATAAAGATGAACAGCAGTTCCAACCACATTACATCTGATATAGCAGGATGTAAAGCAGAAAATAGTTCCTAAAGTAAACCATAGTTTTCATGGCTTGAAACGCTAAGACTTAGCCCTGGTCTACACTACAGGGTTAGGTCAAATTTAACCGTGTTAGGTCGATTTTAAAACAAAAGCATCTACACAACCAATCCCGCTCCATTGACCTAAAGGGCTCTTAAAATTGACTGCTGTACTCTTCCCCAGTGAGGGGAGTAGCACTAAAATTGACCTTGCTGGGTCTAATTTGGGGTAGTGCGGATGCAATTCGACAGTATTGGCTTTCGGGCACTATCCCAGAGTGCTCCAATGTGACCGCTCTGGACACCACTTTGAACTCCAATGCACTAGCCAGGTACACAGGAAAAGCCCCGGGAAATTTTGAATTTCATTTCCTATTTGGTCAGTGTGGTGAGCTCAGCAGCACAGATGACCATGTAGTCCCCCCAGAATCGCAAACGAGCTCCAGCATGGACCGAAAGGGAGACCCTGGATCTGATTGCTGTATGGGAAGTAGAATCTGTGCAGGCCAAACTCCGATCAAAAAGAAGAAATGCTAATATATATGCCAAAATCGCACATGGCATGATGGAGAGAAGCTACAAGGACACACAGCAGTGCTGTGTGAAAGTTAAGGAGCTCAGGCAAGCCTACCAAAGACAAAGAAGGCAAACGGTCGCTCTGGGTCAGAGCCCCATACATACCACATCTATGATCAGCTGCATGGCATTCAAGGGCGGGACCCTACCACTACCCCACCACTGTCCGTGGACACCTGCAAGGGAGGAGTCTCATGCAACAGGGAGGAGGAGGAGGAGGAGAATGTGCAGCAGGCAAGCAATGAATCCGTTCTCCCCAGCAGCCAGGACCTTTTCATCACTCTGGAGCCAATACCGTCCCAAGGCGGGATCCCTGACCCTGAAGCCAGAGAAGGCAGCTCTGGTGAGTACACATTTGTAATGATGCTACAGGGGTTAAAAGCAATAGTGTTTAATGTTTGATTTGCCCTGAACAATTGGGATGCATTTGCGGCCAGTACGACTACTGGAAAAGTCTGTTAACGTGTCTGGGGATCCTCCAGGGACATCTCCATGAAGTTCTACTGGAGGTACTCTGAAAGCCTTTGCAGAAGGTTTCTCGGGAGGGCTGCCTTATTTCTTCCTCCACGGTAGGACACTTTACCACGCCAAGCCAGTAGCAAATAGTCTGGAATCATTGCAGCACAAAGTGTGGCAGCGAATGGTCCTGGGTTTTGGTCACATTCAAGCAACATTCAGTCTTTATCTTTCTGTGTTAGCCTGAGGAGAGTGATATCATTCATGGTCACCTGGTTGAAATAGGGGAATTTTTGTAAGGGAACAGTAAAAGGACCCTGTTCATGCTGGGTTGTTTGTGCTTGGCTAAAAGGGATCATCCCAGAGAATAGCCACACGGCGGGGGGGGGGGGGGGGAACGGATGAAGGGATCATCCCAGAGAATAGCCATGCGGTGGGCTTGGGGGAGGTGTGTGCTGCACATCCACCCAAAAACTGCAGCCCCTGCTTTTAAATGTGAAACCCAACCGACATTGCTCGCTATGGGAAAGGAAAGCGCTGCAGTTTGAAACCATTTCCACATTATGAAGACGTAAGAAGCCAACCCCACATATCAAAAGGCTTACCATGGCTGCCTGGAAACCAAATTCTGTTGCCCAGCCGTTTGTGATGTGTCATCATAATGGCAGGTGCTCAATATAAAAGGCAAAATACGACCCTGTACCTAAAGCACATGTGCTGTCTGCTGTGAATGGCTTCATTCACTGTGAAACAGTCTCTCTTTTGTTCTCAGAAATGTATCATCTTAAATTTTATTCTCCCTTTTTATCTCTCCCCAGGTGCAAATGTTTCTGTGCTCCCTCTATCATCTCCGTTCCTGAGGTTATCGCAGATAAGAAGGCGAAAAAAACCACACGCGCGATTACATGTTTTCCGAGCTCATGCAGTCCTCCCTCACTGATAGGGCACAGCTTCATGCATGGAGGCATTCAATGACAGAGGCCAGGAACGCATTAAGTGAGCACGAAGAGCAGAGGCAGGAGGCGATGCTGAGGCTAATGGGGGAGCAAACTGACATGATGAAAAGAAAAGGAGTACTTGTGGAACCTTAGAGACTAGACAATTTATTTGAGCATAAGCTTTCGTGAGCTACAGCTCACTTTATCGGATGCATACTGTGGAAAATACAGATGATGTTTTTATACACACAAACCATGAAAAAAATGGGTGTTTATCACTACAAAAGGTTTTCTCTCCCGCCCCCCACCCTACTCTCCTGCCGGTAATAGCTTATCTAAAGTGATCAATCTCTTACAATGTGTATGATAATCAAGGTGGGCCATTTCCAGCACAAATCCAGGTTTTCTCTCCCCCCCTCACCCCCACAAACCCACTCTCCTGTTGGTAATAGCTTATCTAAAGTGATCACTCTCCTTACAATGTGTATGATAATCAAGGTGGGCCATTTCCAGAACAAATCCAGGTTTTCTCGCCTCCCCCTTCCCCAAACCCACTCTTCTGTTGGTAATAGCTTATCTAAAGTGATCACTCTCCTTACAATGTGTATGATAATCAAGGTGGGCCATTTCCAGAACAAATCCAGGTTTTCTCGCCTCCCCCTTCCCCAAACCCACTCTTCTGTTGGTAATAGCTTATCTAAAGTGATCACTCTCCTTACAATGTGTATGATAATCAAGGTGGGCCATTTCCAGCACAAATCCAGGGTTTAACAAGATCGTCTGAGGAACAGTGCGGGGGTAGACAATGGCTGTAGTGGCTGTAGACAATGGATCATGTGGTGAGGCCCCACAGTATACCAACATTTTTATGGCTGACTTAGAAGAACGCTTCCTCAGCTCTCGTCCCCTAACGCCCCTACTCTACTTGCGCTATATTGATGACATCTTCATCATCTGGACCCATGGAAAAGAAGCCCTTGAGGAATTCCACCATGATTTCAACAATTTCCATCCCACCATCAACCTCAGCCTGGTCCAGTCCACACAAGAGATCCACTTCCTGGACACTACAGTGCTAATAAACGATGGTCACATAAACACCACCCTATACCGGAAACCTACTGACCGCTATTCCTACATGCCTCCTGCTTTCACCCTGACCACACCACACGATCCATTGTCTACAGCCAAGCTCTGCGATACAACCGCATTTGCTCCAACCCCTCAGACAGAGATCTTATAGGTGTTTGTCTCTATCAAGCATTCTTACAACTACAATACCCACCTGCGGAAGTGAAGAAACAGATTGATAGAGCCAGAAGAGTTCCCAGAAGTCACCTACTACAGGACAGGCCTAACAAAGAAAATAACAGAACGCTACTAGCCGTCACCTTCAGCCCCCAACTAAAACCCCTCCAACGCATTATCAAGGATCTACAACCTATCCTGAAGGATGACCCAACACTCTCACAAATCTTGGGAGACAGGCCAGTCCTTGCTTACAGATAGCCCCCCACCTGAAGCAAATACTCACCAGCAACCACATACCACACAACAGAACCACTAACCCAGGAAGCTATCCTTGCAACAAAGCCCGTTGCCAACTGTGCCCACATATCTATTCAGGGGACACCATCACAGGGCCTAATAACATCAGCCACACTATCAAAGGCTCATTCACCTGCACATCCACCAATGTGATATATGCCATCATGTGCCAGCAATGCCCCTCTGCCATGTACATTGGTCAAACTGGACAGTCTCTACATAAAAGAATAAATGGACACAAATCAGATGTCAAGAATTATAACATTCCAAAACCAGTCGGACAACACTTCAATCTCTCTGGTCACTCGATTTCTGATCTCAAAGTGACTATCCTTCAACAAAGAAACTTCGAAAACAGACTCCAACGAGAGACTGCTGAATTGGAATTAATTTGCAAATTGGATACAATTAACTTAGGCTTGAATAGAGACTGGGAATGGTTGAGTCATTATAAAAAGTAACCTATTTCCCCTTGTTTATTCCTTCGCCCCCCCCCCCCCCACTGTTCCTCAGACGTACTCTCCAGCAGGAGAGTAGGGTGGGGGGGAGAGAGAAAACCTTTTGTAGTGATAAACACCCATTTTTTCATGGTTTGTGTGTATAAAAACATCTTCTGTATTTTCCACAGTATCCATCCGATGAAGTGAGCTGTAGCTCATGAAAGCTTATGCTTAAATAAATTGGTTAGTCTCTAAGGTGCCACAAGTACTCCTTTTCTTTTTGCGAATACAGACTAACACGGCTGTTACTCTGAAACCTGACATTATGAAGCATCTGCTGGAGCTGCAGGAAAGCCAACAAGAACACTGAGCCCCGCTGCATCCATTGTATAACTGCCTGCCCTCCTCCCCAAGTTCCATATCCTCCTCACCCAGATGCCCAAAAATGCTGAGGGGGAGGCTCCGGGCACCCAGCCACTCCACTCCAGAGGATGGCCCAAGCAACAGAAGGCTGTAATTCAAACAGTTTTGATTTGTAGTGTGACTACAATAATCAATGTGGCCTTGTCCTTCCCTCATCCCGCACCCCACCCAACCCAGGCTACCTTGTCAGTTATCTCATTTTTTAAAAAATTAATAAAGAAAGAACGTATGGTTTCAAAACAATAGTTACTTCATTTCCTTTGCCAGCTGTGATTGAAGGGGGGAGGGTGGTTGGCTTACAGGGAATTAAAATCAACAAAGGAGGCAGGTTTGCAGCAAGGAGAAAAAGCACAACTGTCACACCGTAGCCCGGCCAGTCACTAAACTGGTTTTCAAAGCTTCTCTGATGCGCAGCGCGCCTAGCTGTGCTCTTCTAATCGCCCTGGTGTTTGGCTTCTCAAAATCAGATGCCAGGCGATTTGCCTCAACCTCCCACCCCGCCATAAATATCTCCCCCTTACTCTCACAGATATTATGGAGCACACAGCAAGCAGCAATAACAATGGGAACGTTGGTTGTGCTGAGGTCTAACCTAGTCAGCAAACAGCACCAGCGAGCTTTTAAATGTCCAAAGGCGCATTCTACCACCATTCTGCACTTGCTCAGCCTATAGTTGAACTGCTCCTTACTACTGTCCAGGTTGCCTGTGTACGGCTTCATGAGCCATGGGAGCAAGGGGTAGGCTGGGTCCCCAAGGATAACTATTGGCATTTCAACATCCCCAATGGTAATTTTCTGGTCTGGGAAGTAAGTCCTTCTTGCAACTGCTCGAACAGCCCGGAGTTCCTAAAGATGGATAAATTGGAGAGAGTCCAGCGAAGGGCAACAAAAATGATTAGGGGTCTGGAACACATGAGTTATGAGGAGAGGCTGAGGGAACTGGGATTGTTTAGCCTGCAGAAGAGAAGAATGAGGGGGGATTTGATAGCTGCTTTCAACTACCTGAAAGGGGGTTCCAAAGAGGATGGCTCTAGACTGTTCTCAATGGTATCAGATGACAGAACGAGGAGTAATGGTCTCAAGTTGCAGTGGGGGAGGTTTAGATTGGATATTAGGAAAAACTTTTTCACTAAGAGGGTGGTGAAACACTGGAATGCGTTACCTAGGGAGGTGGTAGAATCTCCTTCCTTAGAGGTTTTTAAGGTCAGGCTTGACAAAGCCCTGGCTGGGATGATTTAACTGGGAATTGGTCCTGCTTCGAGCAGGGGGTTGGACTAGATGACCTTCTGGGGTCCCTTCCAACCCTTATATTCTATGATTCTATGAGAGGGTCATGCACCTTTCCCGGCCATCCCACGCTGATGTCGCTGAAACGTCCCTTGTGATCCACCAATGCTTGTAGCACCATTGAGAGGTACCTCTTGCTGTTTAAGTACTGGTTGCCAAGGTGGTCCGGTGCCAAGATAGGGATATGTGTTCCGTCTATCGCCCCACCACAGTTAGGGAACCCCATTGCAGCAAAGCCATCCAGTATGACCTGCACATTTCCCAGAGTCACTACCCTTGATAGCAGAACGTCAGTGATTGCATTGGCTACTTGGATCACAGCAGTCTCCACAGTAGATTTGCCCACACCAAACTGATTCCCGACTGACCGGTAGCAGTCAGCCGTTGCAAGCTTCCACAGGGCTATCGCCACTCACTTCTCAATTGTCAGGGCAGCTCTCATCTTGGTATTCCTGCACTTCAGGGTGGGGGAAAGCAACTCACAAAGTTCAAGGAAATTGGCTTTACACATGCAAAAGTTTTGCAGCCACTGTGAATCATCCCATACCTGCAACACGATGTGGTCCCATCAGTCTGTGCTTGTTTGCCGGGCCCAGAATCGGCATTCCACTGTCTCAACCAACCCCACTGCCACCATGATGTCCCAATTGCCACAGCCCATGCTTTCAGGAACGGCTCTGTCTGTGTCTTCATCACAATCATCCTTTGCTGGCATCTCTTAGCCCGGTTCTGCACATACTCCAGAATAATGCGTGAGGAGTTTACAATGCTCACAACAGCAGCGGTGAGCTGAGCGGGCTCCATGCTTGCCGTGGTATGGCATCTGCAAGGGTAACCCAGGAAAAAAGGCACGAAACAATTGTCTGCCGTTGCTTTCACGGAGGGAGGAAAGGAGGGAGGGGTGACTGACATGTACCCAAAACCACCCTTGACAATGTTTTTGCCCCATCAGGCATTGGGAGCTTAACCCAGAATTCCAATGGGCAGTGGAGACTGTGGGAACTGTGGGATAGCTTCCCACAGTACACCGCTCCATGAGTCAATTCTAGCCACAGTAGTGAGGACGCACTCGGCTGACTTAATGTGCTTGGTAGGGACATAGAAAATCGACTGTATAAAATAGTTTTCTAAAAATTGACTTCTATAAAATCAATCTAATTTCATAGTGTAGACATACACTTAGAATTGCATTCACTTAATTGGAAGTGAACACAGATTGCCAAACTCCTCAGATATTACTGAAGCCTATTGGCAAAGATCACAGAGCAATTCTACAGCTTATTCATACAATAAATGGCAGTGACCATGAGATGATCAAGTTCAGGATCCTGACACAAGGAAGAAAGGAGAGCAGCAGAATACGGACCCTGGACTTCAGAAAAGCAGACTTTGATTCCCTCAGGGAACTGATGGGCAGGATCCCCTGGGAGAATAACATGAGGGGGAAAGAGGTCCAGGAGAGCTGGCTGTATTTTAAAGAATCCTTATTGAGGTTGCAGGAACAATCCATCCCGATGTGTAGAAAGAATAGTAAATATGGCAGGTGACCAGCTTGGCTTAACTGTGAAATCCTTACTGATCTTAAACACAAAAAAGAAGCTTACAAGAAGTAGAAGACTGGACAAATGACCAGGAAGGAGTATAAAAATATTGCTTAGGCATGCAGGAGTGAAATCAGTAAGGCCAAATCACACTTGGAGTTGCAGCTAACAAGAGATGTTAAGAGTAACAAGACGGGTTTCTTCGGGTATGTTAGCAACATGAAAAAAGACAAGGAAAGTGTGGGTCCCTTAGTGAACGTGGGAGGCAACCTAGTGACAGAGGATGTGGAAAAAGCTAATGTACTCAATGCTTTTTTTGCCTCTGTCTTCATGAACAAGGTCAGTTCCCATACTGCTGCACTGGGCAGCACAGCATGGGGAGGAGGTGACCAGCCCTCTGTGGAGAAAGAGGTGGTTAGGGACTATTTAGAAAAGCTGGATGTGCACAAGTCCATGGGGCCGGACGAGTTGCATCCGAGAGTGCTAAAGGAATTGGCGGCTGTGATTGCAGAGCCATTGGCCATTATCTTTGAAAACTCGTGGCGAACGGGGGAAGTCCCGGATGACTGGGAAAAGGCTAATGTAGTACCAATCTTTAAAAAAAGGGAAGAAGAAGGATCCTGGAAACTACAGGCCAATCAGCCTCACCTCAGTCCCCGGAAAAATCATGGAGCAGGTCCTCAAAGAATCAATCCTGAAGCACTTACATGAGAGGAAAGTGATCAGGAACAGTCAGCATGGATTCACCAAGGGAAGGTCATGCCTGACTAATCTAATCGCCTTTTATGATGAGATTACTGGTTCTGTGGATGAAGGGAAAGCAGTGGATGTATTGTTTCTTGACTTTAGCAAAGCTTTTGACACGGTCTCCCACAGTGTTCTTGTCAGCAAGTTAAAGAAGCATGGGCTGGATGAATGCACTATAAGGTGGGTAGAAAGCTGGCTAGATTGTCGGGCTCAACGGGTAGTGATCAATGGCTCCATGTCTAGTTGGCAGCTGATGTCAAGTGGAGTGCCCCAGGGGTCGGTCCTGGGGCCGGTTTTGTTCAATATCTTCATAAATGATCTGGAGGATGGTGTGGATTGCACTCTCAGCAAATTTGCGGATGATACTAAACTGGGAGGAGTGGTAGATACGCTGGAGGGCAGGGATAGGATACAGAGGGACCTAGACAAATTGGAGGATTGGGCCAAAAGAAATCTGATGAGGTTCAATAAGGACAAGTGCAGGGTCCTGCACTTAGGACGGAAGAACCCAATGCACAGCTACAGACTAGGGACCGAATGGCTAGGCAGCAGTTCTGCGGAAAAGGACTAGGGGTGACAGTGGACGAGAAGCTGGATATGAGTCAGCAGTGTGCCCTTGTTGCCAAGAAGGCCAATGGCATTTTGGGCTGTATAAGTAGGGGCATAGCGAGCAGATCGAGGGACATGATCGTTCCCCTCTATTCGACATTGGTGAGGCCTCATCTGGAGTACTGTGTCCAGTTTTGGGCCCCACACTACAAGATAGATGTGCATAAATTGGAGAGAGTCCAGCAAAGGGCAACAAAAATGATTAGGGGTCTGGAACACATGACTTATGAGGAGAGGCTGAGGGAACTGGGATTGTTTAGTCTGCGTAAGAGAAGAATGAGGGGGGATTTGATAGCTGCTTTCAACTACCTGAAGGGGGGTTCCAAAAAGGATGGCTCTAGACTGTTCTCAGTGCTAGCAGATGACAGAACAAGGAGTAATGGTCTCAAGTTTCAGTGCGGGAGGTTTAGGTTGGATATTAGGAACAACTTTTTCACTAGGAAGGTGGTGAAACACTAGAATGCGTTACCTAGGGAGGTGGTAGAATCTCCTTCCTTAGAAGTTTTTAAGGTCAGGCTTGACAAAGCCCTGGCTGGGATGATTTAATTGGGGATTGGTCCTGCTTTGAGCAGAGGGTTGGACTAGATGACCTCCTGAGGTCCCTTCCAACCCTGATATTCTATGATTATATGTATCTTTAGTGACTCACTTGGAGGCAAACTCTACAGTAGATAGATTAGCCATCACCCACAATTCCCCATCCCACCACCAATACCTTTTCTGTAGAGTGGTTTAGTTTCAACTAACTGTTTTATGTCACTCTTCAATCTTGATGAAGCAATGAAAGAGTGCCAAGACGGAGTGGCCATGATTGGCTGAGACAGAACTACATATCTGGGTATCATCAGTGTATTTGTACCTAACACCATGCTGTCTTGTCAGTTATCAGAGGGAAGTTATATACATACTGAGCAACACTGTTAATAAAACAATCCCCAGTAATCCCTATTTTTGCAGCCACTTCTGCAATGATAAATGACCAACCCATTAGTAATTAATTCTGAAGCTAATCTGAGGATGTATAACAGAAATCAAGGTAAATTTTCTTGAATTTGGAATTTCACAATTACTGCAATTATAACAGCTTTTCAATTTTAGTGTGTGGTTATTCTAAAAAAAAAAATGATGAAAGTAATACATTACTTTTTCCCCATTTTGTTTATGTGGTTGTTTTCCCTTGCCTACACCTTCAGACTTTGCAATTAACTATGAATCATTTGTTGAGATGCACCAATTTGCAGTGGACTTCCTAAAGAAATTATAAAATGGATACCATAAATTCAGTGGCCTGACTGCTCCGTATACTGAGACAATGTGGATGAGGTAATATCTTTTATTGGATCAACTTCTGTTGATGAAAGAGACAAGCTTTCGAGCTTCATAGAGGTCTTTTTCATGTTTGTGTAGCTGAAAAGCTTGTTTCTTTCATCAACAGAAGTTGGTTCAATAAAAGATATTACCTCACCCACCTTGTCTCTCTAATATCTTGGGACCAACAGGGCTACAACAACACTGCAAACAGTATACTCATTATCTAGAAATGCCCAGAACATGCATAAAGTGAGTGCTCCTGCTGTCAGTGATGTCATACAACACCCAAGCTGGAAAAAAACCAAACAAAACATACTTTTAAAACTGTTTCATCAAATGTTCATCTCATAATAATAACACAGATGTCAGCCCAAAGTATTTTCCAGGAATTGAAGATCAACTGGTGTTACTAACCTGCAGCTGAGCCTTGGGGATCAGCAGTTCCTCCTAGCCAGTCTTTAATTCCCAGGAAATGCTTTATAGCACACGGAGAGCTTACTGGTTAGTTATCCAGGCTTTTACAAAAATGCTTTTGTAGTTGTGTTTAAGTCTAGTAGTTTATTGGCCGTTATTTCACTCATGTATCACCAGACCTTTACTCTGGTCCAAGACTTCACAACTTTTTTTTCTGCCTGTTCCCATTTCATGGCAAAACTAACAATGAAACCTCCCTACTCATCCGGTTTTGGGAGGGAAGGAGAGCAAGAAGACCTTGCTTTATATACATCCATGACTAATTTACAGAGAGATGAAATCTCATCATTGCAAAGCAAAGCCACCCAAATCTACAACTTTTGTTGTGTGTTAATAATTTACCAGTAAATCTCTTGTATTTGAAATCTGATTTAAAGACTATTTTCCCCTCAATCCATAATTTATTTTTTCTACTCTTTTACAGGGTAGAAGAGAAGAGGTCATTAAGGGAGATTTCCTTCCTAATCTTAGAGAATTAGGACAGATATGGCATGCAGACATTTGGGTTAAAAACACAATCTGTTTCCCTATTTGGAATTTTTTCAAAGATTTAATTTGAACCATATTAGGCTTGAAGGGCGGGAAAAACAAGATAAAGTTATCTGGAAAATATGCAGCTAAAATTTCTTTCCTGTCACATGAGAGTGGTTGGATTTAGTCCGAGATTTTGTAAACTGCTCTGTCAATACAATACAGTCTGAGTATATTAAGTACATAAAATCCCCTATATTAATGTAATGCTTGAGATGAGAATTGAATGCGCAAGAGTCAGGAGACAGCACAAGGACAATAGCGTGGGTGAACAAACTTCTTGTCATCATTAACAAGATCGTCCTCGTTCCCCTCTTTGTCCCAAGTTCAAGCAGACTGGTTTCGTCTATGTGGGTGTGTCTCAATTTCACCTTTAAAAAAAAAGAGAGAGGACCCCTCCCTCAAAACCCCCCTACGATCCATGGTTATGAGAGTGGCTGAACCACCTCATCCGCAGGGGGCAGAAAAGGGAGAATTCAGCGCCTCTCTTTCTCCTCAAGGGGAACTGGAGAAGATTGACACCTTTTTTCCCCCACCCCAGAGGGGTTTCACCCCACTCTTCCCTCGCACACCTTTTCCCCATAGAGAGTCAAACTGAATCAGTGTCCTTCTGCCAGCGGGCAGGCAGAGCAGTCCACCCCCAGAGGAGCCTGAGGGCAGAGGCACGCCCCACCCCTCACCTTCGGTCTATTGAAGCTTCTCCGAGCTCCCGAGTCCCGCCCCTCCATGGACGGCCGTCTTTGCTGCCGCAGCTGCAGTGCGCGAGCTGAAGTGGTGTGCGCGGGCGCGAGCCATGCAGCGGTTTCCCCCCATCCCCCTCCTCAATTCCACCACCATCCAGAGGCGGAGGCGGAGAACTGGCTGGCGGAGGGATACTCTTCGTTTTTGCAGAGACGAGCTAGGGATCCATCCGCTCTTGCTTTCCTTGGAGCCGTGTGTACAGAGAATGTGATGCGGTTGTGCTGGGGCTGATTGGGCTTGGTGGCCGTTACTTGGAGAAGGGACGGGGGGCGGTTCCTGCAAAGGAAATTAGTTCTCAGCGGGAGGTTGAGGAGCCAAGTGAGCAGGGGGGATTGAGGAGTCTGTTGGGAGGTAGGGGGGCTCAGGAGCAGCGAGGCACCAAGGAGCAAGTAGGGGTGTGGGGCGCTGAGAAGCCGCGGAAAGGAGGGAGGCTGCGAGAGCAACGGGCGTGGGGGAGGGTGAGATCACAGGGCGAGGCAGGGTGCGTGTGGGAAGGGGTCTTGTCCCTTCTCTGTCGCAGTTCAGTTGATGGCAGCGGGGGCTAGAAAGGGGAACTGATTAGAAATAGCTTCCCCTCGCTGCTGGGGGGTAGGCTGGTTCCCTATCCCTGGGCTGCCTGTGACACTAGTGGGGGCGGGAGGGGGTTCAGAGGCTGTGCCTCTCGTCGGCACAACGTTTAATCTGAGGTGGGGGCTGCTGAGTGGTATTTGCCCCCTCTTCCTCCTCTCCTTGCTCTGGGGGCGATTAGCCTGGAGAGTTAAACTGGGGTTTCCCCTCCTCTCTGAGTGAGGAGTTGCAGCGGTAGCCTGGAGGGTTTTTTTTTTTTTTGTCTGATGTAGACTCCAGAAGCCTTCCTCCTTTCTTTCCTTCCATCCTTCCTTCTTCCCCTTCACTATGTAGAGCGGGAGAGACCCGTCAATAGGAAGGCTGAAATGAATGTAGATAGACTTTCAATTGCATTTTTTAAAAAAAGAAGAGGATAAATCTCAGTTGCCAGTGCACAGTTTTTTATATTGCTTTGGAGAAATGGGGGTCATTTGCTGCTGCTAAATCCTGGGAGCATTTTAGAGAGTTGCTACAAAGAAGGCAAATCTGTATTTTTTGAAGCAAAGGAGCCACATTGATTTTAGCCTTTTTTTATAAAATGGAGAATGAGATATTCACACCACTGTTGGAGCAGTTTATGTCTAGCCCTCTTGTCACCTGGGTAAGCATTAATTTTCCCAAATGGCATTTTTTAAGGGTAAATATCTAGCTGCAGAGTTGGAGGTGGAGTTAGTGTCATGGTGATGATTATATTTTAGGTTAAGACATTTGGACCCTTAGCTGGAGGAAATCGGAGCAACCTGGAGGAATATGTGGCTCTAGTGGATGGCATATTCTTGAACGAAATCATGCTCCAAATGTAAGTGCCTGTGTATGTGTTTTTTGTCATTGTGTATTTTATTTTTTGTCAAGTCTTTTGTTTCTTCAACATGTCATTTGACTTCCGGGCATCGCTTTGTAAATATGTCTGATCATAAAATTGTGTTTTGGCTAAAAGTATTTATGTGGTCAGTTATGAGGAGAATCTAATTTATACTACATTTAGTCTAATTTGTTGCCACTGGAACCTTTCTTTTCTAATATAGAAAACATTTTTAAAATTTACTGTTCAAAATCTGGAACTGTATTGTTAATTATATGATACTGCCACTAGAATTTGCAAGTCTGAGACAGTATGGTAAAAATGATACAATTGCAAAGTATGTGGTGCAAAACCCACAGGATCATGAAATGTAAGATTTAATAGAAATTGTGTTTTTTATAAACATCTGCAAATACAGTTTCATTTTGACATAAATGGTTTAAAAATAAAGATGTAAATTAAAATCTTGAAGAATAGCAATGGACTTGTGTGTCAAGCACAACTTAAATAAAAGACCAGAATGACTAATAATTTGCCTGTTGATCAAGTTCTAATGTTTTGTTTTAGTTCATGTGGCATACGATTTTTTGAAATTGTGTGATACGCCGTTATATATTGCATGCATGCTAAGTGGGACAGACTTGTTTTTTACTTCGTTTCTACAGGATCAGAAACTTTAGTAAGCACTGGTTGTGAATTGTTGTATGACTACATTTTTATTCATACTGTAGAACTGTGGTTCCCAACCTTTCTGTGGGAATAGCGTATTCCTATTCTCAGAAGACTGTGGTGGGCACCAGACACCCTGCCGCCAATTTTTTGTTTATTGCCACAAACCATACACCACACAGTTCTTCTGTTTGGTATCAGAAACTAATTATTGAACATTTTGATTGTTTTAAAGGCATGTATAATTGTATATGAGTTACATAAATGAACAAATTAGATTAATATATTATTAGTCACAATTTAGAAAATATGTTTGTTGGAGTAAACAAGTGCTCCACTTATTGAAGTTTAAATAAAAACAGAACTGAAGTATATGTCAGTTTATTAAGAAGTATTGTGATTTCTACCACAGTTGTGACTATGGAACATTGCTTACTAGTATATTGCCCAGATAGTGACATCTTTCACAAGTACATTTCTGTAGTACTGTACTTCACTAATAAGCAAGATGGTACTGCTGGAAAGAACTTCTCATTTAAAGCTGGCCCTTGCTTTTTTCTCCCCACAATATTTTAAAGTCTTCCTATATAAATTTAACCTATGCTTCGATATCTAGATAGGAATAACTGTACACATAAATACAGATATACCAGTGTGTAAGCAGCTTGCAATGACAGCTGTTCATCAAGAATACTGCCCAGCGATGGCCGGGCACATTCTTGTACTCTGTTTATACTGTTTTCACTCATGGTAAAAATATTGTTAAATTATTTATTTTATGTACAGTGTTGTAAATATGTATACTGGGTGTACTGAGCAACTTTAAAGCCAAGTTTTCGGCCTTCTGAAGTCAAGCTTCACTTTTGCCATTAACTTCAGTAGAACCAATATTTAAAATTTATTTTTGTAGTATAAATCCTGCAGAGGAATGTTCAAAATATAGTGAGGTCAATAAGAACCCTTTTAAAAAAATGTGCATCTTCTTTTAGAAAGCTTTTATTGTTGCATACATTTGTAAGTGATTGAAGAGTACAGTGTCTTCCACCGATGAATTTATTGAAACACTGTTTTTACTGCATAATTGAATTTGAAATAATCCAAATCAGAAAAGTTAAAGTAACTTGGCAACTACATGAATGTATATGCTGGCAACAGAATTTTTATTCATTATAAAAATGTTTAATTTTTAATTGGAGGCTGGTCACTAACTTTGGTCAAAAACTTAATAGTTTAATCTTGAAAATATCAGGACTGAAATTCTGAGAAATTTCTCAGGTCTTTGGAATTTTATCTGAGAAAATATCCTTGTAGAAATATGTTAGTAGTCTTCCTCTGAACTATTAAAAATAATAGTAAGTCAACAGGTACAGTTGTCATGAGGATCTATGCCCAAGCTCCAGGCCCTGGTGTTTTTTTTTTTTGTCTTGTCTTTGTGTGTAAATCTTGGACCACATCCTGAAAAAGTAGTCAACATAGAAAAGTGGTCATTGCACGTATAGATAAAATGCAAAAATATACAAAATCCATTACAGATAATTTTGAAACAAAGATGATTTGATAGTCTTGCCAATAGAATGTGCATCACATTTAGAAATAGTGATGGAGTTGGTGGTGTCCAATATTATTTTATATTTGTAAAAATAATTTCAGTTATAACCTTGTTTTCATGTTTGTAACTTTTTTCTAAAATATTAATCTTTTGGGTTGAAATTTGCTGTGCTTGCTCTCTGTCCAAACTTGACGTTTCTTGGAAGTTTGAGCAAAATCTCTCCAACTGCTCTTTTATAAATTTGTATTTGGTAAGGGTGAAAAACTGTTGCTTGTTTGAGGCTTGACAATATTTCAACTGAAAGGCTCATTTTGAGCCTTTCTGTTGACTTTTAGGGCCCAATCCAACTCCCACTGACAACCAGACACTTTTGTCTGTATATAGGTAAAGTATGGCAAAAATGTCTGTTTTGGAAGTTTGCATGAATGCAGTTTTTCATCAAAGGCTTACTTTTCTTGATTTGAAAAGGATATGGGTGTTTGAAAAACTGTATGCCGTGCATACATTGTAGATAATTTATACATGTTCTTTTCACTATAGCAAGAATTACATTCATAATGTTTCAGAGTAGCAGCCGTGTTAGTCTGTATTTGCAAAAAGAAAAGGAGTACTTGTGGAACCTTAGAGACTAACAAATTTATTTGAGGATAATCTTTCGTGAGAGCTGTAGCTCACGAAAGCTTATGCTCAAATAAACTGCAAAAAGAAAAGGAGTACTTGTGGCACCTTAGAGACTAACCAATTTATTTGAGCATGAGCTTTCGTGAGCTACAGCTCACTTCATCGGATGCATACCGTGGAAACTGCAGCAGACTTTATATACACACAGAGAATATGAAACAATACCTCCTCCCACCCCATTGTCCTGCTGGTAATAGCTTATCTAAAGTGATCATCAAGTTGGGCCATTTCCAGCACGAATCCAGGTTTTCTCGCCCTCCACCCCCCCACACAAATTCACTCTCCTGCTGGTGATAGCCCATCCAAAGTGACAACTCTCCACACAATGTGCATGACAATCAAGTTGGGCCATTTCCTGCACAAATCCAGGTTCTCTCACCCCCCCACCCCCCTCCCAAAAACCACACACACAAACTCACTATCCCGCTGGCAATAGCTCATCCAAAGTGACCACTCTCCCCACAATGCGCATGATAATCAAGGTGGGCCACCCCCAGCACAAATCCAGGCCTTCTCACCCCCCCCCCCCCCACCTCCATACACACACAAACTCACTTTCCTGCTGGCAATAGCTCATCCAAACTGACCACTCTCAAAGTTTAAATCCAAGTTAAACCAGAACATCCGGGGGGGGCGGGGGTAGGAAAAAACAAGGGGAAATAGGCTACCTTGCATAATGACTTAGCCACTCCCAGTCTCTATTTAAGGCTAAATTAATAGTATCCAATTTGCAAATGAATTCCAATTCAGCAGTTTCTCGCTGGAGTCTGGATTTGAAGTTTTTTTGTTTTAAGATAGCGACCTTCATGTCTGTGATTGCGTGACCAGAGAGATTGAAGTGTTCTCCGACTGGTTTATGAATGTTATAATTCTTGACATCTGATTTGTGTCCATTTATTCTTTTACGTAGAGACTGTCCAGTTTGACCAATGTACATGGCAGAGGGGCATTGCTGGCACATGATGGCATATATCACATTGGTGGATGTGCAGGTGAACGAGCCTCTGATAGTGCGGCTGATGTTATTAGGCCCTGTGATGGTGTCCCCTGAACAGATATGTGGGCACAGTTGGCAACGGGCTTTGTTGCAAGGATAAGTTCCTGGGTTAGTGGTTCTGTTGTGTGGTATGTGGTTGTTGGTGAGTATTTGCTTCAGGTTGCGGGGCTGTCTGTAGGCAAGGACTGGCCTGTCTCCCAAGATTTGTGAGAGTGTTGGGTCATCCTTTAGGATAGGTTGTAGATCCTTAATAATGCGTTGGAGGGGTTTTAGTTGGGGGATCTACAACCTATCCTAAAGGATGACCCCTTGTTTTTTCCTACCCCCCCCCCCCCCCGGATGTTCTGGTTTAACTTGGATTTAAACTTTGAGAGTGGTCAGTTTGGATGAGCTATTGCCAGCAGGAAAGTGAGTTTGTGTGTGTATGGAGGTGGGGGGGGGGGTGAGAAGGCCTGGATTTGTGCTGGGGCTGGCCCACCTTGATTATCATGCGCATTGTGGGGAGAGTGGTCACTTTGGATGAGCTATTGCCAGCGGAATAGTGAGTTTGTGTGTGTGGTTTTTGGGAGGGGGGTGGGGGGGTGAGAGAACCTGGATTTGTGCAGGAAATGGCCCAACTTGATTGTCATGCACATTGTGTGGAGAGTTGTCACTTTGGATGGGCTATCACCAGCAGGAGAGTGAATTTGTGTGGGGGGGTGGAGGGCGAGAAAACCTGGATTTGTGCTGGAAATGGCCCAACTTGATGATCACTTTAGATAAGCTATTACCAGCAGGACAGTGGGGTGGGAGGAGGTATTGTTTCATATTCTCTGTGTGTATATAAAGTCTGCTGCAGTTTCCACGGTATGCATCCGATGAAGTGAGCTGTAGCTCAAGAAAGCTCATGCTCAAATAAATTGGTTAGTCTCTAAGGTGCCACAAGTACTCCTTTTCTTTTTGCGAATACAGACTAACACGGCTGTTACTCTGAAACCTGTCAAATAAACTGGTTAGTCTCTAAGGTGCCACAAGTACTCCTTTTCTTTTTACTCGTAATGTTGAATTTCCACCCGTCTTCCCAAACACCCACTGAAACAAACAAACAACTCAAGAAACAAAGCTATGCCCCCAGCAGAAATGTTACCTCAAAAACGGAGGAGAGCCAAAGGCTCCAAGAAGTCCACTGGGCACTTTGCTGTTGCTACTGATTTTACCTGGAAAGTGCTCAGATATTACAGCAGCGGGCAGCAGTTTAAAACCCTTACAGAGCTATGCACTTAAAGATAGATGCAGTTTTAAAATGAACCTTAACATTTACCTATACTCTTCCTTTAAAACTTTAGTTACCATGTACAAGAGAAGTGTGACAGAAAAAATAGTACTAGTGCATTTTGAGACACACTAGCTTTTGAAAAGTTTTCTAAAAATCATAATGTGGTAATTGTCTAGATATCTTGTGATAGGGTTAGAAACAAAAATTCTTTACACCACCATACTTTCGTACTCCAATGGAGAGCATGAACTGTTGTTCCAGCAAGAATCATTAGGAGTGATAGTTGCGTTAGATGTGAAAAGTGCTACCAGAAGCATGTGTCTAATACATTAAGTGCTATCATCTTCTACACTAGTGTGCTTCAAGTGTCTGATGGTATTAATGTTAGTGTTTTAGTGCCAGAGTGCAGCTAGCAATATGTATTGGCTTGAAACCCTTTTATAGGATGATATTATGTGTTTCTGATTTTGGTGTCAGTATTGGAGATTGGTGTGTGTGTGTGTGTGTGTTGGTTAATATGTGAGTAGGGAAACCATCACAGTAAGTAGTTTACATAGGTTCAGAACATGAACAATTGGACACTGTTTCAACGGTTGAAGCCCTGCTGCTTTTCTGCTTTGGTACATATTTCATTTTTGCCAAATGTTTTAAAACAAATGTTATATGAATTTATGAAGGGGAGTATTAATCTCGGATTAGAAATGGTTTATGTTAAAATAATTGTGCAATCTAAAAGGAGGTTTTGTTTGTTAGAGAAAACGTAAAAAGTAGGGTCATTGGTTCAGTCCCGGATTAGCCAGCCAGCAGGAGTTTTAGTATGGCATTTAGTGTGCCTTACTCCTAGCTGGACAAACTTTACTGCCAAGAGCTAAGATGTTTCATGACTATGGAAGCAGATGTCAGTCAGAATAATTAGTTTCCAGTAGTCATACAGTGGGTACTGAGACTTTTATTTGTATCTACATTGATTTCACCAGTTCTCAGTCAAAAAGAGAAAATTCAACGCTTTGTAATTTAGCATGTATCTTTGGCTTCTTTTGCATGCAGATGAAACTATATCGCAGGGGTTCCCATATTGTGGGCCTGGGTGGTCCGCTGGTACAATTTAATCATGAAAAGGAAACATGTGCATTATTTATTTACAGTGTTACATTTTATATGTATGTAATAATTAAAATGAATAATTTTCCTCAAGAAGTGTTAATAGTGGGCCGTAGTGCCTATCACAGCTGCACAGATGGGCCGCAGGGAAAAAAGTATGGGACCCCTGCCGTATGATAGAAGCTCTCAAACTGGAGGGGAGGTGGGCCAGCCTGGGGGTGCATAATGTATTCTGTGTGTGGGGTGTGTGTGTGTGTGAGAGAGAGACTGCACACATTTTATCCATAGCAATGAATTAGCAAAGCTGATTATTCGAGACATATCAGGCCCTCAGATGGCGCTGTGCATTTGACTCTAGATGGTGCTGTGCATTTTGATCGATTTCTGTTAAGCTTGCATATTATTATACAAAGTCATTGCCAACTGTAGGTTAATCCATTTGCTTACAATTAATTGTGTACACCGCGTCGTAGCATCGACCACAATTGCGGTTTTGCTCTTGTTACAATGGATCGTTGGTTCTGTTTGAATCAATGCCTTACTGTTTTTAATATTTAGTGAGAGTTGCATGTTTTGTTTTTTTTTTAAATTGGTACATGTACTTGTGTGGTGGTCGGGGGTGTAAACTACTACAGACATACAGAAGGGGAGCACGAGCAAATAAGTTTGAGAACCGCTGCCATATGGTACGCAAACTTCAGAGGATCTCTTCCTTTGCTGGGAACTTCATAGACAACTTCCAAACTAATACTCTTTAAGGGAGGAAGGATAGTCCAGCGATTAGAAAGGTAGCTTGAGACTTGGGAGTTATGAACTTGATTTCCTATTCCCACACAGACTTCGTGTATGACTCAAGTCACTTAGTCTTTCTGTGCCTCAGTTCCCCACCTGTAAAATAAAGTTAATCGTATTCCCTGTGAAGATAAATGCATTGAAGATTGTGAGGTGCTCAGATACTACAGTAACTGTCACCATATAAGTACCTAAAATAGATTAAATGGTATTTAAAACTGTATTTTACTTAATTTTTTTTTCAATGTATATAGTGCTCCTATTGCACATCTGCATGCACTTACATAATAATAATACATTGTTAGCTCTTAGATATTTTCATCCATAGATCACAAAGGCCCTGACTATTGATCTTCTATTTTTTAGTCTTAAAATATTTCTTGCTATATAAATGTGTTACGGTTATGATGTATAGAAGGCCTGTAACTTAAATATTTACATATTTAAAGTACCAGTTACTAAAAGAAATACAAAGTAAAGAGAGAAATTATATTTTGAATTGAAAAAAGTTGTCTAAAGTTACATTGTAAATTTCTCAGTTATACTCGGATTAGTACTGTCTTTTCAAAATAAATTAAACTATTTAAAAACTTGTACAAATGGAAAATTCCTTTATGATTCAATAGTGACTACTAGATTTTTTATGTTATGAGTACAAACTCTTATGCTGGAATTCATAAATTTTCACGTTTCTCTATATTTAAGAAAATGAATTTGTCTTTTTGCAGTAGAGAGGAACATATCACATAATACAATTTTAGTAGCACATTAGATCATTCAGATATTTTATTGTATGTGGGAATGTCAAGACCGCAGGACTTTGTACAAAAGTAGAAACACGAATATTTGTTAATTCTCATGTGGAAACAGATAACATAGTATGCTATTTACAATTATATTTGTTAATCAGTAGGTCTAAGGATTTACTGAGTATGCAGGTTATTCCACTGATTGTTGATTACGGGTAGTGTTATGTAATCAGTGCATAAATTGTTACGTTTACATACTATTAAAGTAAGAAAGTGATAACACAGTCATAACCAGTCTCTTATAGAAAGTTTGTTTTTGTTTTAGCTTTAATAGATGGCATTCTACATTATATAGACATCTTTTGTGTTTTATGGAAATCTAACAGTAGTGTAAAAAGAAAAGGAGTACTTGTGGCACCTTAGAGACTAACCAATTTATTTGAGCATGAGCTTTCGTGAGCTACAGCTCACTTCATCAGATGTAGTAGTGTAGTTTGTGGCCTGGATCTTGCAAAGTTTAGTCCCATTAAATAAAGTTCAACGTGTAAATGTTTGCAGGATTTGGGGCTATCATTACATTTACACCATCCATGAGCTTTCAGTCGTATAATGGTGTCCTGCAGCTATATTATGGTCTTACGGAAGAGTTTCTTTGATTGTGCTTTATGTCTGTTATGGAAATAGCACTATCGGGATATAAACCTCTTGGTAATGATGCGGAAAAAGAGCACGCAGTACAGGCAAACTACAAGTATTGCTCTCAAAGAGCTGAATTTAGGTCTTGAAAACTAATGGTAGCTAAATCAAGCATATTTAAAAATAAATTAGAAATTCACCATTTAGAGTTAACATTTTCGGCTTTAGTAATACTAAGTATGAGTGGGTACCATTCTCATCCTGCTCTAAAACATAGTCCATACACTGTGTGGAGTCAACTTTCTCCCTTCCTGGAGTTTGGTTTTATTATTGGAGAAAATAAACAACAAATAACAATGTTCAGCTAAAGTTCAAGTTTGATTACTGCTATTTGGATTCCTTTTTCAGGACTGTACAATCAGTACCATAGGTGGTCTTGTTCTCGATCTGCGTGGAGTAACACACTGGTGAGTCAGGAGGAGCTACTTAGCATCTACCAGCAGGATCATCTCCAGCTGTTAATGAAGTATTTTTACACGAGAACACTGGCTGTTCTGTTACATTAAGGAATTCAACTAATTCTCCTTTGCTGTATAATCTTTATCATTCACTAGCCCCATGTGACTTACATTGCTTCCCACTAAAGTTTGCAAAAATATATACAAAACTCAAAATTAAAAAGTAACTAGATTATTACTGGGGACTTATGTACCCTGATGAACAAGACCAAATTCTGTAGCACCAGACCCTAAATATTGGGGCAACATTATTGTATTGCATTCTCATTCCCGTTATCCATGTCCAAACTGTCTTTTGGTTGAAAATATGAATATTACATCAATTAGTAAGTTATAATTCTCAACAATATTTTAACAGTGATTATTTTAGAGGGTAAGTATTTTTTTTCACTCTGCTTTTTCTAGTGGCTGACTGCACTCAGGGGTCTCTCAACTCCCATGATATTGTGTATGCGGCCTACTCAACAACCTTCTCTCCCCATTTCCGTGCAACGTGTGCAGAACATGCACTGTAAACTAACTTACTCCTCCTTGTGAAGAAAGCTGGAGGCAAGAGGCAGCTGCAGGCAAATCCTGCCAGGGTAGGGAGATGGAAAATAAAATGTTAGGTGAATTTAGAAGCAAAATGCTGAATTCTGTAACACCTTGGAAAAATGTCAAATTTTGCAGCTGCAGAGTCCATGTCCTCTTCCCTCAATTGAGATGAATCGGGCACACCTCTCAGACTTACTGTTACAGACACAGGCAAGTGTCACTGTTCGTTTTATACTTGTCCACATTTTTAACTCTTTGCTATCAGAAGTGCTAGAATTTTTTAAAATGAAATTTAAGATTGTGGAGCGCAATTGTGCAAAAAGGAGGAACAAATTCCATTGCTGTCGTGTACACAGGGCCCTAAATATTATTGTTGGAAAAGGATCTTGTAAATAAGAAATGGGATTTTATAAATGCCTAATGATTTATTTTATCTAAAGCAGGGCTTCCATCTTACACATGTTAGCAAGTCCATAGGAGGTGTATGGTGGTAGGATCTGTACTTGCGTGATATATTGGAGTAGTGGATGGATGAAGGGAATAGAGGACATGGAGAGACATATCCTCATGGAAATTTTCCAACAGTTGGTCTTTCCCTGTCCTTCTTTTTCTCCCCTAGGTCCCCTTCGCATGCATGCGTGCCCACCCACCCCTATATGCCCTCCCCCAGTTCTGTGCCCCCTTTCCTTTGTCCCTATTCCATGTCCTCTTTGTGGCACCCCATCACCTCTCTATTTTGGTGGTTCAGTAAACTGTCCTTCATTCCCCCTCATCCTTCCTTAATGTCCTGGTCTTCCCCTCCTGCCTACCACCTCTGCTCTAAGATATTTCTGAGACTGGGGAACACAGTTCCATTACACCTGTGCACATGTACCTTCATTTTCCTGCTGCCATCTCCAGGCATTCCCCTTCGTATCTTTCCTGGAATCCTGCTCCACCAAATTTCCTTTTGGCCTCCTACTTCCCTGTCTCTGGTTCAGTCTAGCAGCTGGAGCCAGAAGGTCAGTGTTTGTTTATAACCTTTATACTATAAATGTTTTATAAGTGTTGCTCCTTATACATTTTTTATACAGGCCCTCTTTATATCTTAAATGCCCTATCCAAAAATACTAAAAGGCACTTGTCAGGATTCCCTCCCCACTCTGAACTCTAGGGTACAGATGTGGGGACCCTCATGAAAGAACCCCTGAGCTTATTTCTACCAGCTTAGGTTAAAACTTTCCCAAGGCACAAATTATTTGCCCTTGGTTGCTGTCACCACTATGTGATTTAACAAAGAATCAGGGAAAGGACCACTTGGAGTTCCTATTCCCCCAAAATATCCCCCCCCAAGCCCTTACACCCCCTTTCCTGGGAAGGCTTGAGAATAATATCCTAACCAATTGGTTACAAAGTGATCACAGACCCAAAGCCCTGGGTCTTAGGACAAGAGAGAAATCTGTTAGGTTCTTAAAAGAAGGATTTTATTTTAAAAAAAGGTAAAAATCACCTCTCTAAAATCAGGATGGAAAATAACTTTACAGGGTAACAAAAGATTCAAAAGCACAGCAGAACTTCCTCTAGGCTTAGTTTCAAAGTTACAAAAAACAGGAATAAACCTTCCTCCAGCAAAGATAATCTAACACGCCTTGCCTGGCTTTTACTTACAATTTGTAATATGAGATACTTTTAGGATGGTTTATAGGAGAAGGAGTTTTCTGACCTGATGCCTCTCTGCTTCCCAAGAGAACACACCAAAATAAAGCCTTCCTCCCCCCCGGATTTGAAAGTATCTTCTTTCCCCGTTGGTCCTTTTGGTCAGGTGCCAACCAGGTTATTTGAGCTTCTTAATCCCTTGCAGGTTAGGAGGAATTCCAGGCTACCCTTAGCATTGTGACAGCACTTCTCAGCAAAGCCAACAAAACTAAACAAATCTGGAGTTTCTAGGCCCATTTTGGAGATATGTTGAAGCAAAAAAGTATAAGAATAAGTTTCAAAAAATAAACTTCAGTTAAATTTTCAAAATATGGTACAGTAATTTAGAACTGTTTGACAATTTTCCAGTAAAAAAATTGGCCTCAGATGAGATGTGTGCAAAACTTCAGGAAGACTGAGGAATTTTGTGAGGTAGTTGAGGAAAGTTTTAAAAATTGGATTTATGGTAGGGTGCTATCTTCATTCTTAACTTGAGAAGCAACTATTGCCATAACACAGTTGATGTCTGGCAATGAAATTATCAGTTTTTTCATAAACAGTAGTCACAACTGGCTCATAAATACTTAATCATGAATAAAAACCACAAACTTAATGTTCTAATAACTCCCTTTGGTGTACACAGTGTTGAGAGCAAAGTTGAGTGGAAGTGAAACATTCCTCTGGTTCAGAAGGGTTACCTAAGGGAGAGAACTGACATTTTATTGATATAAATAAGCCCAGATCTACATTGTGAAATTTTTCTGCTATGTCTGTCATGGGTGTGAAGAATTACGAGATCGGACTGACATAGCTGTGCAGGCAAAAGTTTGTAGTGTAGGTGAAGTTGTACTGGCAAAACTGTGCTTTTGCCAGTGTAGTTTATTTTGCTTCAGGGATAGGGGTGCGGGCTGGAATGGAATAAGGTATACTTGCAAAATGCCAGTTTTGCAAACAAACTCTGCACTAAGATCGCTTTGCTGAGAGAGTGTACTGGTATAGCTGTACCAGCAAAGTGCTTCTATTGTAGATCTAGCATAAGTGTCAGAAATCAATTTCCCAGAGTAATTGTAGCTTGCTAGCTTTGTCCTTATCACCAATGTATACCACAGTTGAGAGGGGATTTAGTTACCAAAACTTAATGGAAATTTAGTTTAAAAAAAAAAAAAAAAAGACCTTGCCATCTTAGTATGTGTCTGTATGCACGCTGAGTACACCATAGATTTACTCTCCAGCTTGCCACAAACTAAGTCTTCCTCTAGACTCTAGAGCTGGGGGTGTGAGTCCAGCTTGAGCAGATGTACTCACAATAGCTCTCATTGAGCTAAAAATAGTAGTGTAACTGCGGTAGCATGGACTGTGGCAAACAGTGGCACGGGATAGCCACCCTGAGTATGTTTCCATGGGGTCTAAGTGGGTTTGTACTCAGTGTGGCTAGCCTGTGCCATGGCAGCCACACTGCTGTTTTTAGTGCGCTAGGTTGATGAGAGGTAGTGTGTGTGTGGGTACTTGAGCTGGGCATTACACCCCCAGTTCCAAGTATAGATGTAGCCATAGTGTCAGTGTGGCCATAGGATACTGCTGCCGCACTAGAAGTTCCCTAGTGCGCTTTAATCAACTTGTGTTTTAAACTAGGTCGATTGTAACAGGCTGTGAAGTGTGTATTTTCTCTCAGTTTTACTGCTAGAAAGAAAAACTGAGTAAGAGTGCAATAATATATTGTCCCAGGTCACACAGGTTGTGCTTTAGTTGGGGTGGGGATGCTTTGTTTTTATTTTTTTCTGCTATAAGTCAGTTAATTGGGTTGATAGCCAAATAACAGCTATAATCCCCCATTTAAAAATTAATAGGTTTCTGTATTTTTTCCTCTTTCTCAATCCCAAATTGGGATTATGTTTGAGTTTCCTCCTTTTCTTTACATGTCCTCTGCTCCTGTTCTGTTCGTGGGTTTTCTCTTTCATAGATTCATAGATATTAAGGTCAGAAGGGACCATTATGATAATCTAGTCTGACCTCCTGCACAACGGAGGCCACAGAATCTCACCCACCCACTCCTGCAATAAACGTCTCACCTGTGTCTGAGCTATTGAAGTCCTCAAATCATGGTTTAAAGACTTCAAGGAGCAGAGAATCCTCCAGCAACTGACCCGTGTCTCATGCTACAGAGGAAGGCGAAAAACCTCCAGGGCCTCTTCCAAGCTGCCCTGGAGGAAAATTCCTTCTCGACCCCAAATATGGCGATCAGCTGAACCCTGAGCATATGGGCAAGATTCACCAGCCAGATACCCAGGAAAGAATTCTTTGTAGTAACTCAGATCCCACCCCATCTAATATCCCATCACAGGCCATTGGGCCTATTTACCGTGAATATTTAAAGATTAATTAATTGCCAAAATCATGTTATCCCATCATACCATCTCCTCCAAAAACTTATCGAGTTTAATCTTAAAGCCAGATAGGTCTTTTGCCCCCACTGCTTCCCTTGGAAGGCTATTCCAAAACTTCACTCCTCTGATGGTTAGAAACCTTTGTCTAATTTCAAGTCTAAACTTCCCAATGACCAGTTTATATCCATTTGTTCTTGTGTCCACACTGGTACTGAGCTTAAATAATTCCTCTCCGGTATTTATCCCTCTGATATATTTATAGAGAGTAATCATATCTCCCCTCAACCTTCTTTTAGTTAGGCTAAACAAGCCAAGCTCCTTGAGTCTCCTTTCATAAGACAGGTTTTCCATTCCTTGGATCATCCTAGTAGCCCTTCTCTGTATCTGTTCCAGTTTGAATTCATCCTTCTTAAACATGGGAGACCAGAACTGCACACAGTATTCCAGGTGAGGTCTCACCAGTGCCTTTGTATAACGGTACTAAAACCTCCTTATCTCTACTGGAAATACCTCGCCTGATGCATCCCAAGACCGCATTAGCTTTATTCATGGCCATATCATATTGGTGGCTCATAGTCATTCTGTGATCAACCAGTACTCCAAGGTCCTTCGTTCTCTTCCAGATTAGGTCCCACTTTGTTGCTTCTCTGGTTTCATAGAATCATAGAATATCAGAGTTGGAAGGGACCTCTGGAGGTCATCTAGTCCAACCCCTTGCCCAGAGCAGGACCAATCCCAACTAAATCACACCATCCCCCAGACCATTAATGAAGATATTGAACAAAACCGGCCCCAGGACCGACCCTTGGGGCACTCCACTATATACTAGCTGCCAACTAGACATGGAGCCATTGATCACTACCCGTTGAGCCCGACAATCTAGCCAACTTTCTACCCACCTTGTAGTGCATCCATCCAGCCCAGTTTCTTCTTACTGAACTGCTTACTCCCCCCCCCCCAAAAAAAAAACAAAAAAAACCCCCCACAATCCTCACACAAAACAAACACAACTCACTGAGGAAAGAGGCATTTTTCAAGATATATTATTCCTGGAGCACATGGCCTAGATGGGCAAAGAGATTATCTGGACATCCAATGAAGTGAGCTGTAGCTCACGAAAGCTTATGCTCAAATAAATTTGTTAGTCTCTAAGGGGCCACAAGTACTCCTTTTCTTTTTTCTGGACAGTATTGTGACTTCTGCTAATTAAGACTCCTCACTCTTCTCCCTTGAGTTGCTGCAGGTTGGTAAGGAGAGGCATGGCATGAACTCCAGCAGGACTCCTAGGTTACTATTGCTCAGCATTGTTGAAGGAAAGCTCTGAAACTCCTTTTCCATGACTGCATTAGGCCAACAATTAGTCAAATCACTGATCGGAGGCAGTGTCAAAGGCTACTGCTTCGCCCAGACCCTACTGATCCAGTTTTCCTCATGAGATTTTCGCCCTTTCATGTAAATGCCAGACTCGAGGACGGGAATTTGGAAGGAGGGGGTCTTTTAAAAGTGGTATAACAATTCAGTAAACTTAAAACTGTAAATATGCTATATTTTTGGGATGGGGACCAGCAGAAACAAGTTGATAATTCATATTTATTGAATGTATACTGTTGAATGTGCACAAAAATATATCTTAGGGGACCTAGTTATTAGGACTCTGTTTACAATTAAATTTTTATGACTATTTTTTGGTGTAAGACACTTTGGGCTATGATCTTTCTCAAATTTGGTTCCCTGTTTCTCATCATTATGGGACAAGGTCTGACTTGTGTAAAAATTCTAAAATAAATCCCACAGGCCGAGATAGGCATATAGAGAGACATTTGCTGCTCCAGTTCTCTTCTCCCCCCCCCCCCTTTTAAAAAAGGCCCTTCCAGAAAAAAATACATGGAGTAATTTTGTGGTGGCTTTGGAAGGTTGTGGCTGTATATTTATGGTACTGTGTGTACCAAAACAGTGCAGTTCAGAAATGTTTAACCTAGGCTAAAACATGACCTGTTAACATGGCTTAAAATGTTAGTCTGTGTATTAACAAGCATTAAGAAGGCTTTTCATTCACAATTGAGGTAACTCTATTGAGCTAACAAGTGAAAAAACACACCTCTTTTGCACGTCAAGACAGGGCCTTCAGTATGTGCTTAATTCTGTCCATGTGAGTAGTTCCATTTTACCAGGATCAGGCCCTTAATGTTCTGCTCTGCATATATCTAAGTTGTAGGGCTGTCAATTAATCGCAGTTAACTCACGCAATTAACTCAGAATTATCACGCTTAAAAAATTAATCAATTAATCACACTGTTAATTAGGTTTCAGAGTAGCAGCCGTGTTAGTCTGTATCTGTTTAAAAAAAAAAAAAAAAAGTACCTGTGACACCTTAGAGACTAACAAATTTATTAGAGCATAAGCTTTCATGAGCTACAGCTCACTTCATCAGATGCATACAGTGGAAAATACAGTGGGGAGATTTATATACACAGAGAACATGAAACAATGGGTGTTACCACACCTGATCACTTTTGTTACAGTGTGTAAGGTGAGCTATTACCAGCAGTAGAGGCGGGGGGGGACCTTTTGTAGTGATAATCAAGGTGGGCCATTTCCAGCAGTTGACAAGGACAGTAGGACGGGAAATAAACAAGGGGAAATAGTTTTACTTTGTGTAATGACACATCCACTCCCAGTCTTTATTCAAGCCTAAGTTAATTGTGTCCAGTTTGCAAATTAATTGCAATTCAGCAGTCTCTCGTTGGAGTCTGTTTTTGAGGGTTTTTTTGTTGAAGAATTGCCACTTTTAGGTCTGTAATCGAGTGACCAAAGAGATTGAAGTGTTCTCCGACTGGTTTTTGAATGTTATAATTCTTGATGGTTGATTTGTGTCCATTCATTCTTTTACGTAGAGACTGTCCCGTTTGGCCAGTGTACATGGCAGAGGGGCATTGCTGGCACATAATGTCATATATCACATTGGTAGATGAGCAGGTGAACGAGCCCCTGATGGTGTGGCTGATGTGATTAGGCCCTATGATGGTGTCCCCTGAATAGATATGTGGACGCAGTTGACAAAGGACTTTGTTGCAAGGATAGGTTCCTGGGTTAGTGGTTCTGTTGTGTGGTGTGTGGTTGTTGGTGAGTATTTGCTTCAGGTTGGGGGGCTGTCTGTAAGCAAGGACTGGCCTATCTCCCAAGATCTGTGAGAGTGATGGGTCGTCCTTCAGGATAGGTTGTAGATCCTTGATGATGTGTTGGAGAGGTTTTAGTTGGGGGCTGAAGGTTTTGGCTAGTGGCGTTGTGTTATTTTCTTTGTTGGGCCTGTCCTGTAGTAGGTAACTTCTGGGAACTCTTCTGGCTCTGTCAATCTGTTTCTTCTCTTCAGCAGGTGGGTATTGTAGTTGTAAGAATGCTTGATAGAGATTTTGTAGGTGTTTTTTTCTGTCTGAGGGGTTGGAGTAAATGCGGTTGTATCGTAGAGCTTGGCTGTAGACAATGGATCGTGTGGTGTGGTCTGGATGAAAGCTAGAGACATGCAGGTAGGAATAGTGGTCAGTAGGTTTCCGGTATAGGGTGGTGTTTATGTGACCATCGCTTATTAGCACTGTAGTGTCCAGGAAGTGGATCTCTTGTGTGGACTGGTCCAAGCTGAGGTTGATGGTGGGATGGAAATTGTTGAAATCATGGTGGAATTCCTCAAGGGCTTCTTTTCCATGGGTCCAGATGATGAAGATGTCATCAATGTAGCGCAAGTAGAGTAGGGGCATTAGGGGACGAGAGCTGAGGAAGCGTTGTTCTAAGTCAGCCATAAAAATGTTGGCATACTGTGGAGCCATAGCAGTGCTGCTGATTTGAAGGTATACATTGTTCCCAAATATGAAATAGTTACGGGTGAGGACAAAGTCACAAAGTTCAGCCACCAGATTTGCAGTGATATTATTGGGGATACTGTTCCTGACGGCTTGTAGTCCATCTTTGTGTGGAATGTTGGTGTAGAGGGCTTCTACATCCATAGTGGCCAGGATGGTGTTTTCAGGAAGATCACCAATGCATTGTAGTTTCGTCAGGAAGTCAGTGGTGTCTCGAAGATAGCTGGGAGTGCTGGTAGCGTAGGGTCTCAGGAGGGAGTCTACATAGCCAGACAATCCTACTGTCAGGGTGCGTATGTCTGAGATGATGGGGCTTTTGCTCGTTAATTACAATTCTCTCAGTCACAAATTTGTCTCCTGCTCTGTTTTACCCACATTCTGCCATATATTTCATATTATAGCAGTCTCGGATGACCCAGCACATGTTCGTTTTAAGAATACTTTCACTGCAGATTTGATAAAACAAAGAAGGTACCATTGTGAGATTTATAAAAATAGCTAAAGCACTCAACCAAAGGTTTAAGAATCTGAAGTGCTGTCCAAAATCTGAGAAGGGCGAGATGTGGAGCATGCTTTCAGAAGCCTTAAAAGAGCAACGCTTCAATGCGGAAACGACAGAACCTGAATGACCAGAAAAGAAAATCAACCTTCTGCTGGTGGCATCTGACTCAGATGATGAAAATGAACATATGTTGGTCTGCTCTGCTTTGGATCGTTATCGAGCAGAACCCATCATCAGCAGGGATGCATGTCCTCTGGAATGGTGGTTGAAGCATGAAGGGACATATGAATCTTTAGCGCATCGGGCACATAAATATCTTGATGACAGCTACAACAGTGCCATGCGAACGCCTGTTCTCACTTTCAGGTAACATTGTAAACAAGAAGCGGGCAGCATTATCTCCTGCAAATTGTAACCAAACTTCTTTGTCTGAGCGATTGGCTGAAGTAGGACTGAGTGGACTTGCAGGCTCTACAGTTGTACATTCAAAAATAAAGCAAACAATGCAGTTATTTTTTTACATAATTCTACATTTGTAAGTTCAACTTTCATGATAAAGAGATTGCACTAAAGTACTTATATTAGGTGAATTGAAAAATACTATTTCTTTTGTTTTTTACAGTGCAAATATTTGATCAAAAATATAAAGTGAGTACTGTACACTGTGTTCTGTGTTGTAATTGAAATCAATATTTGAAAATGTAGAAAACATCCAAAACTATTTAAATAAATGGTATTGTTTAACAGCATGATTAATCACAATTAATTTTTTAAAATTACTTGACAGCCATTCTAAATTGGTTGGGAATTTACCTCTTAAGCATATGTTGTAAGCATTTGCAGGTTTGGATCTTAACTTTATACTTGTTCGTAGTCCCATTCACTTAAATTGAACTATAAGTGTGTAAAGTTGGGAGCTGAAGTCCCTGTGTTGATTTCCAGTGATCCTCTTTGCACCAAAAAAAATTTCCACAAAAACCCCTATTTCTGATTTTTAGTGGAAATTCACTCTAATGTGAGCCAAAGTGAAAAGTTCTCATCTTGGTCTTTGGAGAAGTCTTATGAAAGATTCTGATCCTATCAACTTGGAGTTAAAAAAATAATTGATCTGGAGGAAGATAGTGCATTAGTGTAGTTGGGGAAGTACACTGCAAATCTCTGCAGATTTATTTTTTTTTGGACTCTGGAGGAATTGAAATTCCAAATTCTTATTTGTGTGGTAGAATGCAGTAGAACAAAATACTTTGCTCTTTTTGGTAGGTTATAAATTTAAAAACTGATTAATATCAAAGAACGTTTTAAATTTCTCATGAAAACAATTGAAACTGACCATGCAGAATCTCCAAGCCAGTTGTTCCTGGCTATTTGGTGCTCCATGCTGAGGTGAAGCATGGCAGCAATGTAACAATTAATCGTGAAGTTACTTGGGGTGAAAATTCAGGAGTGGGATCTGACTTTGGGAATGAGCAACCAGAGATTCTTGGCTGTTTTTTTTGTTTTGACTGAGGTGAAATATGGTGTCCAGGAGCATCTCCAAAAAGCTGGTAAACCAGAGAGGCAGGAAAAAAGCCATCCTGCAGGATCCCACCCTCCTTAACCACCACTCCTTTCAGACTACCACAATAACCCAGATATATTTTCCCAACTTGTTGCAGGAAGGGCCTTAATCAGCCCTGGCTGTGGTCAGTATCTTGAACCCCTGTCCCGGTATGGTTTTTTGAGCCCTCCTTCCTCTGAGGATAGCTCTGAATCCCACAGGCTCTGAGACGGAAACCACAGCTTAAAATAGACAAAAAAATCTATTCAAATAGATTCAAATATCCACTTCACTTCTCTGTATTTGGTACCAGTTACTGTTGCAGTCTGAGGGTTTTGAGCACTGATCCTCTTCTTTCAACTCATTCAGATATGTGTGTGTGCAGCATGGTCTATTCTGTTTTTTTCTCATTTCTTCCACTGGCTTCTCCTCAGTGAGTCAGCAAGGTGGTGTGGCCCATACTGCCAGCCTTGTGGTGCGAGGAAGTCTTCTGTTCTGCGTGCTCCCTCAAGCTTGGTCTAATCCAGTGTTCCATTCTACCACTGGCTTCTCTGTTTTCTTTTTTTGCAGGATGCAGCAGAGTAAACTAGCCCATACTGCTATCAGTACCAGCAGACCCTCTGTTTGGCCTGCCTTTTGTCAGCGTGGTCTAACAGAGACTGCCTTTTTGCCACACCTACTCGGTGTTTTATTACGAGTGCAACAGACCAGCTTAGTCCATATTTCTAGCCTGCATGTTTCAATAGGCCACTGAAATAGCTGGAAACTGCAGGTAGAGGTGCAGGTAAGCTTTTATGTTTCCAGGTGCCCTTCATGTATGTCAGTTGCCCTACCTGGCCATTTTATTGAGTTTGACAGCCAGTCACTTTCATCCAAGTGGCATTCCTGAGAGTTTCTAGTTGCTCACATCATCAGCCTGTTAGTTCCAATGGATGATCTGAACAGCTGTGATGCTGCACTGAAAGTCAGCATTAAGGGAGGTGAATACACCATTTTGTTGCATAAGTGTAAAACCACTTCACAAAGGTTTTAAAGACTCAAAGAGCATTACTGCATAAACCAGGGGCTTTAACATGAGTGCTTGTGCCAAGTTCTCCTCTCTTCCCTCCCTCATTCCTTATCATCCTCTGCTCCTATAAATGTGTTCAAAAATAAAAAATAAAAAGGCATTATCGTGCCCGTTCAAGGGGCAGGCTGTAGACTGGGGCAGCAGCAAAGTGCTAGTTGCAAAAGGAGCAGTCTTTGTCTGTGAGACTGGATAGCCCAATAGATTGGGAGTTGCTTTACTCTCTGACATGGTTACTTCAAGTCTTCAATAAGATGCTTTTCTGTACCATGACCAAAAAAAGGCGGGGGAAGAGAGAAAGCGGGGGAAAACCTCTCACCTTGGGCTTCTCCATTTTTCCCCTTAGAACTGAGCTTTCTTCCAAAGTTTCTGAGCATTCCACATAAAATTTTAAAAAATCCACATCAGACAGATTAGTTCTCAAAACTCTCAGGGAGAGTATTCCCATAGATTTAAGTTTCCTACCTTTATTTATACCATGGGTGGGCAAACTTTTTGACCTGAGGGCCACATCGGGGTTCCAAAACTTGATGGAGGGCTGGATAGGGAAGGCTGTGCCTCCCCAAACAGCCTGGCCCCCGCCCCCTATCGGCCCCCGACCCCTCCAAACCCCCTCCCCCCCCAGTTCCTTGTCCCCTGACTGTCCCCTCCCGGGACCCCCTGTCCCCTGACCGTCCTCCGTCCCCCCCCACCCAGAACCTCCACCCCATCCAACTGCCCCCTGTCCCCTGACTGCCCCCCGGGACTCCCTGCCCCTTATTGAACCCCCCCACTCCCCGCCCCCTTACCATGCCACTCAGAGCAGCAGGACTGGCAGCCGCGCCACCTGGCCAGAGCCAGCCACGCCGCAGCACTGCCCGGCAGGAGCTTGCAGCCCCACTGCCCAGAGCGCTGGTGGCACTGTGAGCTGAGGCTGCGGGGGAGGGGGAACAGCAGGGGAGGGGCCTTGGGCTAGCCTCGTGGCCCTGGAGCTGAAGGGCCGGGCAGGATGGTCTCGCGGGCCGTAGTTTGCCCACCTCTGCTCTATACTGTCACCCTTCCTTCAGATGGGCCACTAAAAAGGCAATGAAGAACAACATTGCAAACTGCTTTAGTCAGTTACTACTTTTGTGGGGATTTTTATGGGGTGTTCATTCAAATCTCTCTCCCGTGTAGAAAGAGAATGTAGACAAATTTTGTCCAGCTCTGGTTCTGTCAAGACTGATTGACATTGTACAAGGTTCAATTCTGCAGCAAATCCAGGCCTTTCTGATAGAGTTTTCTCTCTAGGATTTTTCATTGTCTTATAAGGACACCTGGCCCCATGTGACAATTTGCTGTGCTGTGCTACTTGAACTTAGCAGTATGGTGGCCCTTCTAATTCCAGGCGATGCCTTTTGACTTCTCTCACGTTTCTTGTTTTCTCACCTGTCGAGTGATATCTCTGATGGCCAGTCTATGATAAGGTCATAGATGATTTGTTGATAAGCCTATCTATACAAGATAATAGATGTATTTACTGACCAAATCTTTCAGCTGCTTGAGTCCCTGGGCTGCTTCATCTGTTTTCAGAGGAACTCCTCAGTAACTTCTCAGGACTTGGCCGACCTGTCAGACTTTTCTGCTTCTACTCCAGTTGCCCAAGGAAAGAGTTAACCAATTGTATTTCTTGTAACAGCTCTGGGAGATATATTTTCCTTCTAGGAACTCCAGTTACTTTGCGTGACAGTGACTGGATGTGGAAACTGTTCCACAGAGCTGATACACCTCACTACCCTACAAACTGTCCCGTTTATCAGAGGAATTTCCAAAATCAGGAAGCAGATTATCTTCTGCACCAAAGAACAGACTGCAGGTCAGCTAAGTAGATCCCAGTTGGACACATGAGCATGAGAAATAAATCATCAAGTCTTTGAGCAGTTAACAGAAATTAGTTGTCCAGGCATGGGCATCAATAGTCTCATAAATTCCTACATGTGTCTGTTCAGGATCCTTGAACTTCCTAGATTGGGGGAAAAGTTTTGTTCCAAGATCGTCAACCTCCTAGACCTACGGCACCTGAGATTCTTGCCCTCAAATTTGAAAGGTTTTACTTTCTGGACCATGAATATTGAGAAGAGCTCATGGATTTCCCACTCAAATCTAGAAACTTTACAAATCTTGGCTTTTCAAGGGATTCAGAGAACTTGATCTTCATTGTGCTATCAGAAGAACAAGAATTCTATTTTGTCTTACAACCAGGGATATATTGGAGCTCCTTGTAGGTCCACGTTTCTTTGTTACAAGCCTCGTTGTACATTCCTTCCTCCCCTAGCCCTTCTTTGCACCACCCTCATCCTCTCAATTCTTTAAAGATATGTGTCTACAGAGATGCTGACAGGTGACTAGTAGAGTAACATAATACATCAGGTAATCCCTAAACCCTTTTTTTTTTTTTTTACTATATGAAGGAGTTTTTCCTGTTCTCACTGTTAAATGTTTTTCTTGTTGGCAGTTACATTGGCCACAAGACTTAGCAGGTCTGGGGGCTGTATTTATCTGGAAGCCTTATATGCAGTTTATTTTTTCCTAGAGGTAATTCTCAGGACTGCACTAGAGTTTTCTGTCCCCCAACCTTGAATCAAGGTATTTGACTTCCTTTGTGCCGAGTCCTTCCACACGTAGGATAATTAGTTGCACGTTTTAGATGAGGTCAGGTCATTCAGATTCTCTTTAGGCAAGACTAATCCTTGGAAAAAAAATTTGATGCAATTTCAGGATTAGTTGGGTGACCTAAGAAGGGATGCAAGGCATCCATCCATAGCCACTATTTCCAGATGAATAAATACAGTAGTTTGTCAGGCCTACAAATTGTTCATAGAACATCACCCTTCTTCAGTGGGAACTCACTCTGTTAGGCATATGACCATTTTCTGTGCAGAGAAGTTCAGTGTTTTGGCATATGACTACTTGGTCTTTAATGTATTGTGTTATCCATCACTGAAAAATAGATGTGTTGTCTTTGTCTGATATGGCTCTTAGATGAAAGGTTCTGCAGTCTCTTGGTTTTCCTTCATTAAAACCCTTTATGTGGTGGCAGAAGGAAGAAGAAGAAATGAAGGAAAAAAAGACAAAAAAGAACTGTTTTTCCTCTTGGTTCAGTTTTCTTGATAGTTTAAGTTTCCTGTTTGTGGACATTAGTTTTACTGTTGGCTACTTCCCAGTTGTACTGGTTAATGGTGCAGCAAGTGTCTGTGAGGGGGAGAAGTAAAATTTACGTATCCATGTGTAATTTGTCCTTCTCTGAAGTGGCGCCTGGTGTTCCATGAGCTTCCCCCCCCTACAATTTCACCAAATTTTACATTACATTTCAGTTGGAGATGAAATATCTCAGTTCTTCCTTTGTCTCTTATGGAGTTTTTCTGTAGAGAGAGGGAGAAATTTTAGGATTACCTCATGGGGAGATCTTGCTTTGCCATACATTTTCATTTCTATTTTTTGTATAATAAATGTATAAGTAGATAGAGTATCCTGCCTGGATGTCCTTTGTAATGTTTATTAATCAGAAATTATAGTTTGCCTTCTCAGCTTTGGGAGTTGGGAGTTAAAAGGCACAAAGTTCTCTGGTTTCAGAGGAACAGCCGTGTTAGTCTGTATTCGCAAAAAGAAAAGGAATACTTGTGTGAACAACTCCACCTGCTGGCAGTACATTGGGGGAGGGGAGGAAGCCTCCATTCTTGGAAGATGAAGAGGAATAACCTAGTCACAATGGATCATTGAGAACTAGGTGTCCATTTCAGGAAAGGAAAAATTATGGGTGGTTAAGTACATTTTATCTTTCTAGTGACAAGTACTGTTAAAAACTATTATCCAGTCACTGTAACCCTTTTAAAGTTTTATATTTTATCTGGGCTGCTAGCTATTATGGAATCACTGCAGTGGTTCCATAATTAAGTTTGAAGAGTTGTTTTATTTTGACGTCTATTCTTCACTACTTTCCAACTCCCCCTATTTGTCCTATTCCCTTTTTTGCTTACACTGTTCAGTTTTAGTCTTATCCTACAAGTGAAAACTCAGACAAATTATGGGGCTGTGAAAAGTTACCTTTTTTAAAAATTGCCGCCTTCTATTTCTTTGTCTTATATTGCACAGTTAATATGAATTGCACATTAATCGGATTTACTGTGTTCTGGAATTCAGTTAACTGTAAGAAAACATACTTCTTTTTAAGAAAGTAACTGGTTTTGGGGGGAGAATTTATTTGATTTTTGGAGCTTTTACAATAAGACATTGCAGTTACGTTGTCTTTACACATATAGGTACATATCTTAATACAGAATTAACAATATTAAGCTATATATTGTTTTACACTTCCCATTTTTCAGAAGTATTTAAACACTGCCTTAACATGGTGCGTGTATTTAATGATTCATATTAACTTTTTTTGGGGGGGAGGGGGTATCAAAGTCTCTCCGTAACAGCTGTTGAAAGTTTAAATGCTATCAGCAATACTTCTGCTGACAGCTAATGGAGAATTTTTGGTAGACTTTGTAGCCAAAAGTTTCCTTGTACAAAGGAAAAAAGTGCGGGATATTCCTCCTATATGAAGGAATTAAAAGTAGGAGTTTTAAGAAGTAAAATAAGAGATAATGGACAAATAATAGCTATGGAGACAACTTCGAGAACCAAGTTAACTTCAGTTACTGAAAACAGCAAAAAATCAGCGCTTGTTAAATGTAAAATTTGGAAAGGAAAATGCAATTTTCACTCTAAGGATATGCAGGGTAGAAAAGTAGCAGTAATAGCTAATCACACTATCCTTTTATGTAAGCCTTGGTCTACACTAGGACTTTAGGTCGAATTTAGCAGCATTAAATCGATGTAAACCTGCACCCGTCCACACGATGAAGCCCTTTATTTTGACTTAAAGGGCTCTTAAAATCGATTTCCTTACTCCACCCCTGACAAGTGGATTAGCGCTTAAATCGGCCTTGCCGGCTCAAATTTGGGGTACTGTGGACACAATTCGACGGTATTGGCCTCCGGGAGCTATCCCAGAGTGCTCCATTGTGACCGCTCTGGACAGCACTCTCAACTCAGATGCACTGGTCAGGTAGACAGGAAAAGAACCGCGAACTTTTGAATCTCATTTCCTGTTTGGCCAGCGTGGCAAGCTGCAGGTGACCATGCAGAGCTCATCAGCAGAGGTGACCATGATGGAGTCCCAGAATCGCAAAAGAGCTCCAGCATGGACCGAACGGGAGGTACGGGATCTGATTGCTGTATGGGGAGAGGAATCCGTGCTATCAGAACTCCGTTCCAGTTTTCGAAATGCCAAAACCTTTGTCAAAATCTCCCAGGGCATGAAGGACAGAGGCCATAACAGGGATCCGAAGCAGTGCCGCATGAAACTTAAGGAGCTGAGGCAAGCCTACCAGAAAACCAGAGAGGCGAACGGCCGCTCTGGGTCAGAGCCCCAAACATGCCACTTCTATGATGAGCTGCATGCCATTTTAGGGGGTTCAGCCACCACTACCCCAGCCATGTTGTTTGACTCCTTCAATGGAGATGGAGGCAATACGGAAGCAGGTTTTGGGGATGAAGAAGATGATGATGAGGTTGTAGATAACTCACAGCAAGCAAGCGGAGAAACCGGTTTTCCCAACAGCCAGGAACTGTTTCTCACCCTGGACCTAGAGCCAGTACCCCCCGAACCCATCCAAGGCTGCCTCCTGGACCCAGCAGGCGGAGAAGGGACCTCTGGTGAGTGTACCTTTTAAAATACTATACATGGTTTAAAAGCAAGCATGTGGAAGGATTACTTTGCCCTGGCATTCGCGGCTCTCCTGGATGTACTCCCAAAGCCTTTGCAAAAGGTTTCTGGGGAGGGCAGCCTTATTGCGTCCTTCATGGTAGGACACTTTACCACTCCAGGCCAGTAACACATACTCGGGAATCATTGTACAACAAAGCATTGCAGTGTATGTTTGCTGGCGTTCAAACAACATCCGTTCTTTATCTCTCTGTGTTATCCTCAGGAGAGTGAGATATCATTCATGGTCACCTGGTTGAAATAGAGTGCTTTTCTTCAGGGGACACTCAGAGGAGCCGATTCCTGCTGGGCTGTTTGCCTGTGGCTAAACAGAAATGTTCCCCACTGTTAGCCACAGGGAGGGGGGAGGGTTGAGGGGGTAGCCACGTGGTGGGAGGAGGCAAAATGCGACCTTGTAACGAAAGCACGTGTGCTATGTATGTAATGTTAACAGCAAGGTTTACCCTGAAAGAGTGTAGCCACTGTTTTATAAAATGTGTCTTTTTAAACACCGCTGTCCTTTTTTTTTCTCCACCAGCTGCATGTGTTTCAATGATCACAGGATTTTCTCCTTCCCAGAGGCTAGTGAAGCTTAGAAAGAAAAAAAAAATGCACTCGAGATGAAATGTTCTCCGAGCTCATGCTGTCCTCCCACACTGACAGAGCACAGACGAATGCGTGGAGGCAAATAATATCAGAGTGCAGGAAAGCACGAAATGACCAGGAGGAGAGGTGGCGGGCTGAAGAGAGTAAGTGGTGGGCTGAAGACAGGGCTGAAGCTCAAATGTGGCGGCAGCGTGATGAGAGGAGGCAAGATTCAATGCTGAGGCTTCTGGAGGAGCAAACCAGTATGCTCCAGTGTATGGTTGAGCTGCAGCAAAGGCAGCTGGAGCACAGACTGCCACTGCAGCCCCTGTGTAACCAACCGCCCTCCTCCTCAAGTTCCATAGCCTCCACACCCAGACTCCCAAGAACGCGGTGGGTGGGCCACCGGCCAACCAGCCACTCCGCCACAGAGGATTGCCCAAAAAACAGAAGGCTGGCATTCAATAAATTTTAAAGTTGTAAACTTTTAAAGTGCTGTGTGGCATTTTCCTTCCCTCCTCCACCACCCCTCCTGGTCTACCTTGGTAGTCATCCCCCTATTTGTGTGATGAATGAATAAAGAATGCATGAATGTGAAGCAACAATGACTTTATTGCCTCTGCAAGCGGTGATCGAAGGGAGGAGGGGAGGGTGGTTAGCTTACAGGGAAGTAGAGTGAACCAAGGGGCGAGGGGTTTCATCAAGGAGAAACAAACAGAACTTTCACACCGTAGCCTGGCCAGTCATGAAACTGGTTTTCAAAGCTTCTCTGATGTGTACCGCGCCCTCCTGTGCTCTTCTAACTGCCCTGGTGTCTGGCTGCACGTAACCAGCAGCCAGGCGATTTGCCTCAACCTCCCACCCTGCCATAAATGTCTCCCCCTTACTCTCACAGATATTGTGGAGCACACAGCAAGCAGTAATAACAGTGGGAATATTGGTTTCGCTGAGGTCTAAGTGAACTGCGCCAGCGCGCCTTTAAACGTTCAAATGCACATTCTACCACCATTCTGCACTTGCTCAGCCTGTAGTTGAACAGCTCCTGACTACTGTCCAGGCTGCCTGTGTACGGCTTCATGAGCCATGGCATTAAGGGGTAGGCTGGGTCCCCAAGGATACATATAGGCATTTCAACATCCTCAACAGTTATTTTCTGGTCTGGGAATAAAGTCCCTTCCTGCAGCTTTTGAAACAGACCAGAGTTCCTGAAGATGCGAGCGTCATGTACCTTTCCCTGCCATCCCACGTTGATGTTGGTGAAACGTCCCTTGTGATCCACCAGAGCTTGCAGCACTATTGAAAAGTACCCCTTGCGGTTTATGTACTTGGCGGCTTGGTGCTCCGGTGCCGAGATAGGGATATGGGTTCCGTCTATGGCCCCACCACAGTTAGGGAATCCCATTGCAGCAAAGCCATCCACTATGACCTGCACATTTCCCAGGGTCACTACCCTTGATATCAGCAGATCTTTGATTGCGTGGGCTACTTGCATCACAGCAGCCCCAACAGTAGATTTGCCCACTCCAAATTGATTCCCAACTGACCGGTAGCTGTCTGGCGTTGCAAGCTTCCAAAGGGCTATCGCCACTCGCTTCTCAACTGTGAGGGCTGCTCTCATCTTGGTATTCATGCGCTTCAGGGCAGGGGAAAGCAAGTCACAAAGTTCCATGAAAGTGCCCTTACGCGTGCGAAAGTGTTGCAGCCACTGGGAATCGTCCCAGACCTGCAACACTATGCGGTCCCACCAGTCTGTGCTTGTTTCTTGAGCCCAGAATCGGTGTTCCACAGCATGAACCTGCCCCATTAGCACCATGATGCATGCATTGGCAGGGCCCATGCTTTCAGAGAAATCTGTGTCCATGTCCTGATCACTCACGTGACTGCGCTGACGTCGCCTCCTCGCCCGGTATCGCTTTGCCAGGTTCTGGTGCTGCATATACTGCTGGATAATGCGTGTGGTGTTTAATGTGCTCCTAATTGCCAAAGTGAGCTGAGCGGCCTCCATGCTTGCCTTGGTATGGCGTCCGCACAGAAAAAAGGCGTGGAACGATTGTCTGCCATTGCTCTGACGGAGGGAGGGGCGACTGAGGACACGGCTTACAGGGTTGGCTTCAGGGAGCTAAAATCAACAAAGGGGGTGGCTTTACATCAAGGAGTATTTCAGGCAGGACTTCACGGAGGGTTCGAATAAGAAATGGTGCACCTAAGTTATTGTTCTTATTGGAACAAGGAGGTTAGCCTGGCCTCTGATTGATACATGGCTAGATTTACCTCACTGCACCTTCTCTGACAGGTTTCAGAGGAACAGCCGTGTTAGTCTGTATTCGCAAAAAGAAAAGGAGTACTTGTGGCACCTTAGAGACTAACCAATTTATTTGAGCATGAGCTTTCGTGAGCCACAGCTCACTTCATCAGATGTGTACCGTGGAAACTGCCAGATAGATTTCCACTCCATACGGCTAAATGCAGTGCCTTGCATAATGACAGGTTTCAGAGGAACAGCCGTGTTAGTCTGTATTCGCAGTTTCCACGGTACACATCTGATGAAGTGAGCTGTGGCTCACGAAAGCTCATGCTCAAATAAATTGGTTAGTCTCTAAGGTGCCACAAGTACTCCTTTTCTTTTTACACCTTCTCTGTGAGTGACTGCAGTGTGACCTAGAGGAATGAGTCCCCTAGACGGGGGAGTAGGCAAATGAGTACAAAACAAATCTGGTCTATTTCTTGTTTTGATCCACTCCATCTATCTTTTACATCTTTGGCTGGCAGCAGACGGTGCAGAAGGACTGCATGCCATCCACATCTCATGGCTGCTCAGCAGAAGATGGTGCAGTAGGACTGCTAGCCATCCTCATCTCTTGCCTGCCCGGCAGAGGATGATGCAATAGGACTGCTAGCAATCCGTATTGCCTGCCTGCTCACCATAAGACAGTTCAATAGGACTGACTGCAGGACTAAAGAGAATGACCTGGTCAAGTCACTCCAAATTTAGTCCCTGCGCCCATGTCTGCCCAGGCGCTCCCAGCCGACGTGGCCAGGAGCACCTCGGACATGACGAGGATGGCTACCAGTCGTACTGTACCATCTGCTGCCACAAGACAATGGGTTGCTGCTACTGTGTAGCAATGCCGTACCGCGTCTGCCAGCACCCAGGAGACATACGGTGACGGTTACCTGAGCGGGCTCCATGCTTGCCGTGGTATGGCATCTGCACAGGTAACTCAGGAAAAAAGGCGCGAAACGATTGTCTGCCCTTGCTTTCACGGAGGGAGGGAGGGAAGGGGGGCCTGACGATATGTACCCAGAACCACCCACGACAATGTTTTAGCCCCATCAGGCATTGGGATCTCAACCCAGAATTCCAATGGGCAGCGGAGACTGCGGGAAGTGTGGGATAGCTATCCACAGTGCAATGCTCCGGAAGTCGACTCTAGCCTCGGTACTGTGGAAGCACTCCGCCGAGTTAATGCACTTAATGCACTTAGAGCATTTTCTGTGGGGACACACACACTCGAATATATAAAACCGATTTCTAAAAAAACGACTTCTATAAATTCGACCTTATTCCGTAGTGTAGACATGCCCTAAGAGAACAAAGAAAGTCAGAGTTAGTTTTTCAGTTCATTCAAGGAGGATGTGATCTTGAACAAGATTATCTAAAAATTCTAGTGGTATTAACTGTTTTAAATGTTGATCTCCCAAATATGTGTTTAATGAGCCATCCCTTCTTGGTGAGTAAAATATATACTTTCTTAAATTGTATTAGTAAAAAAAGAGGTAAAGTACACTACACCATCACTTCAGTGAATAATTAGTCTTTACTGAACTCTTTGTTGCTATATATCTACTGTCCTTGCATTGTATACATTGTAGGGGAGTAGAGATAATAGGCAGAAGAAGATGAGAGTTTGGAAAGAGACGGTAAAGATACTCCCCATAGCTTAACAGTCTAGTTCGTTTTATAAACTTCTTTTAAAGTTATTTTACAAAAAGCTGAATGAAACAAAATTATATTTATTCTGCGCATTTCTTTTGACCTCTGTTTTTCTCCGTCACCCTTGATTCTCTGATTTCACTGTATTTCCTTTTGTTTTGAATTTGTGTGCAGTTTAGTTTGTCTTGGTTATCCAGACAGTTTCAGCTAGTAAACACTTTATACCCATTCTGGAGATTCAAGCATTCTTTCCCTACTATGTGTAATCAGAACACTTTTGCAGGTGAGAGGGGATTCTTCTCTTTATCTGTGTAGCTGTCAGCCTTCACATTTAAAATATGGGCTCCAACACTCAAAGCATCCTGAAAGAGTGCAGTTGTCACATTGAGGTCAAAGGAAAAGATGGCCTAAGAGAAAGCAGCGTTCTAGTCCATTTAATATGTTGAAGATGCAGAGCAGGACCTTGAATGTGACCTGGAACTGTACTGAAAATTAATAAAAGACTGCAAATCACTGGTGTGATGCGATATGGGTATTGGTTCTCCACATTAAGAAATAAAGCTGTTGCATGCTGTACTAAATATAGTTTCTTGGTGACTTTCAATGTTGTCACTGGGTTGTACATATTGAAATAGTCTAGTCTGAGCCCGAATGTCTACACCACTGTTAAACAGCCCCTTAGCCAGAGCCCTCAACCCCAGGTCCGCTGACATGGACCAGCCCTGGGTGTTTAATTGCAGTGTAGACATACCTTAATAGGCTTTAGCTGTTTCCTGGCAATGATGACTAACATCTGCCTGCTTGGACTGGAAATCCATAGCTTTCTGTTCAAGTTGCTTTCCTGCCCGCCTTGGGACCCAGATGGATAATACACTCTGTCACAATGTCACCCTTTTATCCTCCTTTATTATTTAAAAGAGATATTTGATTTTTTTAAAAAAGTTTTTCTATTTTTACATTAGAAATATCAGGTCCTGGGGGTTTTTTTTGTTTGTTTTTTACTGGAGGTCTTGGATGACTGAAGAAATGAAGTAGTCATAGTTGTCAAATCATTTGCAAAGATTTTTTTCACAAATACTTGCCAGTAGTTGAGTTTAATAGATGATAAAAACAAAATTTTAAAATCTGACTAAAAATCCCTCCATATCTCAGTTTTACAGGGTTTCAGTGATGTCATATTCCCACTAGTTATTTTTTTTCCTTTGCAGATCACCTTTAGGGCGATTTTATTTACTCCTTTCAAGTCCCATAAATAGGTCAGCATCACCTTATGGTCAACTGTGTTTGAATGCCTTTCTTAAGTCAGGCAGTATTAGCAGGGATGTTTGACCTCCATTCATTGCCGGGAGATCATTCATCAGTGCTGTGAGTGCCATCTCTTTGCCGTCTCCAGGTCTAGACTGTGACTGGAATCGACAAAAATAATGGAAGAGGTCAGGTGCTACTAGAAATGATCCAATTCAACCTCTCAGTAATTTTTACTCAAGAAATACTTGAGACCAACTGATAGTTAGCAAGATATTAAATTTTAAAGAAGGGTTCTTGAGCACAAGTTGGACGAATATTAGGTTTTGTAAGACTTTTTTATAAAAACAAATCTAAATTTCAGTCTGAAATTATCTGTGTCCCCCCTCCATATCATTTGGTTTTGCTTTAAAACTCTCAATTTCTTTTTTGTATACATAGAAACTAAATTATTTTACTACGGAGTTGTTTATAGATAAGTACATCTTAGAATATAATCTTAAACAGCCTGTGTATCAAATTTTGGAATGCAAAATAAACAAGCTTTAAATTTGGCAAGAAAACTTTTAGTAAAATAGCTATGTAAAAATTAAATACAGCTTACAGTTGGTTGAAGTAGCCTGAAAATATGTTGTGTGAGAGCTTATTGTAGAGAATTGGTAGTGATTATTTAGTATTGTTGACAGAACATTTGTTTTGTTTTAACATACTGTAGTTAACAATACATGTTTGTATATTACAGAAAGCAGCACATGTGGCAGTCAGATTGAAACAGAACAATAGGAAAGTTGTTTTCATGTTCTATGCTGGTCATAGCTGGAAGACAGCTGTTTAAGTTGATGTGAAATTAAATTCCTACAAGCAATTTTTGTCTCTCTTTCAAAGAAGGACTTCCAAATAGACGAGAATTCCAAAATGGTAAAAGGAGGTTTTATTTTGTCTGTTTTTAAGTTTTGGATTCTAGTTTATCCTTCTATTGTATTTGAGTTTCTTTTGAATACAACTGTCACCCCTAAAATTAAGAAATTATTTTATTTCCCCCCCCTTTCCTCTTTTTACTTTTAAGTTTATTTCTCTCTCACTTTTAGATTTTATGGATTTCTCCTTCTCCACTATCTTCACTTCTGTCAGTCTCCCTACGTTTATTTTCTGCAAGTCTTTTCTTACCCTTCTAAGTCTGTCTGTTCCCCTTTTTTGGTTGGAGAAGGGGATTTGCGATTTGCAGGATACCTGTTTTACCTTACCATTTTTGTGTAGATATTTTTCTCTTTACAAAGGATCATGCTTGTGGCTCCTGGATATACTAATTTCTTAACAGCATTTGCAGCAAGAGAATGAAATATATAATGAAGATATTGTTTTCACTCTGCTCCTTCTGAGTGCTATGTACAATAATAGCACCACCATAAGAACATTCCTCTGTGGTTCGTCAGGAGGTGTATGGGCTAGGGGGAAATAAATTCCTTTGTTATTGCATGAAATTTTGAACTCCTGTGGCCAGATTGTGGTCTGTTCTGTTAGTAATAGTGTTACTATCAATAGTTATTTGTACAAAGAATAGGTGAATAAATGCATGGAAAATTTGAACATGTAGCATGTCTGAATGATAGTTATCCTGGAATATTAAGTGAATTAGCTAACAAACTTACTGTAGTACTGACAGTTATTTTTGAAAAATCATGGATAACTGGGGAAAGTATCAGAAAATTGAAGAAAAGCAATTGTAATATTTTCAAAAAAGAAAGTGAGTGGTCTTGGCAGCTAATTTCTATCACTAGTAAATCTGTCAGTGTGTGAAAAATCTGCTTGACATTTGTTAACCTCACAGACTGTACTAGCCAGGTTAAAGTATACTGATCCAGTCATACTCTCCTGTAATTTTAAGGCATGAAACTGTTGTATGCAGCTGCTGTAATTGTAGCATTGTCAGTCTTTTACCTATTTCATGTATATAATTTACTGTTGGTTTCAGAGTAGCAGCCGTGTTAGTCTGTATCTGCAAAAAGAAAAGGAGTACTTGTGGCACCTTAGAGACTAACAAATTGATTTGAGCATAAGCTTTCATGAGCTACAGCTCACTTTATCGGATGCATGTAGTGGAAAATACAGTGGGGAGATTTATATACACAGAGAACATGAAACAATGGGTGTTACCATACACACTGTAACGAGAGTGATCCAGTCAGGTGACAGGTTTCAGAGTAACAGCCGTGTTAGTCTGTATTCGCAAAAAGAAAAGGAGTACTTGTGGCACCTTAGAGACTAACCAATTTATTTGAGCATGAGCTTTCGTGAGCTACAGCTCACTTCAGTTATTATCAGCAGGAGAGCGGGGCGGGGGGGGGAGGGGCGGCGGCAGGGGAGGGGAAACCTTTTGTAGTGATCATCAAGGTGGGCATTTCCAGCAGTTGACAAGAACGTCTGAGGAACAGGGGGAGGAGGGAATAAACATTGGGAAATAGAAAAGGAGTACTTGTGGCACCTTAGAGACTAACCAATTTTACTTTGTGTTATGACCCATCCACTCCCAGTCTTTCTTCAAGCCTAAGTTAAAATAATTTACTATATTTTTGTTATTTTTCTTATCCAAGCTCCCTGGGTTCACTCCACTTTTTCTTCCATATCATAGATCATTGTATATCTTTTCCTGTGCTATTTTTTGTCTGTTGTTTCCTTTTCCCTTCTCTCCTTTTCTGCTTTCCTTTTTACTTTCCCCACCAAAATTTCTCTCCTCTTTTCATGAACACTTATAGAATCATAGAATATCAGGGTTGGAAGGGACCCCTGAAGGTCATCTAGTCCAACCCCCTGCTCGAAGCAGGACCAATTCCCAGTTAAATCATCCCAGCCAGGGCTTTGTCAAGCCTGACCTTAAAAACCTCTAAGAAAGGAGATTCTACCACCTCCCTAGGTAACGCATTCCAGTGTTTCACCACCCTCTTAGTGAAAAAGTTTTTCCTAATATCCAATCTAAACCTCCCCCACTGCAACTTGCTCACCTACACACATGCTCCTTATTCGTTCCTTTCTATTACCTTTATGAAAAAGGAGCATAAATTTAGACTGCTTTGTTCGTTGTCCTAGTCTCTCCCCACACCTAGAAGGAGCTGCTCCGCAGGTGGTCAGCACACATTCCTATTTAAGTTTTCCACTCTTTGTGGATGAGTGGGATTTTCAAGCACTGAAAATAGTGGAACACATATTAAAAGGGTAATGGAATCATGGTCAATAAGCATTACAGGTTTATGTAATAAAAATATTTCCAGAAAAGCTTGACTTCTTTATCACAGAATTAGAAAGTGAGTAGATGAGGGGGGAACATGTTAAGTGTAATATTTCAAGTTTACTAAAATATTTGGTAGTGTCTCATGAATTCTTATTGGAAAATTAATTCAAATTGTCTTGAACAGGAATATTGTCATGTAGATTGAAAACAGCCGAAGAACTGTAAACCAAGACAATTTACTGTACTTAGTTGTGGTGTGTGTTAGGTCCTGCTTTATTTAACCTCTTCATTAATGATCTGGAAATAGGTTACTCAGCATACTATGAAAATGCTTATTGCAGCACCACAGTTAAAATTGAGATGAGGTTTTCACTTTTAAAGCAGAAGTTCTCTCTTTGTTGTGTATTAATTATACATCATATCATCCTCAAAATTGGAGGTTGAACTTTGAAGGAAACCAAACATATAAGGTACGGAAAAGCATAGTTGAGGCACCTAGACAACTTTAACTCTGCCTTGAAGTGATACCATCGGGGGAAAAAGCCTAATATATCTTTAAAAATCAGTTTAATCAAATGTGGTACCACAGACACTGAAATATATTAGGTTCAACTTCATGGTTATTACATCGTGACACTGGAGTTGTGTTCTCTAATCTTTTACTTCAGCAATCTTAGGCCCCAATCCAGAAGTATTATATGGATAAGTAGACCCCTCTACTTGAATGAAGCTACATTGATGTGGTGAAGTGGTCCTCATTAAGGATCACATTACAGGTTCATGCGAAATATTTTTTTAAATAGTAGTTAAAAATTTGCAATTGGAATTGTGACACTGTCACTTTGATTAAACTTTTGGGGGATACTGTATTTGAAGAGTTTGCAAATTTTCTCAAAGAAAATTGAAAAATAATACAGTAATTCCTACGGAGGTTAGAAAAAATAATAAAATGAGTTTCAATTTAGAAAAGCATAAGCTGTTTTTCATGTGGTGTATTAATCTGAAATATGGTCAATCAAGAAGAAACTTGGAAAGCAGTAATGCTAAACGAGATCTAACATCAAGGCTCTTTGAATTCTTCTGCATGCTGTTCCTCACTTCTGCAGGAAGGGCCTTCCTGGTTTCTGCAGCATTCCAGTATGGCATACTGGACATACTGCCAACGTTAAGTAAATTAAAATTGGGAGATATTTATTAAATATTAAAAATGAACATAATCGGTACTGTAGCCTGTGAGGTGGTGGTTTTCATATTCAGCTTATTTTTTACTTTGTCTCTAAATTTTCATTATGTCAGGTTAAACTGTAGATTTTGGTAGCGAAGGAGCTTCTTGCCTCTGTGGAAGGTCTAGGAGACAGTTGTGAATTGTGGAATGAGCACAAGTTGGATGTTTCAGCTTAAATGATCAGCAGTGAAGTAGCTAACAACGTTGACATTTAAATTGCAACAAAAATTTAGAGTTATGTCCTTGAGATGGATGAGGTAATTTATGCCTCTCCTGGAACTGTTAATTCAGGCTACCTGTGTACTCAGGAAGACAGCACTTCAACAGTTTGTTTGGAAGTGTTTGATATTTTTTTTTAAAGGAATGCTAAGGTTTTGGAATAAAATCCAGTATGTCAAGGAGAGGAGTCTGTAGTAATTGTGCAGCCCCATAGAGAATACATGGTGAGTGTTGTGGGGAGAGGCACATAAGGCTGATATGACAAATTGAACACTAGTTTACACACTAACAGCGATTTACATGCTAATTTAACACTTCACATCTTCAAAGCATTATACAAATATGATGAAGGTTGTAGTGAGCAGTATTGCCAACTTCAGAGGTTTAAAAATCATGTCAAACCCCCCAAAAATCAAATGGCCAGTGCAATTTTAGGCTGCATGCTGCATATGTAGAGGCATTATGCCACGGAGCCAATAGTCTCTCTACAGTGATAGTGAGACTGTAGCTTGAATCTTATTCAAGGTTGGGCACCACATTACCAGGAAGATATTGACAAATTAGGGGCAGCTCAGAGAAGACCAAGAAACATGATCTGGAGGTTGAAGGAAAGATTTAAAGAACTAAATTTGCTGCTTGACTCTGAGACAATTGTCCCTGTGGGTGCAGCACTTCAGGTGTCGATGCATCCCTGTGCCAGAGATCGGAAGTTTTTGGTAGCAGTGCTTGGTCGGGCGCACATATGTAGTAGTTGTTTCGCAGTGCCGTTGGCGCCTTGTCGAGCGCACGCAGGACCCAATGCTTTCAGTTTCTTCTCAACTGTCTTCGGCTGCAGACGGAGCTCAGTGGAAGTGCTACCTTTTTGTTAAATCTAGAAATAAATAAACAAGACTTATTTAATTACTGCTAACTTATGTAGTTTAGATTAGTTAGATATCCTTTTTCCAAAAAAACCCAACCAACTTTTTTTATTATTTCCCCATTCCCCACTCGGGAACTCTTAGCGGTTATGATGCCTGGTTCTCCTGGCTTTAAAAGATGTGACTCCTTCCATGGGGTGATGCCAATCTCCAGTAGCCACTTTATGTGTGTCTGATGTTTGTTGGAGACACATATCCCTCAAAAATGTGCCCATTGCAGTAACCTGAAAGCCTGGGCACAGTGCGACAGAGACCTTCACCTCAAAATGATCCTAATGGAAAAGTCACTTCAGCCTACTGATACAGGACCAAAACCAATGTCAGCAGGTGGCTTCCTGGGCGAAACCTCTGCTAAAGAAAGTGCTCAGTGTTCCAAAATTTCTAGGAAGTGAGCTGTGACCTCCCCTCACAGGAACACTCAGAAAAAGAAGACGTCCTCTGCGAGGTTGCCGTCCTTGCTGCTGAGCTTGGCTAGAGTTAGCACCTTTGAGGCTCTGGGCACCTCTGGCACCGTCCCTTCGCAGACCTCTGCTGAGCCCCATCGCATCAATATGGAGTCAAGCCACAGTGCCTCCTCCTCTACAGCACTGACCACCCTGGTATGTGACACAGTGCAGAGACACGTACCATTGGCAATGCCGCCATCACTGGCACCGACAGAGTCATCACCACCGACTGACAGACCGAGAACGGCGCTGACTGTCCCGACCAAGACTACACGCAAATCGATCATGGCACCAACCAAATCTACAACAACGGCATCATCAGCACAGAAACAGTTTGCAACAGTTTCTGCAACACAGAGATATTGTAGTCTCTTTGATGCCACAATCACACCTGCTTCGCACCAATGAATCTCCGGGCCAAATATCGGAGCAGATACCCACTTCACCTGTTCCCCCACCCATCTCCAATGAATGCGGAGGAGGATTTACATGGGAGCTGCTTTTCCTCCCAACACTCCTCTCCCATGGAACATAGACCTCATGGGAAGCAATGAAAACTAAGACCCATCAGAGTCGTGAGATGGTGTGGGCAGCCCTGGATCTGTCCACCCATGCCCTTTACTAAGCAATGGCCCCACTGGGACCCATGAGGGGTGTATAAGGCTCACTACATCAAACCCTCAACTCCAACCGGGGTGAAATCCGATCACCTCCATCACCCCCAAGCTGGGAGACATCAGAGCATTTCACCGGCCCACAACTCATTCTCTTCCCCGATGAAGCAGTAATGCCACCTCCACCAACCACGGTGGATGACCTGAAACAATTCTTTAAAAGAGTAGCCACCAGCCAACACATCCTACTGAAGGAGGTGCAAGAAAACCACCACAAGTTGCTGCAAATCGGCATCATCTAATATAGCACTACCCATAAATGATGCGATAATGGAACCGGTGGAGAACATTTGGCAGACGCACATGACAATACCGCATATCACCAAAAGAGCAGACAGAAAATACTTTATCCCAGCTAAAGGGATGCACTTCCTTTTTAACACCCGTAACCTAATTCCCTAGTTGTGGAAGCGGCGAGCCGCCAGAGCAAACAACCCCAATATTGGCTCACTCCCCAGGACAAAGAAATAAACATTTAGACTTTTTTGGCTGAAAGGTGTACTCGTCAGCTGCACTACAATTCCGGGTTGCCAATTACTCAGCCCTCTTAGCTAAATACAATTTTGACGATCATGGTAAGCTGCAAATATTTGAGGACTTACCGGAAGAAAAACTACTACAGTTCAAAGCCATAATGACAGAGGGGCAACTAATCGCCCAAACAGCAGTACAGGCATCTATGAATGTGGCTGATACAGCAGCGAGAATGACGGCTACCACAATAGTAATGTGCAAGGCCTTGTGGTTGCAGTCATCCGCTATCCCGAAAGAGCTCCATTTCAAGGTTGAGTATCTACCCTTCGATAGGGAGAAACTCTTTTCCACAAAAACGGATGACGTCCTTCACTCAATGAAGGACTCACGGGCCACTTTGCGCATTTTAGGTATATACATGCCATCTATCAGAAGGCATCAGTACCAACTGTACCAAAAGGGCAAGGATACCTCATTCCACCACCTACAATGACAGTTCGAACCTAACAGGAGCAAAGAATGCCCACAAAGACGCAGGACCCCTCAAAATCAGTCCTTGACTTCGCAACCAACCACCACCAAACAACAGTTTTGAAGTTTCGGTTGAGGGCCTGAATGACCTTCCCTGGAACATGGTGCTATCAACTACTTCCAGCCACCGTTTTGGCCACCGCCTGCGCCCATTCTACCATGGCTGGGCAGCAATAATAATGGATCAATGGGTACTGGAGATCATAAGATCAGGCTGCGCCATCCCCTTTCTCTCCCACCCTCCTACCATACCTTCTTCCCTGTCCCTCTTTAGGGACCCTTCTCACTAGCACTTTGTTCAATTCTTGTTGTAAGATCTTCTACAACTGGGTGCCACTCAATACAGAGGGAAGGGTTTTTACTCCGATTATTTTCTCACCAAAACAAAAAATGGCAGATGAAGATCCATCTTGGACCTTTGGAAACTCAACAAATTTGTGAGAAACCACAGATTCAGAATGGTCACACTGGCCACAATTATCCACCGCTAGACAGTGGGGACTGGTTTTCAGTCCTCGACCTCCAAGATGCTTATTTTCACATTACCATATACCCTGTGCACAGATGATTTCTGCGGTTCACGGTGGGGACCAGTCATTACCAATACAGAGTACTACCCTTTGGCCTCTCCACTGCCCTGCGAGTTTTTTCCAAAACCTTCACAGTAGTGGCAGCCCACTTGCGAAAACAGGGGTAATGATCTTCCTGTACCTAGACAACTGTCTACTGAAAGGTATGACTCAGGAAGAAATGACAAATGTGGTGCAGAACACCATCACTTTGTTCCAGACCCTGGGGTTGAAAATAAATGTATAAAAAATCAACCCTGATCCCAGTGCAACAACTGGAATTCATTGGGGCCTAACTTGATTCCACACAGGCCAGAGCATCGTTACCCAGCCACAGATTCATAACACTAAACAGTCTCATTTCGACAGTCAGCAGCCCTGAAACATCCGCCAGAACCTGTGTACAACTATTAGGTCACATGGTGGACGCATTATTTGTGGTAAGACACGTGAGACTGCATATGCGTTCCCTACAGTGCTGGCTGAGATCAGTATACATCCCCATCAAAGACAGTCTAAAGGAAAGAGTAATGGTACCATCAAAGGTCATTGTATCCCTAAAGTGGTGGACAAAACCAGAAAATGTCTTCACAGGGATCCTTTTCCCACAGGCTCCACCATTACTAATAATTACGAAGGATATGTTATTGGTAGGCTGGGGTGCTCACCTGGACCAGTACACCGTACAAGGCAGGTGGTCAGCGATGGAAACCCAACTTCACATCAATCTCCTAGAGCTCCAGGCAGTATACAGTACATGCAGACACTTCCTTCCCATCATACAGAACGAGTCAATCTGGATACTGACCGACAAGATAGCATGCTTGTTCAATATCTATCACCAAGGAGGAGCTTGCTCCCATTCACTGTGCACTGAAGCCATGAAACTATGAAATTGGTACATCCACCACAACATAACCATCTCAGGATCTTAGCTTCCAGGTTGCCAAAACACGACGGCGGACACACTAAGCAGACCTTTTTCCCAGGAACACGAATGGGAAATACGTGACTGTGTCTTCCAATCGATATTCCAGAATGGAGCTTTCCATCTGTAGACTTGTTTGCATCAGCAAACCACAAGTTCCCACTTTTCTGCTCCAGGATGGGATTAGCACCCCAGTCAATAGGGGATGCCTTCCTCGTCCAATGGGACTCTGCACTCATGTAGGTATTCCCACCAATACCTCTTATACTGCGAGCCTGATGGTAAGCCCAGGGAGTCCAGAAATTCATTGTGCAGCGAGTGGCCACTGTGGTTGCCAAGTCGAATGAGTGTGCCTCTCGTGCTTATCCGACCTGTGCCTACTGCGCTGTGAATAGTAGGAGTTGGAATCAGAGTCTGAGGACCCCAAGTGTGACGACCACGGCGGTGCCAGCGATCCCTGAGCCGGCGGTCGATGCCGAGAAGAGGAAGTCAGGTATCGGAGCCTTGACGATTGTGTAGAGGATCGGTGCAGTCTTTCGACTGGTGCCGCAAGTCCAGTGCCGGAGAACGGCTCCTGCGTTCTGGTGCGGTATCATGGTGCCGGACAAGAGCGGGCGACCACAATCAGTGCCAACTCCTCGGTGCTGGAGACACAGAACGTTGCACTCCCTGCACTGGGCGATCTTGTACCAAAGCCAGTGCCGGGGGGTGTTGCGGTGATGTAGACCTAGAACAGTGCAGTGAACGGTGCCAGTCTGGTGAGGAAGAGGGCCTCATCATAGCAGGTTTGCCTCTAGATGGCACCCGTCTTGGTGGTGCTGGAGGTTTCTCTCTAACAGCAAGGGGCTGAGGTGCAGTACTTTCGAGGCTGCAAAAGAGCTGATAGAAAGTATCTGGGGTGGAGGGCGGGTTCCAACTCCTCCACCAAGCACTGCCCCGCCAGAGAATCGCTGAGTGCCGAACTCAACGGTACCAACTGGGTCGCCGGAGTCTACAGCAAGAGATCTTGCTGTTTGGAAGTTGAATCCTTCCTCTGAGGCAGCAAAGTCTCCCCAGATGGTCTCGCTCTCAGAGGAGAGCGCCCTCTGTCCACCTTCTTATGGCACTTAAGGAGCACTGGGGAGGCTGACTGGTGTCGGGGTGCTGCACCATGCTGCGGTGCCGGGGATCTTCAGTACCGAGGGTCTCTAGCACCAGAGTCCTTCCTCGGTACCAGTTCATGGACTGACGCCGGGGCGCTCCTCACCAAGCTTAGGACCGGGACTTGGCGGTCGGGGGCCACTGGATGGAGTGCAGCTTCTATTAATAGCTGCTTCAAACTGAAGTCACATTCCTTCCTAGTCCTGCTGTTGAGAGTTATTCCCAGGGAGAGTTACTCCCTGTTGAGTCAAAGGCTGAGTTCTTGGCTCTGGTCAAGGAGGGGAAGGCAGTGGCCAGGACATCCCTGCAGGCCTCACTCAACTCAGCTGACTCTGTGGCACATACCATGTTCTCGGGGGTGATCGTGAGGAGAACAGCTTGGCTCCAAGCTTCCGGGCTTCCACTGGAAATTCAGCAGACCTTCAGCACCTTCCCTTTGAGGGTGCAGGGCTGTTTTTGGACCAGACAGATTCATAGAATCATAGAAAATCAGGGTTGGAAGGGAATTCAGGAGGTCATCTAGTCCAACCCCCTGCTCAAAGTAGGACCAATCCCCAATTAAATCATCCCAGACAGGGCTTTGTCAAGCCTGACCTTGAAAACTTCTAAGGAAGGAGATTCTACCACCTCCCTAGGTAATGCATTCCAGTGTTTCACCACCCTCCTAGTGAAAAAGTTTTTCCTAATATCCAACCTAAACCTCCCCCACTGCAACTTGAGACCATTACTACTTTTAGGCTCAAGAGCCTAAAAGATTCCAGGGCAACTATGAAATCTCTGGGGATGCACACGCCTGTTACCCAAAGAAAGCCTTTCAAGCCTCAACCCCTATAGCAGCAGAGGCAACACCAACCTCGCCTGAGGCACGATACATACCGCCGTAGGGACAGGAATTCCAAATGTGGACTCTCCAACCCTGACTCAGGTCAAGGCCCAAGGAAGCCATCGTCAGGATACAAGCAAGGGTTTTGAAGGGACACCTGATAATGGCGTACCAGTCACTGTTATGGATCCTTCTCCCCACCCTCCACACCATTTTTTGAACTGTCTATCCAACTTCTACTATGCGTGGTCCCATATAACATCGGACCGCTGGGTTCTTCGCACGGTAGAAGTGGGATATTCTCTCCAATTCTGCTCTTTCCCTCCCTCCCTCCCACCCACCTTCCCCGCCCCTCTTCAGTGACACCTCTCATGAGCAACTCCTTATCCAGGAGGTGCAGGCGCTCCTTGCCATGGGAGCAGTGGAGGAGGTTTCTCAGGAGCTAAGGGACAAGGGATTCTATTCCTGTTATTTCCTAATCCCCAAGGCAAAGGGGGGTCTCAGATCTGTCTTAGACCTGCGAGGACTCAATTAGTTCATGGTAAAGTTGAAGTTCTGCATGGTCTCCCTGAGCACAATTGTTCCTTCCCTGGATCCAGGGGACTGGTATGCTGCCCTTGGCATGAAAGACACGTACTTCTATATAGCCATTTGGCCGGCCCACAAACATTTCCTGAGGTTTGCTGTCAACTGCATACATTATCGGTTCACAGTGCTCCCATTCAGGTTATCAGCAGCCTCCCAGGTGTTCACCAAGTGCATGTCAGCAGTCGCGGCCTTTCTCTGAAAGAGGCAGGTGCAGGTGTATCACTACGTTGATGGCTGGCTGCTGTGGGGGTGCCAGGTGGAGTCCCAGGTCAAGTTAGTCAGAGAGACCTTCCAGAGACTAGGTCTCCTCAATGTGGACAAGTCAACGTTGTCACCCTCCCAATGAATAGAATTACTTGGGGGCAGTGCTGGACTTGGTTCAGGTAAGAGCCATTCTACCAGAGCCCAGATTCCAAACACTGTCAAACGTCATTCAGAGTAGCCACCGTGTTAGTGTGTATCCGCAAAAAGAAAAGGAGTACTTGTGGCACCTTAGAGACTAACAAATTTATTTGAGTCATTCAGACTCTCAGAGAATACCCCTTGAAGATATGCCTCAGCTTCCTGGGACACATGGCAGCATGCACCTATGTGGTCAGGCACGCCAGGCTGAGGCTCAGGCCTTTCCAGGTGTGGCTCACCTCAGCTTATCACCCGGATTGAGACAGTTTAGACTCAGTAGTAATAGTTCCGTTGTGAGTCTTAGATACTGTAGGCTGGTGGTTGGACCCTCACCTGGTCTGCAGAGGAGTTCCATTCACCACCCTTCAACCATCCATGACCGTAGTAATGGATGCATCAGACCTGGTTTGGGGGGCACACCTAGGAGACCTACAGACTCAGGGCATGTGGTCGCAGTCCGAGATCCCGTTCTACATCAATACAAAGGAACTCAGAGCAGTGAGACTAGCCTGCGAAACCTTCCATGCCATGTTGCAAGGACAGTGCATGGTGGTGTTGACCGATACCACCACCACCATGTTTTACATAAACAAGCAGGGCGGAGCCCGCTCCTCCCCTCTCTGTCAGGAGGCTGTCCACCTGTGGGATTTTTGTATAGCCCACTCCATTCACCTAGAGGCGTCCTATCTCCCAGGAGCACGCACTGAGCTTGCAGACCACCTCAGCAGGTCGTTCTGAGGTCATGAGTGGTCCATCCGGACAGACGTCATACATTCCATCTTCTAAAGGTGGGGGTTTCCCCAGGTAGACCTATTCGCCACCAGGAGCAACAGGAAGTGTCCAACGTTTTGCTCCTTCCAAAAGCACTGTCTGGGTTCTGTCTCACACCCATTCATGATGCACTGGAGGAACCGTCTACTGTATGCCTTCCCTCCAATACCACTCGTCCACAAGGTTCTCCTCAAGATCCGCAGAGACAAGGCAGTGGTAATTCTGCTGGCTCCTGTGTGGCCACGCCAAGATTGGTACACCACGCTTCTGGAGCTGTCAGTGGGCACCCCAATCATCATGCTGCTGCTCCTCCCCAACCCGATTACACTGGACCACGGCTTCCTGCTTCACCTGGACCTCCAGTTCCTCCATTTCATGGCCTGGAAGCTTCATGGTTAAACGCAAGGGAGCTCCAATTAACGGAATTGGTGAGGGAGGTGCTGCTTGGGAACAGGAAATCTTCCACCAGGGCCACCTACCTGGCCAAATGGAAAAGATTCTTGTGCTTGTGTGATTGCAGTCACACAGCCCCACTTCAGGCATGTATACCATTCATCCTGGACTATCTACTGCACCTGAAGCAGCAAGGCCTGGCCAGATCATCCATCAGGGTACACCTCACGACCATCTCAGTGTTCCATCTGGGAGAGCTGGGGTGTTCAGTCTTCCCCAACCCTATGGTTGGCCATTTCCTTAATGGCATAGAATGGCTATACCCACAGTCCTGCCCACCGGTACCAACTTGGGATCTCAACCTGGTCCTAGCTAGACTAATGGGAGCCCCATTCGAGCTACTGGCTACATGTTCCCTTCTGTATCTCTCATAGAAGGTGGCCATTCTGGTTGCCATCACATAGGCCAGGAGGATGTTGGAGTTAAAAGCACTAACCTCCAACCCCCCACTCCCCCGATCCCTCTAGTCTTCCACAAGGATAAGGTATAACTCAGACTGCACCCAGCTTTCCTGCCCAAGGTGGTATCACAATTCCACCTCAGCCAGGACACTTTTCTGCCAGTTTTCTGTCTCAAGCCACATGCCAACGCACAGGAGCAGAGGTTTCATTCTTTCGATGTGCAGAGCGCGCTAGCATTCTACGTTGAATGCGTGAAGCCTTTCAGGAAGTCAAACCGGTCTCCTCACAACACATCTCTTCCTGGATTACAGACTGCATCCGTACCTGTTATGACCCTGCCAAGGTCCCAGCCCTGGCTATTGCGGCCCACTCAACAAGATCTCAAGTCTCATCCGCCGCTTTCCTGGCCTAGGTGCCCATTCAGGAGGACTGAAGAGCTGCAACCTGGTACTTGGTGCATACGTTTGCCACTCACTATGCCATTACCCAACATGCTAGAGATGATGCAGCTCTCGGCAGAGCAGTACTCCAGTCAGTGATTCCTTAACGCTGACCCCACCCCTGTGGGAGAGCTTGGGAGTCACCTGATTGGAATCAACTTGAACAATCACTCGAAGAAGAAAAGATGGTTACTCACCTTCTTGTAACTGTTGTTCTTCGAGATGTGTTGTTCACATCTATTCCAATAACCACCCTCCTTCCCCTCTGTCGGAGTAGCCGGCAAGAAGGAACCAAAGGGCGTTTGGGTCGTCAGAGTCATCATATATTGAGCACCATGAGGGTGCTGTGATGTTGCACTCCATGTGTTTTATGGAAATATGTTTGAGTGTGAATATAATGTAACTGGAATATGCTTTATGGAAAAGTCTCTTATAAGGTTTCATTACAAAGCTTATAATCTATTGAGCGTGTTCATCCTATTTGTATGAATGTATCATTCTTGTATCTAAAGCTAGAAATATGACACATACTTTGAAGTCCTATTGTAATTATGCAAAGTGTGGGCCATTAATGGTGGTTTAGAATCTTGATGACTCCCATTAACTAGAACAATTGGTTGTAGATGGTTTATTCCCCTCCAAGCCTTGTGGGCCAGCTTGTGGGTAATGAAGAATGAGGTCTTACAGTGACATGTGACCATGTCATCTGATACTGGAATCCTTCTTAAACCTGGTGCTTTTCCATTTAGGAGGAGGGGTGGGGACCCAGAGAGACAAAAGATTCCCACCTTACGCCAAAGATATTAAGGGGGTAGAGCAGGAGAAAGGGGTGGCCAGTTGTGAGAAAAGCTCTAGTTACCACCTGAGCTGGAACTAACAAGAACTGTGCCAGGGAAAGGATTGGGCCCAGACTAGGAAGGAATCTAGTCTGTGAAAGAAGCTTACTGGAACATCTCTAAGGGTGAGGTTTACCTGTATCCAGTTTCTTAATGTATTAGGCTTAGATTTGCGTGTTTTGTTTTATTTTGCTTGCTAACTTACTTTGTTCTGTCTGTTATTACTTGAAACCACTTAAATCCTACTTTTTATACTTAATAAAGTCACTTTTGTTTATTAATTAACCCAGACTAAGCGATTAATACCTGGGGGAGCAAACAGCTGTGCATATCTCTCTATCAGTATAGTAGAGGGCGAACAATTTATAAGTTTACCCCATATAAGCTTTATACAGAGTAAAATGGATTTAGATGGGGTTTGGATCCCATTGGGAACTGGGTGTCTGGGTGCTGGAGACAGGAGTACTTGCTGAGCTGTTTTCAGTTAAGTTTGCAGCTTTGGGGGTGTGGTTCAGACCCTGCGTCTGTGTTGCAGGCTAGCATGTCTGGCTCAACAAGACAGGGTTCTGGAGTCCCAAGCTGAGAGAGAAAACTGGCTCAGAGGTAGTTTCAGCATGTCAGGTGACAGTCCCAAGGGGGTCTCTGTGACCACACCTGTCACAGACGCCACTCCAGGGGGCTCCCTGGCCAACCCGACGGGAGCTGCTAAGGGAAAAAGTTTCCAACGACGGTGCACACTGAGCGCACACTTGATTGGAATGGACGTGAAGAACACATCTTGGAAAACAACAGTTACAGGAAGGTGAGTAACTGTCTTTTACTCACTTTGTACAGGAACAAAGGTTCTGTGAGATGTGTGTCTTTGTTGGTGCTCCACTACCCCAGCCTCCTCCCCTCTACTTTGGAGTTTTCTAATTGAGCTCTGTGGTAGAAAAGGAAGTGAAAGGGTCTGGTCATGCACATGCTAGATGAGGTGCTAATGGCACCGCAAAACAATTACTGTGCACGCATGCCCCGACTGAGCACTGCTACCAAAAATCTCCGACGCAGGAACACACCAACACCTGAAGTGGAGCACCCACAGGGGACACACATTTCGAAGAACCTTCGTTACTGCACAAGGTGAGTAATTTCTTCTCTAAAGATATAGTGATTGGATTGCTTCTCTTGAGGGTTGTGCTTCTAGTGTGAAACAGACGAGAACTCCCTTAGCTCTCAAATATTTTTAACTCTTTGAGGCATTAATGCATAGACCAAATTCCAGTCTTCAGTGTCCTTCAAAATTTTCCATTTCAGTTTTTTTGATCATGGTTGGCAAAGGAACTCTATTGGAATTGTGACCATTAGGGTCTGGGGTTCCAACTTTGTACCAGAGCTTCAGACTTTGTTTTTTAATTAGGATGGCACTGTCTCCTTTGTAGTTGTCTGCCCTGTTCCTAATAGATTCCTTGTAACTTTGAAAATTAGTTCAAGTGATTGTCCATACAGATTCTACTCTTAGGGCACAAGTGCCTTATGTGCATCATATTGGATTCTTTTGAATAGCTCAATCTTTTGGGGCAGTGGCTGTGCACCTATGGCTGAGACAGAATTCTGTAGTGTCCACTGTCCTTGCTGTTAACAAGCTAGAACAGTTTTTCAGTGAATAGGAGAAGTTAGTTTGGTGTTGATAGGCTTCCTTGATAATCTTAGTTTACTATTGACAAGTGGCTGTAGTTAGTTAATTTTGGAACAGAGGTGTGATAGGGTTTCCCCTCATATAAGGGCCTAACACCCTTTACAGTGGCCTAAAATGGCTGGCACTAAATCACCAGATTAAGATCTACCGTCCTGTGATGCTGCTGTCTCCGTAACAATAGGTACACTGATGTCTTTTGTGTTTTGGAGAGGACCATACTTAGGCAGGCTGCTTGATCTGCAAGTACTTCTTCTAAGAGGATTCAGAAGGAGAGTGGGGTAATTGAAGCTCTTCCTCCTGGAAAGATCCATGCAAGCTTTATTAGATCTGGGTACATCTTCAGAGAAGCTTCAGGTATTGGGTCAGTCCCATGTGGCCAGTTTAGCAATGAGCTAAGATGCCATTCTGAGCTCCCAGGCTACTTTGCATAAGCCCCCTTGTCAGCAGCATCGGTAACACAATCAGAAAAGGGCTGTAAGTAGCACCACTCCTGGGACCTGGGCAGGTATCAATCCTGTTCTCTGAACGGGGGACAGAAAGCCTCTCCTAAGGCTTACTCCTCCAGAAACAGTGACTTGGCACCAAAATCCAAGTCAGCACAGAAACTCTCTTTCCATTCCAAGGACCACACTGCCTCTGATACCAGTAGGAAGACACTGTCTGCTGGCATTGAGCATCTCAGCATCATGCATGTCAGCACCAAACACTCCCATACCAAGACTCCTTTCCTCATCACGACTACCTCTTTGGCACCTTGGAGTTTTCAGTTCTGGCAGTGCATGAGCTCTCTGTGTTGGCACTGCAACCATATATATAGAATCATAGAATATTAGGGTTTGAAGAGACCTCAGGAGGTCATCTAGTCCAATCCCCTGCTGAAAGCAGGACCAACACCAACTAAATCATTCCAGCCAAGGCTTTGTCAAGCCAGGCCTTAAAAACCTTTAAGGATGGAGATTCCACCACCTCCCTAGGTAACCCATTCCAGTGCTTCACCACCCTCCTAGTGAAATAGTGTTTCCTAATATCCAACCTAGATCTACCCCACTGCAGCTTGAGACCACTGGTTCTTGTTCTGTCATCGCCACCACTGAGACAGCCGAGCTCCATCCTCTTTGGAACCCCCCTTCAGGTAATTTAAGGCTGCTATCAAATCTCCCCTCACTCGCTCTTCTCTTCTGCAGACTAAATAACCCCAGGTCCCTCAGCCTCTCCTCGTAAGTCGTCATGTGCCCCAGCCCCATAATCATTTTTGTTGCCCTCCTCTGGACTCTCTCCAATTTGTCCACATCCCTTCTGTAGTGGGGGGGGGACCAAAACTGGACACAATACTCCACGTATGGCCTCACCAGTGCACAATAGAGGGGAATAATCTCTTCCCTCAATCTGCTGGCAATGCTCCTACTAATACATTCCAATATGCCATTGGCCTTGGCAACAGTGAGAGACCTTTTTGTGGGATAGGTATCAGATTCATCTCTCATTGAGAGGCTACAGAAGGTCATTACCAAACCAACCGTGGTATCAACTGCAGAACAGAGTACACCAAAGAGATCTGGAGGAGGTTTACTCTTTCTCTTTACCCTCAGAGTCACATAGAATCATAGAATATCAGGATTGGAAAGGACCTCAGGAGATCATCTAGTCCAACCCCCTGCTCAAAGCAGGACCAATCCCCAATTTTTGCCCCAGATCCCTAAATGGCCTCCTCAAGGATTGAAATCACAACCCTGGGTTTAGCAGGCCAGTGCTCAAACCACTGAGCTATCCCTCCCCCTGAGTTTGTTAGAACTTTTAGTGTTACTACTTTTAAGTATTCTGTTGTATGGGCATTTCCTGTTGTATCATTTTTTTCTGTAAAATAGATAACCCCATCTTCTGTTGTCAAGCATATATTACTGGATAATTGTGTATTTCTCTACCCATCAAGACTCAGATTAATTAATTTCACATAAGTGTATTTTGTAGGGTTTCCAATTTCCTTTCATGCACTATATCCAGCAACCTTCCAGCAATGTCTGCTCTGCCGGGTGGAGAGTGATGTGGTCGTAATGATTGAATCATATCAAAGAACTGTTTGTATTGAACAAGACGAAAGGAAGAACTTGTTGCATAAATGAACTGAACAATCTTTTCATCTATGGAGTCTTTCTGGAATTTGCTGGTCCTGATTGTGAACTCATCTATGGTTTTACTGGATGATGAAGACTTTTTTTTTTTTTTATACAGGTAACTTACTGTCTGACATATGATGACTGGGAAGTTGTAAATGATGTAGATGGATGTTCATAGCCCCTTATTGTCAAATCTGGTTCCTGAAACGAAATGGAAAAAAAAGTCAATCACTAAATATTACTCAGTGCATTGCTTTAAAAAAATGAGATTCTTCATTGAGTGATGTCTGTGTGGGTGCTCCACTTCAGGTGTTGCGCCTTTGATCGGAAAATTTCAGCAGTAGTGTATGTCTGGGTTGCGCATCCGCGGTCCCTATCTCACAGTGCTGTTGGCACGTCATACAGCTCGTGTGACCTGACTTCCTCAGTTACTTCTCACCCTTCTCTGCCTGAGATGGAGCTCTCCACAGTGTGACACAGATAGCTCGTTTAGTGTTAAAATAGTTTTTTTTTTAGAGTAGTTTAGTTTCTTAGTACGTACTTACACTCTCTTCCCTGTTTTTCTATCCTTTAAAAAAAAAAACAACCAAGAAACCCCCCAACTTTTCCCTTATATTAGTTATGGATCACTCTTACGGTGAATCATAGTTATTCCAGTTATGCCTGGCTTGCTCAGATTCAAGCACTGCCTGTCATGTTGGGACACCATGCCACTGTCAGATGGCGACTCTCACTGCAGCCGGTATCAAGTGGAGTGCTCCAAGGGTCGGTCCTCGGGCCGTTTTTGTTCAATATCTTTATTAATGATCTGGAGGATGGTGTGGATTGCACCCTTAGCAAGTTTGCAAATGACACTAAACTGGGAGGAGAGGTAGATACGGTGGAGGGTAGGGATAGGATACAGAGGGCCCTAGACAAATTAGAAGATTGAGCCAAAAGAAATCTGATGAGGTTCAACAAGGACAAGGGCAGAGTCCTGCAGTTAGGACTGAAGATTCCCGTGCACCGCTACAGACTAGGGACCGAATGGCTAGGCAGCAGTTCTGCAGAAAAGGACCTAGGGGTTACAGTGGTCGAGAAGCTGGATATGAGTCAACAGTGTGTCCTTGTTGCCAAGAAGGCCAATGGCATTTTGGGCTGTATAAGTAGGGGCATTGCCAGCAGATCAAGGGATGTGGTCATTCCCCTCTATTCAACATTGGTGAGGCCTCATCTGGAGTACTGTGTCAAGTTTTGGGCCCCACGCTACAAGAAGGATGTGGAAAAATTGGAAAGAGTCCAGTGGAGGGCAACAAAAATGATTAGGGGACTGGAACAGATGACTTAAGAGGAGAGGCTGAGGGAACTGGGATTGTTTAGTCTGTGGAAGAGAAGAATGAAGGGGGATTTGATAGCTGCTTTCAACTACCTGAAAGGGGGTTCCAAAAAGGATGGATCTAGACTGTTCTCAGCGGTAGCAGATGACAGAACAAGGAGTAATGGTCTCAAGTTGCAGTGGGGGAGGTTTAGGTTGGATATTAAGAAAAACTTTTTCACTAGGAGGGTGGTGAAACACTGGAATGCGTTACCTAGGGAGTTGGTGGAATCTCCTTCCTTAGAAGTTTTTAAGGTCAGGTTTGACAAAGCCCTGTCTGGGATGATTTAATTGGGGATGGGTCCTGCTTTTGAGCAGGGGGTTGGACTAGATGACCTCCTGAGGTCCCTTGCAACCCTGATATTCTATGATTCTGTGATCCGGTGTCTGGGTGAGTTGCACATCCCTCAGAAATGTGCTCACTGCAACAACCTAAAGGCTCTCACTAGAAGGGATAGAGACTTACGTCTCAAGCTCATTCTCATGGAAAAATCCCTGCATCCAGCTTCAGACCCAGTCAGCAGACTCCCTCTAGACAAGGGTAAACAGAGATCTTACCCTTGTCACAGGGGAAGGGTCATTCCTCAAAAAAATCAACAAGGAAAGATACTTCACTTCACTTCAGAGAGAGATGACCAAAAAGAAGCGGTCTCCAGCTTGGTGTTTTTCCTTGGTACCGACCGCACCATGGCTGAATACCTATGAGACACCGGGATCCTCCAACACTGCCCACACCATGGCCTATGCCAACCCCAGGCACATTGGGTTGGAAGTAAGAGGTAAAAGCAAGCCTACCTAGAAAAATAAAGATAATGGATTTCAAAAAGGCAGACTTTAGCAAAGTCGGGGATTTGGTAGGTAAGATCCCATGAGAAGCAAGTCTAAGGGGAAAAACAATTGAAGACAGTTGGCAGTTTTTCAGAGAGACATTGTTAAGGGCACAAGAGCAAACTATCCCACTGCGTAGGAAACATAGGAAGTATGGCAAGAGACCATCCTGGCTTAAGCAGGAGATCTAAAAATAATAAAAAAAGAGTCCTACAAAAAATGGAAACTAGGTCAAATTACAAAGGATGAATATAAACAAATAACACAAGTATGTAGGGACAAAATTAGAAAGGCCAAGGCACAAAATGAGATCAAACTAGCTAGAGACATAAAGGGTAACAAGAAAACATTCTACAAATACATTAGAAGGAAGATCAAGGACAGGGTAGGACCGTTACTCAATGAAGTGGGAAAAACAATAACAGAAAATGTGGAAATGGCAGAGGTGCTTAATGACTTCTGTTTCGTTTTTCACCAAGAAGGTTGGCGGTGATTGGACGTCTAACATAGTGAATACCAGTGAAAATGAGGTAGGATCAGAAGAGGCTAAAATAGGGAAAGAACAAGTTAAAAATTACTTACACAAATTATATGTCTTCCAGTCACCGGGGCCTGATGAAATGCATCCTAGAATACTCAAGGAGCTGACTGAGGAGATATCTGAGCCATTAACAATTATCTTTGAAAAATCTTTGAGGACAGGAGAGATTCCAGAAGACTGGAAAAGGGCAAATATAGTGCCCATTTATAAAAAGGGAAATAAGGACAACCCAGGGGAATTACAGACCAATCGCTTAACTTCTGTACCTAGAAAGAGAACAGAACAAATAACTAAGCAATCAATTTGCAAACATCTAGAAGATAATAAGGTGATAAGTAACAGCATGGATTTGTCAAGAACAAATCGTGTCAAACCAACCTGATAGCTTTCTTTGACAGGATAACAAGCCTTGTGGATGGGGGGAAGCGGTAGACGTGGTATATCTTGACTTTTGATACTGTCTCACATGATCTTCTTATAAATAAACTAGGGAAATGCAACCTAGATGGAGCTACTATAAGGTGGGTGAATAACTGGTTGGAAAACCATTCCCAGAGAGTAGTTACCAGTGTTTCACAGTCATGCTGAAAGGACATAACGAGTGGGGTCCTGCAGGGATCAGTTCTAGATCCCATTGTGTTAGATATCTTCTTCAATGATTTAGATAACGGCATAGACTATACTTATAAAGTTTGCAGATGATACCAAGCTGGGAGGGGTTGCAAGTGCTTTTGAAGATAGGATTAAAATTCAAAATGATCTGGACGAACTGAAGAAATGATCTGAAGTAAATAGGATGAAATTCAGTAAGGACAAAAGCAAAGTACTTCATTTAGGAAGGCACAATCAGTTGCACACATACAAAATGGGAAATGAATGCCTAGGAAGGAGTACTGCAGAAAGGGATATGGGGGGTCATAAATATGAGTCAATGGTGTAACGCTGTTGCAAAAAAAGCAAAAATAATTCTGGGATGTATTAGCAGGACTGTTGTAAGCAAAGACACGAAAAGTAATTCTTCAGCTATACTCTGCGCTGATTATGCCTCAACTGGAGTATTGTGTCCAGTCTGCGCTCCACATTTCAGGAGAGATGTGGACAAATTGGAGAGCGTCCAGAGAAAAGTGACAAAAATGATTAAAGGTCTAGAAAACATGACCTATATGGGAAGATTGAAAAAATTGGGTTTGCTTAGTCTGGAAAAGAGAAGACTGGAAGGGGACATAACAGTTTTCAAGTACATAAATGGCTGTTACAAGGAGGAGGAAGAAAAATTGTTCTACTTAACCTTTGAGGATAGGACAAGAAGCAATGGGCTTAAATTGCATTAAGGGAGGTTTGGGTTGGACATTAGGAAAAAATTGCTATCTGTCAGGGCGGTTAAGCACTGGAATAAATTGCCTAGGGAGGTTGTGGAGTCTCCATCATTGGAGATTTTTAAGAGCAGGTTAGACAAACACCTGTCAGGAATGGTCTAGATAATGCTTAGTCCTTCCATGAGTGCAGGGCACTGGACTATATGATCTCTCAAGGTCCCTTCCTGTCCTGTGATTCTACCTCCTGTCCCGCAGCACCATTGACACCGCTTAAGGAAGTGGCACCCAAACCTTAACCACAGGCTATTTCACCACCGCCTGCCCCACCAGCCAGAGCAGCACCGACGACCATATCAACAACAATGCCATTGGTGCCAACTACTTTAATTTACCTACAGCGCCGAATACATTGGCACTGATCACTTAGCACTAAAATTACTGCACATTGACACTCTCTTCATCATAAAGACCTATTAGTCTCGTTGATGCTGGAATCACCACTCTTCAGCTCTGACGGCTCTCCAGTGCTCGTGGATCCACCACCAGCCCCTCCTCTGTCCAGTGAGGAGGACAATGATGAGGAAGAGGATGTCTTTCTTCCAGGAACACTTCACCTGCCTGACCAACGCCTTCCCCTGGGCCCCTATGATTGAGGCATTATTATGGACAAGATATATGCCCATGGTATGGGCCACCCATGGATGGGCCCTCCTCTGCTGTTTCCAACAGATTGTGCCTTACTAGGACCTATGTGCCACTTATAGATAGGCATCACAGGAAGCCCCCCAACCCCTACAGGGAGGGGATTAAATCCCCACCACTACCATTGGTACCTGGACAGTTGGAAACTGCTGAGGATACCTTTGAGGAATGGGAGGCGGATATAGCACTGGAGCTAGCAACTCCTTTTTTTTTCCCCAGACAAAGCCATCATGTCTCCTCCATCCATAGCTGCCGCCAACTTTAAACCATTTCAGGAGCTCTTCAAACGGGTGGCGGATGCTCTAGAGATCCCTCTTGAGGAAGTCTCAGAGGCCCAACATAAACTCTTGGATATCCTACAAGCCTTCTCAGCTTCCACAATAGTGCTTCCAATCAATGATGCACTAATGGAGCCAGCCAAAACAGTTTGACAGACCCCGGCCACCATACCACCCACTTGTAAGAGGGCTGACAAAAAAATATGTACCCTCAAAAGGTGTAGACTTCCTCTTTTCCCCACCCAGCTCCAAATTCTCTCGTAATGGACGCTGTCAACCAACACTGCAGACAGCAACAATACAGGTTGACACCTAATGACAAAGATGGTTGACCCTTTTGGCTGCAAGGTCTATTCTTCAGTGACCCTGCAGTTACAGGTTGCCAATTACATGGCCCTCTTCGCAAAATATAACCACGGCAACTACTCAAAATTTATGGATTTCATTAGTGATATCACGGAGGACAAAAGGGACCACTTTAAATCTCTCATATCTGAAGAACAGCTTGTGGCCAGAACCACCTTAGATGTGTCTGACACAGTGGCAAGCTCCCTGGCCACTGTGGTGGTCATGCGCTGGGCAACATGGCTCCATTCTTTTCGCTTCCCCAGGAAGATACAGTCCACTGTAGAGGACCTCCCATTCAACGCACAGAAGCTGTTCCCCTCAAAGATGGACAAAGTCCTCCACACCATGAAAGACTCCCGAGCGACCCTCCGTATGCTGGGTATTTACACGCCTGCAACCAAGAGAAGGCAAACCAGGTATTGGTCTTACCAGCGCAACAGGTATGCCCCATATGCCCAACATTAGCGCCAGTATGAGCCCCTAAAACACACGCAGAGACGCCGGCCTCCACAGCCACAATCATCAGCATCTCAATTGTCCTCCTCGAAGCAGCAATTTTGAGGACTTGGTTGAGGGTCTGGATGAACTCCTCCACTCTACATGCTGATAACACCAACCATCTTCCATTATGGGAACCATTTGAACCCCTTCTTTTTGGCGTGGGCTTCCATGACCCCGGAATAGTGGGCCCTAGAAATAATATGCACATAATATCCATCCCTTTTATCTTCACCTCCCCACCTCAGCTCCCCATCCCCGTCCCTCTTTAGGGATGCTTCTCATGAACACCTTATATAAAAAGAAGTAAACCACCTTCTACATCTTGGTGCTGTGGAACAAGTTCCTCCATAACATAGGGGGAAAGGTTTCTTCTTGCACTACTTCTTAACCCAAGAGAAAAATGGAGGATGGATACCGATCCTTGAACTCAGAAAGCTTAACAAATTTTTGAGGGTCCAGCGGTTCAGGATGGTCACATTAGCCATGATAATACTAGCAAAGATTATACCTGCACTGGAACGAGGGGACTGGTTCTCAGCCCTTGACCTTCAAGATGCCTATTTCCACATAAAAATATACCTGCTCATGAGAGGTTTTTGAGATTTACTCTGAGAACAAATCACTACCAATACAAGGTCCTGCCTTTTGGTCTTTCCACAGCACCACGCCTGTTCTCCAAAATCTTTGCAGTAGTAGTGGCACATCTTTGCAAACAAGGGATTATAATTTTCCCCTACCTTGACAATTGTTAACTAAAAGCTCCCACTCAGGCAGACACTTAATTAAAAAGAAAAGGAGTACTTGTGGCACCTTAGAGTCTAACAAATTTATGTGAGCATAAGCTTTCGTGAGCTACAGCTCACTTCATCGGATGGTATGCATCCGATGAAGTGAGCTGTAGCTCACAAAAGCTTATGCTCAAATAAATGTGTTAGTCTCTAAGGAGACACTTCATTGTTACTCACAGAACGATTGCCCTCTTCCTGAGTCTGGGACTATAGATAAACACACACAAATCGATTTTAAACTTTGTACAGCAGTTGGACTTCATCGGGGCCCATCTTGACTCCCTGGAAGCCAAAGCTGCTTCTTTGAGTAGTGTCCCTATGAGTGCTCCACTTTAGGTGTCTGTGTGCCGCTGCACCTCTAATCCGAGATTTTTGGTAGCAGTGTCCGGTTGAGCTCGCACATATGCTCTCCCTACCTCGTGGTCTGCCTGGAGGCTATTTAGCACTACAGGCGAACCCCCCTCACTTCCTTCTCTACCGCCTTTGGCCTCTGACAAAGGAGCAGTTGTCCCTTCCTTATCTGTGTCATTAACATAAGTAGTGTTTGTTTTGTTATCTTTGTACTCCCTAAAAGTACTCAGGCTAGTGTTTTATTTTATTTTATTCCTTCCCTGTCAGGGGGCATTTCCCGCCCCCCCCCCTTCCCCAAGCATCTAGTAGACTCCTAATTATTTTATTTTTCTGTTTAAAAAAAAAATTTGAAGATGATGTTCTTCTGCATATTCCTCCCTGCAAGGGGATGACAGCCCCTTGCCCCGGGGCTTGCCTGGCTCTCTCTGCTCCAAGCGGTGCCTCTCCTGCCAGGAGTCAGTTCCTGTAATGGCCAGACACTGACTGTGTCTGGGAGACCCTCACAGAAGTGCTTTACCTGCCACACCTAAAACTGCAGCCTCACAGGAGCTGGGAGCTGAAGTAAAAATTCCTCCCTATAGAGAAAACACTTCAGTCTGCAGGGGACTCTGGTGGGTGTTGACCCCCGATCATCCCCGGAGCTTTCACTTCAAAAGGGGTCGAGTGGTGAAGAGGAGGGGAGAGAGAGAGAGAGAGAGAGAGAGAGAAAAAAAGCCACCAGCAGACTCCCCCGGAAACTCTCCTCCGAGAAACTGGCCTGCCAGAGGGGTGTTCCCCAGTGCGGCCATCTCGGCACTGATCCCCAAGTAGCTGCCCAGCCAGTGGGACTCCCCAGAGCGGCCACCTCAGTAGGACAATACCAGCAGAGGAACCTCCTGCTGTGAGCTCAGCTGCCGCTCTGGTTCGGCAGCGGGGCTTCCTGCTGTGAGCTCAGCTGCTGCAGGGTTTGGCTCTGAAGCTCTGGAAGCTGAAACCTGAGAAGGGGCTTCCTGTTGTGAGCTCTGCCCTGCTCTGAGCTCTGCTCTCCGCAAGGACAAGGGGCTTCTGTAAGCTCTGTGCTGATCCGAGTTCTACTTTGGGCAACTACTGCACCAAGAGGGCACAGTTGCCGTACCATCATTAAAAGAGCGACACAGAGAAGCCCTGTTGTCAGCGCTGCTTCCGCACAGAGACACCAGAGGCTTCCACCCTCATGCTCTGAGGCAATGGTACCATCCCCTAAGGAGAGGGGACAGTTACCGTACCATCTCTAAAAGAGCGGCATAGAGAAACCCTTTGGTACCAGATGCAACAAAACTCCCATCTAGGAAGTGTTCTGCACCTTCCCAACCATTGATACCGACTACAGACACTCCTCTGGGGTTCCAGATGAGCCCATGGTAACACAGGTGCTCTGATACTCTGGAGACCTGTGGCCTCAGTACCCAGGGAGAGACAATTACCATACCGTCTCCAAAAAAGTGGCACCAACAACTTTTTGTACTGGGCAAAACTCTCATTTAGGGAGTGCTCTGCCCAACTATTGGTACTGACAATGTGCCATGGACCCTCCTCTATAGTACCAAATGAACCCATGGTACTGGATGAGCTCTGGTACCCTGGAGAATTGATGATTGGGGAAGAACCACACTCTCCATTACTTGGTACCAGGACCCCGATATCGAACACATCCCGGCACCCAGAATCGCTCTTAGCACTGGGCTGTATACTGCCAATACCCCAGTCAGCGGCACCCTTACTCACTGACGAATCTGACACTGGCCAGGAGGAGATCATTCCCTGGCCCCTCAAGGTGGCCCACCACTACACTACAAGGGTCATCCCCAATTCCATCATGCCAACCGCCCGTGCCTGCCTTCCTGCCTCTCCCTCCCAAGGCCATATTGTAACTCTTCGGGTATATACCTACACATGGCGCGACTGTCTCCAGTGTCTCTCAGGGAGAGTCCACCGGATGGTTTGCTACAGCCTGGCACCTGAGCCAGGGCAGGAAAGCACCTGAGCCAGGACAGGAGAAAGCTTTTTCAGAACAGGAAAGAAGGGAGAAGAAGAAGGAGAAAAAAAAACCTGAAGAGGAAGCTACCTCTTCAGCACACTTCTCATCTCTCCCAGATGAGACTGTGCTGCCCACCCCTCATCACTAGGTGAAGATTTAAGAACTTTCTGGATCTTACCAAGAGAGTGGCAGATGAGCTGCAGATTCCCTTACAGGAGGTGGCAGATACACATCACATGTTGGTGGAAATTCTGCACGCTACCTTCTCATCTAGAACTGTCCTCCCAATTAATGAGCTGATTCTATATCCTACCAAAATCATCTGGCAGAACCAGCCTCCACTGCACCAACCAGCAACAGAGTGTAAACAAAAACAACCCTACATCTCTACCCAAAGAGGAAGACTTTGTTTTCAACATCCGCAACCCAACTCCATCATAGTGGATGTGGTTAATGCATGAAGCAAGCAACGTAATGCCAAGTCAACTCCATTTGATCAGGCTTCACAAGATGGTGTATTCATCAACATTACTGTTTAGAGTAATAAATTACCAAACTGTCATGGCCAAAACAATTTTGTTAATCTTGGGAAACCCAAGGTGTTTCTGAAACATTACTGGAAACACAAAAAGAACAGATTCAGACCATTCTTAGAGAAGGTCAGTAAATAGCTAGACTGGTCCTAGAGACACCACTGGATGTAGCTGTTACAGCTGCCTGCCCAGTCTCCATGACAGTGGTACTGAGGTGGGTTTTTTTTTTGTTTTTGTTCGCTACACCTCTCTAGATTTCTCAAAGAGCTACAGACTTCCAATTTGAAGGGCCAAACTCTCTGCAGAGAAGACAGATTTTCTCTCCACATCCTGAAGGGTTCTCGGACCGCACTACGCTCCTTAGGAATCTACACTGTGGAACAGAAGAGAAGATATACCTCTCAACCACACCACAGATCACAATCTTCTCAATACTCACCGTCTCTGTGCTGCTATGAGCCACAGTGTAAGAGGCGCAGGGCTCAAAAGTGAGAACAGTCTGCACCCCAGTCCATGATTTCTCAAACTGCCTCTTATAAGCACTTTGATGAGCTGGTCGGGGGTCTGAACAATGATACCTTACAGCATCAGCTGCCATCTATACACCTGTCACGACACTCAGAAGTCACCTTCCTTTACTTCTCAGCAGTTAGGACCAGCTCTAGAGTAAAGAGATTGATTGATTGATTGATTTCTAGCCCTGAACCTACAGGGTGCCTACTTCCATATCTCAATACCACCATCGTACAGGAGATTTTCTACTGCTTAGCTTTGGGGCAGGATCATTATAGGTACAGACTGCTTCACACAGGGTAGTCTTCAAGGTTCACTTCATTGTAGTGGCATACTAACCCCGGTACAGTGACTGGACTTCATCAGCACCAACCTGATACAGTACAAGCGTGAGCGCTCCTCTCACTACCCACATTAACCACCCTGGGAAACATGTCTCCCTAATATGCTAGGGAGAATCATAGAATATCAGGGTTGGAAGGGACCCCTGAAGGTCATCTAGTCCAACCCCCTGGTCGAAGCAGGACCAATTCCCAGTTAAATCATCCCAGCCAGGGCTTTGTCAAGCCTGACCTTAAAAACCTCTAAGGAAGGAGATTCTACCACCTCCCTAGGTAACGCATTCCAGTGTTTCACCACCCTCTTAGTGAAAATTTTTTTCCTAATATCCAATCTAAACCTCCCCCACTGCAACTTGAGACCATTACTCCTCGTTCTGTCATCTGCTACCATTGAGAACAGTCTAGAGCCATCCTCTTTGGAACCCCCTTTCAGGTAGTTGAAAGCAGCTATCAAATCCCCCCCTCATTCTTCTCTTCTGCAGACTAAACAATCCCAGCTCCCTCAGCCTCTCCTCATAAGTCATGTGTTCTAGACCCCTAATCATTTTTGTTGCCCTTCGCTGGACTCTCTCCAATTTATCCACATCCTTCTTGTAGTGTGGGGCCCAAAACTGGACACAGTACTCCAGATGAGGCCTCACCAATGTCGAATAGAGGGGAACGATCACGTCCCTCGATCTGCTCGCTATGCCCCTACTTATGCATCCCAAAATGCCATTGGCCTTCTTGGCAACAAGGGCACACTGCTGACTCATATCCAGCTTCTCGTCCACTGTCACCCCTAGGTCCTTTTCCGCAGAACTGCTGCCTAGCCATTCGGCCCCTAGTCTGTAGCGGTGCATTGGATTCTTCTGTCCTAAGTGCAGGACCCTGCACTTATCCTTATTGAACCTCATCAGATTTCTTTTGGCCCAATCCTCCAATTTGTCTAAGTCCTTCTGTATCCTATCCCTCCCCTCCAGCGTATCTACCACTCCTCCCAGTTTAGTATCATCCTCAAATTTGCTGAGAGTGCAATCTACGCCATCCTCCAGATCATTTATGAAGATATTGAACAAAACCGGTCCCAGGACCGACCCCTGGGGCACTCCACTTGACACCGGCTGCCAACTAGACATGGAGCCATTGATCACTACCCGTTGAGCCCGACAATCTAGCCAGCTTTCTACCCACCTTATAGTGCATTCATCCAGCCCATACTTCCTTAACTTGCTGACAAGAATACTGTGGGAGACCGTGTCAAAAGCTTTGCTAAAGTCAAGAAACAATACATCCACTGCTTTCCCTTCATCCACAGAACCAGTAATCTCATCATAAAAGGCGATTAGATTAGTCAGGCATGACCTTCCCTTGGTGAATCCATGCTGGCTGTTCCTGATCACTTTCCTCTCATGCAAGTGCTTCAGGATTGATTCTTTGAGGACCTGCTCCATGATTTTTCCAGGGACTGAGGTGAGGCTGACTGGCCTGTAGTTCCCAGGATCCTCCTTCTTCCCTTTTTTAAAGATTGGCACTACATTAGCCTTTTTCCAGTTATCCGGGACTTCCCCCGTTCGCCACGAGTTTTCAAAGATAATGGCCAATGGCTCTGCAATCACAGCCGCCAATTCCTTCAGCACTCTCGGATGCAACTCGTCTGGCCCCATGGACTTGTGCACGTCCAGCTTTTCTAAATAGTCCCTAACCACCTCTATCTCCTCAGAGGGCTGGCCATCTCTTCCCCATTTTGTGATGCCCAGCGCAGCAGTCTGGGAGCTGACCTTGTTAGTGAAAACAGAGGCAAAAAAAGCATTGAGTACATTAGCTTTTTCCACATCCTCTGTCATTAGGTTGCCTCCCTCATTCATTAAGGGGCCCACACTTTCCTTGGCTTTCTTCTTGTTGCCAACATACCTGAAGAAACCCTTCTTGTTACTCTTGACATCTCTTGCTAGCTGCAGCTCCAGGTGCGATTTGGCCCTCCTGATATCATTGCTACATGCCCGAGCAATATTTTTATACTCTTCCCTGGTCATATGTCCAACCTTCCACTTCTTGTAAGCTTCTTTTTTATGTTTAAGATCCGCTAGGATTTCACCATTAAGCCAAGCTGGTCGCCTGCCATATTTACTATTCTTTCGACTCATCGGGATGGTTTGTCCCTGTAACCTCAGCACGGATTCCTTGAAATACAGCCAGCTCTCCTGGACTCCTTTCCTCTTCATGTTAGTCCCCCAGGGGATCCTGGCCATCCGTTCCCTGAGGGAGTCGAAGTCTGCTTTCCTGAAGTCCAGGGTCCGTATCCTGCTGCTTACCTTTCTTCTCCGCGTCAGGATCCTGAACTCAACCAACTCATGGTCACTGCCTCCCAGATTCCCATCCACTTTTGCTTCCCCCACTAATTCTACCCGGTTTGTGAGCAGGAGGTCAAGAAAAGCGCCCCCCCTAGTTGGCTCCTCTAGCACTTGCGCCAGGAAATTGTCCCCTACGCTTTCCAAAAACTTCCTGGATTGTCTATGCACCGCTGTATTGCTCTCCCAGCAGATATCAGGAAAATTAAAGTCACCCATGAGAATCAGGGCATGCGATCTAGTAGCTTCCGTGAGCTGCCGGAAGAAAGCCTCATCTACCTCATCCCCCTGGTCCGGTGGTCTATAGCAGACTCCCACCACTACATCACTCTTGTTGCACACACTTCTAAACTTAATCCAGAGATGCTCAGGTTTTTCTACAGTTTCGTACCGGAGCTCTGAGCAGTCATACTGCTCCCTTACATACAGTGCTACTCCCCCACCTTTTCTGCCCTGCCTGTCCTTCCTGAACAGTTTATAACCATCCATGACAGTACTCCAGTCATGTGAGTTATCCCACCAAGTCTCTGTTATTCCAATCACGTCATAGTTCCTTGACATCACCAGGACCTCCAGTTCTCCCTGCTTGTTTCCAAGGCTTTTTGCATTCGTATATAAGCACTTGAGATAACCTGTTGATCGCCCCTCATTCCCAGTATGAGGCAGGAGCCCTCCCCTCACAGACATTGCTGCCTGTGCTTCCTCCCGGATCCCGCTTTCCCACTTACCTCAGGGCTTTGGTCTCCTTCCCCCAGTGAACCTAGTTTAAAGCCCTCCTCACTAGGTTAGCCAGCCTGCTGGCAAAGATGCTCTTCCCTCTCTTCGTAAGATGGAGCCCGTCTCTGCCCAGCACTCCTCATTCATGGAACACCATCCCATGGTCAAAGAATCCAAAGCCTTCTCTCCGACACCACCTGCGTCGCCATTCGTTGACTTCGACGATTTGACGGTCCCTCCCCAGGCCTTTTCCTTCCACAGGAAGGATGGACGAGAACACCACTTGCGCCTCCAACTCCTTTATCCTTCTTCCCAGAGCCACGTAGTCCTCAGTGATCCGCTCAAGGTCATTCTCGGCAGTATCATTGGTGCCCATGTGGAGAAGCAGGAAGGGGTAGCGATCCGAGGGCTTGATGAGTCTCGGCAGTCTCTCCGTCACATCGCGCACTCCAATAGCCTCGAGGCAGACCACGAGGGAGGGAGAGCACATGCGCAGGCTCAACAGGACACTGCTACTAAAAATCTTCGATTAGAGGTGCAGGGGCACACTGACGCCTAAAGTGAAGCACCCATGGGGACACACATCTTGAAGAACCATCGTTACTGCACAAGGTGAGTAACTTCCTCATCACTACCAGCGAACAGGTTTCTCACTGTGACCAAAGTCATCTCCTCAGTAATGAACAGCCCACGCATATGGGCACGCACCCGCCTCCAACTCTTGGACCACATGGCTACAACCACATTTGTGGTACCACATGACGGTCTCCACATGTGTTGCCTCCGGGGTTGGCTCAGAACCATCTACATACCACACGAACATTGCCTAAAAAGACATGATACCACCCAAAGTCAGAGACTCTACATCGGTGGACACAACCCAACAATGTGTGTGTGGGGGTCCCTTTCACTCAGAATCCAGCCTCCATAATAATCGCAACTGATGCCTCCTTGATAGGCTGGAGAGCCCATCTCCAACATCCTGCGATTCAGGGCAAGTGGTCTCCCTCAGAGACACGGTTATACATAAGCCGATTATAACTCCGCGCAGTTTGCCATGCTGGCCTTCATTTCCTACATTGATAAAGAACAAGAACATTTGAGTAATGACTGACAACGTTGCTTGCATGTTTTACATAAATTGACAGGGAGGAGTCTGATCTCACTCCCTATGCACTGAAGCCATGAAACTATGGAATTGGTAATCAGACAAAATATCAACATCTCAGCCTCTTACCTCCCAGGCTGTCCGAACACTACAGCAGACATGCTAAGCAGGGATTCAGAGTAGCAGCTGTGTTAGTTTGTATCTGCAAAAAGAAAAGGAATACTAGTGGCATCTTAGAGACTAACAAATTTGTTTGAGCATAAGCTTTTGTGAGCTGCATGCATCCGATGAAGTGAGCTGTAGCTCACGAAAGCTTATGCTCAAATAAATTTGTTAGTCTCTAACGTGCCACAGGGATTTTAGCACGTTTTCTTTGAGCAGGGATTGTTTCTTGAATGTGAACTAAATGATGTGGTCTTACAGAACATATTCCAACAATGGGGCAACCGATCCGTCAACCTCTTTACAACATCGCAGAACTAGAAATGCCCACAATTCTGTTTGAGAACAGGTCTGGGACTCCCTAGTGCTGGGGGATGTCTTCTTCCAAAAATGGGAAGCACCACTTCTATATACATACCCATGGATAGCTTTGCTATCATGGGTGATACACAAAATACATATCAACAAGGTGAAAGCCATACGATAGACCCAGTATGGTCTTCTATCATGGGATGCCGGACAGGTTCACCATCCAAACCTTGAGAGACTTCACCTGAAGGCGTGGAGGATATTTCCATCAATGACTATTAACCAGAATGGGCAGGGATGGTATCCCTAGCCTCTGTTTGCTAGAAGCTGGAAGTGGGTGATGATTCACATGATGGATCACATGATGATTACCTGTTCTGTTCATTCCCTTTGGGGTACCTGGCATTAGCCACTGTCGGAAGGCAGGATACTGGACTAGATGGACCTTTGATCTGACCCAGTATGGCTGTTCTTATGTTCTTATGTGGCTCTTACATGGTTCCATCATGATGAACTAGCCTGTTTTTGGAACAGGTGAAATACGTATTACTCAACAGTAGAAGGGTAACCAGGCGCAATACTTTCCTTCAGAAATGGAAGAGATTCTGCATATGGTGCCAAGACAAACGAACTGCTGCAGTTTCCACACCTCTGGTCTTGATATTGGACTACTAGTTGAAACTAAAACTGTCTGGACTATCCATTAGTTTGATCAAAGTAAATCTAGTGGCTGTTACCACTTTCCATCACAAAATTGATGCAATGTTTACCCTGATGTATGCGCACCCACGCCACATTGAACCTGAACCTGGTATTATGGTGCCTTACCAGGCCCCCATTTGAACCGTTAGTGACATGGTCTCTGACACACCTATCAATGAAGGTGGCATTCTTAGTATTTATTACATCGACCCGCCGTGTGGATGAGGTAGGGGCTCTCATGGCCCACCCACTCTATACCATTTTCTTCAAGGACAAGGTCACTCTAAGACCACATTCAAAATTTATACCTAAAGTATCTTCGTCCTTCCACATAAATCAGCCAATCCATCTCCCAGCATTCTTTTCTAAACATCATTTGTGTGCAGAGGACTCCATAGTAGATACCCTGGATGTCAGATATGCATTAGCATTCTACTTCAATAGAACTAAGCTTTTCAGAAAATCACCAAGGCTTTTTGTTTCTATCATGGAGCATTCTAAAGGCTCCACGATCTCCACACAGAGATTATCAAAATAGATTTCAGGCTGCATTCACCTCTGGTACCAACAAAAGTATCTGCTACCCCCGTCTGGGATCAGAATTCACTCTACCAGATCAATAGCAACTTCAGTAGCCTTCCTAAATAATGTTCCACTCATAGACATATTAGAGCTGCTGCCTGGGCATCTGAACACATGTTCACAATACGCTATGTTAGTGCCCAGAGGTCAGGCTCCGATGCACTGCTAGGACTGGACATCACTCGAAGAAGATGGAGGGCGGGGGGAGGGATAGCTCAGTGGTTTGAGCATTGGCCTGCTAAACGTAGGGTTTTGAGTTCAATCCTTGAGGGGGCGATTTAGGGATCTGGGGCAAAAATTGGGGATTGGTCCTGCTTTGAGCAGGGGCTTGGACGAGATGACTTCCTGAGGTCCCTTCCAATCTTGATATTCTATGATTCTATGATAAGATTCTATGATTCTCTGTGCAGTAACTCAGGTTCTTCGAGATTTGTGTTACTGTGGGTGCTCCACTACCCACCATGCTCCCCTCTACTTTGGAGTTCTAGTTTGGACTCTACGATAGAGAAGGAACTGAGGGGGTCAGGTCACGCACACACTAGATGAGGCACCATCAGCACTGTGAGACAGGGACCACGCATGCGAACCTGGATGGACACTGCTGATAAAATTCTCTGATCAAAGGCACAGGGACACACCAACACCTGAAGTGGAGCACTCACATCTTGAACAAATTCAGTTACTGCACAAGATGAGTAACCATCTTTCTTCTACTGTAGCTGTTTGTACCACTGTTTAAATAACATAATTTATTCTAAACCTAGTTTCACAGGGGAAAAAAAATAATAAATCTTAAGGATTGTCTAAAACAGTTGTTCTCAACCATGGGTACATGTCCTCATTTGCAGAAACATTGAGGTCTGGGACATCTGGGTCCAGATCAACAAAGGTATTTGGGTGCCTAAGTTTCAGTTTTGGGCTCCACTGTGATATATAAAACTCTCACTCATCTGCTACCTAATCCTGTAGGCTCCTAAACTTACTTGGTGCCTAAGTTTTCAGGGGAAAAGATCCCTAGGCACCTGTATTTCTGCCTCTGGGCATGTGCACTGCTGCATCAATCTAGACATCTGAATGTCTGTCTGCCACCTAAGCCCCAGTGCAGTCCATAAACTGGGGGGAGATAGAAGCGTATCTAGTTTCCCTGTGGGGCTCAATTCAGTAGGTGTGCTCACATCTAACAGATCAGTCCCCATATAGAATCAATCCAAAGGAGTTGGCGGTATTGGTGGTGTTGCCCACCTTATAATTTTTTGACATTGGTTAGACCTCTCACCCTTATAATATGGGAGACCCAGGCTCAATTACCCCTCTACCTGAAGAGGAGGAAAGAATTTGAACAGAGTTCTCCCTCACCTCTCAGGAGAGGGCTCTAACAACAGGGCTGTGAGATAATTGGATGTGGGTCTCACTCACTCTCTCCTGTTGAAGCAGTTCCATTATGTATAAATAATTATTCATTGGAACAGGGAGACTGGACCCTGGATCTCCCACCTCCCAGGTGGTTACCCTAATCAATGGACTGTAGTGTCATTCTCAATCTCTGTGGCCCAATGTCTCTCTAAGAATTTATCCATAGTGAAACAGCTTCAACAGGAGATAGCGAGACCCACATCAAAAGAATATTTGTTAGCCTAGTGGTTAGAGTACTCTGCTGAGAAGTGTAAAAGACCCCTGTTCAAATCCTTTCCCTCCCTCAGGCAGAGGTGGAAATTGAACCTGGGTCTCCCACATCCAGGATGAGTGTTCTGACCACTGACTAAAAGCTATAAGATGGGCACCATTTCCCTCCGTTCTGTGTGGAGTGCGACAGGTATCTAATTCATTCGCATCAGAAATGACTTAGGTGCTTAAACTGCTAGACTCCGAGAGGTGTTCCCATCTGTTGATTGCTAGCAGAGCTAGGTGCTTCCAGAAGCTGGGAATGGGTGACGGGGGATAGATCACTTGATGGTTCTGTTCTTCCCTCTGAGGCACCTGGGATTGGCCACTGTCAGAAGGCAGGGTACTGGGCTAGATGGACCATTGGTCTGACCCAGTTTGGCTGTTCTTACGTTACCTGTGGCCTGGACTTAAGTGCCTAACTCTATGATAAACCTCTCTTGTTAGCATCTCCTATTAGGCAGCGAGTCATCTGAACTAGTCAAAGTCCTGGCTTTTGTGAATCCCATTCTTAGGTACCCTGTTTCACCATTCATTGTATAGCAGTAGTGGGCAACCTGCGGCCCATCAGGGTAATCTGATTGTGGGCCGCGAGACATTTTGCTGACATTAACTGTCTGCAGGCACGGCACACCCCCGCAGCTCCCAGTGGCCTCAGATCACTGTTCCCGGACGGTCAACATCAGCAAAATGTCTTGCGGCCTGCAATCAGATTACCCTGATGGACCGCAAGTTGCCCACCACTGTTGTATACGGAGCCTAGGCACCTAAACCAGATGTTGTAGTTCTCTGTATTGTTTCAGTGATTTTCTAGGTGCCTAAAAGTTAGGCATTGCAATGCCTACGTCTCTTTGTGGATCCGGGCCTTGGATAGTTATTTGATTGCATAACTGATCATAATTTTCAAGGCACTATAGTGCACAAGCTTGAGGTTACCTGGCTTTTACAGAGAGTTGTTATATATTTCTTTATTGTATTTTTCACTATTCTAGGCAGGGGGTCCAGTCCCCTGCTGCCAGTGAAGATGTTCATAAACTGTTCAGGGTTTACGCCAATACAAGTGTAAGGGGAGGTGGAAACAAGTAAGGATTTGCAGACTTTACCTGTATAAGATCTTCTAAGTCTCAGGTTCTCACAAACAAATTTTTGGATGGCCTCAGAGTGCGGCCACCAACTCTTGCTGGGGGCCACTCTGACACTTTTCCCTAAAATACTTAATTAACTTTTAGAAATAAATAAATATGCACATATACATGTCCAAATCAAAGTAATTTATTATGTAGGGGTTTTTTTTTTTTTTTGCAGAGTCAAGAATAAAAATAATGTACAGTTGTCTCTATTCTTTACTGGACCTAAACAAAATAGAAGCAAAAATATGGTGCTTTGCACGTTCTTCTTTTTTGTTGTTGTTTCTTTTGCTTTTTTGATTGCTTTTTTTTAATACTTGCTAGCCAGTCAGTCTGCTGCTGTGAAAAGTGATACTTGTATGTTAATATGACTCTTCATAGCCTCCCAGCTAGCTACTAAGTCTGTTGTGAAAAGTGATATTAACAATCATAGAATCATAGTAGACTTGCTCAGTGACAGGGAGGCACCTGCCACTGCATGGCCGAGGGTGGGGGCCAGGACCCGAGCCCGAAGCCCTGCGGCAGGATCCTGGAGCCCAAGCCCCACAGCTGGGGGATGGAGCCTGCTGCGGCACGGCCAAAGTCTAGGGCTGGAGAAAACAGCAGGGGTTGGGTGAGATTAGCCTGGGGCTGGAGCCGAAGCCTGTTGCCACGTGGCCGAAGCCCGGGACCAGAAGAGGCAGGGGGAGCCAGGGATGATGGCAAGGGGTGTTGAACCTGCACAGGGGATGGGGTCTGGAGACAGCTTCAAGTCCCATGGCAGGAGCCCAAAGCCTTACAGTCACAGAGCCCGCTGGCGTGTGGCCAGAACCTGAAGCCCCGCAGCAGGAGACTGCCATGCACCACCCCCAGGAAGGTGGGGAACTCACTGGCTGCCTGCTCCTCCAGTGTTTGTCTCTCCAGAGGCTGGGCAGGGCCCAACCTTTGCTGGTGGCCTGATGGTAGGGTCCACTGCTTTGTTGTGTCTCCCCCCTCCCCGCCATCACTGTCCAGGAGGCTGTGGCCACAAGAAAAGCCCCTGGTGGCTGTATGCGGCCAAGGTGCGTATTTGAGAAACTCTGTTCCAAGTAATTTGTACGGGTACAAGTTGGCAAAAAGTGTCATTGAATCCACCTCCAGATAAGCCGTATTTTGCAGGCTCAGATCATTAATATTTAGGGTATGTCTACAGTACAAAATTAGGTTGTTTTTATAGAAGTTGATTTTTAGAAATCGATTTTATACAGTCGATCGCATATGTCCACACTAAGTGCATTAAGTCGGCAGTGTGTGTCCTCCTACCATGGCTAGTATCGACTTATGGAACGGTGCACTGTGGGTAGCTATCCCACAGTTCCAGCAGTCTCTGCCACCCACTGGAATTCAGGGTTAAGCTCTCAATGCCTGATGGGGCAAAACATTGTCGTGGGTGGTTTTGGGTACATGTCATCAGTCGCCCCTCCCTCCGTGAAAGCAACGACAGACAATCGTTTTCCGCCTTGTTTCCGTGCAGACGCCATACCATGGCAAGCATGGAACCCGCTTAGCTCAGCTCACCATCACCGCTGCTGTTGTGTCCTGGGTGTTGCTGTCAGCAGATGGTGCACTACGACTGCTAACCATCATCATCCACCGCTTCCGCTGCAACTCTGCTCTCCTGCTCTTGTAAATGAGCTCAGTCTCAATAGCAAATTTCTCCATGTTGTTGTCATCCACCGCTTCCACTGCAACTCTGCTCTCCTGGTGCCATGAATCCACTTCGCAGGTCCTCTTGTCATTCTGTATAAATGTCTATTCTTACGGCATCCGTCGTCATCCACCGCTTCCGCTGCAACTCTGCTCTCCTACAGATGCAATACCCTGGCAAGCATGGAGCCCGCTCAGCTCACTACTGCTGTTGTGAGCATTGTAAACTCCTCACGCATTATCTTGGAGTATATGCAGAACCAGGCTAAGAGACGCCAGCATGAGGATGATTTTGATGAGTGCATGGACACCGATGTTCCTGAAAGCATGGGCTGTGGCAATTGGGAGATCATGGCGGCAGTGGGGCTGGTTGATACAGTGGACCGCCGATTCTGGGCCTGGCAAACAAGCACAGACTGATGGGACCACATAGTGCTGCAGGTATGGGACGATTCCCAGTGGCTGCAAAACTTTCACATGCATAAGGCCACTTTCCTGGAATGCTGTGAGTTGCTTTCCCCTGCCCTAAAGCGCAGGAATACCAAGATGAGAGCTGCCCTGACAGTTGAGAAGTGAGTGGCGATACCCCTGTGGAAGTTTGCTATGCCTGACTGCTACCTGTCAGTCGGGAATCAATTTGAAGTGGGCAAATGTACTGTAGGGGCTGCTGTGATCCAAGTAGCCAATGCAATCATTGACTTTCTGTTATCAAGCGAAGTGACTCTGGGAAATATGGAGGTCATACTGGAATGCTTTGCTGCAATGGGGTTCCCTAACTGTGGTGGGGCGATAGGTGGAATGCATATCCCTATCTTGGCACTGGACCACCTTGGCAACCAGTAAGTAAAACACAAGGGGTACTTCTCAATGGTGCTGCAAGCACTGGTGGATCACAAGGGACGTTTCAGTGACATCAACGTGGGATGGCTGGGAAAGGTGCATGATGCTCGCATCTTTAGGAACTCCTGGCTGTTCGAGCAGTTGTAAGAAGGGACTTACTTCCCCGATCAGAAAATTACCACTGGGGATGTTGAAATGCCAATAGTTATCCTTGGGGACCCAGCCTACCCCTTGCTCCCATGGCTCATGAAGCCGTACACAGGCAACCTGGACAGTAGTAAGGAGCTGTTCAACTATAGGCTGAGCAAGTGCAGAATGGTGGTAGAATGTGCCTTTGGACATTTAAAAGCTCGCTGGTGCTGTTTGCTGACTAGGTTAGGCCTCAGCGCAACCAACATTCCCATTGTTATTGCTGCTTGCTGTGTACTCCATAATATCTGTGAGAGTAAGGGAGAGACGTTTATGGCGGGTTGGGAGGTTGAGGCAAATTGCCTGGCATCTGATTTTGAGCAGCCAGACACCAGGGTGGTTAGAAGAGCACAGCAAGGCGTGCTGCGCATCAGAGAAGCTTTGAAAACCAGTTTAGTGACTGGCCAGGCTGCGGTGTGACAGTTGTGTGTATTTCTCGTTGCTGCAAACCTGCCCCCTTTGTTGATTTTAATTCCCTGTAAGCCAACCACCCTCCCCCCTTCAATCACAGCTGGCAAAGGAAATGAAGTAACTATTGTTTTGAAACCATGCGTTCTTTCTTTATTAATTTTTTAGAAAGTGAGATAACTGACAAGGTAGCCTGGATTGGGTGGGGTGCGGGATGAGGGAAGGACAAGGCCACATTGGTTATTGTAGTCACACTACAAATCAAAACTGTTTGAATTACAGCCTTCTGTTGCTTGGGCCATCCTCTGGAGTGGAGTAGCTGGGTGCCCGGAGCCTCCCCCTCAGCATTTTTGGGCGCCTAGGTGAGGAGGATATGGAACTTGGGGAGGAGGGCAGGCGGTTATACAATGGATGCAGTGAGGGTCGGTGTTCTTGTTGGCTTTCCTGCAGCTCCCACAGACGCTTCATCATGTCAGTTTGCTCCCCCATTAGCCTCCGCATCGCCTCCTGCCTCTGCTCCTCATGCTCCTACCTCTGTTCTTCGCGCTCACGTAATGCTTTCCTAGCCTCTAACACTGAATGTCTCCATGAATTCAGCTGTGCCCTATCAGTGCGGGAGGACTGCATGAGCTCGGAAAACCTGTCATCGCAAGTGCATTTTTTTTGCCTTCTAATCTGCGATAACCTCAGGGAGAGAGATGATAGGGGGAGCCTAGAAACATTTTCTCCTGGGGGGAGATAAAAAGGGAGAGTAAAATTTAAGATGATACATTTCTGAGAACAAAAGGGAGACTCTTTCACAGTGAATCAAGCAATTCACAGCAGACAGCACAAGTGCTTTAGGTACAGGGTCGTATTTTGCCTTTTATATTGAGCACCTGCCATTATGATGACAGATCACAAACAGCTGGGCAACAGAATTCAGTTTCCAGGCAGCCATGGTAAAGCTTTTGGTATGCGGGGTTGACTTCTTGTGCCTTCATAACATGTGGGAATGGTTTCAAACTGCAGCACCATCCTTTCCCATAGCAAGCAATGGGTTGGGTTTCACATTTAAAAGGAGGGGCTTCGGTTTTCGGGTGGGTGTGCAGAACACACCTTCCCCCCCCCACCCCACTGCGTGGCCATTCTCCGGGATGATCCCTTTTCGCCAAGCGCAAACAGCCCAGCATGAATGGGGTTCTTTTACTGTTCCCTTACAAAAATTTCTGTATTTTAACCAGGTGACTATGAATGATATCACTCTCCTGAGGCTAAAACAGAAAGATATAGACCAAATGTTGATTGAATGCGAGCAAAACCTAGGACCATTCGCTGCCATGCTTTGTGCTGCAATGATTCCAGAATACTTTCAGAGTACCTCTAGGAGAGCTTCATGGAGATGTCCCTGGAGGATTCCCACTCCATCCCCAAACCTATAAACAGACTTTTCCAGTAGCTGTACTGGCCATGAATGCATCCCAATTTTTCAGGGCAAATCAAACATTAAACACTATTGCTTTTAAACCCTGTACTGTAGTTACAAATGTGCACTCACCAGAGGTGCCTTCTCCAGCTTCAGGGTCGGGGATCCCTTGGGAGGGTATTGACTCCAGGGTGATGGAAAGGTCCTGGCTGTCAGGGAGAACAGATTCACTGCTTGCCTGCTGCACATTCTTCTCCTCCTCCTCCTCCTCTTCCACAAAATCCTCCTCCCCCCTTGCAGGTGTCCATGGACAGTGGTGGGGTAGTGGTAGGGTCCCCTCCTAGAATGGCATGCAGCTGGTCATAGAAGCAGCATATATGGGGCTCTGACCCAGAGCAACCATTTGCATCCTTTGTCTTTTGGTAGGCTTGCCTGAACTCCTTAACTTTCACGCGGCACTGCTGTGCATCCCTGGTTTAGCCTCTCTCCAACACGTCCTGTGAGATTTTGGCAAATATATTTGCATTTCTTCTTTTTGATCGGAGTTCTACCTGCACAGATGCTTCTCCCCATACAGCAATCAGATCAAGTGTTTCCATTTCAGTCCATGCTGGAGCTCGTTTGTGATTCTGGGGGGACTGCTTGGTCACCTGTGCTGCTGAGCTCACTACGCTGACCAAACAGGAAATGAAATTCAAAATTTCCCGGGGCTTTTCCTGTGTACCGGGCTAGTGCACTGGAGTTCAAAGTGGTGTCCAGAGCGGTCACAATGGAGCACTCTGGGGTAGCTCCTGGAGGCCAATACTGTCGATTTGCATCCGCACTACCCCAAATTTGACCCAGCAAGGTCGATTTTAGCGCTAGTTCCCTCGCCAGGGAGGAGTACAGCAGTCAATTTTAAGAGCCCTTTAAGTCGACAGAACGGGGTTGGTTGTGTGGACCCATTCATTTTAAAATCGACCTAACGTGGCTAAATTTGACCTAACCTCGTAGTGTAGACCAGACCTTTGTGCGAAAAAGGACTGGCCAAACAATTGATAGGTAATGAAAGAGTAGAAGTTATTATACCACAGTTCCTTATGCAGAGGTGCTTCCAAGAACTCATTTTGATGCTTCAACATGTCATTTTCTATATTGTTACTTGAGCTGCTTAAGCATGTGCAGAATAAAGTAGGAAAGGAGTTGATTGGTATTGCTGTACTCCAGTGAAGACACCTGTCTTACTGTAAGTGTTACAATAAATTGGACTGTGTATGACTTTACTTGCTTAGTTTGTTAAACATGTTTAGTATTTTCTGTGATTTATAAACAGTAGAAATGTTGAAGCAGGATGCGAAATCTATACAGACTTTTATATCAGAAGTTTTAAAAGTAGTTGATGCACAGACAGTATTCTCTTTAGAGGCTTTTGACTTAATGTATTTAGCCAACAACATTTCTCTGAAAAAGTAAACGTTCAGATACTTAATTTGAAAATTCATATACTGGAACAACCAGTTTTTGCTTTGTAGAACTTAGAAAACTTGTGCAGCTAGTTTGTATCTTAATTTTGTTTGAATTTATTTGTTACAATAAATTGAATGTTGAAACTAGTGTTTTGTAATCTTGTCTTTAAAATTAGGGTGCAATGCACTACAGGATTTAGTCATTAAGCACCATCAAATAAAATATGGCAAGAGAGGATACAACTGGTTTGTAGTCTGTTTAGACTTAAGTATGAAGCCATTAAGCTATCATATTCCTATTTCTGATAGATTTTGGTCAGTGAATAAGTAAAAATATATAATCCCTGATTAAATGAGGTCTCAAACTGTAGTTCATGGTACTGATAGTATTTTAAAATAACTGAGGTCAACCCATTTTCTGTGTTTTTTAAACTAATGTATTACAGTGGTAGATGCTTTTGTCTGTTCTTATCTCAGTTGAAATTAATGTAACTTGTCATAAGTAGGTTGCTCCTAAATGTAAAATTGCTTAAGGCTATCTTTTACTAGTGTGCTGTCTATTGACTTCTACACAGATTTGCTCTTATTTTGCTAGGCTATTAGCAAGTGAAGCATTTTAATATTCCATTTTAAAAAAAGGAGCTATTCAGAGTTGTAGGATTCATTGCCTTGAAAAATATCTATAGTGTGACTAGTGAGGTTGTATCTAGCATCTTTTGTTTTTTCATGCAAAATTCTTTTTTAAGAGGGGGAGGGATAACTCAGTGGTTTGAGCACTGGCCTGCTAAACCCAGGGTTGTGAGTTTAATCCTTAAGGGGGCCATTTAGGGATCTGGGCCAAAAATTGGGGATTGGCCCTGCTTTGAGCAGGGGGTTGGACTAGATGACCTCCTGAGGTCCCTTCCAACCTTGATATTCTATGATCATCTACTGTTGACAACCAAAATCAGTTTGTAGAACAGAAAAATGTATTTTTTTCAGAAGTTATTTCTCTGTATCTTTGGTTTTGAGAGGTATTTTTTTCTAATTTTCAGTAATGTAGTAGTTAGATATTTTAGTGACTTCAGATCAAATATATTCTAGTAAGTAGAATTTTCTATTTTGAGTAGAAACTTACAATTGTTAATGATTCAGATTATTTATCTACCATACACGCATTATTTGAAAGGAGACAAGTAAAACATTAGCTACAATTAAAAGAAAATAGTAAACATCCTGGCATAAACAAACATTCAGAGAACCATTGTATGTTTTCCAAATCTTTTGTATTGAAACTGTTTATAAAATCAAGCTCATAAACATTTATTTGATATGTTTTTCTTTTTTTATAGAAATCTATTTCTTTACAGTTTCAAAAGTACTTTGTTGCACTTTTTCCTGATTTAGCTGTTTAAAACTTTTAATTTATAATTATAAATTATAAAAGATTTTTGTGATTTAAAAATATACAATTATGCCTATTCCAGGTTCTTGGCATGCTGGCAAACTGTTAAACATGAACTCATAACAATAGGATATAATGGAAAACAAAACCAGCGTGATGCTTTAAAGCTTAACTATTTTGCAAAAAAAAAAAAACCAACACCCCCAATCCCAGAAACACCCAAAATTCCACATTCTAGAAATCTCGGACCTTCCCAAATGTCTAAAAAGATAGACTTTGAGGAGTGCCTGAAGTTCTCCAGATTCATGCAATTTCAAAGTTGGGGGTGGGGAGAAGAGTGAGTTTTGAAGTCAGAAGGCTCTCATGGAAAATGTCCTGCCAGCAGCTCATTTTCATAAACTAGGGATGTTCAAGCTCTAGCATCTCCAATGATTGACACTGTGGCAGCATCGTGTGGGGAGATAGGTGGTCTGTCTCTCTAGCACAGGGGTGGGCAAACTTTTTGGCCCGAGGGCCACATCAGGGTTGCAAAACTGTATTGAGGGCCAGATAGGGAAGGCTGTGCCTCCCCAAACAGCCTGGCCTCTGCCCCTTATCCAACCCCTCCCACTTCCTGCCCCCTGACTTGCCCCCCTTAGAACCCCAGACCCATCCAACCCCCCCACTCCTTGTTCCCTGACTGCCCCCTCCCAGGACCCTGTGCCCCTAACCGCCCCCTGGGACCCTCCATCCCTGTCCCCCGACTGCCCCAACCCCTATCCACACCCCCGCCCCCTGACAGGCCCCCGGGGACTCCCATGTCTATCGAACCCTCCCTGCCCCCTGACAGCCCCGCCCCATCCAACTGCCCCCTGTCCCCTGACTGCACCCTGGAACCCCCTGCCCCTTATCCAACCCCCCTGCTCCCCTCCCCGTTACCATGCCGCTCAAAGCAGCATGTCTGGCAGCCACACCGCCCGGCCGGTGCCAAACACACTGCCGTGCTGCCCTGCAGGAGTGCACAGCCCCGCTGCCCAGAGTCCCACGTGGCGGCGTAGGTGTGGGGGAGGGGGGAAAGCAAGGGAGGGGCGGGCGGCTAGCCTCCCTGGTCGGGAGCTCAAGGGCCAGGCAGAATGGTCCCAGGGGCCGTAGTTTACCCAGCTCTGCTCTAGCAGATTTCAAGATATTTAATAAGGCTTTATAGTTCAAAATCAACAGTTTAAACACCGTCTAGAGTTCAGAAGGCAGCCAGTGGAGATCTTGAGGCACTGGTGTCATGTACTCACAAAAGGATTCTTCACTTACTAATTGGGCTGTTTCTTTCTGTGTAAGCTTCAGCTTCCAAATCGTTTTAAGGTTTAGCCCCATTTAGAGCACATTGTATTAATTCATTCTTGAGGTAACAAAGACATAGACCACAGCAGTATGTTCCACACCAGAGGTAAACTGCTATCCCCACTGAAGTTAATGGGGGCAGGATTTCATCCCATGAGAGATGTTCTCAACCTTCTGTCCAGATGCAGATTGTGAAAAGCATTCATTCAAAGCTACTGGACATCTAACCAGATCCCAAGATGTTCATCCAAGTTACAATTGATGGACAGATATCCTCTATGAAAGGAAGCAATATGTTTGTTATATTCTACAGTTCCTCTTTGAGTGATTTCTCATATCGATTCCAATTAGGTGTGTGTGCGCCGCGTGCACAGTTATCAGAAAGTTTCTACTCTAGCAGCATCCGTCAGGTTGGCCGTGGAGCCCCCTGGAGTGGCGCCCTCATGGTATTCAATATATGACCCTGCTGACCCAGCCCCGCCTCAGTTCTTTCCAGTGATGGTTGTTGGAACTGTGGCGTCTTGCTTTGCAAACTCTCCATGTTTCCCTAGCATTTTGACTGTTTGTACTTCATAGTTCTTAGTTAGTTCTTATAGTGAGCAGTTAGTTAGCTGTTGAACTGGGGTGTTTACTCTCCACCCTGACCGCATTCTCCTTGGGGGGCTTACATGCCCAAGTCCCAGGGGTTCAAGTCTTGCCACAAGCCCATGCCAACGGGCGATCCCCATGACACTTGTTTAAAGTGTGTGGGGGAAGCACACCAAACAGACAAGTGTACGACTTGTAAAGCGTTTCACCCCCGAACAAAAAAGGAGCGAGACTTTCACCTCAAGCAAATCCTTATGGAGGCGGCACTCAGACCGCAATCTACATCGGCTCGGCAAGACTCGGCACCGAGCTCATTGGTGCGCAGCACCCTGGAGGCAGTGGTAGAAGTGGCACCGTGGAAAGACTCTGGGAGAGACTCACAGCACTGTGGTCCCCAGCACCAAAACTAGAGGGATCGACCTGGCACCGGTCTCACTTCCTGGCACAAGAGCGGCACCAGGAGCAGGGAAGGAGTGGATCTCTGGCTTAGATACCCACCCCTTTGGAGCTGGCCAGTGGGGTGCGTCCCAAAGAGGAGCACTCAGTGCCATAGTCTTTGGAGATGACACTGTCAACTTTGGCCCTGCACTGCTCCCCAGCCTTGCGGCACCGCTCCCCAGCGTGGTGCCACTCACCAGTCCAGCTCCGCTCTGCACCGCCCTGGCCATCACAGTCCCGGTTCCCATCTTCAAACTCGGAGACGGGGTCTAGATACTCTGAGCCTGGAAGGCCTGAGTTGGTGGCAGGACCATGGCCTGCGCAGTGGCAGGGACCAGCGCAACGGCCATTTTGGACCCCATGGGCGTACCACCAGACCCAGGGCACCCAACTAAAGGTTCCCGGTCATCCACCTCTGAACCACGGATGCTGGAGGCTTCCGCCAGTCACCCCACCCAAGGGGTGCCGAAGAGGTACTATTTCCTTGCCCTCTCCTGGAACCAACCCCTGAGCCTGATCCAGGTGTGGCTGGCCCTGTCAATGAGGCAGGACAGGAGGCCCCTGGAGACCAAGAGTGTCAGGAGGACCCTTTTCCCCCATTAGCTTGCTCATCTTCCTTGCCAGACGAGGTGGTTGTAGGCACCTCCATCTTGGGACCACCCCACATAGACAGCTGCGCCCACCAGGACCTCCTTCACAGGTTGGCACGAAATATGGGCTTGCAGGCTGAGACTATGGTGGAGTTGGAGGACCCAATGGTCGACATTCTGGCTCCAGAAGGTCCATCGAGGGTGGCTCTATCTCTCATCAGGACCATACAGGTCAATGCTAAGATCATTTGGCAGACCTGGCCTCCATCCCTTCCACCGTGAAGGGCGTGGAGAGGAAGTATTTTGTCTCATCTAAGGGGTACAAATACCTCTTCACACACCCGCAGCCTTACTTGTTGTTGGTGGCTGCAGTAAATGAGAAGGAGAGGCAGGGACAACAAGACCCAGGACCTAAGTCCAAGGACGACAAGCGCCTCAGCAGTAGTGCTCCTATCTTCCTCGGCCGAGGCAGGACTTTTATAAGAGGAGGGACAGGAATGGCAGATGAAAGCCTTCCAACCCCCCGTCCGGGCAGGGCCAGTGCCCGACTAAACCATGGTCTGGTTCCAGGCATGCCTTTTGAAGGGGCACCTAAGGACGGCGCACCAGTCTCAATTCTGGATCCTTTCCTGTCTTTTTTTGAATAGTCTGTCCCACTTCTACCGTGCTTGGTCCCAAATAACTTCGGACTGCTGGGTCCTCCGTATGGCAGAAGTGAGATATTCTCTCCAGTTCTGCTCCTGTCCTCCCTTCCACCTCCCTTCCCTGTTCCTCTTTAGGGACTCTTCTTATGAACAACTCCTTATCCAGAAGGTGCAGGTGCTCCTCGCCTTGGGAGCGGTGGAGGAGGTTCCTCAGGAACTCTGGAACAAGGGATTCTACTCCTGATACTTCTTAATCCCCAAGGCCAAAGGGGGCCTCAGACCCATTCCAGATCTCCGAGGACTCAACAAGTTCATGGCAAAGTTGAAGTTCCATATGGTCTCCCTGGGCACCATTATTCCCTCTCTGGATCCGGGAGACTGGTACACTGCCCTCGACATGAAAAACGTGTACTTCCATATAGCGATTCGATCTGTGCACCAGCGATTCCTACGCTTCGTGGTCGGCCACAAATATTATAAATTCATAGTCCTTCCATTCGGCCTCTCAACAGCCCCCTGAGTGTTCACCAAGTGCATGTCAGTCGTGGCCACTTTCCTCCATCGGAGGCATATGCAGGTATACCCCTACCTCAATGACTGACTGCGCAGGGACCGCACCAGGTGGCAGGTGGTGTCTCAAATCGGGTGAGTCAGATCTACATTTGAGTGACTAGGTGGTCTCCTCAACTTGAGGAAATCAACCTTGGAACTGACCCAAAGAATATAATTCATCGGGGCAGTGTTAGACTCGGTTCAGGCAAGAGCACGTTTGCTAGAACCCCGTTTCCAAGCCATCATGGACATCATTCAAGGCCTCCGGCAATACCCAACCACTACAGCAAGGGGATGCCTGAGTCACATGGCTGCCTACAGTTATGTGACCCAGAACACCAGACTGAGGCTCAGGCCTCTACAGGCGTGGTTTGCTTTGGCCTACTGCCCGGGATGCAACAGCTTGAATTCAGTGGTCACGGTGCCAGGGCAGGTGTTCATGTCCCTTCAGTGGTGGCTCGACCCTCAGGCAATGTTTGAAGGAGTGCCCCTCAACAGCCCTCAGCCTTCCATGTCACTGGTAACGGACATGTCAGCTCTGGGGTGGGGGGTGCATTTGGGAGACCTCCAAACGCAGGGTCTTTCGTCAGAGTACGAGCTCTCCCTCTATATCAACATCAAGGAGCTGAGGGCTGTGCAACTAGCATGCCAGACTTTTCAGGCCCGACTACGAGGTCAGTGCGTAGTAGTTCTAACGGACAACACCACTGCCATGTTTTACATCAACAAGTAGGGTGGAGCCCGTTCCTCTCCCCTATGTCAGGAAACTCTCTGGCTGTGGGAGTTCTGTGTAGCCCACTCAATTCACCTGGAAGCATCCCTTCTACCAGGAGTTCTGAATGTACTGATGGACCACCTTAGCAGGTCCTTCCAAGCGCACGAGTGGTCCATCCAGATGGACATCATAAACCTCATCTTCCAAAAGGGGGGTTTCCCCAGGTCAGCCTGTTTGCCACCCGGAGCAACAGGAAGTGCCCAATGTTCTGCTCCTTCCAGAGACACAGCCCAGGATCAAACACAGATTCATTCCTTTGACCCCCACTACAGAAAAAGGATGTGGGCAAATTGGAGAGAGTCCAACAGAGGGCAACGAAAATGATCAGGGGTCTGGGGCACATGACTTATGAGGAGAGGCTGAGGGAACTGGGCTCGTTTAGTCTGCAGAAGAGAAGAATGAGGGGGGATTTGATACCAGCCTTCAACTACCTGGAAGGGAGGTTCCAAAGAGGATGGAGCTCGGCTGTTCTCAGTGGTGGCAGATGACAAAACAAGGAGCAATGGTCTCAAGTTGCAGTGGGGGAGGTCTAGGTTGGATATTAGGAAACCCTATTTCAGTAGGAGGCTGGTGAAGCACTGGGATAGGTTACCTAGGGAGGTGGTGGAATCTCCATCCTTAGATATTTTTAAAGCCTGGCTTGACAAAGGCCTGGCTGGGATGATTTAGTTGGGGATTGGTCCTGCCTTGAGCAGGGGGTTGGACTAGATGACCTCCTGAGGTCTCTTCCAACCCTAATCTATGATTCTACCCTGGTCTACACCTTTCCCCCATTCCCTCTCCTGCACAAGGTCCTACTCAACGTCTGCAGGGACGGGGCAGAAATAATTCTGGACAGAATAAAGCATGGCCTGGACAATATTGGCACACCACGCTCCTAGAACTGTCAGTAGACACCCTGGTCATGTTGCCTTTCCTCCCCAACCTAATCACTCAGGACCGTGGTCGCCTTCATCACCCTGACCTGCAGTTCCTCCACCTCGTGGCTTGGAAGCTTCATGGCTGAATCCCATGGAGCTTCTGTGCTCAGAACAAGTAAGAGAGGTCCTCATCGGCAGCAGGAAGCCCTCCACTAGAGCCACATATCTGGCAAAGTGGAAGAGATTTACTTGTTGGTGTGACCAACGTCGTACATCTCTTCTCCAGGCACCTGTACCTCTCATCTTAGAGTACCTTCTGCACCTGAAACAGCAAGGGCTGGCAGAGTCCTCCATAAGGGTACATCTCGCTGCTATCTTGGCCTTCCACCCGGGAGCATGTGGTCGCTCCGTCTTTGCCAACCTGATGGTTGGTCACTTCCTCAAGGGTCTGGAACGCCTACATCCGCAGATCAGACAGCCTGTCCGTGTGTGGGACCTTAACCTGGTCCTCTCCAGGCTAATGGGGCCCCCATTCGAACGGCTGGTGACTTGCTCCCTTCTATAGCTGTTATGGAAGGTAGCCTTTCTGGTCGCCATTACATCTGCAAGGAGGGTGTCTTAGTTAAAGGCCGTTACCTTAGACCCACCTTATACGGTTTCCACAGGTATAAGGTGCAACTCAGACCTCACTCGGCCTTTCTTCCTAAGGCAGTGTCACACTTCCTCATTAGTCAGGATATTTTCCTGCCTGTTTTTTACCCTAAGCCTCATGATAGTAGCTGTGAGCAGAGGCTTCACTCCCTCGGGCACTAACATCCTACATCGAGCGCACTAAGCCATTCAGGAAGTCGAACCATTTGTTCATAGCAGTGGCAGACCGGATGTAAGGACTCCCAGTCTCATCTCAAAGAATATCCTCCTGGATCACATCATGCATCCGCATGTGCTATGAGCTGGCCAAAATACCAGCCACGGCTCTTATAGCACACCCCACGAGGTCCGAGACCTCATCAGTGGCATTCCTGACCCAGGTCCTGATACAAGAAATCTGCAGGGCAGCAACTTGGTCCTAAATATATTCACCTCTCATTTCGCCATCGTCCAGTATGCCAGGAATGATGCAGCTTTAGGTAGAGCGGTGCTCCTTATCAGCGATTCCATAACTCCGACCCCACCACCTAGGTAAAGCCTGGGAGTCACCTAATTAGAATTGATATGAGCAATCACTTGAAGAAGAAAAAATGGTTACTCACCTCCTCGTAACTGTTGTTCTTTGAGATGCTTTGCTTCTATCCATTCCAAACCCGCCCGCCTTCCCCTCTGTCGGAGTAACTGGCAAGAAGGAACTGAGGAGTTGGCAGGGTTAGGTTGAGAGTCATGAAGGCGCCACACCAGGGGGCTCCACAGCTGACCTGATGGGTGCTGCCAGGGGAAAATCTTGCCGACGACTGTGCACGCGTCACACACACACCTAATTGGAATGGATATGAGCAACACATCTCCAAGAACAACAGTTATGAGAAGGTGAGTAAACGTTTTTTCCTTCCTCTAACCTGCCATCTAAATCTTGCTCTTATTTTGATTGAGCTTCAATGAGCTTGCTCTCATCCTTGCCCTAAGATCACATTTACTAGGAGAGATAAAACCATGTGGTTAGGGCTTAATGAAATGGAGATATAGAACCAGGTGTTATAATCATATTGAAAACACGTCAGTCTATATTTTTTCATAACTGTCCTAAAGGCCCGATGTACACATCAAATAGAAGAGATAAGTGGAATTCTCCACCACCCTTGGTAGGTGCCTGTAGGGCTGAAAAGGAATTATCCAGTATTACATTTTGGATTCTCTCTGAAAGAAAGGAGCAGTGCCACCAAAGAAGAACTCTGTTGATTCCTGCGAGGGCATTTGATGAATTATCGACACCACATGATCAATGATATCAAAGGCATCTGATAGATGGATTAATTCACAATCTGTGATATTTTTACTGGGATAAGAGAATGAAAGGGTGAAAGAAAGTGTATAATAAAATGAAGTAAATATCTTAAATGACCCAAACTGTACCATAGAATCTCTATGGATAGTAATTCCATGCTCTAATAATAAGACTATAGCAGTAGGAATATATTACCGACCACCTGACCAGGATGGTGATAGTGACTATGAAATGCTCAGGGAGATCAGAGAGGCTATAAAAATAAAAAAAAAACCTCAATAATAATGGGAGATTTCAACTATCTCCATATTGACTGGGCACATGCCACCTCAGGACAGGATGCAAAGATCAAGTTTCTTGACACCTTAAATGACTGCTTCTTGGAGCAGCTAGTTCTGGAACCCATTAGAGGACAGGCAATTCTTGTTTTAGTTCTAAGTGAAGCACAGGATCTGGTCCAAGTGGTGAATATAGCTGGGCCACTTGACAATAGTGACCATAATATAATTAAATTTAACATCCCTGTGGCGGGGAAAACACCACAGCACCCAACACTGTAGCATTTAATTTCAGAAAGGGGAACTACACAAAAATGAGGAAATTAGTTAGAAATTAAAAGATACAGCGCAAAAAGTGAAATCCCTGCAAGCTGAATGGAAATTTTTTAAAGACATCATAATAGAGGCTCAACTTAAATGTATACCCCAAATTAAAAAACATAGTAAGAGAACCAAAAAAGTGCCACTGGGGCTAAACAACAACATAAAAGAAGCAGTGGGAGACGAAAAGGCATCCTTCAAAAAGAGGAAGTTAAATCCTAGTGAGGAAAATAGAAAGGAACATAAAGTCTAGCAAATGAAGTGTAAAAATATCATTAGGAAGGCCAAAAAAGAATTTGAAGAACATCTAGCCAAAGACTCAAAAAGTAATAGCAAATTTTTTTAAAGTACATCGGAAGCAGGAAGCCTGCTCAAGAACTAGTGGTGCCACTGGATGATAGAGATGCTAAAGGAGCACTCAGGGATGATAAGGTCATTGCGGAAAAACTAAATGAATTATTTGCATCAGTCTTCACGTCTGAGGATGTTAGGGAGATTCCCAAATCGAAGCTATTCGTTTTAGGTGACAGATCTGAGGAACTGTCCCAGATTGAGGTGTCATTAGAGGAGGTTTTTGGAACAAATTGATAAACTAAACTGTAATAAGTCACCAGGACCAGATGGTATTCATCCAAGAGTTCTGAAGGAACTCAAATGTGAAATTGCAGAACTACTAACTGTAGTTTGTAACGTATTATTTAAATCAGCTTCTGTACCAAATGATTGGAGGATAGCTAATGTGATACCAATTTTTAAAAAGGCAGCAGGTTTAAAACAAACAAAAGGAAGTATTTTTTCACACAACGCACAGTCAACCTGTGGAACCTCTTGCCAGAAGATGTTGTGAAGGCCAAGACTGTAACAAGGTTCAAAAAAGAACTAGATAAGTTCATGGTGGATAGGTCCATCAATGACTATTAGCGAGGATGGGCGGGGATGGTGTCCCTAGCCTCTGTTTGCCAGAAGCTGGGAGTGGGCGAAAGGGAATGGATCACTTGATGATTACCTGTTCTGTTAATTCCCTCTGGGGCACCTGGCATTGGCCACTTTCAGAAGAGAGGATACTGGGCTAGATGGACCTTTGGTCTGACCCAGTATGGCCGTTCTCATGTTCTTATTATGGACTGATCACTAGTTCCTGCAATTTGAGGTCCAATTTCTCCTGTGAGGGCAAGGAACCTGTTTTGATGGTGCATTCTCAGAGATTAATGGAACCTGAGCATTTCCAGATGACTCTGAGTACATTGTTTTCTCAATAGACCACTTTTTTATAGTCCTGCAAAGTTATTGAGTCTTTCATCCTCATGTATCAATAGTGTGGCCCCAAGTGTCAGCTTCCCCAGCTTTATGCTTACCAGTCATCCTGGTTTACAGATGACTGGCGACAGATTAGGCACAAGGAACAATGGTTGGAGTGCAAGTCCCATGTTTGACTGCATCAAAAGTAATGGTTTTTTTGTTCGTTTATTTCTTATATTGTTGCACGGCACAAGAAAAGGAGTGTTTTTTTTCCCTCCACCACAGCACTCCCAAAATCTCAATCAGCAGATTTATTTTGGGTGGTGGGAGGCTTGATTCATCCAGGCCATCTCAGTGTTTAATGAAAGGTTTACATTTTAAAACTTACAATTTGAGATAGACAAGGCATTGTGCAACAGTTCAGGGATGGAAGGCTGTGGAGAAATTATGGGTGAGAACAAGATGCATTAGGAAGAACTTCTATAAGAAGTGGGTTTTAAGGAGGAATATGAAGGGACTACAGAGTGGGTGGATTTGATTTAAATCAGATTTATTTAAATCATGATTTAAATCACTAGTCAGCAAGACTCGATTTAATCATGGATTTCTACATAAAACTGAATTCTTGTTGTTTGGTATAACCTTTAATACATATTCTTCACAACTCAGAGATAGATGTAGGTTTCATTTTTAGAAGGTGTACACAATACATTTTTAAAGTGATTTATTCTGAAAACTTTTCAGCAAGTTTTACATATCAGATGTTTTATATATCAGAAAATGAATGATTGATTGGTTATTTCATTTACCAAAGGTAATTGAAGCAGATATTTATGAAGTCATTGGGAGGTGAGCTATCTCCAGTTCAACAGGTTAATCATTAATATTTGGAGGATTTTCTTGCCATGCTGTATTAGGAAGAGCACATCACCAGACAGACATTTAAATTGTTTTATTTAACTAAAACAGCATTATGTATTATGGATTTTTTTCTTCAACAGCAAACATATGCTTGTTTTGTTAAAACATTGTATGAATTTTTGAATTTAGTTAAACATTCAAGTTTTTTAAAATCAGGTTTGTTTTTGTTAAAATTGTTTTTTTTTTTAAAATACAAAAATTAAATCTATTATGTCAGCCAGGTGAACATGAGAAATTTAAAAGATTGGCTTCTGCAGCTAGCTCAGTCGTCTTCGCCGTCATTTTCCTGTTTGTTCATAATCTAGAAAAGAAAAACAAGCTTTCCTACTTTTTCAGTTCCAAAACGATTTCTCAATTTGGAATGAATTAGTCCAAAGGAAGAAAATAGTCTTTCTACACCAGCAGAAGAAGCTTATTGCTCTTAAAAGTGAGATTATCACTTCAACAGTCTCTGAATCCAAGTGCTTAAGTGTCTTCCACCAGTTCACTTGTGTGACTTTCTTTAAAACATTATCAGGAAACATATTTCTTGAATGGTTCACCCTTAGCTCTGAAGTTTATTGTAGTTGGCATTATGGAGGGATTATTGCTGGATGTGCATGTCATAGCCAACTCTTCTTCTTCAGCAGTTAAGGTTTGAATCTGGTTCCGAGTATTGAGAATATTTGCAAGAAAATGAACAGGAGATAGTGCTTGTCCCATTCTTTTTTTTTTAATGCTTGTAATTTAACTCTGTCATTGCATATTTCTCTTTTTAAGATCTCACTCAGTTCCTTCCAAATTTCAACAGCGTCAGCAATAAAACAGCTATTTCCCCGCATTTTGTTCAAGGCTACAGAAAGAGGCTTCAGGGTACTCAGGATGTGTTCAACATTTCTCTTAAGCCCAATGTTGAGAACTTTGTCTGTGAAGGTGCCATCTATTTTTTTACGATTTTGTTCACAAACTGTCGATCAGATTAAGCCAGTTCTTGATATAGTGCTCAAAACAGTCCACTACTGAGTTCCATCGCACGTCTTGTGGGAAACTTAGCTTGGTTCCTTCCACTTTTTGCATTGCAGCTTTGGTTGTTAGGGAAGTATTTTGCAATTTCAACAACATTAGCCTTTATTTCTGGAACATTGAAGTCTTTGGCTAGGCGGTGCATCAAATTAGCACTGCAACCATATGTTATTAGCTTGGGACTCCCTTCACTCTCTTCTAAATCATTTCTTCTTATCTTGGATACATTTGCAGCATTGTCTGTCTGTGACCAAGCTGAATACTAGACATTTGAATTTTTTTCCCACAGTTTGTTATAGCTTTTACTACTACTTCTTGTAAGTATTCTGCTGTCTGTGTGTTTTCTGATGTATCAATTGTTTATGTAAGGAAGACATTCCCTTCTCTTGTCACACAAGCACATACAAGAGGATCATTGTGTACATTGCTCCACCCATCAAGACTCAGGTTAACAATTCTACCCTCTAGATCTTTTGCACACTGCTCAATTTCTCTTTCATACACTTTATCCAGCAGTTTACCTGCGACATCTGCTCTGTTGGGTGGACTGTATCCTGGTCATAATGACTGAACCATGTTAATGAAGTGTGGGTCCTCAATCAGACTGCAAGGAGAGTTTGTTGCATAAACAAACCGGGCAATTTTTTCATTAATTACCTCTTTTTGTAATCTGCTGGTTCTTATCACAAACTTATTTATGGTTGTTTCTGGATGACGGAGATTTTTTCTTTTCGCTACAGGTGATATACTGTGGCTATGTGACATACATGATGTGACTGAAACATTATCATTGGCAGATAACTCTGAAACTATAGAAAATGATGGTGATCTTGAAAGTGGACAGTCTTCAGAAACCTGTATGTTGAGGATTGATTCTCCTAAACAAAATAATTCAATGCAGTTATTTAATTATTATTACCATACTGCTCATTTAGTATTACTCATTGCATCCACTGACACTCAGTACTACTTTAAAGGTGAAATTGTAAAAGGAAGATCTGCCTATTTCAGCTGTTGTTATCACATTTATTTTTTATCACAACTGCATCTAAAATGATAGTACCAGAGAGTAACTAACTACTATATTTTTTGCTCAAACATGAGAATTCAAGAATAGTCCAGAAGGAAGACAGGCAGTCCTTAAGAAAGTAGCATGAAATAAAAAAGTTTACCAACCTGAAGATCCTGCATGTTCAGACATGTTCCTTTCATAATCTTCAGTGCAGCTTCCTCTTGAGAAGGAACACTTTTCATGATGTTGTTTCATTCGGGCAACTAGGCCTTGCATTTCTTTGTTGCACTGTTTATATTTTGCATACCTGCCTGTCTTACCCACAGGCAGAGGAACTTCATTAAAATATTCCCAAACTGGGTCTCTCTTATGGCCTGCTGCCATGATAGGTTTTCCCTTCTAGTGAGAGAATGGTATTGGTAGATCTCAAATCAATGAAGGCTACACTCAGAAAGACCTCAAGACTTCTGGAATATGCTGCTCAAACAGTTTCACTTTTGTTTCTATTGCCTGTCCGTCCCTTCTCACATTTATCTCCAGACGACTTCTCCTTGTCCAGATCTATTCAGTCCCCAACAATCTTCTAATTATTGTACCTTTTGAAACTTTGTACTTTTAGAGAGAGGTAAGAGGTTGATTCTGTGTGTACAAATATGCAGAGGGACAATAGGGTTGAGATCTGTTATTTCTCACCCCTATATAGTATTTATTTATTTATTTACAAACATTTTTGCTGTTAACAAGCATGTTATCTCTGGAGACACAAATCCACAGTTTGAGAACTGCAAAACTAAGAATCTCTGATGGTATCTTCTAGCCTGAGCACTGAGTAAATAGAAAGATTAACCTAAATATTCTATACAGAATCCCCTGGAACCTCATAAGATTGGGTCCTTAATCCATGAACTGTTGGAACTCATTTATAAAACTTTTCTTAAACATTTAATGAATATATTGTCTCATACTGTAGAATGAGAATGTATAATCCCTATTTCATTATGAGATCTCTTTGAGCTATAATGTATCTTAATTAAAACTATCTTTAGATAGTTTTTTCCTCAAAAACCATTTTATCAAAAACCGATTTAAACAAAAAAATCAAATTTTAAAATTTTTTTTAAAGAAATCGTTGATTTTTATCCACCCTGAGTACACAGATATCATATGCCAGAGAAGTAGAAAGAATGCTGTTCCAAGTATATGGTGTAAAGCAGAGTGACAGAGACTGTGTGAGAGCAATCAGAAGACCTGCCTGAGAGGGAAGAAGGTATAAAAAAAGACAGGGAGAAAAGGTGTTGCATAGTGAAAACTTGGTGGTTTTTTTTTTTTTTTTTTGAAATGTCAAGATCCTGAGCAAAACAAGATGTGGTGAATGGGTGGGTGTAAAAAGATCATGGAGAGTTGAACGTAGGAGAGTTCACTCAGGAATTGGCAGTATGACAAGTAAATGAGGTAGGAGAATCTTGGAAGAGAGGAAAGTAAAGTTGAGAAAAGAGAGTAGATTTAAAGAGGAAGATGTGTGTATAGCGAGGGCTGTCCCTAGCTATTCTGGGGCCCTATGCAGCCCCTCCCCGTGTGTTTGTGTGGGTCCCCAGGCCTTCACATAGGGGGGCAGGGCTGGCTTGGGGGCCAGGGGGGAACCACCTCCGAGTACTCACCGGCGGCGCCACTAGGGCCGGGTCCCTGTAATTCCTGGTGCCGGAGAGTGCAGGCCCGGCCCTGCTGCAGGCCTCAGGGGAGGGGGGGGGGGGCTGGGGCTGATAAGGGCCAGGGAGAGGTGGGGCTGGGGTGGAACAGGGGTGAGAGAAGGCGGGGCTGGGTCAGAGCAGGGGCGGGGGCCATGAGGAAGGGGCACGGCAGGGGCTGGAACAGCATAGAGCTGCACAGGGCACCAGGAAATTTGGTGCCCCAAATTTTCTGGTGCCCTACACAGCTGCATACTTTGCGTATGGGTAGGGATGGCCCTGTGTATAGTAACTGGATTTCATTGAGCAGCAGAAGAGGCAAAATTGTAGATTAAAGATGCAGTCACAGCAGTGTGAGCAAGGAGGAAAGGAGTGGGCTAGTAAGTTTAGGGTAAAATGTAAAGACCATAGTATTGACTAAAGCCTCAAGAACAAGAAGGGAAGGAGGTAGCTAAGATCAGCAGTGTCTAATTGGTTGAAGATCACAAAAAGAATTGAGTGATTGGATGGGTGAGAGTGTTCAATGTTGCAAGAGTAACAAGTGTTGCAATGGGATTTGGAGAAATCAAAATGAACAGTTTAATAAAAGAACAGATTCAAAGTGAATGATGTGGTGACTGGGCAAGATAATTCAGATGAATTGTAGATTTGGAAATACGTGTCTTTAGAAGAAGTGTGGGGATTAATGTCAGGGGAATAAAGAGAGATATGTGTCAAAGTCTAAGGAAGATGAGTTGGGGAAGTAAGTTATGTATATTTGTGTGAAGAGTTGAAAGAAGAGCTGGATGGTACCTTGAAGAAGACAAAGAGATGGGAAGAAAAGGGAACTCATGACACACTCATTAAATCTGTTGATGGAGAATGGGGAGAACAGAGAGAAGTAGGCATTGATCATCAAAAGGAGTCTGGAAGAGCAGAAGACAGATGACAGAAGACAGATGTCATGGGTAAATCTTTTTCACAGTGTAAAGCATCGTTTTTCATAGAGCAAGTTGGCAGGTTTCACAGGATAATACTACATTTCATGAACATATTATAATGGTGTGTATCAACCAAACAACAAGCTTAAAATGTTTCAGTAGAAACCTGAAGAAAGAAAACAGAATTTTTGCTTTCTTTATCTTGTTGGAGCTCTACTTTAAGAATTGTAAAATCAAGGGTAACTTGTGATTTAGAATCTACTTCTTTTGGCTGCTCTGGGTAGGGCCTATCTTTGTGACTGGTATAGCGTCAAGTATAATTTGTTCTTAACTAATAATAATAAATATTGAAGTTTTTTGAACAGGTAACATAATGTATTTATATCCCAAAATACATATGTGGGCAATCCACAGAGTTAATGGTGCTTTTGGAACTACATCTTTTCCTTGACTACTTATGATTTTTAAACTTCATGTTCTTATTTTATATAAGCATGGGGGGGGTTTTTTTGGCATTTAATTTTTTAGGTATTGTCTTAAAGAGAAAAGGGACAAGTGGGGTCAGTGAGAAACACAACCTTTATTAGTATGCACTTCCTGGTTGCAGGGTATGTTTCTTGTAAGTACTGGACTAGTGCCTGTTTTAATTGTGTAGTTACATGAGCATTACTCCTGGGGAAATTCTGAACCAAAACGTTAAAAAATTGTGCACAATATTTTAAAATTCTGAATATTTTATTCGTTAAAATAACACAATATAATCATGCTGGTTACAATTATTTTGATCATTTATTTAAACTACAGTACAATGGATGGAGAATGGGAGTGGGGAGCATTTGAGGAAATCCCCAAACCCCCTCGGTCTAATAGTAATGTAGCTAGTATTGACCCTTTACTTCTAGTCAACAAATATATTCAGCCATATGCTCAGTGTTACATCACAGGCAACTGAAGAGCAAGCAAGGGCTGGGGACTCAAAACTCACAATTTATATTGGCTACTGACTATCTCCAGAAAGGTCAGTAGCAAACAGTTCATGGAGCACACTTTGATAGGAAATTTTTTCACTCCAAGAATTTAGACCAGTTCTAATCACTAAAGCACCATAAGCATTTATAAGGCCATACTGTCCTTTACAATAAGTCTCCTTTATACCACTTTGGCAATGTAAAGGAACCTTAAAATTTTTACACCTGTTTTATGCTCCGGGGGGAATTCACTGAGAACAATGGGAACAATTCACTAAGCAGGCAGGCTGCTACGTTCTGCTGTGCCTGAGGGGACAGAGCCTGCACCACACCTACCTCCTCAGAAAAACCCCAAAGCCCTGCCCCTCTACGCCAACTGTTGTGAAATAGTGAGCGAGAGGGACAGAGTGTTTCTCTCTCACACGTATGATTGCCCAGCCCTCCTGTCCCTGGTGGTGATTTACATCCCTACTGGTGCTCCAGGCACCCAAACTGACCTGCCTGCACTGCTGTGGAGGGGCGCATGATTGCTCTTGTGGCTTCCCTTTGCTTCCCCATCAGAAGTAATTTTTCTGCAGGGAAGCAAAGAAATCTGCGAGGGCTATGAATTCTGCGCATGCGCAGTGATACAGAATTTTCATAGAATCATAGAATATCAGAGTTGGAAGGGGCCTCAGGAGGTCATCTAGTCCAACCCCCTGCCCAAAGCAGGACCAATCCCCAATTTTTGCCCCAGATCCCAAATGGCCCCCTCAAGGATTGAACTCACAACCCTGGGTTTAGCAGGCCAATGCTCAAACCACTGAGCTATCCCTCCCCCCCCTATTTCCCAGGAGTAGAGCATGTATGTAATATAGTATTGATTAGTGGATGTGGCATGGGACCAAGAGCTTGTGTTCTAAGAACTCCTGGGTTCTAATTCCATCTCTGGCACTGACTATGCAGCTTTAGTGCAAATATTCATAGAATCATAGAATATAAGGGTTGGAAGGGACCCCAGAAGGTCATCTAGTCCAACCCCCTGCTCGAAGCAGGACCAATTCCCAGTTAAATCATCCCAGCCAGGGCTTTGTCAAGCCTGACCTTAAAAACCTCTAAGGAAGGAGATTCTACCACCTCCCTAGGTAACGCATTCCAGTGTTTCACCACCCTCTTAGTGAAAAAGTTTTTCCTAATATCCAATCTAAACCTCCCCCACTGCAGCTTGAGACCATTACTCCTCGTTCTGTCATCTGCTACCATTGAGAACAGTCTAGAGCCATCCTCTTTGGAACCCCCTTTCAGGTAGTTGAAAGCAGCTATCAAATCCCCCCTCATTCTTCTCTTCTGCAGGCTAAACAATCCCAGCTCCCTCAGCCTCTCCTCATAACTCATGTGTTCAGTACCTAACTTCTCTGAATCCGTTTCACATCTGCAAGATTGGGATAATAATACTTTGTTTTAGAAGTATGAAGATTCAGGTTTGTGGAGTACTATGAGGATGTTAAGTGCTATATAAAAGCTAAATATTATTTTGTTTGTTCATTATTTGCAGGTGTTCTTTTAGACTTTATACCAACTTTTCAAGTTAAAGAAACTTGGAGCAAAAGTCTACTTTCAAGAGTCTGACCTGTTGTAATATCAGTATTTAAAATTCTTGCAGTTTGTACAGTTTTATTATGTTTTGGCTGATGGCATTAAATAAGAGTGCAATTTTAGGTTTTGATCCAGGAAACTGCAGTACTCTTCAATGGAATGATAGGAACAGGAGACTCACAGCAAAAACATATGGCTGCAGAAATTCTGCTAAAGATCATGAAAAAGCCTAGAAATAATCAGATAGCAATAAAGATTAAAGGTGAATATTAATGGCCCAAAGCTCCATTTTGGAGATACGAATGCAGAAGTAGAAAACTTTAGATGGCATGCAGAGATCAGTTAATCAGCAGAATTTATCCTGCATTCTGCCCTTTGAGTTTCACAAATCTCTGTATGAATTTGGCTCTCTAAGGGGTTATCAAATCTTAATATTTGCCAAACATGTTCAGATTTAACCCATACATTGGTCTCTACTTAATCACTTTTCTGATTACTATATCCACCTTGTGAATGACTCATCCAAAATGGTCTCCCTAGTCATTTTTACAGAATATAATAACCAGCACAATACTCCAGTTATGATCAGTAAGAATCTGTTTGTATGCCAATTTTGCCAGATACATAATATTACAAATCTAAGCAAGAACGATTGTATGTATATTGGATTCTTAAAATAACTGAGTCTGAGTGGGTTGGTAGGCCTCATTCTGTGTTGCCCTGCACCTTGTATAATGATTTTACACTATAGCAGAGTGAGTGAAAAACATTAGAATTTTGATGTGAAAGTGTTTTTCTGCTCTTAAATGGCTACAAAACATGATTTAAACATGGTTTTAAAATTTAAATTGCTTTTTAAAATTCATATATATTGCTCATTCTTTACTTCCCATTTTATAGTCTTAAATTGATAAATTTGTTGATTTTTCCTTGTGTCTTTTGTTTCCTAATTGGTCTTAGAATTTCAGATTTTACATAGAGATATTTTCTACTAAGAAGTTTCATATTTAAAATGCTCAGCTATACTGAAAAAGATAAATCTAGGGCCTCATTAACATCCTTACTGTGAAGGGAACACAAACTCAAAATACAAAATTGATAGCCTGTGCTCTATTTACAACCACTTATCTTTCTTGACTTGTGGAAGCTTAACGTACAGGAAGCTGGAATGCTTCATCCAAGCTATACCCTGACACCAAAGTTTGCAGTTTGAAGTCCACTGGAGTTGTACTTCTGATCAGTTAGATGCTTTTTAAAATGTCACTGTGAAATGGCTAAGTATAAGCTTTAGGAGTCTAATTTTAGGCTTATATTTTTTACGTGTGTGTGTAAAAGGCTGATTTTCACGGCAGAGTTAACGTGAATGTAGATAACTCGAGTTAACTCCTCTTGAGGTAATCTTATTTGAATGAGAATGGCCACACTTCAAAATAATACTGGAACATCACACAGTGATTGGATTACTGCAAGAGCAATTGTGTTAGTAGCTGACAAGTTGTGCTAACTCAGGCTGTAGCCTCTACTCCCTGACAGGTCAGCCAACACAAACTAACAGCCCCACCAGGGCCGTCCTTAGGCATATGCAACATATGCGGCTGTGTAGGGCACCTGAAAATTTGGGGCACCACTGGGTCTCGGTGTCCACCCTCCTGGCTCTTCCTGTCCCTCTTTTATCATAGAATCTCATAGAATCTCAGGGTGGAAGGGACGTCAGGAGGTCATCTAGTCCAACTCCCTGCTCAAAGCGGGATCAGTCCCCAACTAAATCATCCCAGCCAGGGCTTTATCAAGCCTGACCTTAAAAACCTCTAAGGAAGGAGATTCTACCACCTCTCTAGGTAACCCATTCCAGTGCTTCACCACCCTCCGAGTGAAATTTTTTTTCCTAATATCCATGTTAAACCTCCCCCACTGCAACTTGAGACCATTACTCCTTGTTCTGTCATACCGGCTGCCAACTAGACATAGAGCCATTGATCGCTACCCGTTGAGCCTGATGATCTAGCCAGCTTTCTATCAACCGTATAGTCCATTCATCCAGCCCATACTTCTTTAACTTGCTGGCAAGAATACTGTGGGAGACCCTATCAAAATCTTTACTAAAGTCAAGGAATACAACGTCCACTGCTTTCTCCTCATCCACAGAGCCAGTAATCTCATCATAGAAGGCAATTAGGTTAGTCAGGCATGCCTTGCTTTTGGTGAATCCATGCTGACTGTTCCTGATCACTTTCCTCTCCTCTAAGTGCTTCAAAATGGATTCCTTGAGGACCTGCTCCATGATTTTTCCAGGGAGTGAGGTGAGGCTGAGGGGCCTGTAGTTCACCAGATCCTCCTTCTTCCTTCTTTAAAGATGGGTCACTAAAGTAGCCTTTTTCCAGTCATCCAGGACCTCCCCCGATCGCCATTAATTTTCAAAGATAATGGCCAATGGCTCTGCAATCACATCCACCAACCCCTTTAGCACCCTCGGATGCATCACATCTGGCCCCATGGACTTGTGCTCGTCCAGCTTTTCTAAATAGTCCTGAACCACCACTCTCTACACAGAGGGCTGGTCACCTCCTCCCCATACTGTGCTACGCAGTGCAGTAGTCTGGGAGCTGACCTTGTTCGTGAAGACAGAGGCAAAAAAAGCATTGAGTGCATTAGCTTTTTCCACATCCTCTGTCACTAGTTTGCCTCCCCCATTCAGTAAGGGGCCCACCCTTTCCCTGACCACCCTTCTTGTTACTCTTAACATCCCTTACTAGCTGCAACTCCAAGTGTGATTTGGCCTTCCTGATTTCACTCCTGCATGCCTGAGAAATATTTTTATACTCCTCCCTGGTCATTTGTCCAATCTTCCACTTCTTGTAAGCTTCTTTTTTGTGTTTAAGATCAGCAAGGATTTCACTGTTAAGCCAAGCTGGTCACCTGCCATATTTACTATTCTTTCTACATATCGGGGTGGTTTGTTCCTGCAACCTCAATAAGGATTCTTTAAAATACAACCAGCTCTCCTGGACTCCTTTCCCCTTCATGTTATTCTCCCAGGGGATCCTGCCCATCAGTTGCCTGAGGGAGTCAAAGTCTCCTTTTCTGAAGTCCAGGGTCCGCATTCTGCTGCTCTCCTTTCTTCCTTGTGTCAGGATCCTGAACTCGACCATCCCATGGTCAGTGCCTCCCACGTTCCCATCCACTTTTTCTTCCCCTACTAATTCTTCCGTTTGTGAGCAGCAGGTCAAGAAGAGCTCTGCCCCTAGTTGGTTCGTCCAGCACTTGCACCAGGAAAATGTCCCCTACACTTTCCAAAAACTTCCTGACCCTTCCTGCAGGCTCCCACAGCTGGCTGCTGCAGCCTGGTGACTCTTAACTGTGGAGGGTATCTAGTAACCTAAAAGTTAAAAAGCCTTCCAGCCTGCCAGACCTATTAGCACAACACTGAAACTGTTAAATCGCCACTCAAGTGGTAATGAAGCCATTTAACAGGCATTTCCCAACCTCCAGGTATATAAGGTTTCTGAATTTCTGACAAAAACAGTTGTGCATTATTGTAATATTTACTCGGAACATGTTAGTCTACAGGACCTTAGTTTAAAATTTGTTTTAAAAATATTTCATTAGTGAGTTGGTGAAAATTATAAAATCACATCTCTATAAAAAAATCTTTGCATAGATTTTTAGATGCACACTCATCTTTAGCCTTAAATGCTTGGATCTTCAGGCATATAGTTTAACTAAATCCTTCAAAAGACCACTGTTATCTAAAATACACATTTTAATTTTAATTACTATAGTAAAAAAAAACAAAACTTGCTTCCAAAGTCTTCCTGTCCATCCCTTTCTCCCTTCAGCCCCCGCCCCCTCATTGAAGAGAGCCCTTAAAGGGACAACACCCCTTTCCTTCCAGATAGCCGGACAGAGAGTTTCCCTTTCTTTACTTCTGACTATCTTATGAACTCGTTTTAAGAGAACCCTCCCGCAAAATGAGTACCTAGTAAGATATAAAATCCTTTGTTATGCCTAGAATATTTGGAAACATATTTTTTAAAGTTGGTGAAATTTCATAAACATGTCTATTGTTATGGAGATCACACAAAGTAAATTAGTGTTCCTTTTTTCTGAAAGCAATGAACGTTGTTATGAACACACTAAACCTCTGTGGCTGATTAATTTAAAATAATGGCTTTGTTTCAGTGAGTTAAATATGTAGTAATCTGGAATGATTACTTTATGAAGGTTTAAGGGTTCATTTAAAATATAAAATCATCTTGGAAATACTGATTAAGAAAATGTAAAACAGAGAAGAACTGCCTCATGTATTCCATAATATTTAATATTGTATTCAGCAAGATAGCTGACTCGCCCTTACTACAAAGTTTTTGCAAATAAAACTTCAGGGTATATATATAAAAAAACCCTGTCACTGACATTTTTTATTCCCAAATTCAGTGCTTTTAATTAGGTACCTTCTGCATGTCCAGTCTTCACCATCTGGTATGCAGTGGAAAACATGCTTCATTTTATTTAGAAAGAAATTGCAGAAGAGTGTTTTTTTCATATGCCATTTGCTTCATTTGGGTTCAGGGTTTTGGCTGGAAGGGGGTGAGCAGGGTGGGGGAGGGAAGAGAGGAGGAAAACAATGGGGAGGGGGCGGGGCCTGGGCAGATTGGGGAGGGGCCTAGGGCGAAGCAGGAGTGGAGTATGGGTGGGGCCACAGGCAGAAGAGGTGGGCTGGGGAGCTAGCCTCCCCAAGCGGCAGCTTCACCCACTGCCCATGACAGCAGGTAAGAGTGGGTTGGCTCCCGCATGCCTAGCGCGCACTGCAGTCTCCTTTGGTGGGGGCCATATTCACAGAGCCAAATGCGCCAGCACCACACATTCTGTGTGAGGGAGAGAGTACGGGGGTCTCTGGGGGGAACTATGATTCTCCGCCGCGGTGAGGCGGGCCGTGCATCTCGGTATCCTTTGCTGCCTTGTCCCTCCCCACCCTTGGGCTGCGAGCGCGGGCTGCTGGCAGGCATAGTGGTAGTAGTTTAATAATACTGCGTAGGGCTGCATAAATCCTAAGGACGGCCCTGAGCGCCACTGTATTTGAGTTAAGGATTTTCGTGTGTGGATAGGAATGAAATTAGGGGGCAACACTTGAGTTAACTGTGAAGACAAACCATAAATATAGTTCATAGCAACTTTGTTAATGTATTGAAAGTCTAAACTTGTAGTTGTTGACCCTGAAGCAGTTGGGTTTTCAAGTGACAAAAGTTTTATCCTACTGAGAGGAAAAGTTTTTATTAAAAATTCAATTTTAGCACATGCTTAGCTTTAACCATATGAATAATCTTGGTAAACTCAATGAAATCAATGGTGAACTCATGCGAGCAAAGTTGTATTCCCACTTAAGTGTTTACAAAATTAGGTCCTTAATTTTCAATATTTTGTTTTTTGGCATAGCAGTCTTGTAAAATTCAAAGATATTCTACCAGCAGTGACATTAAAATATATAATATTTTAGCTTCTTATAAATTCTAACTAGAGGATCACACACCTTGTTGCCTCTGTAGACCAACCTCATGGCACACACCAAGGGCTCCTTGCATCCCTCAATTCCTCCCCACATGGTCCCTCTATTTCAGGGACTCCCGGCATAAACTCCCCTCCCTACCTGCCCATACACACAAACACCCCTTCCCAGTCCTCCTTTCACCACATATCAGGGGCTCTGTGTTTCTCTGTGATGGCTTTATACTATTACCTTCTGTTCTTCCCTTCCTGCTCTGTGTGCCCCACATTACCTTCATATCGGGGGCACTGTGTGCTTCCCATTTCCACCCATCCAGCATGCCAGGGGATCAGTGCGGCCCCCATTCCTCCCTTCCCCCCAGTGTCAGGGTCTGTGCCACCCCATTTTCCCCTCCTTCCTCCTCCATGCCAAGAATTCTGCACCCTCTCATTTATCAACAAAATGATTTTTTTTTTTGATTCGGCAACAAAAATGATTAGGGGTCTGGAACACATGAGTTATGAGGAGAGGCTGAGGGAGCTGGGATTGTTTAGCCTGCAGAAGAGAAGAATGAGGGGGGATTTGATAGCTGCTTTCAACTACCTGAAAGGGGGTTCCAAAGAGGATGGCTCTAGACTGTTCTCAATGGTAGCAGATGACAGAACGAGGAGTAATGGTCTCAAGCTGCAGTGGGGGAGGTTTAGATTGGATATTAGGAAAAACTTTTTCACTAAGAGGGTGGTGAAACACTGGAATGCGTTACCTAGGGAGGTGGTAGAATCTCCTTCCTTAGAGGTTTTTAAGGTCAGGCTTGACAAAGCCCTGGCTGGGATGATTTAACTGGGAATTGGTCCTGCTTCGAGCAGGGGGTTGGACTAGATGACCTTCTGGGGTCCCTTCCAACCCTTATATTCTATGATTCTATGATTCTATCTCCGTCACATGCCAGTGTTCTTTGTCCCCCCATTTGCCCTTGTGACTGCTCCTGTCAAGATGTATGCAATTTTACCGTAGCCCTATTGGTCTCGTGATATTACAGAGACAAGGTGGGTGAGGCAGTATCTTTTATTGGACCAACTTCTGTTGGTGAGAGAGACAAGCTTTTAAGCTTACACAGAGCTCTTTAGGTTTGGGAAATGTACTCAGTGTCAAAAGTAAATGCAAAGTGGAACAGATTGTTTAGCATAAGTAGTTAACACATTTCATGGGACCATTCAAAGTGAAGTGACCTGTTAACACCTCCACAATCATAGGAGGAAAAGGAAAAAAAAAAAGTCTAAAAGCATTGGTGTGCTTAGGAATACACTATTAATATTTTCCAGTTGGAATATTTTATCAGCTTAGATAACACAAGATGCTTCGTTCTTGTAAATTGACTTCAGTGGAGCTATGACAATTTATAATAGCTGAGGATCTGCTCTTATAATCTTTAGCAGCAGAGTACTGTAAATTGATATACAGTAGAACCCCGTTTATCCGAGCCTCCATTATCCAGCTATCTGTATTAACTGGAGTGGGGCTTGGGGCGTCTGCCCCAGTATTCACAGTAATTAGTAATTGTACTGGATGTTTCAGATGATTGGATTTGTCAGTCATTTTCTATTTTTACTTGTTTAGAGAAAGATCTCAAAAATATGAATCTGTCAGTGTAATACTTGTTGGTAATTAGTTTTCTTTTTCTTTTTTCTTGCAGCAACCCTAAATCCACCAGCCAGAGAGTAAATAAGAAAGTCAACAATGATGCATCACTTAGGATTCAAAATTTGTCTATTTTGGTGAGACAAATAAAATCTTATTATCAGGTAAGTAATTTTTTCTCTTGCTGCCTTTTATGTAGATTTTTGAACAAGTTCTTAATAAATTTTTAGAGATGAGTCTGACAAAAGCAAGGGGAGCAATTAAAACCACAACTGTATGAGTTTATTTTTTTCAATTTGTCTTTTAGTCAACATTTACCACTGTTCAGTGTATGCCTGGTTCTGGTGATTATATTCCAAAGTAGGAAGGGGATCTGAAAACAACTAAAATTTGAATTATTGATCTGTCCATATAGCTGATTATTCACTGTTCTGAGTTGCTCTCATATTAAATCATTTAATGTCAACCAGCAGCCTCTGAATCCACATACATTTTGTGCAAATAAGGGATAAGTATATCACATATGAAATCAAAGTCTGCAAATTGCCCCCTGGTTTACGATGACTTTCATTAAATTTTTATTACTGTTGAAGGAACTTGTCATAAATATAAAGGGAAGGGTAACAACCTTCCTGTATACAGTACTATAAAATCCCACCTGGCCAGAGGCACAAAATCTTTTTACTTGTAAAGGGTTAAGAAGCTCAGGTAACCTGACTGGCACCTGATCAAAAGGACCAATAAGGGGACAAGATTCTTTCAAATCTGGGGTGGGGGAAAAAGGTTTTGGTCTGTCTGTTCTGTGTGCTTGCTGGACACAGATCAAGGAAACAAGCAACCAACTTCATTAGAATTAGTAAGTACTAGCAAGAGAATGTGTTAGCTTATTTTTGTTTTGGCTTGTGATTTTCTCTGTGCTGAGAGGAAGGTATATTCCTGGTTTTCTTTTTGTAACTTTAAAGTTTGGCCCAGATGGAAATCCTCTGTGTTTTTGAGTCTGATTGCCCTGTAAGATTATCTTCCATTCTAATTTTATAGAGGTGCTTCTTTTACCTTTTTTCTTTCTAATAAAGTTCTGTTTCTTTTAGAATCTGATTGGGTTTTTTTTTTAGTGTCCTTAAAAAAATCCAAGGCTGGTCTGTGCTCATCTTGTTTATTCTCAAGCCTCCCCAGGAAAGGGGGTGTGGGAGTTTGGGGGGATATTAGTGGGGAGTAGGAACTCCAAGTGGTCCTTTCCCTGAGTTTGTCTAAATCATTTGGTGGTGGCAGCGTTACGTAATCCAAGGTAGAAGGGAGAATTTGTGCCTTGGGGAGTTTTTAACCGAAGATGGTAGAAATAAGCTTAGGGGGTCTGTCATGTGGGTCCCCACGTCTGTACCCTAGAGTTCAGAGTGGGGAGGGAACCCTGAAAGAACTACTTAAATTTTTTGTTTGATTTTTGTTTATCATTTGGTTGAGTTTCCCTAACAGGAAGTACTTGAGAAACCCAGTGATGAGCTAATTCCACAGCTATAGCTTAGCTATTTTATTTTATTTTAATGTGATAGAAGGCATAGTATTGTGTGGGCAGACTGTGCGCCCCCACATAGCCCTACTGAAGTCATTGTGGTTCTGTATGATATGGGGGTCTGCCTGTAATCTATACAATGCACAGTACAGGTTTGGGGACTTAGTGGGGCACTATTTTACTGTTCATTGATTTTAATCATAACATTTTGTTCCTGGATCATTTGTATAGTCTTGGGCTACCATGTTAAATAATCTGTCAATCGAATGTTGAAATCAATTGAATGTTAGGCTGTGTCATGTATGATTATTGTAAGTGTGTGCCTGCCTGATGACACTGACATATTTGGCAACTGTAAAAATGATCATTATAGTGAAGATAAAGTTCTTTGAGTCCTCGCACTTGTCCATTACATTGGAGGTTTGTGCACATCTCATGCATGAACATTGGAGAGTTTTCTTTACCGGTATCTGTAGGGAAGGCTCCACTCTTCCCATCTCCTTGTGCTCAATTCCTTCTTACCCTCTGTGTTGAGTAATTGGAGCCTCTGGGTTCATAGTTTGTTTGAGAGCTAAGATGTGGGTACTTATCTTACCTTTCCTAGTGGTTTGCTGGCTGAGATAACTGTGGTATTCCAAGCTCTGAACGGTTTCCACCGGGTAGCCTCTGCTTCTGTGAGTAATCAAGAACCACTGTGCATGTGCTGCATCCAAATCTTCAAATGCTCCACCTCACAATGTGGTTCATGAGTGGTTAGGTGTAGAAGAGGTACATTGCTCAGTGGTAGTTCAGGATGTTCTACTTTAATAGCAGGAAGCCTTCTACAAGGGCTACTTACCTGAATAAATGGAATGTTTGTCTTTCTGGGCAGCTTTCTGGAAACTGTCAACTTTGCACACATTTGGCCTCAACTGTGTTCATTAATCCTATAATAACCAGATTATTTAAGATTATATAGATTATTCCCTCTTGTTTGTGACCCGGTGCTGACTTGGGACTTAAATTTAGTATTGTCTGCTCTTATGAGTCCCCCATTCAAGTCCTTAGCATCTTGTTCATTTCTGCATCATTCAGCCATCACCTCAACCAGCAGGGTGGGAGAATTGCAGACACTTGTCATGGATCTGCAGTATTGTTTTTTATAAGGACAAAGTCCAGCACAGACTTCATGTGAAGTTTCTGTGTAAGGTGGTTTCCCATTTCCATCTTAATCAACCTATATTCTTTCTTGTTTTTTCCCAAAAATTCCGTGCTCACAAGGGTGAACAAAAGCTGCACATCCTAGATGTGCACTGAGTTTTGGCGTTTGACCTGGACAGAACAAAATCTTTCAGGATCTCTACCCAGTTATTAGTTTCTTACAAGGAACACAGGAAGGGTCACCTGATTTTGACTCACTTGCAAAATGGATTACCAGTTGTATCTTTGTCTTACGCTGCAATGGGCAGGACTCTACCTGAAAAGTTGACAGCACACTCTACCAGAGCTCATGCAGCCTCGGTAACATCTGTAGCACACATCGCTATTGTACGTTTGTAGAGTAGCTACATAGTCTTCTGTCCACATTTACTATGCTCTCACCACTGTGTCAAGAGATGAAGAGACAATGCAAAGGTAGAGGAAACCTGTCTTGCAGTCCCTCTTCCGCTCAGCCTCTGATCCCCACCACCTTTGATAATAACTTGGAAGTCACCTAGTAGTGTAATGGACTGCAAGCACTTGAAGAAAAAAACAGGTGTAACACACACTTATCTCAAAATAGCACCCTGTAATTCCCATATTTATCATTCATAGTACAACCACCCCCCCCAGTCTCTCCTGATCCACCATGTGGGTTGGGGAAGAGCCCAGAGACATTCCCCTCTGGTGGAACCCACAGTCCAGGTCAACTCCTCCTGTGTCTAATCAGGAGTTGGGAGGTTTGGGGGAACCCGGGCTCGCCCTCTACTCTGGGTTCCAGCCCAGGGCCCTGTGGATTGCAGCTGTCTAGAGTGCCTCCTGTAACAGCTGCGTGACAGCTGCAACTCCCTGGGCTACTTTTTCATAGATATTTAGGTCAGAAGGGACCATTATGATCATCTAGTCTGACCTCCTGCACAACTCAGGCCACAGAATTTTACCCACCACTCTTGTGAAAAACCTCTCACCTATGTCCGAGCTATTGAAGTCCTCAAATTGTGGTTTAAAGACTTCAAGGAGCAGAGAATCCTCCAGCAAGTGACCTGTGCCCCATGCTACAGAGGAAGGCGAAAAACCTCCAGTGTCTCTTCCAATCTGCCCTGGAGGAAAATTCCTTCCCGACCCCAGTTATGGCGATCAGCTAAACCCTGAGCATATGGGCAAGATTCACCAGCCAGATACTACAGAAAATTCTTTCCCGGGTAACTCAGATCCCGCCCCATCTAATATCCCATCACAGGGCATTGGGCCTATTTACCATGAATATTTAATTACCAAAACCCCCATGTTATCCCATCATACCATCTCCTCCATAAACTTATCGAGTTTAATCTTAAAGCCAGATAGATCTTTTGCCCCCACGGCTTCCCTTGGAAGGCTATTCCAAAACTTCCCTCCTCTGATGGTTAGAAACCTTCGTCTAATTTCAAGTCTAAACTTCCTGGTGGCCAGTTTATATCCATTCATTCTTGTGTCCACATTGGTACTGAGCTGAAATAATTCCTCTCCCTCTCCAGTATTTATCCCTCTGATATATTTATAGAGAGCAATCATATCTCCCCTCAACCTTATCTTAGTTAGGCTAAACAAGCCAAGCTCCTTGAGTCTCCTTTCATAAGACAAGTTTTCCAGTCCTCGGATCATCCTAGTAGCCCTCCTCTGTACCTGTTCCAGTTTGAATTCATCCTTCTTAAACATGGGAGACCAGAACTGCACACAGTATTCCAGGTGAGGTCTCACCAGTGCCTTGTATAATGGTACTAAAACCTCCTTATCTCTACCGGAAATACCTCTCCTGATGCATCCCAAGACCGCATTAGCTTTTTTCACGGCCATATCACATTGGCGGCTCATAGTCATCCTATGATCAATCAATACTCCAAGGTCCTTCTCCTCCAATTGATGCGTCTAATTGATGCATCCCCAGCTTATAACTAAAATTCTTGTTATTAATCCCTAAATGCATGACCTTACACTTCTCACTATTAAATTTCATCCTATTACTATTACTCCAGTTTACAAGGTCATCCAGATCCTCCTGTAGGATATCCCGGTCCTTCTCTAAATTGGCATTACCTCCCAGCTTTGTATCGTCCGCAAACTTTATTAGCACACTTCCACTTTTTGTGCCGAGGTCAGTAATAAAAAGATTAAATTAGATTGGTCCAAAAACCGATCCTTGAGGAACTCCACTGGTAACCTCCCTCCAGCCTGACAGTTCACCTTTCAGTAGGACGCGTTGTAGGCTCCCCTTTAACCAATTCCTTATCTACCTTTCAATTTTCCTATTGATCCCCATCTTGTCCAATTTAACTAATAATTCCCCATGTGACACGGTATCAAACGCCTTACTGAAATCTAGGTAAATTAGATCCACTGCGTTTCCTTTGTCTAAAAAATCTGTTACTTTCTCAAAGAAGGAGATCAGGTTGGTTTGGCACAATCTACCTTTTGTAAAACCGTGTTGTATTTTATCCCATTTACCATTGACTTCAATGTCCTTAATTACCTTCTCCTTCAAAATTTTTTCCAAGACCTTGCATACTACAGATGTCAAACTAACAGGCCTATAATTACCGGGATCACTTTTTTTCCCTTTCTTAAAAATAGGAACGATGTTAGCAATTCTCCAATCATATGGTACAACTCCTGAGTTTACAGATTCATTACAAATTCTTGCTAATGGGCTTGCAATTTCATGTGCCAATTCCTTTAATATTCTTGGATGAAGATTATCTGGGGCCCCCGATTTAGTCCCATTAAGCTGTTCGAGTTTCGCTTCTACCTCAGATATGGTAATATCTACCTCCATATCCTCATTCCCATTCGTCATGCTACCATTATCCCTAAGATCCTCTTTAGTCTTATTAAAGACTGAGGCAAAGTATTTGTTTAGATATTGGGCCATGCCTAGATTATCCTTGACCTCCACTCCATCCTCAGTGTTTAGCGGTCCCACTTCTTCTTTGTTTTCTTCTTATTTATATGGCTATAGAACCTTTTACTATTGGTTTTAATTCCTTTTGCAAGGTTCATATACAGTTGTGATATTTCATACAAAGCTTTCCATGTAAGACAGCATATGAAAGTTTCTTACAATGCGGGAAGGAACAAAGCAGCTCTTCCGAGGAACCTTCAGCAGAGGATTGACAAGCACCTCCAGGAAAGTTTCCTAGAGATCTCTTTGGAGGATTCCTGTGAGATCTCGGCATGCATTAATCCCCTGTGCTGTACTGATTAGCTCACAGGGAAATGTCTGGCACACAGAAACAGAGCCAGTCTTGTACCTTTCTATACCCTGAACCTACCTCCGCACTACACAAATCACAGCCACTTACTAGGCGTCTCCTCTCCTGCTTCTTGCTCACAGAAGAGCAATTTTTGAGACTGGCTAGACACCTCCAGAGTGATGAAGAGTTCCTTGCTGTCTGCCCCACCAAGTGACCCGGCCGGGGGCTCCACATTATTGTCTAACTGCACCTGTTCATCGATGACTTTGTCCTCCGGGTTAGGTCCTCTTTCTGCCACCTCCAGGCCTGCCGAAGTATCTACGGGGCTCTTGGTGGTGGAGGTGCGGTCACCTCCAAGGATCGTGTCCAGTTCCTTATAGAACCGGTAGGTCTTGGGTGAAGCACGGGCGCGACAGTTTGGCTCCGTTGTCTTACGGTATGCCTGCCTCAGCTCCTTTATCTTTGCTCTGCACTGCATTGTGTCCCAGTCATACCCCTTTTTGGACAAGTCTTGAGAAATTTGCCTGTAGGTATCAAAATTTCTACGGCTGAAGCGCAGCTGGGACTGCATAGCCTCCTCTCCCCAAATACTTAGCAGATCCACAGTGGTCCAAGCGGGAGAGCGTTTGCTGCATGGAGCCGCCATGGTCACCTGGGGAGATGCGATGAAACCTCTCCATGTCAAGCAAACAGGAATGGAATTTCAAAAATTCCTGGGGCTTGAAAGGGGGAGGGACGGATGGTTGTTTACCTGTCTGCAGGGCAGTGGAGTTCAAACTTCTGACTATAGCGGTCAGGATGGGCATTGTGGGACACCTCCTGGAAGCCAATTAAAGCAGTAAAATCAAGCGTAGTGTCTACATTGGCGCTTTGTCGACATAACTTTTGCGCAAAAAGCTTTTTGTCTCTTGTCAGGGGTTTATTTTGTCACCACAACAAGGCAGTTTTGCACCAAAAGTCCCATCATAGTTTGTATGCATCCACTGTTTCGTTGACAAAAGTTGCCTTTTGTCAACAAAACTCTGTAGTGTAGACAAGGCACACGGACTAAGGGTATAAAATAGGGGACAGTGGCACCATGCTTTGGAACTTTCTCCTCCCCCACCTGTGCTGGAAGCAACAAGAATGCTGGAAAGACAGAAGACTTCATCTTAGGAGACTTGTTCCAGGCTTGAGAGAGAGGTCTGTGTATTATGAACTGTAACATCCCATGGGGTGGGAAAATTGCTTGATCTAAATACTGCCTAGTGTAATAAGGTTTAAGATTTAGATTTTGAGCTTACCTTTAATTTTCTATGGTAACTATTTCTGATCTTTTATGCCTACCACTTATGATCACTTAAAATCTATCTTTGTTTCTGTGTATTTTGCCTTCCCACCTCCACACACAAATGCTCAGCAAAACCCCTCTGTCCACTCAGTCTTAAGTGGGGGTGGGTTGGGGAACTTCTGGTTAACTCATCCTGACAGTTATATTAATTAGAGGGTGTGTTCACATGCATTCTCAAAAAGGTTTGTGATTCAAGCAGTCACGGGTACCTCTCAGCATAACAACAGCAAAACTTTCCATCTGGTTTTGGTGGCCACAATTTCACTAAGACTGCACAATTCAAGTTCATTTTGTATTTCCGGTTTCCCTATTAAATAACTAGTTACAATTCTTACAAGATAATAGTCAGTTTTTTAATTGGCATGAAGTGGTACTGGTAATTCTGTATATGGCACTTTTCACTTTGAGTTAGCACAGTGCTGTGGAAGTAACTTGAGTACTATCTTTTGTGTGGTTTCAGAGTAGCAGCCGTGTTAGTCTGTATTCGCAAAAAGAAAAGGAGTACTTGTGGCACCTTAGAGACTAACCAGTTTATTTGAGCATAAGCTTTTGTGAGCTACAGCTCACTTCATCGGATGCATGCAGTGGAAAGTACAGTGAGGAGATTTTATATACACACAGACCATGAAAAAATACACGTTGTAAGGAGAGTGATCACTTAAGATGAGCTATTACCAGCAGGAGAGTGGGGTGGGGGGAGAGAGAACCTTTTGAAGTGATAATCAAGGTGGGCCATTTCCAGCACATTTCCAGGAGTTAACAAGAACGTCTGAGGAACAGTGGGGGGGAGGAATAAACAAGGGGAAATAGTTTTACTTAATATAATGACTCAACCACTCCCAGTCTCTATTCAAGCCTAAGTTAATTGTATCCAATTTGCAAATTAATTCCAATTCAGCAATCTCTCGTTGGAGTCTGTTTTCAAAGTTTTTTTGTTGAAGGATAGTCACTTTGAGATCTTTTGTGTGAAAAGTAAACTTAAGTCTTTCGCACTTGTTGTTGCAGATTCCCTGGCACTTTTTACAAGAACAAGGTTAATCATGATATTCTGGCCAAATTCCAGTTTGGGAAATTATCTCTGTATCTGTAACTGTATCTCTGTATACATGAGTTACCATTTCCAATGGAAACTGCTTGGAATTCTTGCTTCCTATCCTAAATTATTTAGTGTTACTATGTGTTTCACTCCAGCATTCAGGGCCTTGGTTCTATGTATCACACATTCTTTTCCAGTGCATTCAGCATGGACAATGCTGACAAAAGTTGTGGACCTGGTCCCAGGCAAGGACATGGTCATGCTGTCACACCTATCTGCAGCTGAGCATGGTATGGGAACATCAGTCAGATGACTCTCATCACGTAGGGGAAGTGAGGGCAGTAGGGATTCCCAGACAAAGAAGTACTAAAACACAAACACACACACACACGAGAGAGAGAGAGCACAAATAGAAAACCACTGTCCAATGTAGCTAGATAATCTAGAAATATTATAGTTATTTCAAGAAAAAAGGTATGCCTGGTATCAACACTATCTGAAACTGTTTTACATCATAGAGAACTGTCTACATTAATTGAACCTATTGAGAATTTGTTTTAATTCCGTTGGAAGAATAACTGGCCTTACAAACATGAAGTTGTTGATAATTAGAATATTTGCATATTCATTTGAGACTGTTTTTAGGGTGTGATGTCATTAACATAGAAAGTTCACTCATCTAATTCTGCTTAGCACCCTTGCCACTGAAAAAGAGAAAAAAACAACTGTGTAACATCTGTTAAATAATTTTAGATTGTTTTACCAGATCAACTATAGGCTCAGCAGGTGCAGAATGACTGCTGAATGTGCTTTTGGCCATTTGAAAGGGCACTGGAGCTGTCTACTCACATGATTAGACTTTAGTGAAAAAAATATCTCCACGGTTATAGCTACCTGCTGTGCGCTTCATAATATCAGTGAAGCAAAGGGGGAGAAGTTTCTGCAAGGGTGGAGCACAGAGGTGAAACAGCTGGCTGATGATTTTGAGCAGCCAGATACCAGGACTATAAGAAGAGTTCAACAGGGAGCTATACAGCTCAGGGAGGCTTTGAAAGACCGTTTCAATAATGAGCTACAGTAATGTGTGTTGTAGCGTGCTCTGTTTGGCATTGTTTTTTTAGCACCCCAGTATGAATCTTGTAATGAGTGCTCTGTGTTTGGTAATACGACACTTCAAATGAACCTATTGCTATTCTTTGAATTCTGTCAGTCCCAGCCCCCATATGTTGTGAACTAATAAAGATTAATTAAGTTTTCATAAACAGATTTTTATTCCAAACATATGCAAACAAACATAACTTTAAATGAGTGAAACTTTATAAATACAGGGGAAATGGCTTAACGGTGAAATCCTAGCGGATCTTAAGCATAAAAAAGAAGCTTACAAGAAGTGGAAGGTTGGACATATGACCAGGGAAGAGTATAAAAATATTGCTCGGGCATGTAGGAATGACATCAGCAGGGCCAAATCGCACCTGGAGCTGCAGCTAGCGAGAGATGTTAAGAGTAACAAGAAGGGTTTCTTCAGGTATGTTGGCAACAAGAAGAAAGCCAAGGAAAGTGTGGGCCCCTTAATGAATGAGGGAGGCAACCTAGTGACAGAGGATGTGGAAAAAGCTAATGTACTCAATGCTTTTTTTGCCTCTGTCTTCACGAACAAGGTCAGCTCCCAGACTGCTGCGCTGGGCATCACAAAATGGGGAATAAATGGCAGCCCTCTGTGAGAAAGAGGTGGTTAGGCACTATTTAGAAAAGCTGGATGTGCACAAGTCCATGGGGCTGGACGAGTTGCATCCGAGAGTGCTAAAGGAATTGGCGGCTGTGATTGCAGAGCCATTGGCCATTATCTTTGAAAACTCGTGGCGAACGGGGGAAGACCCGGATGACTGGAAAAAGGCTAATGTAGTGCCAATCTTTAAAAAAGGGAAGAAGGAGGATTCTGGGAACTACAGGCCAGTCAGCCTCACCTCAGTCCCAGGAAAAATCATGGAGCAGCTCCTCAAAGAATCAATCCTGAAGCACTTACATGAGAGGAAAGTGATCAGGAACAGTCAGCATAGATTCACCAAGGGAAGGTCATGCCTGACTAATCTAATCGCCTTATGTGATGAGATTACTGGTTCTGTGGATGAGGGGAAAGCGGTGGACATGTTGTTCCTTGACTTTAGCAAAGTTTTTGACACGGTCTCCCACAGTATTCTTGCCAGCAAGTTAAAGAAGTATGGGCTGGATGAATGGACTATAAGGTGGATAGAAAGTTTGCTAGATTGTTGGGCTCAGCGGATAGTGATCAATGGCTCCAGTCTAGTTGGCAGCTGGTGTCAAGTGGAGTGCCCCAGGGGTCGGTCCTGGGGCCGGTTTTGTTCAATATCTTCATAAATGATCTGGAGGATGGTGTGGTTTGCACCCTCAGCAAGTTTGCAGATGACACTAAACTGGGAGGAGAGGTAGATACGCTGGAGGGTAGGGATAGGATACAGAGGGCCCTAGACAAATTGGAAGATTGGGCCAAAAGAAATCTGATGAGGTCCAAGAAGGACAAATGCAGAGTCCTGCACTTAGGACAGAAGAATCCCATGCACCGCTACTGACTAGGGACTGAATGGCTTGGCAGCAGTTCTGCAGAAAAGGACCTAGGGGTTACAGTGGACGAGAAGCTGGATATGAGTCAACAGTGTGCCCTCGTTGCCAAGAAGGCCAATGGCATTTTGGGCTGTGTAAGTAGGGGCATAGCGAGCAGATCGAGGGACGTGATCGTTCCCCTCTATTCGACACTGGTGAGGCCTCACCTGGAGTACTCTGTCCAGTTTTGGGCCCCACACTATAAGAAGGATGTGGAAAAATTGGAAAGAGTCCAGCGGAGGGCAACAAAAATGATTAGGGGACTGGAATACATGAGTTATGAGGAGAGGCTGAGGGAACTGGGGATGTTTAGTCTACGGAAGAGAAGAATGAGGGGTGATTTGATAGCCGCTTTCAAGTACCTGAAAGGGGGTTCCAAAGAGGATGGCTCTAGACTGTTCTCAGTGGTAGCAGATGACAGAACAAGGAGTAATGGTCTCAAGTTGCAGTGGGGGAGATTTAGGTTAGATATTAGGAAAAACTTTTTCACTAGGAGGGTGGTGAAACACTGGAATGCATTACGTAGGGAGGTGGTGGAATCTTCTTCCTTAGAAGTTTTTAAGGTCAGGCTTGACAAAGCCCTCTCTGGGATGATTCAGTTGGGGATTGGTCCTGCTTTAAGCAGGGGGTTGGACTAGATGACCTCCAGAGGTCCCTTCCAACCCTGATATTCTATGATTCTATGATTATTAATCAGAAATCTTTGATATTTAAATAGGTCAAAACTACCACCTAAATATTTTCTGTAAAATTTACTGGGCCATGTTGATCAGGGTCTTTAGAAGCTTAAACAGCTGTTACTATCAGTGGGAACTTTCCATTAAGTGGTTGGTCCTTTACTGAGGGAACTGAAGAGGTTTACACCTTGCTTTCTCTGCTGTCTACTGTATAACTCACTTAAGGCATATGCAACACAGGTCTAATTAGTTTTACTCTAATGTTAACCAGTTGAGCTATACATTTGCTCATCCTTATACCATGTGTTGAAAGCTGTGTTACACATTAGTGTATAGCTATAGCTAAGAATACTTGCAAGAAATCCTACTTTCAGTTGTAAAAGTCTCCTACAGTACTTACCTGTAAAACAAGTCCCATCCTCAGAAACATCATTTTTAGACTTGCTGCATCAAGTGAATTAGCATTTCTGATTTTGATTCTTAAATTTGCTCTCTTACATGCAGTTAATCACCAGAGCACAGGTTCTCAAACTGTGGTCCGCGAGCTCCATTCAGGTGGTCCGTGGATAGTTCCCTCTAAGGTGCACGACTGGGCAGCTGCACACAAGATAATGAAGGGCCACCCACCTAGTTAGTGGAGCCGCGCAGGCGTGGCTCCACTAATTAGGTGCCTGGACCCTGGAGAAGACGCACATGTAAGGTGAGGTGGCAGCCTTGGGGGGAATAGGGGGTAGGTTGGAGGGGGGCAGTGGGATCAGAAGAGAGGGTGGGGAAAATATGGGATGTGCAGGGCTGTGGCAGCCAGAGAAAGAGGCGACTTTCCACAGCTCCAGGGCTGCAGCTGCCCGGGAGAGATGGCCCTCCTTCCCAGCCTCAGCTCTGTGGCTGGGGGGAGACCCCCCTCCTTCCCAACCCCAGCTCAGGGGCTGCTGCGGTGTGGGAGAGAGGGAGAGACCGCCTCTCCTTCCCAGCCCCAGCTCGGGGGCTGCTGCGGCGGGAGAGAAAGGGCACATCCATCACATTAGAAAGGTAAGACTACTGATATTAAAATATAAGGTGTGTGCTTTTATTTGTAGAAAAAAATAACATTAATTATTAAGTTATTTTTATATAGTGCTTTTATCCAAAGTGCTTTATAATAGTTAGCTAACAGTACAAACAACATTTGGAAAGATCATTAAGTGTTTCGTCAAGACCCTCAGCAATTTTCAAATGGTCTGTGGAAAAAAAAAGTTTGAGAACCACTGCACTAGAGTGTATTGTATATTGTGTGTATGTTGTATTATATTTTGTGTTGGGTATTGGTATTGTACATGTTGCTGAATCTGTGCCATAATGAGAAATACAAAAATGTTACTTCAAAGCTTCACGTGGGGTGGCGTCTGCTGTGGTATAAACATCTGGGCACTGAAAGTAAACCACTCTGCCTCAAAAGAATTAGGTTCTGTTTAGACTGGGGATTTGCCTTGATTACAGCATTCAGTGAACAACTGTCACTGTAGTTCTGCTGAAGCGCTCCCTAGTGTAGACAGTCTTACCCCAGGCTAAAATCTTCTCATGCAAATAGTGACTTTGCCTCTCTGCACTCAGAATCATACCAGTGCAGCTACACAGATGGGTGGCGGTTAATAACATTAATTGTCACAAATCCAAGTCCAGGCAAGCCTCCAAAAGTATGTACTTGGAAATAAAGGAAAGTGGATCTTTCATGGTAGTTTGCTTCACTTACAGTTTTAAGCATTTTAAGAATACCTGTGTATTTTGTTTTAGATTTACTTAATACCTGCATAACTCTCTGTTAAAACATATAAGCAAAACAACAGCTAGTAGAAAGTGGAATGACTAATATTTGTAATTTTCATTTTCTTAAATAAAGTATAAAGTAAATAAATACATTTATCAATTGTCTATTAATAGGACTGTAAACATCAGCTAATTTAAAAGGCTTTTTTTTTTTTTTTTGCTGCATTCTTCCTTTGATTCAGGATCTGTAGGCTGGCTCTGTGCCACTAGGGGATTTCACTATTCTGGGACTTCACTACACTTCAGTGCCCAGTTATAAGAGTTCTGCAGCCAACAGAAAGAGAACAAAGCTTTTGTAGAACTGATGCAAAGCTTTAAGGTTTTTACAAAGCCCAAATAGTTAAATCTAGAATATGTGTGAATGAGTTTGAATTAAGATATATGTTATTTAGAAGCTACTCCTATTTCACTAATTTCAGTTTAAGTGTGATTAGCATTTGATGTTTGACTTGGTTCAGTACACATGAATTAAAAATATTAATTTTATCAATTTCCACAGGAGACTTTGCAGCAGTTGATCATGATGTCTTTGCCAAATGTCTTAATAATTGGCAAAAATCCTTTTTCTGGTAAGTGTTTTTTATTTTATTTTTTTTAAAATTTGTAGTTAGCTCATTGAAAATGTAGCTCAGGTAGGAATGAGCCACGCCAGAGGGCTTGATGAAAATTTTAGCAAACACTTGACTACAGAATGATGAATTTCATTGCTTCTGCTCAGATCTGAAGGTCAACAATAAAAACCACAAAATATTAAACAAATAAAACCTCGAGGTAGAGATGCTCCCATTGGGATTTATATTAAACTATAACTGTCTTTTTAATTTTTTCTATGCCATGCTTCAGTGCATGACAAGAGGAATTATTTCTCTTGGGCAAGAGAAACCATTTCAAACAAAACTACCTATCTGTTCTCTCTTGTCAAATCCACTATTTTGAATCTTGACATTATCCTTGACCCTGAGCTTTCCTTTCGCCTCCCATATCTGTAAATCTGTCTCAATAGCCATGTCTGTAACATATCCCATTTTCCTGGGTACTTTGCCTCCACTCATTTGTGACTTTATCTTTTCTAATCTTGACTGTTGCTGCTATCTTCTCCTAGGACACTGAGGGTATGTCCACATAGCCCATGGAAGCAAGTCTCTCAGCCATGGCTGACAGACTTGAGGTAGAGGGGCTTGCACTAACATTCTGAAAATAGCTGTATAGATAGTGCTTTGAAGTCGTAGCTTAGGCTCTGAAGCCAAGGGGTGGGGCAGATTTCAGAACCTGAGTTCCAGCTGCAACTTCAAACTGTTGTCTATGCAGCTATTTTTAGAGCGCTGGCGCAAGCCCGTTAGCACACATCTGTCGACCCAGCTGGGAGGCTCACTTCTGGGAGCTGTGTGCACATATAGCCTGGGTCTCAACTCCCTAGGTTTTAGTATAAATAGAATACTTCTGCCTCATTTCTCATGTGTAGTAAGAAGTCTGAACATGTTCCTGCCATTCTCAAACACCACTGACTGTTCAGTTATTGCATGTTATAGTTCAAAAAATTCCATGGATTTGCTTTTACCTGCTTCAGAGACCTCCTCTCTTTTTATTAGTTTTTTCTTTTATTGCCTGTGATCATTTAACACCTGCTTCTGTCTTGTTTGACTGAGTCCTTCATTTTTTAAAAATGTTAGTAAAATCAGATGTGAGAGGCCAGGTACTGTCATGTATCAAAAACTGATTAAGAGAGAGAAAACAAAGATAGGAGTAAATGGTTAATATTTGTAATAGGAAAAGGCTAACAGTATGGTATCACAAGGTTAAATACCAGGTCATTGTACTTAAATATATTAAGTATCTGGAAAAGGGATGAGCGGTGAGGTAGCAAAATTTGAAGATGGCACAAAATTATTTAGGAGGACTTGTGGCACCTTATAGACTGACTAATTTATTTGAGCATAAGCTTTTGTGAGCTACAGCTCACTTCATTGGATGCATTCAGTGGAAAATACAGTGGGGAGATTTATATACACAGAGAACATGAAACAATGGGTGTTACCATACACACTGTAATGAGAGTGATCAGGTAAGGTGAGCTATTACCAGCAGAAGAGCGGTGGGGAGGAGGGGGAGGAGAGGAGAACCTTTTGTAGCGATAATCAAGGTGGGCCATTTCCAGCAGTTGACAAGAATGTTTGAGGAACACCACACGATCCATTGTCTACGGCCAAGCTCTACAACCACATTTGCTCCAACCCCTCAGACAGAGACAAACACCTACAAGATCTCTATCAAACATTCTTACAACTACAGTACCCACCTGCTGAAGTGAAGAAACAGATTGACAGAGCCAGAAGAGTACCCTACTACAGGACAGACCCAACAAAGAAAATAACAATGCCACTAGCCATCACCTTCAGCCCCCAGCTAAAACCTCTTCAACACATCATCAAGGATCTACAACTTATCCTGAAGGACGACCCATCACTCTCACAGATCTTGGGAGACAGGCCAGTCCTTGCTTACAGACAGCCCCCCAACCTGAAGCGAATACTCACCAGCAACCGCACAACAGAACCACTAACCCAGGAACCTATCCTTGCAACAAAGCCCTTTGCCAACTGTGTCCACATATCTATTCAGGGGACACCATCATAGGGCCTAATCACATCAGCCACACTATCAGAGGCTCGTTCACCTGCATATCTACTAATGTGATATATGCCATCATGTGCCAGCAATGCCCCTCTGCCATATACATTGGCCAAACTGGACAGTCTCTATGTAAAACAATAAACGGACACAAATCAGACGTCAAGAATTGTAACATTCAAAAACCAGTTGGAGAACACTTCAATCTCTTTGGTCACTCGATTACAGACCTAAAAGTGGCAATTCTTCAACAAAAAAACTTCAAAAACAGACTCCAACGAGAGACTGCTGAATTGGAATAAATTTGCAAGCTGGACACAATTAACTTAGGCTTGAATAAAGACTGGGAGTGGATGTGTCATTACACAAAGTAAAACTATTTTCCCATGTTTATTCCCCCCTCCCCACTGTTCCTCATACATTCTTGTCAACTGCTGGAAATGGCCCACCTTGATAATCACTACAAAAGGTCCCCCCCCCCTCGCTCTCCTGCTGGTAATAGCTCACCTTACCTGATCACTCTCGTTACAGTGTGTATGGTAGCACCCATTGTTTCATGTTCTCTGTGTATATAAATCTCCCCACTATATTTTCATAGAATCATAGAATATCAGGGTTGGAAGGGACCTCAGGAGGTCATCTAGTCCAACCCCCTGCTCAAAGCAGGACCAATCCCCAATTAAATCATCCCAGCCAGGGCTTTGTCAAGCCTGACCTTAAAAACTTCTGAGGAAGGAGATTCCACCACCTCCCTAGGTAACGCATTCCAGTGTTTCACCACCCTCCTAGTGAAAAAGTTTTTCCTAATATCCAACCTAAACCTCCCACACTGCAACTTGAGACCATTACTCCTTGTCCTGTCCTCTTCTACCACTGAGAATAGTCTAGAACCATCCTCTTTGGAACCATCTCTCAGGTAGTTGAAAGCAGCTATCAAATCCCCCCTCATTCTTCTCTTCTGCAGACTAAACAATCCCAGTTCCCTCAGCCTCTCCTCATAAGTCATGTGTTCCAGACCCCTAATAATTTTTGTTGCCCTTCGGTGGATTCTTTCCAATTTATCCACATCCTTCTTATAGTGTGAGGCCCAAAACTGGATACAGTACTCCAGATGAGGCCTCACCAGTGTCGAATAGAGGGGGACGATCACGTCCCTCGATCTGCTCGCTATGCCCCTACTTATACATCCCAAAATGCCATTGGCCTTCTTGGCAACAAGGGCACACTGCTGACTCATATCCAGCTTCTCGTCCACTGTCACCCCTAGGTCCTTTTCCGCAGAACTGCTGCCTAGCCATTCGGTCCCTAGTCCGTAGCTGTGCATTGGGTTCTTCCGTTATAAGTGCAGGACCCTGCACTTATCCTTCTTGAACCTCATCAGATTTCTTTTGGCCCAATCCTCCAATTTGTCTAGGTCCCTCTGTATCCGATCCCTGCCTTCCAGCGTATCTACCACTCCTCCCAGTTTAGTATCATCCGCAAATTTGCTGAGAGTGCAATCCACACCATCCTCCAGATCATTTATGAAGATATTGAACAAAACCGGCCCCAGGACCGACCCCTGGGGCACTCCACTTGACACCGGCTGTCAACTAGACATGGAGCCATTGATCACTACCCGTTGAGCCCCACAATCTAGCCAACTTTCTACCCACCTTATAGTGCATTCATCCAGCCCATACTTCTTTAACTTGCTGACAAGAATACTGTGCGAGACCGTGTCAAAAGCTTTGTTAAAGTCAAGATACAATACATCCACCGCTTTCCCCTCATCCACAGAACCAGTAATCTCATCACATAAGGCGATTAGATTAGTCAGGCATGACCTTCCCTTGGTGAATCCATGCTGACTGTTCCTGATCACTTTCCTCTCATGTAAGTGCTTCAGGATTGATTCTTTGAGGACCTGCTCCATGATTTTTCCTGGGACTGAGGTGAGGCTAACTGGCCTGTAGTTCCCAGGATCCTCCTTCTTCCCTTTTTTAAAGATTGGCACTACATTAGCCTTTTTCCAGTCATCCGGGACTTCACCCGTTCGCCACGAGTTTTCAAAGATAATGGCCAATGGCTCTGCAATCACAGCCGCCAATTCCTTCAGCACTCTCGGATGCAACTCGTCCGGCCCCATGGACTTGTGCACGTCCAGCTTTTCTAAATAGTGCCTAACCACCTCTTTCTCCACAGAGGGCTGGCCATCTGTTCCCCATGTTGTGATGCCCAGCGCAGCAGTCTGGGAGCTGACCTTGTTCGTGAAGACAGAGGCAAAAAAAGTATTGAGTACATTAGCTTTTTCCACATCCTCTGTCACTAGGTTGCCTCCCTCATTCATTTTCCACTGAATGCATCCGATGAAGTGTGCTGTAGCTCACGAAAGCTTATGCTCAAATAAATTTGTTAGTCTCTAAGGTGCCACAGGTCCTCCTTTTCTTTTTGCTCAAGATGGGAGAAAACTGAGCGGAACTTCAGACACACCTAATTAGGTTAAGTGTATGGGCAACCTGATGGGAGATGAAATTCAGTGTTCACAGATACAGTGTGAAATGTACATTACAATGAGTAATTTGAGCTACTCATATACCGTACGTGGTCCTAATTTAATCAACTCAGGTAAAAGGCCTGGCCATCACTGGGAAAATTCCATGAAGAGCTCTGCTCTATCTGCAGCAGTGATTTAAAAAAAAAAAAAAAAAGCAAAAACGATGTTAGGCTGGAAAATCATTTGGAAAGAATTACAATGCCATAATATAAATCAGTGGTATGCCCTCACTTGGAGTCCTGTGTTCAGTTCTCAAAAATTATATAGCAGAAATAGAGGTGCTTCAGAGCCAGGCAGTGAGAATAAGAGGTATGGAAAAATTCTCATGAACAGTGATTGAAAAGATTGAGAGGAAAGGAATAAGATGAACATTATAAAAATATATAAAATAATGGATGATATAGAAAAGGTAAATCAGGGTCTTCTGTTCATCCTATTTCATAATGAAAGAACAAGGGGACATTCAATGAAATTTGAAAGTGACAAAATCAGAATTGATAATTTGATATTTTTTCACCTAATGCACACTGCCTGTATAACTTATTGCCACCATCACTGATAATAGGAATTTATCAGATGTCAAAAAAGAACTGGGTGCTTATTTGGATTCAAAGATTAAATAAGAGTTTTGGAAAGAGTATTAACCCTTACGCTTCAGGCCATACCAGTCCCTAACTTTTAGGTTTTAAGAGGAAACTTTCCCTGGGGGACAGGTTCTTCAATAACTGTGTATTCAAGTTTCAGAGTAACAGCCGTGTTAGTCTGTATTCGCAAAAAGAAAAGGAGTACTTGTGGCACCTTAGAGACTAACCAATTTATTTGAGCATGAGCTTTCGTGAGCTACAGCTCACTTCATCAGATGCATACCGTGGAAACTGCAGCAGACTTTATATACACACAGAGATCATGAAACAATACCTCCTCCCACCCCACTGTCCTGCTGGTAATAGCTTATCTAAAGTGATCATCAGGTGGGCCATTTCCAGCACAAATCCAGGTTTTCTCACCCTCCACCCCCCCCCACAAATTCACTCTCCTGCTGGTGCTAGCCCATCCAAAGTGACAACTCTTTACATAATCAAGTCGGGCTATTTCCTGCATAAATCCAGGTTATCTCACATCCCCCCCACCCCCATACACACACAAACTCACTCTCCTGCTGGTAATAGCTCATCTATTCAAGGGTTTCATACACCTTTCTTTGAAGCATCTAGTACAGACTGCTGTTGGAAGATAGGATATTAGACTAGATGGACCACTGGCATGATCCAGCATGGCACTATTGTGTTCCTCTGTTACTTCCGTAATATAATGGAATATTTCTAATGGTGGAACACTAAAATCCTGTCTTGAGTTGGATCCATTGAAAGTTACGTGCACTCGGTGAGGTATTTTAGGGAAAATCTGAAATCTCTCCCTGCAAGATACGGGTAAGGGAATAATAGCCAGCATTTATATTAAACATATTGTAGGGAGACATGTTTGCACATGACAGGTTAGCATTTCAAAATACAAAAGTATGAAAGCTAAGGCATCCCAATATACCCATGAAAATGTTGTCTTAATTTAGAAGGGGAAAATGTAATAGAATGGGATTGTTGTATGATTATTTGCAGATTGACTGTCATCCTGGCAGGATTATTAAATATAAAAGCCATGGTCTCAGTTCACTCCACAGGAATGAGGCATGATCCTGCCAACTGCAATTTTTAACTGAAATAATGCTCCCTTAGTAAAATACATATTTTTAATTTATGGGAGATCCTAGTTGTTGTTTTTGTGATTTTTGTATTTGCATTGACTTATGTTGACCTTTTGAACATACAATAAATATCAAACTTGGGTACCTAAATAAGTGGTCTAATTTTCAGAGGTGTGGGTCTGTAAACCCACAGTTTTAATTTACTGTAGTGTGAAATATGCTTGATTAGCACACTTCAAAATGAGGTCACTTATTTAAGCGTGTAAATAGAGACTTAAGGTGCCTAGATTTAGATACACAAATTTGAAAACTTTGGCTAGAATGCTTACAAGTAGTAAATGTAAATAGGATGGGAGTGCATATGTTGCTCTTGTCTGGACAATTTGAGGATTGAGGACAGCAGCCAGGAATAGATCCAAGTGTCTGTCTGTGCCACCAGTGTAGGTAGTGGAAAAGTGCACATTTTTTTCTTCCCCTTCTGAACACAGCAGGGAGGTATCTTTCACTTTTTCACCTCACTCCACTCTTATGGGCCTTACTAGTCTGACAGGGAACCCAGGAGTTGCATTTACATATGCTGGCTCCCCCTGGTTCCATGGATGGCTTGAGGCTTCAATCTCTGGCAAATGAACCTCTCCTACTCTTCCCTGAGCAGTGCCCTGCACTGTCTCGCTTCGCACGAACAGCATAGCCAGTACCAGTAGCCCCGCTTCTCCTCAGAATCTGAGTGGGTTTCCGAGCCAGACTCCTCATTCTCACCTGCTCGCTCCTACAGCCTGGATCCTCGGCAACTGCCACCCTCTCTGCCCACATACTGACCTTCTTCCAACATGTGGTTTTGCTATCCCCAAGGGCCACCGATGCCCAGCGACACATACGCTTGACCCTATTGGCCTGTTTGTGACCCTTACCAAGACTGCGGGGTGCTGCCGCTGCCACCATACTGCACCCTCCTCCATTTATGAAGAACTGCAGGAGGTTCCCATTCCACTGTCACTGACGGTTCCCATTGGGGCCTCGTTGTCCCCATACGATGCGCTTATTTCTCCTTCCCTCTACCCTCCAGTCGACCATAGCCAATACCATGACCTGCTTTGGTGAGTGGTTGTGGCTCTCAACCTCTTGGTGGAGGAGGTCCAGGACTTGCAAAACCTGTTCCTGGATGTTCTGCCACTGCTGGGACCCTCCCGGACTGTCCTCCCTATCCACGTGGCCATCCTCCAACTGGCCCAAGTGGTCTGGCGCACCCCAGCCTCCTGTGTCCCTACTACGAAGTGCACTGAATGCCGCTACTTCATCTGATTTAAGGGTACAGACTTCCTGTTTACACCACCCAATTCGCTTGTGATCCATGCAGTGACTGAATGCTCCTGCCAGCAACACTTCAAGGCCACCTCCCCGCCAGGGGCACCGGAAAAGGGGGCGGAGCAAGGCCCTCCCACTTTTTTGAAAGTGGACAGGCCTGGTCCATCCACTTTTTGCCATGTGCCCCACCCCTGCCCCTCCTCTTCCCCCCCAAGGCCCCGCCTCCTGGCCAGGCTGGCAGCTGGAGCCCAGGCAGCTGTGGGGAGCCGTGGACCCTCCATCCGCCCAGAGTGGGGGGACCTGAGAGCAGCCTCCAGACCATGTCCCCTCACCCTGGACCCCCCACCCAGGGCAGGTGGTAGGTCTGTGTCTCCCCACAGCTGCCTGGGCCACTCTTACCATAGCCTGGCTTCAAAGCCTTGCCCCCCTGCTGGAGCTGGGTTGGCATAAGAGATGCACTGGCAGCTGTGTGGACCCCTTCACCTGTCCTGGGCTGAGACACGGGTCAGGGGTTACTCTCGGGCCCACCTACCCCAGGCAGGTGGAGGAGCCTGAGCTCCCCGGTCCCGCGCCGGCTTCTGGCTTGCTGGGAGCAGGCTTTCAGGGGAAAGAGGTGGAGCAGGGTGGCGAAGAAATTGGACCTTCTGGGGTGCAAAGTTTATTCCTCTGTGGGCCTCCAGTTCTGTATTGCCACTTACTAGGCCTTTTTGGCAAAATACAATTTCCTTTCCGACCTGAAGCTGGTGGAGTTCCAGGCTTTCCTCCTGGTGGAGAAACAGCAAGATTTCCAGATGCTGCTGAACGAGGGCAAGCTGGTTGCCAAGGTGGCTCTCTAAGCTGCAGTCGAAGCCGCTGACACTGCGTCCCACACTCTAGTGACCGGTGTCATGCTCCACCAGGATTCCTAGCTCCAATTCTCCAGCTTCCCTACGGAGATCCAGACCACTGAGGACCTCCCCTTTGACAACCAAAAACTCTTTAGCGACAAGACAGACAAATTTCTCCACTCTTTCAAGGATTCCCGTGCCAATTTGTGGTTGCTTGGTATTTACACCCCAGCCACGATCTGCAGGCAACAAAGACCCTTTCCGTGCCACCTACCAGCCCTACTTTCAGTGTCCCCAGAAACAGTCTTACTGTCATCTGCGCATCCAGCGACACAGCTATTACAGAGAATCATAGACTGTCAGGGTTGGAAGGGACCTCAGGAGGTCATCTAGTCCAACCCCCTGCTCAAAGCAGGACCAATCCCCAACTGAATCATCCCAGAGAGGGCTTTGTCAAGCCTGACCTTAAAAACTTCTAAGGAAGAAGATTCCACCACCTCCCTACGTAATGCATTCCAGTGTTTCACCACCCTCCTAGTGAAAAAGTTTTTCCTAATATCTAACCTAAATCTCCCCCACTGCAACTTGAGACCATTACTCCTTGTTCTGTCATCTGCTACCACTGAGAACAGTCTAGAGCCATCCTCTTTGGAACCCCCTTTCAGGTACTTGAAAGCGGCTATCAAATCCCCCCTCATTCTTCTCTTCCGTAGACTAAACATCCCCAGTTCCCTCAGCCTCTCCTCATAACTCATGTGTTCCAGTCCCCTAATCATTTTTGTTGCCCTCCACTGGACTCTTTCTAATTTTTCCACATCCTTCTTATAGTGTGGGGCCCAAAACTGGACACAGTACTCCAGGTGAGGCCTCACCAATGCTGAATAGAGGGAGTGATCACGTCCCTTGATCTGCTGGCAATGCTCCTACTTATACAGCCCAAAATGCCGTTAGCCTTCTTGGCAACAAGGGCACACTGTTGACTAATTTCGCCGCTGGCACTTCTGCTGCCTTGGTTCCCTCACACCATCTGTCCAAACAGCCATTTTGACTCCTCTCTTGAGACCTGCGAACCTGCTACCTCTCCCACAGTGACCCAGATTGTTTTTATGGGTCATCTTGCCTGGCTCACCCAAAATTTGGGCAAGATTATTGATGGGTTCTGGACATCATCCACCGGGGTACTTGATAGAATTCCTCTCATTTTCCCTCATCGTCCACCCCTTGGTGGCCATGGGAATCCTTCCCACCACAGCCTCCTCCGGAAGGACACCATAGAATGAGTTCCTCGTCATTACTGTGACCGTGGGTTCTATTCCCCCTATTTCCTTATGCTGAAGAAGGGGAATGGCCGTCGCGTGCTTCTGGACCTTCAGTTGCTGAACATGGTCACGCTCCCTCTCATTTGCCCATGCCTTCTCCTTCGAGCCTGGTTCACGGCTCTTGATATGAAGGATGCTTATTTCCATGTTGACATCCACCCAGCTCATTGGAAGTTCCTTCGTTTCATGGTGGGACATTCTCATTACCTGGTTTGGGTCCTTCCCTTTGGTATCACCACTGCTCCCCACGTGTTTGCAAAGGTCTTTGCTGTCACCGCAGCCCACATGAGTTGTTTTGGCCACTCCGTGTTTCCTGGATGAGTGGCTCCTTGTTGTGCCGTCGTGCACCTTTATCTCCTCTCCACTATCCAGACCCTCTGGGCTCTCCTTGCTGGCCTGGGCATCTGTATCAGCGAGGACAAGGGCACACCTACCTGTATGTTCACGTTTATAAGGGCATGTCTGTATTTTCTCGTGGGCCGAGTCTTCCTCCCAACGGACTGTTTTGCTACCCTTACCTTTTTCATCACGCAGCTACGCTGCAAACTGCATATGCACTATCTACCAGTGCCTTTCCCTCCTGGGCTGCATGGCGGCCTGCATCTCCATAACACCTCATGCCAGCCTGCATATGCGCTGCCTACAACTGTGGCTTCGGTCAGTCTGCATGCTGCAGTTGGACCTTTTGAACAAACTGGTCCTGCTTCCCACCCAGTTCCTCCATCCTGGCTTCCCACACATGGTGGACCAACACGTCCAAAATCTTGGTCAGCACTCTGTTCGTTCCTCCCACTGCTCACACCACTCTTACCACGGATGCCTCCCTTGCTTGGGGAGACGCTCATTTGGAGGGCCATATGGCACAGGGCCACTGGATTCCGTGAGAGGTGTGGATGTACATCAACATTCTGGAATTGCGGGCTGCCCGCCTTTCCTGTTGGGTGTTCCTGTCCCTCATCAGATCCCGGCACATTCAGCTGCTGTCTGACAACATGACAGCAGTTATGTATATCAACAAGCAAGGCAGTGCCTGGTCCTTCTCCCTCTGTGCAGAGGCCATTCTCCTCTATAGAACTGGTGCCTCAGGCATGGGTTCACCCTCCATGCATGCATCTCCTGGGCACCTGGTGGACACACTCAGCAGGTCCTTCTATGCATATCACCTCTTTGTGACTGCTGCAAACCAGAAACTTCCCCTTTTCTGTTCCAAAGGAACCCTCGGGCCAGGATCACAGGGTGACGTCTTTCTCTTGCACTGAACCACCGAACCATGCTATGCCTTTCCGCCCATTCCCCTGCTCCCGCAAGTCCTGAGCGAGGTGTGGCAGGACTGCATGATGGTCATTCAGGTAGCCCCCTCCTGGCCTTGCCAGTATTGTTTCACTGATGTCCTCCACCTCTCTGCTCACACCCTGATCTGCCTTCCCCTCCTCCTGGATCTCTTCACACAGGTGTAAGGTTGCCTGTGGCACTCCAACCGAAAGCTGCTCCCACTTATTTGTTGGTATTTGGATGGGGTTCATGTGTAGGCAAAGCATGTTCCATACCAATGCACATTCGATACCCATGCACAACATCCTCACACACAGCAGACAGCAGTCTACCAAGCAAAACTGCGACACTTCACCACCTGGGTGCACCGCCACCACTACCCTCTGGACTCCATCTCCATTCCCATCCTCCTGGAGTACCTTCTCAGGCCTTGCCACCTCTTCCATCTGCGTCCACCTGGCGATGCTGAGTGCCTTCCTCCTCCCCGTGGACAGCTTCTTGGTCTTCACTCACCTGACCACCACCCTCTTCCTGCGTAGCCTACTCTGCCTTTCTGTCGGTGTGGAATCCTACCCATTCTTTGGACCTGAATCTCGTTCTCTCTGCCCTCACTAAGCTGCCTTCAAACCTCTCGCAACTTGCTCTCTCGCCCACCTCTCTGTGAAGATGATCTTCTTGGTGGCCATCACCTCGGCAAGACAGGTGAGCGAGCTAGCGGCCATGATGGCCGACCCACCCTTTACTGTCTTCCACAAAGACAAAGTCTCCCTGTGCCTGCACCCCAAATTTCTCCCCAAGGTGGCCTCTCCATTCTACCTCAGCCAGTGCATCCACCTTCCAATCTTCTACCCCAAACTGCACATCTCCCCCAAAGGGAAAACGCTGCATTCTCTCAATGTCTGCCGGGCACTGACCTTTTATCTCCAGTGGACCCACGTCTTACCCAGGCTCTTCCTTGCCATCACAGAACACTGCCGGGGCCATGCCCTCTTCTCCCAGTGCCCCTCTTAATGAATCTCCCATTGCATTGAGGAATACCCTCTCTCACATTCCTCCGCCTCCGGGAGTCAATGGCCCACTCCACACAGGCGTGTGCTGCCACGTGTGCCTTCCTCGTGGACATGCCATGGCAGGACATTTGTAAGGCGGACACGTGGGCCTCTGTCCACACCTTTACCACTCGCTGTGCCATTGCTGCAGCAGCGGTGGTGGATGCAACAGTCGGCTGTGCCGTCCTACAGACTGTAACTTCTTGTGAGTCCTTCCACCCATCTCCAGGCTGAACACTGCTTGCTGCTCACCCACATCTGGAATCCATATAGGGACCATCACTCAAAGAAGAAGAGGAGATTACTTATTGTAATTGAAGTTTCTTCAAGATGTGTGGTCCGTCCCTATTTGGATTCCAATACCCGCCTTCAGTCCCCTCTGTTGCGGGATCCATTGCATGCTGGTAAGAGGGACCTGTAGTGGTATAGACCTGCACAGCCTCTTAAAGCCTCGGACACACCGCATGGCCTATGCATGTGTGGATCAACAGACACTACTACAAACAGCTCTGGCACGTGGTGCGCATTCGCAGTCATGTCTGGAGTCCAAATAGGGACCATACATCTCAAAGGATCTCCAGTTACAGTAAGTAACCTCTTCTTATTTTTGAAACTACTTGTGAGTAATCAAGTGTGTGTGTGTGCTGAAAGTTACTATTTTAAAAGACAAAGGAACAAGGAGCTGAAAGCTTTGAGATACATTCCCTCATCATCTTTGTTACTATTCTGAACTAAGCCAAAATGCTCAATTGTATAAAGATAATGGTGATAAATAAAATGTGCAATTCAGTAAAAGAGCTTTTCATAAAGAAAGATCAGATTTGAAACCCTATCTGAACAGTTACTTGCACCCACAATAATTTATTTTATTTTAGAGCCAGGCACTGAAGAAATTAAAAAACTACTTTTACTCTTACTTGGCTGTGCAGTTCAGGTAAGTATTTAAATATGTTTCTTTACATGCTGTTGTTGTATTACACATTTTTAATGGTTGTTTCCTGATGCAAACATATCCTCTCCTCTCCTCATCCCCCCAATTTGTTTTTTAATACAGCATTAACTCAAATCAGGAAATTCCAACAGTTTTAAGATTGCTTTAACAATATTAAGATGGTGACATTGCAAATTCTGTATATTTTATAGTATAAATAAATAACAAAGTATCTTTGTCTTAATGTATTAAGGTTTACATTTAGTAAGCAAAATTGGAATGCTTAATATGACACACAAACAACATGAATGAGTTAATATTGTTTGAGCAACCTTAATTTTTAGTGTTTCTCGTTGTTTTATTAATGTTAATTTGTTTTATTTAGTTTTCTTGGTGTTCTAAAGTTAAAAGTGCATTATATTTCCCCCTTTCATAAATTCTGTTTAAGAGGGTCGTTCAAACTATCAAAGAATTATTTTACTTTTGAAGAAAAAGCGTTATAAAATATTCTTTTAAAAGAAAATATTTGCATCTAGGCTGCCTATTTGTGTGCTTGATTTAAGTTCAATTGAAACTAAATAACTGAACTCCCTTATGCATTCCCTATAATCAAAGTTTCTATTGCAAATCATAGAAAGTGTGTATCTTTATCAATCTTAGGGCCAAATTATGAACCCTTTAGTCCTATTGATAAATATTTACTTACACAATTAATCTCATGAGAACATAAGAACGAGCATACTGAGTCAAACCAAATCTTCCGACAGTCACCAATGCCAGGTGCTTCAGAGGGAATGAACAGAACAGGTAAATATCATTCCCAGCTTCTGGCAAGCAGAGGCTAGGGACACCATCCCTTCCCATCCTGGCTAATGACCATTGATAGACCTATTCTCCATGAATTTATCTAATTGATTTCAATGGGATTATTTGCATGAGTAATTGTTCACCAGTGGGAATAAGGCATTCAGAGTGGTAGCCTTAAATAAATAATGGAAACGAAACTGACCTTTAATGTGCACATTAGAATTACCGGCAAGGTCTGGGTTTACCAAACTGGTGTGGATATGACAGGACATTGACTGGCAAAGTATAATGTAATGAGCAAAATAAGATGTAGGTGAAATTCTGTTGTATATGTAACTTAAATCAAGCACACAAATAGGCAGCCTAGATGCAAGATATAATAGTAATGGAATAGTAATGGAATAACGCATTTTCATAGGATAACAGTCACTTGATGTTTGTTTTGGTATCTATGAAATAAGTCCCACCTTTTCACTGTAGCTCTAACCAGGCCTCCATTTTGGCATTGTAACCCACTAATCAGGATTGGCGCCTTAAAATTGTCAATTATCTTTGCTACACGTTCTAAATTGTGCTCATACAGTAACTCCTCGCTTAATGTTGTAGTTATGTTGCTGAAAAATGCTACTTTAGGCAAAACGATGTTAAGAGAATCCAGTTTCTCCATAAGAATTAATATAAATGGGGGGTTAGGTTCCAGGGAAATTTTTTTCGCCAGACAAAAAACTATATTTTATATATAGATAGATACATATGCGCACACAGTATAAGTTTTAAATAAACAATACTGTACACAGGAATGATGATTGTGAAGCTTGGTTGAGGTGGTGAAGTCAGAGGGGGGCATATTTCCCAGGGAATGCCTGGTGAAGTCAGAGGGGGGCATATTTCCAGGGAATGCCTAATGGCTAAATGATGAACTAGGACTTGGCTGAGCCCTCAGTTGTTAACACATTGTTGTAGAGTGTGAGGCTACATTAGCAAGGCAGCAGGAATGGAAGGAGGGGAGACAGCATGGCAGAGAGAGACAGAGACACTGTGTGTGTGTGTGAGAGAGACGTGCATTGCCGCTTTAAGTAGGCTTACCCCACTCTAGGTACACTGCCTTTTTAAGCAGATAAGCGAGTTGATACAGTAGCTGCTGCCAGCAAGCTCCCTCCATTCTGAGCCCTTTCTTGTCCCCTCCCCTGTGGAGATGGGGGAGCAGGAGTGAGGGGAGGGGGACACCCTGACATTAGCCTCCGCCCCCCCCCTCCCTGCCCCGCAAGCAGGAAGCTCTTTGGAGCAGCTCCGAGACAAGGGCAGGAGCAGCACATGGCAGTTAGGGGAGGGACAGCTGAACTGCTGGCAATTGATAGCCTGCTGGGCGGCTGCTGCACAGGGAACTTAGGGGAGCAGGGAGCTGATAGAGGGGCTGCCGGCCAACCCTAGTTTCCAAGCCTCCACCAGCTAGCTCCAACAGGCTGCTCTTTTTGCAAGCAGTGGACAAAGCAGGCAGCTGCCAAACAATGTTATAAGGGAGCATTGCACAACTTTAAATGAGCATGTTTTCTAATTGATCAGCAATGTAACAATGCTAACCGGGATGACTTTAAGTGAGGAGTTACTGTAATTATTTGTACCTGCATAAATAAAGGCCAGGGTTTGAAAGTCTGACATAAACTGAAAAGGTAAAGCTGAACTAAATTAGTATCAGTTAATTATCTGGTACAGATATCATAAAGTATCAAGGTGAAGCTGAGATAGTCATTTTCAGATTAGAAGACATGGATCATATGATGATGATCTGTTATACAATTTTATTAGGGATATCAAGCGATTAAAAAAATTGTGATTAGTGGTGCAATTAATGGTGTGAAACAATAATAGAATACCATTTATTTAAATATTTTTGAATGTTTTCTACATTTGCAAATATATTGATTTCAGTTACAACACAGAATACAACGTGTACAGTGCTCACTTTATATTATTTTTGATTACAAATATTTGAACTGTAAAAAAACAAAAGAAATAGTATTTTTCAGTTCCCCCTTTGTAAGTACTGTAGTGCAATCTCTTTATCATGAAAGATGAACTTACAAATGTAGAATTATGTACAAACATACCTGCGTTCAAAACTTAAAAAAAATACATCTTTAAAGCCTACAAGTCCACTCAGTCCTTCTTCTTGTTCAGCCAATCGCTCAGACCAACAAGTTTGTTTACATTTGCGGGCAATAATGCTGCCTGCTTCTTGTTTACAGTGTCACCGGAAAGTGAAAACAGGCATTCATATGGCACTATCATAGCCGCCGTTGCAAGATATTAAAGATTCATATGTCCCTTCATGCTTCACCCACCATTCTAGAGGACAAATGTCCATGCTGATGACAGGATCTGCTCGATATCGATTCAAAACAGTGCAGACCAATGCATGTTGATTTTCATCATCTGAGTCAGATGCCACCAACAGAAGATTGATTTTGTTTTTTGGTGGTTCGGGTTCTGTAGTTTCTGCGTCGTATTCTTGCTCTTTTAAGACTTCTGAAAGCATGCTCCACACCTCGTCCCTTTCAGATTTTGGAAGGCACTTCAGATTCTTAAACCTTGGGTCGAGTGCTGGGTGTTGGGATGAAACGTAACATGAAATATATGACAGAATGTGGGTAAAACAGAGTAGGAGGCATACAATTCTCTCCAAAGGAATTCAGTCTTGATTTAATTAACACGTTATTTTTTTTTAACAAGCATCATCAGCATGGAAGCATGTCCTCTGGAATGGTGGCTGAAGCATGAAGGGACATACGAATCTTTAGTATCTGGCATGTAATTACCTTGCAATTGCCATGCGAACCCCTATTCTCACTTTCAGATGACAGTGTAAATAAGAAGCAGGCAGCATTATCTCCTGTAAATGTAAAGAAACTTGTTTGTCTTAACGGTTGGCTGAACAAGAAGTAGGATCGAGTGGACTTGTAGGCTCTAAATTTTTACACAGTGTTGTTTTTGAGTGCAGTTATGTAACAAAAAATGCCTACATTTGTAAGTTGTACTTTCATGATAAAGAGATTGCAGCACAGTACTTGTATGAGGTGAACTGAAAAATACTATCTGTTTTGTTTATCATTTTTATAGTGCAAATATCTGTGATAAAAAATAATATAAAGTGAGCACTATACACTTTGTATTCTGTGTTGTAGTTGAAATCAATATATTTGAAAATGTATAAGAACATCCAAAAATATTTAATACATTTCAATTGGGATTCTATTGTTTAACAATGCGATTAAAACTGTGATTAATTGTTTTATGTTAATTGTGCGAGTTAAGTGCGATTAATCGATAGCCCTAAATTTTATGTTTATTATACCAAAAGGCTAGTGTAGATTGAATTTAGTCTGAGAGGGCTCAGTTGAGTAACATTTACTCACTGTGGCACCAATCCAGCAATGACTTGTGCGCCTGCTGATCTGTGTGTATATGGTTAGTTGCACTATTCATGTGCATATAAATCTTTCTTCTACTTTGCTGATCCCCTTCAATCAGATTAAATGAAATCTACACTGACCTACTGAAAATAAAATTATTAGAAAACATCATCACATGATCCATGTCTCGTGATCTGAAAATAACATAACTTCTTGTCTGTGTAAAGCTAAAATGGTATTTAAGTCTTTTTGCAGGATCAGGGCCTATAACATGATTAGCTTGTAACTATCCAATTTGATTAAAGATCATACCTACGATAGTTCATTAAATTAATGACCACTTTATCCGTGAAAGTTGTGGGTTTTTTTTAAACTATGCTAAACTTTTCTAAATACGCTATTTTTGATTGGGTCAAAGTTAATTAGAAAAGTACAGTATACTGTACAGCTGGTTTCAGTTGAATAGTGTAAAAACAGTTCAGGGAGATTGGTTGTTTGAGTACTAAAAAAAGGTATTTATGAAGTAAACATCATCATAGAATCTGAGCAAGAAATAAGTTAATTTTAAGAAGCCCCCTTCATCAATTTTTTTCAAAGTGAATATACTGTCAGTTCACTAATATTAAAAGTCAAGCAGAAACTACAATATTTTGCTATAATTACATTCAATCTGTACTAGCCAGTTAGGGGATTGGACAGTTGATAATTATTTTTTCGTCAGCTTTTAGCTCTCAGGATATACTAAGGAGATACGATAAATAATTGTGGTTAATGTATTTCTTTTAGTGTCAGAAAAAAGAAGAATTCATTGAAAGAATCCAAGGTTTAGATTTTGATACAAGAGCAGCTGTTGCTGCCCACATTCAAGAGGTATTTGTTACTTTTGTACTACCTGATATCCAAGTGATTTTTATTTTTGCTGGAATATTAAGGAAAGAAGAATAATTTTGTTTAGTCAAAAACAAGGCAAATCTATTTGACATTAACATTAAACGATTGCATTAGAGAACATTAATTGAGAAGGCTTTATTTTATAAGAGTGAGAGTAAATCACATTTCTTCTAAAGGTGGTACTTGAATAAAAACATTTTTTTCATACTGAATAGTTTTTTCCATCACAGAATCATAGTAGTGTAGGACTTGGTGGGATCTTGATAGATCATATACTCTAGTCTGCTGCACTGAGGCAGGAGTCAGTATTATCTAGACCATTCCTGAGAGGTATTTGTCTAACCCAGGGGTGGCCAAACTGCAGCATACTCTTTTACAGTTAAAGTATGGCTTGTGGAACCCCCCACTCCTTTCCCATTCTCTGTCTACCAGACTGAGAGGGGGAGAGACTTGGGGCTTCTGCCCGGTGATGGTGCTAGGGGCTTCTGCCAGAGACGACTGGTGCCTGCTGAGAGTGAAGGGGCATAATTTGAAGGTTCGGCACCCCCAACAGCTTGAATTATGCCCCACCTCTTATCGTCAGCGGCCCCTCCCTGCAGCTCCCAGGTGTTAGCTCCGTGTGGAGAGGCATCCGCAAACACCTGGGAGCTGCAGGGAGGGGCTGTCGCTTTAGCTTTGCGGGGAGAGGCAGCAGCTCTTCCTGCAGCTCCCAGCTGTTTGCCGCTGCCTTTCCCCACGGCCACAGCTCCCAACTTGCCAGATCCAGCAGCTGCTGTGCAGGGATGGGGCTGGCAGCACCATGTGACCTAGCCAGCAAACCCTGGCAAAAATCTTGGGGGAGGGGCATGTGATACCACATGCCTCCCCCTCGCATTGCCTCTGGCAGAATGAAGTGTGTGTGTGTGTGTGGGGGGTGTCTCGGGGCTTCAGCCCCAGCTCTCGAACTTCTGAAGATTGTGATATGCTGCTTGGAGGGTTGGTACGTTTGGCCATCCGTGCTGTTCCTTAAAACCTCCAATGACTGAGATACCATAGATAATTTGTTCCAATGCTTAACTATCCTTACAGTTAGGAAGCTTTTCCTGATGTCTAACCTTTAATGGGCTTAAATTGCAGCAATGGCGATTACTTTTTGTGTTGTCCTCAGTGGATAAGGAGAACAATTTATCACCCTTCTCTTTATGACAACCTTTTATATACTAGAAGACTTATCACATGCCCCAAGATTTCTCTTCCCAAACTAAACAAACCCAATTTTTTCTTTGAGTAGTGTCCCTGTGGGTGCTCCATGGTAGGTTTGTTTGTGTCTCCCCACTGCTGATTGTAGAACTTCAGTAGTAGTGTTCATTAGGCCCACACATGCGCTGTCGGTCTCCCCTCGTGCTGCGCCACGAGGCTAGCGAGCACACGCGGGCTAAGCCTCCTCAGTTACTTCTCAACTGCCCCTTATTAGAGATGGATTTTGCTTTATTCACTTTTATATAGTTATTTTGTTAATATAGTATAGTTTATTGTTCTTTTCCCTCTTATTTTATCCCACCAAAACTTAAAAAAAAAAACAAAAACAAAACTCCCCCCAAAACTTCATTTTCCTGCTTTTTTTTTCCCTTCCAGGGATCCTTCCCCCCCACTCCCCCATTGGGTATACCCGGTTCACCAGCTTTCAAGAAGCGCCTCACTTGCAAGGAGGCAATTCCGATTACAGACAAGGACTCTTAAGTGCATTTGTCGCCTTGGGGAGGGCCACATCCAGAAAAAGTGTAGTCTCTGCCAGCAAATCTGGCCACATTCCCATAAGGACAGACTGCTCAGGCAGAAGATTATTTTAATGGAGGCTGCTTTCAGACCCACGCAGAACTTGTGCTGCAAGTGCCTGGATAGATGTGAATCTTCTCCACAGCCATCTAAGGGGTGTGGATCGAAGAAACAGACTGCTGACCCCTCCTAGAAGTCATCTTAGAGGAGAGCCAGAAGTCCCCAAAAGTGAGCCCTGAGATCTCCATAGGCATTCTCCATCTTGTTCGGTTTCTTGGACACCAAGACCATCTTAGTCCAGAACTCATGGCTCACAGAGACCAACAGCAGTCGGTACTGTTGACATGTCCACGGACCTGATGGGCACGGGCACTGAGTCATCGGCACCGAGAGACAGGAGTAAGCACTCCACTAAAAAGGCACCCCCAATACGCGAATCATTATCAGTACTATCATCAATGCCTCACCCGGCACCAGAGCAGGTCGTATGGACAAGACCCCTATCTGCCTCTGACACGCAACACTGGGGCAGTCAATACCAACAGAATTCTTCCACTCCAGCAACCTCCGTATATCAGATGTACTGGGATCCCTGCTTCTTGGTACTGCAACCTCTGCACTGAGCCTCTGCTTGGCATGGGAATTGTCACCCCTGCCATGCCTCAATCCCCAACTCTCTAGCGAAAGTTCAGACAGTGTGCTGGAGGAAAGAACATCCCAGTACTCCTCTCAGGCTTCATATGGTGCTCAGTACAAGCAAGGCCCATACCTGCAGATGTTCCCACCACCGAAATCATGGTACAGCCACCCATGGGCACTGCCACCACGCTCTATGCCACCACTATCCCCGTGGTCTTATTGGGACCCGTGGGAAGCATACCGCCAACATGTCTCTCGAGCTCCAAGCCTCGTCTGGGATCCCTCAAGGCATACCCCTTCAGCCGCGGCTTCCAGAGCTTTGGAACCTCCACAAGACATCCTGGAGAAACAGGAGGATGATACTGGGGAAGAGGTGACACTGAGGACCATATCTTCCTTCTTTCCTGACTGTTATGCCTTCCCCACCATATCTGGCAGACCACTTTCATCTCTTCCAGGAAGTGGCAAAGAGGATGGTGGACACCCTTAAGATACCATTGAAGGAAGTCAAGGACACCCACCATCAGCTCTTTGACATCCCCCACTCCTCGTCCTCCTCCAAGATTGCCCTCCTGATTAATGAGACTATTTTAGACCCAGCAAGAACAATATGGCAAATCCCGGTGATAGTAGGACTGACGTGCAAGCGAGCAGACAAAAAGTACTATGACCCATGAAGGAATCTGAATTCTTTTTCTCCCACCTACCACCCAACTCCATCATGGTGGATGCCGTCAACTCATGCGGCTGATGACATGAGTCGAGGGCTACTCCACAAGACTGGGATTGAAAGCGCCTGGACCTTTTTGGTAGGAAGGTGTACTCTTGGCTACATTCCATTTCCGTATCACCAAGTATCAGGCCTTCACAGTGAAATACGATTATATTAACTATTCAAAGTTGAATGACTTTACTGAGTTGGTGCTAGAGTCACACTGTGACCAATTTAAGGCCATTATACAGGTGGGACAAGTAGTGGCAAGGACAAAGCTGCAATCAGCCCTCAACATTGCTGACAAAGTAGCTAGCTTAATTTCCATGGCAGTGGTGATGTAATGAACATCATGGCTCCATCTGTCAGATTTCCTGAAATCCTGCAGTCTACTGTTGAGGACCTCCCCTTTGAGGCCACAAAGCTCTTTGCAGAGAAGACTAACGCTTCCCTTCATACCCTGAAGGATTCGTAGGCTACATTCCAGTCGTTGGGTATCTACACGCTGGGACAAAGGAGACAATTTAGTCCCTAGTCCCAGCGTAGACCATATACATCCCAATATCAACCTCAGTGACAATACAAACTGCAAAGGAAGAAAGCAAAATTCCCCAAGCAGAAACTATCTGGCTTGCATTCTTCATTGTCCCAGCCCTCTATGTCCAAACACCAGTTTTGACAGGCGGGTCGAAGCACCACTGGACCACTCCCACCAACTGATACAGCCGACCAATGCTTCACACCCATTTGATCACCGAGTGGCAGTATTCCGCAGTGCCTGGAAACGCATAACATTGGACTGATGGGTCCTAGAAATCATTTGAACTGAGTACTCCATCTATTTCAGTTCCCTACCCCCTCCACAATACCCTTCCCTGTCCCTCTTCAGGGATCCTTCTCATGAGTTTAGAACAGTGGGGGAGGGATAGCTCAGGTGCGGGAGGATAGCTCAGTGGTTTGAGCATTGGCCTGCTAAACCCAGGGTTGTGAGTTCAATCCTTGAGGGGGCGATTTACGGATCTGGGGCAAAAATTGGGGATTGGTCCTGCTTTGAGCAGGGGGTTGGACTAGATGATCTCCTGAGGTCCCTTCCAACCTTGATATTCTATGGTTCTATGACAAGAAGTCAATAGTCTCCTCCAGTTAGGAGCCACAGAACCAGTACCTCAACATCTACAAGGAGGAGGGTTCTACTCTCTTTATTTCCTAATACAGAAGAGGAAGGGAGGTTGGAGACCCATACTAGACCTCGGAGCTCTCAACAAGTTTGTCCAGGCTCAAAAATTCAAAATGGTCACTTTATCAACAATCATTCCAGGATTGGAACAGGGAGACTGGTTTTCGGTCCTCGATCATCTCTATCCTACTGGCTCACAGACGATTTCTCAGATTTATCCAGGGACAAGACCACTACGGATACAGAGTGCTTCCCTTCAGGCTATTGTCGGCCTTGAGATTATTGTCCAAGGTTCTCTGGGTGATAGCCACTCACGGTGTCAAGGGATAAAGATTTACCTTTACCTCGATGATTGCCTCCTCAGAGCCTAATCTCTCCAGGAGGCTCACCGAGTCACCAAAGCAACTATCCACTGATTTATAGAGCTGAGTCTACAGATCAAAATCCAGATGTCAGCTCTCACTCTGGTGCAATTCCTGGAATTCATAGAGGCTGACTTTGACTCGTTACAGGCCAGAGAACTCTTTTCTCAGCACTAATTTCTTTCATTAGCCACACTTAGAGACGCTGTTCAAAGCAGCCTAAAAATATTAGTCAGACTCTGCCTCCAACTCCTGGGGCACATGGCAGCAAGCACAACGGTAATACCACATGCCAGGTTTCACATGTGATGCCTCCAAATGTGGTTCAGCTTGGTCTACAAACAGGGACAGGCTGGACAAATCCCTGTCGCCACCCAGCAGGGTCAAAAACTCCTTAGACTGAAGGAAGAGCCCAACCAACATTTGCAAAGGGATCCCCTTTTCCCAAACCTCGCTGTCATTGCTGCTCACCACCAACACATCACTGATATGGTGGGTTGCACATCTAAATGGCCTCACAACACAAGTGGTCACCCATGGAGCTGTCCCTTCACATCAATCTCCTCAAGCTAAGAATGGTCAGGAACGCCTGCACCCATTTCCTCCAGCTGATCAGAGGATCACACATGAAGATCCTAACAGACAACATAGCCTGCATACAATAGTCAGGGGAGAGCCAGATCACCCTCCATATGCACCGAGGTGATCAGGCTATGCAACTGGTGCATCTCCCACAATGTTACATTGCCTGAACACAAAACTTGATAGTGGAAATCTCAGTTGCAAATTCCCATACAACCATGATTGGGAGATAGACCTGATTGTGCTTCATGACATATTCAGCTTATGATGGACACAGTCCACAGACCTGTTCAACACTCACCTGAATAAGAAATGCCCATGCTACTGCTCCAGAGTGGGGATGGGTCAACGTTCCCTGGGCGAGGCCCTCCTCATCCCCTGGGAGAAGGACCTTCTCTTTGTCTTTCCTCCATTTTCCCTACTTGTGAATGTCCTGCTGGAAATAAAAAGAGATGGAACCCATGTCATTCTGATTGTTCCTACTTGGCCCAGAAAGACCTGGTTTCCCTACCTGTCACAGCTTGTGACATGCCTGCTGATCTCTCTCCCAGCCATACTGCACCTCCTCGCAGGACAGAAAATGCACCCTAAATCCCCACTTGGGATTGTCTGCCTCAAGGCATGGCTCCTGCTTGGTTCCAACATATAGAAAACTCCTGTTCAAGAGAGGTACAAGAGGTTCTGTTGCACAGCAGAAAGTCCTCGACTTGACGCACTTACCTGCAGAAATGGTGCACGTTTCAGACTTTGTATTCTGTCCAGCAAATCTCCCCAACATCCGTGATTCTTCCATATATCTTAGGCCCGATTTCTTTAAGGTAAATGCATAGTCTATCTCTAAGCTCTCTGAGTTCACATAACAGCTTTCCACCAACCTATTGAGAGATGCTCAATGCTGTCACACCCAACCACTAATCGGTTCCTCAAGGATATGGTGAACCTTTTCGCACCATCTCGACTTCCTGCTCCTATGGGGGACCTAAACCTGGTACCAAAAGGGTTGACTAGACTGCCTTTCAAACCCATGGGCACCTGTTTGCTGGTGTACCTATCAATGGAGGTGATCTTCCTTTTGGCAATTACCTCGTCCAGGAGAATAGGAGAGAGAGCAGCTTTGATGGCATATCCCCCCTACACAATATTTTTTCTGGACAAGGTTATGCTCAGGACGCATCTAAAATTTATCGCTATGGTAACCTCTCCATTTCACATGTATCAATTGATTCACATTCTAATCTTCTACCCCAGGCCTCACCAAGACAACAGGGAGGCTATATTACATACCGTAGATGTCAGGAGAGCCCTGGCTTTGTACCTGGATAGAACAAAGGCCTTAAGGAAGTCCCGTACACTTTTCATTTCCATTGCGGAAAGGTCCAAGGACCCAGCAATATCAGCCAAAAGGCTCTCTAAGTGGGTCTCGAATTGCATTAGACAACTCCTCCAGACTCTATTTGAACACGCTCCATGAGGTCAATCTCCTAATCCGTTGCCTTCTTCAAGAGATCTGTAGAGCAGAGACATGGCCATTAGTCCACACTTTTGCACAAAATTGTACGATCACTGGGGATTCTGCCTCCAGTGCCAACTTCAGCGCCGCAGTGCTGTCATCTGTAACTGACTCTGCCCCAAAGTCCCAGCCCACGAGTAGGGATATTGCTTGGGAGTCACCTACCATAGAGCACTCATACAGACACAACTCGAAAAAGAAGAGGAAGGTACTCACCTTGTGCAGTAACAATGGTTCTTTGAGATGTGTGTCCTACGGGTGCTCCACAACCCACCTTTCTCCCCTCTACTTCGGAGTTCTTGTCAATGACTCTGTGGTAAAGAAGAAACTGAGGAGGGTAAGCCCGTGCGCACTGGCTAACCTCATGCATGAGCCTAACGGACACTACCAAAGTTCTCTGATCAGCAGCACAAGGACACAAGCACACCTACAATAGAGAACCCATCGTGGGACACATCTCGAAGAACTATCGTTACTGCACAAGGTGAGTAACTTCCTCTTTTTCAGTCTTTCCTTGTAGGTAATGTTTTCTAGACCCTTAATCATTTTTGTTGCTCTTCTCTGGACTTTCTCCAATTTGTCCACATTTTCTCCCAAAGTGCGGTGTCCAGAACTGGACACAGTACTCCCTTTGAGGTCTTATCAGTGCTGAGTAGAGTGGAAGAATTACTTCTAATGTCTTGCTTACCGACACTCCTCCTAATACATCCCAGAATATTTACTTTTTTTGCAACAGTATTACATTGTTGACTCATATTTAATTTATGATCCACTATAACTCCTAGATCCTTTACAGCAGTACTCCTTCATAGGTAGTCATTTCCCATTATTTATTTTTGTAACTGAGTATTCTTTCCTAAGGTAGTACTTTGCATTTGTCCCTTATTGAATTTCATCCTGTTTATTTCAGCCCATGTTTCCAGTTTGTCAAGATCGTTTTAAATTCTAATCCTGTCCTCCAAAACACTTGCAATCCTTCCCATCTTGGTATTATACTCAAACTTTACAGGTGTACTCTCTCTGCCGTTATCCAAATAATTTATGAAGATATTGAATAGAATTGGACCCAGGACAGATTCCTGTGTGACTCTACTTGATATGTCCTTCCAGCTTGACTGTGAACCATTGATAACTACTCTTAGTATGATTTTTCTAACCAGTTGTGCACCCATTTTATAGTAGGGTCATCTAAACTATATATCTCTAGTTTTCTCATGAGAAAGTTATGTGAGACAGTATCAAAAGCCTTACTAAGTCAAGCTATATCACATCTACTGCTTCCATCCTATCCACAAGCATTGTTACCCTGTTGAAGAATATTAGGTTGGTTTGACGTGATTTGTTCTTGACAAATTATGTTGACAGTTACTTATCACCATATTCTCTTCTAGATGTTTACAAATTGATTGTTTGTTTATTTGCTCTATTATCTTTATGGGTACAGAAGTTAAAACCACTGGTTTATAATTCCCTGGGTTGTCCTTATTCTCCTTTTTATACACAGGTACTATATTTGCCTTTTTATATTCCTCTGGTATCTCTCGCATCCTCCATGAGTTCTCACACATAATCGCTAAAGGCTCAGAGATCTCTTCATTACAGTTCATACTAGTATATGTAATAAATGTGAAATTTAGTTCTATCTAGTACAGATACGTTAGTATGAACTGAATCAGAAAAAAGTGATTTGTTAAAAATATGGTTCTTTAAAGCAGAGTGTGGATCCACTGTATTGGGCTGTATACAGGGATTAAAGGAACAAAATAATATTTAGACCTAGATTATATAAATGGATCCATCAACTGCGTTCTATGCGAGCACACAGATGTGCCTGGATTAATCAATTCGCAGGATCTTGCCCTTAGTGAGTAATCTTTTTTGCCTCAAGAAATATGCTTGTATCTTGTGTATCTTGGGGAACATGTATATATTTTGGAGGTCTGATAGCTACTCTACCATTAAATATGAGTTGAGTTTTTCAGGTAAGAGGACTGAAATCTCTTTTTTTAATCCTGTAGATTTAATGTAATCACCACATTTTAAATGAACAAGCCCCATTGAATTTCCAGTAATATTTTTTCAGATCCATTTAGCTAAGCAACCACACATGATAATTACCTGTGCACTATAGTGTAGAATGCAAATATTTACAGACAATATGTTAAAATTTATTCCCTTATTTTGCCATTACAGTAAGAAGCTCTGCCAAGAATAGCTAATGGAATTTCCCAGCTCTGTCAGCTACTTTCTGTTTCTGTTGCTGCCTGTAAGCCTTCCTAATTCTATCTGAGCTCAGCGCAGAGGCCTGGTAAGCCAGGAAGGAGAAATTGACAGCATGGGAGCCTGGGGTTTAAGTCTGGAACTCTTAAAGTTTCCATTCACTCTAAGTTACAAGCATATTTTTTCCCAAATAAACATACCATACCATCCTTTTCTTATTGCAACTATGCTCACCTTGTGAATAAGGCACTTAACCAGGTACAAGAAGAAAACAAGCAGTCAGGCTGTACTTTAATTTCAAACTCAACGTAGGCAGGAAGAAGAATGCATTGGTTTTATTATGTCATCTTGAGGTCACTCTTAAGTGTAGGTCTCACACATGGAAGCATGGTGCAGCATCTGTCATGCCCCAGGCTCTCACGGTTGTATTTACCTCATTTGATGTTCCATTTTTATTTTGCTGAAATGAAATACTGTTGGATGTTAATATTGTTTGATTAATCTTTCATTTGAAATTAAGGATGTTAGATAACTTATTCATAGGGTTCTTTTATGCTGTTCACAAAGATGTGGCTTCTTAAACAAAATGTTTTGTATGAGACTAGAAATCTTTGATTTCTTGTGACTGGGTGCTCTACTCATCACTGGATGGTGCCTCTTCCTGGTGGTTCTGGGGATTACCTCTGTGAGGCTGACACCCCTTTCTGCAGTTGCACTCTGTCTCTTCTTCTCACTCTCTGTCTGCAGCCGCTCTCTTGCACCAGGAGCTGCTGCTGCTTCTTCGTGACTTGGCCCTCTGGCCAGGTCACTATGGTCCTCACCTTCCAGGGTATCAAAGTCTCTTATGAAAAGGCTCAGGCAGTCTTCCTATCCCCTGCCCAGCTGGTGCCACTTCCCCAGTGGCTGGTATGGGAACCTGGCCCCACCCTCTATTCCAGGTTCCAGCTCAGGGACCCTCTAATCAGCAGCCAAGGTCTGTTCCTTCCTAGACCTGCTGCCTCTTTCCCTGAGCCTTTCCTACCTTTCTGGCTCTCCCCACCTCAGGTTTGCCAGCCTCCCAACTCCCTCCTAGTAGAGTAGGGTAGAGTAGAGTAGCTGTAGGCTACCTGCCTCTAGCTTTAATCACACCTACCTTCTCTCAGGGAGTGACTGCAGACCCCTTCTGCTATCAGTTCCCAGGCTAAAAATATGCTTATGAATGTAAATGTGACATAACTGGAATATGTTTTATGCTAGATATGCCGTGTAACATATCTTTGCAAAGCTTATGTTCTATTGCATGTATTCATCCTATTTGCATGCATGTATCATTTTTATATCTGAAGTTATGAGCATTGGCTCTATTCTTGTATTTAAAGTGTTTGCTGTAGAAAGCACCTAAGGCAGATTTGATCAACATATTGTGAAGGGGTTATTCAAGTAAATGGAAGTACTTGGTGAACAGTGGACCTTGATAGATGTCAGTGCACATCTGAGCTTTCCTGGGAACGTCCCTGTAGAGAACTAAGTTATGCATGGACATTTGACTTGCCCATGTGACTCCAAGGCTCCATCTTGTAGTTGGAATTCTACACGGGGGAGAGAGGGGTTTCCACCCACAGGAGAGAAACTACAGTAACTCCTCACTTAACGTTGTAGTTATGTTCCTGAAAAATGCGACTTTAAGCAAAACGATGTTAAGCGAATCCAATTTCCCCATAAGAATTAATGTAAATAGGGGGGATTAGGTTCCATGGAATTTTTTTTTGCCAGACAAAAGGCATTATATACATTTTAAACAAGCAATTTAATACAGGTATAAGTTTGAAACAATTTTAAAGAAACAATTTAATACTACAATCATCATTGCGGAGTATGAAGCTTGGCTGAGGTCGTGGAGTCAGAGAGTGAAAGAGGGTGGATTGTTCAGCTGCTTCTCTTGCTGTACTTGCTGAACTTTCTGAACTCGAAAAAACACATCTAGAGATTTGTTGTTTTTTCTTTTTTTTTCTCTGTAAATTTCTTTATAGCAAGTTATTAGATATGGGCCAAAAGAAATCTGATGAGGTTCAACAAGGACAAGTGCGGAGTCCTGCATTTAGGATGGAAGAATCCAATGCACCGCTACAGACTAGGGACAGAATGGCTAGGCAGCAGTTCTGCAGAAAAGGACCTAGGGGTTACAGTGGACGAGAAGCTGGATACGAGTCAACAGTGTGCCCTTGTTGCCAAGAAGGCCAGTGGCATTTTGGGATGTATAAGTAGGGGCATTGCCAGCAGATAGAGGGGAATGTGATCGTTCCCCTCTATTCGACACTGGTGAGGCCTCATCTGGAGTACTGTGTCCAGTTTTGGGCTCCACACTACAAAAAGGATGTGGAAAAATTGGAAAGAGTCCAGCGGAGGGCAACAAAAGTGATTAGGGGACTGGAATACATGAGTTATGAGGAGAGGCTGAGAGAACTGGGGATGTTTAGTCTGTGGAAGAGAAGAATGAGGGGGGATTTGATAGCTGCTTTCAAGTACCTGAAAGGGGTTCCAAAGAGGATGGCTTTAGACTGTTGTCAGTGGTAGCAGATGACAGAAAAAGGAGTAATGGTCTCAAGTTGCAGTGGGGGAGATTTAGGTTGGATATTAGGAAAAACTTTTTCACTAGGAGGGTGATGAAACTTTGGAATGCATTACCTAGGGAGGTGATGGAATCTCCTTCCTTAGATGTTTTTTAGGTCAGGCTTGACAAAGTCCTGGCTGGGATGATTTAATTGGGGATCAGTCCTGCTTTGAGCAGGAGGTTGGACTGGATGACCTCCTGAGGTCCCTTCCAACCCTGATATTCTATGATTCTATGATTAGATGACCAACTCCCCTAATCACTTTGGAGCTGTGTTCCCTCTCAGGATCGTCATCACTCAGAATTTGCAGGCCAGCCTTAACCCGCCTCTTCTCCCCCCCCACCTCCTCCCACTTTATCATAGAATCATAGATCATAGAATATCTACCAGCGTATCTACCACTCCTCCCAGTTTAGTGTCATCTGCAAACTTGCTGAGAGTGCAATCCACACCATCCTCCAGATCATTTATGAAGATATTGAACAAAACCGGCCCCAGGACCAACCCTTGGGGCACTCCACTTGATACCGGCTGCCAACTAGACATGGAGCCATTGATCACTACCCATTGAGCCCGACTATCTAGCCAGCTTTCTATCCACCTTATAGACCATTCATCTAGACCATTATTCTTGCCAGCAAGTTAAAGAAGTCTGTGGGAGACCGTGTCAAAAGCTTTGCTAAAGTCAAGGAACAACACGTCCACTACTTTCCCTTCATCCACAGAGCCAGTTATCTCGTCATAGAAGGCAATTAGATTAGTCAGGCATGACTTGCCCTTGGTGAATCCATGCTGACTGTTCCTGATCACTTTCCTATCCTCTAAGTGCTTCAGAATTGATTCCTTGAGGACCTGCTCCATGATTTTTCCAGGTGAGGCTGACTGGCCTGTAGTTCCCAGGATCCTCCTCCTTCCCTTTTTTAAAGATGGGCACTATGTTAGCCTTTTTCCAGTCATCTGGGACCTCCCCCGATTGCCCTGAGTTTTCAAAGATAATGGCCAATGGCTCTGCAATCACATCCGCCAACTCCGCATGCCGAATCCTTGCTCCTCCCCTCTCCCTGCCCTGCCTCCTGAGTGCCGCAAAGCAGCTGATTGCCGCAGTCAGGAGAGGGATGGGGGAGGAGTAAGGATGCGGTACACAGGCTCTCCCCTCCCTCCCCTGACTCCTGCCTGTAGCAATCAGCTGGTTTGCAGTGTTCAGGAGTCAGGGCAGGGAGGGGGAGCCTGTGCACCAAGTCCTCACTCCTCCCTCCTCCCGAATGCCGCAAACCATCTGATTGCCGTGGGCAGGAGGCGGGGGGAGCAGGGGAAAGGTGCTGATTGGCAGGGTCTACCAGCAGGCGGGAGGCGCTGGGGGGGGTGTAGGGGAGCTGATAGGGGGTCTGCCAGCTGTTGACAAAGCAGGCAGCCAAACGACTTTATAGCGGAGCATTGCACAACTTTAAGCAGAGCATGTTCTGTAATGGAGCAGGGACGTAAGATCGAAACAACATTAAGCGAGGGGGAGTTACTGTATATAAAGTCCTGGGAGACTCCACCATTTTGTCTTCAGCTGGCTCAAGAGGTAGCCTCTCCACCCCCAAAGGATACCTAAAAGAAACTGGAACAAAGGATAGTAACCTCAGGGGTGCGAGTGATTGCTGGACCCAGACTAGAAGGAGACTAGTCTGTAAAAGAAGCTTATTAGAACATCTCTGAGGATGAGATTTCATCTGTAATCACTTTCTTACTGTATTAGGCTTAGACTTGCGTGTTTTATTTTATTTTGCTTGGTAACTCACTTTGTTCTGTCTGTTATTACTTGGAACCACTTACATTCTACTTTTTGTATTTAATAAAATCACTTTTTACTTATTAATTAACCCAGAATATGTATTAATACTTGGGGGGGGGGGGGCGGGGACAAACAGCTGTGCATACCTCTCTATCAGTGTTATAAAGGGCAAACAGTTTGAGTTTACCCTGTATAAGCTTTATACAGGGTAAAACGGATTTATTTGGAGTTTGGACCTCATTGGAAGTAGGGTATCTGAGTGTTAAAGACAGGAACACTTCTTAAGCTGTTTTCAGTTAAGCCTGCAACTTTTGGGGGATGTGGTTCAGACCTGGGTCTGTGTTTGTAGCAGGCTAGTGTGTCTGGCTCAAAGCAGGAAGGGCACTGAAGTCCCAGGTTGCCAGGGAAAAGGGGCTCAGAGGTAGTCTCAGCACATCAGGTGGCAGTTCCCAAGGGGGTTTCCTGTGATCCAACCCATCAGAATATTAAAATGTAATACTTCTGCAAGATGTGATTTGTGCACATATTTTTAATATTCTAGATAAAATTATTTTTAAAAAAATCATAAAGTATTATAAATGAATGAAATAAAAGGAGATATTGTGAGCAAGTGTGTGCTCACAATAAATTGCAATGGCACTCTTCAGGTAATTAGTTTCCGTGGCACAAATCTCAGGTTCTAAGAATTACTTAAAATTACAGGATTTTTATTTTAGTAAAAATTCTTTGTGCAAATTCTGTATAAGAATTTAATTTGGCAAAAAGAAATAGTTCTGTGCCAGAGTAGGCTTTTAAATAATATTTCATCTGTAGTTGCATCTAAGCCTAATTGATCTGTTTTCCAGGTTTTCATTGTGGATAGAGAAACTATTCCATCAAATACAACTTAAAATATTTTTAATTGTCAGACATTTTTGTAATGTATTAGAATCCATGGAGGATAAATTGTGCTGGGAGACAAGAGTTAAAAGGAGTTTTCACAATTATTCCTCTTGTTATACTTCTTGTGCATTCTTATAATTAAATAGCACATAAAGGTTGTTTTCACAATTATTTCTTTCTCCTATAGGTAACTCATAATCAGGAAAATGTGTTTGATCTGCAGTGGATGGATGTCAGCATTCTGTCACAAGAATATATCGAGCCTCTCTTGAAAAATATGGCATTACATTTAAAAAGACTTATAGATGAAAGAGATGAACATTCTGAGGTATGTTGTATGTGCTTTATTATTTAAAAATAAAAAGTATAAGAAAATACCTTTTTAAAATTAAACAGTTTGGAATTTTTGAAAATAGATAATATACGTTCTTTGAACTTTTATCAGTTGGCAGCATGGCTTGAAATAACACTTCTTCAAGTTGTTCCATATCTCAATTCCATGTTAGGTGTGTGCGTGCTCACGTGCATGGTCATTGGAAATGTTTCCTCTAGTGGTATCTGTTGGGCCAGCTCTGGAGCCCCTTGCTTACGTGCCAGCATACTGGGCACTGTCGGCCCTGCGCCCTCTCAGCTCCTTCTTTCCACTAGTGATGGTTGTTGGAATGCTCCTTGCTTTCACAAGCCCCATAGTGGTTTCTTTCGCTTGGACTCTGAGTTTTTCTTCTACATAGTTATTGTAGTTTTAGTTTTATAGTTAGTAGTCATTAGTAGCGGAGTCCCATTGGGGACATAGCCCCAGGGACAGGGTACGCCCTGGTCCCTGGGGTTTAAGCCATATGCTGCATGCAACAAACCTATGCCAATCAGTGACCCACACACAAGCTGCCTATGTGGCTTGGTGAGGCATATGTTAGAAGTGCAGGATCTGCAAGAATTTCAGACCATGTATAGAGTCCATGTTAGAAAGGAAAGGTCACACAGCCTCATCTCTAGACACACAGAAAGACACCACAAACTACTATTATTATGTGAGAATCCAGAAACAGGAACGAATTTCGTAACACTCGCAAGTTATTAATCATTTCAGTGCTGGACATACCCCCCACAACAGAGCGCAGATACATCTCTTGCCTATTCCTTCAGATATTTATCCCAGCCATTTAGAGTTTTGTTTAAATTGTGTCTCAGCCAGTTTACTTTCATCCAGTTCCCAATTTTGATCAGACATTTGTCAGATAGAAAAGCCATAGAATTTGGATTAATTGAGAGGATGACAATAGTTTTATAAAAGAGTCTGACTTTGATACAATATTCTTTCTGAGCATAGACTGAACATTTTTGAAGTCATAATTTTATATTGTGTGTGATACAGCATGGCCAGAGGTGAGATATGTAAGCCCCAGACCAGGGGGATGAGGTAGATGAGGCTTTCTTCCGGCAGCTCACCGAAGCTACTAGATCGCATGCCCTGATTCTCATGGGTGACTTTAATTTTCCTGATATCTGCTGGGAGAGCAATACAGCGGTGCATAGACAATCCAGGAAGTTTTTGGAAAGCGTAGGGGACAATTTCCTGGTGCAAGTGCTAGAGGAGCCAACTAGGGGGGGCGCTTTTCTTGACCTGCTGCTCACAAACCGGGAAGAATTAGTGGGGGAAGCAAAAGTGGATGGGAATCTGGGAGGCAGTGACCATGAGTTGGTTGAGTTCAGGATCCTGATGCAGGGAAGAAAGGGAAGCAGCAGGATACGGACCCTGGACTTCAGGAAAGCAGACTTCGACTCCCTCAGGGAACGGATGGGTAGGATCCCCTGGGGGACTAACTTGAAGGGGAAAGGAGTCCAGGAGAGCTGGCTGTATTTCAAGGAATCCCTGTTGAGGTTACAGGGACAAACCATCCCAATGAGTCGAAAGAATAGTAAATATGGCAGGCGACCAGCTTGGCTTAACGGTGAAATCCTAGCGGATCTTAAACATAAAAAAGAAGCTTACAAGAAGTGGAAGGTTGGACATATGACCAGGGAAGAGTATAAAAATATTGCTCGGGCATGTAGGAATGATATCAGGAGGGCCAAATCGCACCTGGAGCTGCAGCTAGCCAGAGATGTCAAGAGTAACAAGAAGGGTTTCTTCAGGTATGTTGGCAACAAGAAGAAAGCCAAGGAAAGTGTGGGCCCCTTACTGAATGAGGGAGGCAACCTAGTGACAGAGGATGTGGAAAAAGCTAATGTACTCAATGCTTTTTTTGCCTCTGTCTTCACTAACAAGGTCAGCTCCCAGACTGCTGCGCTGGGCATCACAAAATGGGGAAGAGATGGCCAGCCCTCTGTGGAGATAGAGGTGGTTAGGGACTATTTAGAAAAGCTGGACGTGCACAAGTCCATGGGGCCGGACGAGTTGCATCCGAGAGTGCTGAAGGAATTAGCGGCTGTGATTGCAGAGCCATTGGCCATTATCTTTGAAAACTCATGGCGAACGGGGGAAGTCCCGGACGACTGGAAAAAGGCTAATGTAGTGCCAATCTTTAAAAAAGGGAAGAAGGAGGATCCTGGGAACTACAGGCCAGTCAGCCTCACCTCAGTCCCTGGAAAAATCATGGAGCAGGTCCTCAAAGAATCAATGCTGAAGCACTTGCATGAGAGGAAAGTGATCAGGAACAGCCAGCATGGATTCACCAAGGGAAGGTGATGCCTGACTAATCTAATCGCCTTTTATGATGAGATTACTGGTTCTGTGGATGAAGGGAAAGCAGTGGATGTATTGTTTCTTGACTTTAGCAAAGCTTTTGACACGGAGAAGTTGAAGCAGAGTGCTTTGGTGTTGGAGCAGAGAGCAGTTTGGAGGGAAACAGAGGAGAGTTTGGAGAAGTGCTGTGGCGGGCCAGAAGACCACGACCCTAGGTAAAGGGAAACCTGGCTTGTGCAGAGCAGAGGGACTCCACAGACAAGGGGTTGGGAGAAACCTGGTCCAAGCAGAGAGAGAGGGCAGGAAGCCCCACAAGCTGAAAGGCCAGAGAGGGAAATAGCCCATGGGAAGGAATAGCTAATTCAAGTGGTTTGCCGTTATCCCTAGGGCCACTGGGCTGGGACCGGAGTAGAGGGCGGGCCCGGGTCCCTCTTCCTCTCCATTCCCCTTCTCTGCGATACTAGTGGCACAGTTAATACCCCAATTCAGGGGTGAGAAATGGCACCCTGAAACCCCCCCCCAGAAGAGAAAGTGTGGGACCCATCATAGGAGTACCAGCAATTTGCCACATGTGTTTTGAGCTGATTATCCACATATGTTAATTTCTCCAAAACAATGTGGTCCAATGGACTTTGAGACTTGGAATCCAAAAGAGTTTCACTCCATAAGCCAATTATAAAATAAAAAGAGGCAAATGTTTATGGCTCCTTTGATTTTACAGAGATGTTCACACTAAACAATATTCTCCCCCTCCTGCTCTTACCTCCTTCCCCCAGCAATAAAGAATGTATTTAAAATACCTGTGTAAATCTCCTTCTGTTTTCTTGGTTTCTGGCTGTAGCTCTGATCTTTAAGCAGTATTTTGATCTAAGTAAAGCAAAGTGGGTTCTGGGGGGGACCAGAGAAAGGAGGTTGTAGTAGGAAAGACAGGAAGCAAGGGTGAGTGTTTTAGTAGTGTAGTGAGAGGGAAAAGTGAAATATTGGAAACAATATGGAGGAGGATGCAGCATTTTTTGCATACATGTTGGATGTACAGGTCTAAAGAGAGGTTGAAGTCAAATATGATGCACAGATTACATGACACAGAAAGGAAGGGATTGGCATAGAATTTACAGGCAGCTGTATATATAATTGTTGGAGAGGTGTATCACATGATATTCAATAGGGGGCCTGGAATACACCATACTCCCACTACTGCTGTCCATTAGACTCAGAAGTTTTGATATTTGGGAGCTTCTGTGGTTTCATGATAGGAACAAGATGCCCGGGAGTGAGACTCCTGTGTGATGTCCTCAGAGAAGCAGAAATAGACATGTTTGGATATTGAAATTTAAGAAAAAACTGTCCCCATGTCCATACGCATTATGATGTCTTTAATTATATGATCACATAATGTTATTTCTGAAGAGCTCCTACCTCATTAACTACAGTCAGTTTATCCTATTAACTGAGGACACTCACTCCCCATCACTTCCTCAGTTCTCCATGTGGTCTGCGACGGAAGTGGGAAGAAGGAAAACTCAAGTATCAGTGGTGGAAAACGCAAGCAGACAGAGTTGCACAAGGAATCTGTATGCCTTGACAGTGAAAAAAGCACAATGGGTCCTACCTTTCTTTCACCATAACAGCTGCTAATCATGCCACGCTGAACACTACTCCAAACCTTGAATCATTTGATCTACTGAGACTGCCTCAGTTCAGCTCTAGAACTTTCCTTTGCAAAGTCTTCTCAGAGAAAATTGCCTGCATCCAAGGTGATTTTTCTGGACTTGAGCAATACATTGGATGCAGACTTGATAACACATCACCTTCTTTTTCTGAGTTTGCTCTGTTTCATGACAGGAAGACACAGAAACACAGCAGGAAATCACAAAATGAGAGAAATGGTCAATACCACCCAAGTGGAGGGAAATCTAATATCCACCCTAAAGCATTCTGTAGTCAGAACAGCAGTTAAAAAAACATTCCTCAGTGCAGCCATCCTCTTCAGTGGTCATCTCCAGTTCCACCTATCTCCTGAATCATAGAAAATAAATAGGGTTGGAGACATCGATCTCCTCTTGATGATGGTGAATTAGCATACATCCATGCTCATATTGCTGGGCATCTCCACAACAACTGAGTCAACAACGTAGTGCTTCTACCCTACTTCAGGAATGTGGCAGAGGTCAGTGGGAGTTCAGGTGTTCTCACGCTGCATGCACAGAGTCATGATGGGTGCCTATTCTACTGCCTGTAGAGATATTACTTGTGGAGTTCTACAAAGATCCATTGTATTCCCCAACCTGTTACACATCCATATGAAACTGCTAGGATCCATTGTGAGACAGTGCGGACTAACATTTCAGCAGTACGTAGATGCATTCAAGTCTATGATACATTTACATCAGATGCAATCACGGTCATTTTCCAATTCCTCTTAAGAGTGTGGCTGTGATAAACAGCTGGATGAAGCTGAAACTGGAAGAGTCTGTTGTGATGCTGGTAGAGAAAGGGAAATTTTTGCAGAACTTTCCATCTTCAATGCATCACACTCCATTGACACCATGTTGTCGGATCGTTAAGAAGATCCATGACTTCGATGTTCACCTGCATAACTCACTAATTCGGAATATCCTGAAAGCCACACCCTTTTCCCCCTGCAGCTGACTAGAAGACTATGTTCCATCCTGTCACTTAGCCATGATGATCTGCACCTACTGGAGTGAAACTACTGGCCTCAAAAATTGGTCCAGTACATAATGGTTCTCTTAGTCAGCAGCACAAGCTGTTGAAAGTATGTCATCTCAGTGCTCCATTCTCTTCACTAACTTCTTATTTGATCACTGGGTTTATTTCAAGGTTGCAGTCCTGCTCTTCAGAGCCTTCCATGGATTTATCCAAGTTACTTGGAGGATTGCCTTGCTGTATTTAATCTTGACCTCCTGTGACAGGTACATTCTACTAGAATAATGGAACTGTGTGCCTCATGAGGGAGAATTGTGTGTACAGGAGACTGCTTTCTCGGGGATTGGCCCCCACAACCGTGGAACTGGCTTTTAGACAAAATGATCACAAACCTCAGCACTTTCAGTTGGAAATGCAGCCAAGTTTCTTCAACTGAGCCATATCTCAATATTATATTTTTTTAAAGCCCTACAGAATGGGGAAAGAAAGTAAAAGATACAGAGGTCAATCTTGTCTTCATTTAAATGTGTAAGGTACTCAGCTACTACATTGAGGAATACAATATAAGAACATAGATAAAAACCAGGCCTGGAAAATTGCAGCCTGAGTGGTGTAAGTTTTGTTAGTCTTCCTTTCAATAGCTTTTAAGAGTGTCCACTTTGTGCAAGAAGATACAGCTCAAAATGTGCCTATGTTAAGTGTGCACCCTTTGATTTAACTTAGTGTTTTGAGTTTGAAATTTTCAAATGTTTCTAACTTTTTGTTAAATAAAAACAATTATATTCTGAACTAAACAAAGATATGAGTCCTCAAGGAGGACTTTGTCTAAGCCATGTTAAAAAACAACTTAAAATGTCTGCTGTTATCAGAGCTGTGTTCAGAAATTACGGCTAAACTGAAAAGAGATTTTTTTTTAACCTAAATCTCCCTTATCTCAAGTACAGCTTCAATGGGTTTTGTTCAAACTTTTTTTCCCCAATGAATATCACCAGAGGCCACTCAGAAAAAAATCAGCCCAATGTGAATGTTCTAGAAACTTCTAAGCATACGAAAACAAGGGATTAGAAAATAAAGTGTTATGCAACCATGTACGTTTAATTATATTACTAATAGTTATTGATTTGATCATCATAATGTGTATATAGGAAGTAAATTACATTAGAGACTAGTAGACTATATAAAAATAGAAAGCAAGTTGGAAAAACAGAGTGACTGACTCCTGTATGACTTAATTTAGGATCCTATGAATAGCTGTTTGGATAGCAGTGTAGCTATCTATGCTCCCAGAGAGAGAAATGTTCAAAATAATAATATTTGGAAATCTCACACATGAGCAGTGAAGTGATTTAAAAGGTGAACATTTATTATCTTTCACTAAATCCATTATGGAAAATAAGGGATCCAAATACTAATGAAAAGGGAAGCTGTCAGGGTTCCCTCCACACTCTGAACTCTGGGGTACAGATGTGGGGACCCGCATGAAAGACCCCCTAATCTTATTTTTACCAGCTTAGGTTAAAAACTTCCCGAAGGCACAAATCCTTCCTTGTCCTTGAATGGGTACTGCTTCCACCACCAAGTGAGTTAGACAAAGATTCAGGGAAAGGACCACTTGGAGTTCCTGTTTCCCTAAAATATCCCCCCAAACCCCTTCATCCCCTTTCCTGGGGAGGCTTGAGAATAATCTACCAACCAAATAGGTAAACCAGGTGAGCACAGACCAGACCCTTGGAGTTTTAGGACACTAAAAACCAATCAGATTCTTAAAAAACAGAACTTTATTATAAAGAAAAAACAGTAAAGAAGCACCTCTGTAAAATCAGGATGGAAGGTAACTTTACAGGGTAATCAGATTCAAAACAGAGTATTCCCCTCTAGGCAAAACTTTAAAGTTACCAAAAACAGGGATAAACCTCCCTCTTAGCACAGGGAAAATTCACAAGCTAAAACAAAAGATAACGTCATGTGCCTTGCCTTGTTTACTTACACTTTTTGTAATATTAGAGACTCGTTTCAGGATTGTTTGGAGGAGATGGATTTCCCCGACCTGGTGTCTCTCTGCCTCCCAAGAGAACACAAAGAAACACAAAACAAAAGCCTTCCCCCACAGATTAGAAAGTATCTTCTCCCCCTTTTGGTTCTTTTGATCAGGTGCCAACCAGGTTATCTGAGCTTCTTAACCCTTTATAGGTAAAGGAGGGATTTTATTCTACCCTTAGCTGAATGTTTATGACAGAAGCACAATTGGAAATTGACAATGAAGGGCTGTTCGGAGCTATGCCCAGTATCTTCCTAGACAAGTAATGAGGAATAAATGAAAGAGTGGAAGGATTTGAAAGCTACGTGCTTGTTACATATAGAATTGGGTGAATAATGGATTTTTGGTTTGCTGAGAGTTATGAAAAATCCAAAAACAGTTTTTTTTCTGATTGAACTGAAAACGATTTTTTAAAAACATTTTTTGATGAATTGAAAAGTTGAAACAAAATGTTTTGTTTTGGTCTGACTTGATTTTTTTGTTTGTTTTAAATTCAAGCGTTTTGACAAAAGCAAAGGAGGACTAGATTCATAAAAAAAAGGGAGGTAAGAGGGGAGGAAGATTGCTAGCCCTTCCTTATAACTTTTAGCCCAGTGGTTAGGGTTCTCCTGAAATATAGAAGATGCAGGTTCAGTGCCCCCCCTTTCCCTTTCTTTTATAAAAGAATGACAATGAACAGTCATTGGGTCAGGAAAAGAGTTAGATTTCAGTGCGATTGATCACTCTGTATACAGTTAAGCACATGTGTAGGTCTTTGCAGGATCGGAGCTCTAGATAGTAAACTCTTTAAGGTAGGGGCCATATCTTATTTTGATACAGAGCTTAGAGTAATGGGGCTCCAATCTTGATTGGGAACCTCAGGCATTAGCACAATACTATTAACAAAAACAAAAAATAAAACTTTTGCAATCATAGCACCTTTCATCTGAAGATCTTAAAGTGTTTTACAATATTAATTAATTTTGCTCCAAAATGTCATGGAGAGCTAGGTAAGTATTAATACCCCATTTTACAGTTGAGGAAGAAGACAAAAGAGACATTTAAATGCAAGGTTTTCGTAAGTAGGAGCCTAAGGTTAGGTGGTTCTTCAGCTGTTTGTGCGCATGTATGTTCCACTTTAGTTCCTTCACCTTAGGTATGTGCGTTCCCCATGCACTTGAGCTGGAGGCTTGATTAGCCGTACCTCTGGGGGTGACACATGCACCCTGTGTCCTGATGCCACCATCAGAGGGAAAAAAGGGCAGGGCTGCCTCAGCACCCTCGCAGTTCCTTCTCACTGCCTGTGGTTACAAAGTCAGAGCTTTAGTGGTGCCTCACAGCTCACTGTTGTCAACACTTTTATAGCACTTCTTTGGTACATATTTACACAGAGAGTTAATGCATGACAAGACAGGATGTAATTCTGCAGTGCCACACACTAAGGACATGTCTACACTACAAAGTTAAGTCAACTTAATTTCATAAGATCATAGAATCATAGAAGATTAGGGTTGGAAGAGATATCAGGAGGTCATCTAGTCCAACCCCCTGCTCAAGGCAGGACCAACATGAACTAAATCATCCCAGCCAGGGCTTTGTCAAGCCGGGCCTTAAAAACCTCTAAGGATGGAGATTCCACCACCTCCCTAGGTAACCCATTCCAGTGCTTCGCCACCCTCCTAGTGAAATAGTGTTTCGTTGCCCTCCGCTGGACTCGCTCCAATTTGTCCACATCCTTTCTGTAGTGGGGGGCCCAAAACTGGACGCAATACTCCTGATGTGGCCTCACCAGTGCTGAAGAGAGGGGAATAATCACTTCCCTATTCTGCTGGCAGTGCTCCTACTAATGCAGCCCAATATGCCATTAGCCTTCTTGGCAAAAGGGCACACTGCTGACTCCTCTCCAGCTTCTCATCCACTGTAATCCCTGGGTACTTTTCTGCAGAACTGCTGCTTAGCCAGTCTGTCCCCAGCCTTTAGCAGTGCATGGGATTCTTCCGTCCTAAGTGCAGGACTCTGCACTTGTCCTTGTTGAACCTCATCGGATTTCTTTTAGCCCAATCCTCCAATTTGTCTAGGTCACTCTGGACCCTATCCCTACCCTCCAGCGTATCTACCTCTCCCCCCGCTTAATTTAAGTCGACATGTAGCCGCTGCAATAATTAAGTTGATTTGGTTTGCCCAAACCACGCTCATTGTCTTTCTAGAGTGCATCCTCACTAGCAGCGCTTGCATCAATGCAGAGAGCAGTGCACCATGGGTAGCTATCCCAAAGTGCAACTAGCCTTTGGGGGTTTTGGGAAGAGCTTGCAATGCCTCGTGGGATCAAAACATTATCTCAGGGTAGAATGGGAACATGGCTTCAACCTCCCAAGATGCAGTTTCCTCCCTCCCTGTCTCGCTACCCTGATATTAGTGGCAAACAACCCATACTTTTTCACGCCTGTTTTCAAAAGCCTGGCTTTGCCACGCATACGTCATAGCCTGAGAAGCATGGACCCTGCTCAGCTGTGCTTTCTTGTTGTGAGCATTACAAATGCCTCACACCTTATCCTGCAGTATTTCCAGAGCTGAGACATGCGCTGCCACACGGAACGTTACAATGTCCTTCGAGCAGCCCTGCTGCAAGCCATAGACTGAAACAATTCCCAGTTGCTGCTAGCAGTTGCACAGCAGCAGAACACGGTGGAACTCCGTTTCTGGTTCTGGGAAAAAAGCATTGACTGGTGGGATTGCATCGTTATGTAGTTAGGGGATGATGAGCAATGGCTGCAGAACTTTCGAATGTGGAAGGCCACTTTCCAGGAACTTTGTGCAGAGCTTTCCCCAGCCCTGAAGCGCAGCAATACTAAAGCTGCTGATAGCAGAGGAGTGAGTGACAATTGCTTTGTGGAAGCTAGCAATGCCGGACTGCTACTTTTCCGTGTGGAATCAATTTGGAATTGGTAAATCCACTGTTGGAGCTGTTGTGATCGAAGTTGGCAGGGACATTAATTGACTTCTGCTAAGAAGGGTAGTGGCTCTGGGAAATGTGCAGGACATAGTGGATGGGGTTCCCTAACTGCAGTGGGCAATATATGACATGCATATCCCTATCTTGGCACCAGACCACCTAGCCAGAGAGTACATAAACTGAAAGGGATACCTTTCAATGGTGTTGCAAGTGCTGGTGGATCACAGGGAGCATTTCATGTACATCAACGTGGGATGGCCAGGAAAAGTGCATGACATGTGCATTGTTCATAAACCTGCAATCAGATTGCAAATTAACCATAGATGATGTAGAAATGCCAATAGCGATCCTTGGAGACCCAGACTAATCCTTGCTCCCATGGCTCATGAATCATGGAATCATAGAATATCAGGGTTGGAAGGGACCTCAGGAGGTCATCTAGTCCAACCCCCTGCTCAAAGCAGGACTGATCCCCAATTAAATCATCCCAGCAAGGGCTTTGTCAAGCCTGACCTTAAAAGCTTCTAAGGAAGGAGATTCCACCACCTCCCTAGGTAATGCATTCCAGTGTTTCACCACCCTCCTAGTGAAAAAGTTTTTCCTAATATCCGACCTAAATCTCCCCCACTGCACCTTGAGACCATTACTCCTTGTTCCGTCATCTGCTACCACTGAGAACAGTCTAGAGCCATCCTCTTTGGAACCCCCTTTCAGGTAGTTGAAAGCAGCTATCAAATCCCTCCTCATTCTTCTCTTCTGTAGACTAAACATCTCCAGTTCCCTCAGTCTCTCCTCATAAGTCATGTGTTCCAGACCCCTAATCATTTTTGTTGCCCTCCACTGGACACTTTCCAATTTTTCCACATCCTTCTTGTAGTGTGGGGCCCAAAACTGGACACAGTACTCCAGGTGAGGCCTCACCAGTGTCGAATAGAGGGGAACGATCACATCCCCCTCGATCTGCTCGCTATGCCCCTACCTATACATCCCAAAATGCCATTGGCCTTCTTGGCAACAAGGGCACACTTTTGACTCATATCCAGCTTCTCGTCCACTGTAACCCCTAGGTCCTTTTCTGCAGAACTGCTGAATGAAGCCATATGCTGGCCACCTGGACAGCAGTAAGGAGTAGTTCAACAGTCGGCTGAGCAAGTGCAGAATGGTGGTGGAATGTACCTTTGGACATTTAAAGGGTTGCTGGCGCAGTTGGCTTACTAGGCTAGACCTCAGTGAAAGCAATATCCCCATTGTTATCGCTGGCTGCTGTGGGCTCCATAATATCTGTTCATCAAAGGAGAGAAGTTTCCACAGGGGTGGGGCATGAAGGCAGATAGGCTGGCAGCTAATTTTGAGCAGCCAGATACCAGGGCAATAAGAAGAGCCCAGCAAGGAGCTCTGCCTCTCTGGGAGACTTTGAAAACCTGTTTCAGTAATGAGCCAGAATACTGTTATGGTAAGTGGCACACAGTATTGTGCAACTTGTTGCCAAGAAGGCTAATGGCATATTGGGCTGCATTCCCATACCATCCCCTCCGTTGCATCAGTTTCCCTGTGTCTCCCCTTCTGCCCACCAAATCTCCATGCTTAGAATAAATAAAGAATAGTTCATTATTGAAACATTGACTTTAATTGCACAAACAAACCGAAAGACCAGGAAAATAGTTTAACCTTGAGCAAACAGTGTGATAAAATTGGGAGGGGAGAAATCAAGTCAGCTTTTCTGTGTAAGCACAGAAGTCTTGCCTATCAAAGGTCTTAAAATGACCACCATTTGCTCTTAGTACCCTCCCCAGGTGTTGAGTGGAAGGGATACTGCACCTTCCCTCCCCCCACCCCCACTTCCTGGAAGTTTGGGGAAGGGGGATTTTGGAATAGGGTGATGTTTGCAGGCCGTTCTGCAGGGGCTGCAGAGGGAGTCTAGCCTCAAGCTGTTTTTCTTGAAGCTCAATCAGACTCCTCAACATGTCTGATTGATCCTTCATAATCATCAGCATCTCATCTTGCATGGCATGTTCATGCTTCCAGAATACTCTCTTGCTGTCCATGTCCAGTTTTTCAGACAATGAAATCTTCCAGGCTCTTAGCTCCATATCAGCTGTCCCAGAGGCATTCATTATCTCGCTGAACACGTCATCACCAGTGTTCCCTCTGATCTTTTATGTCCTTGTGCGGAATGAATTTTGTTATGTGCACCAATATGGAAGTGGGGCCTAGGGGTTCAGAGTGTGGGAGGGGGCTCAGGGCTGAGGCAGAGGGTTGGGGTGTGGGAGGATGAGGGCTCTGGCTGGGGATGAGGGCTCTGGGGTGGGGCTGGGGATGAGGGGTTTGGCATGCGGGAGGGGGCTTAGGGCTGGGGCACAGGGTTGGGGTGCGGTGGGGAGGTGGGCTCTGGGGTGGAGCCAGGGATGAGGGGTTCGAGGTGCAGGCTACTCTAGAGCTGCGGTGGGGAGAGATGACTCCTCTCAGCCCTCTCTTGCCACAGCAGCTTGGGGCTGGAGGAGAGGCACCTCTCCCCAGCCGTGGCAGCTCCAGCGGGGCTGGGTTGGGACAAGGGAGGGGCTCTTCTCCCCAGCAGCTCTGGTGGGCCTGGGCTGGGCTGAGGGAAGGGCTTCTCTCCCCCGGCCGAGACAGGTCCGCGCTGGGGCCAACGGTGAGGGACTCTTCTCCCTTGGCCACGGCAGGGATGCACTGTGGCCAACGGTGAGGAGCAACCTCTCCAGGCTGCTGCAGGTCCGCGCTGGGGCCGGCGGGGAGGGCCCTTAGCCCCTGCCTGAGGCTTAATAGGCAGCTGCGCAGCCGCACAGCTTAGAGGGAGCTTAGGTCATCACAAATTCTTTTTCTGTCTTCTAATCTGTTAAAGCCTCTCCGACAGTGTGGAGGATATGCTAAAGGCCAAGCTTTCTACTGTAAGGCATGCAAAGCACAAGGCAACCATTGTCAGTGCATACCCTAGTACAAAGTTGGTATTTTAAAATCACACTCCCTCCCCTCTGCCCCCCCTTAACACTGCTGGTAGCAGTTGCCCTGGGCTTGCAGATTCCAAGGTCAAGCAGATCCCAGCCATCCAAACCACAGGCATGTTAGAGAAAACGTGGTTGAGGTACCTTGGGTGGCGGATCACGTGCTCTGTTTGCAGTATGAGTACTTGTAATGAAAGCTTCCACCATCTCCCAAGGTGACCCTATGGGTTATTAGTCTCCTGAGGGTAAAAGAGGTGGCAAGGGAGCAGATGCTGCAAGCACCTGGGTAAAGACCTGGTCCTTATGCTGTGTACTGGAATGATGCCAGCAGAATTAATACTAGAGTGGCATGGGAAAGTGTCCTACTGACGTGGTAGAAATAAGACAACCCTCTCCAGCAACCTTCTGCAAAGGATAGCAGAGTGTTTCCTGGAGATCTCCCTGGAGGACATAAACAGTCTTTTGGGCTGTATAAGTACGATCATTGCCAGCAGATCAAGGGACATGATCATTCCCCTCTATTCGGCATTGGTGAGGCCTCATCTGGAGTACTGTGTCCAGTTTTGGGCCTCACACTACAAGAAGGATGTGGAAAAATTGGAAAGAGTCCAGCAGAGGGCAACAAAAATGATTAGGGGGCTGGAGCACATGAAGTATGAGGAAAGGCTGAGGAAACTGGGATTGTTTAGTCTGCAGAAGAGAAGAATGAGGGGGGATTTGATAGCTGCTTTCAACTACCTTAAAGGGGGTTCCAAAGAGGATGGATCTAGCCTCTTGTCAGTGGTAGAAGATGACAGGACAAGGAGTAATGGTCTCAAGTTGCAGTGGGAGAGGTATAGGTTGGATATTAGGAAAAACTTTTTCACTAGGAGGGTGGTGAAGCACTGGAATGGGTTACCTAGTGCAGTCCTGGAATCTCCTTCCTTAGAGGTTTTTAAGGTCAGGCTTGACAAAGCCCTGGCTGGCATGATTTAGTTGGGGATTGGTCCTGCTTTGAGCAGGGGGTTGGACTAGATGACCTCCTGAGGTCCCTTCCAACCTTGATATTCTATGATTTTCCGGGGGCACCGTCTCCGTAGTTCGAGCATACACTGGGAAACAGATACCCACTGCACCTCACTTTTTCTTCAAATTAAACATAAAATATAAGTGATTGAAATTGCATACTCACCAGAGGTGCCTTTCCCGGCATCACGCTCGGCCATTATGCTGTCTTGCGACCAGCTGGACTGCTCTGAGGTTAAAAATAGCTCCTGACTCTTGGGGAGAATGGATCCCCGGCTTGCCTGTCTCCCATTCTCCTCTTCCTCATCCACAATTCTCTCCTTGTTCCTCAGGTGGCCCCGGACTCAGACTTTTGTGAGGTATCCACGCTGCATTTGTGGGTAGTTGTGAGGTCGCCACTGAGAATCGCATGCAGCTCATTGTAGACGTGGCATGTCTGTGGTGCAGAACCAGAATGACTGTTTGTGTCCCTTGTCTTCTGGTACACTCGCCGAAGTTCTTCAATTTTCACACAGCACTGCTATATGTCCCTGGTGTAGCTCTTTTCCACCATGCCCCACACAATCTTTTTGTATGTGTCAACTTTTCTATGGCTGGATCGGAGCTGTGCCTGCACAAACTATTCTCTCCACAGACCAATAAGATCCACCACCTTCTATGTACTCCAGACTGGAGTGCGTTCAGTGCGTTGAGTCATCATGATCAGCTGGGCTGCCGAGCTCTCCATGCTGATCAAACAGCAGGGATTTCCCTACAACCCCCCCGAATTTCCCCAACACCCCTTCACCCCAGTTTTGTGAACTAATTACATGCAGTGTTGCCAATTTAGTGACTGTTTGGAAATTTGAATTGAAATTGAAACATTAATACACACTTAAGTATAATAGATTTGAAAAGTATGAACATAGGCTAGCTTCCTTATACAGGTGTTGTTTTTTATGACAATGTCAGTGCTTTCATTTCGGTGATGTTGGCCAACGTAATAATTTCAAATGATGATTTGTAAGCAAACTCTAAATGAGCTCTCCCTGACAGCTAGTGATGAGCTGGGGGCTGGGGGGAAAGGCTTCAGGACCAGATTGTATTTACATTCACACCTAATCACCTAGATATCCAGCAAACAGAGCTGTGTTGCCCAAGTGATAGATTTTGGCTGGGGTTGGGTTACAAATCACTTGAATGTGGGGCGGGGGTGGGTAATGAAATGTTGTTGTTCTTATTGTATGAGTAAAGGGCAGTGGAACTGTACTAAGCCTGTGCTGATTGAGGGCATCAAGAGAGAGGATAGAGAATAAGATGGAGAATATCTTATTGCCCTTATATAAATCTGTGCGCCCACATCTTGAATACTGCATACAGTTGTAGTCTCATCATCTCAAAAAAGATATACTGGCATTAGAAAAGGTTCAGAAAAGGGCAACTAAAATGATTAGGGGTTTGGAACAGGTCCCATATGAGGAGAGATTAAAGAGGCTAGGGCTTTTCAGCTTGGAAAAGAGGAGACTAAGGGGGGATATGATCATGGTATATAAAATCATGAGTGGTGTGGAGAAAGTGAATAAGGAAAAGTTATTTACTTGTTCCCATAATATAAGAACTAGGGGCCACCAAATGAAATTAATGGGCAGCAGGTTTAAAACAAAAGGAAATTCTTGTTCACTCAGCGCACAGTCAACCTGTGGGAACTCCTTGCCTGAGGAGATTATGAAGGCTAGGACTATAACAGGGTTTAAAAGAGAACTGGATACATTCATGGAGGTTAAGTCCATTAATGGCTATTAGCTGGGATGGGTAAGAAATGGTGTCCCTAGTCTGTGTTTGTCAGAGGGAGGAGATGGATGGCAGGAGAGAGATCACTTGATCATTACCTGTTAGGTTCACTCCCTCTGGGGCACCTGGTATTGGCCACTGTCGGTAGACAGGATGCTGGGCTGGATGAACCTTTGGTATGGCCATTCTTATGTTCTTGTGAGAGGGTGGGGACAGGTGTTTTGCTTGATGGTCTGCCTGAGTCACAAGTACTATTTGACTGCCCCTCTCTACTGTTTAAAGAAAGAGCTGATTAGGCTCCATAGATAGTCTTTTGTTCTGTTAAGTGACCACTACAGCTGAAATCACTGATAATCAGGTCTAAGTGCTTAGACCTGCTGTGGGACAGTGTTTCTGTGGAAGAGACGGTCCAGTCTGTACTAGCAGCGAGGTTCCCCCACTGAGAGATCAGCTGAAATCACTGAGAGCTGGGTGGAACCTCAAGAGACCACTTGCAGAGGTCACAGTGGCAGGTGACAGCGCAGGGCCATTGGCAACAGAGTGATGGAGTGAACGGTGGCACAATGAACAACAGTGGCCAGAGCGAACAGTGAGCAGCTGGAGGAACGAGCAAGGTGCCTTCTTGTCCCCCAGCTGGCAGGTGAACTCATGTGAAAGCACCTCTGAATGCTGAGTCTCCACTGACCAAGGACAACACCGGTGAGTGTTAATGAAGCTGTTAAGAATGCTGGAGACACAACACAGTTCATGCGAACAAACATGGCTGTGGCATCCTACTTTCTATTTAAGCAAGAGATACCACACATTACAAACTGGAGGCCAATGTTAAGTGCATTGTCACTTGTTCACCCTGAAGTTGAACACTGGTTCCAAACAAGACCAGCAAATGCTCACTATCTTTCTGCAAGATACTCAACTGACTGGCTACAAGCATGTGGTGCAACAGTGAAAGACTCAACAGTTGAAAAAGTGAAGAACTCTCTCACCACATTCAAAAAATTTGCATACGTGGCTGATGAATGCACCGATGCAAATGGGGATCAAGTATTAAGTCATTGTGTACTTTATCTTTATGTCAGTGGTAGGCCAGTAGATGCATTTCTAGGTGTTCAAGTTATAGAAGACACATCAGCTGCGTCTGTGGCAACCCACATCTTAGAGGAGTTAAATGCTTGTCAGTTGGACTCCAAACGGATGGCTGCTTGTGCATTTGATGGAGCTGCAAACTTCTCTGAAAGACATGGTGGAGTACAAGTTTTGCTCAGAGAAAAGTGTAAGCTTAATCTCTCCTATACACGCTGCTGAGGCCATCTACTCCAACTAGTGCTAGTACAAACTGCAGACTCTTCAAAAGACATTAAGAAAGCTATAAATTTGGTGTCTTCGTTATATTCGTTTTTCAGCAAGAGTCCAAAAAAGACTGAATATCTAGGAAAATATGGAAGATACACTGGGACTGAAGTTCAAATTAGTCCAACCTGGGAAAACCCTCTGGTTTTCTCATGATTGATCCTTGGCTGTTGTCTTAAAATTACTCCAGCCATTATTACTGGCTTTGGAAAGTATCTACCAAGATGGGATGGATCTAAGTAGTGAGGCTTAGGGTTTTGCTACTATGTTCAGAGAAGACTATTGCCATTCTCTCTCTTGTAAGTCTACTGTTGAAACCACTTGGGTCATTAAACAATGCCATCCAGGCATCTGCTACAACAGTAGTAGCTCTTTGTCCAGCAATAGAAGCTACATTTGGATCAATCAGAGAGCTGTCCATTGAAAAAGTACTGGAAGAAGCAAAGTCTTCAGTCCAGAAGTTGACTAATGAAGGCATTTATATTGAATCCTTAAGTGAAGAAGACAAGAAGTATTTGTTAAGCCAGCTGAAAAAGTACACAGACTTGATTCTTAAAACCCTACAACAGCGACTTCTGGATTCTACTGAACCTCTACATAGCTTTTGCTGTCCTATAAAACACCGACAGTTGAGCGGAGTGAAACACTACCAGCAATGGGGCTGCCGTGTGCTCAGGACAGAATAGAGAATTTGAACACAGGTTGGAGTCTCAGACAATGAATGAATGAAGATTTGACTTCAACTTCTTTTTTATCATCACTAATGGCTCAAACTGATCTTTGTGCTATGTTTCCTGGGATGAAAGAAGTAGGAATGTATCTCTTGCTACTCCCAGTCACAACAGCTACAGCTGAGTGTTCTTTTTCATCATTGAACAGAACTTTGTGTTCTGAAAGAAGTCACCTTCTGCCTGATCATGTGAATGAACTAATGAGCATATCAGTTGAAGGAATGTAAGTATCGGACATATGAAAAGCCACCAAAGATGAAAGCATTGCATTCAAGAAGTTCATTAACAGAGTTGTGCAAAATTATAACAAGAAACCGAGAAGGATGTAGATGTAGTGCTTCATAGAAGGCTTGAGTAGCCAACTTTAATTTGTGTGATGATTTTAAAACATGAGTTAAATCTAATAGTCATGAAACATTTTTCAGTTTTTACTATGGTAAAGGTGGGCTCTATGGTAAAACCGTAGAGCCCACCTTCACCCTCACAGTTGCACCTCTGATCGGCCCTGAGACCCCCCCCAGCCCGTAAATTCGAACACCTCCCTAATTTCAATTCCTGGGGAAAACACTGTCAAACAGGAAATGGGAATTCAAAAATTCCAAGGGTTTTAAAGGGGAGGGGCTGTTTCCTGTGTACCCGGTGGCTGTGCAGCAGAGTTGAAAACCATCACCAGAGTGGTCACAGCGGAGCATTGTGGCACATCTGCTGGAGGCCAATACAGTCGATTTATACAGTGCTGTGTCTATACTGCCTCTCTGTCGACCAACATCATCAAATTAAGCGCTATGTCTCTCGCAGAGGTGGAGTAATTAAGTCGACATAACAGTTGAGTTAGGTTGGTAGGAGGGACCTGGTAGTGTAGACGCATACAGGTTGACATAAGGTGGCTTCCATCGACCTATGTTTGTCGTGTAGACCAGGTCTAAATCAGTGGCTCTCAACCTTTCCAGACTATTGTACCCCTTTCAGGAGTCTGATTTGTCTTGCGTAGCCCCAAGTTAAACATCACTTAAAAACTACTGGGTTACAAAATCAGACATAAAAATTCAAAATGTCACAGCACACTATTACTGAAAAATTGAGTACTTTCTCATTTTTACCATAAAATTATAAAATAGATCAATTGGAATATAAATATTGTACTTATATTTCAGTGTATAATATATAGAGCAGTATAAACAAGTCATGTCTATATGAAATTTTAGTTTATACTGACTTCGCTAGTGTTTTTTATGTAGCCTGCTGTAAAACTAGGCATATATCTAGATGAGTTGATGTACGCTCTGGAAGACCTCTGTGTACCCCTAAGGATACCCTTACCTCTGGTTGAGAACCACTGGTCTAAGTCACCATGTGGACCCTGCTACCTCACTAAAAGTTTTGTAGTGCACTTTGACATACTGGTGCTTAGTGCCCATTCAACTACATAAAGTTTGTTTTTACAGACAATTAGACCATGGCAAACTGGGGTGTGAATCTACCCTGCGGTAACCTGCTGCAGTCTCACTGTCCATATGCTCCCTGCTGACACATGTTAACAGTCCATTAATGCACTATGAACTAGCCCCATTTCAAAGAGGACTGTTAACATGCATCAACAGGGTGCACACAGACTGTTATACTATGGCAGACTACTGCAGTTTAGTTTCACACCCCATCTTGCCATGGTCTAATTGTTCCTCAAAGGGCCCAGTACCGTTATCTTCTGCACCGTCTCTAGAGGTTCAGTTTCCGTGAGTACTAATGGCCTTGGTACTGGTAATTTTGGTCAACAAGATCATCCCCAATGACTTTGTTCACAAGACCAGCACTAACAGGGTCATTACTGATGAAGCCTCCCAGCTCACAGTACCAGTACCATATTGGTATTGTCTACACCTCCTATATAGTAGCTAAAGACTTGATGGTTTTGTCCCTTCCTGACTCTCTACTCTTCTCTCATCTGAGTCAGGGAGCATCAGGGAAGATCTTACCCAAATATAGCTTACAGGCCATTCTTATTAACTAAACTAAACTTTATTAAAAAAGAAAAAAGAGAGAGAGTGTGGTTAAAAGATCATTATACATACAGAATTGAATAAATTATCAGTTTAATAGTGGAGATGGTGAGCTTTAAAGTTCCAAAGAGTTCTTTCAGAGTTAGTCCATAAGTTCAGTTCAATGTCCAATATCAGGTTGATCCATTGGGTGAAGAATAGTTGCTTTGAAGTAGAATTACCTATTTCCAATGTATACACAGGTAACTGGTTGCATTCATTAGCATAAGGTAATTATCCATTAAGCAGGTCAAAGACAGTTTACTACAACCTTCAAAGAGAAATATAGACAATTACACTATTACAGCCAAGTTTAATCTAAATGTTAATATTCTCTTTTGATCTCTGAATCAATAGCTATAGTAATAGACAGGAACTATTTGTTTACATCAGTGGTGGTTTACATGGTTAACAACTAACAACATAAAAACACATACAATTAATATTACCTCTAATTCTCTAACAATACAGGTTTGCATTTCAAAACTCTAGTCTATTTAACATAGCTATGTTAGCTATTTATAAGGAATAGCCCTAGTTAGTATTTACATACTTCTCTCAGATGTCTTTAAAGGTTGAATTTGGGTCATTTAGCCTGCAAGTTGCTTAACCCTTTCTGGCGCTGTGTCATAGCTCCTAAATAAATAAGCTGATTTTCAAAAGTGCTGAGAACCTTGCTGTTCTCAATAAAGTCAATGGAAACTGTTGGGTGGTGAACATTTTTGAGAATCAGGCCTCTTACTTGGTACTTAAATATGAGACTAGAAGTCTAAATTTAAGCTTCTGTTTTTGAAAATCTTATGTGACTTGCCAAAAGTCACAAAGGAGGTCTGTGGCAGAGCTAGGAATTGAACCTAGTATTCCTGATTCCAACTTGTTCTTTTACCACAAGACCATGTTAGTTTAGTTCTTGTATCATTTCAATCTTTGATTTACTATACCTTTAAAAGTTATTTGTTACTTTTTGACATATAAACAGCCATCTGAAGTGCTTATATGCTTGTTGTGTTTTATTTCTTAGACTATCGTAGAGCTTTCTGAAGAACGGGACTGTCTTCATTTTCTACCTCATGCGTCAGCAGCACAATCACCTTGTGGATCTCCAGGCATTAAACGCACTGAAAGCAGACAGCACTTGTCAGTGGAGCTAGCAGATGCCAAAGCAAAAATAAGAAGACTTAGGCAGGAGCTGTAAGTACATATTGATTGGAAATGAATCTCAATGCGAGAATTGGGTTCTTGGGTCTTACAGTATTGCTGACCTCACACAATACTGTACTCTCTAGGCCAATTGTCCAGTTTTAAATATGAAACAGTAGTTTTAAATATATTTTGGAGCTATTACTATTATATATTATCTAGAGTGTGAGAATTTTATTGTAACAACAGCTGTAGTTTCAGATGTGTCTTAGTATATGTGCTCTTTCTCTTACTGTATATTGAGAATTCATTGATGTTTTAGCTATGAACATATCAACAGAACAATAAGTTGAACTTTTGAGTATGTTGTGGTTAGTTTGTGTCATTGTGATGATGTAAAATGAGTGTGAAGTGCTCATAAAAGTATACTATGCAACTTTCTGAGGGTTCGCATATTTGGGAACTCATAGAATCATAGAATATCAGGGTTGGAAGGGACCCCAGAAGGTCATCTAGTCCAACCCCCTGCTCGAAGCAGGACCAATTCCCAGTTAAATCATCCCAGCCAGGGCTTTGTCAAGCCTGACCTTAAAAACCTCTAAGGAAGGAGATTCTACCACCTCCCTAGGTAACGCATTCCAGTATTTCACCACCCTCTTAGTGAAAAAGTTTTTCCTAATATCCAATCTAAACCTCCCCCACTGCAACTTGAGACCATTACTCCTCGTTCTGTCATCTGCTACCATTGAGAACAGTCTAGAGCCATCCTCTTTGGAACCCCCTTTCAGGTAGTTGAAAGCAGCTATCAAATCCCCCCTCATTCTTCTCTTCTGCAGGCTAAACAATCCCAGCTCCCTCAGCCTCTCCTCATAAGTCATGTGTTCCAGACCCCTAATCATTTTTGTTGCCCTTCGCTGGACTCTCTCCAATTTATCCACATCCTTCTTGAAGTGTGGGGCCCAAAACTGGACACAGTACTCCAGGTGAGGCCTCACCAATGTCGAATAGAGGGGAACGATCACGTCCCTCGATCTGCTCGCTATGCCCCTACTTATACATCCCAAAATGCCATTGGCCTTCTTGGCAACAAGGGCACACTGCTGACTCATATCCAGCTTCTCGTCCACTGTCACCCCTAGGTCCTTTTCCGCAGAACTGCTGCCTAGCCATTCGGCCCCTAGTCTGTAGCTGTGCATTGGGTTCTTCCGTCCTAAGTGCAGGACCCTGCACTTATCCTTATTGAACCTCATCAGATTTCTTTTGGCCCAATCCTCCAATTTGTCTAGGTCCTTCTGTATCCTATCCCTCCCCTCCAGCGTATCTACCACTCCTCCCAGTTTAGTATCATCCGCAAATTTGCTGAGAGTGCAATCCACACCATCCTCCAGATCATTTATGAAGATATTGAACAAAACCGGCCCCAGGACCGACCCTTGGGGCACTCCACTTGATACCGGCTGCCAACTAGACATGGAGCCATTGATCACTACCCGTTGAGCCCCACAATCTAGCCAACTTTCTACCCACCTTATAGTGCATTCATCCAGCCCATACTTCCTTAACTTGCTGACAAGAATACTGTGGGAGACCGTGTCAAAAGCTTTGCTAAAGTCAAGAAACAATACATCCACTGCTTTCCCTTCATCCACAGAACCAGTAATCTCATCATAAAAGGCGATTAGATTAGTCAGGCATCACCTTCCCTTGGTGAATCCATGCTGGCTGTTCCTGATCACTTTCCTCTCATGCAAGTGCTTCAGCATTGATTCTTTGAGGACCTGCTCCATGATTTTTCCAGGGACTGAGGTGAGGCTGACTGGCCTGTAGTTCCCAGGATCCTCCTCCTTCCCTTTTTTAAAGATTGGCACTACATTAGCCTTTTTCCAGTCATCCGGGACTTCCCCCGATTGCCACGAGTTTTCAAAGATAATGGCCAATGGCTCTGCAATCACAGCCGCCAATTCCTTCAGCACTCTCGGATGCAACTCGTCCGGCCCCATGGACTTGTGCACGTCCAGCTTTTCTAAATAGTCCCTAACCACCTCTATCTCCACAGAGGGCTGGCCATCTCTTCCCCATTTTGCGATGCCCAGCGCAGCAGTCTGGGAGCTAACCTTGTTAGTGAAAACAGAGGCAAAAAAAGTATTGAGTACATTAGCTTTTTCCACATCCTCTGTCACTAGGTTGCCTCCCTCATTCAGTAAGGGGCCCACACTTTCCTTGGCTTTCTTCTTGTTGCCAACATACCTGAAGGAAACCCTTCTTGTTACTCTTGACATCTCTGGCTAGCTGCAGCTCCAGGTGCGATTTGGCCCTCCTGATATCATTCCTACATGCCCGAGCAATATTTTTATACTCTTCCCTGGTCCTTGCGGGTTTGGGATATACTTGACCAATCCTGAGTTGCCATGCAGTTCAGTGACTTACGTTAAACCTGTGGTGCCTGGTTGGTGTAATTGAGCCATTTCACATTCACAATCTTCAGATAATGTAAAGGCCTGTCTATATGAGAAGTTAGTGCACAGAAAGCTAGGGTGTGCATTTACAGCACAGTAGGTGTAACCCCACTAACTCCCTATGTGTACATTCTTACACATTCTTGTGTACTTTACCTTAGGCTTGGTAAGCCAGTCAAATAATGACCACCTGTTATTCGACCCCTCCTGTTTATCCTCAGCCAAAACCTTACTGATCATATAAAAAGTTCTGTGCGATTGACAGTGTTGTGACATCACATCTCTATAGAAGTCCTTCTCTCCCTGCTCTGTTTCTGCTTCTTTTGCTGCTTATGAGTTGATTGTTTTTGCTGCAGGAAGGAGTGGCCAACTGCTCCCCTTTATGTGATCTGGGTGTCTGTAAGAGTCCTGGGGAGGAGAGGGCAGCATGCCCAAAAGCATTTTGATTTACTGGATTCTTCTGGAATAGGATCAGTTAGAAATAGAACTGAATGGCTACTGGTTGACTGAAATACAAGAACAGGTTTCAGAGTAGCAGCCGTGTTAGTCTATATTCACAAAAAGAAAAGGAGTACTTGTGGCACCTTAGACTAACAAATTTATTTGAGCATAAGATTTCGTGAGCTACAGCTCACTTCATCAGATGTATCTGATGAAGTGAGCTGTAGCTCACAAAAGCTTATGCTCAAATAAATTTGTTAGTCTCTAAGGTGCCACAAGTACTTCTTTTATTTTTTAAATACAAGAAATACTTCATAATCTAGAGACCATTCTAGAAGTAATGAGACATTAATAACAGTACACAGAGCTCTGTGTCTCTTGAAAACTTATCTCTCTCACCAACAGAAGTTTGTCCAATAAAAGATTCTACCTCACCCACCAGTGACATAATAAATTATGCAGAGTAGGAGAAAGCCAAAATCATTTGCATGGAAATTTTTTACTAGATAGGAACATGGAAAAACTGTTCAAACTATGTGGAAGATCTTTTTCTGAGTAGAACACATGTATTTAGAATGAAGAAACACTTGTTGAATTCTTGTGATATATGTCCAACTACTGTCAAAGATAGATTATTATGATCAAACAACAAGAAAGAGAAAAGTGGTCTGCATCAAAATTTGTCTGCATTCTCCTACTTTGTCTTCGGCAGCAGTATCACAACACATGGAGTCTTTTGATGAAGATAGTGATATGACAATGAAAGTGAAGCAAATGCCATTTCTTGATCTTCTAATAAGAATTTTACTACTCCATCTGGTTCAGCATTTAAAACTCCTGCTTCTGAAAAGTCTTCAGATGTTTTTGAAAGTGGTATTAAGAGGTTTTTGGATAGAGTGTCCTGTTACCAGAAAAATGAACTTAATTGTAGATTTGCTAGAGGTATTTATGCCAGTAGTACACTTAATATAGTCAGTAATCCTTATATGCTATAATTTTTTCATAAGTTTTGTCCAATTTACAAAATACTAAGTAGGAAACAGCTTGCAGGAAGTCTTCTGAATGCTGAAGTGGATGATGTGAAAAAAGAGAGCTGGTGTTCTTATTGCACAAACCCCTCATGTCTCTAGTGTCTGATGGATGGAGCAATGAGACTGTCATCAACTTCATGATAACAGCTCCACAACCAGAGTTTTACTTGTTCCATTGCATAACTGAGCATCATTATACAGCCCAACGTATAGCTGACCAGTTAAAAAAATATAATGGACTTGGGTCAACAGAAGGTTATTTCATTTGTGGCTGACGAAGTGGCTAATATGGAAGCTCTGCTTGGTCTTCATTGATAAATGTTCTGTGTTATGAATGAGCTGCCCATACAATGCAGGTTTTCACTGGTGAAATTGAAGATCTGACAACTTTCTCATCATGCCTCGAAAATGAAAAGCATTGTCAATTTTTTAAAAAACAAAGAAGTATCAACAGCCTTTTTCAGTGTCAGTTAATACAGCACTCAATTTCATCCGCACTGAGTAAGGCTTGTTGTACTCAATGGGCATCTTCTATTAAATGTCTCAAAGATCTTCAAATAAGCAAGAAAGCTAGTCAGTCAGCTTGAAGAAATGGTGGTTAGGTGCTGCCTCTGAAAAATCCTCACTGATATTCTTGAAGACAATGCCTTTTTGGATCTGAAACGCAAAAATTAATTTCACTGCCTGAACTTGTAGCTCAGTCCATTCCGAATTGGAAAATGATAGTTCTGTATTGTCTGATGTTCAGGAACTTGTTCTTGGTGTTAAAACTTATTTGGGAGAAATAATATCCTTCATTGGATCAGTGGAAGAGACTTTGTGTAGCTCAAAAGCTTGTCTTATCTCTTCCACCAGCAGAAGTTGATCCAATAAAAGATGTGTGCTCACCTACCTTGGTCTCTCACATCCTGGGACCAATATGGCTACAACAACACTTGTAAGAGACATATTTGTGAGAATAATGAACACAGTCCACTTGCAAAAGCTGAAGAGAAGAAGATAATAGACAAGTTTCAGAGTAGCAGCCGTGTTAGTCTGTATTCGCAAAAAGAAAAGGAGTACTTGTGGCACCGTAGAGACTAACCAATTTATTTGAGCATAAGCTTTTGTGAGCTACAGCTCACTTCATCAGATGCATCAGAGCTTATGCTCAAATAAGTTGGTTAGTCTCTAAGGTGCCACAAGTACTCCTTTTCTTTTTGCTTGTTGTTACTTCATAGAATCATAGAATATCGGGGTTGGAAGGGACCTCAGGAGGTCATCTAGTCCAACTCCCTGCTCAAAGCAGGACAAATCCCCAACTAAATCATCCCAGTCAGGGCTTACCTTCTTGAACCACACTTCAGGAGCCAAGACATTTCTGATGATAAGTTTGATTCAGCCTGTAACTTCATAGTGGCTGTTGAAAATTTTAAAGGATATACAAATGAACAAACAATTCTGACCAAGGCAGGAAATTATAAAACAAGAATCAGCTCATTCAGTCATAAAACATAAAACAATATGGAGTGCAATCCCAGCAGCTGAATTGAAATACTTCTGCACTTCCATCGTGGTGGAAAGGGTTGTGTCCTCATTGCATTCTAGCTGCAAAGTGGTAGAAATTCTTTTAACACTTCTGTGTACGACTGCTTGTGCAGAACTAAATTGTTTGGTTTGCGGAATCATTCGTTCAAAAATCAGAAGTAGATTGCAGACCTCCACTACTGGGAATCTGGTGACTGCGCATCACAATTTAAGATTGGAGAAGAAAATGGCAGATGAAGAGTTTACTGTATTCATCAGATGAAGAGCAAGAAGGAGATACTGATAAGTGATGAGGATGACAAAGATATAGATGAAGCAGTTGAAGCTGATAAAGAAAAAGAAGTTAATGAAAAGCAAGTTGCATGAAGAGTTTGCTTGCTGCCTACCTAGTAATTTAAAAATTATTTTTCTTTCTTTTTTTTTTTTTTGGTAACTGTTCAGTCTTGAATAATGTTTGCATTTAAATGCTAACCTGACATGTCTAAAAAAGGTAATCATGATTCTTTCATTTTTTAGAACCTCATTTCATTGTGTTTTATATTTTTTACACATTTAAGTAACTTGATTTTTGTAATTAGGCATAAGCATGTATCTAAGGCTAAGCCTAGTGAAGACCATAAAATCTTACCCTTTTTTTGTTACTGTTGTTCTAATAATAGCGCTTTAAAATATTTGACCATTTTTGTCATTATTTGGCCATATTTGACCAATGTTTGATTAGTCAATTATTATGCAGTTATTTTGGACTGGTCAAATGCCCAACCGTACTTTAGCTTAGTATGCTTATAAGTATACTTAGCTAAAATGCCCCAAGGCACTTTTACTGCACAGTAAACATGTCCACATAGGGAGTTAGTGCAGAGTAGCTAGTGTGCTGTAAATTCACACTCCAGCTTGCTGACCACTAACTTCTCTGTGAAGACAAACCCTAATTCAGCACTGCCTTTCAGTTTACATGGTGCACTGGTATTATTTCAGGTGCAGACACCAGTGTAATTCCCTGTCTGTCTTATCCTCCATTACTACTGTATCAATGGTATGTGCCTTACTGTGCTTTAAATGTGTCTTTTTATAGATGTAATCTTGTGCGGGAATATATTTGCCTCAACAATTGAGGCACTAGGGAAAAGGCAGGGTGAAGCAGAGAGCTGTGGGCTGTGAGCAGGTCAGGACTTTCAAAAAGATTATGTTCTTCAAGTGATTGCTCATGTGCATTCCAATAGGTTTTTCCCCTAGCAGTACCCATCAGGTTTGCTGTGGAGGCCCCTGGAGTGACGCCTTCATGGCAGTGTATATAGGACCCTGCTGACTTGCTGCCTGCTCAGTTCCTTCTTACCACCAGTGAAGGTTGTTGGAGCAGCTCAGTCTCTTGCATTCGCAAGTGGCTACCTATTGGTTCCCTTTTCTTATTTGTAAATAGCTTAATTGAGTTGTAATAACAGTAGTTGTATAATAGTTTATAGTCAAGCTAACTTTGTCCCGCCCCCGCCCCCCCACCAGTTTTCCCTAGGGGTTTAAAGTATGCAAGAGGAGTGTAAACCCTAGGCCCAGAGGTGATCCGCATGCTGCTTGTCTTAAGTGCCTAAGAGAGGGTCATCAGACAGACAGACAAGTGCGCACTTTTCAGGAGCTTTAGACCCAGGACTAAAAGAGAGCGAGACTCGTTTAAAGCTTCTCCTGATGGAGTCGGCCCCCCCGGTTAAGAAGCTGCGAGGGGATTCCAGCTGGGTGCGTCCCGCAGCGGAACACCCACGGCCTGGCCCTCAACACCTGGCACCATTGACTCCGGCCCTGACTGGAGGTCCGTTGAGTCCGGTGCTGGTGGACTCCCTGACTTGGGAGGGAGAGCTCAACCCCCGTTCCATGCTAGATAACTACGAGGCAGCGCAGGACCTTATTGCCATGATGCCACAGTCCTCGGCCCCGCAGATGCGAGCTCCAGCACTGCTGCAGACACTGGACCAAGTTCAGGCACCGTCAGCAGCACTGACAGCGGCACCACCCCCTGTTCATCATCGGGCCAAGCCTATGATGTGACAGCGCCGCTCCCCGGCACTGTCTCACTCTGCCCCCCTGTGGTAGGGCTCAGAGTACTTTTCTGAGTCAGAGGCTGAGTCTTCTGTCTCCCGACACAGCCAGTACCGCTCTCGGTGCCAGCACTGCAGAGTCTTGGACTTGTCAGCACCGGCGGTATCCGGGCCACCCCAGTGGCAGGGCCCAGTACAGTGGCTCTTTTGGATTTCTTGGGCCTATCATGTTCAGCGTCAGGGCTCTAGGGCCGCATTGGTGGCATCTGCACCTCGTGCTCCCCCCTCAGCAATATCGATGTCATGCCACACCCCAGAGCTCTGGAGGACCCCTCACGGGACAAGGATTCTGGGCGTCCACACTCAGGCGCAGCACCCGAACCAGCACCACCAGTTGTACTGGAGCCACCTCCAGTCACGGGGGGGGGGGACCAATGCACCCGACCCAGCGTCTAGGGAGCCAGGAGGGCAGGAAGACCCGGTTCCATGGGCCTCCTCCTTGCTGGATGAGACAGTGGCGGGCACCACCATACTGGTGATGGACACCAGGGAACACCAGGACCTTCTTAGGCATGGCCCTGAACCTAAACCTGCAGGCAGAGGAGGTCACGGAGGAGTCAGACCCGATGGTGGACATCCTTGCTCTGGAGGGTCCATCTAGGTTGGCCTTGCCCCTGATTAGAACTATCCAGAACACTACTAGGGTGCTCTGGCAGACTCCAGCCTCGGTACCACCCACCACTGAAGTGGTGGAGAGACGTTATTTTGTGCTGCAGAAAGGGTATGAACACCTTTTCATCCACTCCCAACTGGGGACTCTAATGGTCGATGCGGCAAATCACAAGTAGAGGTAGGGGTAGCCAGGTCCCGCTCCAAAGTCACAAGACGCTAAGAAGCTGGACCTTTTCAGCCGAAAGGTCTACTTGACCGGTGGGCTCCAGCTTCGAGTGGCCAACCAGCAAGCGGTACTCAGCCGCTATGCTTTCAATTCCTGGAGCACATTAGCAAAGTTTCAGGAGTTGCTCCCAGCTGACTCGTGCAAGGAGTTTAATGCGCTTTTAGAGGAGGGCAGGGTGGTCTCAAGAACCTCCCTCCAGGCTGCATTAGACACAGCAGACTCAGCGGCTCGTACTATGGACACTGCCATTACAATGAGACGCAGCGTGTGGCTGCAAGTGTTGGGGATACCACCGGAGGTCCAGAACACTATCCAGGACCTGCCCTTTGACTGCGCGGGCTTCTTTGCCCTAAATACGGACTCTCACTTGCGCAGTGTTAAGGACTTGTGGGCGACTCTAAAGTCTTTGGGGATCCACACCTCTGCACCCCAAAGAAAGCCATTTAGGCGTCAGCCCCCGTCCCGCTTCTATTCCGGGCCCCCAAGGTGAGACTTGTCTAAGAGACGGGGCAGGAATAATAGGAGGCGCCTGTTGTAGTCCTCCTCAGGCCAAGGCCAGGGTTCTTCGAAAAAGCCCCCTGGCCCGAAGCCAAACTTTTGAAGATGTGCCCGAGGACAGAGGACCAGCACTGTATCCTTATCCCCTCTTTGTGAATCAACTGTCCCACTTTGACTGTGCTTGGTCCCAGATCATGTCAGATTGCTGGGTCCTCAGCACAGTGGTTGTGGGATATTCTATCCAATTCTGTTTCCTCCCACCCCCATTCCCCATCCCTCTTCAGGGACCCTTCTCAGGAACAACTCCTTCTGCAGGAGGTGCAATCGCTCCTCGCTATATGGGCAGTAGAGAAGGTTCCTCAGTAGTTCAGAGACAAGGGGTTCTACTCCTGCTATTTCCTCATCCGCAAAGCCAAGGGTAGGCTCTGGCCTATACTGGATCTGCGAGACCTCAACACATTCATAAGGAAAGTGAAGTTTTCGCATGGTCTCCCTGGCCTCCATCATTCCTTCCATGGATCCAGGGGACTCGGCTTGAAAGATGCGTACTTTCATATCTCCATTATCCCGACCCAGAGACGATTTCTTCACTTTGTGGTCAGCAGCCACCACTACCAGTTCAGGGTACTCCCGTTTCTGCTTTCGGCAGCCCTCTGGGTATTCACAAAGTGTATGGTGGTCGTGGCAGCCTTCCTCCACAGACATCAGGTGCAAGTTTTCCCGTACCTGGATGACTGGCTTGCCAAGTCGCAAGCACAGGCTTTGGAGCATGTGTGTCTGGCTCGGGCCACCTTCCTCAGGCTGGGCTCCATGTTGAACGTGCCCAAATCCACACTAGATGCAATGCAAAGAATTGAATTCATAGGAGCTCTCTCGGACTCCACGCAAGCCAGGGCGCTCCTGCCCAAGCTGCACTTCCAAGCACTCAGGGACATTATCAAGAACCTTCACCGATTCCCCACAATGACAGCCAGAAATTGCATGAAACTGTTGGGGCATATGGCGGCCTGCACATAGGTGGTTCATCATGCCAGATTGTGCCTTCTGCCTCTCAGGGTGTGGTTGGCGCAGGGGCACAGGCCCAGCAGGGACCCACTAGACAGATTAATCACCCTCCCCCCCTGCGCATTCTTGAGTCTCTCCGCTGGTGGCTGCAGCCACAAGTGGTTTGTGCGGGAGAACCTTTTGCCAAACCCCAACCTATGCTATTGCTGGTTACGGACGCCTCGGCGCTCGGTTGGGGAGCGCACCTGGGCAATATAAGAACCCAAGGCCTATGGTCCCACACAGAACTATCGCTGCACAACAATGTAAGGGAGCTGAGGGCGGTTTGTCTGGCATGCCAAGCATTCCAGGCCCACCTCAGGGCTTGTGTGTTGGTGCTGATGGACAACACCACAGCGATGTTCTATATAAACAAACAGGGTGGTGCTCCTCTCCCCTGTGCCAGGAAGCCCTCGTGCTATGAGACTTTTGCATTGCCCACTCGATACACCTAGAGGTGTCGTATCTTCTGGGAACGCAAAACAAGCTAGCCGACTGCTTCAGCCGCGATGGGGAGCAACAGGAAGTCCTAGCAGTTCTGCTCATTTCTGAACCACAGCCCAGGCTCAATTGCGGACGCCTTTCACCTTTCATGGACGAGTCACCTGCTGTACGTTCCCACCCTTCCGCTCTCATACACAAAGTCCTCCTCAAGGTCTCACCGGGACAGGGCTTTCTTGATCCTCATAGCACCAGCGTGGGCCCCGCCAGCACTGGTTCACCATGCGGTTGAACCTCTCAGTGGGCAGACCAGTAACCCTTCCGTGTGCACAACCCTCATCACACAGGACCATGGCTGTCTACAACACCCCAACCTGGAGTCTCCCCACCTCACGGCATGGAAACTCCATGGTTGAACCCACTCAAGCTTCAGTGTTAGGACTCAGGGAAGTTCTGCTGGGAAGTAGGAAACCCTCCACTCGTGCCAAGTACCTGGCAAAGTGGAATCGGTTTCCCATCTGGACTCTGCAGATGGACAGCCCTCCTCAGCAAGCGTCAATTCTCCTTTTTTGGACTATGTACCGTACCTCAAGCAGCAGGGATTGGCAGTATCATCTATAAAAGTACACCTGGCTGCCATTTCAGCCTTCCACCTGGGGGCAGCAGGTAGATCAGTCTTCGGAAATCCCATGGAGGGCCAGTTTCTCAAGGGTTTGGACAAGCTTTATCCCCAGGTGCGACAGTCGTTCCCCAGTGGGACCTCATCCTGGTCCTGTCCACGCTCATGAGGCCCCCTTTCAAGCCTATGGTGACCTGCCTTCTCTCCTACCTTTCCTGGAAGGTGGCCTTTCTGGTGGCCATAACCTCAGCCAGAAGGATCTCTGAGCTCAGAGCCCTGACTTCCAAGCCTCCCTATGTGGTCTTTTGTAAAGAAAAGTTGCAGCTATGCCCTCACCCCACTTTTCTACCAAAGGTGGTCTCCCAGTTTCATGTGAACCAGGACATATTTTTACCTGTGTGCTTCCCTAAGCCACATGACAGTAACAGAGTGAATGCTCCATTCCCTGAATGTCAGGCGAGCCGTAGCATTCTAAATTGAGCGCACAAAGCTGTTTCATAGGTCACCACAGCTCTTTATTGCAATCGCTGAGAGAATGAAGGGGCTTCCCATCTCGTCCCAGCGCATTTCATCATGGATCACGTCCTGCATCAGAACATTCTGTGACCTAGTTAAGATTCCAGCCCATCCGCTGACAGCGCACTCCACAAGAGCGCAGGCTTCGTCCACAGCATTCCTTGCGCAGGTCCCTATACAGGACATATGCAAGGCAGCAACGTGGTCTTCCATCCACACCTTCACGTCGCACTACGCCATCACCCAACAGGTGATGCAACTGATTGCATCCGATGAAGTGAGCTGTAGCTCACGAAAGCTTATGCTCAAATAAATTGGTTAGTCTCTAAGGTTCCAAAAGTACTCCTTTTCTTTTTGAACTATCTGGCTGATTCATTCAGAAACCCCCTCCCCCACTACATTTTAGTCTTTATGAGGACTATAGAACAAAAGATGTGGCTCTCATTTTCTGATGTCTGTATTATTATGTGTCTATTGAAATGAGCCCGCCCAGGATATTCTATAAACAGCTGCACCAAGAAAATTAGTGAAAAAATTACTGTTATTAGTTTGATTGGCAGTTAATAGATAGCCTAAACAGTGAACACCAGTATGTTCCTTATAATTTAGTACAAATCTCTCTAGTCTTTAGTTGAAGCATACAATTAGAACCACAGTGAAGGCTCTGAACATTTAACGTTTTGCACTGTATTTGAATTTAATTTATAAATACATTTCCTCTAGGCATAGGAGTATATTGAAAATCTTAGACTTCTTTAAATTATTAAACTGTCAGTCACATTTGGGACTCTATACTATATATTGGGTTGCATTTAAAATTGTGAAAATACAAATAGATTCATATCTTGAGTCAAAAAATAAGTAGTCCTAGATGACAGACAGTGTAAGCTGTTTCTTGTAGACTAACTTCATAGTTTGTTTTAACCTATACCATATACCGTACAATTCCTTAAAAAAGTATATGAAGATTGTTTTGAGACATATTTTTAGCATGCTGCACAAGGAATTAGATACAAAATATGATCCAAGAATTCAGTGTGATGAAGACACTGCAAGAAACTGTATTCATACACACTTAATTCAATGTATCGAAATCAAACTGCTTGTAGATTTCTATTTAAAAATATGAATGAGATGTAAGCAAGGAACATAAACCTTAATAGAAAAGTCATAGTGCCCTAATCTAATAATGTGCAATATTATGCAGAATTTGCCTATATCAAAAATATGTGATTTCTGGATATCAGTATAGGGAAGCATCTTTGACTTTTACTGTGGGCCATGGTATTGCAATGAGCTTGACATGAGTGGGCTCCTGAATGCATGTGGAGACCCATTTATTTAATTGAGACTCTGCCTATGTTCAGGGGCCCATCCACCTGGCACTCATTTAAACAAATGTTTCTTTTCATGTTTGTTACATTTCCATTCAAATGTTCAATATCTCAGTACAGATATAGATAGAATATTCGGGTTGGAGGAGGTCATCTAGTCCAATCTCCTGCTCAAAGCAGGACCAACACCAACTAAATCATCCCAGCCAGGGCTTTGTCAAGCTGGGCCTTAGAAACCTCTAAGGATGGAGATTCCCCCACTGCACTAGGTAACCCATTGCAGTGCTTTACCACCCTCATCGTGAAATAGTGTTTCCTAATATCCAACCTAAACCTCCCCCACTGCAACTTGATACCATTGCTTCTTGTTCTGTCATCTGCCACCACTGAGAACAGCCTGGCTCCATCCTCTTTGGAACCCTCCTTCAGGTAGTTGAAGGCAACTATCAAATCCCCCCCCCCCCTCATTCTTCTCTTCTGCAGACTAAAGAAGCCCACTTCCCTCAGCCTCTCCTCATAAATCATGTGCCCCAGCCCCCTAATCATTTTCGTTGCCCTCCACTGGACTCTCTCCTGTTTGTCCACATCCCTTCTGTAGTGGGGGACCAAAACTGCACACATTACTTCAGGTGTGGCCTCACCAGTGCTGACTAGAGGGGAATAATCACTTCCCTTGATCTGCTGGCAATGCTCCTACTAATACAGCCCAATATGCCGTTGGCCTTCTTGGCCACAAGGGCACACTGCTGTCCTATCCAGTTTCTCATCCACTGTAATCCCCAGGTCCTTTTCTGCAGAACTGCTGCTTAGCCACTCAGTCCCTAGACTGTAGCGGTGCATGGGATTCTTCCTTTTTAAGTGCAGGACTCTGCACTTGTCCTTGTTGAACCTCATCAGATTACTTTTGGCCCAATCCTCCAATTTGTCTACGTCACTCTGAACCCTATCTCTATCCTCCAGCATATCTACCTCTCCCCCCCAGCTTAGTGTCAACTGCGAACTTGCTGAGGGTGCAATTCATCCCATCATCCAGATCATTAATGAAGATGTTGAAGAAAACCGGCTGCAGGACCGACCCTTGGGGCACTCTGTTTGATACCAGCTGCCAACTAGACATCGACCATTGATCACTACCCGTTGAGCCTGATGATCTAGCCAGCTTTCTATCCACCTTATAGTCCATTCATTCAGCCCGTACTTCTTTAACTTGCTGGCAAGAATACTATGGGAGACCGTATCAAAAGCTTTGCTAAAGTCAAGATAGTTCTCTTAGTCCCTCTTATTTATGTTTCTTTTCTATTTCACTTGTCAAATAAAGTCAAAGACCACTCAGAAATGTAATAATATATCTGAATGTGTGATATTTCAAACTGAAACTTTTTTTAACCTGGAGAGGAATTGAATTATAGAGGCACTGGTAGCCTCTCTAATTAATTGGGTTTTCATTGAGATTGAATTGAGTTTTGCTTGTAAATCAAGGGTTCAACCTTTGTAACATATGCACAATAAAGCATATCTTCACTAAACTTATTTAACTTATTTTTTGAGTACGGAATGAATTTTCTGAGAATTCACAAGTAGATGTGTTAGTCTGAATTAAAATCATTTTTAAAACAGACATCTTTAAGAAATTTTGCACTTCTCTGTTTTTTGTCCTGAATTATCTTGGTGGAATAATGCCGACACTTCAGATTTTCCATAAAGCTTAGGCTTATTGAAATTTGTGCTTAGGCTATATTTGAAGAAATTATGTAGCTAAACTGTATCTTCTTATTATTAGTAAAGGCACTGAAACAACGTTAATTCACCCCTATATTGGAGCAATGAAGAAAAAATGAAAAAAATCAGAGTGGATTTGATTTAAATCACTAGTCAGGAAGACTCGATTTAACCATGGATTTTTACATAAAAGTTCATTCTTGTTCATTGTTAAGACCTTAATACATATTCTTTACAACTCAGAGATAGACGTAGGTTTCATTTTTAGAAGGTATTCTGTATACATTTTAAAAGTGATTTATTTTGAAAACTTTTCAGATTAGTTTTACAGCTATATCAGAAAAGGAATGATTGTTTGGTTACTTCATTTACCAAAAGTAATTGAAGCAGATATTTATGAAGTCACTGGGAGGTGAACTATCTCCAATTCAACAGGTTAATCGTTAATATTTGGAGGATTTTCTTGCCGTGCCGTATTAGGAGGAGAACATCACCAGACAGACATTTAAATTGTTTTATTTAACCAAAACAACAATGTTATGTATTCTGGATTTTTTTTTCAACAACAAACATATAATATTTTAACAAAACAAGCATATGAATTTTTGAATTTAGTTAAACATTCAAGTTTTGTAAAATCAGGTTTGGTTTAAATTGTTTTAAACTAAAATAGTTAAAGGAAATATTTTATTTAAAAAAACAAAAATTAATTCGACTATGTCAGCCAGGTCAACATGACAAAACTTAAAATATTGGCTTCTGCAGCTAGCTCAGTCATCTTCACCGTCATTTTCCTGTTTGTTCATAATCTGGAAAAGAAAAACAAGCTTTCCTGCTTTTTCAGTTCCCAAACGATTTCTCAATTTGGAATGAATCAGTCCAAAGGAAGAAAATATTCTTTCTACACCAGCAGAAGAAGCGTATTGCTCTTAAAAGTGAGATTATCACTTCAACAGTCTCTGAATCCGAGTGCTTAAGTGACTTCCACCAGTTCACTTGTGTGACTTTCTTTAAAACATCATCAGCAAACATATATTTCTTGAATGGTTCACCCTTAGCTCTGAAGTTTATTGTAGTTGGCATTATGGAGGGGATGATTGCTGGATGTCCATGTCGTAGCGAACTCTTCTTCTTCAGCAGTTAAGGTTTGACCCTGGTGCCGAGTACTTAGAATATTTGCAAGAAAATGAGCTGGAGATAGTGCTTGTCACATTCGTTTTTTTAATCTTGTAATTTAACTCTGTCATTGCATATTTCTCTTTTTAAGATCTCACTCAGTTCCTTCCAAATTTCAACAGCGTCATCAATCTCCCCACTGTATTTTCCACTGAATGAATCCGATGAAGTGAGCTGTAGCTCACGAAAGCTTATACTCAAATAAATTTGTTAGTCTCTAAGGTGCCACAAGTACTCCTTTTCTTTTAACAATAAAACAGCTATTTCCCTGCATTTTGTTCAAAGCTACAGAAATAGGCTTCAGGATACTAAGCATGTGTTCAACATTTTCTCAAGCCCAGTGTTGAGAACTTCGGCTGTGAAAGTGCCAGCTATTTTTTCACGATTTTGTTCACAAACTGTCATCAGGTTAGGCCAGTTCTTGATATAGTGCCCAAAACAGTCCACTACTGAGTTCCATCGCACGTCTTGTGGGAGAGTTAACTTGGTTCCTTCCACTTTTTTCAGAGCAGCTGCTGCAAAGTGGTTGTTATGGAAGTTGAACAAAAGGTGGGGGAATTGCATTGTATGTAAGAGAGCAGTATAACTGGTCAGAGCTCCAGTATGAAACTGCAGAAAAACATGAGAGTCTCTGGATTAAGTTTAGAAGTATGAGCAACAACGTGATGTCGTGGTGAGAGTCTGCAGTAGAACACCAGACCAGGGGGATGAGGTGGACGAGGCTTTCTTCCGGCAACTCGCAGAAGTTACTAGATCGCAGGCCCTGGTTCTCATGGGAGACTTCAATCACCCTGTTATCTGCTGGGAGAGTAATACAGCAGTGCACAGGCAATCCAGGAAGTTTTTGGAAAAGTGTAGGGGACAATTTTCTGGAGAAACCAATGAGGGGCAGAGCTCTTCTTGACCTGCTGCTCACAAACAGGGAAGAATTAGTAGGGGAAGTAAAACTGGATGGGAACCTGTGAGGCAGTGACCATGAGATGGTTGAGTTCAGGATCCTGACACAAGGAAGAAAGGAGAGCAGCAGAATACAGACCCTGGACTTCAGAAAAGCAGACTTTGACTCCCTCAGGGAACTGATGGGCAGGATCCCCTGGGAGAATAACATGAGGGGGAAAGGAGTCGAGGAGAGTTGGCTGTATTTTAAAGAATCCTTATTGAGGTTGCAGGAACAAGTCATCCCGATGTGTAGAAAGAATAGTAAATATGGCAGGTGACCAGCTTGGCTTAACAGTGAAATCCTTGCTGATCTTAAACACAAAAAAGAAGCTTACACAAGAAGTAGAAGATTGGACAAATGACCAGAGAGGAGTATAAAAATATTGCTCAGGCATGCAGGAGTGAAATCAGGATGGCCACATCACACTTGGAGTTGCAGCTAGCAAGGGATGTTAAGAGTAACAAGAAGAGTTTCTTCAGGTATGTTAGCAACAAGAAGAAAGTCAAGGAAAGTGTGGGCTCCTTACTGAATGAGGGAGGCAACCTAGTGAGAGAGGATGTGGAAAAAGCTGAAGTATTGGATGCTTTTTTTGCCTCTGTTTTCAGGAACAAGGTCAGCTCCCAGACTACTGCACTGGGCAGCACAGCATGGGGAGAAGGTGACCAGCCCTCTGTGGAGAAAGAAGTGGTTCAGGACAATTTAGATAAGCTGCATGAGCACAAGTCCATGGGGCCGAATGCGCTGCATCCGAGGATGCTAAAGGAGTTGGCAGATGTGATTGCAAAGCCATTGGCCATTATCTTTGAAAAGTCATGGTGATCGGGGGAGGTCCCAGATGACTGGAAAAAGGCTAATGTAGTGCTCATCTTTAAAAAAGAAAAGGAGGAGGATCTGGGGAGCTACTGGCCAGTCAGCTTCACCTCGGTCCCTGGAAAAATCATGGAGCAGGTCCTCAAGGAATCCATTTTGAAGCACTTAGAGGAGAGGAAAGTGATCAGGAACAGTCAGCATGGATTCACCAAGAGCAAGTCATGCCTGACTAACCTAATTGCCTTCTATGATGAGATAACTGGCTCTGTGGATGAGGGGAAAGCAGTGGGTCTGTTATTCCTTGACTTTAGCAAAGCTTTTGATAGGGTCTCCTACAGTATTCTTGCCAGCAAGTTAAAGAAGCATGGGCTGGATGAATGCACTATAAGGTGGATAGAAAGCTGGGTAGATCATCAGGCTCAACGGGTAGTGATCAATGGCTCGATGTTTAGTTGGCAGCTGGTGTCAAACAGAGTGCCCCAAGGGTTGGTCCTGGGGCCAGTTTTGTTCAATATCTTCATTAATGATCTGGAGGATGGTGTGGATTGCACCCTCAGCAAGTTTGCAGATGACACTAAACTGGGAGGAATGGTAGATACGCTGGAGGGTAGGGATAGGATATAGAGGGACCTAGACAAATTAGAGGAGTAGGCCAAAAGAAATCTGATGAGGTTCAAGAAGGACAAGTGCAGAGTCCTGCACTTAGGATGGAAGAATCCCATGCACTGCTAAAGTCTAGGGACTGAGTGGCTAAGCAGCAGTTCCGCAGAAAAGGACCAAGGGTTACGGTGGATGAGAAGCTGGATATGAGTCAACAGTGTGCCCTTGTTGCCAAGAAGGTTAACGGCATTTTGGTCTGTATAAGTAGGAGCATTGCCAGCAGATCAAGGGACATGATCATTCCCCTCTATTCGGCATTGGTGAGGCCTCATCTGGAGTACTGTGTCCAGTCCCCACACTACAAGAAGGATGTGGAAAAATTGGAGAGTCCAGCCGAGGGCAACAAATATGATTAGGCGGCTGGAGCACATGACTTCTGAGGAGAGGCTGAGGGAACTGTGATTATTTAGTCTGCAGAAGAGAAGAATGAGTGGGGATTTGATAGCTGTTCTCAAGTAACTGAAAGGGGATTCCAAAGAGGATGGATCTAGACTGTTCTCAGTGGTAGTATATGACAGAACAATGAGTAATGGTCTCAAGTTTCAGTGGGGGAGTTTTAGGTTGGTGTAGTGGACCCTCGCTCACTCCATCCTGTCCTGTCTGGCCAGAACCAGAGTCCGCAGGACAGTCTAGGGCCCCCAGTGGAGCTGGGCGACACACAGTCCCCATCAGGCGTTAGCCTGATCTGGGCGACTCAATCTGTCGTCGCTTAAGCCAAGTCTATCAGTGGGCTGGGGCCTGGGCTTGAGGAGGCTCAGGCAGTCTGTAACCAAACAGTCTCAGGGCTGACTTTAGCCTGGGCAGGGCTCAGGCAGACAGCAAACAATATAGTCTTAGCTGGGTGCCTGGGGAGGGAGGCGCCTTCTTCCACAGCAGGACCTTCCCAGTACCAGGCAGGAGTTGGCTTCCCGGGGTGTGGGCAGGGTGATGAGGGCCCACCCTACTCCACCACATCCCAGCCCAGGGCCCTAGCAGTCTGTGGCTTAGTCTGTGGCCGACTCAGTCTGTGGCTGCCTCTGGGCTACTTCCTGCCTCCCCAGGGGTTGGTACCTCTGGCCTCCAGGCCTCATCTAGCTCCTCGGGGTACACAGCGGCGGGCACTCCGGGCCAGTCCTTGTCAGTGTCCGGGGCTTGGGCACAGCCGGTGCAGGGTCACCCCGTCCTTCTCCGGCCCCACCCCTGTATTTCCGGTGAGGGGGGTGGGGCGACGTAGGCATCGCCCTCGAATGGGAGTGTAGCAGATCCTCGCTCTCCCTGGAGGAGGGAGGCCACTCCAACTCACTTCAGTTGGATATTAGGAAAAACTTTTTCACTAGTAGGGTGGTGAAGCACTGGAATGGGTTACCTAGGGAAGTGGTGGAATCTCTTTCCTTAGAGGTTTTTAAGGTCAGGCTTGACAAAGCCCTGGCTGGGATGATTTAGTCGGAGATTGGTCCTGCTTTGAGCAGGGGGTTGGACTAGATGACAAGAAATTTTGCAATTTCAACATCATGAGCCTTTATTTCTGAAACACTGAAGTCTTTGGCTAGGAGGTGCATGAAATGAGCACTGCAACTGTATGTTATTAGCTTGGGACTCCCTTCACTCTCTTCTAAATCATTTCTTCTCATCTTGGATACATTTGCAGTATTGTCTCTGAGCAAGCTGTCTACTAGACATTTGAATTTTTTTTCAAAGCTTTTTCTACTACTTCTTGTAAGTACTCTGCTGTGTGTGCATTTCCTGAAGTATCAATTGTTTCTGTAAGGAAGACATTCACTTCTTCTCTTGTCACACAAGTACATAGAACAGGATCATTGTGGACATTGCTCCACCCATCAAGACTCATGTTAACAATTTTACCTTCTAGACCTTTTGCACACTGCTCAATTTCTCTTTCATACACTTTATCCACCAATTTGCCTGTGACATCTGCTCTGTTGGGTGGACTGTATCCTGGTCTTAATGACTCAACCATGTTAATGAAGTGTGGTTTCTCAATCATATGGCAAGGAGAGTTTGTTGCATAAACAAACCGGGTAATTTTTTTATCAATTACCTCTTTTTGTAATCTGCTGGTTCTTATCACAAACTTATGTATGGTTGTTTCTGGATGAGGGAGTTTCTTCTCTGAGCAATTGCTCATGTGTATTCCACAATAGGTGTGCGTGCTTGCCACGTGCACCGGTGCCAGAAGTTTTTCCCCGAGCAGTACCCGTAGGGGAGCACCCCTAGCAGCCCCTGCAGTGGTGCCGCCATGGCCGGGTATCACAGGCGCTGTGCGGTCCCCCCACCCTCAGTTCCTTGTTGCCGCCAGTGAAGGTGTGTCAGAACTGCTTTGCTCCAGCTTTGCTGTAGCTTCCTTCTTGGATTTCATTAGTTTATAGCTAGTAATACCTGTAGTCGAAGTAGTTTTTAGTTATTTTAGAGTTAGTTCAGTGTGCCCAGGTCGGGGCATGCCAATGCCCTGGGCTTTAAGTCTTGCGACACTTGGAAGCAACTGATGCCAGTGAGTGATTCGCATGCGGACTGTTTGTGCTGTCTGGGGAGACCCATCTCAGCGATTACTGGAAGATTTGCAGATCCTTCAAGCCTCGGACCAAGAAGAAGCGGGACATTCAGCCCCGAGCCATTTTGATGGAGTTGGCCTTGAACCCAGAACCATTGCACTGCTCCTAGTTGTTGCCGAGCACCACGGCATCAGTGCATGGCGACCCTTCGGTACCCTCCACCACCTGTCACCGCTCCCTGTCCACGGGGCACTCCGAGAAGGCTAAGAAAAGGTCTTGTCTGCCAAAACACCTGAGTAAGACCGGGGGAGAAACTAGACCCATGTTGGGCAGCTCTCGGTCCCCATTGGCCTCCCGGCCTCCCACTCAAGTTGAGCAGAGTAGCCCGGCACACTCCGAGCCTGCCTTCCCTGATGTCCAGATGCCTTCCACGCCGGAGGCCCTGCATGTGGCTCGGGACATTATGTCTCTGCCAGTGCAGGGGCACTGCCACCGTTGGGTCCCCAGTCTATAGGCAAGCAGCTGCTTGGATCTCTGCAGTCGCTGCTTGTACGGTGCTGGTCAGCCTAGGGAATGTTCCCGACGCCGTTCCCCACTCAGCGACCGCCCCGTGCGCAATCCGTGCTGGTCACCATCGACCGCCACCAGGTTGTCTGGCTTGGTACCAATTGGCAGGGGTTCCAGGCACTGCTCCACCTCAAGGGATTGTAGGCCTCGCGAGAAGAGCGTGTTCCATCAACACTAGGACAGTTGGCACCCAAGGTCCTCATCTCCGAGAGGCTACCGTAGGCCAGTGTGGTACGTACATCGACGCCATTCCCGTTCTTTGTCTTGCTTGAGGTCCCTGCCATGGCACCGCTCTCACAGTCCCAGTCATCGATCTCCGCCACCTTGCCGTCACGGATCCGCCCGTCGGAGCCGATCACGGAGCAGCTGCTACCGGCAGAACTCCCACTCCTCCACGCCTGGATCACGGTCTCATGGTTGGTACCATTCCCGACGCCACCGCTCCTCCCAGTCCTGGGATAGTAGCAGGTCGTATGCCAGCCCGGCCTCCCTTCGCAGTCATCAGCCGTTGTGACAGGCCAGTCAGGCTGAACAGCCTGCTCCCCTGGTGCCAGAGCAGGTGCAGTGGCACCGAGCCCCTTGGCTGGCATCGTGGTACCAATGGGCCCCGTGGCACCCGATGCAGCCCCCATCAGCCTCCCTATCTCAGCCTCCCAGGAAGGAGTCGGTGGGGCGCTCATCCCTGGTCCTGCGCCCGGAGGGGGACCCAGTGGTGGGACCTATGGTTCCGGTGGGTACGCAGAGTTCTGCACCCCCATCCTCGTCCTCCCCGGATGAGGCAGTCATGACCCCTCCTCCGCCTGTCCCACAGGAGGACTGTAAAGCCCGCCAAGAACCATTGAAAAGGATGGCTTCAAGCCGAGGAGATGGATGAACCCTCGGACTCCCCCTTCAATGTCCTCTTGGCTTCAGCGCCGGGCAGGGTGGCTCTCCCTCTCCATGAAGGGGTGGCAAAGATTTCCAACACCTTGTGGCAAACCCCAGCTTCTTTGCTCCCCATTTCTTTGAGGGGAAAACGGAAATACTTTGTACCTGCCAAAGGGCATGAATTTCTGTACACCCACCCTGCCCCCAACTCCGTAGTGGTGGAGTCGATTAACCACAGGGAGAGGCAAAGTCAACCAATCCCTACTCCTAAAAATAAGGACTCAAGGAGGCTGGATCTATTTTGTAGAAAAGTTTATTTGTCCTCCAGTTTCCAACTAAGGGTGTCAAACCATCAAGGCCCTCCTGGAGAGGTATGAGTTCAATTTGTGGGGCTCTTTGCCCAAATTCGAGGATTCCCTCCAAGAGCGTGACAAAAAGGAGTTCAAGGCTCTGGTGGAAGAGGGTACGGTTGCTGCCAGGGTAGCCCTTCAGGCAGCCTCTGATGCTACAGATACTACTGCAAGGTCCATGGCCTCCGTGGTGTCCATGAGGAGGGCATCATAGCTTCTGCTGTCTGGGTTGTCCAGAGAGGCGCAGAACTCATTACAGGACATTCCGTTCAATGGCAAGGCCCTGTTTGTGGAACAGACGGACATGAAATTGCCATGCCTGAAAGATTCCTGTATAACGCTAAAGACCCTTGACCTGTATGTCCCAGCCCCGAACAGGACCAAGTTTAAGCTGCAGCAGGCTCCCACCCAGGCCACCTACTCTAAATATGAGCCCCCTTATAAAAAGTCAAGGGACTATAAGAAACGCCCGCAGGGGCAATCACGGTCTGCACCCTCTAAGGGCAAACAGGCGGGAAAGTGTCAGTTTTGACAAGATGCTCGGGGGCAACTTACCAGTTCATTCCAGGGATCCACGCGCAATAAAGCTTCCCTTCTCCAGCCGGTTGTGTGCTTTTCTCCCAGACTGGTCGTGACTAACCTCGGACCGATTGAGTCCTCATCACTCTCTCCTGGGGTTACACCCTCCAGTTTACCTCTACCTCACCCCGTCCCTTCTCAGGGCCCCCTCATGAGATCCTGCTCAAGCAGGAGGTGAGGTGGCTCCTTGGCTTAGGAGCAGTGGAGGTGGTACCAGCGGAGTTCATACACAAGGGTTTCCACTCCCACTACTTTCTTCTCCCGAAGGCCAAAGGGGGGCTCAGGCCCATCCTGGACCTGCAAAGACTGAACCAGTAAAGCTCAAGTTTTGCATTGTCTCTCTGGCCTCCATCATCCACTCCCTGGATCCTGGGGACTGGTACACTGCCCTTGATCTGCAGAACATGTACTTCCACATTCATATATTAGAGGGATATAGATGTTTCCTCCTTTTCACGGTTGGGCAGGAGCACTACCAGGCCAAACGGAAGGACCGTAAACTGTCCACGGCTCCCAGGGTATTCACAAAGTGTATGTCTGTGGTGGTGGCCTACCTCAGATGTGGGGGGGTCCAGGTCTTCCCCTATCTCGACGACTGGCTGGTCAAGGGCAGCTCCAGGTCGCAGGTGCAGGATCACATGGCACTCTTTATGTCCATGTGCGCCTCTCTGGGCTGTTGGTAAATGATACCAAGTCCATGTTAGTCCCCGCGCAGTTCATAGAGTTTATCAGGGCACTTCTGGGCGTGGTGTCAGCCAGGGCGTCTCTCCTACCTTGCGAATCTCCCACAGCTGGAAAACAAACCTGGTTGCATCTGGACAGAGACACCACTCATGCTCAACTGGTCTCCCAGACAGTTCTGTACACCCAGAAAGTGGGAGGCTTTGAGGTGGATTAAGTGGTTGATAGAAAAGTCCCACACTAGAACTGCCTCTCAGCACAGCAGAGTCAACGAGGCCCCTCCATGCCTGTTCACACAAAACATGACAGCTGTATTGTATGTAAGCACTAACAAATTCTTTCTCTGTTGATATGGGGAAGGAAATCAGGACAAGCTAGTCAAATAGTTCTCAATTCTGTTATATTTATGGGGAGAGTTAAATCCTGGGCAGACCACAGACCTTGAGTCTGCAGGAATCCCAAGTGGTCCCCCAACCTTGGGCAGAAGTGTTTGTAACTAAGGTCAAAGTAGGCTGAGAAGGGGCAAATGGAAGGTCCACACATACATTGGCTGAGATGGTCCCCCAGTCCAGAGAAGCTAAAATTCATGTAGGCACCAAATCTACAATGCCCAGATGATGATGAATCATGGAGTACCTTAAACTCATCATAGAATCATAGAATATCAGGGTTGGAAGGGACCTCAGGAGGTCGTCTAGTCCAACCCCCTGCTCAAAAGCAGGACCCATCCCCAATTAAATCATCCCAGCCAGGGCTTTGTCAAGCCTGACCTTAAAAACTTCTAAGGAAGGAGATTCCACCACCTCTCTAGGCAACGCATTCCAGTGTTTCACCACCCTCCTAGTGAAAAAGTTTTTCCTAATATCCAACCTGAACCTCCCACACTGCACCTTGAGACCATTACTCCTTGTCCTGTCCTCTTCCACCACTGAGAATAGTCTAGAACCATCCTCTCTGGAACTACCTCTCAGGTAGTTGAAAGCAGCTATCAAATCCCCCCTCATTCTTCTCTTCTGCAGACTAAACAATCCCAGTTCCCTCAGCCTCTCCTCATAAGTCATGTGTTCCAGACCCCTAATCATTTTTGTTGCCCTTCACTGGACTCTCTCCAATTTATCCACATCCTTCTTGAAGTGTGGGGCCCAAAACTGGACACAGTACTCCAGATGAGGCCTCACCAATGTCGAATAGAGGGGGACGATCACGTCCCTCGATCTGCTCGCTATGCCCCTACTTATACATCCCAAAATGCCATTGGCCTTCTTGGCAACAAGGGCACACTGCTGGCTCATATCTAGCTTCTCGTCCACTGTCACCCCAGGTCCTTTTCCGCAGAACTGCTGCCCAGCCATTCGGTCCCTAGTCTGTAGCTGTGCATTGGGTTCTTCCGTCCTAAGTGCAGGACCCTGCACTTATCCTTATTGAACCTCATCAGATTTCTTTTGGCCCAATCCTCCAATTTGTCTAGGTCCTTCTGTATCCTATCCCTCCCCTCCAATGTATCCACCACTCCTCCCAGTTTAGTATCATCCGCAAATTTGCTGAGAGTGCAATCCACACCATCCTCCAGATCATTTATGAAGATATTGAACAAAACCGGCCCCAGGACCGACCCCTGGGGCACTCCACTTGACACCGGCTCCCAACTAGACATGGAGCCATTGATCACTACCCGTTGAGCCTGACAATCTAGCCAACTTTCTACCCTCCTTATGGTGCATTCATCCAGCCCATACTTCCTTAACTTGCTGACAAGAATACTGTGGGAGACCGTGTCAAAAGCTTTGCTAAAGTCAAGATACAATACATCCACTGCTTTCCCTTCATCCACAGAACCAGTAATCTTATCATAGAAGGCGATTAGATTAGTCAGGCATGACCTTCCCTTGGTGAATCCATGCTGACTGTTCCTGATCACTTTCCTCTCATGTAAGTGCTTCAGGATTGATTCTTTGAGGACCTGCTCCATGATTTTTCCAGGGACTGAGGTGAGGCTGACTGGCCTGTAGTTCCCAGGATCCTCCTCCTTCCCTTTTTTAAAGATGGGCACTACATTAGCCTTTTTCCAGTTGGGACTTCCCTGGATAGCCATGAGTTTTCAAAGATAATGGCCAATGGCTCTGCAATCACAGCCGCCAACTCCTTTAGCACTCTCGGATGCAACGCATCCTGCCCCATGGACTTGTGCACATCCAGCTTTTCTAAATAGTCCCTAACCACCTCTTTCTCCACAGAGGGCTGGCCACCTACTCCCTGTGCTGTGTTGCCCAGCGCAGCAGTCTGGGAGCTGACCTTGTTAGTGAAGACAGAGGCAAAAAAAGCATTGAGTACATTAGCTTTTTCCACATCCTCTGTCACTAGGTTGCCTCCCTCATTCAGTAAGGGGCCCACACTTTCCTGGACTTACTTCTTGTTGCCAACATACCTGAAGAAACCCTTCTTGTTACTCTTGAAATCTCTTGCTAGCTGCAGCTCCAGGTACGATTTGGCCCTCCTGATTTCATTCCTACATGCCCGAGCAACATTTTTATACTCTTCCCTGGTCATTTGTCCAATCTTCTACATCTTGTAAGCTTCTTTTTTATGTTTAAGATCCGCAAGGATTTCACTGTTAAGCCAAGCTGGTCGCCTGCCATATTTACTATTCTTTTGACACATTGGGATGGTTTGTCCCTGTAACCTCAATAGGGATTCTTTGAAATACAGCCAGCTCTCCTGGACTCCTTTCCCCCTCATGTTATTCCCACAGGGGATCCTACCCATCAGTTCCCTGAGGGAGTCGAAGTCTGCTTTTCTGAAGTCCAGGGTCCGTATTCTGCTGCTTCCCTTTTTTCCCTGTGTCAGGATCCTGAACTCGACCAACTCATGGTCGCTGCCTCCCAGATTCCCATCCACTTTTGTTTCCCCCACTAATTCTTCCGGGTTTGTGAGCAGCATAGGTCAAGAAAAGCTCTCCCCCTAGTTGGCTCCTCCAGCACTTGCACCAGGAAATTGTCCCCTACATTTTCAAAAAATTTCCTGGATTGTCTGTGCACCACTGCAGTGCTCTCCCAGCAGATATCAGGATGATTAAAGTCACCCATGAGAACCAGGGCGTGCGATCTAGTAGCTTCTGCGAGTTGCTGGAAGAAAGCCTCATCCCCCTGATCCGGTGGTCTATAGCAGACTCCCACCATTACATTACTCTTGTTGCTCACACTTCTAAACTTAATCCAGAGACACTCAGGTTTTTCTGCAGTTTCATACCGGAGCTCTGAGCAGTCATACTGCTCCCTTACATACAGTGCTACTCCCCCACCTTTTCTGCCCTGCCTGTCCTTCCTGAATAGTTTATAACCATCCATGACAGTACTCCAGTCATGTGAGTTATCCCACCAAGTCTCTGTTATTCCAATCACGTCATAATTCCTTGCCTTCACCAGGACCTCCAGTTCTCCCTGCTTGTTGCCAAGGCTTTCTGCATTTGTATATAGGCACTTGAGATAACCTCCTGATCGCCCCTCATTCTCAGTATGAGGTAGGAGCCCTGCCTTCACAGATGTTCCTGCCTGTGCTTCCTCCCGGTATCCTGCTTGCTCACTTACCTCAGGGCTTTGGTCTCCTTCCCCCGGTGAACCTAGTTTAAAGCCCTCCTCACTAGGTCAAGGATAAGAAACTGTTACTAACCTGTACCGTAACTTTTGTTGTTCGAGTGCTTGCTTATGTCGATTCCATGCTATGTGTGTGCGCACCTATATGCATAGTTGCTGGAGATTTTTCCCTTAGTGGTATCCATAGGGCCAGTTCTAACCCCCCCCCCCGGAGTCCCACGGTCATGTGCCAGTATAAGGGGCACCACTGGTTCGACACCCTCTCAGTTTCTTCTTACCGCCCATGATGGTTGCTGGATTAGTCTCTTGCGCTTGTAAGGCTTTCTTACCCTAGTGGTTCGGACTTTTTTGGTTGTGTATAGTTTTCTCTTGTTAGTGAATTAAAATAGTTAGCCCTGGTCTACACTAGGAGTTTAGGTCGAATTTAGCAGTGTTAGGTGGATTTAACCCTGCAGCCATCCACATGACCAAGTCTGTTTTGTCGACTTTAAGGGCTCTTAAAATTGATTTCTGTACTCCTCCCCGGCGAAGGAAGTAGCGCTAAAATCGACCTCGCTGGGTCGAATTTGGGGTAGTTTGGACGTAATTCTATGGTATTGACCTCCGGGAGCTATCCCAGAGTGCCCCATTGTGACCGCTCTGGACACCATTTTCAAGTCAGATGCACTGGCCAAGTAGACAGGAAAAGCCCCAGGAACTTTTGAATTTCATTTTCTGTTTGGCCAGCTTGGCAAGCTCATCAGCAGAGGTGACCATGCAGAGCTCATCAGCGCAGGTGACCATGGAGTCCCAGAATCGCAAAAGAGCTCCAGCATGGACCGAATGAGAGGTACTGGATCTGATCTCTGTATGGGGAGAAGAATCCGTTCAGGCAGAACTCCATTCCAAAAGACAAAATGCCAATATATTTGCCAAAATCTCCAAGGGCATAATGGACAGAGGCTACAAAAGGGACACACAACAGTGCCACGTGAAAGTTAAGGAGCTTAGGCAAGCCTACCAAAAAACAAAGGATGCAAATGGTTGCTCTGGGTCAGAGCCCTATATATGCCGCTTCTATGATGAGCTGCATGCAATTCTAGGGGGAGCCCCTACCACTTCCCCACCACTGTCCGTGGACTCCTGCAATGGGGGAGTCTCACGCAACAGGGATGAGGATTTTGTGGATGAGGAGGAGGAGGTTGAGGATAGCACACAGCAGGTAAGAGGAGAATCCCTTTTCCCCCGCAGCCAGGAACTGTTCATCACCCTGGAGCCAATACCCTCTCAAGGTGGGCTTCCAGACCATGAAGCTGGAGAAGGCACCTCTGGTGAGTGTACCTTTGTAAATATAATACACGGTTTAAAAGCAAGCGTGTTTAATGATTAATTTGCTCTGAAGACTTGGGATGCATTCGCAGCCAGTATAGCTACTGGAAAAGTCTTTTAACACATCTTGGGAAGGAGTGGAAATCCTCCAGGGACATCTCCATGAAGCTTTCCTGGAGGTACTGTCTGTGTTATCCTCAGGAGAGTGATATCATTCATGGTCACCTGGTTGAAATACGGCAAATTTGTTTAAGGGGACATTCGGAGGTGCCCGTTCCTGCTGGGCTGTTTGCCTTTGGCTGAAAAGAAATCATCCCTGCTGTTAGCCACACGGTGCGGGGAGGTCCGTTCATACTGAGCTGTTTGCGTTTGGCTGACAGGGATCTTCCCAGCAGGCTTTGCTTGGTATGGGAAAGGAGGGCACTGATGTTTGAAACTGTTCCCACATGTTATGAAGGTTGAAGAAGACGAAACCCTTTGCCCTACCAAGCCGAATTCTGTTGCCCAGCCGAGCGTGTGTGATGTCTCACACCAAACTAGCAAACACTCAATATAAGAGGCAAAATGCGAGCTTGTACCAAAAGCACATGTGCTATGTAATGTGAATCGCTTGATTCAGTGTGAAATAGTCTTTCCTTTGTTCTCTAAAATGTATCTTTTTACATACGACTCTCCCTTTTTTTTCCTTCCGCAGCTGCAAATGTTCCTACGCTCCCCCTATCATCTCCATCCAAGAGGCTAGGGCAGATTAGAAGGCGAAAAAACCGCACTCACGATGAAATGTTCTCAGAGCTCATGCAGTCCTCCCGCACTGAAAGAGCTCCTCAGAATGCGTGGAGGCAAACAATGGCAGAGTCCAGGAAAGCATTAAATGAACACGATGAGAGGAGGGAGGAGCGCAATGAGAGGAGGCAGGATGCAATGCTGAGGCTAATGGGGGAGCAAACTGACATGCTCAGGCATCTGGTGGAGCTGCAGGAAAGGCAGCAGGAGCACAGACCGCCGCTGCAGCCCATGTATAAACGCCTGCCCTCCTCCCCAAGTTCCATATCCTCCTGACCCAGACACCCAAGAACGTGGGTGGGGAGGCTACAGGCACCCAGCCACTCCACCCCAAAGGATTGCCCAAGTAACAGAAGGCTGGCATTCAATAAGTTTTGAACTGTAGTGTGGCCTTGTCTTTCCTGCCTCCCCTCATCCACCACCCCCCCGCAGTTTTTCCCTCCTCACCCACCCCTCCCAGGCCACCTTGCGAATTTGATTAGGACTTCTCCTCACAAGCAAGTGTGACCCCTAAAAATAAGGATGCAGAGAGGCTCAATTTGTTTAGTAGAAAGGTGTATTAGACAGCCAGCCTAAAACTTTGTTTCTCCAACCAGCAGGCATTGCTGTGGAGATATGATTTTAATATTTGGGACTCGATGGCCAAGTTTAAAGACTCCCTGCCTCAGGAGTCAAGGCAGGAATTCTTGGCCATCCTGGAGGAAGGCAAGTCAGTGGCCAGAGCCTCGCTTCAGGCTGCCTTAGATGTGGCTGATTCAGCAGCCAGGCTCAATGGCGTGGGCGGTGTCTATGTGTCACAGTTTGTGGCTGCAATCATCAGGTCTCTCACGAGGTGCAGCAGTGAGTCCAAGACCTCCCCTTGGTCTCGGAGCAGACAGACACGAAGGGTATGTCTACACTACGAAATGAGGTTGAATTTATAGAAGTCGAATTTTTAGAAAGGGATTTTATACAGTCGATTGTGTGTGTCCCCACTTAAGACCATTAAGTTGGCAGAGTGCATCCACAGTACGGAGGCTAGCGTCGACTTCCGGAGTGTTGCACTGTGGGTAGCTATCCCACAGTTCCCGCAGTCTCCGCCACCCATTGGAATTCTGGGTTGAGATCCCAATGCTTGATGGGGCAAAAAACATTGTCATGGATGATTCTGGGTACATGTTGTCAGGCCCCCATTTCCTCCCTCCCTCTGTGAAAGCAACGGCAGACAATCGTTTCGCGCCATTTTTCATGGGTTACCCGTGCAGACGCCATACCACGCAAGCATGGAGCCTGCTCGGTAAAGTCTGTCAGGGGTGCCTGCACATAAATGGGAGTGACTCAGGTCATTCTCTTCTTTAAGTTTTGTCTAATGGAGATTCAGACGTGCCTGGAATATTGGCAGCGGGATAGCTCAGTGGTTTGAGCCTGCTAAACCCAGGGTTGTGAGTTCAATCCTTGAGGGGGCCATTCTGCCTCAGGCTGCTCTCCCAGCCAGCAGCACGGTCTGCTGCCAGCCTACCTCTCCCTCCCCCCGTGAAAGCAATGGCCGACAATCGTTTCGCACCTTTTTCCGTGAAGGTGCCATATTGCTGTCAGCATCGTCATCCACCCGCCGCTTCTGCTGTCACTCTGCTCTCCTGCTTATGCCATACCACAGCAAGCATGGAGCCCGCTCAGATCACCGCGGCAGTTGTGACCTCTCTAAACACCACGCGCATTATCATGCAGTATATGCAGAACCAGAACCTGCAAAAGCAGGCGAGTAGGCGACGGCAGCGCAGTGAGGAGAGTGATGAGGACATGGACACAGACTTCTCTCAAAGTACGGGCCCCGGCAGTTTGGCTAACCTGGTGGCAATGGGGCAGGCTCATGCCATGGAACGCCGATTCTGGGCCTGGGAAACAAGCACAGACTGGTGGGACCGCATAGTGTTGCAGGTCTGGGACGATTCCCAATGGCTGGAAAACTTTCGTATGCGTAAGGGCACTTTCATGGAACTTTGTGACTTGCTTTCCCCTGCCCTGAAGCGCCAGAATACCAAGATGAGAGCAGCCCTGACAGTTCACAAGCGAGTGGCGATAGCCCTCTGGAAGCTTGCAACACCAGACAGCTGCTGGTCAGTTGGGAATCAATTTGGAGTGGGCAAATCTACTGTGGGGGCTGCTGTGATCCAAGTAGCCAACACAATCACTGAGCTGCTGCTATCAAGGGTAGTGACTCTGGGAAATGTGCAGCTCATAGTGGATGGCTTTGCTGCAATAGGATTCCCTAACTGTGGTGGGGCGATAGATGGAACGCATATCCCTATCTTGGGACCGGATCACCAAGGCAGCCAGTACATAAACCGAAAGGGGTACTTTTCAATGGTGCTGCAAGCACTGGTGGATCACAAGGGACGTTTCACCAACATCAACGTGGGATGGCCGGGAAAGGTACATGATGCTCGCATCTTTAGGAACTCTGGTCTGTGGGAACGGCTGCAGCAAGGAACTTACTTTCCAGACCAGAAAATAACCGTTGGGGATGTTGAAATGCCTATAGTGATCCTTGGGGACCCAGCCTACCCCTTAATGCCATGGCTCATGAAGCCATACACAGGCACCCTGGACAGTAGTCAGGAGCTGTTCACCTATAGGCTGAGCAAGTGCAGAATGGTGGTAGAATGTGCATTTGGATGTTTATAAGTGCGCTGGCACAGTTTACTGACTGTTAGAGCTCAGCAAAATCAATATTCCCATTGTTATTACTGCTTGCTGTGTGCTCCACAATGTCTGTGAGCGTAAGGGGGAGACATTTATGGCAGGGTGGGAGGTTGAGGCAAATCGCCTGGCTGCTGATTACGCGCAACTAGACACCAGAGCGATTAGAAGAGCACAGCTTCTCTGATGCGCAGCGCGCCCTGCTTTGAAAACCAGTTTCATGACTCGCCAGGCTATGGTGTGAAATTTCTGTTTGTTTCTTGATGAAAGTCCACCCCCTTGGTTCATTCTACTTCCCTGCAAACCAACCGTCCTCCCCTCCCCCCTTTGATCACCACTTGCAGAGGCAATAAAGTCGTTGTTTCAAATTCATGCATTCTTTATTAATTCATCACACAAATGGGGGGATAACTGCCAAGGTAGCCCAGGAGGGGTGGTGGATGAGGGGAGGATGGAAGGACAAGGCCACACTACAGTTCAAAACTTATTGAATGCCAGCTTTCTGTTGCTTGGGCAGTCCTCTGGTGTGGAGTGATTGGGTGCCTGGAGGCCCCCCCACCGCATTCTTTGGCGTCTGGGTGGTATGGAACTTGGGGAGGAGAGCGGTTGATTACACAGGGGCTGCAGCGGCCGTCTGTGCTCCTGCTGCCTATTCTGCACCTCAACCATACACTGGAGCATATCAGTTTGATCCTCCAGTAGCCTCACCATTGTATCCTGCCTCCTCTGATCACGCTGACGCCACCTCTCCTCTCACTCGTTCCTCCTCTCCTCTCCTCTCGCTCGTTCCTCCTGTCCTCGCGTTCATTTTGTGCTTTCCTGGACTCTGACATTGTCTCCCTCAGCACATTGTGCTGGACTCTTTCAGCGTGGGAGGCCTGCATAAGCTCAGAGAACATTTCATCAGAAGTGCGTTTTTTTCGGCTTCTAATCTTTGATAGCTTCTGCGACAGAGATGATAGGGGGAGTGTTGAAACATTTGCAGCTGCGGGAGGGAAAAAGGGAGATTAGTCTTTAAAAAGAGACATTTTAGAGAACAATGGGTAGACTCTTTCACGGTGAACCAAGCTGTTAACATTACATACCTTTAGAAGGTCGCATTTTGCCTCTTATATTGATGGCCTGCCAGTATGGTGTGAGAGATCACACATGCAGGGCTGGCGGGCAACAGAATTCGGCTTGCAGGCAGACATGGTAAGCCACAGTCTTTTGGCTTCTTTAACCTTCCTAACATGTGGGAATGGTTTCAAACAGCAGCACCCTCATTTCACATACCAAGCACCCGTTGGGTTGGCCCTTTAAAATGGGTTGGTATTTAAAAGGAGGGGCTGCGGTTTTTGTGTTAACGTGCAGCACAAACCCAACTAACCCCCTCCCTGCTAATTCTCTGGGATGATCGCTTCACCCCTTCCCAGACCGCTTGGCTAACAGCGGGGATGATTTCTGTTCAGCCACAGGCAAACAGCCCAGCAGGAACAGCCTCCTCTGAATGTCCCCTTAATAAAATTCCCCTATTTCAACCAGATGACCATGAATGACGTCACTCTCCTGAGGATAACACGGAGAGATAAAGAACGGATGTTGCTTGAATGCCAACAAACACCGGGACCATACGCTGCCATGCTTTGTTGTGCAATGATTCCAGACTACGTGCTGCTGGCCTGCTGTGGTAAAGTGTCCTACCATGGAGGACGCAATAAGGCTGCCCTCCCCAGAAACTTTTGCAAAGGCTTTGGGAGTGCATCCAGGAGACCTTCATTGAGATGTCCCTGGAGGATTTCCGCTCCATCCCCATAAATGTTAACAGACTTTTCCAGTAGCTGTACTGGCTGCGAATGCATCCCAAGTCTTCAGGGCAAATTAATCATTAAACATGCTTGCTTTTAAACCGTGTATTATATTTACAAAGGTATGCTCACCAGAGCTGTCTTCTCTGCCTTCAAGATCCGGGAGCCCGGGTTGGGAGGATCCAAGGTGATAAACAGTTCCTGGCTGTCAGGGAGAACATTTTCTCGGCTTGCCTGGTGTTTGCGATCTTCAACCTTCCCCTCCTCATCACCTTCCTCATCCCCCAAATCCTCATCCCTGTTGCGTGAGACTCCCCCCTTGCAGAAGTCCACATACAGGGGTGGGGCAGTGGTAGGGGCACCACCTAGAATTGCATGCAGCTCATCATAGAAGCAGCATGTCTGGGGCTCTGACCCCGAGTGGGCATTTTCCGCTTGGGTTTTTTGGTACGCTTGCCTGAGCTTCTTAAGTTTCACTCGCCACTGCTGCGGGTCCCTATGATAGCCTCTGTCCTTCATGCCCTTGGAGATTTTTTCAAATATTTTGGCATTTCGTCTTTTGGAATGGAGTTCTGATAGCACGGATTCTTCTCTCCATACAGCGATCAGATCCAGTACCTCCCTTTCGGTCTGGAGCTCTTTTGCAATTCTGGGACTCCATGGTCACCTCTGCTGATGAGCTCTGCATGGTCACCTCTGCTGATGAGCTCACCACATTGGCCCAACAGGAAATAAAATTCAAAAGTTTGCGGGGCTTTTCCTGTCTACCTGGCCAGTGCATCTGAGTTGAGAGTGCTGTCCAGAGCGGTCACAATGGAGCACTCTGGGGTAGCTCCCAGAGGCCAATACCGTCAAATTGCATCTACACTACCCCAAATTCGACCCAGCAAGGTCACTTTCAGTGCTAATCCACTCGTTGGGAAGGAGCACAGAAACCAGTTTTAAGAGCCCTTAAAGTCAGAAAAAATGGCTTTGTAGTATGGACGGGTGCAGGGCTAAACCGATCTAACGCTGCTAAATCCGACCTAAACTCGTAGTGTAGACTAGGGCTAAGTTGCATGGCCTGAAGGACTTTAGGCTGCTCTGCACTTTTTGGGCCTGTACACGACTCTGGCCTCCAGAAGACAGTCCGGCCGCAGCCGCCTCTCCGGTTCTCGGGTCATCCCAGGCACAAGCCCTATGAGAGAAAAAGGGAGAGGATAAAAGTGCTGATAGCCCACTCAGTCGTCTTTGATTCCCCAGTTGGGCTCAGGAAGATACCCCGGTTGCTTGAGGTAGGCCTTTTGAGAGTGTGCCCGAGGACAGCGTACCAGACTTGACCCAGGATCCACGCCCTCTTTCGGTATTGGATCACTTGTTTCCTTTCTGTACTGCATAGTCCTGAATAACCTCAGACTGTGGCAGTTTTCATCCATCCTCCCCGTTGCACCTCCCAACCCCATCCCTCTTCAGGGACCCTTCTCACGAGCAGCTCCTCGTCCAGGAGGTGGAATCCCTCCTGCGTGTGGGGGGCCATAGAGGAAGTTTCTTGAGATCTGAGGAGGAAGGAGTTTTTACTCCTGATATTTCCTAATCCCAAAGGCCAAAGGGGGCATCAGGCCCATCCTAGACCTGCGTCGACTCAACAAATATTTTAAAACGTTGAAGGTCTGCATGGTCTCTCTGGCCTCCATCATCCCTGCCCTGGATCCGGGAGACTGGTATGCCACCCTTGATTTAAAAGACGCTTATTTCCACATCTCAATCTTCCGTGGGCACAGGAGATTCCTCCGGTTCATGGTGGTACTGTGCCACTACCAATTCACCGCATTCCCCTTCGGTCTCTTGTCAGCCCCAATGGTTTTCACAAAGTGCATGGCTGCGGTGGCAGTTTACCTGAGATGTCGAGGCATGTAGATCTATCCATATTTTGACAACTGGCTAGTCAAAGGCGGTTTACAAGCTCAGGTCCATTACAGCTTCAGCATAGTACGGCCCACGTGTCGAGAGCTGGGTCTGCTTATGAACGAGCAGAAATCAACTCTGATCCCAGTTCAGAAAATAGGGTTTATAGGAGCAGTGCTCAACTCTACTCAGGCCAGGGCCTACCTGCCGGAGACCTGGTTCCAACCGATGTCAGAACTCATCGCCCACATCAAGGACTATCTGCTCACGACCTCCTGGGCATGACTCAGGCTGCTGGGCCACAAGGCAGTATGTACTTAGGTGGTGCAATATGCATGGCTGCATCTCAGACCTCTGTAGATGTGGCTGGCATCAGTTTACTCCCCCAGCAGACACCACTTGGACTTGCTTCTCGCAATTCCATTGAGCGTTCTGGCATCATTGACTTGCTGGTCAGAACCGTGAATGGTGATGAACCGAGTCCCCTTCACTGCCCCATACCTGTCAGTGACATTGGTCTCAGATGATGAAGACCTGAAGTGGGGAGCCCACCTCAGCAGTCTCTGTACTCAGGGCCTCTGGTCCCAGGAGGATATCTCTCTTCACATAAATGTCAGGGAACTCAGGATGATACTCTTGGCCTGCTAGGCATTCCTTCCCTACCTGTCAGGGAGAGCTGTACAGATCTTGACAAAAAATATGGCCACGATGTTCTACATCAGCAAGCAAGGATGAGCTCGCTCCTCAGCCCTGTGTCAGGAGGCTCTTCGATTGTGAGACTTTTGTGTGGAACACGCCGTTCACCTCAAGGTGTCACATCTCCCTGGGGGCCGGAATGCACTGGTGGATCTCCTCAGCAGGTTCTTCTCTCACCTGAGTGGTCCCTGCACCCGTTGGTTGTCAACTCCATCTTCCAGAGGTGGGGGACCTTTTTGCTTCCAGACAGAACAGGAGATTCCTGCATTTTTTCTCAATGCATGGTCTCGGCCAGGGCTCCGTGTCTGATGCCTCCCTGCTCTTGTGGGCAGTGGAACTGCTGTACACCTTCCCACCCAACACCCTTAGTCCACAGGGTCCTTAACCCTCGCCTTGTCCCTTCTGTGATTTTTATCTTGATTGGTTCAGCATTCTTCTGGACCTTTTGGTAGCAGCCACACTAGAGCTCCCGCTACGCCTGGACTTGATCTCGCAGAACCAAGGTCAGTTGCTTCACCCAAACCTTTTGTCCCTGCATCTGATGGCTTGGCTGCTGCATGGTTGAACCCTTGGGAGTGGGCCTGCTCGGAGCAGGTCCAGCAAGTCTTACTGGGTAGAGGGAAGCCCTCTACCAGAGCGACCTATTTTGCTAAGTGGAAGCACTTCACTTGTTGGGCCTCTGATCAGGGTCTTTCCCCCTCTCAGTCGTCAAGTCCATCTTGGACTGTTCACTCCACCTGAAGTACCAGGGTCTGACCCTATCATCAGTCAAGGTCCACCTTGCGGCCATCTCGGCGTTCCACCCTCTTGTCCAAGGTAAATCAGTCTTCATGCACGAGATAACAGTCAGGTTCCTTAATGCCTTGGAAAAACTGTACCCTCAGTTTTGCGACCCAATTCCCCCATGAATCTGGTACTGTCTGAATCTTGAATCTGGTACTGTCAAGGCTCACAGAACCCCCACTTTGAGCTGTTGGCATCTTGTTTGCTGCTGCTCTTCTCATGGAAGATGGCCTTCCTAGTGACAATTAGATTGGCCAGAAGGGTCTCTGAAATTAGAGCCCAAACTTCAGAACCCTCTTATATGGTGTTCTTCAAGGACAAGGTCCTACTGTGCCCCCAGCTGTCCTTCCTGCCAATGGTGGTGTCACAGTTCCATAACAACTAGGACATTTTTCTGCCTGTCTTGCTTCTGTAGTCTCACAGATCGGATGAGGAACATTGGCTGCATACCTTAGACGTTAGGCGGGTGCTAGCCTTCTATATCGAACCCTTCCGCAAGACAACATGGCTCTTTATAGCGGTGGTGGACAGGATGAAAGATTTGCTGGTATCATCCCAGAGGATCTCAGCCTGAATAACCGCCTGCATCAGGATGTGCTATGAGCAGGCAAAAGTTCCACCTCCGGCCATTGTTACAGCCCATTCTACAAGGGCCCAGGCTTTGTCAGAAGCATTCCTCGGGCAGATTCCAATCCAGGACATCTGCAGGGCCACGACATGGTCATGAATTCATACCTTCACGTCCCATTATGCCATCACCCAGCAGGCTGTGACGATGTCACTTTTGGGAGAGCAGTGTTCCAGTCGACATGTCCATGAACTCTGAGTCCACCACCAGGGATACTGCTTGGAAGTCACCTAGCATGGAATCGATATGAGCAAGCACTTGAAGAAGAAAAAATGGTTATTAATGTTCTGTAACTGTTGTTCTTTGAAATGTGTTGCTCAAGTCCATTCGATGACCCGGCCTCCTTCCCCTCTGTTAGAGTTACCGGCAAGAAGGAACTGAAAGGGTGTGGGGCCGGCAGCGCCCCTTATACCGGCTCATAAGTGCATGGTTTCGGGGGCGCTAGGACCGGCCCCTATGGATACCACTAAGGGAATAATCTCCAGCAGCGGTGCATATGGTACGCACACGCCTGACATGAAATGAACATAAGCAACACATCTTGAAGAACAGTTATGGAAGGTTAGTACCAGTTTTTTCTTTTGGAGGTGTTGCACATCTCCATTCCAAGACCCACCCTCCTTTCCCTTTATATTGGAGTCTGTCTGGTGAGAAGGAACTGTGGAGGATTGAGGGCATTTCTGCCCTTTATACCATCGCACAGCAGTCCAAGGCAGCAGTGGGCACATGCAGTGCCCTGACAGGTGCCACTGATGGAAGAATCTCCAACAGTGCACTGGGTACGCACACACTTGCAGTGGAATGGACATATGCAACACATCGTGAAAAACAGCCATTAGGAAACAGGTTAGTAATACTTTATTCCTCAAAAATTGTGTTCTCTATAACATACATTGATTTGCTGTAGCTTTTGTTTTGCAATGCAAAACTCCCAGAAATTATGGATTAAATAAAGAAAAGTTTGAGTAATATCAAGAGGTAGTTATTGTTGCCCAGCTACTGTCAGTAATTTAAATATTGGCAAATAAGACAATGATTCAGTGGTATAGTACTATATTATTTTAATTACATTTTTTGTTTTTTCAAGGGAGGAAAAAACTGAGCAGTTGCTGGATTGTAAACAAGAACTTGAACAGTTGGAGGCTGAACTAAAGAGACTGCAGCAGGAGGTGTGTATCATGGACATCTATTATACAAAGTCAACATAACTTTTAAGAATTTGACCATCTCCATAACAGTATAATTTTCATTTTTCAACTTATGCAGTATTTTTGTTTTGTTGCATTAATATCACATCTATAAATATGAATGAACTTTTATAACTTATTAATTGATTGACTTTATCCAGTTTGTCTTAATTGCAAAAATTATCACTTATTATATATTAATGGGTCTTCAAAGAGTGGCCTGTGCAAAAGTCTCACATCTATGTTGTACCACCAGAATACCCCACAAATGTGAATGTACAGAGGCGTATCTTGAAAAGCTCCAGTAGCCTTCATTTTTAATTCTCTATTTTATGTATGTCTGTTGATAAACAAAGGGTGAAAAGGCACTTTTCAATTATTCTTCAGTACACCTATATATAAAACCATATTTCAGGTCATTCATAGATACTATCGTAAGTGGAAGAACTTTGGTCCTCCTATTGTGATTCATAGAGATGGACAAATGTACAAAAAGAGATTCATCTTTGAGTAAATGCAGACATGTATTCCCAGTAGGTGTGTGCATGCCTCATGCACTGGAGCCAGAGACTTGTGCCTAGTACCCACAGAGGGGCAGTGCTCGTGCCTCATAGCTGTTGCCCCTCCCCTGGCTCAATTCCTTCTTACCACCCATCAGCTGGAGTTGGAGCTCTGTGTGGTTATTGCTCCACAACCTCGTGAACTTGTATTTTCTAGCCTAGTTGTTCCGTATATAGTTGATCATTAGTCGTTCATTAGTTTAGAGTTAGTATAGTGTCATTTTTAATGGTACTGCCCCCCCCCCGCCCGGTGATGCCCTTAGCAGGGTTCACTCACTGCCGTTCGTGTGGGGCAATGCCCAACAGTGACCCCTGTATGCACTGCCTGCTTTGACTTGGTGAAGCCCACCTGAAGGAACGCTGCTCGATCTGTTGTTTGTTCAAGAAGAGGACTCAGGTGGCGCGGCACCTTTGCCTGAAGCAGCACCTACTTGAGAAGGCCATGATGCCTGACCTGGTACAGAGGCCTTCCTCAGGTCTTGAGTCCTTCCTCAAGCCTCATATCACCCTTGGGCTTGGAGGTAGATTGGCTGCCCCTAGTTCTGGGGCTGGGTCACCTCCAGAGAGGCACAGAAATAATTCTCTGTCATCAGTGCCAAGGAAGAGGTTACATAAAACCAACTGGGGATGTTCCAGGTCCTGGAGTGACTCTTCTGCCTCCTCTAAGAGTGCAGGCCAGCTCGGTACCAACTCCGGCATGCAGGATGGTGTGCGGGCTTCTGACCCTCCCTTGATACAGGGTAGGGAAGGCAGATCTACATCTTGTTGTCCCTTCAGCTGGGGGTTACAAATCAGCAAGACCTGCTGACCAAATATGACTTTCTTAATTAGTCAGTTATGGCTATGTTTGAAGAGCATTTGCCTGAGACCTCCCGGGATGAATTTCAGGAGTTCGTTGCTGAGGGCTCCTTAGTGGCAAAGATGGCCTTATAATCTGACCACAATATGGCAGACGCTTGGCCAGGGCGATGACTTAAGCTATTACTATGAGGAGGGTTTCTTGGCTCCAGATCTCAGGGATTGCGCTGGATGTCCAGCAAACAATTGAGGACTTGCCGTTTGATGGCTGAACCCTATTTTTGGACAAAACAGATTAAACCCTCCATTCTTTTGAAGATTTGAAGGCTACCCTGCTGTTACTGGGGGTGTACTCCCCATTGGCGCAGAGACACTGTAGCGAGACAGAGTGGCCTCCCTGTGACGCTGACAGGGACGAACCACTCCCCGCCCCCTGGTGGGCCGAGCCAGGCTAGGCCTGCCCCTTGTGCTGGAAGCGGAGGGGCAGAACAGGAAGTATAAGAGGTGGGGCCTGCAGCTCAGTTGAGGGAGAGCCAGAGAAGGAGTCAGACACTGCTGCCTTGCTGCTGGCCACTGAATCAGGAACTGACCTGTATCAACTCCTGCTTCTGGGGGAGTACTTGGAGGAGCTGCCGCCCGGTGAATACCCGGAGGAGCTGCTGGAACTGCTGGCTGTCGAGTATCCTGAGGGCACAAGTAGGGGTAAGTAGTAGCCCAGGGAAACCAGACATTAGTCCGGTTGCGTTTGCTGAATCTACAGTAAGCATGTTTCAGTAGAACCTTTGCTGACCCAGTGGCGGGATTTCCCACCGCTGTGGGACCCAGTGGAGTAGCACTGGCCTGGGTCCCCCTACCCACTGCTGCTAACACCACCCTGAGGGTAGTAGCCTACTCACCTTAGGCAGGATGGCCTGCGTTTGTTTGCTGTCTGCCGAGCCAGGGAGCTGAGTCATAGACTGCTTTTGCTCTGCCCCGCCCAGAGGGCCTGAGCCTGACTGTTTGCTGTCTACCCAGCCAAGGAGTTGGGTCATAGGCTGCCATTGCTTTGCCCTGCCCAGAGTGCTTGAGCCTGACTGCTTGATATTGCTCGGCCCCATCTAGAGGGCTGAGCCTTACTGTGCCTGCTGCCTGCCCCAGCCGGAGGGCTGGCTACAGACTGTTATTGGTGCTAATCTCCTGTTGATCGGCTCTCAGCAGCTTGGTAGCCTTCCTCGGATGCTGACAGGGAGGAACCACTGCAAGCCACTACAGATGCCATTATGGGGCACAACAGCACCAGCCGTATAAGCCACAGCCCCACTTTGTCCAACCCGTTCCCCCAAGACAGCAAGACTATTCCAGGAAGCAGGATAGGTTTCATAAGAGGAATCACTGGAGCTTGGGACCTGGGCGCTCAATGCACCCTCCTTTGATATCTGCTGAGCGCCTGTTTTGAGTCATTGGTCCAGAGTACTCTGCCAGTTGTTCTTCCTCCTCCCTGTTCCTTTGGGGACAGGCTGGCTTGTTTTTTCAATGCCTGGATCTCAATAACATTGGACAGCAGGGTCCTAGACACTGTCAGATCAGGCTATGCCAGTGGTGGGCAACCTGCGGCCCGTGGGCCACATGTGGCCCATCAGGGTAATCAGATTGCAGGCTGCGAGACATTTTGCTGACATTGACCATCCGCAGGCACAGCAGTTTGCTATTCCCAACCAATGGGAGCTGTGGGAAGCAGCGGCCAGCACATCTCTGCATGGCTCAGCTCTCTGATAGCATTGGGAGTGGTAGAGTTGGGTCTGCCAGAACACCACAGATGTGTGTTCTATTCCTAGTATTTCCTGATTTTGAAATCCAAGGACAGGATGAGGCCCATCCTGAACCTCTGCAGACTCATCACTGGGGAAGCATCACATGGAAGTAACAGAGGAGGAGAAGAACCTCAAAGTATTGGTTGATCACAGGATGACTCTGAGCCGCCAATGTGATATGGCTGTGAAAAAAACTAATGCAGTCTTGGGATGCATCAGACGAGGTATTTCCAGTAGAGATAAGGAGGTGTTAGTACCATTATACAAGGCACTGGTGAGACCTCATCTGGAATATTGTGTGCAGTTCTGGTCTCCCATGTTTAAGAAGGATTAATTCAAACTGGAACAGGTACAGAGAAGGGTTACTAGGATGATCAGAGGAATGAAAAACCTGTCTTATGAAAGGAGATTCAAAGAGCTTGGCATGTTTAGCCTAATCAAAAGAAGGCTTAGGGGAGATATGGTTGCTCTCTATAAATATATCAGAGGGATAAATACCAGGGAGGGAGAAGAATTATTTAAGCTCAGTACCAATATGGACACAAGAACAAATGGATATAAACTGGCCATCAGGAAGTTTAGACTTGAAATTAGACAAAGGTTTCTAACCATCAGAGGAGTGAAGTTTTGGAATAGCCTTCCAAAGGGAGCAGTGTGGCAAAAGACATATCTGTCTTCAAGACTAAGCTTGATACGTTTATGGAGGGGATGGTATGATGGGATAGCCTAATTTTGGCAATTAATTGATCTTTGACTATTAGCGGTAAATATGCCCAATGGCCTAGGATGGGATGTTAGATGGGGTGGGATCTGAGTTACTACAGAGAATTCTTCCCTGGGTGTCTGGCTGGTGAGTCTTGCCCACATGCTCAGGGTTTAGCTGATCACCATACTTGGGGTCGGAAAGGAATTTTCCTTCAGGGCAGATTGTGGTTTAAAGACTTCAAGGTGCAGAGAATCCTCCAGCAAGTGACTCGTGCTCGTCTGCAGCATGGGGCACGAGTCACTTGCTGGAGGATTCTCTGCACCTTGAAGTCTTTAAACCACAATTTGAGGACTTCAATAGTTCAGACACAGGTTAGGTTTTATTACAGGAGTGGGTGGGTGAGCTTCTGTGGCCTGCATTATGCAGGAGGTCAGACTAGATAATCATAATGGTCCCTTCTGACCTTAAAGTCTATGATTCTATGACTCAACAAGTTAATCAAATATATGAGGTTCCGCATGGTTACTCTGTCAGCTATCCGCCAGGTGCTGTTTCAGAACAACTGGTTTGCTGCTCTGGACCTTCAAGACACCTACTTCCTGTGATTCAGCAGAATGGCCACACTGAAGTATCTTCACTTCATGGTAGGAGACTGCCATTTTCATTACATGGTTCTTCCATTCAGTCTCTCTTCTGCCCCCTGGGTCTTCATCACCAAATGCATGGCGGTGGTCATGGCATATCTCAAGAGGAAGGGAATCCATGTCTTTCTCTGTCTCAGCAACTGGTTGTTGAAGGGCGGCTCCAGAGAAGAAGTTTGTGCCTATTTCAATACCACCATGCACTTGCTTGACCATCTGGGGCTCATTCTAAACACCATCAAGTTGACTTTGGTCCCCACTCAGCAAATAGAGTGAATTGGGGCCCTTTTAGTTTCACGAAGTCAAGAGCATTTCTGCCAGCCGATTGCTTCCAGGTGATCTGACAGCTGGACCTCAGCCTACAATCGCAAACATCTATGATGGTTCGTGTGTGCCTGAGCCTGTTGAGCCACATGTCCGCATGTACCAGGTGGTTTATCTTGCCAGGTTATGCTTTTGTCCTCTTCACAGATGTGGCTCAGGACGGTTTATTGCCCTGCCCTGTACTTTCTTGACAGATTGGTTCAGCTTTCTTGGCCATGCAGTGTGTACCAAGGGGTCCCCTTCGCTTGGCCCTTTCCACCAGTGGTTATTGATGCATCCCTTCTGGGTTGGGGGAGTGCATCTAGACTCGTTGTGGGTGCAGGGCCTGTGGTCAGAGCAGGACCCCTTGCTCCATATCAGTGTGTTGGAGCCAGAATGCATGTTGTGCCTTTCGGGACTGGATCAGACATTCAGTGATTCACATACTCACGGACAATACTACCGTGATGTACAACATGAATAAACAAGGGTGAGCTTGCTCCAGAGCACTCTGCCTGGAGACAATCAATCTGTGGCAGTTCTGTATTGATGAGGACATTACCCCAATGGAAAACAATAGTTTTTCATTTGCCGGGGGTCCAGAGTTGTCTTGCGGATCATCTCAGCAGGGTCTTCTCCCCGAGCCATGATTGGTCCCTGAAGACAGAGGTCCTCCGGGGGGTGGTTGCAACTTGGGGCATTCCCACAATCGACTGCTTTGTGACAAGTGAAAACAGGAAGTATTGCCTATTCTGATCTCAGCCTGGGCTCCCTCTCCAACGTCTTCCACTGCAGCTGAAAGCGAGGTCTGCTGTATGCATTCCCTCTTATACCGGTCCTTACCCAGATCATGACAGAACAAGGAGTAATGGTCTCAAGTTGCAGTGGGAGAGGTTTAGATTGGCTATTAAGAAAAACTTTTTCACTAGGAGGGTGGTGAAGCACTGGAATGGGTTACCTAGGGAGGTGGTGGAATCTCCTCCTTTAGAGCTTTTAAGGTCAGGCTTGACAAAGCCCTGTCTGGGATGATTTAGTTGGGGATTGGTCCTGCAGGCAGTTGGACTAGATGACCTCCTGAGATTCCTTCCAACCCTGATATTCTATGACTCTGTGATTGCCAGGCTCAAGGCGGACCGAGCCAGACTCATCCTCATCACCTGGTGTGGTCAAGACAGCACTTGTTCTTGTATCTTCTCACTGTCATTTCAGCCTTCCACGCCGCTTCCTCTCCTTCGTGGCCTCCTCAAGCAGTACTATGGCCTCACCTTTCAACTAGCGATGGCCCTGCTGTCCCTGATGGCGTGGTGGCTGAATGAGATTGAAGGGTTATTGTTCCGAGACTGTCCAACAGGTACTACTTAACAATAAGAAGCCTTCCACTGGAGCCACCTACTTGGTGAAGTGGAAGAGGTTTTCCATTTGGTCCTTAGCCCATGGGACCCGTCCAGCAGACACTTCCAGCCAGGACATCTTGGAGTACTTGCTGCACCTTCAGGAATTGGCCTAGCACTCAGTTCTTTGAGAGTGCATGTGGCAGCAATATCAGCTTTTCATCTGCCCATCGAAGGGAAGTCAGTTTCCTCAAAAGCTTTGGTGATGAGATTTCTCAGCGGGTCACCTACATCCTCCAGTCCAAGAGCCAGCCTCCTTGTGGGACCTGAACATGGTTTTAGCAGCTCTGATGGGGTCTCCGTTAGAGCTCCTTCCTTCCTGCCCACTGTCCCTCCTGTCTCAGAAGATGGCATTCTTGATAGCCATTACTTTGACCAGGAGAGAGTGTGAGTTACAGGCCTTCATGGCTGGTTCTCCTTACACACAGTGCTGCAGGGACAAGGTTGACCACTCTTGAAGTTTGTTTCCAAGATGGTCTCCCAATTTCACCTGCACCAGGTGGTGTACTTGCCTGTATTTTTTCCCGAACTGCATTCCTTTCCAGAGGAGCAGTGCCACTCTACGTGTTAGCTGTTGTCTAGCCTTCTTTCTGGACAGGACGGAACAGTTCGGTGCCTCAGCACCTTTTCTCTCCTATTCATAATATATGCGGACTGTATGAAGTGTCAAGAGGTCTCGGTGCAGACCATCTCCAGGTGGATAACATCTTGCATCAGGAGTGCTTACGAGATTGCGTCTGGTGTGCCCCTCAACAGATATGTGTGCGTTTGACAAGAGTGCAGGCAACGTCAGTGGTGTTCCTTGATGATGTTTCCATATTGGGCACTGTCCCTGGTTCTAAGCACTAAGCAGGGTCCTGGTTCTAATACTAGGCTGGGCCTTGACTCTAACTCTTACCCAGGGTTTTCAGAACCCAAAGCAGTAGTAACTTAACTAGAAAAGGAGGACTTGTGGCACCTTAGAGATTAACCAATTTATTTGAGCATAAGCTTTCGTGAGCTACAGCTCACTTCATCGGATGCATTCAGTGGAAAATACAGTGAGGAGATTTATATACACACAGGAGATTTAAGTTAAGATTTAACTTAACTGTTTCTCTCCAGGTGGTGTCAGCTCCTCTGTCTGCTAAATGATTGGCACAAACCAAAGTGCTTTTACCTAACACTACTTTTTCATTAGGTCTTAAACATGCGTGCACACACACATACACAAGCTGTAGCAGTAGGGTTAGAGCATTCCAAAAATTTTATATACCCAAAGGCTGAAATGGTTTTGAGGAATCAGCAACCAGCCTTCCAAGGGCCCTCCTTCTGTCCAGTTGCTGGGGAGTTTAGGTACCAGATTCTTGCCCAAAGAAAAGCTTCCTTGGATTGCTTCAAAGTATATTCTTTCACCTAATCTTTTATAGCGAACTTAAACAAAGCACATAACTCATACTGATTCCTAGTGGGTCACCATAAGTAACCCCGGTGGGTCACCAGTTCTCCCAGTTTCAGCAAACTACTCATTATCTCTTATTATTAAAGCATTTCTAGTCATAACAACAATAAAACGTATATGTCAGAGGCTCCTAACCAACGTTGACTGTCCAAACATTCCTTCCATTTTCATGGTACATTAAATCCCTCCCACTCTGATTAGACAAACAGCAAATATGCAGCTGTCTGGCCTTGCCTCTCAGGGTCTACAATTATCCCTAGCTATGTGTTATTTGTTCTTTAGCTAGCACTACCTGGACACACAAGATGGCTGACTGAATACTGTCAAATTCTGGGGTTACACACAAATGTAAAATTTGGGGGTTACACTAACCACTAGGTCAGACCACCCACATCCTGATCCTGACACCTGTTTTGGCAGACTTGTCCTACTGTCATTGTTTCAGTAGACTCAAAGTACCCATCTCCAGGTCTTTATTTACTGCTCATGGGTTACCATAATACCCGTGGACAATCACTCAAAGAAGAAAAAACAGTTTACTTTCCCATAACTAGTGATTCTTTGACATCTGTTATACACATATATTCAACAACCTGCCCTTCTTCCCTGCTACTGTGGGCTATTTGGCAATCTGCATTCTGTTTTGGTGAAGAAACTTGAGAGTGGTTGCAGCCGCACCACGCTTTGTGCTCTCTAAGCTATCAGTCACTGGAGAGCATGCAGGGCACAGATGCAGCCCCAACAGACACTGCTATTCAAAAGTGTCTGATCTTGTGTGCATGAGAAGTGGAATACATGTGGACGACACATCTCGAAAAATGACAGTTCTAGTAAGGTAAATAAACATTCTGTGTTGTCTTTACTATGTTACTGTTAAAGTGACAAGAAATTCTTTTTTCTTCTGAAGGCAATTGTATTGTACTTTTGTTCTCATTCATCAGTGACTCCATTTTTTAAAATACTAGTTCAATACTAGTATTGCTCAGCATTGTCAGGGGTTTTGTAACGAGTCCTTGGTGATTCCTCCCTCAGGGGGTGGGGGAACCTGACCACACTCAGTTGTCTACACTGGGTAGTTGCGACACCGCCCCCACTTCCCTGCTATCTGCGTTTTGTGGGCCTCTTGAAGTCCAGGGGGACCATTTAGGTGAGGCAGAGGGGGCTCCTCCACGCCTCCACCCAGTTTCGTACCACTGGCTGGGAGTGACGTCGCTCACTCCTCTCCCTCCTTCCCTCACTGGCCTATTCTTTGCTCAGCAAATACGAATGCAGAGGTGTATCTGGTAGGGCTGGGAGCTTCTGCAACACTTTTTCATTCCTGAAACAAACATGCTCAGGTAATGGTGGGAGGCAGGAAGCTCTCAAGCTCTGTGCTTAGGCCGGAAGATGCTTGCTGTAGATTTCATCATGATCTGCCCCTCACCCTTCACATGTCAACATGTTAAAAGGCCTTTTGCTTCTAAGGCAAGCCCTTTGTGACAGCAATAGATATGAGGTTGCTCAGGTGGGGGAGGGGGCTGCTGTGCCAGGCACATTCAGAGGATAATTATCCTCACAGACAGGCCAGCTTTGGAAGCTTCAGGCTGCAAGAATAGCACTGCAGAGTAGACCACCTTGTGGTGAAGAAACAAGTGTGTGCTGCCGCCACCAAAAATATTGTTTTAAATACACTTAAAATTTTCCCAATTTTTTTCCAACTCTCTAATTTTTTAGTGAATGGCACCAGTGTGGCCATTTATTCTACCATTTAGAATAGAATACCATTTAGTCCCACTTGTCTGTGGGGGGTCTTTCCTTTGCCTACAATGGGCTTTGGGTCAGGTCCATCGGCTGTGACACAGAAACACTGATTCCTCTGTGAATGTCTGGATTTTATCAAATCTCCCCAGAGTGTGGTTGCACTTTTCTAGGACCTTTCCCCAGAATACCTTTTGAGGAGCTGCTGCCCTCAAGCAGCCATTTTGCAGCTGTCGGCTGTATCTCCTTTTCCTGCTGGTAAGTATTCTTATCTCCTGTTGTACTTACTCTAACATTTCTGAGGGTATGGCAGAGTCTCATAACCTTCAGTACCATCTGTGAATTTCATTGCAGTGATGTTTACTCTCACTAATCCTTACAGCAACACACAAGAAACATCCTTCTAACTTAATCCTTCATATTTATCGTAACTGTTTGTATAAACCCTTCAGTTAACATAAACACAAGCAAATCTGTAAAGTTTGGCTGCCAAAATTTGTTTTTTATAGATCCGTGCTGCTAACATCCAAACATGTGTATCTGCTATCTGTGTCAAGGCTTCAGAACTGATACCTCAAGGTTTGGGATTGGCAATATCTTGCTGTATTATCTCCTGATTGTTCTAATCTTACGTATACACTTAAAATGTGGGTTTAATTGTTGTTTGTATATTTTTTCTTTCTTTATATAGGAATGAGATACAGTGCTTCTGTCAGCTAATTTCTAAGTTATTATCTGAAAAAAATTAGTTTTCAAGTGCCTAAGTGGTCCCTTGAATCACAGTTAAAATTGTCTTTCCCCCCCACCCCTATCTGAAATGGCACCCCTGCTTAAGTCTCTCTAGCTGGGGGATCAAAATGAAAGTCACAAACCCCCACGCCTTCAGGGATACTCCCTCCCTGAGGTCACCGCAAAAGGGGGTGGGGTGGTGCCAAAAATCCATCCCTAATGTAACAGGTTGGGGGAAATTGCTCTGTGGCAGGCTCTGCCTGTCTGTCTTACCCTGGTAGTCCACTGTACTTTCCTCAGGGTTAGGGTGAAGATCTCCTGCTTAGAAGTTCATACTGCAGCATCAGAAGTTGCTCCTGCTGTCTGCTATTTAGGGCAGTCTTGCTCCTTTCCCCCTATTTACTGCAGGGTTCTCCCTTTTAAATGTCACCTTCCTATCATGCATGATAGACAGGGCCAGATAGTGGGTTGTGGGTGGACACTAGCCCTGCCACCAGGGCCTCTCTAGCCCCTTCCTATATACCCCATCACAATTTTGGTTTGAATTGAGAATTAAGACACATAAAGAAGATTCAGCGTTTTTGTATTTGCTTTAAAGCATTTTCAAGTTGCTCATGTAAGAAATGACAAATAATGTGGATCTTTTGGGTAGGAATTTAATCACATTGAAGTAATTTTTCTTTGTTCTACTTGAAAGAAATATATGTTGAAACTCACTGAACCCCCCTTTAAGAGCTTTAGTGTTAGATAGGAAACAAAATCTGGACATGTAATTTGTGTAAATATACATTATGTTTATATATTCCAATTAGGCAATCCATCTAGGTTTGTGAAAAAATAGAAAAAGAGATGAACAATATATCATCTCATAGATTACCTATCATATAACTTAATTTTTTATTTTCTAGAACATGAATTTGCTTTCGGATGCGCGCTCTGCCAGAGTGTACCGTGATGAGTTAGACGCACTCCGTGAGAAGGCAATCCGAGTTGACAAGCTTGAAAGTGAAGTCAGCCGATACAAAGAGAGGCTGCATGATATTGTATTTTACAAGGCTAGAGTTGAGGTATATTTAAAGCAATTCTTAATCATATACAATTTGTTTTTTTAGTAAAAAACGTGTTGCCAATTGATATTGCTTTCTCTCTTTTTTTTTTATTTTGACATGAAAGAAATGAAGACATGAAAGCAATTTGATAGATTCTTGCACTGCAATATATTATTCTATCTTGTCTGATAAATTGTTGTTTTCAAGATGAGTGTTCAAATATCTATCCACATGGAGTTTCATTTGAAGTCAGCAAGACTCTCTGTTAGTGCATGGGTCCATCTATGCAGATCCACTTGCAGGATCAGGGTCTACAAGCAGACATAAAGAAGACATGGGAAACACCCTGGAGGGAGTTAGCTTGAAATTTATTTTAAGTTTAATTTTTCATTCATTTCTTCTGGGCATCATGGGGGAAGGAAGTTTTCAGGAATGATCTGAATGAGGAAAAGAAGTTGGCATGGTGAACCAGGATTAGGACGGTATTTCATGCATAAAACATGGGAAAAGACAGAGAGATAGAATTGAAGAGACATTTCAAATTCTATCATGAATTAGAAATTGGTAAGAGATAAAAAAGACAGTGGGATGCCCAATTATCTTTACTAAGGCCACGACCTTTGTCTGGAAACAGCAGGTGAATGGGGATGTCACAAAATTTGCACAGAATGCAAAATTATTAAGGGTAGTCAAAATCAGAAAAGTCTGTAAGGAACTTCAGGGGAACCTAAGAAAACTAGACAAATTGGCAGATCACATTCAATAAATGCAAGGTAATGTTTATTGGAAGGAATAATTTGAACTATGTTGCTAAGTTGAAAACTAACTTGGGAAAAAGATTTCAGTGTCATTTTGACATTTCACTAATGTCCTGTCTTCATTATGAAGCAGCAGTCAAAAAACAAGCAGTGTTAGTCTGTATAACATATGATATAAAACACTGTAACTTCTTTAATGACATTATATAACCTGATGGGACATCCTTACCTTGAAAACTGTGTTAAGTCTAGTCACTCAACTTGAAAAATGATATAACAGAAAATAGAAGAGGTTTTACAGACAGATGATAGAGATTATTAGAAACATGAAAATATTTCCATGTGAAGAGAAATTGAAAAAAATTAGGAATACTTAGTTTAGAGAGGGATAAAATAAAAGATCACATGACAGAAATATGTAAAATAATGTATGATATAGAGAAAGTCAGTTTGGTACTATTCTTTGCTCTTTCCTTTCATAGAACACTGAGGGAATCAATGAAATTGCAAGGCAGCAAATTTGAAACTGATGAAAGAAAATACATTTGTATGCAGTTTATAATTAAGCTATGGAACACATAGTCAGATATCATTGAAGCCAAGACCTTAGAAGGATTCAGAAAAGGATGAGACATTCATATAGACTGGAACATTCACAGTTACATTAGATAGGATAAAACATTTTTGAAGAATATAAAACCATATTTAAAAGCATAAGATAGCTACTAATTGATGAGAGTAGAAAAAAACTTCCCAATAAGCAGATTATTGCATAAAAGACTTCTATGGGGAATTGTTGCTCTTTCTTCTGAAGCATCTGGCTAGCTACTGTCAAAAACAGGACAAAACTGTTCTGATGAAGTATGGCAATTCCTGTGTTCCTAGAAAGGGAAAAATGAGATGAACGGAGCTTCAAAGCCAGCATCACTGGCAAAGTAGAGAAGGTACTTGAGAACTGTGGTAAGAGACAAGTTACAAGATGTCTGTTGGGAGACAGTTATGTGGGACCTTTTTTGATTTCTGGAACTGAGACATTGTCATCAATGGTGGTGAAGTTCTTAAGACTCGTTTTCTTGGGGGATTTTTGCATCCATGTCAACATGGCCTTCTGTGATGAAGTTGTTCTACTATCCCACCTTAAACCATGCAATAGTCTGACCAACTCCCAACTCTGACGAAACCTTACCTGGGTACAACAAATGGAGCAATCAACAATCTGTCATCAAACCTACCATTCCTGAACAAGCTCAAGTGTTCAAGTGTGGAACCTGAAATCAGTGAACTAAAATTGTGGTGTTGGAAACTAGGCTTGATTGGACAAAATATGTCCCAATAACAATTATGTGGGTGAAACCAGACAATCACTAGGCTCTACGTAAAAGAATAAATGGACACAAATCAGATGTCAAGAATTATAACATTCAAAAACCAGTTGGAGAACACTTCAATCTCTTTGGTCACTCAATTACAGACCTAAAAGTGGAAATTCTTCAACAAAAAAACTTCAAAAACAGACTCCAATGAGAGACTGCTGAATTGGAATTAATTTTCAAACTGGATACAATTAACTTAGGCTTGAATAGAGACTGGGAGTGGATGGGTCATTGCACAAAGTAAAACTATTTCCCCATGTTTATTCCCCCCTCCACTCCCCACTGTTCCTCAGACATTCTTGTCAACTGCTGGAAATGACCCACCTTGATTATCACTACAAAAGGTTCCCCCCCTCCCCCGCTCTCCTGCTGGTAATAGCTCTCATAGTGTGTATGGTAACACCCATTGTTTCATGTTCTCTGTGTATATAAATCTCCCCACTGTATTTTCCACTGAATGCATCCGATGAAGTGAGCTGTAGCTCACAAAAGCTGTAGCTCACAGTTTATGCTCAAATAAATTTGTTAGTCTCTAAGGTGCCACAAGTACTCCTTTTCTTTTCACTAGGCTCTTGAATGAACTCGCACAGGAAAATAATCAAACACAAAAACACCCTATCACCTGTGGGTGAACACTTTTCCCAGAGAGATCACTCTATGTCTGACTTCTCAGTCCTCGTCCTGAAAGGAAACCTGCACACTATTAAAAGACGATCCCAGGAGTTATTAAATTCATAACTTTGCTAGACACTAAAAATCATGGACTGACCACAGACATTGGATTTATGGGTTATTACAACAATATGTAATGCACTAACAAACCCTCCAGCTGTTTTTTTTCCTCCTCTTTCCATTCCTTTCTTCCCTGTGACTGAACGGGTGTCAACAGGCCACTTAACTTTGAATAGTCCTTGAAATATGTATTAACTACTTATGTTAAACTTTCTGTTCAACCCTTGTGTTTAGCAGTGATACTTTAAATTTGGCTTGTTCTACACTACATGCTTACTTTGGTATAACTACATAGCTCAGTAGTGTGAAAAATCCACACCCCTGAGCGATGTAGTTATACCGACATTAATCCCCTATGTAGATAGCAATATGTCAGCAAGAGAGCCTCTCCTGCCAACATAGCTACTGCCTCTCATGGAGGTGGAGTTGTTAAGCCAATGGGTGAGATCTCTCCCAGAAGCTTGAGTGTCTTCACCAGATATGAAATAGCGGCATGTAGACCTGCCCTTACTTTCCCAGACCTGAAGAAGAGCACTATGTAAGCTCAAAAGCTTGTCTCTCTCACTAACAGAAGTTGGTCCAATAAAAGATATTACCTTACTCACCTTGTCTCTCTAGAAAAAAATGAAATCATTTAAAAATATAGAGAAACTGATTTGGAGAACCATAGAAATAAGTGTTGCAGTAGCACATAAATTAAGGGCAAAATAAAATTTAACATTAGATTGCAGAAAATATTTTAATTAACAAGAAGCTATTTTTCCCCAAAATATGTTCAAATTACACAAAAAGCGTAGAAACTAAAAATTTCCAGTAAAAATGAGAGCATAGAGTTTAAGTCATGCAGATAACAATGAAACAAAATTTTGAAGTTGGTCAAGAAAATTAATCTGTAGGTGAGCATTTGAAAGTCAGATGCTAGAGCACATAGTGCATTTTCCATGGTGTGCCTGTGAAGAAGAGGACACTCATATGTGGGCCATCTGAAAGGGATGAATTTCACTATAGTATATAAATGATTTCAAGAACAATATGATGAAAGACTTGATGAAGGCAGAACTGAAAATAACAAAGTGGCCAAGTAGCTAAACAGATGGAATTTTCATGTTCCTAAAATGCTGGTTTAAAACAAATGCACACACCACCCCACCCCACCCCCGCCACACACACACCCCTAGTCATTTGTGCACCTAAAATAATATTCGAAAATAATTTTTAACATTTGTGAAGTAAGGAACATGAAGTCAAGATTTCTTCGTTCAATATCAGTTTCATAGATTGCAGCTGGCTTGTGCTGACATTTGAAAAAGATATGCTTGGCTTGAATGAATCAAACTTAGTTCTTGTACGTTCGTTAATATTTTCGTCAGATACCATTAAAGGATATGAAAATTGCTAGTACATATGCATCAGTTGAAGCTGTTGGGACCCCTTAAGCATGCTATTGCATTTTCAACAGTATTAGACATGTAATTATGGGTCTAGGCAAAATGGATGTATATGCATATACAAATAATTATGCTTTATTAGTAAGTACTCTTTAATGCTTTGATCTCTAATTCCTTCAACTTGAGGGATCTATTTGATATTAAAATAATTTATTAAATGGTGGCACAAGGAAGAGGGAGAGGTGTTTTATTGAACAAAGAGGTGGTTGCAGTTGAACAAGTACTTTTTGCCTAATATTTTGAAATATTGGTGGTATTTTGAATATCATAGAATCATAGAATCATAGAATATAAGGGTTGGAAGGGACCCCAGAAGGTCATCTAGTCCAACCCCCTGCTCGAAGCAGGACCAATTCCCAGTTAAATCATCCCAGCCAGGGCTTTGTCAAGCCTGACCTTAAAAACCTCTAAGGAAGGAGATTCTACCACCTCCCTAGGTAACGTATTCCAGTGTTTCACCACCCTCTTAGTGAAAAAGTTTTTCCTAATATCCAATCTAAACCTCCCCCACTGCAGCTTGAGACCATTACTCCTCGTTCTGTCATCTGCTACCATTGAGAACAGTCTAGAGCCATCCTCTTTGGAACCCCCTTTCAGGTAGTTGAAAGCAGCTATCAAATCCCCCCTCATTCTTCTCTTCTGCAGGCTAAACAATCCCAGCTCCCTCAGCCTCTCCTCATAACTCATGTGTTCCAGACCCCTAATCATTTTTGTTGCCCTTCGCTGGACTCTCTCCAATTTATCCACATCCTTCTTGAAGTGTGGGGCCCAAAACTGGACACAGTACTCCAGATGAGGCCTCACCAATGTTGAATAGAGGGGAACGATCACGTCCCTCGATCTGCAACTCAGTTAACAGGAACAACAATTGCTTAGGCTAGAGTGGCTTAATTTCCCATGTCCTACAAGGAAAATCCAGCCTCCACCTCACTGGCAACAGTGGTCCTCCAAGTAGTGCAAAACTAGTATTGTTCCTCTGTGCAAGGGAAGCCAACATTGTTTTAAAAAACAACAACCCTACAACTCCTGTTTGTTGCAGCCAGGACACTGACTGGGATTGTGCCTGTCCAGATCAAATTTCAAAATCCAGAGATAATTGAGGCCAAATCACAATTATTGGCAATGCATTTATCCATATCATTTTACTGAACATTTCTTTTTCCTAAGCTAATAATAGTTGGATAGTAAATGTTTACAGTACAGTTACTTAAAATTTCATATAGACTTCAGTCTGCTTGAATCATAATAGAGGTCTGATTTTAATATTTCAGATGTAATTTTTAGCACTCAAACATTTTGTTGTGTAACATGCAGTTGGAAATGCATTTTTATGAAAATAGGGCTCTCAAGCGATTAAAAATTAATCGTGATTAATCTCACGATTAAAAAAATTAACGATTAATTGTGCTGTTAATAATAGAATACCATTTATTTAAATATTTTTGGATGTTTTTTACATTTTCTAATATTTTGGTTTCAATTACAACACACAATACAAAGAATACAGTGCTCACTTATATTTATTTTTATATATATTTGCAGTGTAAAAAACAAAATAAATAGTATTTTTCAATTCCCCTAATACAAGTACTAAGGTGCAATCTCTCTATCATGAAAGTTGAACTTACAAATGTATAATTATGTACAAAAAAATAACTGCATTAAAAAATATAACAATGTACAACTTTAGAGCCTACAAGTCCACTCAGTCCTACTTCAGCCAGTCACTCAGAGAAACAAGTTTGATTACAATTTGCAGGAGATAATGCTGCCTGCTTCTTGTTTACAGTGTCACCTGAAACTGAGAACAGGCATTCGCATGGCATCGTTGTAGCCAGTGTTGCAAGATATTTACATGCAAAATGCGCTAAAGATTCATATGTCCCTTCATGCTTTAACCACCATTCCAGAGGACTGATGATGGGTTCTGCTCGATAACGATCCAAAGCAGAGAGGACTAATGCATGTTCATTTTCATCATCTAAGTCAGATGCCACCAGAAGGTTGATTTTCTTTTTTGGTGGTTTGGGTTCTGTAGTTTCCGCATTGGAGTGTTGCTTTTTTAAGGCTTCTGAAAGCATGCTCCACACCTTGTCCAGCTCAGATTTTGGAAGGCATTTCAGATTCTTAAACCTTGGGTCGAGTGCTGTAGCTATTTTTAGAAATCTCATTATGGTACTTTCTTTGCGTTTTGTGAAACCTGAAGTGAAAGTATTCTTAAAACAAACATAGTTGGTGTTGGTCCTGCTTTGAGCAGAGGATTGGACTAGATGACCTCCTGAGGTATCTTCCAACCCTAATACTCTATGATTCTATGTGCTGGATCATCATCCAAGACTGCTATAACATGAAATATATGGCAGAATGCAGGTAAAACAGAGCAGGAGACATACAATTCTCCCTCAAGGAGTTCTGTAACAAATTTAATTAACATTTTTTTTAACAAGTATCATCAGCATGGAAGCATGTCCTTTGGAATGGTGGCCGAAGCACGAATGGGTATACAAATGTTTAGCAAATCTGGCAAGTAAATACCTTGCAACGCCCGCGACAAAAATGCTGTGTGAATGGCTGTTCTCACTTTCAGGTGGCATTGTAAATAAGAAGCAGGCAACATTTTCTCCCTTAAATGTAAACAAACTTTTTTGTCTTAGTGATTGGCTGAACAAGAATTAGGACCGAGTGGATTTGTGGGCTCTAAAGTTTTACATTGTTTTGTTTATGAGTGCAGTTATGTAATTAAATAAATCTACATTTGTAAGTTACACTTTCACCATAAAGAGATTGTACAAAGTACTTGTATGAGGTGAATTGAAAAATAATATTTTTGTTTATCATTTTTACAGTGCAAATATTTGCAATCAAAAATAATCTAAAGAGCACACTGTACACTTCGTATTCTGTGTTGTAACTGAAATCAATATATTTGAAAATGTAGAAAAACATCCAAAATATTTAATAAATTTCAATTGGTATTCTACTGTTTAACTGTGTGATTAATTGCAATTAATTTTTTTAATCGTGATTAATTTTTTTGAGTTAATGGCATGAGTTAAGTGCGATAATCGGGAGCCGTAGAAAATAGTATAAAACAAGTTTTTGTTTTTACCATTAAAATTCATTTTGTATTCTTACATTGATATTTTAAAAACTAGATATGCTGAATTCAGCTTTGGTATGAATGAGAAAACTTTGATTTCTGTTTAACTCTTGAAGGAGTTAAAAGAAGACAATCAGGTATTGTTGGAAACAAAGACAATGTTGGAAGATCAACTAGAAGGGACCCGAGCCCGTTCTGATAAATTACATGAACTGGAAAAGGAGAATCTGCAATTAAAAGCTAAACTACATGATATGGAGATGGTAAGTATTTAAATAGAAGATGACACTCATAATTGTGTTTTTAAGAAAAATATAACTGTTGTTTTTTGAATTTACATTTGAAAGTTTTAATAATGGAAGGCCTTCAAGTCTCAGTGGAAGAAAAAAGTAGGGCCTGAATAGCTTACAATTTTCAGACACACAAACATGATGTTATTTTCTTCAATAGCTTCAGTTCTGCGTAAAGAGACATCTGTTGCTAAGGGGAGTCTGTTGAACAGGAATATAGAACCAGTGATAGCAATTAAAACCTTCTTTGAGATAAAGATGGTATCTGGTTGAATATTCATCCAAAATTGAATTGGTCAAAATTTGGAAAGTTGACAAAAAACAGCAAAGTTTTCACAAATATTTTCACAAAAATATTTTCTGTGTTTTGACCAGCTCTAATACAGACAATGCAATATTAAGTTTAAAAGAACAAATAATGTTTGTATAACTATTAACATTATTTTTCTTTTTTTAATATGTGATTTATCTTATTTATAATCTTATTTATCTTACCAAAATGCTAGCATGCCTTACCAAAATGATAAACACCCTCCTTCCCTTTACTTTGGAGCTGGGGGTGGCGGACTGAGTAGAGCCACCTCACCAAGCTTAATGCTGACAAGAGAGTTCCTTTGTACAGGGGAAATTTTCCATGATTTGTTTCCAGTCACTTTGAGACCATTGTAATCAGTCCAGAAGTGGCCTTAGCAGACCAGAGAATCCAACTGTTAGTATTTTGTAAAATAATGGTGTGACAGGTTCGGTCACAGAGACCCCCTTGGGACTGTCACCTGACGTGCTGGAATTACCTCTGAGCCCGTTTTCCACTGCCAGCTTGGGACTCCAGGACCCTGCCTTGTTGAGCCAGACATGCTAGTCTGCTGCAACACAGACCCAGGTCTGGTCCACACCCCCAAAGCTGCAGACTTGAACCAAAAGCTGCTCAGCAAATCACCTATCTCCAGCACCCAGACACCCAGTTCCCAATGGGATCCAAACCCCAAATAAATCCGTTTTACTCTGCATAAAGCTTATACAGGTAAACTCATAAATTGTCCTCCCTCTATAACACTGATAGAGAGATATGCACAGCTGTTTGCTCCCCCAGATATTAATCACTTACTCTTGGTTAATTAATAAACAAAAGTGATTTTATTAAGTACAAAAAGTAGGATTTAAGTGGTTCAAGTAATAACAGACAGAACAAAGTAAGGTACCAAGCAAAATAAAACAAAACATGCAAGTCTAAGCCTAATACATTTAAGAAACTGAATAGAGGTAAATCTCACCCTCAGAGGTGTTCCAATAAGCTTCTTTCACAGACTGGACTCCTTATTCTGGGCCCAATCGTTTCCCCGGTACAGTTCTTGTTAGTTCCAGCTCAAATGGTAACTAGGGGATTTCTCATGACCGGCAGCCCACTTTATTCTATTCCACCCCCTTTTATATCTTTGGCACAAGGCGGGAATCCTTTGTCTCTCTCTGGGTTCTTACTCTTCCTTCTAAACGGAAAAGAGCCAGGTTTAAGATGGATTCCAGTATCATGTGATATGTTCACATGTCCTGTGAGACTTCATTACCCACTGGTAAGCTTACAAGTAAACAGAGCCATTTACAACCAATTGTCCTAGTTAAAGCGAGCCAAATTTTGGTAAATTTTCAGAATGGAGTGGGGTAACTAGTGGTGTTCCCCAAGGGTCAGTCCTAGGACCAATCCTATTCATTGTATTCACAAATGATCTGGAGAAAGGGGTAAACAGTGAGGGCAAAGTTTGCAGACGATACTAAACCGTTCAAGATAGTTAAGACCAAAGCAGACTGTGAAGAACTTCAAAAAGATCTCACAAAACTAAGTGACTGGGCAACAAAATGGCAAATGAAATTTAATGTGGATAAATGTAAAATAATGCACATTGGAAAAAATAATCCCAACTATACATACAATATGATGGGGGCTAATTTAACTACAACTAATCAGGAAAGAGATCTTGGAGTCATCGTGGATAGTTCTCTGAAGATGTCCACGCAGTGTGCAGTGGCAGTCAAAAAAGCAAACGGAATGTTAGGAATCATTAAAAAAGAGAGAGAAAATAAGACGGAGAATTTCTTATTGCCGTTATATAAATCCATGGTACGCCCACATCTTGAATACCGCGTACAGTTGTGGTCCCCTCATCTCAAAAAAGATACACTGGCATTAGAAAAGGTTCAGAGAAGGGCAACTAAAATGATTAGAGGTTTGGAACAGGTCCCATATGAGGAGAGATTAAAGAGACTAGGACTTTTCAGCTTGGAAGAGAGGAGACTAAGGGGGGATATGACACAGGTATATAAAATCATGAGTGGTGTGAAGAAAGTGAATAAGGAAAAGTGATTTACTTGTTCCCATAATATAAGAACTAGGGGCCACCAAATGAAATTAATGGGCAGCAGGTTTACAACAAATAAAAGGAAGTTCTTCTTCACACAACACTCAGTCAACGTGTGGAACTCCTTGCCTGAGGAGGTTGTGAAGGCTAGGACTATAACAGGGTTTAAAAGAGAACTAGATAAATTCGTGGAGGTTAAGTCTATTAACGGCTATTAGCTGGGATGGGTAAGGAATGATGTCCCTAGCCTCTGTTTGTCAGAGAGTGGAGATGGAAGGCGAGGGGTGGGGGGAATCACTTGATCATTACCTGTTAGGTTCACTCCCTCTGGGGCACCTGGCATTGGCCACTGTCGGTAGACAGGATACTGGACTGGATGGACCTTTGGTCTGACCCAGTATGTCCATTCTTATCTTCTTATCAAGATTCCAGGCCACCATTAATGGCCCACACTTTGCATAGTTACAATAGAACTTCAGAGTAATACTTCATATTTTTAGCATCAGATACAAGAATGATACATTTATACAAATGTGATGAACACACTCAGTATATTATAAGCTTTGTAATGATACCTTACAAGAGACCTTTTGCATAAAGCATATTCCAGTTACATAATATTCACATTCCAAGCATATTTTCATAAAGCATATGGAGTGCAACGTTACAAATGGCTATTGAATTTTATATTTTTGTGCATTTTGAGGCAGACTATTTTAAAGGGTTCATGTTAATTTTTAAGGAGCGTGATATGGACAGAAAAAAAATCGAGGAACTCATGGAGGAAAATATGACTCTAGAAATGGCTCAGAAACAAAGCATGGATGAATCATTACATCTTGGCTGGGAACTTGAACAGATTAACAGAACTACTGAGCTTTCTGAAGGTAAATGAATACTTGCCACTAGTTTAAATAGAAGTTTGGAATAGCATAGTTAAACAGGGTATCAGAGTAATACTATGAAATAATTTTGAAAATACTGATGTTTGAAGTGACCTATTTACATGCATAGTTATTTCTACAGTCATACGTATAAGGTGAAATCATCTTCAGTAGAGCTATACAGGTTTACACCAGCTGACAATTTGACCCAATTTGTTTAATTTAGAAAACAGCATGAAAATAACTAAAAGACCTTTATTTATATAATGATTTTTGTGGCATGCTGAAGAAAAATATACCAATAATATAGAAATTTCCATCTTCTTTGGAATCAACTGGCTAAAACAGGCATCTGTTAATGATGATAGTTCCACTTGGAATGGCCTCTGCACTTTCCCACTTGTAAAATTAAAGCCCCTGTGCTGTGCACCTCTGGAATCTCCCTCATCTAGTGCAGGATTCTGAGGCTGTAAAGGGGAGTGGCCGAAACATGGGTATAGTTTGACTTCTGTATTTGGGGGCGGGGGACAGCTCCAGTTAGGCCAATGGGGCTGCACATGGTGAGGGAAATTCTGCGCCTGTCCAAGGCTGGAATTTTGCGGGCAACGCTCTCCCCCCCAAACTACGTCCCTGGGCCCAAACCATCCTTCAATTCTTTGTGGATCTCTGAAGGTGCAGTGAACTCAGTGTGTGTGAAATGTCCTAGATGCTTCTCTTGTCATTTTTTCTTTTGCCCTGTTTGGGTTATTTTTATTTTAGTTAGATTGTAGTTAGTCAACTTTTCTTTATTTAAGAAAGAAGAAATGGTTCCTGTCCAGCACAGGCATCATCTAGTCCCATACAGAACTGGAGGGTTGGCATAAACCTGCTGATGGTTCTGGACAGGTGTGAGGTCTGCTGATCTGTCTCACCCACAGCCTGCAGGGATCATCATCTGAAGCTCTAGAACGGGGTCAGCGACTTTCAGCATGCTGCCCATCACGGTAATCCGCTGGTGGGCCACGAGACATTTTGTTTACGTTGACCGTCTGCAGGCACAGTCCCACGCAGTTCCCAGTGGCCGCAGTTACCGGCCAGTGGGAGCTGGAGGAAGCAGCACTACCCTGATGGGCTGCATGCCAAAGGTCACTGACTCCTGCTCTAGAACGTCCTATTGTGGGAATCTCTGCAGGCAAAATCATCAGAAACGCCCAAATTTCCAGGCTGGGATTCCAAGCAGGGGCACAGCACAGCCTTCATCAGCTCCAAAATCCTCCCACTCTGGTTTTCCTAAGCTACCTTCAACATCATTGGCACTGCCTGCTAATTGGCAGAGGAAGTGAAGTCCCAGATTGTTTCCTGAGTGCTGAGACACCCTCAGCACCTAAACATTTTGAAAAATCTTTTCCTGGGCTTTATATAGAGAGACCTTGTGTATCTTCTGGGTCTCAGTCAGTGTCTCAGTACTTCTTGATACTAACATTGGCTAAGACTGTTGAATCTGGTTTCAGTGTACTGACTTTGAAACCAGCCAAGACTCAAAAGGCCAGTCTTTCTACTCCCACTCCCAAGACACCTAATGTTGTAGGCACTGGTGTTGATGCTTCAGATCTGAGAACAAGCCAAAAAGAGCTTTACCTGAATCTTGCTTCAATATCATCTGCTGGTACCAAATCCCTAGATATGCAGGGTTTTCCTGTTTGTATGCAATTACCTGGACAAGGAGTGGAGAAAGCATATTGAGAGGAGCTACCTGGTTTCAACAGAGCAGAGCTATCAAAAGAATTTATATACAGTGATTCTTGGGACCATATTACCTGAGCACTGGACATATTTGATTTTCCCAGTGCCATATTGCCCACATTCTAGTCCCAGTACATATTCTACTTCAAGGTTGGAAAGAATTATGAGCTTTCACCCTTTGTCTGAACCGTCACCAGATCCAGTGAAAAAGTTTGGTCTGACACTTGAGAGCGGTTTGAGAGGGGTTTGGTTGCTTCAGATAACTTGCAAGTCATGGATTCATAACTGAGAACAGACACAAATTAAATATATAGCTATGTGGGGACATTTCTTTCCCACACTATGGGTGAAAATTGCTAACTATCAGGCACTGTGAGCACTATATCAAGGGACGTACTTCTGACCTTTAGTAACAGCCTTTTAGGAACAACAGAGGGTTGGTGACCAATCTGCTGGATTCCAAAGAGGATTTTCCTGATTACCAACCAACCAGAAGTTATCCCTGAGATACTTTTCCTTCTGACTATAGTACTGACCTCAAACTGCAAGCCCGACAACCATTTGGGGAGCAAAACCAAAATATTCTCAGGGGTAAAGCATATCTGTCTCCAGACTTTGGTTCAGAGCTACATGGGCGTCTTGTCCCAGTCCTTGGAACTTTGTATAAACAAGCTGTACCCTTTGGAACCCTAACCTTAGCCCAGGAAGCTCTACTGACTTAAATTGTAACCCAAGCCCCAGGAGACCTACTCTTTGCAACTAAAACCCTAGACCAGAGAGCCCTGCTGACCCAGACCCTAACCCAAACCTAACCGTAGGCAGGGGAGACCTGCTGACTCTAATCCTAACTGTAGGCCAATGAGCTCTACTTTTTGTAACCCTAGGCCGAGGATCCCTATTGAACCAGCCCCTTAGACTGGAGGGCCATATAGTTTGTAACCCTAACCCTGAATTGGGGAGTCCTACCCTTTTAAAATCTAACCATAGACCACTACAGACTCCAATCCCAACTGTTGGCCAGGAAGCCTACAGCTCGAACCCTAATCATGGGCTGGTGATAGGGCTGACCTTAGGCCAAATGATGCCCCCCCCCGTCTATTTGTTAAACTTTTGAATACCTTATTTTTATTGCATTTTAGCCCATTTCACAGATTTGATACATGATTTTCATACATGATTTATCACTGTCATATAAGATGATAAATTTGCATGCTAGGATCTGTAAATCTGTATTTATACATGCCATATATAAGCAAATTCATTCTTCTTTGAGTGATGTCTCCGTGGGTGCCCTACTTCACGTGTCAGTGCGACCTGGCACTGTTGATCGGAGATTTTCAATAGTAGTGTCCATCTGGTTTGCGCTTGTGCAGTGGTCGCCTTGCAGTACTGTTGGCACCCCTTCTAGCGCATGTGACCAAACCCCCTCAGTTCCTTCTCAACCATCCTCAGGGACAGAGAGACAAAGCTCTGTAATGGTGTTGACAACAAACCTAGAAAAGGAATTAGAAATAGTATTATTTAGAAATAGTTAAGTTTCAGTTAGTAGTTAATTATAGTTTCAACAAAACTCCACACACCCTTTAGTTTCTTTTCTCTGATAAAAGTTACCTCAGCGAGGAACCTTAACAACAGGCCTGGTTCTCCAGGCTTTAAGACATGCAACTCTTGTAGGGATTCTATGCCCATTTTGGGATTCACTATGTGTCACTCATACCACAAAACTGCACTTACTGCAGCAACGTCAAGGCTAGAGCCAGGTGTGATAGAGATCTCCACCTGAAACCTTTCCTCATGGAAAAGTCTCTCCAGCCAGCCTCTGACCCCGAATAACAGGACCCCTCGACTGGGGACTCTCGAGGCATGTCATCACTGGAGGTGGGAAAGACTCCCTGGGAAAGAAAACGAGGAAAAAAGCAATGTTGTCCCCACAAAGAGAGAACCGTTAAAATGAAAACTGTCTCCTGCACAGTTGCTATCCTCAGTGCCACCCATGCTGAGAGTGAGCACCTTTGAGGTACTGGGAACCTCTGGCCCCACCCACTCTGGGGCCTCTGCTGTCAAGGGTAAGGAGAGAAGAGGCAAACACAAGCCACTCTCCTCCTCTAGGGCACTGAAAACGCTGGTGAAAGTGACGGCATCGCAGGCATCTCCAATAACTAAGCCAATACCACCAACAGTATCGGCACTGACCAAGAGATCTAAAATGGCACCATCAGCACCAGTTAAACCACTGCACACACAAACGGCACTGACCATGGCAACATCAAAATCGTCAGGACCCATGAACGCTGCACCAAAATCCTTGGCACCTTGTTGGTTTACACAACATACCGACATGACGATGTCCTCCACTCGAGGCTCTCCATTATTCAGCATGGACAGCTCTCTGGTGCAGACAGCACAGGAGCAACCAAATTTTCCCATTGCCCCACCTTTTTCAGGCGAGGAGGACAGTGACAAGGAGGAGGGCATCTTCTCATCATGCCATTCCTCGCCCACTGGCACAGGACCATTGCTGGGACCCATCAGATCCAGGGACCACATGCCTGAGATATGCAACCATGAAAGGAAAACCCATGGATGTGCCTACCCATACCTTTCACAATGCAATGGCCAAAATAGGACCCATGGGCGACCTACAGGGCACACTGTCTCAGACCTCCCACTCCTCAGAGACATATACGCCCCATAATGGCCTCCTTACAGGAGGTCTCGGAGGCCCCTGAGGAAATGGGAGAGGAAAGAGACGAAGACACGGAACAGCACATTTTGCCTGCCCACAATTCACCTTCATCACTGGATGAGGCAGCAATGCTACTGCCCCCCACTGCAGTAGACGATTTCAAACAATTTCAGGAGTTATTCCGCCAAGTAGCACAAAGCCAGAATATCCCTTTCAAGGAGGTGACGGAAAACCAACACAGACTCCTTGAAATTTTACACGCGGCCTCCACGTCGAAGATAGCTCTACCCTACCAACGATGCGTTGATGGAACCGGCAGACACAGTCTCACAAACACCAGCAACTATTCCCCAATGTGTAAGAGAATTGACTGAAAATACTTCATACCAACAAAGGGGATGGACTTCCTTTTTTTGCACCCCCAGCCCAACTCCCTACTGGTGGAAGTGGCAAATGAACAAGGGAAACAGCTACAGAATAGGTTGTCTGCTCTAGATAAAGACTAGAAGAGACTAGACCTATTCAGCCGTAAGGTCTATTGTTCTGCAACCTTACAGTTCCTCACTACCAACTATGCTGCCCTCCTGCTGAAATATAATTATAACAAAATGAACGAATTCCTCAATGACATCCCTGAGGAAAAACTAGAACAATTCAAGGCCATTATTAGCAAGGGACAATTTGTTGCCAGAACAGTGCTGCATGCATCCATTGATGTGGCAGACATGGCCACATGAATGACAGCCAGGGCAGTAGTCAAGCGCAGAGCATCATGTCATCCGGGATCCCAAAAGACCTCCAAGGGAAGATAGAGGACCTACCATTCAATAGAGAAAAACTGTATTCTGCCAGAATGGATGAAGTTCGTCACTCCATGAAGGACTCACTGGCGACTCTCCTCACTCTAGGCGTTTATACACCCACAAGAATGCAGAGACGCCGAACTCAGCAGTAGCAGTCTGCAACATCTCAAACAATGCCAGCCAAGCCACAATTTTGAAACATTCGTCAAGGGTCTGAAAGATCTCCCCTGTCAAACAGTGCCAACTACAGAAATTACCCACATTTTTGGTCACCGCCTATGCCCTTTTTATTACACCTGGGCACCCATTACCACGGACCAATGGGTACTAGAGATAATAAGGTAGGGTTGCTCCATCGCACTCATTCCACCCCACCTGCCCAGTCTTCCTCTCCGCCTCTCTTCAGGGACCCTTCTCATAAGTACTGCCTACAACAAGAAATAAATCATCTTCTACAGTTAGGTGCCATGGAACATGTTCTATCACAAGGGGAAGGGTTTCTATTTCCACTACTACTTAATCCAGAAGAAAAATTGAGAATGGAGGCCTATGTTCCCTTCCCTGTAAGCTGTGCGGTTGGACGGCCGCCCAGGAGAGATTCAAGTGCCGCGCAGCTGATTAGCAGAGCGCTCACATCCAGCAGTGTGTGTTCAGGTGCCCCTCCCCCTGCTGCTTTGCTGCCATGTTACTCCGTCCTGCAGCTGCTCCCGGGACCCTTCTACTGGCTGTGTAGAGCCAGGGGGGTAGGGGGTGCTGATGTCAGGGTGTCACCCTTCCACTGACCCATACCTCATCTCTGCAGAGCAGGGCAGAGGGGACAGCCTGGATCAAGACTCGGAACTGCTGCAGTCTGAGGTCTGAATACTCCAGCTTCTGGGTGATGCGTGAGTGCCTTTCTGAAAGAGTCAGCACACTGTCTCTGAGACTTCCCCAGCAGCCAGCTCACACAGTCTCTATCTCTCTGCCCCCTCCACACTCTCCCCCCCCCCACTCTCCCCTGCCCATGTACCTCATCTCCTCAGATATGGGGCAGGGGAGACAGAGCTGAGAGTCAGGACAGAGCAGGAGAGCTTTCAGTGAGTGACTTAAAGAGACAGCACACAACGTCTCTTAGAAACGTCCCCAGCAGCCAGCGCACACACTGTCTGTGTGTGTGTGTCTCTGTCTGTCTCTCTCTCTCTTTCACACACACACACACACACACACACTGTGTCACACTCACCTCCCAACACATATTTGTATTATTGTTGCTGTTACTTCTTGGTACTTCCTACAATGCACATATATTATCTGTAATTTTATTCTTTCAAAGTGTGTTGTTTTAGTGTTTTGACTGGTCTATGCATTTCATAATTTTTATTTCTCTTACATTTAAATTTAATTCTTTGAGTAGTGAGTTCTAAAATGCCTAACCTGTCCTGGCTGGAGTAATTATTCCTATAGTAACTTTTTAAAAATATATATTGTATCTAGGTTTTTTGTTTCTACTGGTGGCGCACATCCGCACATACCTTAGTGTACATAACATTTATTCTGCATATGGATGGAAAAAGTTAGAGGGAACATTGATGTAGACCCATTTTAGATCTCAGAAAACTCAACAAGTTCATACGAACCAAAGATTCAAGATGGTCACACTGGCCTCAATAATACCAGCACTGAAAAGGGGGGACTGGTTCTCAGCCCTCGACGTTCCATATCACCGTACATCCCGCACACAGGAGGTTCTTAAGTTTCATAGTGGGAAGTGACCCCTTTGAGTAAAAAGTTCTACCATTTAGACTGTCGACCACTCTGAGAGTATTCTCCAAAACCCTTGCGGTAGTAATGGCACGTCTGCGCAGGCAAGGGATCATAATATTCCCATATCTAGACAATTGTCTACTGAAGGGTCCCACCCAAGTAGAAACAATAGACATCAGTCAAAGGACTACCATCCTTTTTTGGAGCCTAGGGTTATAAATAAGTGAACAAAAATCAACCTCAGTCCCAGTACAACAATTGGACTTCATTGGCACACACCTGGACTTCATAGAGGCCAGACCATCACTCCCAGTGACCAGATTCCTGACACTGACCAACCTCATATTGGTAGTCACAAACAGCCTGCGGGTATCAGCACGCACCTGCCTATGCTTACTAGGTTACACGGCTGCCACCACTTTTGTAGAAAGGTATGCTCGACTACTTATGTGTTGCCTAGAAGGCTGGCTGAGTGCGGTATACATACCAAATGAGCACAGCCTGAACAAAAGTCTAACAGTGACAATGAATGTCCAACAATCATTACAGTGGTGGACACAACCAGAGAATGTGTGCACGTGGGTCCCTTTGCAACAGGACCCGCCATCTGTACTGATCACAACAGATGTCTCGCTGATTGGTTGGGGTGCCTATGTGAACCACCACACCATCTAGGGGACGTGGTCTCCTATGGAGACACAGTTACGCATCAACCTCCTCAAAGTACACGCAGTTCGCAATACATATGCTCACTTCCTTCCACTGATAAAGAACAAAACAAATATCAAATGACCAAAATGGGTAATGACCAAAAACATTGCATGAATGTTCTACATAAATTGGCAAGGGGGAGCCTGCTCCTGTTGCCTATGCATTGAGACTGTGGAACTGGTGCATAACCCACAACTTCAGTATCACCACCTCCTATATAACCGGTCACCAAAACATGACAGCGGACACACTAAGCAGACATTTTTCCCAGGACCACCAATGGGAACTGTACAACAATGTTACAACCCATATTCCAATTATGGAGGTTCCCCCTCATCGACCTGTTCATGACATCACAGAACCAAAAGTGTCCACATTTTTGCTCATGAGCAAGACTGGGGCACCAATCTTTAGGGGACACTTTCCGAATCAGATGAGATGCTCCTCTTCTTTATGCATTCCCGCAGATACAGATGATCTCATGAGTAACACACAGGATATGGGCAGACAAAGCCAAGGTCATGCTAATAGTCCCAACGTAACCCAGACAGACCTTGTATCCTTACCTGATGTGCATGGCGACGTGCACTCCATGATCTCTCCCACTCAGGTTGGACCTGTTATCACAGGACAATGGCCAGATTCTCCATCTGAATCTGGAGACACTTCACTTGAAGGTGTGGCTCCTCCATGGCTCCATCACGATGAGTTAACCTGTTCAGAACAGGTTAAATACATATTACTAAACAGCAAGAGACTAATCACAAATACTACTTACCTCCAAAAATGGAAAAGATTCTCCTTATGGTGTCAGAACAAACGAAAAACTGCAGTCACAGCACCACTTCCATTGGTGTTAGACTATATACTGGAATTAAAAAATCCAGGACTTTCAACAAGTCCATTAAAGTGCATCTCGCAGCCATTACCCCACCTTCCATCACAAAATCGACAGAATGTTAATATTTGCATACCCAATTACTAAAAGCTTTTTCACAGGGATACAGAATGTTTATCCAGAAATATGCTTCCCAACTCCAGCATGAGACTTAAACCTGGTCCTCAGAGGCCTCACCAGATCTCTGTTTGAACCATTAGCTACCTGCTCCCTACTTTACCTGTCTATGAAGTTAGCATTCTTAGTCACAATCACATCTGCACGACGAGAAAGCAAATTAGGAGCTCTCATGGTGTACCCTCCATACCCCATGTTTTTTAAAGATAGGGTCACATTGAGAGCACACCCAAATTCATGCCCAAAGTATCTCAGCATTTCATCTCAACCAGCCGATCCACCTGCCTACATTCTATCCCAGACCTCATGGAAACACACAAGAGGCTATTCTGCATACCTTGGACTATCAGATGCACAATTGCATTCTACTTAGAACTAAGCTTTTTCGAATCTCTCCAAGGCTTTTTGTGTCCATTACAGAGCGTTCCAAAGGTTCTGCTATATCCACACAGAGACTATCAAAATGACTATCTACTTGCATGCATTTATGTTATCAACAAAACAAAACGGACCCCCCCGCCATCAGGGATCAAAACTGATTTGACAAGATATATGATTACCTCAATAGCCTTCTTGAACAACGTACCCATTATAGACCTATGTAGAGCGGCCACCTGGGCCTCAGAACACACACTCACAAACCAGTATGCAATAACTCAAAGCTCAGGCTCAGATGTGATGCTAGGACTAACGGTACTAGCCTCATCTATACATAAAACTCCGAAGACCCTTCCGTCCTGAGCGGGGCACTGCTCTACAATCACGTGGAGCACGACAGGGACATCACTCAAAGACGAAGAGAAGGTTACTCACCCTGTGCAGTAACTGAGGTTCTTCAAGATGTGTGTCCCTGTGGGTGCTCCACTACCCACCCTCCTTCCCTCGACTTTGGAGTTTTCAGTAAGGACTCTACGGTGGAGAAGGAACTGAAGGGGTTGGGTCACGTGCTAGAAAAGGCATCAACAGCGCTGCAAGATGACCGCTGCGTACATATGACCCAGACAGACACTGCTACCAAGAATCTCCGATTAATGGCGCCCAGATGCACTGACACCTTTAAGTGGAGCACCCACAGTGACATACATCTTGAAGAACCTCAGTTACTGCACAGATTGAGTAACTTTCTCTTTTATCTTAGCTTATAAAAACTTTAATTTTAAGAATAACTGAAATGTACTAACATCAAGAAATTGAACTATGCACCAAAATTGGGTAGACAAGTCTTAAAACACAAGTACAGTTTCACAATTACACAATAAAACAAAGGTTCACAATATCGCGTCTGGGCTCTCATTTCGTTCTCATATCTCACTGGCTGACCAGTGATACCCTGACCCTTATATACCCACAAGGGCATGGCTGACAACATTCTAAGAGGTTCAAGGAAAATGTAGTTCTCAGAAAGTCTGGAAAGTTCCATGAGATTCTACAAAGGTTCAGAACATTCTAGGAGGTTAGTGAAAAATGAATGCACATACGGAATACCTGAAACATTTTACTTCAAACATTCTATTTTCCCTTTTGTCGCTAACAACAACCTTAACCTAAGGCCAGGAGGACCTACCCTTTGCAGCCCTAACCCTGGAGTGGGGAGCCCTACTGATCCTACATCTAGGCTGGGGAACCCTGCTGACCCCAACCCTAATCCTAAATCCTGAGAGATCTACTGACCACAATCCTAACCCTTTAGGGAGCCCTAAAGAACCCAACCTTAATCCTAGGCCTGCGAACTCTACCCTTTCTAAACCTAAACCCTGGCTAGGGAGCCCATTTGACCCCAAGTTTAATCCTAGGTGAAGGAGTCCTATCCTTTGTAAACCTAGCTCTAGTCCGGGGAACCCAACTGACCCCAACTCTTACCCTAGCCGATAGGCATTATCACATTACCCAACTGACCCCTACTCTTACCCTAGGTGATAGGCATTATCAGGACAGGATTGTATTTCTAACAGTCCAATAGCACCTTATTTCAGTGTGACTAGTTTGGAATGTAAGGATGTGACTGTTCGATTCCCAGCTTATGGCTGCCTCTGCTACTTAGGCAAAGGCCTTAGCCTAAGAACAGGGCCTCAGACTGTCACAGTAAGAGAAGGCCCTTACACCAGCAGACAGTGATTTTGATCCTCTCTTTTATACCTCTATAACTAGCTAAATGATAAACATATACCTAAATTTTTAAAGTATAGGCCTTTGCAGACAGGCCTGAATATCTATATCCTAACACCTCACATTCCAAACTAGTCACACTGAAATAAGGCAATCTGGGGCTGTTAGAAAGGTGATCTGATCTATCATCTCCAGAGAAAGGGAAGAGCCTAGAGGATGTAAAAGGAAGTTTAGTTTGATAGTTTTCTGTTCGGTAAGAACTCACTTATCAATAGACACAGCTGGGAAACCCTTATGTCTTTATAGATATAGTTGTGAAATCCACACTTCTGTATTGTTTTGTCATTATAGTTCCCACTTTGCTATTGTTTGTTTGCATGGTCTCTATCTGGTTCTGTGATTGTTTCTGTCTGCTGTATAATTAATTTTGCTGGGTGTAAACTAATTAAGGTGGTGGGGTATAATTGATTAAATAATCATGTTACAATGTGTTAGGATTGGTTAGTTAAATTTCAGTAAAATGATTGGTTAAGATATGGCTAAGCAGAACTCAAGTTTTACTGTATAATCTGCAGTCAATCAGGAAGTAAGGGGGTGGGGAATGGGAACAGGGAATGGGGGTTTGGGAAATTGGAATCATGTTTTGCTAAGGGGGGGGAATGGGAAGAAGGACACAGGTAAGGCTCTGTGGTGTCAGAGCTGGGAAGGGGGACACTAAGGAAGGAAACTGGAATTATGCTTGCTAGAAGTTCACCCCAGAAAACATCGAATTGTTTGCACCTTTGGACTTCGGGTATTGTTGCTCTCTGTTCATGCGAGAAGGACCAGGGAAGTAAGTGAGTGAAGGAATAAGCCCCCTGACACCGAGTATGATAATCTTATTTATATCTTTGTATTGTGAATTACAAATATGTGTGATATATCTGTATTTCAAACTTTGTGCTGTGTTTCTGGGTGATACCCCCAGACAGATTGGCATCAGCATTATCCAGCCTGCTTGATGGCCTATCAGAGGCAATCAGCTATACAATTAACCCATTGAGAGATGGCAGGGGCTACAACCTACGAGTTAGCAAGACATGTAGGGGCATGCTTGTGGACAGAGAACTCTAAGGCTTTTCTATGCCATGTGCTGTAAATTTGTGTTTGGGACAAAGGGAGTACAAGCCACATGGCAAAAGAATATAAAAGGCTGCTGCATCTTCCCCAGTTTGGTCTTCAGTTTTGCTTCCAACCTCTGGAAATTGGGGTTCTCTACAAACAGTTCAAAACAAACTGAAGCATTGAACAAAGGACTGAATGACCCATCCAAGCTGTGGATGTGCTCCAGAGGGACTTTCAAACCAGCAAACTCAATACTATTGCTAAGAACCTGAAATATGGACTTTGAAGTCTTAAGTATGTATCTGACTCCTTTGACAATATAACAAGTCTCTCTTTGGTTTTTCTTTTCTTTTATAATAAACCTTTAGTTTTAGATACTGAAGGATTGGCTGGCAGTATGATATTTGGGGTAAGATCCAAACTAATACTGATCTGGTAAAGTGGCTGGCCCTTTGTGGATCAGAAGGCCATTTTGTATAGTGAGCAGAGTTTTTAAATAACTTCTCACTGTACTGGACCGTCGTGCTGATTGAGGAGCACAATTAGCCTTCTACTTGGACACGACTTAACCCTTCTGGAAGTTGCCATGATTGTTCCTCTCCACCACCAAATAATCCCGAGGCAGTGCTATATTTAAACAATACCTCTGTAAATGGATCTCACAGTCTATATGTTTATCTTACGAACTCCACAATAGACAACCTCCTACCTCAATCAGAACATATTCCACGTGATCGTTATCTCCCCGATTGCTTTCTTAATCATGTCTCCATTGATGACATTTGTAAGACTGCCACATGGGCATTGACAGACACTTTAACCCAGCACTATGCTGTTATGCACAATGCCATAACAGACACTCTCCTTGGACATGCTGTCCTATCCTCAGCAGTACATGTCGCTCCAAAACCCCAGCCTTCCTACTATGGGCACTACTTTATTGTCATCTACAGAGGAGCACTCAAAGGGATATCACTCAAAGAATAGAGAGTTACTCTCCCTGTGCAGTAACTGAGGTTCTTTGAGATGTGTGTCCCTATGGGTGCTCGACTACCTGCCCTCCTCCCCTCTGCTTTGGAGCTGAAAATATACACTCTGCATCAGAGGAGGAACTGGGGGTGGTCGGACAGCACAGCACTATGTACACGTTCCGCATACAGTATAAGAGAGGGGAGGTGTGCATGTGTGGTCCGACAGGCACCGCTGGTGAAGATCTCCGAGCCCAGGTGCAGGTGGCACGGTTGCACCTACAGTGGAGTACCCATAGGGAGACACATCTCGAAGAGCCTTACTTACTGCAGAGGGTAACTAACCCTCTCTTTTCACCCTTTTTGGTACTGGCTTCCTTCCTTCCTAAACTGTGTCAGGGAGATCTCAGGCACTGGTGCTGGTTCATGGAACTGTTGTTGAGAACACTGTATCAAAGCATACCCAGCTAGATTGAAGGCAGCATCTATAGGATGTCTTTGCACAATGTTCCTCATACAGTTTTGCAGAGCTGCTACCTGAAGTTCTCTGTATGTGCTTCAAGCAGATGTTTCCCTAGCTGAGCTCTGATTTGGAAAAGTGAAATTGCAATAATTTGTAATGCTTTCTTGAGCTGGCATCCAAAGCTGATATTTATTTTGGTAGTTCTTCTTTGAATGCTTATTCATGTCCATTCCACGTTAGGTTCATGTTCACAGTCATTGATTTTTCCCTCAGTGATATCCATTGGGCCTGCTCTAGCACCCTCTGTTGCCACGCACTCATCTGCTGGTATAAAGGGCCTGGCCAACTCCGCACCTTCTCAGTTCTTTCTTACTGTCTATGATGGTTGCTAGAACAGCTCCTCTTGCTTTAGCAAACTCTTACTCAGTGGTTTTAGTTTAGTCCTTTTCCCTGGTTTTTCTATCCCAGTTCTTTATTTTCTCAGTTTGGACTGTTGTAGATTAGTCATATATAGTTAGTTGGCACTTCTCGCCCTGTTAGCAGATTTTCGTCCACTCCCGGTGCCAGGGCATGCCTCAGTCCCCAGGTTTCAAGCCCTCTGCTTCCTGCAGCAAGCCCATGCCTGTAAGTGACCTTTACTCTTCTCTGAACAAATGGTTGTGAAGCTTCACGGCCTGAAGGATTCTAGAGTCACTCTGAGTCCCTGGGTCTATATGCACCAGCACCTTCAAGGAAACACTTCAGGCCTCAACAACCGGTCTGCTTCTTGGCTTCAGCACTGCACCAGGACCTGTTTGAGAAGCAAATTGGGTTATAAATGAAGACATCTGCCCCCACCCTCTTCAGCCTTGCTACCGGTCTCTCAAAGATACTGGGGAGGCCCCAAGCAGAACTTTTGAGGAGTGCCCAAAGACGTTATACTAGTTTCTGAACTGGATCCTGCCCTCATTTTGTTTTCAAACTCTCTTTCCCGCTTCAGCCTGGACTGCTGGATACTGAGTACAGTGGAGGAAGGTTACACTCTCCAGTTTATTTCTGTCTCTCCCTCCCACCCCACTTCCTCATCCCTCTTCAGGGACCCTTCTCATGAGCAGCTTTTACCCCAGGAGGCTGTGGAGAAGGTACCTCAGAGCTTGAGAGGGAAAGGGTTTTACTCCCGTTATTTCATAATCCTGAAGGCCAAATGGGGGTCTCAGACCCATCCATGACCTGCATTTCCTCAACAGTTATCTCAAGAAACTCTGGAGTGGCACACATATGCGCTAGTATAAGGGCTGTCACTGGCTCCCCCCTCGCTCAGTTCCTTCTTACCGCTGGTGATGGTGCTGGAACATCTCCTTGCTTCGCAAGCTTTTCTTTCTGTCTCTACTGTGCCTAGTAGTGAATTTGTTGTGTATAGTAGTTTTAAAGTTGTATAGTTAATAGTTCCCTTAGTGTTAAGTTAGAAATAGTCCCGGGCAGGACTCAGTCTAGGAATGGGACATGCCCTGGGCCCCAGGCTTCAAACCTTGTGACTGTTGCAAAAAACCCATGGCTGTCAGTTATCCCCATAGAAGCGGCCTAAAGTGTTTAGGGGAAACCCATGTGAGTGACAAGTGTCGCATTTGCAAGAGCTTCAGTCCATGGATCAAAAAAGACTGGGACATTCATCTCCGAGTGCTCCTTATGGACTCCACCAGCCTCGGAACTGATGAGATCGGACTCTACTCCAACCACTGTGGCCTCAGTGCAGAGCGTGCCACCAGCACTGACCTCTGACCAGCACTGATCCCCATCCCCGGTACCGGCTAAAAAGCAGAGGAAGGCTGGGAGGGGGCATCCTCCTACATCCTGTAAAGGGAAGGAGAGAGTAGGAGGAGAGCAAAGACCCACTCAGTGCAGCCTTTCCCCTCTGGATGGTGGCCAGGATCCAACGCCTGCTGAGCTGTCAAGCCCAATTCAAGACCCGCCTTCCACCCCAGGAAGCAGTAGAGGCACTGTGCCGTCCATGGCGGAGGCCTTTCAGGCTGCTCATGGCACTGTTCTGAAGGGTTGAGACGCCAGTCCCCGGAGCCCCTTCACCAGTTGCTGGATCGCCGGTACAGTTCACCGTGGGCATGTCAACGGTCTCCAACACATCGGTCTTGTCATTCCCACTCCCAATCTACAGAGTGGAATCACTCTCTTAAGTGTGAGGTGTCGATCACCAGGATACCGTCACTGATCCTCCAAACACCGCCACCGATCACTGGGGTTGCGGCAACCAGCACCATCGCCCCCATACAGGTCCTCAATGGAGGTCTGCACCCAGAGCCAACGGGATTGGGGTAGACAGGCAGCCTTGGTACCGTCCTGGTCCTCCAGTCAAGTCTCTCCCTCCTCGGGCTCGGACAGTGAGGAGGAGACCCTTCCCGCAGGCCAAGACCACCCACTGGAGGCACCGGTATTCCCCTCTGGGCCACCAGTGGCAGCATGGCCCCAGGGCCAGTGACCGGCTCATTGGCAACTATGGAACTCCTGGCGATTTCCCCACCCATTGCAGGAGCATAGGTTGGCCTTGGGGACTTCTGAAATATAGTCAGTGACAGTCTCCCACCCACCCCCCAGTGAGGCAATAACGGGATCCTCTCAGTCGGTTCCCCAGTATGATGCAAGAGCCCACCAGGACTCATGGGGCTGGAAGCCGAGGAACTGGCAGAGCCCTCAGACTCCCTGTTCAGTGTGCTAAGTGAAGCAAGGTGGCATTGCCAGTGCACAAGGGAGTGGTGAAAATGACTAAGGCCCTGTGCCAGACACCCTCCTCCCTGCCCCCCATCTCCAAGTGGGCGGAAAGAAAATGCTACGTCCCCAGTAAGGGGTACTGACTATCTTTATACCCACCCTGCCCCAAGCTCACTGGTTGTGTTGGCAGCTAATGAGTGTGATAGACAGGGCCAACTGGGAACAACACCTAAGAACAAGGAGGCAAAGAGGCTCGATCTCTTTGGTAGAAAAAATTATTCTACATCCAGCCTCCAGCTGAGAGTGGCCAACCGTCAGGCCTTACTTGGCTGTTATGATTTTAATATTTGGCATTCCATGGCCAAGTTTACAGATTCGCTGCCAGAGGAGCCCAGGAAGGAATTCCTGGATATCCTCAATGAGGGCAGAGTTGTGGCCAGGGCAGCGCTCCAAGCGGCCTCAGATGCAGCAGACTCTGCAGCCTGGGTCATGGCTTCAGCCATTTCTATGAGGTAGATGTCCTGGTTGCAGTCATTGGGCCTATCGATGGAGCTTCAACAATCCATCCAAGACCTCCCATTCGATGGCCTGGCATTGTTTTTGGAGCAAACAGACCGTAAATTACATGGCCTGAAAGACTTTAGGGCTACCTTACGCTCCCTGGGCCTTTACATGCCAGGACTGCTGAGGAAGCAGTTTAAGCGACAACAGCCCCACCAGTTTTGGAGCCAACCTTGGTCAGAGCCCTTCCACAAGAAGGGCAAGGACTATAAGTGCCAGCAAGGCCATCAGCCGGCACCTTCAGCTCACTTGAGCTCCCCCCGTAACTAATCAGGTAACAAGCAGTCATTTTGAGGGTGTGCTTGAGAGCAACCTTCCAGTCTGTTTCCTGGATCCTGCTCCCATGTTATTTTCCAACTATCTGTCCCCCTTCCTCCCTGCCTGGGCGTCTGTAACATCGGTCCAAGGGGTCCTCAGTACAGAAGCAGGGGGATATATCTTCCAGTTTATTTCTATCCACCCCTCGCACCCTCCGTCCCCGTCCCTCTTCAGGGATACTTCTCACGAGCATCTGCTCACTCAAATGCAGGGCCTTCTGTGGGTGGGAGCCATGGAGGAAGTCCCTCTGCACTTGAGGGGAAAAGCATTTTATTCACACTATTTTTTTATCCCAAAAGCCAAGGGCGGCCTACGCCCCATCCTCGACCTGCGAAACATCAACAAGTATCTCAAGAAGTTGAAGTTCCACATGGTCTCCTTGGCTTCCATCATTCCTTCCCTGGATCCAGGAGACTGTTACGCTGCCCTCGATCTGAAAGATGCTCACTTTCACCTATCAATATTTCACTGACACAGACTGTTCCTACATTTCGTAGTTGGGACCACCCAATGCCAATTTGCAGTGCTCCCTTTTGGCCTAGCAACAGCAACAATGGTGTTTACAAAATACATATCAGTAGTGGTGGCCTACCTCAGATGTCGGGGTATCCAGATTTACCAGTACCTTGATGACTGACTCATCAACGGCCGGTCCAGGTCCAGCACAGCGTCGAGATGTTGCAAGCCATTTGTTAAGCTCTGGGCCTGTTGATAAACAAACAAAAATCAATGTTGATCCAGGTCCAATGGATGGAGTTTATCGGAGTGGTACTTGACTCTCTCTGAGACAGAGTATTCCTGCCAGAGGCCACGTTCAGGGCAAAGTCAGATCTGATTGCCAGCATCACTGCCCATCTGCTCACCACTGCCAGGGTCTGTCTTACACTATTGGGGCACATGGCAGCATGCATGTACGTAGTCTGACATGCAAGACTCAGGCTGCATCCCCTCCAGATGTGGCTGGTGTCGATCTACTCCCTAGACAGACATCACCTAGACAAGGTCATCACGATCCCTCCGTGGGTGCTTACCTCTCTTCAGTGGTGGTCTGACCCAATTCTGGTGTTGGAAGGTGTGCCGTTCACAAGCCCGCAACCCATGGTCTCCCTGATTTCAGATGCATCCAACCTTGGTTGGGGAGCGCATCTCGGCACACTGCGGACTCAAGGGTTGTGGTCTCAAAAGGAGCTCACATTGCATATAAACATCAGGGAGCTCAGAGCCATCTGCCTGGTTTGAAGTGTCTTCCTTCTCCAACCCTCCGGCTGGGTGGTGAAAGACAGACAACACGGCCTCAGTGTTCTATGTCAACAGGCGGGGGAAGCTTGATCATCAGCTCTGTGCTGGGAGTTCTGCATCCAGCATGCAACCTACCTGGAAGCCTCGCACCTCCCCAACATCCAGAACACGGTGATGGATCACCTCAGCAGGTCCTTCTTCTCTCACTACGAGTGGTCCCTTCGCTTGCAGGTTGTCCGAATACTCTTCCAGAAGTGGTGTGCTCCCCGAGTGGACCTGTACCAGACAGAACAGAAACTGTCATCAGTTTTGTGCTCTCCAAGGTCTCGGCAGAGGCTCACTATCCGATGCCTTTCTCCTGTCTTGCTCAGGGACCTGATGTACGCCTGCCCGCCAATTCCGCTCATCAGCAGTCCTCTCAAAAATCAAGAGGGACAAGGCATGGGTCATTATGATTGCCTGAGCATGGCTTCGCCAGCATTGGTTCGGCATGCTCATGGACCTGGCTGTTGCAGCCCCATGGCCACTTGCCAGCCACCCGGACCTAGTCTTGCAGGATCACGGTCGACTTCTGCACCCGAACCTCACCTCTCTCCACCTCACAGCTTGGATGCTGCATGGCTGAATCCAGAGGAACAATTCTGTTCTAGTCAGGTACAGCAGGTTCTCTTGGAGAGCAGAAAGCCCTCCACCAGAACAACTTACCTGGCAAAGTGGAAGTGTTCCTTCTCCTGGGCATTGGAGTGGAATATCTCCCCAACCCAGTTGTCTCTGCAGTTCATCCTGGATTACCTGCTTCACTTTAAAGCACAGGGGTCTCACCTTCTCTTCGATCATGGTGCACCTGGCTGCCATATCGGCCTTCCATCCTCGTACCCAGGATAGATTGGTCTTCTCGCATGAGATGTCGATCAGGTTCTTGAAGGGCCTTAAAAGACTCTTTCAACTGGTTCGGGACCCGGTTCCCCATTGGGACCTCAACCTGGTCCTCTCCAGGCTCACGGATCCACCCTTTGAGCCTATCTGAGGCTTCTTGTTCCATTTCCCACTTGTTGTAGCTATTACCTTGGCGAGATGTGTCTCTGAAATTAAAGCCCTCACTTCAGAGTCCCCGTACACAGTATTTTACAAGGACAAAGTCCAACTGCAGCCCCATCCAGTCTTGCTGCCAAAGGTGGTGTCGCACTTCCATATCAACCAGAATATCTTATAAAGAAAAGGAGTACTTGTGGCACCTTAGAGACTAACCAATTTATTTGACCATAAGCTTTCATGAGCTACAGCTCACTTCGTCGGATGCATTCAGTGGAAAATACATTTTATACACAGAGATTTATATACACACAGAACATGAAAAAATGGGTGTTGTCATACACACTGTAAGGAGAGTGATCACTTAAGATGAGCTATTACCAGCAGGAGAGCGGGGGGGGGGGGGAGAAGAAAACCTGTTGTAGTGATATCAGAGGCTCATTCACCTGCACATCTACCAATGTGATATATGCCATCATGTGCCAGCAATGCCCCTCTGCCATGTACATTGGTCAAACTGGACAGTCTCTACGTAAAAGAATAATAGGACACAAATCAGATGTCAAGAATTATAACATTCATAAACCAGTTGGAGAACATTTCAATCTCTCTGGTCACTCGATTACAGACCTAAAAGTCGCAATATTACAACAAAAAGACTTCAAAAACAGACTCCAATGATAGACTGCTGAATTGGAATTAATTTGCAAACTGGATACAATTAACTTAGGCTTGAATAGAGACTGGGAGTGGATGGGTCATTACACAAAGTAAAACTATTTCCCCATGTTTATTTCCCCCCCCCCCACACACACACACCCCACTGTTCCTCAGACATTTCTGTTAACTGCTGGAAATGGCCCACCTTGATTATCACTACAAAAGTCCCCCCCCCCCCGGCTCTCCTGCTGGTAATAGCTCATCCTAAGTGATCACTCTCCTTACAGTGTGTATGATAACACCCATTTTTTCATGTTCTGTGTGTATATAAATCTCCTCACTGTATTTTCCACTGAATGCATCCGATGAAGTGAGCTGTAGCTCACGAAAGCTTATGCTCAGATAAATTTGTTAGTCTCTAAGGTGCCACAAGTACTCCTTTTCTTTTTGCGAATACAGACTAACATGGCTGCTACTCTTGAAACCTGTCAGAATATCTTATATATGGCAAATATAGTGCCCGTTTTTTAAAAGGGAAGAAGGAGAATCTGGGGAACTACAGACTGGTCAACCTCACCTCAGTCCCTGGAAAAATAATGGAGCAGGTCCTCAAGGAATCCATTTTGAAGCACTTGGAGGAGAGGAAGGTGATCAGGAACAGTCATCATGGATTCACCAAGGGCAAGTGTCATAAATATAAAGGGAAGGGTAACCACCTTTCTGTACACAGTGCTATAAAATCCCTCCTGGCCAGAGGCAAAATCCTTTCACCTGTAAAGGGTTAAGAAGCTAAGGTCACCTCGCTGGCACCTGACCCAAAATGACCAATGAGGGGACAAGATACTTTCAAATCTGGAAGGGGGGGAGTTTTTTGTCTATCTGTCTGTGTGATACCTTTGCTGGGAACAGATCAAGGATGCAAGCCTTCCAACTCCTGTAAAGTTAGTAAGTAATCTAGCGAGAAAATGCATTAGATTTTCTTTTGTTTTTTTGACTTGTGAAATTCGCTGTGCTGGAGGGAATGTGTATTCCTGTTTTTGTGTCTTTTTGTAACTTAAGATTTTGCCTAGAGGGTTTCTCTATGTTTTGAATCTGATTACCCTGTATTTACCATCCTGATTTTACAGAGGTGATTCTTTTACCTTTTCTTTAAATAAAATTCTTCTTTTAAGAACCTGATTGCTTTTTCATTGTTCTTAAGATCCAAGGGTTTGGGTCTGTGTTCACCTGTACCAATTGGTGAGGATATTATTATCAAGCCTTCCCCAGGAAAGGGGGTGTAGGGCTTGGGGGGATATTTTGGGGAAAGACATCTCCAAGTGGTCTCTTTCCCTGTTCTTTGTTTAAATCGCTTGGTGGTGGCAGTGTATCAGGTTTTTAACCTAAGCTGGTTCCCAAGGCAAGAAAGAAATCTGTGCCTTGGAGAAGTTTTAACCTAAGCTGGTAAGAATAAGCTTATGGGGGTCTTTCATGCAGGTCCCCACATCTGTACCCTAGAGTTCAGAGTGGGGAAAGTACCCTTGACAGAGCAAGTCATGCATGACCAACTGGATTGCCTTCTATGGTGAGATAACTGGCTCTGTGGATATCGGGAAAGCAGTAGATGTGATATACCTTGACTTCAGCAAAGCTTTTGATACTGTCTCCCACAGTATTCCTGCCAGGAAGTTAAAGAAGTATGGATTGGATGAATGGACTATAAGGTGGATAGAAAACTGGCTAGATCGTTGGGCTCGGTGGGTAGTGATCAACTGCTTGATTTATAGTTGGCTGCTGGTATCAAACAGTGTGTCCCAGGGGTCACTCCTGGGGCTGGTTTTGTTCAACATATTAATTAATGATCTGGATGATGGGATGGATTGCACCCTCAGCAAGTTCGCGGTTGACACTAAGCTGGAGGGACAGGTAGATATGCTGGAGGGTAGGAATGGGTCCAGAGTGACCTAGACAAATTAGAGGATTGGGCCAAAAGAAATCTGATGAGGTTCAACAAGAACAAGTGCAGAGTCCTTCACTGAGGACAGAAGAATCCCATGCACTGCTACAGGCTGGCTAAGTGGCGTTCTGCAGAAAAGGACCTGGGGATTACAGTGGACAAGAAGCTGGATATGAGTCAACAGTGTGCCCTTGTCGCCAAGAAGGCTAACGGCATATTGAGCTGCATTAGTAGGAGAATTGCCAGCAGATCGAGGGAAGTGATTTTTTCCCCTCTCTTTGGCACTGGTGAGGCCAGATCTGAAGTATTGCGTCCAATTTTGGGTCCCTCACTACAGAAAGGATGAGAACAAATTGGAGAGAGTCCAGCGGAGGGCAGTGACAATGATTAGGGGGCTGGGGCACATGACTTACGAGGAAAGGCTGAGGGAACAGGGCTTATTTAGTCTGCAAAAGAGATGAGTGACTGGGGATTTGATAGCAGCCTTCAACTACCTGAAGGGGGGTTTCAAAGAGGATGAAGCTCGGCTGTTCTCAGATGGCAGAACAAGGAGTAATGGTCTCAAGTTGCAGTGGGGGAGGTCTAGGTTGGATATTAGGAAAAGCTATTTCACTAGGAGGGTGGTAAAGCACTGGAATGAGTTACCTAGGGAGGTGGTGGAATCTCTATCATTAGCAGTTTTTAAGGCCTGGCTTGACAAAGCCTTGGCTGGGATAATTTAGTTGGTGTTGGTCCTGCTTTGAGCAGGGGGTTGGACTAGATGACCTCCTGAGGTCTCTTCCAGCTCTAATCTTCTGTGATTTTATATCTTCCTCCCAGTGTTCTCTCCAAAGCCTCACACAATCATTGAGGAGAGGTGGCTACACACTCTAGATGTCAGGCACACCCTGGCATTCTACCTGGAGTGCACCAAGCCCTTCCGCATGTCGACCAAGCTCTTTATTGCAGTAGCTAACAGGATGAAGGGTTTTCTGGTGTCCTCGGGGGATTTGGAATCGGATCATAAATAGCATCCATACTTGTTACGAGTTGGAGCAGGCTGTGCTTCCACCAATAATGAAGGCTAATTTGACTGGACTCTGTCGTCTTCAGCTGCCTTCCTGGTGCACGTTCCTATCCAGGACATCTGCAGGGCCAGGACGTGGTCTTCGGTACACACATTCACAACACATTATGCCACCACTCATCAAGCCAGAGATGACACTGGATTTGGCAGAGCTGTGTTGCAATCAACATGTCCATGAACTCCTACTTGCCTCCCATGGTACTGCTTGGGAGTCGCTTACAATGGAATGGACATGAGCAAGCACTTGAAGAAGAAAAGATGGTTACCTTTTGTAACAGTTGTTTTGCAAGATGTGTTGCTCTTGTCCATTCCAGGACCCACCCTCCTTCCCCTGTGTTGGAGTTCCGGCAAGAAGGAACTGAGGGATGGGGGAGCAGGCGGTGCCCGTTATACTGGGGCATACGGGCGCCATTCCAGAGGGCACCAGAGTTGGTCCCCTATGGCTAACACTGCGTGAAAAACTTCCACCACCAGTGCATGTGGCAAGCGCACACATCTACAATGGAATGGACATGAACAACACATCTTGAAGAACAACAGTTACAAAAAGTAACCATCTTTTATTCTTATAGTCCTAGCATGGCCACACCAGCACTGGTTTGGCACGTTATTGGACCTATTGTGACCCCGATGCCATTCCCTCCCCCTCATACCTGATCTGGCAAAATCACCGCTGATTCTCCACCCAAACCTCAAGGCCCTCCACCTGACCGCGCAGAAGCTCCATGGTTAAATGCAGTGAAGCAAGTCCACCAGGTATTGCTATGCAGTAGGAAACCATCTACTAGAGCGATTTACCTTGCCAAGTAGAAACGTTTCTCCATGTGGTCGTCCCAGTGAGGCCTCTCACCTGGTAGGTCACCTTTCCAGTCCATGCTGGAGTATCTGCTTCATCTGAAACAGCAGGGCCTAGCCATTTCATTGATTAAGGTACACCTAGTGGCCATTTCCACCTTCCACCCTTTGGTGGATGGAAGGTTGTTTTTTTCCTCACAAAATGTCTATTCACTTCCTCAAGGGCTTAGAGGGACTATACCCTCAGATTCGTGAACCCGTTCCACAATGGGACCTGAACCTGGTCCTGTTAAGACTCTCAGGCCCTCTCTATGAGCCACTGGCATCATGCCCCTTGTTGTACGTCTTCTGGAAGGTCACCTTCCTGGTAGCAATTACCTTGGCCAGGAGAGTCTGAGATATCAGGGTCCTTACATCAGAACCCCCTTATACAGTGTTCTTTAAGGACAAGGTACAACTTCCTCACCCCGCTTTCCTCTCGAAGATGGTTTCGCAGTTCCATAGCCTCATTACTGTCTTCTTGCAAGTATTCTTCCCAAAACTGCTCACAAATAGGGAGGAGCAGCGTTTCCACATGCTGGATGTTAGGCAGGCCGTGGCTTTCTATATAGAAAGGAAACCGTTCTGCAAGTCTACGCAGCTCTTTGTGACAATAGCAGACGACAAAAAGCCTGCCAATTTTGGTCCAAAGAATTTCATCATGGATCACTTCCTGCATTTGCACATTCTGTGAGGAGGTGTGTGCCCTGCCTCTCTTGACCACCCACTCGACAAGAGCTCAAGTGTCCTCAGCAGCGTTTCTGGCCCAGGTCCCAATCTAGGATATTTGTAGAGCAGTGACTTGATCATCGGTGCATACTTTTTCATACCATTACACCGTTACCCGGAAGGCTACAGATGATGTCAGGTTTGATAGAGCAGTCTTGCATTCCATATGTCTAGGAACTCCGAGCCCATCTCCTAAGGTACTGCTTGGGCGTCACCTAACATGGGATGAACATGAGCAAACACTCAAAGAAAAAACAGTTACTGACATTTCTGTAACTGTTGTTCTTTGAGATGTGTTGCTCATGTCCATTCCACAATTCACCCTTCTGCCCCTTGGTCAGAGATAGCCAGCAAGAAAGAACTGAGAGGAGCTGGCCGGCCTGACAGATACCACTGAGGGGGAAATCTTCAGCAACTGTGTATGTGGCACGTGCACACCTAAAGTGGAATGGACATGAGGAACACATCTCAAAGAACAACAGTTACAGAAAGGTTAGTAATCATTTTTTTTTCAGTCCTCCTTCATCCACAATTTCATAGGTGTTCTTAGGTGGGGGAGAGAGATGTGTGAGTGGCCCCAACAAACAATGCTGACTAGAAGATTTTGGAGGATCGTGGTGCAGGCCTTTTTATCCCAGAAGTCTAAAAATGCACAGGCTCACCTCAAAGTTCTTCAGTTAATGATAAGTAAGCTCCATTTCTTTTAAATCTTACAGTGCCACGAAAGTCACTTGGCCATGAAGTGAATGAATTGACATCAAGTAGATTGCTTAAGCTGGAAATGGAAAACCAGAGTTTGCTGAAGACGGTGGAAGAGCTACAAAATATAATGGGTTCTGTAGAAGGCTGTAATTCAAAGATTCTAAAAATGGAAAAAGAAAACCAAAGACTTAGCAAAAAGGTAACCCTCAATATGTGCATGTATAATATGATCAAATAGACTATAAAAGGTGTGGTATGTCAGGTTTTATCAGCATGAGTTTGGGATGGATGCATTACTCACATGTGCTAAAGTGTTTTGTGTGTGTGTGAGAGAGAGAGATTAGTCTTTTCATAATTAAGACTAAATCAGGCTTTCCATTCTGAATCTGATTTTGCCCCCTTTGGTACAATCTCTCTCTCTCTCTCTCTCTCTCTCTCTCTCTCTCAAAAAAAGTTGTTTGTATTTAAGATTTTGCATCTGTGGTCTTTAGCCAAAGTGGAATTTTGATGAAACTGTTGCAGTGAATCTGACATGTGTGGAACTTAACTTTCTGAAAATTATTGTAACATCTATTTTAATGGCATATCTTTGTCACATTATATTTTCAGAACAGCTTGGCCTAGAAACTTGTTTGACTTAAGAGTCCTTGATGTGATTTAGTGCATAGAACTAATTTAGAGAGAACTGGGTGGTTTTGTTTTGGACTTGTTCACTAGTGACTAACTAAAGTGTGGAATATCTATCATGGCTGTTTCTGCACAGCTCAGGAACTCTGTAAAGGTTTCAGCCAGCTCTATTTTCAGCATCAGTACGAACTTTTTTGCTGAATAATGGTTGAACTAAGTGTGGGCTGTGTTGAGCTAGGTGGTTGAGCTGTGTATGTATGTTTGTGTAGGGAAGCAAGGGGCAAAGTTAGGTTGTTCGTAGTACTTTAACTAGAAATTTCCATACTTCACAACATTGGATTTGTTGAAGGTTATTTTGTTTTGAATTTAAACTTAACCTAGAATTTCTTGGATTTCTGATGTCTGTGTTTGTAAAACTATAATGTTTTCTTTTTTTCTTTGTTGTACTGTTACTTTTTCAACATTAACTTCAGTTTCCAGTCTTAGAAAAGATACATAAAACACAGCATATCTCCTGATATTTAGAGATGCTAAGATATTTATCGTGATGAACTTAATAAATATGAACCAGTATAAAGAATCTAGTTTTAAAAGCTCCCAGTTTCATAGATACTGAAGAAGTCACCAAGTATATTCTTAAATTGAATTTTGTTGAGCGTCTCACTTTGCTCCTCTCTTGCTGGAAGAACAGAACAGCTGATGTTACAGCACCAATTACCCGGAAGTACGGAGACAAATCATAATGAAAGCCTAAGTGCCTGACTCAAAAGACTTAATAGGCTGAGTCCACCGCCAGCCCTTCAGTCTTTTTTCATGCCTCTTTCCTGGAAGCATGGAGTGTAGCTCTTGACTAGGGCTGTCAAGTGATAAAAAATAAATAAATCACGATTAAAAAAATTAATAATAAATTATCAAACAATAATAGAATACCATTTATTTATATATTTTTGGATGGTTTCCACATTTTCTGATATATTGATTTCAGTTTCAACACAGAATTCAAAGTACTCAGTGTTCACTTTATATTTATTTTTTATTATAAATATTTGCACTGTAAAAATAAAAGAAATAGTATTTTTCAATTAACTTAATACAAATACTGGAGTAAAATCTCTTTATCATGAAAGTTGAAGTTACAAATGTAGAATTATGCACAAAAAATACTTGCATTCAAAAATAAAACATCAAACTTTAGAGCCTACAAGTCCTCTCCATCCGTCCTACTACTTGTTCAGCCAATCGCTCAGACGAACAAGTGTGCTTACATGTGCGGGAGATAATGCTGCCTGCTCCTTGTTTATAGTGTCACCTGAAAGTGAGAACAGGCGTTTGCATGGCATGGTGTTGCAAGGTATTTACATGCCAGATGCACTAAAGATTCAGATGTCCCTTCATGCTTTGACCACCATTTCAGAGGACATGCGTCCACGCTGATGATGGGTTCTGCTTGATAACAATCCAAAGCAGTGCAGACCGACGCATGTTCATTTTCATCATCTAAGTCAGATGCCACCAGCAGAAGGTTGATTTTCTTTGTTTGTGCTTCGGGTTCTGTAGTCTCTGCATTGGAATGTTGCTCTTTTAAGACTTCTGAAAACATGCTCCACACCTCGTCCTTCTCAAATTTTGGAAGGCACTTCAGATTCTTAAACCTTGGGTCGAGTGCTGTAGCTATTTTTAGAAATCTCACATTGGTACCTTCTTTGCATTTCGTCAAATCTGCAGTGAAAGTGTCATAAATATAAAGGGAAGGGTAAACCCCTTTGAAATCCCTCCTGGCCAGGGGAAAGCTCCTCTCACCTGTAAAGGGTTAAGAAGCTAAAGGTAACCTCGCTGGCACCTGACCAAAATGACCAATGAGGAGACAAGATACTTTCAAAAGCTGGGAGGAGGGAGAGAAAAAAAGGGTCTGTGTGTCTGTCTATATGCTGGTTTTCTGCCGGGGATAGACCAGGAATGGAGTCTTAGAACTTTTAGTAAGTAATCTAGCTAGGTATGTGTTAGATTATGATTTCTTTAAATGGCTGAGAAAAGAATTGTGCTGAATAGAATAACTATTTCTGTCTGTGTATCTTTTTTGTAACTTAAGGTTTTGCCTAGAGGGGTTCTCTATGTTTTTGAATCTAATTACCCTGTAAGATATCTACCATCCTGATTTTACAGGGGGGGATTTCTTTATTTCTATTTACTTCTATTTTTATTAAAAGTCTTCTTGTAAGAAACTGAATGCTTTTTCATTGTTCTCAGATCCAAGGGTTTGGGTCTGTGGTCACCTATGCAAATTGGTGAGGCTTTTTATCCAACATTTCCCAGGAAAGGGGGGGTGCAAGTGTTGGGAGGATTGTTCATTGTTCTTAAGATCCAAGGGTCTGGGTCTGTAGTCACCTAGGCAAATTGGTGAGGCTTTTTACCAAACCTTGTCCAGGAAGTGGGGTGCAAGGTTTTGGGAAGTGTTTTTGGGGGAAAGACGCGTCCAAACAGCTCTTCCCCAGTAACCAGTATTAGTTTGGTGGTGGTAGCGGCCAATCCAAGGATGACGGGTGGAATATTTTGTACCTTGGAGAAGTTTTGACCTAAGCTGGTAAAGATAAGCTTAGGAGGTTTTCCATGCAGGTCCCCACATCTGTACCCTAGAGTTCAGAGTGGGGGAGGAACCTTGACAGAAAGCATTCTTAAAACAAACGTTCTGGGTCATCATCCGAGAGTGCTATAACATGAAATATATGGCAGAATGCAGGTAAAACAGTGCAGGAGACATGCAATTCTCCCTCAAGGACTTAAGTCACAAATGTAATTAACACATTTTTTAAACGAGCATCTTCAGCATGGAAGCATATCCTCTGGAATGGTGGCTGAAGCATGAAGGGGCATACAAATATATAGCACATCTGGCACGTAAATACCTTGCAACACCGGCTACAAATATGCCATACGAATGGCTGTTCTCACTTTCAGGTGACATTATAAATAAGAAGCAGGCAACATTATCTCCCATAAAAGTAAACAAACTTGTTCGTCTTAGCGATTGGCTGAACAAGAGGTAAGACTGAGTGGACTTGTAGGCTCTAAAGTTTTACATTGTTTTACTTTTTAATGCAATTATTTTTTGTTCATAATTCTACATTTGTAAGTTCAACTTTCATGATAAAGAGATTGTACTCCAGTATAAGGTGGGTAGAAAGCTGGCTAGATTGTCGGGCTCAACGGGTAGTGATCAATGGCTCCATGTCTAGTTGGCAGCCGGTATCAAGTGGTTCTGCGGAAAAGGACCTAGGGGTGACAGTGGACGAGAAGCTGGATATGAGTCAGCAGTGTGCCCTTGTTGCCAAGAAGGCCAATGGCATTTTGGGATGTATAAGTAGGGGCATAGCGAGCAGATCGAGGGACGTGATCGTTCCCCTCTATTCAACATTGGTGAGGCCTCATCTGGAGTACTGTGTCCAGTTTTGGGCCCCACACTACAAGAAGGATGTGGATAAATTGGAGAGAGTCCAGCGAAGGGCAACAAAAATGTTTAGGGGTCTGGAACACATGAGTTATGAGGAGAGGCTGAGGGAGCTGGGATTGTTTAGCCTGCAGAAGAGAAGAATGAGGGGGGATTTGATAGCTGCTTTCAACTACCTGAAAGGGGGTTCCAAAGAGGATGGCTCTAGACTGTTCTCAATGGTCGCAGATGACAGAACGAGGAGTAATGGTCTCAAGTTGCAGGGGGGGAGGTTTAGATCGGATATTAGGAAAAACTTTTTCACTAAGAGGGTGGTGAAACACTGGAACGCGTTACCTAGGGAGGTGGTAGAATCTCCTTCCTTAGGGGTTTTTAAGGTCAGGCTTGACAAAGCCCTGGCTGGGATGATTTAACTGGGAATTGGTCCTGCTTTGAGCAGGGGGTTGGACTAGATGACCTTCAGGGGTCCCTTCCAACCCTGATATTCTATGATTCTATGATTAAACCTCCCCCTCCCTGTGGACCCTGCACAAGTTCTGCAGGCTTCAGGCCCTAAGAGGGGTAATGGCTCTACAAGTTCAGATTTCTTTACCCTCTTCTCCATTGGCTGGTTTCCTTGAACAGTTTCTGTCTGGTGCACCTATGGTGGTTCCCCCTCTTGTGTCTCTTGCGTCTGCTTTTTAGCCCTTATGGCCTGCTCCTTCACAGGGTGCTCTTGCAGCTTCCTTCATTCCTTCCTTACTTCAAGTGGTAAGTAGTTTGAGACTTGGGACTCTCTCTTTTAATTCCCTCACACACACCCTCTGGTAGCTGGGGAGTGGGCTTTTCAAACTCTCCCCTTCCCTCACTCTTCATTTACCATCAATTGCTTTTCCCTCCAGCATCCTGTTGAACTTGGTTGCATTCGCTCTGCAGCCATTGGAGGGTGCTCATCTGTGATCTCAAAATACTACAGCAGGCTCAAGTTACTGCATTCTGGGGCACTGGAAACTTCTCTGGTACTTCGTGATGGTCATTGCCGCCTCTTATCTCCAGCCTGGTCCATCAGTCCCGTTCTTTCAGTTTCTCAACTAGTAAAAGAAAATAGTATCTAGTGTCTTTTTTAATTTTTATTTATTTATTTCCTCATTACATATTTATGAACCTTTCTTCAATCAGCATTAAGTACATGTAGTATTTGTTTTAGATAACCTGTACAATATGCATGTCCAAGCTACAATTTTCACATTTGCTGTTAGTTATTCTGTTTCTGTCTCACCCTGCTTCTGGGTTTTCCCAGTAGAGTGGGCTTTTTATCCTTTCAAATTTGTTTATGTTTTACCTAACATCTACCAGCACAACATATTACTTTTGTCCTGTGAGCAATAACATAATTTTAAGCAAATCTCTACAAGTGGAGAAAAAACTGGGAAAACCACACTTATGCCAGCAAGGCCTTGGCGTAAGTGTTGTCTCATCTAAACTCATTCATTATCCATAACTGTAAATTATTATAGTACAACTAACAAGGATCTTAATCGTACCATTTAGCAGTTCCTCATGTTTATGTTTCGGTATCGTAATCCACTATGTTGTGTATATTATTCTAAAAAGTGCCACACCCTCAAAATGTCAGTATTTTCTTTATCTTCTTTAAACATGGATTTTCAAAGGGCTTTTACTCAAAGTCCAACATTATGTTTGCAGATCATTACCAAAAAAAAAATTGTATTAATTTTCCCTGTGTTGCATTTTGAGGGATACCTCTATTTTTGGGCCTTTTTATAATTTTTCCACAACAAACTTCTCTTATGATGTAATAAGCACCCCAGCCTCATAATATAAAATTATCAGATTGGAATTTTGAACAGATTGAATAGAACATTGGTATCAGTGAGACAGTTATCTGGATCCCAGGGACAGTTGAAATAATTTTAGTAGTTGAGACTTGAGTAAGTTTGGGGAATTCGCCTTTCCAGATTTTTCCCTTATAGCAGATTTTCAAGAGATTTACCTTTTCAATTTGCAACACTTCTGCAACTAAACACAAGACAGTTAATTTAGCATATTCATCTCGTTACTTGTTACAAAAATTGTGGTCAGATGTAATCTTCAAATGAGCAGGTGTCATAAACTCTTGCTCTCATCAGTAATACATTACCAGACAACAAATGTCAAAATAGAGTTAAGCTTTTATATTGCCATATAAAATTATGTTAATAGCTAGGACTCTCAAGCGATTAAAAACATTCATCATGATTAATCGCACTTTTAAAAAATAGAATACCATTTAAATATTTTTCGATGTGTTCTATATTTTCAAATATATTGATTTCAGTTACAACACAGAATACAAAGTGTACAGTGCTCACTTTATATTTATTTTTGATTACAAATATATGCACTGTAAAAATGATAAACAAAAGAAACAGTATTTTTCAATTCACCTAATACAAGTACTTTAGTGCAATCTTTTTATCATGAAAGTTGAACTTCCAAATGTAGAATTACGTACAAAAAAACCCTGCACTCAGAAACAAAACAATGTCAAACTTTAGAGCCTACAAGTCCACTTAGTCCTACTTCCTGATCAGGCAATCAGTAAGACAAAAATATTTGTTTACATTTGCAGGAGATAATGCTGCCCACTTCTTATTTACAATGTCACCTGAAAGTGAGAACAGGCGTTCACATGGCATTGTTGTAGCCAGTGTTGCAAGATATTTATGTGCCAGATGCACTAAAGATTCATGTCTCCTCATTTGACCACCATTCCAGAAGACATGCGTCCATGCTGATGACGGGTTCTGTTCGATAATGATCCAGAACAGTGCAGATCAATGCATATTCACTTTCATCATCTAAGTCAGATGCCACCAGCAGAAGGTTGATTTTCTTTTTTGGTGTTTTGGGTTCTGTTTGGATACATTGGAGTGTAGCTCTTTTAAGACTTCTGAAAGCATGTTCCACACCTCATCCCTCTCAGCTACTGTACATGCTGTCTTCCCTCTAGGAAGGGCAGAAGTAAAGACTTCACTTAGCCCAAGAATACTATGGGATTTGTGGTCAGAGTCCATAGATTGAGGTAAAGATGAATCTTAGAACTTCATTTGAAGGTTGGATGTCACCAGCCCATGAGGAGAGAGAATAGGATAGGTATAGGGGAGTTTTCAGCCTTCATATGAATGGTGAATGTGGATGTGATTGGTATGTTTGGCCCTTAGTGGTATGTGAATGAGAGAAGTGTCCTGTCTGAATTATATTTCTCACATAATTATTTTATTACTTCCTATAGTATCTATCCTTGTGGCAGATCTGAGGGATAAGATGCCAGATATTGTAATCTTTGGTCTGTAGTGGAAGGATGGACTCTAGAAAAACTGAGTGAGTTCCCCATATGTGGTGGCTGGTTCACCACTTGATGTGAGAATAATGGTGGTCTGAAGCCATTATTAGAAATATTGGTGAAATGGTGTGCTGTCAGTTTTAACAAGTGTTCGCCCAAAAATTTCTCACTTTGCCTGTGATAAAGCCTATGCCCTGTGGATGCAGGTGCTTGCAAACAAAAGGAGTGGGGGACTAGGAAATATGTTCATTTGTTTCCACATTTAAATAATTATGCATTCTCATAACCAAGGTGGGAGGCAGCAGCACCATTTGGCAAAATAACTCCATATATAAAGTACCCTTTTCAGGAAAAGTTAATCCTTAATTCTTTAAAAATATATAGAGTATAATGTATAATTTGTAGAAATGAAAGCGTGGGCAGGGAAGCAGTGAATGCCTTGTAGCAGCAAAGGGAATCTTTCCTAAGGAAAATTTTTGAAATATCCATCATCTAGTAAAATGTGGCCTATTTTATAGACAAAAAATGTATACTTATGATTCCTTGAGATAAAAGTCCAGATGGAGACGGTTTACCATTATCCAGAGACAGGGTAAACTCTAACAGAATAAGAGGATAAGGAGATCTCCTCATCTTTCCTTCAGTTTGCTAAAATAATTTAATAAGTGGCCTCTCCAGACCATCACAATGCAGATAATGTAGTTAAGGTGATCAGGATAAAGGGACGCAGAAGCTATGTCTACACTACACACAGCGTCACCGGCATGTAGTGAATATGTAGCTGCACACCACTGTGAAAATCAAGCTTCGTCCCCACTGTAGTGTTTAGCTGTATTTGTCAGTGAAAGACTTGGCAGTGGGGAAACACTTCAGGTGCTCCCCACTGCTGGAGTCTTTCACTGCAATGAGAAAAACCTCCTGCCTTCCCCTTGCCAGAGCAAGACTCCTTCCCCCCGACAGAGCCTTTCCCTGCTGCTGAAGTTTTTCCCTGTGGAGGAGAAGGACTTCAGCACCAGGAAGCTGCCAAAGCCTTTCCCTGATGCCAGTCTGTTCCTGCGGTGGGGAAGGGCTCCAGCAGGGGGAGCTGCCTGAGCCTTTCCCCGTTGCCTTCCCCTTCCAGAGCCGTTCCCCACTGCTGGGTAAAGGTTCTGGTAGTGGGACATTACACTGCTAAAAATAGCAGTGTGGATGGGGAGACATCAGTTAGCCATTTCGGGTACATACTCATGTACATATCCTCACCCTTCAGGGGTGTCTTTACTCGCCTAAGCCATGCCTCGCTGGCTAACCTGCTATTTATAATTGTGTTCTACTCAATTCCAGTGGTGCCTCATCCTGACCGTCCTGGGGAATAGCTCTGCCAGCTGTTGCACCCTCCTCTGGTTGTGTCTTCACCTGTCCTATCTTGCCCTGCAGCCCCTCTTACTGAAACTGCAGAAACAGCAGAAACTGCAGCCTCCTCTTCATGACTCAGCCCTCCAGCTGGGTCACTACGTGGTTTCCCCTTCTAGGGCTTACCCAAAGTCCTTCCACACTGTCAAGGTTCCTTCCCCACCCTGAACTCTAGGGTACAGATGTGGGGGCCTGCATGAAAACCTCCTAAGCTTACTTTTACCAGCTTAGGTTAAAACTTCCCCAAGGTACAAATTAATTTTACCCTTTGCCCTTGGAATTTCCACTGCCACCACCAAACTTTAACTGGGTTTACTGGGAAATGTAGTTTAGACACGTCTTTCCCCCAAAAATCCTCCCAATCCTTTCACCCCACTTCCTGGGGAAGGTTTGGTAAAAATCCTCACCAATTTGCATGGGTGACCACAGACCCAAACCCTTGGATCTTAGAACAATGAAAAAGCATTCAGTTTTCTTACAAGAAGACTTTTAATAGAAGTAAAGGAATCACCCTCTGTAAAATCAGGATGGTAGATACCTTACAGGGTAATTAGATTCAAAACAAAGAGAATCTCTCTAGGGAAAACCTTAAGTTACAAAAAAGACACACAGACAGGAATAGTCATTCTATTCAGCACAACTCTTTTCTCAGCCATTTAAAGAAATAATAATCTAACACATACCTAGCTAGATTACTTACTAAAAGTTCTAAGACTCCATTCCTGTTCTATCCCTGGCAAAAGCAGCATACAGACAGACAGAGACCCTTTGTTTCTCTCCCTCCTCCCAGCTTTTGAAAGTATCTTGTCTCCTCATTGGTCATTTTGGTCAGGTGCCAACGAGGTTACCTTTAGCTTCTTAACCCTTTACAGGTGAGAGGATATTTCCTCTGGCCAGGAGGGATTTTAAAGGGGTTTACCCTTCCCTTTATATTTATGACACACACAGTCTCAGGCAGTCTTCTCCAGCATTGTCCAGATGGTGCCACTTCCCCAGTGGCCAGTATGGGAACCCGGACCCATCCAATGCTCCAGGTTCCAGTCCAGGGACCCTGTACCTGATAACTGTGGTATGCTTTCTCTCTGCCCTTGTTGCTCCTTCCCTGGATTCCTTCTTACAGCTTCTAGTTCACCCCACCCTTTTGGGTGTACCAGCTCAAACTCCTTCCCCCCAGGGTGTAAGTGTAGACTGCTCTCTATAGCTCCAACACACCTCCCTTCTTCCAGGGAGTGATTGCAGATTACTTCCCTGCAGCCCCCCTTCTGCGACCAGATCCTGGGCTTTACACAGGTCCTTCTTGTTCTTACCCAGCTGAGCTTCATTTAATCAACCCCTGCTCCCTGGCTCCTCCTCCAGGTGCAATCCTTTCAAGCCTTGTGTGGGGTAGACCTCCCATCAAAGGGGCTAAACATGTACGTACACTACATGCTGCTAGAAGAAGTATGTGGTGTAGATGTACACAAATACTTTAACTGACACTACAAACAGACAAGACAGAAGAAGACGACGAAAAGGAGAAAAGCATCAACCACAATTTGTGATCAATACCGTAAAGCTGAAGAAAGCAACTATTAGCAGCAGGCCACCTCAATACAGCTTTAGGGACTTCATTAAGCCAATTTATAATTGTTTATTTTGTGTATACTGAGTTTATCTCTATTTAAGTTGTAAAACAAGTTTTGTAAGATTTCATAGAATCATAGCGCTGTAGGGATGGAAGGGATCTTGAGAAGTCATCAAGTCCAGACTCCTGTGCTGAGGCAGAATGAAGTAAACCTAGATTATCTCTGACAGGTGTTTGTCTAACCTGTTCTTAAAAACCTCCAATGATGGGGATTGCACAACTTCCCTTGGAAGCATATTCCAGAGCTTAACTATCTTACAGGTAGAAAGTTTTTCCTAACTAACCTGAATCTCCCTTACTGCAGATTAAGCCCATTACTTCTTGCCCTACCTCCAGGGGGCATGGAGAACATTTGATCACAGTACTCTTTAGCCATAAGATATTTGAAGACTGTTATCAGGTCACCCTTCAGTCTTCTTTTCTCAAGACTAAACATGTCTACTTTCCTTAACCTTTCCTCATAGGTCAGATTTTCTAAACCTTTTATTATTTTTGTTGCTCTCCTCTTGACTCTCTCCAATTTGTCCAATTTCTGTTATAAAAGAATAGATCTGTTAATAAATAAAATAATTGCAAAATAGGATAAAGGAACTCTCTGTGCTTCAGGTGAACTAGTGTTGTGAAGATTCCAGATGCCAGGAATAATCATGGAAGGTAGGATCTTGGTCACATAGCAGTTGAAAATACAGGTCAAGTGTGCAGCTGTGGAGCGACTGAGATGTTTCAAAAAATCTTCATGAATAGTTCATGATTTTCAGGAAACTTTCAAACCAAACAATATTTTCCATATTGAAGGCTATCTTTACAACAAAGTGGGCTAGATTTTTTTAATTTTTAGATTAAAGCTTATTTTAGGTGGGATAGAGATTGTAATATTTGCCAGATCTTAAATACAAACTTATGGACTTGATCCAGCTCCATTGAAGTCAATGAGAATCTTTCCATTGACTTTAACAGGTGTTAGATCGGGCCGTATAACACATATGGAAAACAAAAATAATAATTATAATCTTTTCACTTCACCTCGATAAGAATAGTCATTTATGTTCATAGTCATCTCTGGATGAATTTTAATATGTTTTCCCCACAGTTGGAAGGACTTGAGAATGAAATTAGCCAAGAGAAACAAAGTCTTCAGAATAGTCAAAATATGAGCAAAGATCTGATGAAAGAAAAAGCACAACTTGAAAAGACCATTGAGACACTTCGAGAAAATTCAGAGAGACAGGTAAGTAACATAATCTTTGAAAGAAAGAGGACTAGTAACTTTTTTAATGAAAGGTTAAAATAGCCTTGGCGTAAACAGTCACAAAAATCAGTGGAACTGCAATTATAGACTCTGCAAACCTCAAAGATGAACTTTCTATATTTTCAAATAAAATGATGAGGTATTTTTTTCTTAGACTGCATTCAGAATCTTTCAAAAAGTCTTTTGCCATAGTTTGACTGGATGTTTAGATTTTTGCTGATATGCCTATTTCTACTATATTTTATTTCTCAAGATGTTGTTTTGGGAAAAGAATCCATTATTGGGTTAAATGGCAACCAGAAAGAGAGTGAAGCTAATAATGTATGTTGGTTTTGACTGTTTATATAATCTTAAAATAGACAAACTGATGTACTTGAAAATTTGTCTGTATTTACAGTTTATTGCATAGCCATCACCTCTACACACACACAATGTGTGTTATGTTACATGGTATATAATATAGTAGAACATGTTACATGTTATAATATAGTAGAATAAACCACAGCAGAACTTTTGTTTTACCATATATTAAAGAGGAAGTGATGTATAATATAATCCATCTCCATCTGTTTTACCTCAGTAGACTGCTGTTTATGTATAGAAATAAATTATTTTTGGCATGGTATGGACCTAAATTTATAATTTTTTTTCAAATAATTAGATTAAAATATTGGAACAGGAGAATGAACATTTAAATCAAACAGTAGCTGCTCTAAGGCAACGGTCCCAAATCAGTGCTGAAGCAAGAGTGAAAGATATTGAAAAAGAAAATAAAATCCTCCATGAATCTATCAAAGAGACCAGCAGTAAGCTAAATAAGATTGAATTTGAGAAAAAACAATTGAGGAAAGAACTGGAACATTATAAAGAGAAAGGAGAAAGAGCAGAAGAGCTTGAGAATGAGTTGCATCATCTTGAAAAGGAGAATGAGTTATTACAGAAAAAGATTACCAATTTAAAAATTACTTGTGAGAAGATAGAAGCCTTAGAGCAAGAAAACTCAGATCTGGAAGTGGAAAATAGAAAGTTGAAAAAAACTTTAGATAGCTTAAAAAACCTTACTTTTCAGTTAGAATCATTGGAGAAAGAGAATTCACAACTTGATGAAGAAAATTTAGAACTAAGAAGAACAGTTGAATCTTTGAAGTGTACAAGCATCAAGATGGCTCAATTACAGTTAGAAAATAAGGAATTGGAAAGTGAAAAGGAGCAACTTAAAAAAGGGTTGGAGTTTATGAAAGCTTCTTGTAAGAAAACAGAACGTTTAGAAGTCAGCTACCAAGGTTTAGATACAGAAAACCAAAGGCTACAGAAAGCATTAGAAAATAGTAACAAAAAGATTCAACAATTGGAAAGTGAACTACAAGATTTAGAGTCTGAAAACCAAACTCTGCAAAAGAATCTGGAAGAATTAAAAATCTCTAGTAAACGCCTAGAGCAATTAGAGAAGGAAAATAAGCTGTTGGAACAAGAGACTTCTCAGCTGGAAAAGGATAAGAAACAACTAGAAAAAGAGAATAAGAGACTCCGACAACAGGCAGAAATTAAAGACAGTACTTTAGAAGAGAACAATATAAAAATTAGTAATCTGGAAAAGGAAAACAAATCTCTATGTAAAGAAATAGGTATATTTAAAGAGTCTTGTGTACGTCTAAAAGAGCTAGAAAAAGAAAATAAAGAACTTGTGAAAAGAGCTACCATTGATAAGAAAACACTTGTCACGTTACGAGAGGTAATTTGACTAATTTCCATTCTTCTATTATCTGTCCATCATAAATCTAATACAGCTAAGTGCTGTGTGTCTATAAGATCATAATAGCTTTTTTAACAGTTGTAACATACAGAAAATATGTCTACTAGTAATTTCTGAAAAAATCATGTTCCTACCTTGTTGGTGTGCTTAAATTAATAGTATTTACATATTAAATATTGTATTTAAACGTTAATAATTATCATTTAATAATTATTATTTCACTCTGATACTGCTAAACTAGTTTGGTATTTTTTTATCCTCATGTTCAAATCAAGTTTAGACAGGAAGTCATGCAAATAAAAAAAAAAAGGGAAGTAAACATCTAAGATGAAATCAGACTTGTATTTAGGATACAGTTTCTGATTTTACCAGAAGTTAATAGTTGGGAGGAAGGAAGAAGTTATATTAACAGGTTGCACAAGCTACATGTAATCACAGAAATTTAGTGCATGGACAGTTTCCAGAAACTAAGTCTGCATTATTAATTTAACATTTTAGATTGATTTTTTTGTTTATTTTGGATAAGGATTTGGTGAATGAAAAACTGAAGACCCAGCAAATGAATAATGAGCTTGAAAAACTTACCCATGAACTTGAAAAGATAGGTTTAAATAAAGAGCGCCTCTTGCATGATGAACAGAGCACAGATGACAGGTGAGAGTGCCTAGACCAGTTTGGGATAGTTTGGCAAACGTTTGTTTTTCATTTACAATAATAAAATGGTTTTCCTTCCTACGGTTTTCTCCATATAGCATTTGTCATAAATATAAAGGGAAGGGTAACCACCTTTCTGTATACAATGCTATAAAATCCCTCCTGGCCAGAGGCAAAATCCTTTCACCTGTAAAGGGTTAAGAAGCTAAGGTAACCCTGCTGCACCTGACCCAAAATGACCAATGAGGGGACAAGATACTTTCAAATCTGGAGGGGGGGGGGGTTGTCTGTCTGTGTGACACCTTTGCTGAGAACAGATCAAGGATGCAAGCTCTCCAACTCCTGTAAAGTTAGTAAGTAATCTAGCTAGAAAATGCATTAGGTTTTCTTTGTTTTGGCTTGTAAATTCGCTGTGCTGGTGGAACTGTGTATTCCTGTTTTTGTGTCTTTTTGTAACTTAAGGTTTTGCCTAGAGGGATTCTCTATATTTTGAATCTGACCTCCTCTAAGATTATCTTCCATTCTGATCTTACAGAGTTGTTCTCTTATTTTTTTTGTTCTTCTAATAAAGTTCTGTTTTTTAAGAATCTGATTGGGTTTTTAGGGTCTTAAAAATCCAAGGGGTTTGTGCTCATCTTGTTTATTCTCAAGCCTCCCCAGGAAAGGGGGAGTAAGGGCTTGGGGGGACATTTTGGGGGAAATAGGAACTCCAAGTGGTTGTTTTCCCTGGTTCTTTGTTAAAGCACTTGGAGGTCGCAGCATACTGTTCAAGAACAAGGCGAAGTTTGTGCCTTGGGAAAGTTTTTAACCTAAGCTGGTAAAAATAAGCTTAGGGGGTCTTTCATGCGGATCCCCACGTCTGTACCCTAGAGTTCAGAGTGGGGAGGGAACCCTGACAGCATTATTTTAAAAAAGACATTAAATAGAGTTAGGCCCAAAATGGGAGTGTCATTGAAAATATTATAATATTGTAATAAATGTTCTTCTTCTTCGAAATGTCCCTCTGGGTGCTCCACCATAGGTATGTTTGCGTCTCTGCACTGCTGATAGCAGTTGGTAGCAGTGTCTGTTTGGCCTGCACATGCACTGTCCCCCACCTGTGCTCTGTCATGAAGCTAACCAGCATTGCGCAGGCAAACCCTCCTTAGTTCTTTCTCAACTGCCCCTGGCTAGAGACGGAGCTTTAGCTGTCAGCTAGCAGATCATTAACTTCTAAAGACTTGTTACTTGTTTAAAAAGAGGAAACTACTTCTTAGTGTTTCCTTTACATTTCTTTATTCTTTTATTTTTTTAGAAAATCTTTCAACTTCGTTTTTTGTTCAATCCCAACCACCCCCTCCCATCTGGGGACCCCATGGACAGGGTATGCCTAAGGACCCACTGGCAGAGGCAAAGAAACTTTGGTAATGACAGGATAAGACAAAGATAGAGAACCTTCCTTGGGGAAGGCTCCTTCGGTATGGACATCAACGTCAGTACTGTCTTTGGCACACGTTCTGCCAGGACTGCATCTACAACACCATCATTGTAGTCATCCCAGCACTGCCAACCACTATCAGTACCAATGCCTATGGCATCACCAGACTTCCAATACTCAAGAGACCTCTCTGTGTCTGATGCACCGGACTCGCATCTATACCATGGAGGAACCAGCTGAGCAGCCTTCGGAGGCAACAGATCCTCTGGTACCAGCTTCCTCCTCATCTTCGCCTGATGAGGCGATTACAGGGCCCCCTCATCCAGTTCCGCAGGATGATGCTAAGGCCCATCAAGAGCTGCTAAGAAGGGTCAACTTGAATTTGGGGCTTCATGCTGAGGACCTGGAGGAACCCTCAGACTCCCTATTTGATGTCTTTAGCTCGGCAGCCCCAGCCAGGGTGGTGTTGCCTTTACATGGGGGGGGGGTAGCAAAGATCACCAAGTCTCTGTGGCAGACCCCCTCATCGCTGCCTCCTGTTTCAAAAAAGGCAGAACACAAGTACTATGTGCCTCCTAAAGCTCATGAGTACCTTTATACGCACCCTGCTCCAAGCTCCCTAGTGGTCTCCGAGGTTAATGAGCAGGAAAGGCAAGGCCAGCCAGGCTCCACCCCAAAAAATAAAGACTTGAAGAGGCTCGATTTGTTCAGAAGAAAGACTTATTCGTCCTCGGGTGTCCAGCTGCAGGTGGCCAACCACCAGGCCCTGCCTGGCTGCTATGATTTTAATATGTGGCAGTCCATGGCCAAGTTCGGGGATTCGCTGCCTGAGGATCTCAAGAAGGAGTTCCACGCAATCCTCGAAGAGGGCAAAGCAGTGGCCGGAGCGGCCCTCTAGGCAGCCTCAGATGTGGTGGACTCTGCGGCTAGAACCATGACCTCGGCCATCTCGATCAGGAGGGCATCCTGGCTGCAGTCTTTGGGCCTGTCGACAGAAGTCCAACAGTCAATACAGGACCTCCCATTCAATGGCCAAGCTCTGTTTGCTGAACAAACAGAAACAAAACTGCCCAGGCTCAAGGACTCCCATGCAACGCTGAAGACCCTGGGCCTCTACACCCTGGGCCCATCCAGAAAGCGGTTCAAGCCTCAACAGGCTCAGGACTCTGGGAGCTAACCCAGGTCGGAACCTGCCTGTAAAAAGAGAATCATAGAATATCAGGGTTGGAAGGGACCTCAGGAGGCCATCTAGTCCAATCCCCAACTAAATCATCCCAGCCAGGGCTTTGTCAAGCCTGACCTTAAAAATATCTAAGGAAGGAGATTCCACCATCTCCCTAGGTAACTCATTCCAGTGTTTCACCACCCTCTTAGTGAAAAAGTTTTTCCTAATGTCCAACCTAAACCTCCCCCACAAGAGCAGGGGTTACAGACCCCGGCCAGGTCACCAGCCACTGTCCTCTGCCCAGTTGAGTGCTATCAAACAACAGGGTGGCAAGCAGGCATTTTGAGGGTGCACCTGAGGGTGACCTACTAGCCTGTATCCCTGATCCTGCTTCTCTGTGCTTTTCCAACCACCTGTCTCATTTCCTCCCTGCATGGGCTTCCATAACTTTGGACCGTTGGGTCCTCAACACCATGGCACAGGCTTATACCCTCCAGTTTCTTTGTGTCCCCCTCTCCCACCACTCTTCCCTGTCCTTCAGGGACCCTTGTCATGAGCAACTGCTCATTCATGAGGTTCAGGGCCTTCTGCAGCTGGGGGCCGTGGAAGAAGTCCCTCAGGAGTACAGGGGCAAGGGATTCTATTCCCAGTACTTTCTAATCCCCAAAGCCAAAGGAGGTCTAAGACCCATTCTGGACCTGTGAGACCTCAACAAATATCTCAAGAAGTTGAAATTCTGCCTGGTCTCCCTAGCCTCCATCATTCCCTCCCTGGATCCGGGAGACTCGTATGCCAGCCTGAGTTTGAAGGACACATACTTCCATATATCAATATTCCAGGGACACAGACGATTCCCGCTCTTCACAGTGGGTCACGCTCACTGCCAGTTCACGGTGCTCCCATTCGGACTGTCTACAGCTCCGAGGGTGTTTGCCAAATGCATGGCGGTGGTGGCGGCCTTTCTTAGGCAGCAAGGTATCCAGTTTTACCCGTACCTCGACGACTGGCTCATCAAGGGTCTCATCTAGGTCTCAGGTCCAACACAACATCTCAGTGCTGGAGCTCCTGTACTGTGCTCTGGGCCTGTTGATAAACGAGGAAAAATCAACTTTAGTCCCAGTACATAGAATTCATCGGAGCAGTCCTCAACTCCATCTGTGCCAGAGCATTTCTGCCGCAGGACAGATTCGAGACGATGGCGAGTCTCATTCCCAGCATCTCTATGTATCCCCTCACCATAGCCCGGGTCTGCCTCAAGCTGCTGGGCCATAGCGGCATGCACTTACGTTGTCCCTCATGCGAGGCTCAGGCTGCGACCCTTCCAACAGTGGTTGTCAACAATCTACACCCTGCCCAGTGACCATCTGGACAAGATAGTCATGATTCCACCAAAGGTACTTAGCTCCCTGCAGTGGTGGACCGATTAGGGTGGTCCTGGAAGGAGTTCCATTTGAGAGTCCCAACCCTCGGTATCTCTGATATCGGATGCTTCCGACCTTACCTGGGGAGCGCATCTCGGCACCTTGCGGACCCAAGGGACATGATCCCCAGAGGAGCTGACATTGCACGTAAACGTAAGGGAGCTCAGGACAGTTCACCTAGCCTACGGAGTCTTCCTGCCACACCTTTCCACTCAAAGTGCATATATACTCACGGACAATACAGCCTCGATGTTCTACACCAACAGGCAAGGGGGAGCTCACTCCTCGGCCATCTGTCAGGAAGCACTTTGTTTGTGGGACTTTTGCATCCAGCACGACATCCACCTAGAGACATCACACCTCCCCGGCATCTGAAATGCACTGGCGGATCGCCTCAGCAGGTTCTTCTTCTCTCCCCACGAGTGGTCCCTCCACCCGGAGGTTGTCCAGGTGCTCTTCTGAAGGTGGGGTGCTCCCCAAGTGGACCTGTTTGCCACCGGGCAGAACAGGAAGTGCCAGCACTTCCGCTCTCTCCAAGGCCTAGGCAGGGACTCCCTTTCAGATGCTTTCCTTCTGTCATGGGAGGGGGATCTGATGTATGCATTCCTGCTGATTTTGCTGGTCAGCAGAGTCCTAGCAAAAGTCAAAAGAGACAAGGCAAGGGTAATCATGGATGCCCTGTGTGGCCTCGCAAGCATTGGTTCGGCACACTTATGAACCTAGCCGTGGCACCCCCATTGCCACTGCCCAGCCATCCGGATCTCCTCTCGTAAGACCATGGATGGCTTCTGCATCCGAACCTTCCCTCCCTCCACTTCACGGCTTGGTGGCTGAATCCAGAGGAAAGATCCTGCTCCAGCCAGGTACAGCAGGTACTCTTGGAAAGCAGAAAGCCCTCCACCAGAGCAACTTACCTGGCAAAGTGGAAGCAATTCTCCTGCTGGGTGGAGGAGCGTGGCATCTCCCCGACAGTCCTCTGTGCAGTCCATCCTCAATTACCTGTTCTACCTTAAGCAACAAGGACTCACGCTTTCTGCCATAAAGGTGCACTTGGCAGCCATGTTGGCTTTCCACCAGCAGGTTCAGGACAAATAGGTGTTCTCGCATGACATGTCCATCTGGTTCCTGAAAAGCAGCTCTTCCCACCAGTCCTGGACCCGATTCCACAATGGGACCTCAACCTTGTCCTCTCGAGGCTCATGGGGCCTCTCTTTGAGCCACTGGCCTCCTGCTCCCTTTCGCATCTGTCATGGAAGGTAGCTTTCCTTGTAGCCATTACCTCGGTGAGACGAGTTTCCGAGATTAAAGCCCTCACTTCAGAGCCCCGTTACACGGTTTTCTACAAGGACAAGGTCCAGCTGCAAACCCATCCTGCATTCCTGCTCATGGTGGTATCTCACTTCCATTTTAACAGGATATCTTTCTCCAGATTCTCTGTCCAAAGCCGCACTCAACTGCGGAGAAGAGGCGGCGGCACACCTTGGATGTCCATCGCGCCCTAGCCTTTTACCTGGAGCGTACCAAGGCCTTCTGCAAGTCGACCCAACTTTTTATCATGACCATGGACAGGATGAAAGGCCTACTGGTGTCCTCGCAGAGGATTTCTAACCAGATCACCTCATGTATCCGGACCTGTTATGAGTTGGCACAGTCCGAGCCGCCACCTATACTAAAGGCCCACTCGACCAGGGCACAAGCGTCCTTGGCGGCCTTCCTAGCATACGTCCCCATCCAGGACATCTGCAGAGCTGCCACGTGGTCATTGGTACACATGTTCACGACGCATTATGCCATCACCCAGCAGGCCAGGGATGATGCCGGATTCAGCAGAGCTGTGTTCCAGTTGACACGTCCATGAACTCCTACCCATGTCCGGTGGCACTGCTTGGGAGTCACCTACAATGGAATGGACATGAGCAAGCAATCGAAGAAAAAAAGACAATTACCTGTTTCGTAACTGGTGTTCTTCGAGATGTTGCTCATGTCCATTTTATGACCCGCCCTCCTTCCCCACTATCAGAGTTTCCCGCAAGAAGGAACTGAGGGTGGAGGAAGCCAGCAGTGCCCCTTATACTGTGCCATATAGGCGCCACTCCAGAGGGCGCCAGAGCCGGTCTCCTATGGATATCGCTGAGGGAAAAACTTCCGGCACCACTGCATGTGGCGAGCACACACACTTTCAATGGAATGGACATGAGCAACACATCTTGAAGAACACCAGTTACGAAACAGGTAACTGTCTTTTCCATATTTCAGACATACTGTGATTCACCTCAGTGATTCACCAATACCTTACAATCACATTAGGCCAAGAGCATTACAAGTATGAAGTACTCCCTTTTGGCCTCTCATTGGCCCCCAGAGTATTCTCTAAGGTCCTCTCTGTAATGGCAGCCTACTTACGTTCCCAGGCCATTGTGATCTACCTTTACCTGGATGATTGTCTCCTCAGGACACCATCCTTCGCTGAAGCTGAATGAGTTACCGATACGATTTTGGATTTACTCAGAAGTCTGGGTCTACAAATCAACATAAAAAAGTCGACATTAACTGGTACAGAGACTAGAATTCATAGGAGCCAATCTCCACTCTGCCCGAGTGAGCGTGCTCCTTCCAGAACACAGATTCCTCTGTCTCTCCATGCCTATAGACAGTGCAAACCAGCCCTTAAATATCAACCAGACACTGCCGCCTTCTTCTGGGGCACATGGCTGCAGGCACATTTGTGATAGCTCATGCCAGACTTCACATGAGATGCCTCCAGTCATGGTTTAGCTTGGTTTACAGACCAAACAAAGACAACCTAGACAAAGCACTATCTCTGCCCACCAAGATCAAACAATCCTTGAATTGGTGCAGCAAACGTCTGCACGGGAATCCCGTTTGCACAGACTCCCTCATTACTACTTCTCACCACTGACACATCACTCATAAGATGGGGCGCACATCTCAACGACCTCACTGTACAGGGCAAATGGTCACCCTCCAAGGTGTGTCTTCACATCAACCTCCTTGAACTCAGAGTGGTCAGGAACGCAGGTGCTCACTACCTTCTGATCAGAGGCACACACACAAAGGTCATGACGGATAATATAGCGTCCATGTACTACATAAATTGTCAAGGAGGTACCAGATCACCCTCCCTTTGTGATGAAGCACTAAAGCTATGAAACTGGTGCAGAGGCGTACCAACCAGGAGTGCACAACACAACAGTGGATAGTTTTAACTGCCAATTCCCACATGACCATGAATGGGAAATAGATTGGGTGACACTCCACAACATATTCCGATGATGGGGGATACCAATAATAGACTTGTTCGCCGCCACTTAACAGAAAAAGAAATATCCACAGTACTGGTCCAGAACAGGCATCAGCCAGCACTTCATGGGGGATGCACTCCTCTTCTCATGGGACAAGGGTCTTCTTTATGCCTTTCCCTCATTCCCTCTGTTGCTGAAAGTCCTGTTGAAAATAAAAAGAGAGCAAACGTCATACTGATCACTCCCACCTGACCGAGAAGGATATGATATCCTCACCTGTTACAACTGGCACTGTGTCCATAGATGATTCTTCAACCCACTCCTTACCACCTCTCGCAGAATGATGGACGCTCTCTCCATCCCAACCTGTGGATTTTCTGGCTCAAAGCTTGGCACTTTCATGGTTCCACCACATAGAAACATCCTGCTCTGCGGAGATACAGAAAGTGTTACTTCACAGTAGGAAAGTGACTTCCCATCATATTTACCTACAAAAGTGGACGAGGTTTCAGATGTGATGCCATTCCAGAAGAATTACCCCAAATACTGCCACTCTACCAATAGTCTTAGACTATTTACTGTCTCTTAAGAAATCAGGAGACTCTGTTAGTTCACTAAAGGTACACTTAGCGACAATAGTAACTTTTCACCAACAAATAGAACGGTACTCAGTTTTCTTGCACCCAACTATGAAGAGGTTCCTTAAAAGCATAGCGAACCTCTGTCCCCAACCCAGACATTCTACCCACAATGGGACCTGAATTTAGTATTTAAAGGACTGACGAGACAGCCCTTTGAAACCTGTGGCCACTTGTTCACTAACTCACCTTTCAATGAAGATGGCATTTCTGATTGCTATTAGCTCAGCAAGGAGGATAGGGGAGACAACAGCCCTGATGGTGCATTCTCCCTTTTCAGTGTACTTTCCTGACAAAGTCACACTCAGACCACACCTAAGGTTCACCACCAAAGTGACTTCCCCATTTCACATGAATCAATTCATTTACATCCCAACCTTTTACCCCAAACCACACCAGAATAATAGGGAAGCTGTTCTACATACTCTTGATGTAAGGAGAGCCTTGGCTTTCTATTTGGACAAGACAAAGGCTTTTAGGAAATCTCCTAGGCTCTTCCTTTCCATTGTAGATAGGTCTAAAAGCACAGCAGTTTCAGCTTAGAGACTTTCTAAATAAGTCTCGAACTGTATCACACTCTGTCACTAGATTCACAGTTTAGCATCTCCATCCGCACTCCACATACACTCTACAAGATCGATTTCCTCATCAGTCGCCTTCTTCTAGGGTGTCTGCTTTTAGATCCAGATATCATAGGTTCAGTCCCAGCAGGTGACCTGGCCAAGGGTATCACTACATAAAGATTTCTCCCTTCTCCCTGGAGCATCTAGTTTAGATGATTTCCCTCCCATTTTAAGTGATTTTATTGGAGCTATAGACGTGAGTCCAGGAGGAAAATGAGAAATTACTTGTCCTTAGGGAGTAACTAATAGCTTTTTTCCATGTTTTGTCAATTCCTGGGTCCACGATCCATTGATGACACTGAATATATTGCTGACTCCTCTCCCGACCTCTTCATTGCTCCCCTTGCTTCCAAGATTAGTTGGACAATTATAGGTGTTGCTGTTCAAAATAAATGTTCTTTCAGGGCAACACATATCATGGATGCTGTCCTAGCTGATATCACTATCTTTTTCAAGATGCCATTGCAGACACAATGGCTCCAGACTAAGTTGGAGGACTGCGGATGATGAATGTTTGTTTTACTCAAGAAATGGATTAGTTCATTTGGGATAATAACTTCTAAAATTGTCATGTCTTTGGATCCATTATTCTCACCCCTTACTTTCACCTAGAAGGTATCTGGATTGATTTCTGGTAGGCCAGAAGGTCACCATTTGTATTCCTGTAGTTCAGCCTTCACTGCTTAAAGTAAACAATCACTCATATAAAATCATAGAAATGTAGGGCTGGAAGGGACCTTGAGAATTCATCAAGTCCAGCCTTTTGCACTGTTCTTAAAAACCTCTAATGATGGGGATAGTAATAGTCTTTATCCACAGGGCTGTTTTCTATTGCAAAGTATTCCTTGTCTGGCTCCCCATTTTTTGGTCATGGAGATAGAAAATATTCCAGATATATCTAATCTTTCTTATTTCTTGGGATGGAGGGTGGGATTGGCATTTTTTGTACTGAGCATTGTTAGCAGTATCTTAAAATCTTTCCTCTGACTGGGCCTAATCTCACATAGCCTGATAATGATGACATTAAAGATTTTTCCGTTTGTTTCTTTGCACTTTCAAGCACTTAGGGTTGGATTTTTATCTTTAGACAAAGTGGATTCATGGTTCTTCCACCCCAATCTGACACTGAAGTCTCAAATTAGGTTAGAAGATGTCTTCGCATGTGCAGCCTCCTAATCCATGGAGGTTCATAGAATCATAGAATATCAGGGTTGGAAAGGACCTCAGGAGGTCATCTAGTCCAACCCTCTGCTCAAAGCAGGACCGATCCCTGACTAAATCATCCCAGCCAGGGCTTTGTCAAGCCTGACCTTAAAAACTTCTAGGGAAGGATGAATGCACTACAAGGTGGGTAGAAAGCTGGCTAGATTGTCGGGCTCAACGGGTAGTGATCAATGGCTCCATGTCTAGTTGGCAGCCGGTATCAAGTGGAGTGCCCCAAGGGTCGGTCCTGGGGCTGGTTTTGTTCAATATCTTCATAAATGATCTGGAGGATGGTGTGGATTGCACTCTCAGCAAATTTGCGGATGATACTAAACTGGGAGGAGTGGTAGATACGCTGGAGGGGAGGGATAGGATACAGAAGGACCTAGACAAATTGGAGGATTGGGCCAAAAGAAATCTGATGAGGTTCAATAAGGATAAGTGCAGGGTCCTGCACTTAGGACGGAAGAACCCAATGCACAGCTACAGACTAGGGACCGAATGGCTAGGCAGCAGTTCTGCGGAAAAGGACCTAGGGGTGACAGTGGACGAGAAGCTGGATATGAGTCAGCAGTGTGCCCTTGTTGCCAAGAAGGCCAATGGCATTTTGGGATGTATAAGTAGGGGCATAGCGAGCAGATCGAGGGACGTGATCGTTCCCCTCTATTCGACATTGGTGAGGCCTCATCTGGAGTACTGTGTCCAGTTTTGGGCCCCACACTTCAAGAAGGATGTGGATAAATTGGAGAGAGTCCAGCGAAGGGCAACAAAAATGTTTAGGGGTCTGGAACACATGAGTTATGAGGAGAGGCTGAGGGAGCTGGGATTGTTTAGCCTGCAGAAGAGAAGAATGAGGGGGGATTTGATAGCTGTTTTCAACTACCTGAAAGGGGGTTCCAAAGAGGATGAAACACTGGAATGCGTTACCTAGGGAGGTGGTAGAATCTCCTTCCTTAGAGGTTTTTAAGGTCAGGCTTGACAAAGCCCTGGCTGGGATGATTTAACTGGGAATTGGTCCTGCTTTGAGCAGGGGGTTGGACTAGATGACCTTCTGGGGTCCCTTCCAACCCTTATATTCTATGATTCTATGATTCTATAAGGAGATCCCACCACCTCCCTAGGTAACGCATTCCAGTGTTTCACCACCCTCATAGTGAACAGGTTTTTCCTAATATCCAATCTAAACCTCCCCCACTGCAACTTGAGACCATTACTCCTTGTTCTGTCATCTGCTACCACAGAGAACAGTCTAGAGCCATCCTCTTTGGACCCCCCTTTCAGGTACTTGAAAGCAGCTATCAAATCCCCCCTCATTCTTCTCTTCTGCAGGCTAAACATCCCCAGTTCCCTCAGCCTCTCCTCATAAGTCATGTGTTCCAGTCCCCTAATCATTTTTGTTGCCCTCCGCTGGACTCTTTCCAATTTTTCCACATCCTTCGTGTAGTGTGGGGCCCAAAACTGGACACAGAACTCCAGATGAGGCCTCACCAATGTTGAATGGAGGGGAACGATCACGTCCCTCGATCTGCTTGCAATGCCCCTACTTATACATCCCAAAATGCCATTGGCCTTCTTGGCAACAAGGGCACACTGTTGACTCATATCCAACTTCTCGTCCACTGTAACCTCTAGGTCCTTTTCTGCAGAACTGCTGCCTAGCCATTCGGTCCCTAGTCTGTAGCGGTGCATTGGAGTCTTCCGTCCTAAGTGCAGGACTCTGCACTTGTCCTTGTTGAAACTCATCAGATTTCTTTTGGCCCAATCCTCCAATTTGTCTAGGGCCCTCTGTATCCTATCCCTACCCTCCAGCGTATCTACCACTCCTCCCAGTTTAGTGTCATCTGCAAACTTGCTGAGAGTGCAATCTACACCATCCTCCAGATCATTTATGAAGATATTGAACAAAACCAGCCCCAGGACCGACCCCTGGGGCACTCCACTTGACACTGGCTGCCAACTAGACATGGAGCCATTGATCACTACCCGTTGAGCCCGACAATCCAGGCAGCTTTCTATCCACCTTATAGTCCATTCATCCAGCCCATACTTCTTTAACTTGCTGGAAAGAATACTGTGGGAGACCATGTCAAAAGCTTTGCTAAAGTCAAGGAACAACACGTCCACTGCTTTCCCTTCATCCACAGAACCAGTTATCTCGTCATAGAAGGCAATTAGATTAGTCAGGCATGACTTGTCCTTGGTGAATCCATGCTGACTGTTCCTGATCACGTTCCTCTCCTCTAAGTGCTTCAGAATTGCTTCCTTCAGAACCTGCTCCATGATTTTTCCAGGGACTGAGGTGAGGCTGACTGGCCTGTAGTTTCCAGGATCCTCTTCTTTCCCTTTTTTAAAGATGGGCACTATATTAGCCTTTTTCTAGTCATCTGGGACCTCCCCCGATCGCCATGAGTTTTCAAAGATAATGGCCAATGGCTCTGCAATCACATCCGCCAACTCCTTAAGCACTCTCGGATGCAGCGCATCCAGCCCCATGGACTTGTGCTCGTCCAGCTTTTCTAAATAGTCCCAAACCACTTCTTTCTCCACAGAGAGCTGGTCACCTTCTCCCCATGCTGTGCTGCTCAGTGCAGTAGTCTGGGAGCTGACCTTGTTCGTGAAGACAGAGGCAAAAAAAGCATTGAGTACATTAGCTTTTTCCACATCCTCTGTCACTAGGTTGCCTCCCTCATTCAGTAAGGGGCCCACGCTTTCCTTGACTTTCTTCTTGTTGCTAACATACCTGAAGAAACCCTTCTTGTTACTCTTAACATCTCTTGCTAGCTGCAACTCCAAGTGTGATTTGGCCTTCCTGATTTCACTCCTGCAAGCCCAAGCAATATTTTTATACTCATCGCTGGTCATTTGTCCAATCTTCCACTCTTTGTAAGCTTCTTTTTTGTATTGAAGAGCAGCAAGGATTTCACTGTTAAGCTAAGCTGGTCGCCTGCCATATTTACTATTCTTTCTACACATCGGGATGGTTTGTCCCTGTAACCTCAATAAGGATTCTTTAAAATACAGCCAGCTCTCCTGGACTCCTTTCCCCCTCATGTTATTCTCCCAGGGGATCTTGCCCATCAGTTGTCTGAGGGAGTCAAAGTCTGCTTTTCTGAAGTCCAGGATCCGTATTCTGCTGCTCTCTTTTCTTCCTGTGTTAGGATCCTGAACTCGACCATTTCATGGTCACTGCCTCCTAGATTCCCATCCACTTTTGCTTCCCCAACTAATTCTTCCTGGTTTGTGAGCAGCAGGTCAAGAAGAGCTCTGCTCCTAGTTGGTTCCTCCAGCACTTGCACCAGGAAATTGTCCCCTACATTTTCCAAAAATGTTGGATGTGCGGTCTCTGCTAGTCTTTTTCTTTTTCACTTCTTTGTATAGTCTAGTCTAGTTCTCAGTTACAGATGGAAGATTTTTTTATTTGCAATTTGATGTTTATATGGGCTCTCAAATAGGTAAACTCTGAAATTCTGGGGTAATCTCCCCCTCATATGATGGTGACTCTTTAAAATCCACTGCCTCCTCTTTTAAATCCTTTTATTCTTGGTCCTCTGCTTCAATTCCTGTCCGGATGTAGCTGTGGCTTCAAGAATCACAGATAGTGTGTTCCATTTAATAAGCCTAATATGTTTTTTCTGAAATCAAGTTGCTAACATGTTCAATTTTGCCTTACACTTGGAGAAAGTGGAAATGGCTAACATAAAAATAATAAAAAAATGAGCATATACTAATGAGGGAATAAGTAAAATGATTAAGCTATTTTTAAAAAAAATTAATGACTGTGACTTAAGTTTTTCTGAAATAGACAACAGTTCTTTAAGATTATCCGTCACTGACAATCCCAAGAGATTGTGTTACAAACCTAAATATTTTAAATATGACCACTTACCCCTAAATATATGCGGGGTGGCGGGTGTTTTGTTTTCATGCTCTATAATATAGTAAAATCCTCCCAAACAAGGGCTATAAATATCAGGAGCTGAGCTGGGTGAGCAATTCACATGTGAACATGTACATGAAATAAGCATGCACGTGCACAATACTCTATTCCTCCTCCTCCTTTGTGCCTCTGGTTTGTGAGCAAGCAGGAAATAGAAACTGATGCGAATCTTGTTCTCTACATACTTCAGAGCACAGGAGTCTAATCAAGTTCAGTTCTGTGCTTCGCTGATTGAAATGGAGCCAAAAGAAAGAGTGCTCTTCTCACATGCCCACTAATGGTCCAACCAAAACCTGCATCTTTAGTTTGTGTGTTGCTGTTGATTTTGTAGATATGGTAGCTTTTTCTGTATCAAGGAATATATTTTAAAAGGGTGATGGAGGGTAAAATTTTTCAAGATGTGACAACTTTGACAACTATCCCTTAAAAAATATCTAAAGAAAGTATTGGAGGGCTTGAGTTTTGGTAATAGGATGATGAGACTTTCATCATTAATGTTGGGTCAAATCCAATCCATGTCAAATGGTACTGTACTTTTCTCTGCAATTTAATCAAAGGTTCCTAGGATTGAATGGGCATGGATACTGAACTATATTCACTCCTACACATGGTCCTGCCAAGACACCAGTGAAGCATGTTGGCAGGGAGTCAGGGAAGCTTACATTGCCACTACTAGGGCGTCAGTCCAACACCTTCGAGTGCTTGAACATGTTTATTCCAGTGTAGGCATGTGCATGCCTTGAGCACAGTCGCCAGAAATTTTTCCTCTAGTGGTATCTGTTGGGTCAGCTCTGTCGCCCTCCAGTGCCATGCACTCATAGTGCCACTCTAAAGGACCCTGCTGACCCTGCACCTCCTCAGTCCCTTCTTACCACCCATGATGATCTCTGGAACTGCTCTCTTTGCTTCGGCAAACTTTCCCAGTGGTTTTCACTGTTTTTTGTGGTGTATGTAGTTAAAATAGTTATAGTTAGTCAGTTTTAGTCTATAAGGGCAGACCTTTTCTCCTTCAGTTGGCGAAGTTCATCCACTCCCTGGTCATGGGGCATGCCTCAGTCACCAGGCTTCAAGCCCTGTGCCTCCTGTGGCAAGTCAAAGCCCTTGAGAAACCAGCAGTTGAGATGTCTCAAGTGCTTGGCAGAGATTGACTGAAAGGACCAGTGCCAGATCTGTAAAGACTTCAAACCTTTCACAGAAAAAGGATCGAGAGGCGAGATTGAATGTTCCTTCTTATGGAGGCAGCTCTGAGATCCACTTCGGAACCAAGTTGCTTGGACTTGGCACTGAGTAACTCGGTGTTCATGCGGAGTGCTCCTACCACTGTGCGAGAATCTTGGCACCATTCCCCATCCCTGTTTCCTAAAAAGAAGCACAAGAGGCAGCTGGCTGAGAGGGTTCAATCCCTGTCACTGAAGTCGGCCAGGCATGGGGACTGGGATAGAGTGAGAACTGTGTCAGGCCACTCTTCTACCTCGGCACCGCAACAGCTGGCCCTGCTGACTCTGGCTCCAGAGGTTCCATCTTCAGGCAGGCAGTGTAGTACCAGTATGTTTACGAGGCCGTCAACTCTGGAGGCGTTCACAGCAGCCAGGGACCTGTTCTTGTTGCCAGTGCCTATATCTCCAGCAGTGCAGGAGTTGGCACCACCGGTACAGTCAGACAGGGAACCATCTTCCAGCCTCTTCCCAGTATCAGGACCAGCGCAGACTTCACCATCACAGCACTGATCTCCGGCAACAATGGGGTCCACAGCTCCCTGGTCACCTTGCCCAGACCCTATGTCTTCAGAGTCAGAAGTGGGGTCACACTCCTCTCACCCTCGCAGCCACCCACGCTACTCCCCAAGGCACTTCTACCCCACCATACCAAACACAGGGGTACCACCGAGTGCTTGCCCCTCTCATTCTTCGGTGCCAGTGCCAATGCAATGGCCCTTTTGGAACCCATACAGGTCCCCGTCCGTCCCGTCCCCCCGCACAGGGTCCTTTCTCAAGGCACTCCTATTTGGTGGCTTCCATAGAGCACCACCAATGCCTCGATGGGAGACTCCCCATCTGGACTCCAGTACCGAGCTTCAAGAAGAGGGCCCGCGAGTTCCAGACAATATGGAAGAAGGGGTGGAGGGTCCTCAACCAATGCTGGCTTCCTCCTCCTCCTCCCTGAATGAGACAGTATTGGCAGCTGGCGTGTCTTCTCCCCAAGATGACCACAAGGCTCTCCAGGATTTGTTAAAGCAGGTGGCCTTGAATTTGGACATCCAGGTAGAGGTGGTCACAGAGTCCTCTTATAGCCTGCTGGACATCTTGACAGCGGAGGGCCCCTCAAGGGTGGCCCTGCCACTCAATGAGGCTATCATGGACCTTGTTACAGTTCTGTGGCAGACCCACTGCTTCCCTTCCCCCTATGTCAAAACATAGGAAGCAGAAATATTATTTGCGAGTCCAAATTTGCAAGTTCTTATACTTGTATCCCCCTCCACGGTCCCCTGTAGTATCGTCCACCAATTAAAGAGATCACCAAGGGCAATTGGAGGCACTGTCTAAGACAAAAGACTCCAAAAAGTTGGACTTATTTGTCAGAAAGATCTACTTTACTGGAGGGATGCAACTGAAAATAGCAAACCAGCAGGCACTGCTGGGTCACTATGACTTTAATATGTGGGGTGTCATACACAAGTTTAAAGATCTGTTCCCTTAAGAAGCTAGCCAGGTGTTCTCCTCGCTGGTTAACAAAGGGAAAACCATAGCGAGGGCCTCCTTGCAGGCAGCCCTGAATGCAACTGATTCCGTGGCCAGATCCATGGTCTCGATGGTAACCATGCAAAGGAGCTCTTGGTTACAGTTTTCCAGTCTTCCTCAAGACGTCCAGCAAGCCCTCCAGGATCTCCCCTTTGAAGGATCCTCGCTCTTCTCTGAGCAGACCAATGCTTTGCCCCACTGGCCTGTCAAGACCCGTAGAGGAGAAGGAGCAGGAGGTTTGAGCGTAGGCCTCCTCCACCAGCTTCCGCCTCGGGGCTGACGTGCTGCTCCCAGGCACTCAGGGAGCTTGAAGCTCTCCTTTTGATGGGATGCTCGAGGTTGCCATCCCACTCCCTGTTATATTGAATCCAGTTGTCCCTCTGTTTTTGGAACCCCTGTCCCAATTTATCAATGCCTGGGCCCCTATCACTCGGACCTCTGGGTGCTGAGCATGGTGGAAGTAGAATACACTCTCCAGTTTCTTTCTACCCACCCTTCCCATTCCCCTCCCCATCCCTCTTCAGGGACCCTTCTCATGAGCAATTCTTGGTCCAAGAAGTCCAATCCCTCCTTTGGATGGGAGCTGTGGAAGAGGTTCAGCAAAACTTGAGAGGAAAGGGGGGGTTCTACTCCCATTATTTCCTAATTCTGAAAGCCAAGGGTGGTCTCAGACCTACTATAAACCTGCACCGCCTCAACAACTACCTCAAGAATCTAAAGTTCTGCATGATCTCTCTGGCCTCCATCATTCCCTGTCTGGATCCTAGGGATTGGTCTCGATGGTAACCATGCGCATGTCTTCACCAAAGGCATGGCGGTGGTAACGGCCTTCCTGAGGAGACAGGGAGTGCACGTCTTCCCATATCTCAACAACTGGTTAGTCAAAGGCCAGTCCAGGGCTCAGGTGGAATGTAGAATCCACCTCATCCAGTCAACTTTCCAGGCATTAGACCTGCTAATAAACATGCAAAAGTTTATCCTCGTCCCAGTGCAGAGGATACAGTTCATTGGAGCAGTACTCAGTTCCACTCAGGCCAGAGCCTTCCTCCCAGGAGACTCATTTCATGCGATCACAATCCTGATAAGGTCCCTCAAGGCCCACCCACTTACAACAGTGTGGAGCTGTCTGAGACTCCTGGGCCTCATGCAACATGTGAGGCTACGCGTCAGACCTCTTCAGGCGTGGCTGGCCACAGTGTTCTCACCCATCTGTCACCATCTGGACTCGATTCTCTCCATACATCTTCAGGTCCTCATTTCCCAGGATTAGTGGCTGGACCATCACACGATTTGTGAGAGAGTACCCTTTTCGCGGCCCCAACCTTCAATGTCGGTGGTTTTGGACACATTGGTGCTGGGCTGGGGAGCCCACTTAGCGCCTCTCAGGACTCAAGGCCTTTAGTCTCCAGAAGAACGCTCTCTCATTATCCTTCCTGTCTCACATTGTGAACAAAGACATAATGGCTGTCCGGGACAATATGACTGCCATGTTTTACATCAAGAGACTGGGTGGGGCACGTTCTTTCCTGCTGTCCCAGGAAGCAGTTAATCTGTGGGAGTTCTGCATAGCACATTCAATCCATCTCAAGGCTTCTCCCTCCTGGGAGTGCAGAACCAACTGGCATTTCACCTTAGCCGGTCTTTCTCCATTCACCACAAGTAGTCCCTTTGGACAGATATCACAAGGGACATTTTCCAACAGTGGGGGATTCCCCAGAGAGATCTGTTTGCTACCCAAATCAACAGGAAATGCCACCAGTTCTGTTCCCTGTGAGGCCACAGCCCAGGGTCTCTCACAGATGCTTTCTTGCTACTGTGGACAGATCACCTGTATTACGTGTTTCCTTCTATCCCACTAGTTCACAAGGTTCTGATGAAGATCAAGCAGGACTAGGTCATTCTCATAGCCCCAGCAATGCCCAGGTAACATTGGTTCGCCACCCTGTTAGGCCTCTCAGTGGAGGGCCCTGCTCCTGTTTCCTTTATATCCAGACCTGATCTCCAAGGACCATGATCTCCAAGAACCTCTGATGAGGTTCAATAAGGATAAGTGCAGGGTCCTGCACTTAGGACAGAGGAACCCAATGCACAGCTACAGACTAGGGACCGAATGGCTAGGCAGCAGTTCTGCGGAAAAGGACCTAGGGGTGACAGTGGACAAGAAGCTGGATATGAGTCAGCAGTGTGCCCTTGTTGCCAAGAAGGCCAATGGCATTTTGGGATGTATAAGTAGGGGCATAATGAGCAGATCGAGGGACGTGATCGTTCCCCTCTATCCGACATTGGTGAGGCCTCATCTGGAGTACTTTGTCCAGTTTTGAGCCCCACGCTACAAGAAGGATGTGGATAAATTGGAGAGAGTCCAGCGAAGGGCAACAAAAATGATTAGGGGTCTGGAACACATGACTTATGAGGAGAGGCTGAGGGAACTGGGATTGTTTAGTCTGCAGAAGAGAAGAATGAGGGGGGATTTGATAGCTGCTTTCAACTACCTGAGAGGTGGTTCCAGAGAGGATGGTTCTAGACTATTCTCAGTGGTAGAAGAGGACAGGACAAGGAGTAATGGTCTCAAGTTGCAGTGGGGGAGGTTTAGGTTGGATATTAGGAAAAACTTTTTCACTAGGAGGGTGGTGAAACACTGGAATGCATTACCTAGGGAGGTGATAGAATCTCCTTCCTTAGAAGTTTTTAAGGTCAGGCTTAACAAAGCCCTGGCTGGGATGATTTAATTGGGGATTGGTCCTGCTTTGAGCAGGGGGTTGGACTAGATGACCTCCTGAGGTCCCTTCCAACCCTGATATTCTATGATTCTATGGTCGGTTGCTCCATCCGAACCTCAGCTCTCTTCATCTGATGGCCTGGAAGCTCCATGGCTGAATCCTGAAGAGCAGGTTTGCTTGGAGCAGGTTCATCAGGTCCTGCTAGTTAGTGGGAAGCCCTCCACCAGGGCTACTTACTTTGCAAAATGGAAGCAGTTCTTCATCTGGTTTTCCCAGCATGGAATTCTACCCTTGAGTTCTTCATTGCAAGTTATATTGGAGTACCTGTTGCATCTGAAACAGCAAGGCTTGGCTATTTCTTCTGTCAAGGTCCACCTTGCATGATATCAGTCTCCCATCCCCCAGTCAACAGGCAGTCTGTCTTCTTTCATGTGGTAGTTATCCATTTCCTTAAAGACCTAGAGAGGTTATACCCTCAGGTTAAAGATCCCATTCTTCCCTGAGACCTAAACTCGCCTTATCAAAGCTTATGGGTCTTGGGTCACCTGCTTGAGCTGCTGGTGACATACTCATTAACTCACCTCTGCTGGAAGGTGGCCTTTTTAGTGGCCATCACTTCAGCCAGAAAGGTTTCAGAGATGTGTGGCTCACGTCAGAACCCCCATACACAGTTTTCTTCAAGGATAAGGTACAATTGTGTCCACTCCCTGCTTTTCTCCCAAAAGGGTTTTCGCACTTCCATTGCAGTCAAGCAATGTTCCTTCCAGTTTTCTTCCCAAAACCACATGAGAATAGGGAGGAGCAACAGCTACACTCTCTAGATGTTAGAAGGGCCCTAATGTTCTATATAGAATGGACTATGTTGTTTCATAGATCTACCCATCTGTTCATAGTGGTAGCAGAGAGGATCAAGGGATTCCCTATCTCCACTCAGAGAATCTCGTCCTGGATCATATCATGCATTTGCATGTGTTGTAAGTAGGTAGGAGTTCCGTCTCCAGCTAACCTGACTGCTCATTCCACAAGATCACAGGCCTGCTGAGCCACTTTCCTAGTGCAAATCCCTATTCAGGACATCTGCAGTGCGGCAACCTGGTCATCAGTGTATACGTTCTCAGCACACTATGCCATCACTAAGATTAAGATTTTGTCACAGGTATTTTTAGTAAAAGTCATGGATAGGTCTGACTGCAAAACCAGCAACAAACACAAATTCATGTAAGCTCACGACCTGTCCGTGACTTTTAGTAAAAATAGCCGGGGAGGGTGACTAATAGTGAGAGCCACATTGGGGGCTGACCACCAGCCGTTGCTCCGGCCTTGCTGCTGCTCCTGCGGTGGGGGGCTGACTGAGCCCGGATCGTGGCTCCAGCCCCAGGGGCCGCTGCTCTTGTACCAATGGCTGAGCCCCAGCCCCAGGGGCTACTGCTCCTGCAGTGTGGGCTGATCGCCAGCTACTACTCTGGCCCCAGCACTGCTCTTGGATGGGAGCTGACGGCTGCTCTAGTCCCGCCACTGCGGCAGGCTGAGTCAACCGAAGAAGTCCTGTTAAAGTCAAGTAATCCGTGATCTCTGTGACAGCCATCACCCAACAGGCTGTCAGCATGTCCATGAACTCTGAGCCTCTCTCCTTGTAACGGGGTCATGACTCACCACCACTGGCACCTCCGGCTGGTTGCTCCAGGAATTAGCTCTTGTCAGCTGCGGAGCACTCTCTGCGTGTGGTGTCTCGCCTGTTGTCTGCTCTGCTGATTTGGGAATCGCCTTGCTCCCTGCTCGGCGGTGTCTGCTTCAGGACATTGCCCTCTGGCAGTGCCCACTACTCCATTCTCACCCCCTTCCAGGGGGTGGGGGGTAACAACAGTCCTTCGGCTTGCACCTGCCTCAGTGGCCAAGCACAACCCCAAAGTCTAGCCCCTCACCTCAGGGCAAGTTGCAGTCTGTCTCGGCCAGACTCCTCTGTGGGCAGGTGCAGGGGAAGGGGGGGACCCAGGCCCATCCGCTACTTTAGGTCCCAACCCAGTGACTCTTTACCAGCAGCCTCTCTCTCCCCTCCTTCGCTCCCTTCTTGTCCATCTATCTTCCCTGGGCCACTCCCCCTTTGGCCCTGTGCACCTTCTCTACCTTTTTTTAGCAGGGGCTGCAGCCTGGCATGGAGCTCTCCTCTGCTCCCCTGAGACTGCCCAACACTGCTCTGTCCAAGGTGCTACGTCCTTAGCTCAGGAGCCAGTCCTCCTCCCTTGCTAGTCAGGGAGAGACTGCCCTCTCCTTTGCTAGGCAGCCCTTATTTAGGGCCCAGCCCAGCCCTGATAGGCTGCCTCTTCCTTTGCCCTGATTGTCTCTCCACAGGCCTTTGCTGATTGGAGGCTGGTCTGCGCAGCCTCTCTGGCCTGTTCCAGCCCTTTTTCCTATGGAGTGGGGCAGCCGCCACACTACACTCATATACAACTGCTTGCAAGTCACTTACATTGGAATGGACGTGTGCAAGCACTCGAAAAAGAAAAAACAGTTACTAACCTTCCGTAACTGTTGTTCTTCGAGATGTGTTTCACATGTCTATTCCAAGACCCACCCTCCTTCCTCTCTTAACGTAGTTAGCTGGAAAGAAGGAACTGAGGGGGTGCAGGGTTGGCAAGCCCTTTCTACTGGTGCTATGAGTGTGCAACACCAGAGGGTGCCAGAGCCGACCCAGCAGTTACCACAGGGGAAAAATTTCCGGCAACTAGGCTTGGGCCACACACACACCTACATTGGAATGGACATGTGCAATCCATCTCAAAGAACAACAGTTACAGAAGGTTAGTAACCATTTTTTTTCAATAGCACTATATTCACCCAGAATTTTAAAATATGTATGTCATTTAAAAAAAATAAGTCTCAAAGAATTTTTTTTCTTTCTTGAAATAGGAGATAATAAAAATATATATTTTTAAATGTCATTGAGTAGTAGGTACAAGCTTTTGGAGTCAAAGTTAGAGTCTACGTTAAAGAAGTCTCTAGAAATAAAAGAAGAAAAAATTGCGGCTTTGGAAGCTCGTTTAGAAGAGTCAACAAATTTAAACCAGCAGCTGCGCCAGGAACTTAAAACAGTAAGGAAAAAATGACATGACCATTTTTTTCCTCAGATTATAAAATTCTTGAACACCATTCTTATTTTCCAATTTTATTTGCAGTTTATAATGACATTCTTACAAAATTAAGTGCACTTGACAAAATAATTCACTTCTCTCTCAAAATACTTAAGCTTCAGAAGTAGTGCATTCTATATTACAAGACACAGGAAAGCTTGTCTGTAATTTTCTGAGCACTAAATTTTCAAAAACTCATGTTACATAAGAATTCAGATCTTTGTTCAGTAAAAATATTAGAATGGTGATTCATGATGGAGGTCTTGAATTTTTCGACAAGACTTGGTGTGTGTGAGGAACAGTGTTTAAAAAACAAATTATTTACTGAGTTTAGACCTTAAGACAACAGTTTTATGTCTTCAGCATTGCTAATTCTTGTGAATTTATCTCAAGAGCTACAGTTTTTACAGTACTTTCTGTTCAATGTCATGTACAGTGGTTTACAGTTGAAGAATTATGGGTGAACAATTGTTGCAATTGAAACTAGAGGCTGCATTTCCTTGACTTACTGATTAGTCCAGTGTCTCAGCTGCTTGCTCTGCACTTTTGTGCATGTACAGAATCCTGCAGAGTCCAACAAGGCAAGGAAAGCAGCAGGAGTCAGACTAGAGACACCAGCCAGTGGCAACTCCAAGACACGACCAATTCCCACAGGAAAGATGGTGATTAAAGAGGGTCACTTTGAGGAGGGGTATCCCTGTTCCCACCCATCTTCAGCTTGCATTTTTCTCCACATTGCTGCTGAAATAGTGTATATAGGTGATAGTGGGGAAGAGGACAGGAAGCAGTGCTCATTGAGGTAGGAGAAAATGCCAGAGAAGGGAGCCAAAAACAATACAATGCCCAGTGGAGAGGCAGAGGATGATGATTGGGGAAGGCCAGAAGTACTCAATGGAGAGGTGGTGGGAAACAGAATAGGGACCTGACAATAGTACCCAGAAACTGTCTGGAAGGGAAAGTGCATTTATTGGGGAGAGTTCAGAGAACCTTTGCCTCCATCAGTCAGGAAAAAGAAGAGGGGAGACCCTCTCAATTTCTGTTGCATTTTGTCTGTGTTTTCATCCAAAAATCCATACACAAGGGAGAGCAGAGGGTGATCTCTAAGACTTTATAAAAGAAATCCCAAAAGCAAACCAAAAAGGAATATTGATATTTTTACAGAAAGCATGATTTTCAAGCCAATCTCATGACTTCTTTTGGCTTGGATCATAATTTTTGAACTCACAGAGTTGGCAGGACTGTGTCTTGCAGATAAGAGTTAAAATAAGTGATAAGACAGGTTGTAACTAGGAGTTACATCATGGGCCAAGTCACAGAGCTTTGATTGTGGGTAAAAGAGAAAAATGCAGTTGAACTCAGGGCTTGATTTGGGGTACAAAGGATCCTCACTTCCCAAGAAATCTAGAATTTAGTGATAAAACTTTAAACATTTGGAATGGGATGGTCATCTATGAAATTTACCCATCTAGATTTTTACACTTGTATAATTAATTTGAAGTACAATTGAGTGCACAAAAGATACATATGTCAAACACGCTCTTCTGGCAGTTTCATGTTTTATATTTATATAGTATGTGTAAACTCCCACAGTTAAATTCACAATTATAAATATTGAAAATATTCATTGAGTTTCTTGTCCTGTGCAAATTACATTCACACATAGTTAAACAAAGAGTTTGGAGGTTATATTTTCAATTTTTGTAATTGTCTTAATTGATTTTAGGTGAAAAAAAACTATGAAGCCCTGAAGCAAAGACAAGAGGAGGAAAGGATGGTACAGAATTCTCCTCCAAGAACTGGTGAAGAAACCCAGTCTGTCAATAAATGGGAAAAGGAAAATCAGGAAACTACTAGAGAGCTATTGAAGGTTAAAGATAGATTAATAGAAGTAGAAAGAAATGTAAGTTGTTTTAATTTTACTTGTTTAATGTGACGTGAGAGTGAGGTGGCCAAAGTAAACACGTGAGTTAACAAACGTGGGTTTTCTAGCTCAGCCAGTAGAGGCTCATGCTTTTACTCCCAGGAGTGTCACATTACAAGTGATGGCCCCTGTGGAGATTTAATCGGGATAGACCCCTGACACTTAGGATGAACTTCCATGGCCAGGGTGAATGTGTAATCCACACTTACACAGTATGACTCTGTCCTTCTCTAGGGGTTGAACCACATAGCGCTTTATGGGTCTCCTACAGTCTTTGCATTGTCAGATCTGAATCTTTTAGCTCAAATAGCAGAGGCTTATAGTTTTAGAACCAGAGGTTCAAGGTTCAGTCTCTGCTGCTAATGACACATCTATGGGTGTCACATACAAACAGGGATTTGAGTGTAAGACAGTAATTGTACTAGCGCCATTTGAACGTCTAGTTTGGGGCCAGTTTTGAAAATGTGCCCTCCCTCCATCCCTGTATGAATATCTCAGGTTAGTGTGGCCACTACATTCATAAGCAAAAAACAGATAAATTAATAACAGTGGAAGCTGTATCTCACAATTGCTTCTCTCTTGTGATTTTAATGGAAACCCATAACTTCGTCTTACTTGTATTTAAAATAAATAATCTTCTTTTTAGGTAAACTAACCTAAAATATAAACAATGTCCTCTTGATATGCATGATTCTTCTATCTTTAACCTTTTTTTCTTTTTTAAGAATGCTACCCTGCAGGCAGAGAAACAAGCACTGAAAACTCAACTAAAGCAACTCGAGACCCAGAACAATAATCTACAAGCTCAGATTCTATCACTTCAGAGACAGACTGTTTCTTTACAGGAGCAAAATACAACCTTACAAACTCAGAATGCCAACCTGCAGGTTACATTTTATATTTTGCTTTTATCATCCGATTCAAAATAAAGGTAGATTTTTTTCAAGTCAGAGCTTTGCTATAAACTGTTTGGCACTAGCAATCACAATTTCAGTTGACATGGAAATCAAAGCACCTTGCACCATTTCTAGTTTGCACTAATAACAGTCAGTCATAAATTGCTACAACAAGATATTAACATCATACATTTATCATATTTAAAACCCTTGGAATTTATGCACAGGAACTAAGTGTACTTTGTCAGCCTCCTTCCACACCCTTTCTTTTACGTTCTTAACTTCTGACTTCTGGTGATGTAAGCAGTTAAAGCACCCTGAGAACTAATATTAGGTGAGATACTCTTTAATATTTTCTTAAATGAGTTAGAAGTAATGAAGTGTAAATTGACACATAATACCAAAAGAGGAAAGATTGTGAACACACTGAATGAAAATGTAGAGAAGTGGGCCAAAATTAATAGGAGATTTAATTCAGATAAGTGCAATGTAATTTGCTCAGAAAAAAATAAAGCCATATGCTTTGGTCCTGGGAGCTATGAAAACAAAATTAACATTCACAAAGATACCTTAAGGAAATCAAAGCTAAATTGCCATCCCTCTCAGGCTACCTATGTTTTCAAATACAGTTTCTCCAATAAATGAATTCCTCTTGCAAATGGATCTTATGTTTTTTAGGGCTCCAAGGATCAAACAGCTTTAGGGAGTACATACAAAGCTCTCAATTAACAAGATATTGTGAACAAATTGCTACCATTCTTAGAAAGGCCACTGCAGTTCTAATATCCCTCCAGACCCCCAGAAAGAAAAAGAATCTGAACAGAAGGGAAAAGGAATTTAATAACTAGGAAAAGTTCCTATTTGGTTTCACATTGAAACCATGTATCCTTTTCCATATCGTCTTGCAGGATATCATAAAAGATGACTGGGAGTTCACAGCTACATTGAAGAGTCTAGGAAAATAGGCCAAAAAGGACCACAACATACATCAGTTGAAATCTGACGTAGTTTCATTGCAGTGGCAGATTTGGCTTTATCCTCCTTGGTTGAAGGACACTCCCAGTGAATTGGATTTCTTCCATAAAGTCACCTGGACATAAGAATTAGACTTCTCCCTCCACAGGAATTATGAAGCTACATCAGCCACCATGAAAGCCTCAGCAGTTTCTGTTTGTTTTGCCTGGCCAATCCTGGTATAGATAGATTCTCTTGTAGACATTACACTCAGAACTAAGAAAGGATACAACCTAAGGGCCTCTCTCTGGAAAATCTCCCATGTGGCTGCCTTTGTTTTGGATCATCACTTGAAACCTTCATCCCTTGTTCTTAGTTAGAGCAATGGGATACCATGCACTCTCTTACAGGCACATGAAGTTCCATGGATCTCAACTAAACAACTTACAGTGGCTTCAAAATACTTACTGCCCAGAGGCAACCTCTTTAGAGAATCTATGGGAAAATAGGTGAATCATCAGAAATGACCAAGAGAGCCTTGACCCCTGCTATTATACATTACAGAAAGTAAAAGCCTTATTTTAAGCCTAACCAATCATTTCTGGTATTTTACACTAACAAACACAGCATATAGAGACAGCAGTTACACAAGAAGATATAATTAAACCAGAAAAGGCTGAAACAAGTTAATTCTCAGATCAGCTCTCAGCCTCCTCAGAACACACTGAATGACTTCCTTCCTATCCCTAGTCCAAAATGAACAGCAAATTGGTATCAGACTCCTTTAATTTGTGAATTGATGACTGCTGTTGACTTTGAACAAATAAGTTCTGGGCATAGTCCAGAGAAGATATACAATAGTAGTATTAGAAGCAGCATTTCCCCTCCTTGGATGACCTGATCAGGGTTCTATCCAGAGAGAAAGCAGAAGCAAATTACCTGAAATCCAAGCAGCTTCTGGAACATTATAGTTAGATAAAGAGAAGAAAAAATGTAATATCCCCAGTACATTTTCATCATTCTTTTGGTTATGAAGATAAACCCAATGAGGCACAAGGAGATCATCTCCAGAGAATAACAGAAAAAGATTAAGCGGTCTATAAAGGAAGTAAAAGTTGCTGAAGAAATGTCATTTTCTGCCCTACTAAACATGTTGGGATTGTTAGTATCTTCAATAAACAATCTGCAGTGTGCCAGGATACATACGAGAGCTCTCCAGCTCTGTTATCTTTTCCACATCCCATCCTACTCCAGCGTGTTGTGAAAATCAAAGTCATATGGATTGTATCTATCTCCTTCAGTTGGCTGATGAAAAAGGATTTAGCCTCAAAGAGGCAGTCAGCAAATGAGTTGGAACAGTAATTACAACAGACATCAGTCTAGGAGGTTGAAACTAGGAGGGTGCTTTCAGAAACTGACAATTCCGGGATCATGTCTGCAGAAGAGAGAGAGCATAGCATTGACTGGCTAGAGCTCAGAGTAGTCAGTTATGGTCTCAAAGCATTGACCCTCTCTTTAGGCAGTAGACATATGTTGGTTATGACCATACCATTTAAGAAAAAAGCTCTGCTCATGTTGACTTGAGAAGAACAAAACTTCTTGTTGCTGTGCATCGTGTACCTCAAGGGAAACTGAAAATGATAGATTGGCTCTGCAAACAAACATTAACTCAAGTGGAATAGAGTCCACACTCAGAAATATTCTCATCCCTGGTCCGTTTATTTGGCAGATCAGTGATGGACCTGTTTTCTTCCAGAAACAAGAAGGCATCTTGCTATTTCTGTAGGTGACTGAATCCAGAGGCTGAAACAACATAAACATTCAGAACTGGCCAAGTTCTTGTCTCTATGCCTTCTCCTTTTCTGCAGCCCAGTGTCTCCCATAATTCTGATATAGGCTCTTGCCCTCCAGTGTGCGGTTTCTGGTTCAAAGCTACAGCACAGCCTATGCTATCCATGCCTCCTTCTCGTGCTTGCTGCCAGATCTTCTGACTCCACGGCAGCGGTCAAGTGGTGGTTTGCTTCACTCCCATGCTTTTTTTTAAAAAAAAATTATTTTTAGCCATTTTTCAGGCAGTTAAAGCCTTTTTATTTGCTTTCAAACCTTCTCACCACTTCCTGGTTCAGGTTCTGAGCAGTGTGGTGGCAACAACCATATGAAATCTCCGCTGCGGTGCCTTCCTGCCAAGCTGCTGTGCCCCCTTTGAGGCCTGGCAGAACAACCGTTCAAGCACTGGGCAAAATCCAAAAGGTGCTCCGTATATGAGATACGTTTCTCAGGCTCAGCATAAGGTAAAAATTGCCAAGCCTGCATGCAGCTGACCATATTTCTGCTAGGACACAGGGCTCTGAGTCAGACAAGTTGGAGCCTCTCTACCCACCCCCCGAAGTAGCTGCAACTATACAGAAAAACCTGACCAAGAGACACAGAGTAGGCTCTGAGGACTAGGAGAACTTCATCCAAATGAAATGACTCAGGGTACGTCCAGGGCAACAAAGGACCATAAAGATGAGAGCTTTCTGGGCTACTGGTTCCCCCCACAAGTCCTGAAGTGGGTCTTAGATTCCCTGTGGAGAGAAGCAGGAGAACTACACAGCTCTTTCCTCGCACTGTGAATCAGGCAATTCTCATGATACTCTGGGGTAAATCCTCCCAAAATGGCAAAAGCAAATGTGTCCTTTGCAAGGCAGTGATTATTATTGTTAATGAACAAGTGAGGTGAAAAGCAGGAGTTAAACGTCTTCTCCTATGCCTTCTCCCCCTTAGGGAGTGTTTATCTTCACAGAATCTCTCTCTCAGTGCTCTGTACCATACTTACCACCCCTTCCCCAACTTGCAGCATGTCTGGGCATGATGAGAAGCCTGTGCCTCCTGTGCAGCCTTGCCTCAGGCTGCAGCCTAATGGAAATTGTGCCAGTGTGGATTTCAGCCCAAGGACTATCGATGTGCCAGGGAAAGGGGCTAAAATTTGAGACAGCAGCTGACAGTCTGTCTCTCTATCCCTCCCCTGCTCCACAGGCTGGCTGCACATCAAAGTCTAGAGCACTTCAGGCAGTCTGTGGCCAGAACAGAGGCTCTTGAGAAATCCACTCCCCATGAAGCTGCACCTTCTTGGGATTACAGAGGGGTAAGTGAGAAATCCCTTCCCATGTTCAAAATGATCTTGATTTCCTGAGTAAAGCTCCAAATGGTTCTAGGTTCCTTGTACAGCACTTACTTGGGTGCTCACCAGCCGGGGGGAGCAGGCAGGGCACTTTCAGGCTCATGAGGACAACTCTCAACTATTTGCACATTTGAGGTATGTGTACCAGTACCCCTCCTCTGTTGTCTGGTTCCCCAGACCAAGATGAATAGTATATTACCCTCTCCCCATCGTAAACATCCATGGAAGAAGTACCACACCTACCAAACAAACCCCACACCAACAATTTACATAGCTTTTTTAAGACAGGATGTCAGTGAGTGGGCTGTAAGGAATGTATAAATATTAATAACCTATCTTTCCTTCCAAACATAATTACGACACATTTTCCCATTGATGCCTCCTTTGAGGGCATCATTACATCCAAATAAGGTCAACTGATTAAACCGAATGTTAAACTAAAATGTTTATATCTATTTAGTCTATCTAATCTATCTATAAAACAAAGAAATTTCACAAAGTTTGGGAGCCTAAGGTTAGTGCAGCCAGAGTTCTACCAGTGAAAGATAGTCACACCTTCAGACCCCATAGACCATAAGAGTGATGATACACTACTCAGCAATTTCAAAGCCTCATCTATAGCTGTTCAGACCAAAAGCTTTTCATATCTTTAGTAGAAAGCTTACTTTGTTGTAAACAAGTGGCTCAACTTCTGGGGTATGATCCTTGATTCAAATGAGATGTCTTGGGTCCTGTCTTGGTAAAGCCCTTGATGTGATTTGTGATAAGCAATGGATTCTAATTTGGTGGCTACAAGGATGTCATGTTACATCCATGAATAGTCATTGTTCATCCTAAACTGATACTTTGTGCATCCAACCTTACAGGTGAAGAATTAGTGGGAAAAACATTAGAGAAATTAGTAACTGAGACTGAAGAGAGGCCTCAGCCCTGACTGTCAAAGTCTACAGCAATCCAGGTTCCTACTAATACAGGATACCCAAGAAAGGAGTCTGATACCTTGGCAAGGGGAAAATATCTGGAGCAGAAGTTTCTAAGGAAACCTAGATTAATTTTCCTTCAAACCAACAAAATTCTGAGCATAACAAAGACTCTTCCTTTTGATCCATCTTCTGCGCCTACAGTCTTAGGTGGTTGGTAGTGGTCACAGCAAGGCACAGTGGACCCTGGATTGCTTCCAAGTGCCTGACTTTGCAATAACACCAAGAAAAGCTCCCTGATTCCCTCAGCAAACATAGTTCACTGGGACTGGAGACAGACACTTCAGTGATGAAGATGAACCCATTGCTAGACAGATTCCAGAAGATCCAGTATCTGATATCCATGCTGAACAAATGCTGGAGGCCAAAAGCCTCTGTTCTGTCTAGCCACTGGGCCTTTTTGTCTCGCACATATGGGTCTCCCCATAGGTGAGGTCGCATATCAGGTGTCTCCGGTCTTTCTTCTGAGAGAATGGGACCATTGCCTGGAGCGAATGTAAGACCAGTTACTGGTTCCCGGTCAGGTACTAGCTTTCCTAAGATGATGGCTGGCCATAGAGAATGTCTTTAGGCGTCTTCCAATATGCCTTCCCGGTTTGCAGGTTCTCACAACAGACACTTTTCTGAGGGATGGGGAGCACTTCTGGGAGCCAGAATGACATAATGAATCTGGAGTTCTGGGAAAAAGAGCCTCAGCATCAAGCTCTTGAAGCTCACAGCTGTCAAACTAGCTCTACTGAGATTCCAGAGCTACCTGGAGGGCAAGAACGTCTTGTTCCAACCAGACAACACGACCACAGCTACATACATAAACAATCAAGGGGGAACAAGGAGTGTAGCACTACATGCAGAAGTGATGGAATGGGCAGACAAAACTCTCTGTTCTCTAAAGACAATACACGTAAAAGGAGAGCTGAACCAAAAGGCAGACTGAGAGCACTAAAGACTTATATCAGGCTTACAGAATCCACAAGGAGATTGGGCTTCCTGTTCATTTCCTTTGATCTTGAGCTGCTTAGGGCATCCAAACTATCTCTTACTAGATTAATTAGATTTACAGCTTTGAGGCAAACAAGCCATCTGGGGCGCACCTGTTCCAGAAGGAATCAAGGCACATTTACAAGGCCCATTGCAACCTCATGGGCCCAGAAAGCATGTGCTTCCACCACAGATATCTCTAGGGCAGCCACATTGCCGTCGGCCAACACCTCTATCAAGCATTATAAGGTGGACTTTCTGTCTCTACAGAGCACTCCTTGGACAGGAAGGTGCTGCAAGTGGTGGTCCAGACATAACCTTGCCATTTGAGCAGTTCAAAAAAGTGTGTCTTTCCTGTTTTTTATGTTCACTTTGTATCTCTCCCTTCTCCTGTTCACTGCTTGCCATATGAATCAGAATTGAGGGAGATGCTGGGCTGCAGAATGGAAAATTTCGAAGCTGATCATTTCCTTTCTGCTAGCAGTGTCTCCCACAGTTCTACCCAACCTGTATGGCTTCACCACTACAGGTCAGCATTTTATTTGGATAGTTGCTTCTTATGTAGTGGCCTGTTGTACATGGTTAATTGGTTGGTGCTGAAATTATTGTTACTAATCATTGTCTAGGAGTTTTTTTCACAGCTTGGAATGACTCATCAGGCAGCAAGCAGGCAAAGGGCTGTGCTGTAGCTTTAAACCACCTCCAGAAACTTCACACAGGAGAGGAATAGCCCATACATATCAGAATTGTGGGGATGCTGTTAGTAGAATGAAAATTATTGGGTACGAAATTTTCTATTTTGCAAATCCCAAGGACTATACAGAAAAAGGGTTGGGGGGAGGGGGAAGAAACAATGGTAATATTGATAGCCCCTTATAGGTGAAGGAGTACATGATGGTTCTCTGACCTGCTCAATCTAGCTTGTATACTTACTCTGCAGACTTACTCTGCAAAATATACTTACTCTGCAGACAAGTTATTGTCTCTGGGACCAACTCTGTATCCAGATCCGAACGGACAGAACCTAGCTGCTTGGATTTTGAAGGAAAGTATCTTAGAAAAAAGGTAACACAGGCAACAAATAAGACATACTCCAAAACTTGGCTAAGATTCAGGTATTGCTGCAGATGTCAAGCTGTCCCCCCTACATGAGCAGAAGTTAAACATATCTTAGAATTTCTCCAAGAAAGCCTCAATATGGGCTTCAAAGCCATCACTCTTTAAGGCCAAATATCCATATTAGCAAGTATTCTGTATTTGAAAGAAGAAAAATGTCTGTATATCTGAACATCAGATGCTTCTATGGGAAAGACTTTCTGATATGTTCTTCATACTGTCACAATCTAGCCCTTGCTGTACTAACTGCACCCTTTGGAACCTAGGAAGGAATTGTTAAATTCCATTTAAAACATGGGTGGCTGATTCATCTACCACAGAAGTCCCCTCAAAAGGATCTCAGTACTGTGTGTTCCTTTTGGACAGAGCAGGCCTTTGAATGTTAAGTTGGTTCTTCCTCAAATTAATTTCCATCTTCAATACATATCAAGAAATAGTCCTTCTGTGCTTCTACCCGAAGCCTTCCCACCCACGGGAGAGTTCTAATTCACACTTGATGTTTGCCATTACTTCAGGATATATACTAAGTGTACTAAACCCCTTATGAAGTCCAGGGATTAAACTGAGTATTTCAGAGGCATACAAAATTAAAGAGTCTTACACCTCTGTCAAACCTCAGGGCCCACGCCTTAAGGGCAATGATGCAATGGTGACTTTATGGGTAGAAAAATTGTATGCCTCCATGGGAAGATCTTCAAGGCAGCCACTTGTTCTTCAGTGCATCCTGTCTCCAAATTTTATAAATTGGACATCCATTCATCAGCTGCCATTATTTTTGGCAGAAGGGCGCTCTGCAGTGTAGTTTCTCAGTAAAAGAGAATGAACACAGTTTCACTTAGGTGCTATTGATTTAACTTTATTTCCATTTCCCCACTCTAGATGGACACTGTTGATTGAAATCCCATTGTAATGGATCTCTGGAATACAATGAAGAATAGAAAAAACATGCATGCTTACCTGAAAATTTCCTTTCTTCAAGTAATAGTCACAGTTCTGGCTCACCTGTTCAAAGGATTTCTAGTGATCAGATAGTGATAAACATTGGTATCCAAAACATTTTTTAATAGACCTGTCAACCTCACTGCTTAAAAGTCAGAAAGAATCTTTCTTCAGGAAAGCATTTAAGAAGAGGCATGAAGTTAAGCACACAATTAAATGCTTTCCTGAATAGAAATGAACTTAACCATATGCTTAAATGCTTTCCTGAATTGTGGCCATAATGACTTACCTAAGGATGTACCACTTGAAACTAAAATATACCATTTAAATTAAGTATCAGGTAAAATTATTACCCTTAACGTGCGTTAGATAATAGGATAACTTGGCTAATGAAGTTGTTGAAGTCACTGAAGTATTCATAAGTATATTAGATTTAAAAAAACATTTAATTAATTTTGAGGCCAGTCCTTCACTAGGGGGAGTTAGACTAGATTAAAGGACCTAAAGTCCTTTGTTACCTTAATAACTATAGTATGCTAATCCCCACTTTCATTGTTGATGATACTAAATTAAATGGAGTTTCCTTTATTTCTGATAACATTGTTTACAACTGCAGGTTGAAAATTCTACCCTTAATTCTCAAAGTACATCTCTTATGAATCAGAATGCACAACTGCTGATCCAACAGTCTGCCTTGGAAAATGAAAATGAATCTATACTCAAGGAACTAGAGGATCTGAAATCATTGTATGATTCACTGGTCAAAGATCATGAAAAACTGGAACATCTTCATGAACGTCAAGCTTCCGAATATGAATCTCTAATTGCCAAACATGGAAGCCTCAAGTCTGCACACAAAAATCTTGAGGTGGAACATAAGGACTTAGAAGATAGGTAAGCATAAATATGTAAGATGGATCTTGTGAGTAACATTAAAAATCTGCATTTCATAATAATACAAGAACATTGTTGTATAAATTAGGTTGAATAAAATGAATGTTTCTTAATCTGTCATTTAGATCTTAACTCCTTGAATAAATTTCTCCTTGTTCAAAATTGAAATTACATCCTTAGCTATTTTTATTAGTTCTAGAGGATATAATCAACATTTTTATATAATCTTGTTTACAGGTACAATCAGTTACTGAAACAAAAAGTGCAATTAGAGGAGTTGGAAAAAGTGCTCAAAGTAGAACAAGAGAAAATGTTGCAGCAAAGCAAAAAACATGAAACTGTAGCAGCAGAATACAAAAAACTTCGTGTCGAAAATGATAGGTAAATAAAAAATCTGATACTTTATTTAGATTTAAATATATTATTAAATGAAAAAGCCAACATTTGTACGGTATTAAGGCTGAGGTTTTAAACTTGATAAAAGTCAAGAAATTCAAACTTGCATTTCCCACAGCAACCATAATTTAAGTTAATTTGCTCATGTGTAATATTTTGTATTATTGCATATAGTATATGCCTTTGTATATAAAGTATATTATTGCATATGGTATGTCTCCTCTGCATGGGCCTGTAGTCCAAGTCACAGTCTAACCCTGTGAAATGAGGGGCTTTTTAATGATTTCCTCCCCAACTTAGTTGTTGTACAACCCTGGTAGAGCTCCCCCTAGTTGGATGCACATCAGTCTGCAGTGTTTTGAGCTGTACAAACTGGGTCTGTGTACCCTGAAGCTTCCCTTGATCTGAGTAGGTTTTAGGACTACACTTCCTATGCACAGACTGACTTTTACCTCTTCATGGAAATGAAGCCTCACTACCCAGTTTTCATAGGCTCCCTGGACCAGTACTGACCCACTTAGCCTCCCCAGTAACTTAAGCACACTCTTTCCAGAGCAACAACTTTAGAGGTGCTCTGAATTTACAATTCACCTCTTTGAGGACATGTGATAGTTATAAGCAAATAGACACACAGACTTTATGGGGTTCCTAAACACAATTGTTCTTTACTTTAGCTAGTACAAGAAATGTTCAGATCTATCCAAAATAATAAAAATACATACACGTTTCCCTGCCTCATTTTACTCATCACTCTTGAGCCTTCTTTGGGCTTAGGTCAGACTCCTGTAAAGAGTGAAGGATCCCACCTACTACACATGGCTTCTACTCCAAATAATGGAATGTCTCGCTCTCCTGTGCATCCAGTTTCCTTCTTTTTTTGGTCTGGTTCCACAGTTAAACAGGATCTAGTGTACTACTGTAAACCTCTGCTGTGCTTTTATTGTCCTTTACTTGAGACCAGATTTGGATCCTAACTATGGTTACTTGATCTAAAAACAAAGTTTCACTTAAATCTTTTCCTTTTTAAACTTTCAGCAGCCGTGTGTTTTTCCCAAGCATAGAGTTAAAATATTAAAGGTATTTCATTTTGAAAAGAAAATACTTGCCCACAGTTTGAGTTCTATAATAATATAATTTCCCAGAAATCAATCACTCTTCCTATCTCTTAATGAGAATAGAATTTTCAGAGAGTAGACTATCTTGATCTAACCAGACTGGTGACTAGAGGCTATTAATTAGTTCATATATTCTTCCAAAGAATGTGTGTCACTCATGTTACAAATAGCATAGAATTATGGAAGTTACATGCTTTAAACAAAATTCTGGTTAAAATATGTATTATCTTTTTATCTATATATATTCTTATATGACATCTTTTAATTACAGGCTAAATCATACATACAGTCAACTTTTGAGAGAGAATGAAGTTCTTCAAACTGACCATAAGAATTTGAAAAGCTTATTGAACAATTCCAAACTAGAACAAACACGATTAGAAGCTGAATTTTCTAAACTGAAAGAACAGTACCAACAACTGGATATTACATCTACAAAACTGAATAATCAGTGTGAGGTAAGTTAAAGTTTTTTAATCTCTTCTGTTAATACTTCAATTACTATAGCATTGTAAATTCAGATAATATTATGCAATTTTCTAGATTCTATTAATGTATCTGCTTTTATAGGTAATCGGACAGTTCTAATATAACTGTTAAGAAGAAAAATGAACCTCCCTGCTTTCTGAATGCTTGCTCATGTCCATTCCACGTTAGGTGTGTGCACGCTGCGTGCACCGTTGCTGGAGATTTTTCCCTCAGTGGTATCCATCAGGCGAGCTGTAGTGCCCTGTGTTGCCGCGTGCTTATGCCACCAGCCCTGCACGCTCTCAGTTCCTTCTTAGCACCAGTGAAGGGTGCTGGAACAACGCCTCTTGCTTCAGCAAGGCACTTCTCAATGGTTTTCTTCTCTGTACCTTAGTTTATTAGTCTTAGTGTAGTTGTAGTGGCAGAGTTGTGTCTTTTGCCATCCCCTTGAAGATCTGCCCAAATTAGACCAAGCCATAAGCCTCTGAAAAATCATTGCTATGAAGAATTTACAATCTAATGCAATTACAGTGTCATAAAAACTGATTCATGAACCATAAAGCAGTGAACAAGATCTTTCTCAAGTGGGATGCTAAGATCTTTATCACAAATTTTAGAGAAAGATATCTGTGATCTTTTTCAGAAGGAAAAAAAAACATATTTGTTTATCAAACACCAAAGGTGTGCATACCCTCCTGAGCTTTTAATTTAAATATCTGAAAGCAATCCATGTCAGTGGACAGGTTCTTGTTTCAACAGAAATAAAATAACCATACATTTGCTGCCTTCTACTGTTATAGAAACTTCCAGGTAAATTAGGAAGGACAAAGTTAGGCTTTGTCTACACTACAGAGTTTTGTCAACACAAGTTTTGCTGACGATCAGAAACCAGTATAATTACATCTCTTGTGCATCTTCACACAGCACTCCTTCTGTCGGCAGAGCACATCCACACTTGGTGCTGTAGCATTGACAGAGAGAGCAGTCTGGGTAGCTATCACATTGTGCTACTCTCCACCTTCTGCAGCTAGGAGTTGTGGGAAGGCAGCATGGATTGCAGTGCATCATGGGTGCAGGCTCAACATCCCATTATGCCGTTTTTTCTGTCCCAACATTCCCTGGGCTTTCAAGTGAGTTTCATGCCATTTTTCAATGGCCCCTGCTTACTGTATAGCCGCCATCTCTGTCTGAAAGGATGGATCCTGAACTGCTGTCTACTGTTGAAAGGCACCTGATTTGCTGTGTGCCATGGAAAGAAACAACAGCAGATTATTTTTGGCATTCACGGAGCAGCTGCACACGGTGGACCGTTGCTTTTGGGCTCAGGAAACAAGCACTGAGTGGTGGGATTGCATCATTATGCAGATCTGGGATGACGACCAGTGGCTCCAAAACTTTTGGATGCAGAAACCCACCTTCCTGGAACTGTGTGTGGAGCTCACCTTAGCACTGAAGCACAAGGACAACAAAATGAGAGCTGCCCTCTCGGTGGAGCATTGCGTGGTGATCACTTGTGGAAACTGGCAACTCCAGACTGCTACTGGTCAGTCACAGTCGTGAATCAGTTTGGAATCGGGAAGTCCACCATTGGGGCTGCATTAATGCAAGCTTGTAGGGCCATTAATCACATCCTGCTATGAAGTGCTGTGAATCTTGGTAATGTGTATGAAATAGTGGATGGCTTTGTGGCAATGGGATTCCCTAACTGCAGCGGGGTGATAGATAGCTCACATATCCCAATTTTGGCCCCAGACCATCTTGCGATGGAGTACATCAATAGAAAGGGATACTTCTCTATGGTATTTCAGGCGCTTGTGGATCACTGTGGCATTTCATTGACATGAACAAAGGGTGTTCTGGGAAGGTGCATGACACATGTATCTTCAGGAGCACTGGCCTATACAGAAAGCTGCAAGCAGTGACTTTCTTTCCAGACCAGAAGATTCAAATGGGGGATGTTGAAATACCCAAAGTGATCCTGGGGAGACCCAGTGTACCCCTTACTCTCATGGCTCATGTAGCCTTACACAGGAAACCTTGACATCAGCAAGGAGTGCTTGAACAATAGGCTGAGCAGGTCCAGAATAACCATTGAATGTGCCCTTGGCAGATTAAAAGCATGCTGGGAGAGCTGTGCACTCCAAAATATTTGTGAGGCTAAGGGTGAAAAGTTTCTCCCAGGATGGAGTACAGAGGCAGATCGCCTGGCAGCTGATTTTGAGGAGCCAGATACCTGGACTATTGGAAAGGTACAATGGGGGGCTATTCGAATCAGGGAGGCTTTGAGGCAATATTTGACAATGAGATCCAGTAAAGTGTCATTCTATACAGCACTCTGCCATGCTTTGTTAACTTGCCACCTTGCATGAACATTTTGATAATTCCTGACCATGATTTGTACTCAGCAAATGATCAGATTGCCACTGTGATTCCAGCAGCAACCACCGTGTGTAGGAGACAAATAAAGATTAGTTATTTTTCAGAGAGTATGTTTTCATTAAATACCAATTAGCAACACACACAAAAGGCTTGGTGGGAAGGGAGATAACAATGAAGGACAGTATAGGCTCTTATAGCTGTGTGTAAGTCCAGCTATCATTTTGGAAGCTGTCAGAAGGGGTGGAGTGAACGGGGTACCAAGATAAGCCGGAAAGTTGCAAGGAATGTGTGGGAGGAGTTTGGGGAGGGCATGGAAAGTAGTTCTGTATCGGCTGCATGGGGGGGCTGAGCACACAAGAATGCTGCCTACAGCATGATTAGGGACTTCAACATCTCCGTTTGCTCCTCCATCACTTTTATCATCCGCTCCTGGCCCATTAAAGTTCACTCCTGGCTCTCCTTTTTGTGTCTTTTTTTATAATTTTCTTTTAACATCTCTCTCCATGCCCTGCATTCTTGTTTTTCAGCCTCTGAGGATTGGAGAACCTCTTGAAACATGTTGTCCTTGCTCCTTCTTGGTTGTTTCCTTATCTGGCTGAGGCACCCCAGCAATGTGTAAGGGGTTCCCCTGAAGCAGAAGCACAAGAAAAAATAAACAAAAGCATGATAGTGCATGCACAGCATCGAATCATTATAGTAAAATGCACCTCTTTTTAAATACAAATCAGTTTCTCACTGTCCCTTGGCAAGCACACAGCTCGGCAAACACCCTAAACATGGTGAGTTCAGCCAAGGGGTGCCACTCAAGATGAGGCAAAGGATCTCAATGTTTTTTTAAGGGGATCACTGCAGGTGACTAGGGACAATACTTTAAATTCTGCCACCATTTTCCACAGGTGGGGGTCACTGAAGCTGATATATCACTCCTGAGGGTAAGCATCTCATGCATGCGTGTGGCTTCAGACCAGGTCCCATTGCTGCTTGCTTGTATGCCACTTTGGTCCCTGCACAAAAGGTTGTGATTGACGGGGAAAGTTTCCTACAACGTGGAAAGGAATAGAGCAGCTCTGCCAAGGAACCTTTGGCATAGGATTGGCGAGTACCTCCAAGAAAGTTTCCTAAAGTTCTCTGTGGAAGATTCTTGTGAAATCTCAGTGTGCATTAACACACTGTTCCACCGCACTGCTTAGCTGCACAGAGAATGTGAAGCACATGCAAACACAGCTAGTCTTGTACATTTCTACCCCTTCATCCACTTCTAGAATATACAAAGCAAAGGACAGCTCTACCTCATATAACCGAGCAGCATCAACTCAACAAGATCACTTACCAGAGTTTTCCTGTCCTGCATTATGCACACCAGAGACAGACTGCTGTGACTGGCTAGACTCTTCTGGACTAGAAAAGAGGCCCTTACTCGCCGTGCCACTGGATGACCCTGCTTCATGCTCCACATTGTCCTCCAACTTGACCTCCTCATCCATGACTTCATCCTTGGGGTTGAGTCTGCTGTCCGCTGTCTCTAGCCCTGCGGAAGTATCCACCAGGCTCTTGGCGGTAGAGGTGGGGTCACCGCTGAGGATGAGAGATACGGTTTGACTCCCTTGCCTTCTGGTATGCCTGCATCAGCTCCTTTATCTTCACATAGCACTGATGTGTGTCCCATTCATAGCCCTTATCCAACATGCCACAAGAAATCTGACCACAGATATCAGAGTTCCTTCAGCTGGAGCAGAGCTAGGACTGCACAGCCTCCTCTGTCATTGTGCGACATCTCCTGGAGGCCATTTACAGTGACATAACCAAGCGCAGTGGAACTTAAGAACGCCCATATTGGGTCAGACCAAAGGTCCATCTAGCCCAGTATCCTGTCTTCTGACAGTGGTCAATGCCAGGTGACATAGAGGGAATGAACAGAACAGGTAATCATCAAGTGATCCATTCCCTGTCACTCATTCTGGCAAACAGAGGCTAGAGATACCATCCCTGCCCATCCTGGCTAATAACCATTGATGGACCTATCCTCCATTAATTTATCTAGTTCTTTTTTGAACCCTGTTATAGTCTTGGCCTTCACAACATCCTCTGGCAAAGAGTTCCACAGGTTGGCTGTGCGTTGTGTGAAGAAATGCTTCCTTTTCTTTGTTCTAAACCTGCTGCCTATTAATTTCATTTGGTGACCCCTAGTTCTCGTTGATTTTCCCCCTGTTGTTGATTTCAGTGGGGCTGTCTTCTTTAAAGTTGGACCCAAGGCTTTCTTGATTCCATTGTATATGTTTCTGGTGTTGCCTGCATCAGCTGCTATTTGGATGCTTTCACATAAGTGCAGCCAATAGTCATTGGGACAGCGTCAAGCAGTTTGTTGTACCTTGGTTCTTGCCACTTCTATGTTTGTAAGGTTTTTTCATTTGAGTCTCTCTTGTAGTTCGTTTGGGCTCTATGTTTGACCTCTATAACTGGTGTCAACACACTGGAATATGTGTCAAACCAGTTGTTGGTCTTGTTTTCCTTCTTCCCAAAGACTGACAAAGCTGCATCGTGGATTGTGTTCTTCAGTTGCTCCCATGTCAGCTGGGTGCTTGTGGCACAGTTACTGGTGTCAAGAGATTGTTGTAGTATGTTCTTGTACTGCTGTGACTTTTCTTGGTCCACTATGGCACTGAGGTTAATACAAGGATATCCTTTTACTTTAGATCTATATATCTTCTTTGGTTTAAGTCTGACCTTGCTATATACCAGAGAGTGATCTGTGTCACAATCAGCACTTTGATAACTGTGGGAAATGAGGACGATGTTAAGGTTAGCACACCTTGTAATGGTAAGATCCAGTTGGTGCCAGTGGCCAGATCTGGGATGTTTCCAAGACACTTCTTTGCGACTTTGTCTGGAAGAATAGAGTTTGTTACACAGAGGTCGTAATAGGAACAGAATTCTAGCAGTCTCTGACCGTTTCCATTCATCTTACCAATTCTGTGTTGACCAAGACAGTTTGTCCATGCTTCATGATCTGCTCCCAGCTTCACATTAAACTCCCCTACCAGGAAAACATATTCGTGTTTTGGAATCTTGCTGGTGGTGGTGTTCAACTGGTTGTAGAACTGGTCCTTGATGTCAGAAGACGAGGAGAGTGTTGGGGCATACTCGCTCACAAGGTTGACTGGACCCTCAGATGTGAACAAGCGTAGTGCCAAAATTCTCTCTGATCCATTTGTAGGTGGCTCACTCACCTCCAGAAGTGAGTTCTTAATGGCAAATCCCACTCCATGCTCTCGTGTTTCTTCTGAGCTTTTCCCCTGCCAGAAAAATGTGTAGTCTTTTTCTCTGAGAGATCCGCTTGAGGCTAGCCTTGTTTCTTGGAGGGATGCAATATCCACATTGAGTCATTGATCATGGCAGTTTTACGTACATCGTTAATCTGTTGAAGGTCCTCAGATAATCCAGTTGTCATGGTGCGAACATTCCAGCACCTTGTCTTTAAGGATGTTTTCTTTCTTTTACTTGACTTGCCTGGTGCATTGATTACAGTCCACTTGTCAAGTTATAAAACTCTAAGCTCCAAGCACCCATTGAAGCAGGCAGACTGTGGCAAGACAACACCCTATTGTCTGGGGCCTGCCCAGCTTTATGGCGAGCAGTGGTTGTCTAGTGAGATATGATGATCTCTCCAACCGCTGGAGACAGCCCCTGGTGCTCAACTCTACACCAATCAAGTAAGAGCTTAGCGCAAGTGGTGTTCTCGTCCATCCTCCCCGTGGAAGGAAAAGGCCTGGGTAGGGACCGTCGAATCGTCAAAGTCAACGAATGGCTACGCAGATGGTGTCGGAGAGAAGGCTTTGGATTCTTTGACCATGGGATGGTTTTCCATGAAGGAGGAGTGCTGGGCAGAGACGGGCTCCATCTTACGAAGAGAGGGAAGAGCATCTTTGCCAGCAGGCTGGCTAACCTAGTGAGGAGGGCTTTAAACTAGGTTCACTGGGGGAAGGAGACCAAAGCCCTGAGGTAAGTGGGAAAGCGGGATACCGGGAGGAAGCACAGGCAGGAATGTCTGTGAGGGGAGGGCTCCTGCCTCATACTGGGAATGAGGGGCGATCAACAGGTTATCTCAAGTGCTTATATACGAATGCACAAAGCCTTGGAAACAAGCAGGGAGAACTGGAGGTCCTGGTAATGTCAAGGAACTATGACGTGATTGGAATAACAGAGACTTGGTGGGATAACTCACATGACTGGAGTACTGTCATGGATGGTTATAAACTGTTCAGGAAGGACAGGCAGGGCAGAAAAGGTGGGGGAGTAGCACTGTATGTAAGGGAGCAGTATGACTGCTCAGAGCTCCGGTACGAAACTGTAGAAAAACCTGAGTGTCTCTGGATTACGTTTAGAAGTGTGTGCAACAAGAGTGATGTAGTGGTGGGAGTCTGCTATAGACCACCGGACCAGGGGGATGAGGTAGATGAGGCTTTCTTCCGGCAGCTCACGGAAGCTACTAGATCGCATGCCCTGATTCTCATGGGTGACTTTAATTTTCCTGATATCTGCTGGGAGAGCAATACAGCGGTGCATAGACAATCCAGGAAGTTTTTGGAAAGCGTAGGGGACAATTTCCTGGCGCAAGTGCTAGAGGAGCCAACTAGGGGGGGCGCTTTTCTTGACCTGCTGCTCACAAACCGGGTAGAATTAGTGGGGGAAGCAAAAGTGGATGGGAATCTGGGAGGCAGTGACCATGAGTTGGTTGAGTTCAGGATCCTGACGCAGGGAAGAAAGGTAAGCAGCAGGATACGGACCCTGGACTTCAGGAAAGCAGACTTCGACTCCCTCAGGGAACGGATGGGTAGGATCCCCTGGGGGACTAACTTGAAGAGGAAAGGAGTCCAGGAGAACTGGCTGTATTTCAAGGAATCCCTGTTGAGGTTACAGGGACAAACCATCCCAATGAGTCGAAAGAATAGTAAATATGGCAGGATCTTAAACATAAAAAAGAAGCTTACAAGAAGTGGAAGGTTGGACATATGACCAGGGAAGAGTATAAAAATATTGCTCGGGCATGTAGGAATGAAATCAGGAGGGCCAAATCGCACCTGGAGCTGCAGCTAGCGAGAGATGTCAAGACTAACAAGAAGGGTTTTTTCAGGTATGTTGGCAACAAGAAGAAAGCCAAGGAAAGTGTGGGCCCCTTACTGAATGAGGGAGGCAACCTAGTGACAGAGGATGTGGAAAAAGCTAATGTACTCAATACTTTTTTTGCCTCTGTTTTCACTAACAAGGTCAGCTCCCAGACTGCTGTGCTGGGCATCACAACATGGGGAAGAGATGGCCAGCCCTCTGTGGAGATAGAGGTGGTTAGGGACTATTTAGAAAAGCTGGATGTGCACAAGTCCATGGGGCCGGACGAGTTGCATCCGAGAGTGCTGAAGGAATTGGCGGCTGTGATTGCAGAGCCATTGGCCATTATCTTTGAAAACTCATGGCAATCGGGGGAAGTCCCGGATGACTGGAAAAAGGCTAATGTAGTGCCAATCTTTAAAAAAGGGAAGAAGGAGGATCCTGGGAACTACAGGCCAGTCAGCCTCACCTCAGTCCCTGGAAAAATCATGGAGCAGGTCCTCAAAGAATCAATCCTGAAGCACTTGCATGAGAGGAAAGTGATCAGGAACAGCCAGCATGGATTCACCAAGGGAAGGTGATGCCTGACTAATCTAATCGCCTTTTATGATGAGATTACTGGTTCTGTGGATGAAGGGAAAGCAGTGGATGTATTGTTTCTTGACTTTAGCAAAGCTTTTGACACGGTCTCCCACAGTATTCTTGTCAGCAAGTTAAGGAAGTATGGGCTGGATGAATGCACTATAAGGTGGGTAGAAAGCTGGCTAGATTGTCGGGCTCAACGGGTAGTGATCAATGGCTCCATGTCTAGTTGGCAGCCGGTATCAAGTGGAGTGCCCCAAGGGTCGGTCCTGGGGCCGGTTTTGTTCAATATCTTCATAAATGATCTGGAGGATGGTGTGGATTGCACTCTCAGCAAATTTGCGGATGATACTAAACTGGGAGGAGTCGTAGATACGCTGGAGGGGAGGGATAGGATACAGAAGGACCTAGACAAATTGGAGGATTGGGCCAAAAGAAATCTGATGAGGTTCAATAAGGATAAGTGCAGGGTCCTGCACTTAGGATGGAAGAATCCAATGCACCGCTACAGACTAGGGACCGAATGGCTAGGCAGCAGTTCTGCGGAAAAGGACTAGGGGTGACAGTGGACGAGAAGCTGGATATGAGTCAGCAGTGTGCCCTTGTTGCCAAGAAGGCCAATGGCATTTTGGGATGTATAAGTAGGGGCATAGCGAGCAGATCGAGGGATGTGATCGTTCCCCTCTATTCGACATTGGTGAGGCCTCATCTGGAGTACTGTGTCCAGTTTTGGGCCCCACACTACAAGAAGGATGTGGATAAATTGGAGAGAGTCCAGCGAAGGGCAACAAAAATGATTAGGGGTCTAGAACACATGACTTATGAGGAGAGGCTGAGGGAGCTGGGATTGTTTAGCCTGCAGAAGAGAAGAATGAGGGGGGGATTTGATAGCTGCTTTCAACTACCTGAAAGGGGGTTCCAAAGAGGATGGCTCTAGACTGTTCTCAATGGTAGCAGATGACAGAACGAGGAGTAATGGTCTCAAGTTGCAGGGGGGGAGGTTTAGATTGGATATTAGGAAAAACTTTTTCACTAAGAGGGTGGTGAAACACTGGAATGCGTTACCTAGGGAGGTGGTAGAATCTCCGTCCTTAGAGGTTTTTAAGGTCAGGCTTGACAAAGCCCTGGCTGGGATGATTTAACTGGGAATTGGTCCTGCTTTGAGCAGGGGGTTGGACTAGATGACCTTCAGGGGTCCCTTCCAACCCTGATATTCTATGATTCTATGATTCTGTGAACCATTGACTGCTGCCTCCCAAGTTGTGTCGACACTCAAGGCAAAGCTGGAGTACCTCTCCAGAGTGCGAGCCTGGGCGGATGATATGGAGGCCCTGAGTTGCCCATGCATCAGGACCTCCCTCTTGGCATCACCGGTAAAATCCAGCGGAGAGGAAGAACCAATACTTCTGGTACCCAATCCACTGCAGGAGTTGCCGAAAAGATACTAAAATATTAGTACCTGATCGCCTTTGGGGCTCCACTTCAGATTTTCTATCTGAGTTTAGTCTCATAGCCTTACATTACTCCTGAATTCACCCACAAGGCAGTGGGTTTGATGAGCTGCAGGTAGTACCATCTACTTTCAGTACGGTGTCAGGTATAGCCTGACCTGACTCCTTAAATCATAGAATACCAACTGAAATTTATTAAATATTTTTGGATGTTTTTCTACTTTTTCAAATATATTGATTTCAGTTACAACACAGAATACAAAGTGTACAGTGCTCTTTATATTATTATTTTATTACAAATATTTGCACTGTAAAAATGATAAAAGAAATAGTACTTTTAGTTCACCTCATACAAGTACTGTACTTTAATCTCTTTATCGTGAAAGTGCAACTTACAAATGTAGATTTTTTTTGTTACATACCTGCACTTAAAAACCAAAAAAATGTAAAACTTTAGAGCCTACAGTCCACTCAGTCCTGCTTTTTGTTCAGCCAATCGCTAAGATAAACAAGTTTGTTTACATTTACGGGGGATAATGCTGCCTGCTTCTTATTTATGGTGTCACCAGAAAGTGAGAACAAGCATTCGCATGGCACTTTTGTAGCTGGCGTTGCAAGGTATTTGTGTGCCAGATATGCTAAACTTTCATATGCGCCTTCATGCTTTGGCCACCATTCCAGAGGACATGCTTCCATGCTGATGACACTCGTTAAAAAAATGTGTTAATTAAATTTGTGACTGAACTACTTGGGGGAGAACTGTATGACTTCTGCTCTGTTTTATCCGCATTCTGCCATGTATTTCATGTTATAGCAGTCTCAGATGATGACCCAGCACATGTTGTTCGTTTTAAGAACAGTTTCTCTACATATTTGACAAAACACAAAGGTACCAGTGTGAGATTTCTAAAGATAGCACTCGATCCAGAGTTTAAGAATCTGAAGTGCCTTTCAAAATGTGAAAGGGACAAGGTGTGGACCATGCTTTCAGAAGTCTTAAAAGAGCAACGCTCCGATGCGGAAACTACAGAACCCAAACCACCAAAAAAGAAAATCAGCCTTCTGCTAGTGGCATCTGATTCAGATGTTGAAAATGAACATGCGTTGGTCCACACTGCTTTGTATTGTTATTGAGCAGAACCCGTCATCAGCATGGATGCATGTCCTCTGGAATGGTGGTTGAAGTATGAAGGTATATATGAATCTTTAGCGCATCTGACACGTAATTATCTTGTTTCAGAGTAACAGCCGTGTTAGTCTGTATTCGCAAAAAGAAAAGGAGGACTTGTGGCACCTTAGAGACTAACCAATTTATTTGAGCATGAGCTTTCGTGAGCTACAGCTCACTTCATCAGATGTATACTGTGGAAACTGCAGCAGACTTTATATACACACAGAGAATATGAAACAATACCTCCTCCCACCCCACTGTCCTGCTGGTAATAGCTTATCTAAAGTGATCATCAGGTTGGGCCATTTCCAGCACAAATCCAGGTTTTCTCACCCTCCACCCCCCACACACAAATTCACTCTCCTGCTGGTGATAGCCCATCCAAAGTGACAACTCTTTACACAATGTGCATGATAATCAAGTTGGGCCATTTCCTACACAAATCCAGGTTCTCTCACCCCCTCACCCCCCTCCCAAAAACCACACACACAAACTCACTATCCTGCTGGCAATAGCTCATCCAAAGTGACCATTCTCCCTACAATGTGCATGATAATCAAGGTGGGCCATTTCCAGCACAAATCCAGGTTTTCTCACACACACACCCCCACCCCCATACACACACAAACTCACTCTCCTGCTGGTAATAGCTCATCCAAACTGACCACTCTCCAAGTGGGGAGGTGGAGAGTGGGGGGGTGGAGGGTGAGAAAACCTGGATTTGTGCTGGAAATGGCCCAACCTGATGATCACTTTAGATAAGCTATTACCAGCAGGACAGTGGGGTGGGAGGAGGTATTGTTTCATATTCTCTGTGTGTATATAAAGTCTGCTGCAGTTTCCACGGTATGCATCCGATGAAGTGAGCTGTAGCTCACGAAAGCTCATGCTCAAATAAATTGGTTAGTCTCTAAGGTGCCACAAGTACTCCTTTTCTTTTTGTAATTATCTTGCAATGCTGGCTACAACAGTGCCATGCGAACGCCTGTTCTCACTTTCACATGACATTGTAAATAAGAAGCAGGCAGTATTATCTCCTGCAAATGTGAACAGACTTGCTTGTCGGCACAATTGGCTGAATAAGAAGTAGGACTGAGTGGACTTGTAGACTCTAAAGTTTTACGTTTTTATTTTTGAATCCAGGTGGAGTTTTTTGTACTTAATTCTACATTTGAAAGTTCAACTTTCATGATAAAAAGATTGCAGTACAGTACTTGTATTAGGTGAATTGAAAAATACAATTTATTTTGTTTTTTACAGTGCAAATATTTGTAATCAAAAATAAATATAAAGTGAGCACTGTACACTTTGTATTGTGTGTTGTAATTGAAATCAGTATATTTGAAAATGTAGAAAATATCCAAAAATATGTAAATAAAAGGTATTTTATTATTGTTTAACATTACAATAATTTTTATTTAATTGCTTGACAGCCCTTTTTATGGAGAAAAGAATGAAAGTTGATTGAGCTCAGCTGGAGGAGTTGTTATTGTTGCTATTGTAAAAGTCTGAACCTGTTTCCGAGAAAACAAAACGAGACAAACACACAAAAAGGGAGAGAAAAGAACCACAACTAGAGAAAATGCAACTTCTGTCTTTCATGTTCAGTCACTTGTAACCTCACTGCCGGAAAACACATTCATGGCATTTGGTCTTAATAGCCACTCCGAGATCTGGCAAACTTGTACCAGCATAGGGCTGTTTAGGGCAGGGGTGGGCAAACTTTTCGGCCTGAGGGCCACATTGGCGTATGGAAATTGTATGGCGGGCCATGAATGCTCATGAAATTGGGGGTAGGGGTGCAGGAGGGGATGAGGGCTCCAGCTGGGGTTGCAGCCAGAAATGAGGAGTTCAGAGTGCGGGAGGGGGCTCCAGGTTGGGGGGGTGAGGGCTCTGGGGTGGGGCTGGGGATGAGGGGTTTGGGGTACAGGAGGGGGCTCCAGGCTGGGATGGAGGGATTCTGAGGGTGGGAGGGGGATCAGGAAGGGGGCAGGCTGTTGGGGCACCGGGGGGTGAGGGCTCTGAGGTGGGGCTGGGGATGAGGGGCTTGGGGTACAAGAGGGGGCTCTGGTTCTGGGATTGAGGGGTTTGGAGGCTGGGAGGGGGATCAGGGCTGTGGCAGGAGTTTGGGGGGGTGCTCAGGGGTGCAGGCTCCGGGCGGTACTTACTGCAAGCAGCTCCCAGAAGCATGTCCCCCATCTGGCTCCGAGGCACGGCCAGGTGGCTCTGCGCGCTGCCCAGTCCACAGGCGCCACCCCTGCAGCTCCCATTGGCTGGGAACTGTAGCCAATGGGAGTTGTGAGGGCGGCACCTGTGGGCGGGCCAACAGCAGAGCCGCCTGGCCATGCCTCCGCATACTATGTAGGAGCCGGAGGTGGGTCATGCCGGCTGCTTCCTGGGAGCCGCACAGACCGGGGCAAGCACCTGACCCCAGTCCCCAGCTGGAGCTGAGGGCCAGATTAAATGGTCTGACAGGCCAGATGTGGGCCATGGGCCATAGTTTGCCCACCCCTGGTTTAGGGCATTGCTTTTAGTTGCCTCTCTGGTCACTGGATTACATCAGTGTTGCAAAATACAGTTGTGACCAAATAAAACAGGTTGTTATTAGACAGAAGGAAAAGGTGAGTGATAGGAAAGAGAAGGAATAAAGTGGAGGAGAAAAAGGACCTACTGGGGGGGAATGGATAAGACAGTGTCATATCCCAGGTGGTGATTGGGATTTAGCTGGAGCCAGTAAAGGTGGAGATGGCAATGTCATCTGGATCCCTCTGTCTCTGACCCACTCTGGTCAGGACATCTCTTGGGTTTAGGATGACAAAGGCCCAACAATGACACAATGGATCCTGAGGTCCCAGGAGACAGTAGAGTGGCAGCCATGATGGTGAAGTTGCTCCTTTCCTGTCCACTCATCTCCCAGCCAGCAGTTGCCTCCTGCTAATTTTTTTCCCCCAAGTTTTTTCTTTTTAAAAACCTCAAAAGGGAATGATGAGTGGAATAACCCATCCCCTTGTTATTTTGTTTATTAATTAATCTTATTTCTGACACATCAGTTTTGGTCCATTGATTTCTGGTTCCACATTTCTCTTGTTTACTAGGCATGATTTTAACCCAGTCTTTGAAAGTAGGCCTTTTTTGTGTGGACTAATTTAGTCTTTCTGTCTCCCTTTTTACCTTTTTCCATCAACATTTCTTGTTACAGGTTATTGTGATATTTTATAAACTTTAACTCGCTTCTCACAGTTGAACTCATCATAATTAAGGTGAATTTGGAGGCCCAAATATTACAACACTCTGTTACTCCCTTGTACTGTCACACAAGATAGGCCACAGTTTAGCTTTTTATTACTGCAAGCAAGATGTGACTGGACTGAAATAAACTATCATGGGATATAATTCCTTCTCAGTGTCATTACATCATATTCATTATATCCATGGAGACAAAATTCCACTTCATCTTAGCAGGAATTATTTTAAAGAGTCTATTGGTGATAGTGAGCATGGGATGTATAGAGAAATAAATAGATAGTTAGTCATTCAATTTAATTCCGAATAGAAATTAAGAAATCACCAGGAGATCAGAACATTAAAAAATGCAGGTTTCTGAGAGTCACTGTAAATGTTGGTACTGCAAACTTTTAAATGTAGCTCTCTGAACTTTTTCGGCTGTGTTAACATTGCAAGGTGCTAGACAATTTTCTTGACTAAATATAGGTGATATGTTAGAAAAATGGAACTCTAGTTCAAATTTTAAGATTATAAAATACTTTTCAAATAATTTTTTTCCTGGATTTTGACTTCTCTTTCAGTCCAACATATTTGAGTTTGTGTTTCTTTTCCTGTAAATACCAGAGGCCATTCAGACTTGTCCATGGGCTCTGAAGATGGGTCCTGTCTCCTTCTAGGCATACAGCTAGATTCTCTGTGTGCATAGTATTAATAGAGTGGCAGTTCAGTGTTTTTACCTTTGTTTATTAGCATCCTGGCTTTTAAAACTTATTTAGAGACATCAGTGAGAAAAATCTTTTCCTAGCCAGTGGTTCTCAAACTTTTGTACTAGTGACCCCTTTCACATACCAAGCCTCTGAATGCGACCCCCCCTTATAAATGGAAAAACACTTTTTAATATATTTAACACCATTATAAATGCTGGAGGCAAAGCAGGGTTTGGGGTGGAGTCTGACAGCTCACGACCCCTCAGGGGTCCCGACCTCCAGTTTGAGAACCCCTGTCCTAGCCTATCCTAGTCCCTTGGAAATCAAAATTTCCTGAGGGTTTGTTTCCTGGTGCTCTCAGGAGCTGCAGAAGAGCTATGCCATAGCAGTTCAAAGTCTGTGGACACTTTCTTACCAGGAGAAGGGGCTCAAAAGGCCATGTTGGAGCCTTTCACTCCCTATGCACAGGTCAAGACTTCTCCAAAGAAACCTCAACAAAGAAAGGTCAGTCTTCTTCAATACCATGGACTGAGCACACTGGATCCTCCTCACCAAACAGAGATTCTTCAGTGCTGAATCCAAAAATTCCCCAACCTCCAGTCCAATCCATTTTTTTTTTTTAAAAAGAAGCTCCCTGCATAAGTAGGCAATTGAATCACTAGGTAAGGAGTCTGGCCTGCTTATCTGAATGTCCTTCACAAAAGGAGGATTTGCACTCTTAACATTACCTCTTTAATATTGGAGGATAATGAGTACGGGGGCAAAAAGCTGCCTTCTCCCCCACATCTGCTCCATTTCCCCCATAGCCTCATAAACCTTAAGTCACAGTGAAGCTGTGGGGAGACAAGTCTGTAAGAAAAGGAACAGATCCTCTGTTGATGAAAATCGATCTTCTAAAAGCAAAAATAAAGTAAAAGTAAAAGACAAAAAAACCCATCTCCATAGTAGGGGAACTCTCAGCTTCACAGTATAATCCCTAACTAAAGAATTCGGAAAGGTTCTTGGTCTTAGATATGTTTGACGCTATGAGGAGAGAAAGAAGACAAGCAAGCTAAATCTTCTATCCAAAATCAAGTTGTCTCCCTTCAATTCCTCATTCAAGGACATCATTAGGGAAGAATGGGAAACACCCAACAATAGGAAAGGCTTAGTCATCAAGTCCAGAAATTGTGCATTATAGTACAACCCAGAGATTTCGTCTTCATCTTCTCTATAGTTAATGCAGCAGTGGCATCCCTGGCAAAAGACACCATTTCCTGCTGTGAATGGTTTTTTTCCCCAAAAAGATCCTGCAGAAAGGATAATTGAAACTATCCACCAAAGGAACTTTAAAGCTTCTTCAGCTTCTCTTAGTGTCTGCTTGGCAATAAGCTGTTTCAGGGCCACAGTGTTCTGCTGCAACAACTTAATAATACCCTTAAAACTCATCTCAAAAACAGAGGAAATTTGTTTATTTTTATTTTTGTAACATATATCTTGGTATTCACTGTCAAGAGTTTAGGTCAAAAATAATTTCTTGACTCCTATATTAGTAAGATATTTTTCTATTACAGTTATGATTGCTCTGCTAGTTAAAGTGAATCCAGCCAATTAACAAAATATTAAAATGTTAAAAGAAACATTTCTGAGTTGATTTATTTGATCTTTCTTTGTCTTTTGCCTGAGTTACTGAAGCCTTTGTGTGTCCTGCTTATATTTTCTAGGTAAGCCTGTAAACCAGGCAGCATGCTCAGTTTTATACATTTTGTACATTTATACTGTTTTGTACATTTTTAACAGTTGCTTAGCCAGCTTAAAGGAAATCTGGAGGAAGAAAACAGACATCTACTTGATCAAATTCAGACATTAATGCTACAAAATAGAACATTACTGGAGCAGAATATGGAAAGCAAGGATCTTTTCCACGTTGAACAAAGACAGTACATGTAGGTATACCAAAAATTATGAAACCGCTGTTCAGAAATATGACAACGGCAAGCTTACAAATTTTAAAAAACACCTTCTGATACATTACATAATACTCTCATACCCTATTTTCTTGTATTTTTTCTTCAAACATAACTAAAGTAATTGTATTATATATCAATTGCTGATAATCACAACCAGAAATCTTGATTTTTAAAAACTAAAAAAAAATAAAAATACATGGTTTTTATGGTATGTGGATCTACTGAAAAAAAATATTTATTCCTCCTTCCACTTCAAACAAGCATCCCAGAGTCCTTTACAAATTCTGTTGCTTTTTCCAGCAGAGAACTTTTGCTTCCTTTAGCAGTAAAAAGAAAGTGTTTTAAATACTACTTTATTGTATCCTATATGTGCATGCTATGTTCATAAAGTAAAGCATTACATTATATTAAAGACCGTAAATGGCCCATGAAAGTCTTTAAAATGTATTCATTTAGATATATCTTTGCATCATATTTTCTGTATTTCTCTTTCTTCCTCTTTATTACTTAGAGATCTCTGTTTCTTGGCAATTTTTATGCTGCTCCCTCTTATTCTTAGGTGAAAGAAAGTCTGCTCTCAGATACCTAAAAACACAAAGAAACATGTGACAAAGCCCTGGCTGGGATGATTTAATTGGGGATTGGTCCTGCTTTGAGCAGGGGGTTGGACTAGATGACCTCCTGAGGTCCCTTCCAACTCTGATATTCTATGATTCTATGTAATATTATATAAATATATAAATAACTGCTAAAATAGCAATTTTGATTAATTTCCATTTACAGTGACAAGTTAAATGAATTGAGACGACAAAAGGAGAAATTAGAGGAGAAGATTATGGATCAGTATAAATTTTATGAGCCATCCCCCCCCAGAAGGTACTGCTTGAATATATTTTATGAAAATGAGTATAACCAGAAATTTAAACAAGCTAAGGACCCAGTTGTGCCCCTATTGAAGTTGATGGTAAAATTCCCATTGACTTCCATGGGAGCAGAGCATGCCCACATATTGTAGTTAAACATGCACACAAAATATTTTTTAAATTATGCACTTTATAAAGTAATGAATTATAAATGCAATAATGGATTTAATTTTATTATAACAGAAGAGGCAATTGGATTACTCTAAAAATGAGGAAATTGATAAAATCTAAGAAAGATGTTAACCGCGAGCGTCTGAAGTCTCTGACTCTTATACCTACCCGTTCGGAGTCCAGCGAAGGATTTCTTCAGCTACCCCATCAGGACAGTCAAGATAGTTCCTCGGTGGGCTCAAACTCTCTTGAAGATGGCCAGACACTGGGAACCAAAAAGAGCAGTAGTGAGTAGTTACAAAACAATTTTAGTTTGAAATACTGTTTGGTTAAGTATATTTCCAAGATGTTGTAAAAACTTCAAAACTACTTAAGAAAGAACAAATCAGTTGGAAATCTTTAAATAATGTTAAGAGCTTCCAAGGCCTGTAATCTTTAGGTCAAGGGCAAAACTCCCATTGACTTCAGTGGTACAGCTTCAAATCCCGCCTAGGGTGTATATGGATAGATGCCCTATTTTAGCATTTCAGTAAATGTAATTAAATACATTAAAATGAATTTACAGTATATCAGGGATGCAGAATTAGGTAGGGTTATTGGATCAGAATAATGGCATTTAGCCTGTCAGAACTTCAAATGGAAGGTCAGATGGCACTGTTCCTCTCTCCCTAATCCACCTCCTTCTGCTTTGTTTGTTTTCTCTCATTCCCATGAGACTCCCACTCTCCTCGAGTGTGCCTCTTCATATTGTGTCCATACTAACAACCATTAGCTGCTAAAAGATCGTGTGTCTCGTAAACCTCATGATGATGGGTTTTGGCAACAATATAATAGAGAACAGAAAGAGCTGTGGAGCGATATAAGTAGTTAGAAGGACACAGATCACTACTGATCCTAGAGATAGGCAGAGCTACAGAGAGAAATAACTGATAAGTTCCTGACGTAGGGGGAATTGACGTTTGCCAGACACTAATTGTTACCCTGAATGAGCCACTTTGTCCTAGCTGTTAGGATTCACATAGCCTAGAGTATTTTATGCAACCTTTACTTGTTTCTTTTGTTGTTCATCAATAATTTAAGTCATGAAATTTCCAGTGGCAGGTAATTAGTTTTTTGCCATTACATTCCTTGTTAAACAAGTTGCATTATTGATTAGTTAATACATTTATTACCAGTGAGATATTGATGTTACATATAAAGCATCAATGTACCCTTATATTATAATTCATACCTTTTAAAGTTTAATATCTAAGTGACTTCAGAATATATAAGGTGAAAATTTGGTATTCCAATGTTCATCCCAGGGGAGAATTTCCTTTATTTAAAAAAAAAAATCTCACATGGTGGTTTTTGATTTTGGCTCTTAGTGTGCAAACTTAATAAAAATTTAAAAAACAATAATAAATTCTGTATTATTTCACATACTTTTACGGAAATTAAAGGTAGAGCATGAGAGAATCTGGAAGAGTCTGTCTTTGGATAGGGTGCCAATACATCTAGGGACAATCTTGCTGAAAAGAAGTGCTTGAAATTCCTAGTTTCTTAAAAAGAGTTGGCTATAAAAGGTTATGTGACACTTTGAAAAGAAGCAATTTGAACCTGATGCAGATTAAAATAATTACAACCCTTCCCTTGCTTATATAAATACTGGATATTTTTTATTTTGCTTGCCTTCATTCGTTTTGTCCTCACTACAAGGATTAGTCTCCCCTCAAATGTGGTGCTACCACGAGTTGCTTGTGTATAACAAGAGAGGACCTTAACTAGACTAAATCTTTCATAAATCCATTAACGATAAAAACAGGCCCCGGTTTAAGAAGACCGGGATTTTCAACAAAGCAGTGACTAGTTGCTAAGAGGGCTTTTATCTTGTACCTTAATAAAATAACACCATTCCATAAATAATCCCCCATATTATTTCTAGTTTATGGTGACAGGATTATGGAACAAAATATTTCTGATATTTCCTATCAATGCTTGTCAAAGTGGATTAGATCCTTTATACAAAAATGCTGTATGATAATGGGGAATCAGATCCCTGAATGTTGCAGTTTTGGAAATATACAGAGCTGCTACCTGGATTGCCGTCAGTATTTTTACACAGCATCACTGTTGGCCTGGCCTTATGATCTAATGCCCAGTCTAGGAGAGTAATTCTGCAATAATCATTATTCAGTTAAATAATCCTCCTCATTCCCATCTCCTTAGGGATTTGTTACTCTTTGTGAATCTCCAAGAGTGGGAACATATACCAACAATCCTCAAAGAGGATTTACTCATCTATAACTGGAGTTCTTTGAGTAGATATATCCATACATTGCACCTTTCATCCCCATTTTGTGGGTTCTATTGCAGGGGTGGGCAAACTTTTTGGCCTGAGGGCCACATTGGGGTATGTAAATTGTATGGTGGGCCATGAATGCTCATAAAATTGGGGTAGGGGTACGGGAGGAGGTGAGGGCTCCAGATGGGTGTGTGGCCAGAAATGAGGAGTTCAGGGTATGGGAGGGGCTCCGGGTTGGGGGGTGTGAGGGCTCTGGAGTGGGGCTGGGGATGAGGGGCTTGGGATGCAGGAGGGGGCTCTGGGATCGAGGGGTTCGGAGGGTGGGAGGAGGATCAGGGATGGGGCAGGGGATTGGGGTGTAGGCAGGGGGATGGGGTCCAGACTCCAGGCGGCGCTTACTGAAAGCAGCTCCCGGAAGCATGTACCCACTCTGGCTCCAAGGCGTGGCCAGGCGGCTCTGTGCGCTGTCCTGTGCACAGGCACCACTCCTACAGCTCCCATTGGCCGGGATCTACGGCCAATAGGAGCTGCGAGGGCAGCACCTGTCGACGGGGCAGTGCTCAGAGCCACATGGCCACGCCTCTGCGTACTACAAAGGAGCTGGGGTCGGGTCTTGCTGGCTGCTTCCAGGGAGCTGCGCAGAGCATGACAAGCCTCTACCCCGCTCCCCGGTTGGAGCTGAGGCCCAGATTAAATGGTCTGACGGGTCAGATGTGGCCCGTGGGCCATAGTTTGCCCACCTCTTGTGTATTGGATTCTAAGTGAATAGGAGAAACTCAGCTTGTGGGCAAGTCAAGCTTTGTCATCTTTCTCTTTTGTAGCTCTGGGCACGGAATTCTCTTTTGCAACGTAATCCCTTTTCATGTTTCATCAGTACAGTAACCTGGAGCAGTAGGTTCCATGGCTGAGGGTTAACCTCAATGTCATAATGTATAGAGCCTCAGGTTCACCTAAGATCCCTCGCCGTCCAGGGCTTTCCACTCCTTTCAGATTGTTTTATTCTGTAAACCTACTAAGAACTACAACTTGAGATCATCAAATCCACGTTTATCCCTATAAAGTGGTGATCCTGGCTTTATTGACTGATGTTGGCTCAACTAACTTTCTGGGGTCCAAAAGATTCATAAATCTTTTCCATGAAAAAGAGCTAAAAGAGACTATCTCCTGTCAGATTTCCATCTCCAAAATGAATATCTGTCCTCTCAACTGCTATCTTTTCCTAGGCCCTTGTTGGCTTCAGAAGATTGTGAAGATGAAGAGGCTTCAGGTAGATAACCCTTCTCAAGAGGGAGAATCACCATCTTCCTCATTTCTGGATTAATCTTAGGCTTTAATGTCAGTCTCTCCACCTCTCCTCGTGAGACGTGCTGAAGCTCTGAATCTAGAGACAGAGAACTCTCCTGTTCTTTATTATGGAGGCACTGGTCATAGTTTCATAGCTAAGGTTGTGTTCTGTTTTGTGCTTACAGCACCAATTCATCCATTTTGTTATATATGAAAAATAGAGTATATCTTCCGCAAACTTTCGGCACTTACTCTTTAAATATAGATACTATTTTTTTTTAGAATTTACAAGTAAATCTGTTAATTATTTTAAGAGTTAAAATTAATTTTAAATGGGTCCTTTAAGAAATGTAGCATTGGTGTCGATCTTTTCTTTGTCTAAAATTATCTTAATAATGGAATAACACAGATTCTTCAAAATTTCCTCTATATACAGTAGTTAAAATTAATTGAAATCTTGTGTATAGGCTTTCTTTGAAAAAAATATTGTAATTAAGCTAAGTTATTAACAACCATTGTATTTAATTGTTATGCTTGTATAAGCTAAAGACATGGTATCAGGGTTCCTTTCCCACTCTGAACTCTAGGGTACAGATGTGGGGACCCGCATAAAAGACCCCCCAAAGCTTATTCTTACCAGCTTAGGTTAAAAACTTCCCCAAGGTACAAACTTTGCCTCGGCCTTAAACAGTATGCTGCCACCACCAAGCGTTTTAAACAAAGAACAGGAAAAGAGATCACTTGGAGACATCTTTCCCCAAAGTATCCCCCCAACCCCTACACCCCCTTTTCTGGGGAAGGCTTGATAATAATCCTCACCAATTTGTACAGGTGAACACAGACTCAAAGCCTTGGATCTTAAGAACAATGAAAAATCAATCAGGTTCTTAAAAGAAGTATTTTAATTAAAGAAAAGGTAAACGAATCACCTCTGTAAAATCAGGATGGAAAATACTTTACAGGGTTATTCAGATTAAAAACACAGAGGATCCCCCTCTGGGCAAAACCTTAAAGTTACAGAAAACAGGAGTAAACCTCCCTCTTAACACAGGGAAAATTCACATAAAACAAAAGATAAACTAATCTGCCTTGCCTGGCATACCTACACTGGTTGCAATATTGGAGACTTGGATTAGGATGGGTTGGAAAAGATGGATTTCTGTCTAGCCTCTCTCAGTCCCAAGAGAGAACAAACACGTAAACAAAGAGCACAAACAAAAGCCTCCCTCTGCCCCCCCCCCCCAGATTTGAAAGTTTCTTGTTCCCTTATTGGTCCTTTGGGTCAGGTGCCAGCCAGGTTAGCTGAGCTTCTTAACCCTTTACAGGTAACAGGATGTTGCCTCTGGCCAGGAGGGATTTTATAGCACTGTATACAGAAAGGCGGTTACTCTTCCCTTTATATTTATGACACGCCCCCCAAATCACAGATAGGGTGAAACACTGGATGTGATTTCTTCCTGGAGCTCGAGAATAAAACAGAGTTAATAAGACACATGCATCTCTAAATATACTACTAACTGTATAAAGACTAACAATATTTCCCACATCTTAAGGACGATTTGGACCAGTTGATTCTGGGAAACTTTCACGGGGGAGTGCATCAGCCACTTTGTTAGAAGCTCCTGAAATGTGTTTTGTGTCGAAATCAAAATCTTGGAGAGCTAAACTCCACTGAATAAGTTTTTTGTTATTTCCATTGGCGGTATGAAGCCACTGTAGCGCAAGCATGGTCGGTTTGCAGGTGGAAATGCCATCCCCAAAAGTATGGGCGTAGCTTTTCCAGAGCACAGACAATGGCATAACATTCCTTTTCACTGATTGACCAGTGGCTTTCCCTCTCAGACAGCTGCTTGCTGAGAAACGTGACAGGATGGAACTCTTGATTCGGTCCTTCCTCCATTAAGACTGCTCCCACACCACGCTCGGACGCATCTGTGGTTACTAGGAACGGTTTGTCAAAGTCTGGGGCCCTTAGCACAGGGTCAGACATGAGGTGTCGCTTTAAGCTGGTTAAAGGCCTTCTGACACTCTTCAATCCACTGAACTGCATTTGGCTGTTTCTTTTTGGTTAGGTCTGTTAGTGGGGCGGTGATTTGACTGTATTGCGGTACAAATCGCCTGTAATATCCAGCCAAGCCTAAGAAGGATTGAACCTGTTTCTTTGACTGAGGGACAGGCCACTTTTGGATAGCATCCACTTTGGCCTGTAGGGGGTTGATAGTTCCTTGACCCACCTAGTGTCCAAGTAAGTCACTCTGTTTAGGCCTATTTGACACTTCTTAGCCTTAACAGTTAGTCCTGCCTCCCTTATGCGCTCAAAGACTTTTTGTAGATGTTCCAGGTGTTCTGCCCAGGAATCCGAAAATATGGCCACATCATCAAGGTAGGCGACTGCATATTCTCCTAATCCTGTTAGGAGACCATCTACAAGTTTTTGGAAGGTGGTGGGTGCATTCCGCAGCCCGAAAGGGAGCATATTAAATTCATACAGCCGGACATGTGTGGTGAAGGCTGACCTTTTCTTGGCGGATTCTGCTAGCTGTACCTGCCAGTACCCCTTGGTTAAGTCCAAGGTAGAGATGAACTGGGCCCATCCCAGTTTCTCCAGTAGTTCATCTGTGCATGGCATTGGATAGTTGTCTGGGCAAGTTACGGCATTTAGCTTATGGTAGTCCATGCAAAAACGTATCTCCTCATCTGTTTTGGGAACTAGAACTGCTGGAGATGCCCATGCATTGCCAGAGGGGCATATTACACCCATCTGTAGCATATCCTGGATCTCCTGTTCTATAGCAGTTTTAGCTTGAGGAGACACCCGGTAAGGTTGGACTTTAATTGGGTGAGCATTACCTGTGTCAATGGAGTGGTATGCCCGTTCAGTCAGCCCTGGGGTGGCTGAGAACATCGGCGAGTAGCTAGTGCACAGCTCCTTGATCTGCTGTCGCTGCATACGTTCACCTCTTCCACACCACCATCACTTTTCCCTTCTTAGTAGGCACCTTCAGGCCACTCAGCGTCATCTCCTCCCTGGGCTGTAAACTGACAAACAGTTAATTCTCTGGAATGAAAGGGCTTTAGAGAATTAATATGCTACACCTTAGGCTTTCGGTTGGAGGTGGGGAATCCCATGAGATAATTAATAGCTCCCAGGCGCTCCTGGACCGTGAGTGGCCCTTCGCACGATGCTTTCATTTTATGGGCCTGGAGGACCTTTAAGACCATGACCTGGTCCCCAACTTTGAAGGAACGCTCTCTAGCATGTTTAACATACCAGGCTTTTTGCTCTTTTTGAGCATCTTTTAGGTTTTCTTTAGCAAGAGCTAAAGAGGTTCGGAGGGTGTTTTGTAGGTTGGTTACAAAGTCCAGAATGTTAGTTCCTGGAGAAAGTGTAAACCCCTCCCATTGCTGCTTCACCAACTGTAATGGCCCCTTAACCTCGCGGCCATATACAAGTTCAAATGGGGAAAACCCTAAACTGGGATGGGGTACAGCTCTGTAGGCAAAGAGCAACTGCTGCAACACTAGGTCCCAATCATTGGAGTGCTCATTTACGAATTTACATATCATGGCCCCCAAAGTTCCATTAAATTTCTCCACCATGCCATTTGTTTGATGGTGGTAAGGGGTGGCAACCAAGTTCTTTACCCCATGAGCTTCCCAAAGGCTTTCCATAGTTCCTGCCAGGAAATGAGTTCCTGCATCTGTGAGGGTGTGGGAGAGCCAACCTACCCTGGCAAAAATGTCTGTTAATGCCTGGCACACACTTTTAGCCCTGGTGTTGTTTAGAGCTACTGCTTCCAGTCATTGGGTAGCAAAATCCATGAAAGTCAGAATGTAATGCTTTTCTCTGGGTGTCTTTTTCAGAAAAGGACCCAGAATATCCACAGCTACTCGCTGAAATGGAACCTCAATGATGGGGAGTGGCTGCAGAGGGGCTTTGACCTGGTCTTGGGGTTTTCCCACTCTTTGGCATACCTCACAAGACCGGACATAGGTAGAAACATCCTTGCCCATTCCCTCCCAGTGGAATGACCTCCCCAAACGGTCTTTGGTCCTGTTCACCCCAGCATGGCCACTAGGATGATTGTGGGCTAAGCTCAAGAGTTTTTCCCGGTACTTAGTTGGAACTACCAGCTGTCTCTGAGGATGCCAGTTTTCCTGGTGTCCACCAGAAAGAGTTTCCTTGTATAAAAGTCGTCTTTCTACAACAAATCGGGATCGATTAGAAGAGTTGAGAGGCGGTGGGTTGCTCCATGCCTCTGTCCAAGCTCTCTGGAGGCTTTCATCTGCTTCCTGTTCAGCCTGGAACTGTTCCCTTAATGCTGGAGACATCAGTTCCTCAATGGATTGTGGACCTCAGCTTGGTCCCTCTGGAAATGATGCAGGTGATGGGGCTGTTTCCATTGATGGTGAACCGCTGTCTGCTGGTGCACTATGGGGTATTTCAGGCTCTGGCTGAGCCTCTTGTGTAGGGTCATTTGCTGCTGCTGCCAGTGCAGGCTCAATGGTGCCCTCTGGTGTTCGAGCTGTAGACGGGGACTCAGCGCTGGCAATGGTTCTGTTGCTGGTTGCTTCGCCAGTTTCGGTTCGGGGACTGGCTTTGGCTGGGTCTCTGGATTCACTATGGCCGTTGCAGTTATTGGTAGGGGATCCGGTTCCCCCATCTCCATCTGGGTCTCTGGTAACACAGATGGGGCCCTGGTGGAAGGCTCAGGAACAGGGATAGGTGTGGAAGCTTGCTTAGTCTGGCTGCGGGTGACCATTCCCACCCTCTTGGCCAGCTTTACCTGGTTGGCCAAGTCTTCCCCTAGCAGCATGGGAATGGAATAATCATCATAGACCGCAAAAGTCCACATTTCTGACCAGCCCTTGTATTGGACAGGCAACTTGGCTGTAGGCAAATTGAAAGAGTTGGACTTGAAGAGTTGAATCATCACTTGGACCTCTGGGTTGATTAAGTTGGGGTCCACTAAGGATTGATGGATAGCTGACACCTGCACTCCAGTGTCCCTCCATGCTGTAACCTTCTTCCCGCCCACACACAGTTTCCCTTCACTCTAAGGGTATCTGGGAGGCATCTGGGCCTGAAGACCTTTGGTGTGACCCCAGTGCAATGAAGTGTAATCTGCTGGGGTTCTTGGGGCAGTTGGCCTTCACATGTTCCAGCTCATTACATTTAAAACATCATCCAGTTGACTGGGCATTGGAGCGAGATGGGTTGCTGGAGAATGGTGTGGTGGGACGATAAGGTGTCTGGGGTTTTCCTTGGGATGTAGGTGGGGCCTTGAGTTACCCCCGGTGATAGGGTTTTGTTTCGGGTTGCCCCTTCTGATATTCGCTCCAACTGCTACTAGTTTTTTTTTCTTTTCTGCCACCTCCACCCATTTGGCTCCAATCTCCCCCGCCTCGATTACAGTTTTGGGCTTCCCATCTAGGATGTACCTTTCTATTTCCTTAGGAGCACCCTCTAAGAACTGATCCATTTGCATTAGGAAGGGCAACTCTTCTGGAGATTTAACACTTGCTCCTGATATCCAGGCATCCCAATTTTTCACAATGTGGTAGGCATGTCGAGTAAATGACACGTCTGGTTTCCACCTTAGGGCTCTGAACTGCCGATGAGAATGCTCGGGTGTTAGTCCCATTCTGACTCTCGCCTGGGTTTTAAAAAGTTCATAACTGTTCATGTGTTCCTTTGGCATTTCAGCCGCAATCTCTGCTAAGGCTCCACTGAGCTGTGGCCTCAGCTCTACCGTGTACTGGTCTGTAGAGATGCTGTACCCAAGGCAGGCCCTTTCGAAGTTTTCTAAGAAGTCCTCGGTATCATCGCCTGCCTTGTAGGTGGGGAACTTTCTGGGATGGGAAGCGGTACCTGGAGAAGGATTACTAGGGTTGGTTGGTATATTCTGCTGATCCCTTGCCTTCTCCATCTCCAGTGCATGCTTCCTATCTTTTTCTTTCTCCTCCATAGCTCTCTTAGGGGCAGTTTCCTCTGCTTCCACCCTGGCGTTTTCTGCCTCCATAGCTGTCTTGTGGGCAGCTTCCTCTGCCTCCACCCTGGCTTTTTCTGCCTCCACCTCCAAGCGCCTTAAGATCATCTGTCTATCATGCTCTTTTTGTTTCTCTCAAGGTTCGAATCTGGCCAGCTCTAGTTTATTAGCTGCTTCACTGGTAGTCATTTTCCTGCTTTCTTGTGCTTAACTCTTGCTATACCTGAGAGTTAGGAGAGGGAAAAAAAAACAACTTGTGAATTTCCCTGCAGGAGGTTAACTACCCTGCCTTTAGGTAGAGAAAACTCAAGCTCAAAAAAGAAAAACCTCTTTGTAAAAAACTAACATCTCTGTCTCCAGGCAAATAGACAGAAAACCCTCTAGCTGCTCTCAGCTTAAAAAAAATCCTCTTCAGCTCTGTTTCTGGCTGCCTGCTAGCCTTGGTCATCTGTGCCTAAAAGGTTTCCTGTGGTTCTGCTTCGTTGGCTCCACTGTGAACCAAGGCAGGCTTGCCAGGGGAACTGAGACAGGAACGTAGGGGAAGCTCTTGAAGTGCAGAGACATCAGGACTTGGGGATTCAGTGTCTAGACCTACCCCTCCTTTCACTCCTAACTTTACAAATGATGAGCTTACTTCCTCAGGTAGAAAATAATGTGTCATGGCTGTCGCAAACTTCTCAAAAGTATTTGCCTCTTCTAAACAGCATGACTTCTGTTTTTCTCAGGTTCAGCATCAACTTCAAGGTGTTCTTCATCCGTGAGTTCCTCACCCAAGCACTGGACTAGCTTGGTGACTGTTGTCATAATTTGTGAAAAATAGATATAGTTCATTGTCTTTTTGACAATTTTTTAATGTAACAGCGTGGAAATGTAGTTCTTCCAACTGGATTTGAGAACAGTGGCAACCACTGTAATGTTGTTCTTGTCTTTGTGGCTAAAATCCTCTGCCTTGTGGGGGGGGGTACAAAAGGCAATAGAAGATGTGATCTCTGAGGACCCCGAATTGTTCAGCATCAAAACAGATGCACTTCATTAAAGATGCCAGGACATGTTTAAAACCTTTTGGCCACTGCTTCATCTGCCAAGAAAAGCATTTCCACTTCCACATACCAGTCACAAGGATTTTTCAGGCAATGTTTCAGCCATATGTCACACATAGCAACAATCGTGATTCCAACAAGAAGAAGAGCAGATTCTATCAAAGGACAGATTTGATATCTGCTTTAGTGAGCTAAGCACCATCAGTATCTACAGCTAAATCTCACATTTTGTAGGTTAGCTGAGGGCCACAAGCCAACCCTTTTTGTGGATCTGTTTCTTAGAGACCAAGAATCACCATGAAGTTAAGATAACTATTGTCTTAACTGTAATTATTTACTTGTGACTGTATACTTTTTGTAGTATGAACACAGGTTTTATAAAACACATAATCAAAGGTAATTTCTTGTCAGTTTGGATGAAAAACAAAATGCAGTTAGAAACAACCACAATAAAATTAACTCAGTAAGAAAAAAGAGGGAGTGTGTGTCATGGGATTCAGGTGGCAGTCCAGACCAATAAAGGATTTTGTCACCACCTGCCCTGTAACCCTGGGTGCCTCACAGCTCTTTAGTGCTGTAGCTCCCAACCTGGGCCGCTCACAAGCAGCCTGCCACTATGAATATCTGTATATAGCAGCAGCACTGAGTCCAGAAGTCTGATGCCAGCAGCCTGCCAGCAACACACCAGTCACACTCTGTCTTCAACCAGCCTTGGTTACAACCAGCAAGATGACCCCAACACACTCCCCATTCCAAATTTCCCAAAAACTGTGTGCCCTGAAATGTTCAGCCCTTTCCTGGACAGCTCAGAGAAATAATAATGTTCAATACTCCTGTAAAGAGACAAAACTACATCACGGCTTATTAACTTAGCTTGAGTAAATGCACCCTTCCTTTTAAACACAGCATTGAGTTGGTTTATAGTAAAATAAAACAGATTTATTAACAATAGGACATAGATTAAGTGATGCTAAGTATAAGCAATAAAGTTAGAAAGGGCTACAAGCAAATAAAAGTGAAAACATGCATCTAAAAGTCTTAAACCTAATCTAGCAAGATACAGTCTTTGTTCAAGCTAGTTTCTCTACCTAGTCGTTCTTTTTCCCAGCCATGGCCATCTTTCCCCCAGTCGGGACCTTCCACAAAAGTACAAGGTGCTTGCTTCCCATGTCATCTTAAGTGAAAGATCTTTGCCTACTCAGATTTCTCACCTATCTTCAGTTCCAGAGACTTCAATCCTCCTTGGTTGAAGGACATATTTTTCTTAGCTTGGAAGAGCTCTGGCCTCTTGTATTTGTCTAGTGATGGATGCCCAAGATGGCTTCTCTCCTTGCTTATATCTTCCAAAATTCAATTAATTGTTTTCAAGAGGCAGAATGATCTCATGGTGTCTTTCTCTTCCTGTGGGCTTCTCATCCCCCATCCAATTTCTATGTAAATGGGGTTTCCATTGTTTCTGATTCCACCATGCTTAATTAATAAATGTGGCATTCCCTCCTGTCTGGAGAGACTGTACAGCCCAATATCAATGAGTATCCATAATTCCTTATATAGTGGTAATGCATACAATTCACGGTGATATCAATCACCAGTGTGCCATAGGCTTTCAGAAAAGAACTCACTCTGTACCAGTGATACTCAGACCTCAGTGGTTTAGGAGCCAAATTAGCAATCAACGTTACCCAAAAGAGCCACAGTAGTATAAATTCATTGTTTCATTTACTCTGTGTGTGTGTGTGTGTGTATGTATATGTATCAATTCACAGCAAAACGACTGAGCAAGTATTCTACAATTGGTTAATAACATAGTAAAAGCATCCTGATTGGTTAATAAACTTAGATTGGGTAATAATTAAATCATACTGTGTTTAAAAAGGTGCTGCAAAGACCCACAAGAAGACACATTAAAGAGCCACTTGCAGCTGCCAAGCCTAAGTCTGAGTGTCACACTTTTCTAATACAGTACAGTAATATTGTATACCATCAGTTTGATTCAATTGCTTATCACTAGAGGTTCAGCCACTCTATCTTTGTAGACCGCTAAACCTTGCCATGTATTCTTTGAAAAGTAAAACCCAGATCAAGCTTCTCTCTACCAACCACCATGCTGTCTTCTGCCCCACTTGTTAGTGTGAGAATGCTTCCATCCCTCATTAGCTAGATGGATCTGTTTACATGATATGTAAATACATTGTATGCAGTGGTGTTGTAGCCCTGTCAGTCTCAGGATATGAGACACACAAAGTGGATAAGGTAATATCTTTTATTGGACCAACATATGTTATATATCTCTCAGCCACAGAAGTTGGTCCAATAAAAGATTACTATCTCCCACCTTGTCTTTCTAATGTAAAGACATTCTCTTTGTCTTTCAAAGTACTTTGGAAGTAACTCCCAGGTGGAGAAAACATATTCCTTTGTCTAGTGCAGTCCTGTTTACCAACTCTCTCTGGCATAGCTGGTTTACACACACTTCAGTCATAATTTCAGCATATATTCATCAGCTCTTAATACCCACCCCATACATACATCACACAAGAATATTAATGATCATTGAGTTATTAGTTTTCAAAAGACACTTCACAAGGCATATTTTGTTCAAAGATTATTACAGTAGTATGTAGGATGTGAATACAGAGAGTGCTTATTGTCACAGTGTGTTCCTCATTTCGTTGTCACTAATGCTAAAACTAGTTATTTATACTTTATTTGTCACAAAAGCAAGAAATAAGCTTCATACTGGTGCATGCATTCTTTTGGCAGACAGTGAAATAAAAGTGTATCCTTTCACAGATCTAGAAAGACAACATATCTTCTTTATGAAGGCTTTAATGATCACTCAACTTACTGTAGCCAATCAGTGACCATTTTCACATTGCTTTCAGCTCATTCCCTCCTGATTATTGAAAGCAGCTGTGTTTATTGAGCTGAACGAAGGTCAGAAAAGCTTAGTTTATGTTTGAGTACCTACCGGTATAATTACGCAATCAGCAAGCTTAAGGTTAACATGTATTAAGTGAACTTGTCTCCTATATGAGAAACACATATATTGACTGGTGTGTGTTCCCTTTATGTCTCCCTACCCTTCCCCACCCAAAGGTATCAACAGTTGTCTTATATTAAGGATGAGCAGCTTCTCTCTAATCTAGATACCATTGTACATTAGAACTGTGAATATTCTCTGTATGTTGATCATTTTGCAGTGTTTCTCAACCTTTTTTGATAGCAGGGACCAGTTTGCTGCCTTCCTAAACTGTGTCAGGGAAATCTCAGGGTCCACGGACTGGTTGTTGAGAAACACTGAGTTAAAGCATATGAGACTATACCAGATTTAATCAGTAATGAAAGTTGTAGAATATATAGCTTTTTTTACTGTAATATTTTAGTGCTAAATTGATGGAGCCACGTTACAGCAGCACTGTCTGGAGGAAATCTAGCTGAATCAAACATACATCCTCCTAGGTCTCTTGGGTTGTGCATGCTGCAGCAGGAGCTCCACCACATTTCAAAGTGGTACACTGTACACGCCCGCCCCCCCCTCCCCCCGTGCTGAGTGCAAATGGTGGAGGGGAAGCAATGTGATAACCCACTTTCAATCAGGTACTCCTCCTTTGGAAAGGATACCACCAGTGCTTGCAATCCTCCACAGTATTATGGCTGGCTGTTGTACATGAGTGCAACGGGATGCTTACATTTTCTCCCAACTTGCACTCTTGTGAGGTCAGAAACAGCCTGGCCTTTATTTACGAAAGGAATGTTTTGATAGATAAAAATGTACTTATCAATGTCCATTTAAGTAGCTGAAGTTATACTATTTCTAGCATTGTTAATCCAGCCATGCAAAATTCTATTTGCCTGTTCACTTGGGGCCAGGGAATTTTTTTTTGACAGGCTAGTAATTTTTTTTGTTTTTACACCATAATTATGGCTAAGTAGCATTTATTTGGTCTGGTACCATTTCATGGTGATTTTGCATGGCTGTATTAATTCTAACATGAAATAGTTCTTATAATAGAGCAGTATTAGAAATACTGCATAATGGTGATACCAGAAATTGGACATTTTGATTTTTTCTGTTGAACCACCATTTTCGTCAAACTAAAAAGAAATATAACAAAATATAGGGTATATTTCCCCTTTTGTGCAGAGAAATACAGAAGGAGCAGATGTGTCTAAAAATATAGAAAAATCCATGTGCATGCATATTAAATGGCTATGTAACAGGCAAATTTGAGGCAAATGACAAGATGTAAAACCTGTAGATTGTGATGTTGGGTAGCATGCAAATGAAGCAGGGGCCTGGGCATTTGTAAGAAATTTTTGATTTCTGAGCTCCCTTCTGTCAAAGATGAAGCCCTTGCATCTTCATTGTTTGCATGTTGCTCCTGTATGCTTGGCAGTCTGCTGACACATTTATATGATGCTACGTGAAGACACAGATGTCCACTATTAACAAGTTACTGTTGCACTGCACTCCAACCTAAGGACAGGAGTAACTTGTGACTTTTTTCTAATTGTAATAATTAATATAATTTTAATGTTCTTTTTGCAGATGTTACATGTATTATTTTAATATTTCTGACTCCCCAAAATGTCATAACCACACCCCCATTTTTGTTTGTTTTTTCTTTGTTTTTTTTTGTGGTGGTCAGGAGGAGGTGTTAATCTTCTGTTTGGTACTTTTTTCCAGTAGCAATTTGGCAGGGTACCATGCCAACCAGGAAATCTGAGCAACCACTGCAGCTTTATAACAAACTTGTAGTTTATTATTTCAGTTTTCTGCACTCCGTTCACATAGTCCCTTGAACAGGTGGTCCATAGAAAGAAAATGTACAGAAACAAAGAGTGAAAGAGAGAGTTATTTAATTAATATGCACAATACATAATGTATCAAAACTTATAAAAATGTAAATCATGAGTGAAAAGTACAAGAGAAAAGCAAATTAGAAAAGACACATTATAGCAAGTAATTAAGATTCAAACTCTTTTTTAAAGAGGAAAAGTGGATGTTTTATTGAAATCACAAAGTAATCAAATTTTAGGCCTTTTGAATAAATCTATTTTCCACTTTCTTGGAAAAACTCTATCTCTTTATATAAATCTCTGCAAAGAAGTTACTTTTGTTTTTTCAAGAATTTGGCATTCTGCACTTGCAAAATATATTACGTTCCTCACCATTGTCTTCAGTGCTTTTCTGAGTATATTGAAGGTTTCATAGCGTAGTTTCCATATTTCATTATCACTCAGCAGCATGAGAATAATAGTTTTTAGCATAGCATACATAGCTGAAACTCAAACATTCATTTCTATCCTTAGTTTCAACATTTAACTTCCATCTGTTCTTCTCCCTTTTTTCTTTCATTTCCCTGTTTCCGTTTTTCCTCATGCTATGACATAAAAGTGATTGCACTGAAAAGACTGCCCTTTTTGAGGAACAGACCGAAGGAAAAAGACAAAATGAAGGCCTTCTACCGTCGCTCCATGTGTAAGACTTTGACAGTTAGCTTCTTTTAAATGGCTACACTGGCTTCCATTACTAATTTTTCACTAACCTTTCCCCTGGACTGTGCTGTTTTTTACTATTTTGCAATGTGCAAGTCCTGCTATAATACAAGGAGCTGGAAGAATTTTTGAAAAACCTTGGCACTGAATAATATTTGTATATATACATACTCGATTTATTGTGATTACATTTTATATATTTGTATACATATTTATTATATATACACATTGTGCATGCATGTGTATATAAATTTACAGTGCACTCTATAGACATTTGAATAGTTTTAAATTCCACTTTTAGTAAGCATTTTATAAACCACAAATATCTTAAATTTTTGGTTTAAAGAATCTATAGAGAAAATAGTGCAAGGATATAAAGTGGTCTGTTACTCTTTTCGAATATGTGTCATTTATTCTTTACTAAAATGTTCTATTTTTTAAAAAGGGGGTGGACACTTCTATAGTGTTGTAAAACAAAGCAGTATATCATAGGATGCCATCTCTTTCAGATCCTTTTAACTACTATAATGCAAAATACAGTATTCCTGCAGTAACCTGCACTGAACAAGGACCCCAACCATTGCCAAAGTTCATGTTGTGTTAGCACCTCTGCCCATCTTACCCTTATTCATTCCATTTGTCTTTGCAAAACAACATATCAAAGCTTCTAACATATATATTGCATATCATTGCAGCACAAGCATGGCACTTTTATCTAATAAAATCAATTAAAAATCATATCTGAACTGAAAGTATGGCCTATAATACTTTTCATTCATTGAGCTGATTGCATGTCATAACATGGATGATCTTGTGTTTGTAGCTTTCAGTATTCAATATGCCTTGATGCTTAGACAAATGTCAAACTTTTTACAATACGAAATAGAAATAAAAAAAATACATTCAACCATGCTGATTCATTTGCTTTCATTTGCATCCCAGCCATGAATGACCTGGTGCAGTCCATGGTCCTAGCAGGAGGACAATGGACAGGTAGTTCTGAGCATCTGGAGGGCCCTGATGATAGATCTACGGGTAAAAGGAAAAAAGAATTGGGAGCTATGGCCTTCTCTACTACAGCTATCAACTTTGCAACTGTCAACTCTTCTTCAGGCTTCAGATCCAAGCAATTGCTAAATAATAAAGGTATAGGTAGAAGCTTTTTGCACTGTTGTGATTATATTGGTAACAACAATTTTATATAAATCTGTTTTTATTCCTTCATATTTCACATTCTTCTGTAGAAAACAACCTGAATAATTGAATTACAGTACTAAGAAGTAATTGAATGGGTTTAATAGCTAGTATTGTAAAATACCTTAGAGTTTTTCCTACAGAAAGGCTACATAAGCAAAGATGGATTGTATTTGAAATAATTATTTCATTACATTTTACAGATGACAAATGTTTAAATTACATTTTTGCTGAGAAATTTAATTTACATACTGTTTTATGTCTCTATGTATAGATACTACATCCTTTGAAGATGTAAGTCCACAAGGCATTAGTGATGATTCTAGTACAGGATCAAGAGTTCATGGTAAGATGTGAACTTTAATTAAATAATAAATTAAGAATACATGATGTGAATGCTAACGATGTTTGCGCACACAGTGAATTGAAGCATTGCAAGTGAGCGTGTTTTCTATATTTTGCGTATGACTTGACTATATGGTGCCATTTCTTCAAACCTAATACTTTTTCTTTTTCTATAAAATAATCTTTCCACTAACTGTTGTGTATTTTAGTAGACGATATCTATGAAATGCACCTGAACAGAATACAAATTCTTTTTGCCCATTTTCAGATATATTTGGGTTTAATTGTGAAAGAAGGAAAATTTTGACTTGCATTAAAAAGCTCTTTAGGTTTCAGTGATTCATTTCTTGATTTTAAAGTAAAGTTTTATATATTTCATAGTACAAAATAAGTCTTTTCATCAAGTAAAAATATAGAGTGGAAAAGCTAAATAAAGAAATAAATACAAGAAATTTCTTACAAGAAATAAAACTGAAACTATTTTTCTTTACTAAAATATTTTAAAATGAATATAAACAAAATTGAAATAAAATATCGTTATTTAGTATTCTGGAAAATATTAACAGTGCAATTATTTCCTTTGTACTAACAGATGCTAGAACTAGGGGCATGGGGGAGGTGCTGTAGCACCATCTGGCTTCAAGTGGATTCCATTATATACAGTGTTTACAGTTTTGGTTCAATGGCTCTCAGCACCCCCATTATACAAATTGTTCTAGCACCCCGGCTTATATTGGGGAGGAGTACAGGACATTCACTATGCAGATGCTCTTGCTCCTCCTGTTTGTGGCATTTCTACAGTGTGCAAGGTTCCTTGTCAAATCTGTTGTAAGTGACCAAATCACAAGCAGCTTTCTGCATGCCACTGTGTTCTTCTAAAATCCTGGTTTCCCACTAACAAATCTGTTTCAATTCTAAACATGCACTCTGTTTTCTGTTTTTCTTTCCCTTGTATCTTACTGTTCCTGTAGCATCCTTTACTAAAGTGTCCTCTTGGACTGCCTGGAAATCCCTTCGCTTTCTGATCTGTAAGAAACAACACTTTGTTGACAATGGGCGTGCTCAGCCTGTGAAATAGTGCATGATTCCTACCTCAGAACATTCTGTGATCAGAATGTAAAGGTATAGTGTCATCTGCTAAAATTGTGTTTATCATTCTGTCTCCTTACTTTTCATTTAGCTTCCAGACCAGCCAGCCTTGATAGTGGCAGAACATCCACTAGTAACAGCAATAACAACGCTTCACTTCATGAAGTCAAAGGTATGGTGTAGGTGAATTGCCATCTATGCTTCATTTCCATGACTTTGTTTGTAAGATGGGCTGGTAAAAAAATAAAATAAAAAATTCATGGCATGTTTTTCTTTTAACAATTTATGCCAGTGGTAGGCAACCTGCAGCTCGCGGGCTGCATGCGGCCCATCAGAGAAATCCACTGGTGGGCCACCAGACAGTTTGTTTACATTTGCACAGCCACCCGCAGCTCCCAGTGGCAGCGGTTCACCATTCCCGGCCAATGGGAGCTGCGGGAAGCGGCGGCCAGCACGTCCCTATGGCCCACGCCGCTTCCCGCAGCTCCCATTGGCTGGGAACGGCAAACCGCGACCACTAGAAGCTGCGGGAAGCCGTGCAAATGTAAACAAACTGTCTGGCGGCCCACCAGCGGATTACCCTGACAGGCCACGTGCAGGTCGCGAGCTGCAGGTTGCCTACCACTCGCATAAATTGTTAAAAGAAAAACATGCCCACCACTGCTTTATGCCCTTCGTTTTCCAAATTAGGGAAGAATATTAATACAGTAGACCTTCAAATACATTTAGTAAATATTAAAATAGGAGCAATTACAATGTATGAAGTTGAAACTATTTTAAAATAAGTCTAAGGTAGACCATACATACGAACACCCATACTAGGTCAGATCAATGGTCCTGTCGTCCAACAGTGGCCAATGCGAGGTGCTTCAGAGGGAATGAACAGAACAGGTAGAATCATAGAATATCAGGGTTGGAAGGGACCTCAGGAGGTCATCTAGTCGAACCCCCTGCTCAAAAGCAGGACCCATCCCCAATTAAATCATCCCAGCCAGAGCTTTGTCAAGCCTGACCTTAAAAACTTCTAAGGAAGGAGATTCCACCACCTCCCTAGGCAATGCATTCCAGTGTTTCACCACCCTCCTAGTGAAAAAGTTTTTCCTAATATCCAACCTAAACCTCCCCCACTGCAACTTGAGAGCATTACTCCTTGTCCTGTCCTCTTCCACCACTGAGAATAGTCTAGAACCATCCTCTCTGGAACTACCTCTCAGGTAGTTGAAAGCAGCTATCAAATCCCCCCTCATTCTTCTCTTCTGCAGGCTAAACAATCCCAGTTCCCTCAGCCTCTCCTCATAACTCATGTGTTCCAGACCCCTAATCATTTTTGTTGCCCTTCGCTGGACTCTCTCCAATTTATCCACATCCTTCTTGTAGTGTGGGCCCAAAACTGGACACAGTACTCCAGATGAGGCCTCACCAATGTCGAATAGAGGGGGACGATCACGTCCCTCGATCTGCTCGCTATGCCCCTACTTATACATCCCAAAATGCCATTGGCCTTCTTGGCAACAAGGGCACACTGCTGACTCATATCCAGCTTCTCGTCCACTGTCACCCCTAGGTCCTTTTCCGCAGAACTGCTGCCTAGCCATTCAGTCCCTAGTCTGTAGCTGTGCATTGGGTTCTTCCGTCCTAAGTGCAGGACCCTGCACTTATCCTTATTGAACTTCATCAGATTTCTTTTGGCCCAATCCTCCAATTTGTCTAGGTCCTTCTGTATCCTATCCCTCCGTTCCAGCGTATCTACCACTCCTCCCAGTTTAGTATCATCCGCAAATTTGCTGAGAGTGCAATCTACACCATCCTCCAGATCATTTATGAAGATATTGAACAAAACCGGCCCCAGGACCGACCCCTGGGGCACTCCACTTGACACCGGCTGCCAACTAGACATGGAGCCATTGGTCACTACCCGTTGAGCCCGACAATCTAGCCAGCTTTCTACCCACCTTATAGTGCATTCATCCAGCCCATACTTCCTTAACTTGCTGACAAGAATACTGTGGGAGACCGTGTCAAAAGCTTTGCTAAAGTCAAGAAACAATACATCCACTGCTTTCCCTTCATCCACAGAACCAGTAATCTCATCATAAAAGACGATTAGATTAGTCAGGCATGACCTTCCCTTGGTGAATCCATGCTGGCTGTTCCTGATCACTTTCCTCTCATGCAAGTGCTTCAGGATTGATTCTTTGAGGACCTGCTCCATGATTTTTCCAGGGACTGAGGTGAGGCTGACTGGCCTGTAGTTCCCAGGATCCTCCTTCTTCCCTTTTTTAAAGATTGGCACTACATTAGCCTTTTTCCAGTCATCCGAGACTTCCCCCGATCGCCACGAGTTTTCAAAGATAATGGCCAATGGCTCTGCAATCACAGCCGCCAATTCCTTCAGCACTCTCGGATGCAACTCGTCCGGCCCCATGGACTTGTGCACATCCAGCTTTTCTAAATAGTCCCTAACCACCTCTTTCTCCACAGAGGGCTGGCCATCTCTTCCCCATTTTGTGATGCCCAGCGCAGCAGTCTGGGAGCTGACCTTGTTAGTGAAGACAGAGGCAAAAAAAGCATTGAGTACATTAGCTTTTTCCACATCCTCTGTCACTAGGTTGCCTCCCTCATTCAGTAAGGGGCCCACACTTTCTTTGGCTTTCTTCTTGTTGCCAACATACCTGAAAAAACCCTTCTTGTTACTCTTGACATCTCTTGCTAGCTGCAGCTCCAGGTGCGATTTGGCCCTGCTGATGTCATTCCTACATGCCCGAGCAATATTTTTATACTCTTCCCTGGTCATATGTCCAACCTTCCACTTCTTGTAAGCTTCTTTTTTATGTTTAAGATCCGCTAGGATTTCACCATTAAGCCAAGCTGGTCGCCTGCCATATTTACTATTCTTTCGACTCATCGGGATGGTTTGTCCCTGTAACACTGAGTCAGCAGTGTGCCCTTGTTGCCAAGAAGGCCAATGGCATTTTGGGATGTATAAGTAGGGGCATAGCGAGCAGATCGAGGGACGTGATCGTTCCCCTCTATTCGACATTGGTGAGGCCTCATCTGGAGTACTGTGTCCAGTTTTGGGCCCCACACTTCAAGAAGGATGTGGATAAATTGGAGAGAGTCCAGCGAAGGGCAACAAAAATGATTAGGGGTCTGGAACATATGAGTTATGAGGAGAGGCTGAGGGAGCTGGGATTGTTTAGCCTGCAGAAGAGAAGAATGAGGGGGGATTTGATAGCTGTTTTCAACTACCTGAAAGGGGGTTCCAAAGAGGATGGCTCTAGACTGTTCTCAATTGTAGCAGATGACAGAACGAGGAGTAATGGTCTCAAGTTACAGTGGGGGAGGTTTAGATTGGATATTAGGAAAAACTTTTTCACTATGAGGGTGGTGAAACACTGGAATGCGTTACCTAGGGAGGTGGTAGAATCTCCTTCCTTAGAGGTTTTTAAGGTCAGGCTTGACAAAGCCCTGGCTGGGATGATTTAACTGGGAATTGGTCCTGCTTTGAGCAGGGGGTTGGACTAGATGACCTTCTGGGGTCCCTTCCAACCCTTATATTCTATGATTCTATGATTCTATGAACCTCAACGGGGATTCCTTGAAATACAGCCAGCTCTCCTGGACTCCTTTCCCCTTCATGTTAGTCCCCCAGGGGATCCTGGCCATCCGTTCCCTGAGGGAGTCGAAGTCTGCTTTCCTGAAGTCCAGGGTCCGTATCCTGCTTCTTACCTTTCTTCCCTGCGTCAGGATCCTGAACTCAACCAACTCATGGTCACTGCCTCCCAGATTCCCATCCACTTTTGCTTCCCCCACTAATTCTACCCGGTTTGTGAGCAGCAGTTCAAGAAAAGCGCCCCCCCTAGTTGGCTCCTCTAGCACTTGCGCCAGGAAATTGTCCCCTGCGATTTCCAAAAACTTCCTGGATTGTCTATGTACTGCTGTATTGCTCTCCCAGCAGATATCAGGAAAATTAAAGTCACCCATGAGAATCAGGGCGTGCGATCTAGTAGCTTCCGTGAGCTGCCGGAAGAAAGCCTCATCTACCTCATCCCCCTGGTCCGGTGGTCTATAGCAGACTCCCACCACTACATCACTCTTGTTGCACACACTTCTAAACTTAATCCAGAGACACTCAGGTTTTTCTGCAGTTTCGTACCGGAGCTCTGAGCAGTCATACTGCTCCCTTACATACAGTGCTACTCCCCCACCTTTTCTGCCCTGCCTGTCCTTCCTGAACAGTTTATAACCATCCATGACAGTACTCCAGTCATGTGAGTTATCCCACCAAGTCTCTGTTATTCCAATCACGTCATAGTTCCTTGACATCACCAGGACCTCCAGTTCTCCCTGCTTGTTTCCAAGGCTTTGTGCATTCGTATATGAGCACTTGAGATAACCTGTTGATCGCCCCTCATTCCCAGTATGAGGCAGGAGCCCACCCCTCACAGACATTCCTGCCTGTGCTTCCTCCTGGTATCCCGCTTTCCCACTTACCTCAGGGCTTTGGTCTCCTTCCCCCGGTGAACCTAGTTTAAAGCCCTCCTCACTAGGTTAGCCAGCCTGCTGGCAAAGATGCTCTTCCCTCTCTTCGTAAGATGGAGCCCGTCTCTGCCCAGCACTCCTCCTTCATGGAACACCATCCCATGGTCAAAGAATCCAAAGCCTTCTCTCCGACACCACCTGCGTAGCCATTCATTGACTTTGACGATTCGACGGTCCCTACCCAGGCCTTTTCCTTCCACGGGAAGGATGGACGAGAACACCACTTGCGCCTCAAACTCCTTTATCCTTCTTCCCAGAGCCACGTAGTCCGCAGTGATCCGCTCAAGGTCATTCTTGGCAGTATCATTGGTGCCCACGTGGAGAAGCAGGAAGGGGTAGCGATCCGAGGGCTTGATGAGTCTCGGCAGTCTCTCTGTCACATCGCGAATCTTAGCCCCTGGCAAGCAGCAGACTACTCGGTTTTCCCGGTCAGGGCGGCAGATAGATGACTCAGTCCCCCGGAGGAGAGAGTCCCCGACCACCACCACCCGCCTTCTCCTCTTGGGAGTGATGGTCATGGAACCCCCAACCTCAGGACATCGCATCTCATGCCTTCTAACCAGCGGATTCTCCTGCTTTCTCGCCCCAGACATATCATCTGGTCCACTTTCCGTATCATCTGCAAATTTGCTGAGAGTGCAATCCACACCATCCTCCAGATCATTTATGAAGATATTGAACAAAACCGGCCCCAGGACCGACCCCTGGGGCACTCCACTTGACACCGGCTGCCAACTAGACATGGAGCCATTGATCACTACCCGTTGAGCCCGACAATCTAGCCAACTTTCTACCCACCTTATAGTCCATTCATCCAGCCCATACTTCTTTAACTTGCTGACAAAAATACTGTGGGAGACCGTGTCAAAAGCTTTGCTAAAGTCAAGATACAATACATCCACTGCTTTCCCTTCATCCACAGAACCAGTAATCTCATCATAGAAGGCGATTAGATTAGTCAGGCATGACCTTCTCTTGGTGAATCCATGCTGACTGTTCCTGATCACTTTCCTCTCATGTAAGTGCTTCAGGATCGATTCTTTGAGGACCTGCTCCATGATTTGTCCAGGGACTGAAGTGAGGCTGACTGGCCTGTAGTTCCCAGGATCCTCCTTCTTCCCTTTTTTAAAGATTGGCACTACATTAGCCTTTTTCCAGTCATCCGGGACTTCCCCCGATCGCCACGAGTTTTCAAAGATAATGGCCAATGGCTCTGCAATCACAGCCGCCAGTTCCTTTAGCACTCTCGGATGCAACTCGTCCGGCCCCATGGACTTGTGCACGTCCAGCTTTTCTAAATAGTCCCTAACCACCTCTTTCTCCACAGAGGGCTGGCCATCTCTTCCCCATGTTGTGATGCCCAGCACAGCAGTCTGGGAGCTGACCTTGTTCGTGAAGACAGAGGCAAAAGAAGCATTGAGTACATTAGCTTTTTCCACATCCTCTGTCACTAGGTTGCCTCCCTCATTCAGTAAGGGGCCCACACTTTCCTTGGCTTTCTTCTTGTTACCAACATACCTGAAGAAACCCTTCTTGTTACTCTTAACATCTCTCGCTAGCTACAGCTCCAGGTGTGATTTGGCCCTCCTAATTTCATTCCTACATGCCCGAGCAATATTTTTATACTCTTCCCTGGTCATATGTCCAACCTTCCACTTCTTGTAAGCTTCTTTTTTATGTTTAAGATCCGCTAGGATTTCACCGTTAAGCCAAGCTGGTCGCCTGCCATATTTACTATTCTTTCGACACATCGGGATGGTTTGTCCCTGTAACCTCAACAGGGATTCCTTGAAATACAGCTAGCTCTCCTGGACTCCTTTCCCCTTCATGTTAGTCCCCCAGGGGATCCTGGCCATCCGTTCCCTGAGGGAGTCGAAGTCTGCTTTCCTGAAGTCCAGGGTCCGTATCCTGCTGCTTCCCTTTCTTCCCTGTGTCAGGATCCTGAACTCGACCATCTCATGGTCACTGCCTCCCAGATTCCCATCCACTTTTTCTTCCCCTACTAATTCTTCCCGGTTTGTGAGCAGCAGGTCAAGAAAAGCTCCCCCCCTAGTTGGCTCCTCTAGCACTTGCACCAGGAAATTGTCCCCTACGCTTTCCAAAAACTTCCTGGATTGTCTATGCACCGCTGTATTGCTCTCCCAGCAGATATCAGGAAAATTAAAGTCACCCATGAGAACCAGGGTATGCGATCTAGTAGCTTCCGCGAGCTGCCGGAAGAAAGCCTCATCCACCTCATCCCCCTGGTCCGGTGGTCTACAGCAGACTCCGACCACTACATCACTCCTGTTGCTCACACTTCTAAACTTAATCCAGAGACACTCAGGTTTTTCTGCAGTTTCGTACCGGAGCTCTGATAATCATCAAGTGATCCATCCTCTGTTGCCCATTCCCAGCTTCTGGCAAACAGAGGGTAGGGACACCATCCCTGCCTATCCTGGCTAATAGCCATTGATGGACCTATCCTTCATGAATTTATCTAGTTCTTTTTTGAACCCTGTTATAATCTTGGACTTCACAACGTTCTCTGGCAAAGAGTTCTACAGGTTGACTATGTGTTGTGTGAAGAAATACTTCCTTTTGTTTGTTTTAAATCTGATGCCTATTAATTTCATTTGGTGACCCCTAGTTCTTATGTTATGAGAAGGAATAAATAACACTTCCTTATTTAGTTTCTCCACACCAGTCATGATTTTATAGAACTCTATCATATCCCCCCTTCGTCGTCTCTTTTCCAAGCTGAAAAGTCCCAGTTTTATTAATCTCTCCTCATATGGAAGCTGTTCCATACCCTTAATCATTTTTATTGCCCTTTTCTGTATCTTTTCCAATTCCAGTATATCTTGTTTGAGATGGGGTGACCAGATCTGCACGTAGTATTCAAGTTGTGGGCATACCATTTATTTATATAGAGGCAATATAATATTTTCTATCTTATTATCTATTCATTTCCTAATATTCCCAACATTCTCTTAGTTTTTTTGACTGCTGCTGTACATTGAGTGGATGTTTTCAGGGATGACTCCAAGTGATGACTCCATAATGACTCCAAGATCTCTTTCTTGAATGATAACAGCAAATTTAGACCCCATCATTTTATATGTATAGTTGGGATTTTTATGTTGTCCACTGTGCATTACTTTGCATTTATCAACATTGAATTTCATCTACCATTTTGTTGCCTAGGCACTCAGTATTATGAGATCCCTTTGTAACTCTTCGCAATCTGCTTTGGACTTAACTATAGAAAAAGAAATATTCTCTAAAAAAAAAAAAAAAATTTAGCCACAAAATTAATTTCAATTCAATTACATTTTTAAACAGGGAAATAATATTCCTTAATTTTCTGTATTGTGTCTGTGTGTTTCTGGCATCCTATCTCTGAAATAAAATCTGTAAAAATGTACAACACAAACTAACCAAAATAACTACAAGATATATAGAGATGTGTATAGAATAAAATGCAGTCACCTTTACAAACTTTTAAATTTTGCCTTTGAAAACTAGATAATGTTACCAGAGTATTAGCAGTATTCCCTATATTTCATGTATTAATATAGATTTTTTAAAAACCATTTTAATCCTGTTTGTGATGGGCTTCCACAAGATTTTATATTTACTGCTGACTGAAGAATGCTGAATATGTTAGAGTAGCAACCATTCATAAGACTTCATATAAGGTATTTGACTAATACAGTAACTCCTCGCTTAACGTTGTAATTATGTTCCTGAAAAATGATACTTTAAGCGAAACAATGTTAAGTGAATCCAATTTCCCCATAAGAATTAATGTAAATAGGGGGATTAGGTTCCAGAAAATATTTTTTGCTAGACAAAAGACTATATTTTAATACATATATACACACATATACACAGTATAAGTTTTAAACAAACAATTTAATACTGTACACAGCAATGATGATTGTGAAGCTTGGTTGAGGTGGTGAAGTAAGAGCATGGGATATTTCCCAGGGAATGCCTTACTGCTAAATGATGAACTAGCACTCGGCTGAGCCCTCAAGGATTAACACAGAATCATAGAATATCACGGTTGGAAGGGACCTCAGGAGGTCATCTGGTCCAACCCCCTGCTCAAATTGGGACCAATCCCCAACTAAATTATCCCAGCCAGGGCTTTCTCAAGCCTAACCGTAAAAACCTCTAATGTGGATATATTGTTGTTAATGTAGCCTCACACTCTACAAGGCAGCACGAATGGAGGGAGGGGAGACAGCATGGCAGAGAGAGACAGAGACACACACCACGTGTGTGAGAGAGACGCGCATTGCCCCTTTAAGTATGCTGACCGCACTCTAAGTACACTGTCTTTTTAAGTAGATCAGCAAGTTGATACAGCAGCTGCTGCCAGCAAGCTCCCTCCATCCTGAGCCCTGTCGTGTCCCTACCCTGCTCTGTGGAGATAAGGTACAGGAGCGAGAGGAGGCGGACACCCTCACATTAGCACCTCTCTTCCTTCCCCCCTCTGCACAGGAAGCAGGAGGCTCCCAGGAGCAGCACATGGCAGTGCAGGGAGGGACAGCTGAACTGCCTAGCAATTGATAGCCTGCTGGGCGGCTGCCGCACAGGGAACTTAAGGGAGCTGATGAGGGGCTGCCAGCCCACCCTCGTTCCAAGCCCCCACCAGCTAGCTCCAACAGGCTGCTCTTTCTGCAAGCAGTGGACAAAGCAGGCAGCTGCCAAACAACGTTATAAGGGAACATTGCGCAACTTTAAACAAGCATGTTCTTTAATTGATCAGCAACATAACGAAACAACGTTAACCGGGACGGCTTTAAGTTAGGAGTTACTGTACTTTCTTGATAATATCTGTTTATTGGTAATTTAGAAGCGAATACTAGAACAGCGGTTTTTTGCCTTGTTTATTTTGTTACTCTCTACTGTGAAAGATTCCCTGAGGTATTTTGTGCCCCAGATTGTACATCAACAGTTTCTACTGTTGACAATTTTCCTTTCTTCAAATATAATTACATTATTCAGAAACAACAAAAAGGGTAGAGAGCAGTTTACTATTCATCAGTATCTTTGACTCTGATCCTATAAGAAAGATTGAAAATCAAAGAAAATTGATATAGCAGCAATATTTTTTGCACTTAATGCTATGTTCCTCCTTCAGGTCACAAGTGTAATAAACTAAAATTGACAATACACCTCCACCCCGATATAACGCTGTCCTCGGGAGCCAAAAAATCTTATTGTGTTGGAGGTGAAACTGCGTTATATCGAACTTGCTTTGATCCACCGGAGCGCACAGCCCTGAACCCCCCCCCACACACACACCACCCCCGGAGCACTGCTTTACTGCGTTATATCCGAATTCGTGTTATATCGGGTCGTGTTATATTGGGGTAGAGGTGTATAAGGAAAACCTTTCTAGAGGAGCCTTTCTAGAAAATTCTGTTGAAGAATTGAAGAGTCATTTTCTTCAAGTTTGTGGACAATACCAAGCTGGGAGGGATCATAAATGCTTCGGAGGATAGGATTCAAATTCAAAATGATCTGGACAAATTGGAGAAATGGACTGACAAAAAAAGGATGAAATTCAATAAGGACAAATGCAAAGGACTCCACTTGGGAAAGAACAATCAGTTGCACACATATAAAATGGGAAATGGACTACCTAGGAAGGAGTCCTGCAGAAAGGGATCTGGGCGTCATAGTGGATCACAAGCTAAATGAGAGTCAATAGTGTAAAACTTTTGCAAAAAAAGGCAAACATCATTCTGGGGTGTATTAACGAGTGTTGTAAGCAAGACAGGAGAGGGAATTCTTCCACTCTACTCCGCACTGATTAGGCCTTGACTAGAGTATTGTGTCCAGTTCTGGGCGCCACATTTCAGGAAAAATGTGGACAAATTGGAGAGAGTCCAGAGAAGAGCAACAAGGATGATTGAAAAAAATGGGTTTGTTTAGTCTTGAGAAGAGAAGACTGAAAGAGGTCATGATAGCAGTTTTCAAGTACATAAAAGGTTGTTACAAGGAGGAAGGAGAAAAATTATTCTTCGTAACCTCTCAGGTTAGGACAAGATGCAATGGGCTGAAATTGCAGCAAGGGTGGTTTGGTTGGACATTAGGAAAAACTTCCTAACTATCAGGGTGGTTAAGCACTGGAATAAATTGCCCAGGGTGGTTGTGGAATCTCTATTACTGGAGATTTTTAAAAGCAGATTAGACAAACATCTGTCTGATAATACTTAGTTCTGCCATGAGTTCAGGGGACTGGACTATGTGACCTCTCGAGGTCCCTTCCAGTCCTATGATTCTATGATATGATTCATGTTCCACCTTTTATGTCTCATTTATATAAGATGTCACATGAGTAGCAGATGACAATATACGCTTTACAGAGTTGCTGAACATGAACTGAATCATAAAGTCTTCTGTATATATTTAACCTCTTATAATCTAGTACTGTGGAAATAAATTTACAAATTTCAAGTGAAGGCTTTTTTTTTCATTGAAAAACTGAAAAGTCAGGTTGAAAAGTTGTAACAGATAAGCCAAGGGGATGAAATTGCATATTATAACATGATTTCAGAATAGGATATTTGATCTGAGTAATATAGGACAATTAGAGTCTTCAACGTTTTTAAAAAAGTATATAAACAGACATTATTAAATGACATCTAATAATCCTCCAGATATTGTTCAGAATGTGCTGTTCAATAATTATTTTCATGTAATTTTTATTATAGAATATTTAATACTGTTTACCCAAAAGCAGGTGGAGTTAACAACCAAAGTAGGCCACAAAGTCACAGCAGTGGAGAATTTAGTCTGCTTCATGAACATGAGGCTTGGTCTAGCAGCAGCAGCAGTCCTATCCAGTATTTGAAAAGTCACACTAAGTCGAGTCCCATGATCCAGGAAAAAATGCCTGAAACAGTGGATAATCAAGGAAAGCAGAAGATCAAAACTGGTTCTCCTGGAAGTGAGGTTGTTACTCTGCAGCAGTTTTTAGAAGAAAGCAACAAGATTACTTCTACAGAGGTTAGTTAAAAAAATTATTTTAATATTAGGGCTATACAATACCCTATATTTATGCACAGATTTAATATGGTACTTACAGCGTGTGCCATTGCAGGACCCCCTTAAAATCCTTTTAAAGAGACACTGTCAAATAATAGTTTGTCTACACAAGTAATTAGTTCATGGCAAGCTGGGGGTATGAATATATCCCTCATTAGCCTGCCACAGACTATCTGTCCATGTGGACCCTGCTGACATGCATTAATAGATTGTTAATACACTTTGATCTAGTCTTTTTTGAACCAGGACTACATCAAAGTGCATTAGTGAACTGATAATGAGTGTCAGCAGTGTTGATACAGACAGTTAGTCTGTGGCAAGCTAGTGTGGGGTAGATTCACACCACAGCTTGATGCAAACTAAATGTTCCTGTAGAAAAGCCCTTCATTTTCAGGTCCAAAATTTAGTTTTTGTTAAGGAAAACAGAAAAAGGAGGGTGAAGGCTACAGAATGTAATGTGAGATGGCATGCTAAGTAGGAACTAAGTGGCATTCTGGTTCAGTGTGCTGTGGGGAAAAAGAGCTGCTACCCATCTGGGATTAGTAGAGCTGCTCAGATGGCAGGGAGTGTACTTAAATCAGTGTGTGCATCCCCAGTAAAAGGAGACCGATCCACTCCTGGTATAATTTTAAAAGAAATAAATACAAAGCGTAACAATTTGTAAGTGGTTGCTGCTTCCCTGATGACCACATTAGGAAAGAAAAGTTGAGGGCTCCTCTCCTAAGTGCTGTAGCTGGGCATACTCATCAGTAGTGGCTGGGTGGGCAGTCATATGCCCCAAAGTGGTTTCCTTTCTTCTCACTTCCTGGTAATTGTCTTCAGTGAGAACTGCTGTCAGAGCCCTCCTCATGAAGATGGAGAAAGTGGTGGGATTGTCTTCAGAGGTTTCCCCCCTCTAACGCATCATCTAAGGAGGCTGTCTTGCCTGTTTCAGCTTCTCCAATTGATGCTAGGATCTTTCTAGTTTTGGTGGGATGAGTGTCTGTGACTCCTGATATTGTTACCAGGGGTTCTTTCAATCCAGAGTTCTTAGTAACTTTACCCTGTGCGAGGTGGTGTCAGGAAATAAATCAATGGAGATACGGCCATGCGACCAGTAGATGGTTGGTACAAACAAGACAATACAAGAGTGCTTTCACTTAAAGCTATACTTTACTTAGTCTCAAGCACTTACACATGTCCACAACAGGTTAGTAAAACACCCAAGAAATACATATTTACCCAGGGTCTTGGGGGAGGTCTCAAGTGGATAACTGCAAGCATCCAATGGCCAGCCAGCCATCTGCAAGGGAACTTGAGCAGTGTCCAAACATTCAAGTCAGGTAGGGGAACTTTCCATCAGTTAACCAGCTGTATAGCAATAGTTAACTATTGCCAGACTTTCCATCTTGCAAAACCACATGTCAGGAGGACAGAGGGTCATGGTTTCTCCTTGAGGTCACTCACTTCACCCTCCCCTCCTGGTCTGTTAGCTGTGCTGAGGTGTCATAAAGACCTCCTTTTAGCTGCTTTCAGCAATAAGCATAAGAATTGGTACTCCAGCTGCTGGCAGTGGTTTAACATGTTACTGGGCTCTGGGTTTAGCACCCCTGGCCAGGAAGCCACCACTTAAACTTTTGGACTCCCTGGAAGTCCAAGGGAAAGGAAGAATAGCCCTCCCAATCAATGAAGGTTTGTTGAAACTAGCTAAAGAGGTCTGGAACCACTCCTGTCTATGGTATTTCTGCCTCAAGGAAACCTGATTCCTTCATACGAAATTTCCAAGGAGGGATTTGATCTATTTTACCAGCATCCTATAATGTACTCACTTGTGATTTCTGTTGCAAGTGAGAAAACTAGAAATGGGAAGATGTCATTGAGTCCAAATGATTGGTCATGTTTGGAATAAAGGTTTATTGTTCAGCTTCCCTGACATTATGATTGGTGGGGGTTATAGCCAGATATAATTTTTTTTCTGGTCCAGAACCACTTTTGGGGACCAGTACATTCCTGGGTTAAGAAACAGAAATTTCCAGAGTTCTTTAAAAAAGGCCAGACTGTTTCCAACAGTTTCTGTGATATCTTAGACAAAACTGGTGGGACTTTGGTTAGGACTCTTCCTTAGGAAACCCGACTGGCTCAGGAATTCTGGTCTCTAAGTTGAGGCCCAGGCAAAAGTTGTGGACTTCACTTTTGAAGACACAGATGATTTCAGCTCCAAGACAGGTATGCTCTTGAGCTTTGATTTAGCAAAGTATGTAAGCTCATGCTTAGATGCATCCCTGTTCCCCATGATTGTCTCATTTCACATGCTTAATGTTAAACCTTTTCTTAAGTGCTTTGCTGAATATGGATAGATTTGTGTGTGTTTAAGTGCTTTGTAGACTATTGGAATTTTGGAAAAAAAGAAAAGCACAAAGTCAGTGGCTACGCTTGAGTTAGCCTGTTGTTCAGAGGAAATCTTCAGTTAGATTGCATAACAGACACTTTCAGAAGTCGTCTTCAAGAGCTTGCTACCAGCAAAGACCCACACAATTGGAGAAGTCATTCTGTCCCTGCCACGGGAGACAACGCTCTTCCTTCTAGACCTTGGTAGACTGACCTGCTGGTGGGGGCCATATGTAGTCAGTGAATTTGAGGATGCTCCAAAGAACTAGTCTTGGAGTATCCAAATCCTTGTCTTTCTTCCCCTTTTACGCCATCTTTTGAGGACTTCGTGTCCTTTTTGATTTCAAGAATGGCGAGCATTGCTTCAGACCACTGGGTCCTAGAGATCATTGAACTGGGGAATTCCCTGATGCTTAAGAGCTATTACCAAACCACCTCTTTACTTTTTCATGAGAAAATGAGGTCACGACTTAATTGAAAATTCCTCCTGGTCAAGATTTTGAGTACTACTAGATATAGCCTATGAATTCCAGATGGATGGAGCTAGTTGAACAGAAAAGGAAACTTTCTTCCAACTTTGCATATTGGATTTCTTTCAGCCGCTCGAACCTGGTTCGAATCCAGAACTCCACACACTAGTCTTAGGCTCAAAACACTGGTACATATTGTTCATATTGTTAAGGAAATTATCAATTAGTTATTGAAAAGGAAGGCAGCTGGGAGAGAAGATGTGAGTGTGAAGTTCTAATTACTTGATTGGTTGAGCTACTTGATATCAGAGGAGAAGTAATATCTCATGAACTCCAGATAGTTGCAGCCTTTCACAGACGTCTAGTTTCCAGGGTAGGAATGTTTCCTTATAGCCAATCTATATGATAGCTCAAAGTTATATACAATTCAAATTTAAGAGGTAAAATATCACTAATGAGTAGTCCTAAGCAATTCAAATTAATGTAAAAGCGGCAAAGAGTCCTGTGGCACCTTACAGACTAACAGACGTACTGGAGCATAAGCTTTCGTGGGTGAATACCCATTTCGTCGGATCGTGAACTTATGGTGTCAAATTTGCAAATGAACTGAAGCTCAGCAGTTTCTCTTTGAAGTCTGGTCCTGAAGGTTTTTTGCTGCAGGATGGCTACCTTTAAATCTGCTATTGTTTGTCCAGGGAGGTTGAAGTGTTCTCCTACAGGTTTTTGTATATTGCCATTCCTAATATCTGATTTATGTCTATTTATCCTTTTACATAGGGACTGTCCAGTTTGGCCAATGTACATAGCAGAGGAGCGTTCCTGGCACATGCTGGCGTAGATCAGTGGTTCTCAAAGCTTGGTCCGCCGCTCCAGGCCAATGGGGGCTGCGGGAAGTGGCACGGGCCAAGGGACGTGCTGGCCGCCCTTCCCACAGCCCTCATTGGCCTGGAGCAGTGAACCGTGGCCAGTGGGAGCCGCAATCGGCCAAACCTGTGGACACGGCAGGTAAACAAACCGGTCCAGCGCGCCAGGGGCTTTCCCTGAACAAGCGGCGGACCGGCTTTGAGAACCACTGGCGTAGATTACATTGGTGGACATGCAGGTGAATGAACCAGTGATGGTGTGGCTGATCTGTTTAGGTCCAGTGATTGTGTGGCTGATCTGGTTAGGTCCTGTGATGGTGTCGCTGGTGTAGATATCATGTCTACATTAGCGACACCATCACAGGACCTAACCAGATCAGCCACACCATCACCGGTTCATTCACCTGCACGTTCACCAATGTAATCTATGCCATCATGAGCCAGTAATGCCCCTTTGCTATGTACATCGGCCAAACTGGACAGTCCCTACGTAAAAGGATAAATGGACATAAATCAGATATTAGGAATGGCAATATACAAAAACCTGTAGGAGAACACTTCAACCTCCCTGGACACACAATAGCAGATTTAAAGGTAGCCATCCTGCAGCAAAAAACCTTCAGGACCAGACTTCAAAGAGAAACTGCTGAGCTTCAGTTCATTTGCAAGTTTGACACCATCAGCTCAGGATTAAACAAAGACTGTGAATGGCTCGCCAACTACAAAAACAGTTTCTCCTCCCTTGGTGTTCACACCTCAACTGCTAGAAGAGGGCCTCATCCTCCCTGATGGAACTAACCTCGTTATCCCTAGCCTGATTCTTGCTTGCATATTTATACCTGGCTCTGGAAATTTCCACTCCATGCATCCAACGAAGTGGGTATTCACCCACGGAAGTTTATGCTCCAATATGTCTGTTAGTCTATAAGGTGCCACAGGACTCTTTGCCACTTTTACAGATCCAGACTCACACAGCTACCCCTCTCATACTCAAATTAATGTAGTATTTAAATAAAATAATAATCTAATTGTTTTTCACTTTCATGTAATAAAGATGACTGAAATATCTCTCTTGTAAATTTAAAAATTAAATCAGAACTACACAATAAGCTGTTTGGATATGTTTTGACAGATAAAGTGTGCAAGCCAAGAGAATCTTTTAGATGAAGTAATGAAAAGTTTGTCTGAGTCTGCTGAGTTGGCAGGAAAAGAAAAGCTAAGGAAACAGTCGTCTGTCAGCAGCGGTATCGTCAGATCATTAAGTGTGAAAAACACAGTTGACTTCTCAGATGGAAGGTCAGCTAAACCTGAACAGCCTATAAGGCCCAGCCCGCATAAAACTGAAGATATGTACTTTACCAGCTCTCCAATAAAATTGACGTCAGGTACTCAAGGAAAGGTCAAGTCAATCAAACAAAAAGTGCAAACAAATCCATCACAACGACAATCAAAAGATTGCAGCCCTTATGCTACCTTACCTCGTGCAAGCAGTGTGATTTCTACAGCAGAAGGAACTACTCGAAGAACAAGCATTCATGATTTTTTATCTAAGGACAGTAGGCAGCCTGTATCAATTGATCCAGCACCATCTACAGCTGATAGAAGCATTCCATCAGCATCTAGTGAGTACTGTGCACACCAGCAGTCCTCTAATTTTTTTCATTATACATCTTACAATGTAGATTCTGTTCCACAAAATGATTTAGGTAATACAATTAAACCAGATCACTTGGGATATAAATCTGAGAAGCCTAGGAATTCAAGGATGGGAAAGTCAAATTTTGTTGACAAAACTTCAAGCACTAATGTGTTCAGTGATAAAGTTGGTGTATCAACTAATGATAACACAGGGTCATTTACTGTGGCCCATGTGTCACAGCCATTTTTATCCCTTAACACTGAATTAGTTAGTAATATAAGTGGATTACCTCAAAGGTCTACAGCAAAGGTAACTGATGAGACATTTGTCTCATCAGTTAAATCTTTACAGAAAGATCATGAACAATCTTCTGATGACCATATGTCTGATAACAGTAACCCACAGTCAGTTCTAAATAGTGAATTTATTGCTTCTGCACGTGTAAATACTAGCAAGATTGAATCCCCTTTACTGGTTTCTGAAGATAACCAAACTGTTTGGTATGAGTATGGTTGTGTATGATAAGAGAGATGTCATATTAAATACAAATGACACAGATATTCTTGTCAATGTCAGCTGATTTAGGGAATGTTCTACTAAAAATAAAAAATAGTTTCTTGGCAGCTTTATGAGGGGTGGGTGTTTTCCTCTGAATGGTGATATAAAAATCAGCTGTGTATTACAGCATGCGTAAATGTAAAATTGTAATCACACCAAAGCTTGCATGAAACATTAATTGCACTGTATATTTTCTGCATGCCTCTAAAAGCCTTAATACAAACTAATGTTCTGTATTTTTATTTGTCACCTGCTAGAAATATTTTGTTTTTCTATACATTATTGAATGCATGTTAAAGCAGTTGCATGCTGCATTGCCAAAAATGGCACAAAGAACCAGGTAATTTTTACCAACAGGAAGGTACTTTTCTCACTTGTACTTTTGTTTTCAGATGCATCACCCATACAAAAATGCCTGTTTATCCTCTTGCACGTATACAATACTAGCAAAAAACCCCAACTAATTAGAGAGATTTCAGTATCTTTTGCTTTTTATTTATACTATGTTTTGTGTGTCATTTTGCTCAAGGAGTAAGTTGTAGCCCAAATAATTCAGTGCCTGTAGTTTGCACAATAAATATGAACTGCAGTTCATATTTATTAAAATATTTGAACTTTAATAAATAAAACAATTGTTAGTATTCATAAATGGTCATTTAAAAAATATAACAATCAAATTAAGTGTAGCAGTTGCATAGAAAAAATTATCCTCCTCTACCTCTTTTTCCCTTTCCTGTGGTTTGTCTTCCCATGTCTGACATACAGAGGTGGTCCAATATGCTGTTTTATTTGGAGTCAAGTAACACTATAGTTTTATGAGAATTTTTACAATGTATAATAATAATAAAAATCTTTACTAATTATGGTGGAAATTCTTTTTTTTTTCCTATGCAGATAGAACATTGATTAGTTAGAAAATGAGGCATATGAGATTTGACAATAAGACTATATTAAATATGAATGCAGCTGAAATAATATAATTTAAATATTTGATTATAAATTGTCAATTTAGGAATGCTTTATGGAATAATTTAGCTAAACAGAAAATGTTGAAAAAAAGCTATTTAAAATTCTAGCATCTCTGCAACTGCTTGAAATCACACTTTAAGTCTGGTAACAATTTAAGCTTAAAACAATTTCACCCAAACTATAAAATTATACCATACTTCAGCTATAAATTGCATGTGCTTGTAGAGCTGGACCCTTAAGTAGACATCAGCATTTTTTTAACAAATTGAAACACAATTAAATATTTAGGTTTTAAAAATCAAAAGTAGCTGTGCTATATAAAAACCTGCATGAGAGAAGAAAATATATCTTGTTGAAAATAATGAATTCTAACTTTTAAAATTGTGCTTCTTTGGCCAGAAATCTTGTGGCAGTACACAGCACTGCCACCTGGGGACCCAAATTTGATACCTTTGGTCCCAGGTCAGCAAGGACTAGAAGTGCTGCAAGAATAGCTCTTCATGAGGGAAGCAGTAATTCCTTTGTGTCACTCTCTAGAAATATCGTCAGCTGATACAGGAGCATCATTGATGAACTTTGGAGGAATCCATTGGCAGGTCTCCTCTGCATGATGAACTGCCTTTAAAGGTGGGAGGAGAACATAAAGTGTCTGAGAGAGACTCCACGAAGGAACAAATTATGCTTCTTCCAAAACATAAAATAGCCTTCCTTTACCATGTTTGCACTCCTACATAGTTCATGGGCTGATAAATCTCTCACTTATCCTTTGGTTATGTCCAGCCTTGTGCTTCTCAATTATGTCATTGCTGTATCTCCTTTAAAGATGGTTTCTGGCCTAAATACAATAAAAGAAATGCTGTCAACATAATTCTTCTTATTCTCACACACACAAAGTACATCAGTCTTGGGTCATTTCATTCTGCTTCACTTCTTGTTGTTCCATATGTGTTTAATTCATTTTTTAACATATTCAGTGCTGCCAGTTGAACAGAAATATGCACAATAAATTTTTAAAATTATCTATGGAATTATATAGGAAATCTATACAATCTTGACGTATCCTACAGGAACTCAGAAAGCACACTACAAGCATCGGTACTTTTGGGGGGTTGGGTAACTGACAGCAAACCTATTTCTTGGAAAAACCGATAGCTTATAATGAGGTACATTGAGTTTATTAAGAATAAACCAACAGCACCATTGCGACCTATGTTAGCACTCAGCAGTGAGGCCAACAATTGAAGGGAAACAGAATTTCAACCTACATTTTCAACCCTAGATCCAATCCAACCCTGTGATCCTTATAGATTGATATTGAGGTAGTAAAGGAAACTTTTCCAGCCAATGTGTATTTCCATCTCTGAATCATTTTCTTTCCTTTCACAAACACTAAATTCTCACACATCAATCTTCTTCTTCCGTATGCCTGGTAGAGAGCAGCAACTACAATTTCACCTGAAGTTGATCAAGCCAAATGGCTACATCAGGAGTAGCAGAACTTATTGCAGTAATGCTGCCTTCATATTTATAAATTGGATAGTAGGTAATGATATGTTTGATGGTCTGTCATGAGGAACCACACTCGCCAATTAAATTTGATAACTAATAAAATAACTCTGGCAAAAGAAAGGGGTCTTAAAGTGGATGCAATTTTTCTTTTATATTCATTTTCACTACCAGCACCTTACACTACCAGAGTGATATTAAGAGGCTTTGTATAAATGAAAATCAGCCCCTTTAAATTTCATTCACATTGGGGTTCTGGAGTGACCTCTATCAGCTTGGGCCACTATCACTATTTCCCCTTATTTTTCAAATTTCTGACGTGCTATTGATCATAGGAATTTTAAAAGTGACCCTGTGTTCCTGGTTTTCTGTTGGGCCTGATCCTGCCCCATTGATTTTAATGGGAGTGGGAGCAGACCCATTATTAGGGAGTATTTTAGTTGCCTTGAAAAATCAACCAAAAAAAATCAACTGCTGCTCATCAGCTCTAATATTTGGAAAAAAACAGATGTGCTCATGCACAGAGAGTTTTTCTCCTCTGAACTCATCTGGACTGTACTCCCTAACAAATACTCATACATCATGGCTGAATCTTTTAATTCTTGTTTCAGCTGTGGAGGCTTTGTGGGATTCCCTTCAGATCCCATCAGTGTTGCTCCTAGATCAATCAGAGGGCTTCCTACAAAGCAATACAATGCATTCATTTCTTGATCCATGTCTCTGCAACTCCTGGTCCCTGCTGGCCTTAGAAATGAAAATCCAGACCTAAAAATCAAATTTTGCATGGTAATTCAGAGTATTTGGTCATCAGCCAAAAATGGACATTAGACATTTAATTAATTGTTCTGCCATGAACAGGAATAATATTTTGCTTGCAACGAAAGGTTTGTTTGAAGCTTTGCTTTTCTAAATGAACGCTTAGTTAAGATACTGTATTGTGCATGTTACATCTGTTGCATGCAAAGGTTATTTTCCACTTTACAGACTTGAATTTAGCCATTTTAGTGGGTGTTACTAGCAGTTAGGTTTAAACAAACAAACAAAAGTTGAGCCAATATCTCTGCTGGTGTAAGTGGACACAGTTCCATTTATTTCAGTGGTGTTTTGCCCTTTCATACTGGCACAGATTTAGGACCATTACATTTAAATGTTGTATTTAACCTCTTGTGGATTTGAAAAGTAATATTTGATTATTTTATATTTAATTATTTTAAAAATGCAAATATGAACTTTTATAACAGGTTGACCTTTAAGATATGTCTGTAGATTATTCTAGTGAATTCCTTCCTTTCCTCTCCCTCAACAACCCTGTCCCTCAAAAAAGTATTTTTATACCTTTGAGCAGGTATATCCTACTATTAAGTAACTGCGTATTGTAAAGTGGGGGCTTTTTCTTGTCCTGCTAAACAAATTGAATAACATGAAATGCTTTATCTCCTGCAGATGTGGAAGCTATACCAGAAAGCAGAAATTCAAAAAGCAGGTCTAGGGAGCAACAAAGCTCCTAATGCTATTACCCACTACATGAGATGTGGGCCAAGTGGTGAGTTTCTTGCCCAAAATGTAAATGAGATTAATTTCATTTACAACAAACTAACAGCATTATGTATAACAATAAGTGCACATTGCATTAACAGATGTAAATATTGCTTGCTTAACTGGCTTTCTATTTTGCTTATTAGTAAAGCCAGAACAGACTGCTATAGTTAGGTTTGTTTGCCTGTCTGGGCAGGGAACGTGAAATCTTTTAACACTTTTTTTCCTTGTAAAATGACATCAATTTTATATATAAGATTTCTAGGATGTCTTTTAAAAACTGTTAAAACTTTATAAAAGAAAGCTTCAAGAAAATGAACTTATGAAACAGTATTGAAATCATTTAGAACTTATTTAGAAAGGGACAGATAAATGCAAAAGAATAGTTTTATAAAGCGAAAAAGGTTAGTTTTACAAATTATTCTGTATTGCAAGGAAACTGCCTTTATGTAAAGTTTATCTTTGGCATTCTGTCCTTTTCTTGTTCTCACTAAATCTCTGATGCATGCTGTTAAGTTCTTTTAGAAACTTTACTCTGAATTTTGTATCTCTTCTACACTTTAAGCTTTTCTTATGTTCTCTTTCTTCTTTTTCTACCTTTCAACTGAACACAGAGAGAAAAGTGTCCTACAGTGTCTCAGTATGAAGCCTTTATTTCTGAAGTAACAAGACAGTCGACTATAGGAATCAATAATAATAATTTTAAAAAACGTTAAGGGAACTTTTTACAATTCTTCGTGAATAGAGCAGGCAAGAAATACAAACCTTCCTTCCTTCCTTGAATCAAGGAGCTCTACTGGAGTCTACTGATGAAACTTTTTAGACGGTTTTAGGAATTGTTGCACATTGCACTGTTAAGATCTACTGAATAAAGGACAGTTCTCATCTCCTTAAAGACCAACCATTTAAGATATCAAGAATTGCTCCAGGAATAAAATGCTACGTCTTTCATCTTTTGTTTATGAATTTAGCCACTGATTGCTTACAGCTTCTGCTAATAATTAGCAAAAATCTAACAGTTTATATTTAGTTCTGTAAATCTGAAATAAATGCCATTGTATTTTGTGGACATTTACTGTACAGATACAAAAAAACCACAAGCTTACGGGCACTTCACTGTCTTATTTGATTAGCATAATCTGCATGATGTTGCTCTTTAAAAGAAAAATCTGTGCTGATTATTATTTTGGTGCATACTGCAAAAGAAAATTCTGTTTATCTACATGAAAACATTTGAACAACTCCATAATAAAGATGGAGTGATGGAATATTCACACTATGTAGAAATTCTTGTGTTTTCCAGATGCACAAGTTATACTGCACAGATAAGTTCAGAAGTTCTTTACAGGAGATTGACAAGAATAATTTTACTAGGACTTTTTTTTTCCTAATGTAGTTTTTCAACAAATGGCATTCCCAGGATAAAACTGTCTTACACTAAATGTTTGTGTTTTAACTATTTTTTTAAAATTTGTGTTTTGATGTATGCTGACTGTGGCTTAGGAGGTTTTCTTATGGCAAAAAACTATGTAAATAATGTCATCTGCATTTCACAATCAATTCACTCATTAAGATTCTCTTTTATTAATAAGACATTCTGTTAATGATAATTTTACATTAAAATCGATAAATGTTATTAGTACTTTTAAAATATTTGTATGCATTTGTTGTCTTGAAGACATTTGCAAGAGCACAGAAAAGCAGATTTAGTTAACCCAGGGAAACGTACATGGATTTATCACTCGATCCCAATTTATATTAAATATCAAAATTTTATTTTCTTATATATCAATAAGTGCATTAATAGTTCTATGAAAAAATCAAATTAACTGTGTAACTTCATAGGGTTTAATCCAGCAAACGCTTATGCACATGAGTAATTTTACATGATTAGTCCCACTGATGTTAATGGAATTATTCCCATAAGTAAAGTTAAGCACGACCATAAGTGTTTGCAGAATCAGAGCCATGGACTACATTTACACCAAGTTCACAACATTCCTTAACCTGTTTGGCAGAGCAACTATATATAGTTTTAAGTAGTAATAATTTATTTTTTTAGGCTTTCACGACCATCTATAAAGACTAGAGCTGGTTGGAAAAACTTTGACAGAAACATTTTCCATCTGAGAATGCAGTTCCGTCGAAATCTAAGTACTTTGTAAATCATATTGATTTTGCCAAAATTGGGGGGAGGGGGGTTGGCAGGAGGGTGGTTCTGACAATGTTGAAACACCCTGTTTCAATACAATCAGAATGAAACATTTTTATTTTTTTCCTTTCTAAACAACTTCATTATGAAATTTTTGGAGTAGCCTATATAATAGAAAATTAAAAAATCAAAATCTAAACAAGTTTTAGTTTTGTCAAAATCTGAAATGATTTTTTAAAATTTTCTTTTGCAGAGAATTTTGAAATTGTCGGATGTCATTCAAACAGGAATTAAAACAAATCTCTTAATCCTCCACAGAACAGAATTTCCATTCTCCACACAAAAAATATTTCTGATAGCTTGTCACAATGATAGATTATTTTATCACTGACTTAATGCTCTCAAATAGAGGGCCCAATCCTGCTACCGTTATTTTCAGTGTCAAACTCTCGTTGATTTTAATGGAGGCATGATTGGACTCGTAGGGCTTGAACCACGGAGTTTAGGCCCAAAATCTGGATCCTCAAAATCCCGGTTCAACTGTCCCATTATCTGTAAATGCCTAAAGTCCATAGGTACCGAAGTTTCCGCCAGTAAAGTCCTCTAGGTGCCTACATTTCTGCTGGTGATGAAATGCTCAGCGCCTTAGCCCTGGCAGATCCTTATGCTAGCCATTACCCTGACTACCTCACCTGCGGGGCATGATCCAGTAGGCATTTTCATAAGCCACCTAAGAACATGCCTACCAGATCAGGTTCTGACCAAAACACAGTGGAGATGGTCATGGTGCTCTGCACTAATGAATGTTTAAGTAGATTATACAAAGTGGAACAACTTTGACATTTGACACTGTGAGAGTCCCAGCCCAAAATACCCTATAGCTCAGTAGTTCGAGCGCTTCCTCAGAAGACCCAAGTTCAAATCCCCACTCTGCCTGATTCAGAGCAGGGATTTGAACTCAGGTTTCCCACCTCCCAAGTGAGTGCCGTAATGACCAGACTGTAGGATATTCTGCAGTGGGTCTCTGTCTTTCCCTAGGTGCCCAACTCCAGAAGAGGGTTCACAGCTGTGAATCATGACTAGAGGGAGGCACCTCCCTCCAGCCTCGACGTAGGTGTCTAATTCCCTTTGTGTAGTGGGGCTTAAGGCACACCTCTCTCCCCAGCATTTCCTACTAGCTAGTTTAGCTACACAGCATGCTGGCTTCTCTGAATCCTGTTCTTAGATGTCTAACTCGGGGCTGTGAATTTACTGGGCAGCAGGGTGCCTAGACATTAGGCATTGCAGTGCCTGAACCTAAGTCCCCATTGTGGATCTAGCCCATAGAGACAAAAGTTCCCCTTACACTGTTTGGCAGACAGAAAGTACAGTGCTGCTCTGCTAAATACATTCATAAGGACTTGAAGGTACCTATAGTAGGAGACACCCGAAACATAAAATATTTTGAAAGCATCTCTCTATTCAGTCTTGATCAAACTTCTGAATTCTTGTTAAGGGTCTGCCCCTGTGAGTTGCTGCATGGCCTCAATGCCCATAAATTAGAGTGAGGATTGACGGCACTCAGCCTCATGCCATTAGGTTCTGAATTATTAGCAACATCAGTAGTATAAATAAGCACTCCTTTATGATTTAACAAGCATACATGCTAATGGCTACATCCTAGTTATATGCTACAAAGGCTAGGCAACAGTATGCACCTAGGGATACCAGAAAGTGTATCTGCCCAGGAAAAATCCTGCCATTGTAGGTCAGGGTGATATATTGGCATGACCAACATGCTTCACAGTACTTCTTTTATTGCTTTTCCATGAAGCACATTATGCACAGCTATTGTGGCTATCTTGTGCTTCTGATGTATAAGCTGCATATACGCTTATCAGGTTTCTGATTGGCCATGTGTTTTTTCTCAGATTAGCATCTTTTTTGGCTTTGCATTTATTTAGCTCTTTTATACACTAATGAGTTTGGCTAATATTACATTTCAGATCCTCCTACACATGCTGCCTTTTGCATCCCGTTATGTCTTTCTTTACACCTTTGTGTCTCCTAATGCACATTTATGACACCAGGCAGGCTTTAGCCTGAAATGTACATTTATTATATATAATTTAAATGATAAAAATTAATGTGTTAAAGGTGAAATTCACTCTTCCCCTTCCCAATGCCTAGGCAGTCAGTCTTTGTGTGGAAAAAATAAGGAGGGAGTTGGGAGCAATTCATCCTTCGAACTACAGCAGGCCTCGGGGCTGTGCTACAACTACTCAGGTGCTGTTCCTGACTTGTGGACTGAAATGCTAACTACTGCCCTTCCATATCCCTATGAGCAGGTTTGGAGCCACTTGATCTACCTAAGCACTGATCCAGAAGCTGCTCCTTAGTCTGGCCTAGACATGCAGTATATTATCAACAGATAGTGCTCAATTCTCAGAGGTGCTGAGAGTCCTCAAGTACCATGGAGTTTATTGGGAGTTGAGGACACTAGTCAACTCAGTACAGGCACTTGACAGCTCCCAAGATTGTCCCCTCTTCAGGGGTTCTCAACCTTTTTCTTTCTGAGTTCTTCCCCATGGTATAAAAACTCCACGGCCCACCTGTGCCACAATAATTGTTTTTCTGCATATTGAGTAGATTAAAAGCCAGGGCTGACATTAGGGAGTAGCAAGGAGGGCAATTGCCCGGGGACCCACACCATGGGGGGCCCCACAAAGCTAAGTTGCTTGGGCTTTGGCTTCAGCCACAGGCAGTGGGGCTCAGGCTTCAGCTTTCTGTGGCACCTGGCATTGGCCACGGTCAATAGACAGGATACTGGGCTAGATGGACCTTTGGTCTGACCCTACACATGGCCTTTTTTATGTTCTTAATAGCACAGAGCTCATTTTAGCACAGAAAGAGTGCAGAAGTTCCCTTTGTCATTTCTTTCCCAGTACTTCCCTCTTACAGATCGCATCCCAGGGCAGAGGGACATGAGCAGATCTTCTATTGCTCCTATGATTTTTACCCTATCTGAATAAGTTAAAAAATGTATATAACCCCTTTCGCCACAAATGTCCTTTACAATCTCTATATCCTTTAAACCAGTGGCTCTCAACCAGGAGTATGCATACCCCTGGGGGTACGCAGAGGTCTTCCAGGGTACATCAACTCCTCTAGATATTCACCTAGTTTTGTATCAGGCTACATAAAAAGCATTAGCGAAGTGAGTACAAACTAAAATTTCATACAATGATTTGTTTATATTGCTTTATATACTATACACTGAAATGTAAGTACAACAGTTATATTCCAATTTATTTATTTTATAATTATATGATAAAAATGAGAAAGTAAGCAATTTTTCAGTAATAGTGTGCTATGGCACTTTTATATTTTTATGTCTGATTTTGTAAGCAAGTAATTTTTAAGTGAGGTGAAACTTGGGATACCCAAGACAAATGAGACTCCTGAAAGGGGTACAGTAGTCTGGAAAGTTTGAGAGCCACTGCTTTTAACAGTCTATGTATATGTAATATGAGAGCCCCTTACTGAAATTCAGGCACTGAAATTCAGGCACCTCTGGAGTGGAACACAACTGCTGTTTAACAGAATGCAACAACACTACATCAGTTTAGAACAAGAAGTGGAAAATTTGTTGCTCCTAATTTTAAGATTATAGTAAATGATATAATACCACATGATATATAATTTCCATTTAATTTTCTTCTGAGTTCTCATCTGCAGAGGCTACTATAACATTCCCTAAATGTATTATTTCTTTGAAGCTTTCTCTGTCTGAGACAGCATGCAACTCTAACAAAAGACCTCATGTATAATTTTTAGTGTAGACTATGCTGCTATGTGTGTAATATTACATTGGTAATAATGGAATTGTCTTAAAGGAATGTGTCTAGGTGTGACACAGAACTTAAACAGCATTTTATAAAAATTCTAATTTAAAACGGTGTTTTTCTTTACATACTTGTTAAGGACTTTTTTTTTAATGTTTGGCATTGTGTACACTTAAGAACATTAGTAAAATGCCAAGCCAAATAACTTTTATTCACATTGTCTATATACACACACGGTTTTTTTTTTTCTGTCAACTGGTGTTAAATAAGAGATGACTCTGTGGTCACTTAATTTCAATAACCTCTTAATATGATAGTGGATCTTTGTTCAGAAAGGGAATCATACTAATGGAGCAGAGCTCCTCTGGTTTGCTTTGTTTTATTATTTCACTTTCTGTTTATTTGTGAAGAAATAGTTCTTAACTATATTTTGCTACAGTATTATAAAACACTGCTAACACATTTTACTGAAATTCATAAGTACAAATATTGTCACAAACTTGCAAAAAGTTATAACTATGCAGTATTTGAAATTGATTAATCTTGGCTGTTACTGTTGTTGAGAACAAATGTCAGATGCTGGACTTTTTGAGGAGAAGGTGAGAATATGCTTAACTTGAAAATTTAGGCTGCTTTGTGAACATTAAGAGCTGTAGAATTTACCAAATTACTTTCACAAATGCAGCTCTGCACCTCAGAAATACCTAGACAGTAACTAGACCCTTATTCACAGTGATTTAAGTAATTTCTGTTTATTAACTTCATTAATTTGTTCATTAGCTTCAAAACACTTAACAGATGTCAATTTAAAACACTGGCCTACATTTTTAAAAGTGATCAATGATTTTGGGTGCCCAACTGAGAGTACTTTAAAGGGTAGTTTTCAGAGAAGGGTGCTTTCACTTTTGCAAATTTGTTATCCTGTATTTTAACGTCTCACTGTATTTGTTTGTGGCTACAGAGTTCTCTAGGCAGTGCACTGAACCCATCCACCATTACTAAGTGTAAGATGTTGCATTTGGATCTTTTCTTTAACTGAAATGTGTAAACTCATGTATAGTTGAACTACTTCCTATCTAGGGCCCTCTGTATCCTATCCCTACCCTCCAGCGTATCTACCTCTCCTCCCAGTTTAGTGTCAAACTTGCTGAGGGTGCAATCCACACCATCCTTCAGATCATTTATGAAGATATTGAACAAAACTGGCCCGAGGACTGCCCCTTGGGGCACTCCACTTGATACCGGCTGCCAACTAGACATGGAGCCATTGATCACTACCCGTTGAGCCCGACAATCTGGCCAGCTTTCTATCCACCTTATAGTCCATTCATCCAGCCCATACTTCTTTTAACTTACTGGCAAGAATACTGTGGAAGACCATGTCAAAAGCTTTGCTAAAGTCAAGGAACAACACGTCCACTGCTTTCCCCTCATCCACAAAGCCAGTTATCTCGTCATAGAAGGCAATTAGATAAGTCAGGCATGACTTGCCCTTGGTGAATCCATGCTGACTGTTCCTGATCACTTTCCTCTCCTCTAAGTGCTTCAGAATTGATTCCTTGAGGACCTGCTCCATGATTTTTCCAGGGACTGAGGTGAGGCTGACTGGCCTGTAGTTCCCAGGATCCTCCTTCCTTTTTTTAAAGATGGGCACTACATTACCCTTTTTCCAGTCATCCGGGACTTCCCCCTATCGCCATGAGTTTTCAAAGATAATGGCCAATGGCTCTGCAATCACATCTGCCAACTCCTTTAGCACTCTTGGATGCAGCGCATCCGGTCCCATGGACTTGTGCTTGTTCAGCTTTTCTAAATAGTCCCGAACCACTTCGTTCTCCACAGAGGGCTGGTCACCTCCTCCCCATGCTGTGCTGCCCAGTGCAGTAGTCTGGGAGCTGACCTTGTTCATGAAGACAGAGGCAAAAAAAGCTTTGAGTACATTAGCTTTTTCCACATCCTCTGTCACTAGGTTGCCTCCATCATTCAGTAAGGGGCCCACACTTTCCTTGACTTTCTTCTTGATGCTAACATACCTGAAGAAGCCCTTCTTGTTACTCTTAACATCTCTTGCTAGCTGCAACTCCAGGTGTGATTTGGCCTTCCTGATTTCACTCCTGCATCCCCAAGCAATATTTTTATACTCTTCCCTGGTCATTTGTCCAATCTTCCACTTCTTGTGTAAGCTTCTTTTCTGTGTTTAAGATGAGCAAGAATTTCACTGTGAAGCCAAGCTGGTCGCCTGCCATGTTTACTATTCTTTCGACACATCGGGATGGTTTGTCCCTGTAGCCTCAATAAGGATTCTTTAAAATACAGCCAACTCTCCTGGACTCCTTTCCCCCTCATGTTATTCTCCCAGGGGATCCTGCCCATCAGTTCTCTGAGGGAGTCAAAGTCTGCTTTTCTGAAGGCCAGGGTCCATATTCTGCTGCTCTCCTTTCTTCCCTGTGTCAGGATCCTGAACTCGACCATCTCATGGTCACTGCCTCGCAGGTTCCCATCCACTTTTGCTTCCCCTACTAATTCTTCCTGGTTTGTGAGCAGCAAGTCAAGAAGAGCTCTGCCCCTAGTTGGTTCTTCCAGCACTTGCACCAGGAAATTGTCCCCTACACTTTCCAAAAACTTCCTGGATTGTCTGTGCACCGCTGTATTGCTGTCCCAGCAGATATCAGGGTGATTGAAGTCTCCCATGAGAACCAGGGCCTGTGATCTAGTAACTTCTGTGAGTTGCCAGAAGAAAGCCTCATCCACCTCATCCCCCTGGTCCGGTGGTCTACAGCAGACTCCCACCACGACATCACCCTTGTTGCTCACACTTCTAAACTTAATCCAGAGACTCTCAGGTTTTTCTGCAGTTTCATATCAGAGCTCTGAGTAGTCATACTGTTCCCTTACATACAATGCAACTCCCCCACCTTTTCTGCCCTGCCTGTCCTTCCTGAACAGTTTATATCCATCCATGACAGTTCTCCAGTCATGTGAGTTATCCCACCAAGTCTCTGTTATTCCAATCACATCATAATTCCTTGACTGTGCCAGGACTTCCAGTTCTCCCTGCTTGTTTCCCAGGCTTCTTGCATTTGTGTATAGGCACTTGAGATAACTCGCTGATCGTCCCTCTTTCTCAGTATGAGGCAGGAGCCCTCCCCTCTCGTGTGCTCCTGCTCGTGCTTCCTTCCCTCAGGGCTTTGGTCTCCTTCCCCCAGTGAACCTAGTTTAAAGCCCTCCTCACTAGGTTAGCCAGCCTGCTTGCGAAGATGCTCTTCCCTCTCTTCGTTAGGTGGAGCCCATCTCTGCCTAGCACTCCTCCTTCTTGGAACACTGTCCAATGGTCAAAAACTCCAAAGCCTTCTCTCCAACATCACCTGCATAGCCATTCGTTGACTTCCATGATTCGACGGTCTCTACCCAGTCCTTTTCCTTCCACGGGAAGGATGGACGAGAACACCGCTTGCACCTCAAACTCCTTTATGCTTCTTCCCAGAGCCACGTAGTCTGCAGTGATTCGCTCAAGGTCATTCTTGGCAGTATCGTTGGTGCCCACCTGGAGAAGCAGGAAGGGGTAGCGATCCGAGGGCTTGATGAGTCTCGGCAGTCTCTCCAGTCTATTCCATTTTCATATTATGTAAAAATAAATAGGGGTAAATAGAAATTCAAGATTTAGCATTCAGTACTTCCTATACTTCTGTTTTTTGTCTTCTTTCTAAATTAAACAATCAGTCTTTTTTATTTCTGTCCAGAAGTCTCTCCATTCCTTTGATTATTTTCAGTATCTTTTCCTGGACATCTTCTTTCTCTTTTTCTGAGAAAGCATGACCAAAATTGAACACAGTACTCCCTGTGCAGGTGTACCATTGATTTATATAATGCCAGAAAACATGAATTATTATTTCTGTTTCATTCTGTGTATATCATGTCATGTTTTTGCTTGTATTGTACATTGCTGTACACTGAGTAAAAGTTTCCACTGAGCTGTCTTCAGGTCTTATTTCTAACTGGTTATAGTTAATTTAGATCCCAGCCATGGTCATGAATAGTTTGGATTATTCTTTTCAGTGTAGATTACTTTGCATAGTTAATAATGAATTTCATCTCTTTATCATTCTGCCCAGTCACCTAACTTTATCTGGTTTATCTAGAGTTCTTCTTAGTTTTGTCTAATGTTGACTATATTGAGATTATCTGCAAATTGTATCACCTCATTATTCAATACCCAACTTCTATTTAGTTTCGGGTTTTATATTGCCTCTCATAGTAGCTAAGCCCCTTCCATGTAAAATAGATTGGTGGACTTCCTGGAATCTCTGGCTCCTCTCTCTTTGGTGGGAACAGAAAATCTGATTGAAGTAGGGGTGGGTTTTTTGAGAGGGAGGGAGCAGGAGTAATGGGTAGAGCAGGGGTTATTAGTGTTGTGAATGAGTCATTCTTGTTGGCGGATAATACTAAAATAATAAATACTAAGGGCTAGATCAACTAGGGATGTAAATAGGGTTTAAAAATAGCAACCGTGTAACCTATTAAAATTCTATTGGTTAAATGGTTAACCATTACAGTGGAGAACTTGGAGTGCGGGGGATGCTACAGCACCCCCACATTTTACGCGGGGCTCCCCTGCCGCCTGCGCCCAGGATCCCCGCTGCCGGCCCCGGGCCTGAGGCAGCAGCGGAGTCCTGGGTGGGGCCGGCAGCAGAGTTTAATCATTAACCAAAACTGATACGACTGATGCTTATTGGTTAACTGGTTAAACTTTTACATCCCTAAGATCAACCCCCACCTCTTCCTCCTGGATCCACACATGGAAGGTTTCTCCACATGCAGCTCCCAGCCCCTCAGTGGAGAAATGAAAGATTCAGGTGACTCTGCTTCTGCATTGTTCTGCAGTGGGCCCTCCCAGGGTGGCTGGGTGGAGGTAGGGAACATACACATTGTCCCCACAGCTTAGTAGAAGTTAGAAGCAAAAGTTAATACAGCTTCAGGCTACATTAGCCTTTCTGACTGGTGTGGCAGATGGGAGGAGTCTCTAGAAGCACTGCTCCTCTGGAGCCATGTTGCCAAAGAGTAGGATTCTTCTAGTTGTCAGAGCCTCCTTGCAGATGAGCCTGGCCTCAATGGATCCTTCAGGATCTGCCAAGTTTGGAGTGGTGTTTCTTTAGATGGATGGGACAAATACTGCTTCCCTGATGGGACAATCTGGAGTAATCTCAGCAAGGAATTACTTTCAGGAATTTCCTTATAAAAAGGCCTCTCTGGCATTTCACAAGGGAGATAATCTGACCCTGAAATTTGAATTTAGTTCCTCTCTTTCTCTTATATTACCCAATTTATCATCTATCCAAAGAAGTTGTCTACAAAAAACCTAGTGGCTTGAATACAGGACTGACACCCAGCAAGGACCATGTTTCCACTGAGACTGTAAAATGATACTAATTGTGGGGGAGAGAAAAAATATAGCAAAGATAATAGATAATCAAATATGTTTTCTTTTAATGTAGCCACGTTGGTTTTCTAGGTAAAAAACATTAAAGTGGAAACAATGTGGGGGGGGCCAGGGGGGAATGTGGGGAGGAGGTGAACTATAGGAGAAATAGACAATTCTTCTCATGAAGTTAGTTACTCTATTATTTTAGAACACTGTCTCAAATGTACTGCAAATACTAGAACTTGGTTGATTCAGTTTTTTCCCAACAGTGACAGTATTTCAAGTCTCAGCATTCAAGCACAGTATGAATTATTAGAAATTTCCGTTTTAGCAGATTTTTTTTTAAAAAAAAGAGAGGCTGTAAAGTTATTTCAGAGAAAGATTATCCCTCTACACCAGACCTCAGTGGTTCAGGAGCCAAATTAGTGATCAGCATTACCCAAAAGAGCTACAGTAGTGTAAATTCATTGTTTCATTTACTATTTTTTATATTTTTTCACAGCAAAATGGCAGATCTTGTATTATCATTTTATCAACCACAGTTGGTTAATAACATAGTAAAAACATCCTGATTGGTTAATAACTTAGATTGGTTAATAGTTAAATCACACAGTGTTTTAATATTGTGCTGCAAAGAGCAGTAAGAGACACAGTAACGAGCCACTTGCGGCTCGCGAACCCCAGTCTGAGTATCACGACTCTACACACTGTGTACATACTGGTAGGCTGCAAAAGAAATTTAAATCTTATCTTTACCATAAGGTGAAACGAATATTTTATTAAGCCTTGGATAATTCAAAGACAACATATTTTTCACCAAATAATAAAATACAAATTTAGCTAATTGGAAAAAATATTCAAGTGTGTGCCTGTAACTTCAAAATTTGTATTTCTAGTTAAACTTTCATCAGTTTTTCTTTGTAACAAGTGATGCCCAATGTGAAATAATTAAATTTTTGTGAGATTCAACTACTTAATATTTTCATCAAAATGCATGATGATGAGGGTCATGTCCTGTTGATTTCACAAACTTTAGAAAGTCTTCAGGGTTTAAGCCCAGGGTTGCTGAGTTTGTCATTGGACAATACAAATTTCACATCTCTTTCTGTGGTCACAGAAAAGGGCCACTGTTGTTGCATGGCCTTGGCCTACTTTTAGTTTTTCTAACACGGCATTTTCATCTGCAAACCTCAGATTTCCATTCCCAACAACCAATTTCTTAGCGAGGTCATTTAAATTAATTTGCTTGTCATGCAGAACTGTTACCAGCCAGAACCCTTTCTTCTTTTTTTCTTTAAAAAAAAGATTTTTACTGTGACCTCCTTTCATACATTGGACATGAGGCATCATTTCTTCAACAGTGAACACCTGGAAAATATAATTAATATAGTATGAATCAATATGCCCTGTTATTTTTTTGGTTGCTTAGTGGCAGGTATCTTTTATTAGACTGTACTAAACTTTACATTCTGTATAAAAAAAGTTCCTTTTCATAAAGAAATTTTAAGAGAAAAATAAAATCTGTCTATAGTTACATTAGTCTTACGACTTCTGTAATTCTTTTAAAATTAATCGTGATTAATCGTGTTGTTAATAATGGAATACCATTTATTTAAATATTTTTGGATGTTTTCTACATTTTCAAATATATTGATTTCAATTACAACACAGAATACAGAGTATATAGTGCTCACTTTATTAAAAATATTTGCATGGTAAAAAACAAAAGAAATAGTATTTTTCAATTCACCTCATACAAGTACTGTAGTGCAATCTCTTTATCATGAAAGTTGAACTTGTAAATGTAGAATTATGGACAAGAAATAACTGCATTGAAAAATAAAACAATGTAAAACTTTAAAGCATACAAGCCCACTCAGTCCTATTTCAGCCAGTCAATCAGACAAACAAACTTGGTTACAATTTGCAGGAGAAACTGCCCACTTCTTGTTTACAATATCACCTGAAAGTGAGAACAGGCATTTGCACGGCACTGTTTCAGCTGGCATCACAAGGTATTTATGCGCCAGATGTGCTAAAGATTCATATGTCCCTTCATCTTCAACCACTATTCCATAGGACGTGTTCATGCTTATGATGAGTTCTTCTGTTCGATAATGATCCAAAGCAGAGCAGACCAATGCATGTTCATTTTCATCATCTGAGTCAGATGCCACCAGCAGAAGGTTGATTTTCTTTTTTGGTGGTTTGGGTTCTGTAGTTTCTGCATCTGAGTGTTGCTCTTTTAAGACTTCTGAAAGCATGCTTCACATCTCGTCCCTCTCAGATTTTGGACAGCACTTCAGATTCTTAAACCTTGGGTCAAGTGCTCTAGCTGTTTTTAGAAAGCTCACATTGGTATTGTCTTTGCGTTCTGTCATATCTGCTGTGAAAGTGTTCTTAAAGCAAACGTGTTGGGTCATCATCCGAGACTGCTATAACATGAAATATATGGCAGAATGCGGGTAAAACAGAGCTGAAGACATACGGTTCTCTCCCAAGGAGTTCAGTGACAAATTTAATTAACACATTATTTTTTAATGAGCATCTTCAGCATGAAACGTATCTTCTGGAATGGTGGCCGAAGCATGGAGGGGCACACAAATGTTTAGCATATCTGGTGCATAAATACCTTGCAACACCAGCTACAAAAGTGCCATGTGAACGCCTGTTTTCACTTTCAGGTGACATTGTAAATAAGAAAAAGGCAGCAGCATCTCCTGTAAATGTAAACAAACTTGTTCATCTTAGCAATTGGCTGAACAAGAAGTAGGACTGAGTGGACTCGTAGGCTCTAAAGTTTTACATTGTTTTGGTTTTGAGTGCAGTTATGTAACAAGAAGTCTACATTTGTGATATTTTTATGATAAAGAGATTGTACTACAGTACTTATATGAGGTGAATTGAAAAATACTATTTCTTCTGTTTATCATTTTTACAGTGCAAATATTTGTAATAAAAATAATATAAAGTGATCACTGTGCACTTTGTAAACTTGTGTTGTAATAGAAGTCAATATATTTTTGCTTTTTGCTTTTTTTGCCTCTGTCTTCACTAACAAGGTCAGCTCCCAGACTGCTGCGCTGGGCATCACAAAATGGGGAAGAGATGGCCAGCCCTCTGTGGAGATAGAGGTGGTTAGGGACTATTTAGAAAAGCTGGACGTGCACAAGTCCATGGGGCCGGACGACTTGCATCCGAGAGTGCTGAAGGAATTGGCGGCTGTGATTGCAGAGCCATTGGCCATTATCTTTGAAAACTCGTGGCGAACGGGGGAAGTCCCGGATGACTGGAAAAAAGCTAATGTAGTGCCAATCTTTAAAAAAGGGAAGAAGGAGGATTCTGGGAACTACAGGCCAGTCAGCCTCACCTCAGTCCCTGGAAGAATCATGGAGCAGGTTCTCAAAGAATCAATCCTGAAGCACTTGCATGAGAGGAAAGTGATCAGGAATAGCCAGCATGGATTCACCAAGCGAAGGTCATGCCTGACTAATCTAATTGCCTTTTATGATGAGATTACTGGTTCTGTGGATGAAGGGAAAGCAGTGGATGTATTGTTTCTTGACTTTAGCAAAACTTTTGACACGGTCTCCCACAGTATTCTTGTCAGCAAGTTAAGGAAGTATGGGCTGGATGAATGCACTATAAGGTGGGTAGAAAGCTGGCTAGATTGTCAGGCTCAACGGGTAGTGATCAATGGCTCCATGTCTAGTTGGCAGCCGGTGTCAAGTGGAGTGCCCCAGGGGTCGGTCCTGGGGCTGGTTTTGTTCAATATCTTCATAAATGATCTGGAGGATGGTGTAGATTGCACTCTCAGCAAATTTACGGATGATACTAAACTAGGAGGAGTGGTAGATACGCTGGAGGGGAGGGATAGGATACAGAAGGACCTAGACAAATTGGAGGATTGGGCCAAAAGAAATCTGATGAGGTTCAATAAGGATAAGTGCAGGGTCCTGCACTTAGGACGGAAGAATCCAATGCACCATTACAGACTAGGGGCCGAATGGCTAGGCAGCAGTTCTGCGGAAAAGGACCTAGGGGTGACAGTGGATGAGAAGCTGGATATGAGTCAGCAGTGTGCCCTTGTTGCCAAGAAGGCCAATGGCATTTTGGGATGTATAAGTAGGGGTATAGCGAGCAGATCGAGGGACGTGATCGTTCCCCTCTATTCGACATTGGTGAGGCCTCATCTGGAGTACTGTGTCCAGTTTTGGGCCCCACACTACAAGAAGGATGTGGATAAATTGGAGAGAGTCCAGCAAAGGGCAACAAAAATGATTAGGGGTCTAGAACACATGACTTATGAGGAGAGGCTGAGGGAGCTGAGGTTGTTTAGTCTGCAGAAGAGAAGAATGAGGGGGGATTTGATAGCTGCTTTCAACTACCTGAAAGGGGGTTCCAAAAAGGATGGCTCTAGACTGTTGTCAATGGTAGCAGATGACAGAACGAGGAGTAATGGTCTCAAGTTGCAGGGGGGGAGATTTAGATTGGATATTAGGAAAAACTTTTTCACTATGAGGGTGGTGAAACACTGGAATGCGTTACCTAGGGAGATGGTAGAATCTCCTTCCTTAGAGGTTTTTAAGGTCAGGCTTGACAAAGTCCTGGCTGGGATGATTTAACTGGGAATTGGTCCTGCTTCGAGCAGGGGGTTGGACTAGATGACCTTCTGGGGTCCCTTCCAACCCTGATATTCTATGATGCTATGATTTGAAAATGTAGAAAAACATCCAAAATATTTACTAAATTTCAATTGGTATTCTATTGCTTAACAGTGCGATTAATCGCGATTAATTTTTTTTTAGTTAATCGCATGAGTTAACTGTGGATTAATGACAATCCTAATATAAACTCAAGGGTGTGATGGGGAAGTTACCAAGTTCAATACAGGGCAGATACCAACACTGTTTTCATTTTCAAAATTATGCTCCTACTCAGAAACAACTTCAGACAAAGCAACTAATTAAGCACAAACTATTTGTGTCAAACCCTTCTCCCCCAAGAATTTTACAAACTATATACATTAATGGCACTGAATGACATTAGCATGTTTCCTCCATTCCCAACTCTGTTCACCCAGTATGGGGCAGGGCTAATAACAGACCTAGCGTAAGTCCTTGTGTGGACATAGTTGCCCTTACCCCACGCATGCTACAGGAAACAGAAGAGACCCGTGAGTGTGGTTAGGATGCCTATAGGTGATGAGGGCAAAATAGATAATGTTATTGAGCAGGTACAATTTAAAAAAATCACCAGTTTTACCTCTACAATCTATCATTTTTCCCCATGGCTTTTCACCTCACTCTTTCAAGTACACTGATTTCTAGTAATGAATTTTGGAAATGTTGTAGAAGTAAAACCAGTAGGATCATGACCATACCTGCTCAGTAAAAGCCACATAAGGTACATCTACACTGCCAAACACCCTTCCCCCACCCCCCATGCCTTCTTAAATTTGGTTAGCTAATTTGGGTTAAAATAGCAATGAAGATATGACAACTGTGCTTTTAACGCACATTAACAGCTCAAGTAAAGTCTATAAAGGGATGCTGAGATTTAATTAGAGTTATTAACCTGAATTAAAATCTGGAATGTCCAGTTTCCATTGCTACTTTAACCTGAGTTAGTTAACATGGGTTAGCCAACCCAAGTTAAGAACATAACTTTTTTTTTCCAGTGTAGACATAACCATAGTGAATTAGCAACAGAAAAAGAAATAAAACCCATGAGTCCTAACTTCCAGGCCCCTCCTCCAACCACAAGATAGCCCATCTTACCTTGGTTATTGTATTTCTTGTTCTAAAAACCCATAATGTATCAATGTGTGGTGATATTCAACATGGAGCTGGCTGGGCAGTATAGGGAGCAACTGGGATTCTCCTGTCCATATCTTACCTTATCAAAGGAGATGATGGAACAATACTGTGGTATCACCTGCACACAGGCATCTGCTGCCTAGCAACCCCATAAATATTTTAGTTTCAGAGAGCAGAGGCACCAGGTAAGCTGGGAAAAATTGGAGTAAATTCATACAAGCACTGCAAAGAGATCTGCATAGAAAGTGATGGCGTTGTCTCTTGTTCTTTGTTCCTCAGCCCTGGGAGTTACTTTGGAGTGGTAGCTGGTCTTCTTTGCTGTTTTGCAAAACAGGCAGCAATAAAGACTACCACATGTATCATGTGTGATCAGATTCCAAATGTCATCGTAAATCCATACTTGGGGGCAGGATCTGAGACAGATCTAAAATCAGCACATATCTTTGTGCCTGGAAGGCATCTGGAGCATGCAGGATCTCAATACACCAGCTATCATGCCCAATACTGACACTGACTTACAACAGGTGCAATAAACTGTGTTGCTGTCAAGGTGTCTTCCCCACTCTGAACTCTAGGGTACAGATGTGGGGACCTGCATGAAAGACCCCCTAAGCTTATTCTTACCAGCTTAGATTAAAACTTCCCCAAGACACAGATTTCTTTCTTGCCTTGGGAACCAGCTTAGGTTAAAAACCTGATACGCTGCCACCACCAAGCGATTTAAACAAAGAACAGGGAAAGAGACTACTTGGAGATGTCTTCCCTCAAAATATCCCACCAAGATCTACACCCCCTTTCCTGGGGAAGGCTTGATAATATCCTCACCAACTGGTACAGGTGAACACAGACCCAAACCCTTGGATCTTAAGAACAATGAAAAAGCAATCGGGTTCTTAAAAGAAGAATTTTATTTAAAGAAAAGGTAAAAGAATCATCTCTGTAAAATCAGGATGGTAAATACTTTACAGGGTAATCAGATTCAAAACATAGAGAATCCCTCTAGCAAAACCTCAAGTTACAAAAAGACACAAAAACAGGAATACACATTCCCTCCAGCACAGCGAATTTCACAAGACAGATTACTTACTAACTTTACAGGAGTTGGAAGGCTTGCATCCTTGATCTGTTCCCAGCAAAGGTATCACACAGACAGACAAAAACCTTTGTCGTCGTCCCCTCCAGATTTGAAAGTATCTTGTCCCCTCATTGGTCATTTTGGGTTAGGTGCCAGCGAGGTGACCTTAGCTTCTTAACCCTTTACAGGTGAAAGGATTTTGCCTCTGGCCAGGAGGGATTTTATAGCACTGTATACAGAAAGGTGGTTACCCTTCCCTTTATATTTATGACAGTTGCCCACCGACCAAAACTATTGTCATAGATGCCTCCTAAACAGGTTGGGGAGCACATCTGGTGTCACTGAAAGTTCAAGCCTGTGGTCAGAATAGGAAGCTTCTCTGCATGTCGATATTCTGGAGCTTTGGGCCATCTGATTCCTGTCAGATTTTTCAAAATCACATCAGGGACTCAGTGGTTCTCATAATCACCAACACCATTGTGATGCATTATGTAAACAGACAGGGAGAAGTACACTCCAACATGCTGTGTCAGGAGGTGATCAGGGTCTGGTAGTTTTGCATCAGGGGAAACATTACACCCAAGGTCAATGATTTACCTGAGGTCCAGAATCACCTGGCAGATCACCTCAGCAGAAATTTCTCTGATTAACGAGTGGTCTCTGAAGCCCAGCATCCTACAGTCCATTTTTGCAGTTTGGGGCACCCCCCGCCTTCACCATGAGACAAAACAAGCAATTTTTTTTGCCTGCCTGCTGTACTCCCGAGGGGGTCTCTGTCTGGCTCCTTGGCTGATGCTTTTCACCCGAGCTGAGAATAAGCACTCCTATATGCTTTTCCACTAATTCGAATAATCTCACAGGTCATTTTCAAGATGAAACGGGACCATGCCATGCTCATTGGCATTGCTCCATCACAGCTGAGATACTATTGGTTCTCCGACCTCCTTGCTTTATTGATTTGGCCTCCCATATCCCTTCCTCTTCATCCCAACCTCCTGACCCAGCAACATGGTCAGGTTTTGAATCCAGTGTTCAGCTGCCTGCATCTCACAGGGTGGATGCTGCATGGTTAGATGAGGAGGAGGAATAATAGGCTCAATAATAGGAAGCCCTCCACCAGAGCAACCTATTTGGAGAAGTGGAAGTGGTTCTTGTGGTCATTAATCTGAGGAGGTCAACAAAGCTGCTGGCTTGTTTCCAGTTATTGCTTGGCATGAGTCAGCCCTGAAGAACATACAGAGCTGCATATTATAGAAATTTACTTTACCTTTTTACATCTAAGACTGTAACTGATTTGTGTGTGTGTGTGTGTTTCCTGTTTTAACCTTTTAAATAACCTCCTTTTATTTTTCCTAGTTAATAAACCTTTAGTTAGTTTATTACAGGATTGGCTAGAAGTGTTTTCTTTGGTTTGAAATCTGAGTACAACTGACCTGGGATAAGTGACTGGTCCTTTGGGACTGGGAGTAACCTGAATTTGGGACTGGGAGTAACCTGTTGTGTGTTTTGGTGTAAGGAACCATCTATCAGTAAGTCCAGCTTGCCTGGATTGCAAGATAGATTTGAATGCCCAAGGGGACTGTCTGTGACACCATGGTGAGACTGTTTTAGTGCTTTAAGAGTCCACACTTGTTACTAGGTTGGTGAAGTCTGATTATAGAACATACAATTGGTTTGGGGATTCTGTCCTGCTTTTTGACAAGTCTGTCCTGAGGTTGGCACTCACAATCATGAGTCACTCCAGACTGCGTGACATGGCCACCCAATTAACAAAGTCATATTTGGAAAGCAACGCCTACTGGTTCACAATGTGCATCTGCAGGGAAGAAAAGGTATAAATCTTTTCCTCCATAAAATCCAACCTTTTGGACTCTTTGTCCTTAGGGGTGGACATATACCTGCCTTGTCATGCCCTGTCATTTGCTGCAGTTACCAGCCAAGAGTTAGGGGACAAGTGGGTGCAGAAACCCTCAAACCCCTGAACGAAGTAACCCTTCTCTGAATGCTTTACAATGAATCTGGAGTTATGCCAGAGGTCCTTTGCAGGCTCCAAGAGAGCCTCATTTATTGGGAGGGCTCTTCTCTCCAGAGCTGATGATTGGAGAATATCTAGCAGTTTGTGTGTATTCTCCCACAGGAATTCTGCCTGGATGCTCAAGGCAGTGGCCATTCATCTTAGGAAGTCCTGATATGCTTTCATAGAATCATAGAATATCAGGGTTGGAAGGGACCCCAGAAGGTCATCTAGTCCAACCCCCTGCTCGAAGCAGGACCAATTCCCAGTTAAATCATCCCAGCCAGGACTTTGTCAAGCCTGACCTTAAAAACCTCTAAGGAAGGAGATTCTACCACCTCCCTAGGTAACGCATTCCAGTGTTTCACCACCCTCTTAGTGAAAAAGTTTTTCCTAATATCCAATCTAAACCTCCCCCACTGTAACTTGAGACCATTACTCCTCGTTCTGTCATCTGCTACCATTGAGAACAGTCTAGAGCCATCCTCTTTGGAACCCCCTTTCAGGTAGTTGAAAGCAGCTATCAAATCCCCCCTCATTCTTCTCTTCTGCAGGCTAAACAATCCCAGCTCCCTCAGCCTCTCCTCATAAGTCATGTGTTCTAGACCCCTAATCATTTTTGTTGCCCTTCGCTGGACTCTCTCCAATTTATCCACATCCTTCTTGTAGTGTGGGGCCCAAAACTGGACACAGTACTCCAGATGAGGCCTCACCAATGTCGAATAGAGGGGAACGATCACGTCCCTCGATCTGCTCGCTATGCCCCTACTTATACATCCCAAAATGACTTTAAAGTCCTCAGGCATGGAGAAGAAGATTCCAGCACAGTAGAGTCATCCAGAGAGGACCAAGAGGTGGTTTGGTTGGCTGTGCCAACAATAGTTCTGTTCTTGCACCACAGAATCTGCTCAGAATAACCCCAACAGTCGAGAGGGACCAGGTGCAGCTGTCACTACCAGATGGGGTGGTTTGGGAGCAGGTGCCACCATCAGGTCAAAGTGTGTGACCCCAGAGGCTGAAGAGTGTCTCAAGGAGGCCACTGGGCACCGGGGTAAAGACATTAGTGGCCAGCATGCCCCAGCCAAGAGTCCCCAACCCGGTACAGATGGTGATCTCAGTACCAATGGTGATCTGAGGAAGATCTCAAAAACCTATTGGGTGATGATGAAGGGGAGATGAACCTGAACTGGATATTCAGGAGTTCCTGAGGTTCTCTGCTGATAACAGGGGAACCAGCCCCAATGGGGCAAAGAGTCAGAGTTGTCTGAAGCCCAACATGAGGGCAGCATTGATCCGAAGAGGAATGGGGGATCAGCACAGGCAATAGCAAATGAGATACACACTCATCCAGTACCAGGAGAGACACTATTATCAAGGCTAAGGGTACCAAATTCTATGAAGGGATCTGCCACGCCATGCCAACACAAAATAATTTTTCCAGTAAGATTTTGAGACATAGTATTGAAAGATTTATTAAAATCCATCGTCCATCTTTTTAAACAAAACTCTTCAGGGGACTGAATGTAGAGTTCAGCTTAAAAACTAGTGGCACGGTATGTCCCCAAATATATTACATCTACTGCCCTCCTGCCATCCGCTATTTTTGTAATTCTATCAAATGTAGGAATTGCCAACCGGGATTCAAAAAGGTTAAGGCACGGGTGGCCAACCTGTGGCTCTGGAGCCACATACGGCTCTTCAGAAGTTAATTTGCGGCTCCTTATATAGGCACCGACTCTGGGGCTGGAGCTATAGGTGCCAATTTTCCAATGTGCCAGGGGGTGCTCACTGCTCAACCCCTGGCTCTGCCACAGGGCCTGCCCCTACTCCACCCCTTCCCGCCCCCTCCCTTGAGCCTGCCATGCCCTCGCTCCTCCCCCTTCTGCACACCACAAAACAGCTGATTTGGAGATGCGGGGAGAGAGGGAAAGGTGCTGATCGGCGGGGCTGCCACTGGGTGGGAGGTGCTGGGAGTGGGGGTGGAGGCTGATGAGGGGCTGCTAACGTATTACTGTGGCTCTTTGGCAATGTACATTGGTAAATTCTGGCTCCTTCTCAGGCTCAGATTGGCTACCCCTGCCCTACACCCTTCCTGCTCCCTAACAGACACGTGGCACCTCCCTCCCTGCTGCACTGACCCAGCATCATAGGTGGCTGCATAGCTACTGACACTCTGGGGTGCTCCACACTGACCACTGGGATGTCCAGCGCCTCCCAAAGCCCACGAGACGACAGAGGCTGTTGCGGCTGGACGGCCATGGCTGAAAGCTCAGTCCCACACGAGCTGGACGTTCCGCAGCAGCTGGTCTTACACAAACCACAACTGCAAAGACAGGCAGGTTTACAGGAGAGGAGATCTGAATCTCTCCCCCACCCCAAGATCTATTGGGAGGATTAACTGCTGTGTGAGTTCAGAATGGGAATGAGGGTTAATCTCAAATGTTATGTTCTGTATGGCTGTGAATGAGGGTAACAGAGCACAGGTTCCCTTTAATTTATGGGTGGAGGGTGTATTTGCTAATGTATCTAAACCAGTTTAGCCAAATCTAGGGCAAGAATGTTTGGTTTGGTTTATAAGTGAATATCATGGGAAAGGGCTGGTAGCTGATTTACATGATGATTTCCGAAGGCTGAAGTACACTCTTATAGTTAGTGGTAGTTCCCAATGTTGAACAGAATTCTCTAAAAATCTATCTGAAAAATAATTTTTATCAATTAATTACAAAATATTTTGATTTTAAAAAACAGTTTGGTCTTGCAGCACCCACAAATTGCTTTGCATTCCTTTGCCTGACTTTCACCCGAATTAAAAGAAGGAATACTGACATCCTTTTTTTAATATAATCAAGGATCTCTATGTTTTTGACAGACTGAGCCTAAATACCATGCTGCAGCTCCTTCATTTCTGGGAATTTAGCCTTTGGCTCCCTTGTGATGTGATACAGGGTTATTAACACTAGGCCACTTGAGAGATCTGATTTTACATGTTAAAAAGTCTCAATTTTTATATCTTAAGTAACTTGTGCAGGGCTTTTCTTGTAAGCAGGCCAGAACCAAATCTGTGTGACATATTTCCCTTTGTGTTTTACCATTTTGGAATGATTTGCCAGTCTGGATTAAGTATTTAGAAGTTATTGTGGAAGTCTGTGATATGTTCTTCATCAGTATGTAGGCTGTATTTGCTTATATAAAAGTCTTGTGAACAATTTTCAAGCAGGAAGCTAGCTGCAAATGAAATAAATTTGCATTAATTCTAATAATTGATTGTTCAGATATTAAGTCAATATTAATCCTGGGTTCACTCTGATTTGGAGAGCTGTTTTGCAAAAAAAAAAAAAAAAAAAAAATCTGATTTGAATAAATGTGTTAACATACTGTATGAAATATGTCACATTTTAACTGTAAGGTAACAGCTGTTGCCATTAATGGACAAAACATTTTATTCCACATAATAAATCTTCCTTTAAGAAGAATTAAAAAGAGACATTACACTAATCCCACTAACCATTGAACATGTCTGTCTGTGTATTCATATAGGTGTGTGTGTGGGGGGGGTATCTTAATTAGGTTGTAGTTCCATAATCTGACACATTACTTCAGAATTTTGCTCTATAACTAACCTTTAAACAAATACTTAATGAAACTCATTTTTGGTATTTATTTTTTTCACAAAAATCAATTTGAGATTATATATGTTAATACAATTCAAATACTAGATTGGCAATTGTGATGACTGTCTTATGCTAGCACTCAGAGGCTGTAATAAGGATTGGACTTCTATTATGCTGATTTCTGTACAAAACATACAGTAAAAGACAAACCCCTGTTCAAGGAATTTACAATCTACATGGAGCCAAAGTATAACAGGTGGGTGCAGCACACATAGAAAGGACTAGAGAAAAGGCAGAAGATGACGATAACAGTAATAACAGCACCAATGGAAACTTTTTTCACTTAACTGTTTAGACCAAAATTTTAAAATTAAGTGCCTAAAATTAGGCTCCTAAAACCATACATATATAGATGCCTAAATAAGTGACCTGCTATTTAAAAGTGTTGAGTATTGAGACGTTCCAGCAAAGAAGCCTCTTCGTGAATCTCTGGATATATGGGTTGCATCATGATGTCCCTTTAACAATAAATTGGAAAGGCTTTAAAATGGCTTGTAGGATATTATGCTAACTGATGCTCCAAACATCTTTAAACCAATAGATTAAAAGAGGCAAGTCCCAGAAGCGCTTAACAGCAACATGAACTGGCTCTTCTTATTTAAAGACAGAGAAAAGCATGTCAAGAAAAACAGTTTTATCTGTTCAGAATGTGCTCAGTAATGCAAACAGTGTTAGTAAAACTGGACGCACAAATGTAATTAGCAGATTTGACCAGAAGAATGTAAGAGAGCTGGTTTGGTTTAAATGTTTAGGCCACATCAGAGAAGCCAGGACATCATTTACACGATACACATGAGGATGGGTGGGCCACTAGGCACTGCTGTAGATGGGGAAGCTAATAAGGATGGGATCTTGCCACCCACTCAGAGAGAGCAAGATCGGGGGGGCAGGAGGGAGATGTTGGAAGCATATTCCTGCTGCCTGTAAAGCAGTTCCCTACTTCACCTGGAGACATCAAAGCTTCTTTGTTCGAGACTTGTAGTACTCTTCCTGCCCACTTTCAAATATCATGGCCCATGCCAGCACTAACAGCAGCTGGCCCTTACCTGTGCCCCACACCTCCATTACTCATCCACCTCCCTTCTATCCTAATGTAGGAGCTCTCCTTGGAGTCTTCCTCTGAAAGACTGTCTTTCCCCCTCGCCCCTCTACTAGAAGGTGGAACCTCGTTTGGGAATGAAATTATATATTTGTTTTCTTAAACAAATTGTGTTATTAAGAAAAAGATTTTGCCTTAGTTTCCTGATTACAACACTGAGGCAGATAGTGTCATTGTGCACTGTATTCTGCCTAAAATCAGTTCAATGCACAGCCCTTCATGCATTCTTTTTCTCAAATAGCAGGAATAACTCACACAGGGAGCTTAATGCTGAAGCACCATTGTTGGGCAGAGAGGACACATATGTAAAAGCATAAACATGAGACTACACCCATTTTACCCATGGCCATGCCCTTTTACAATTCTTAGCTGTGACAGTTGTAGGAAAACTCTGGAGCAATCTCTCTGAGTCTTCGTGGAGGAGACAGAAATAGGCCAGCCAACTTTTGCTGTATGCAGCTGCCTCTACGTTTCCTGTCATGAGCGTGTGAGCAATGCCAAGTAGAATTAAACAAAACTCAGTGAAAGCTTACTTTTTAAAATATTATTTTACATATTGTGACAGGGTCAGGCCAGCTGGCTACAGGAGAGTGATATTTTTTTTGAAGCAAAAAGGAGTTTTATTTGCATAACACTTACAAAGAATCACCAAAAAGGAAAAAACAAAACTATGCAACAAAACAAAAGCAAACGCAAGGTATAACACAGCAGCCTTCAGGAGGGAGAAGTGTTCAGGCTAGCCTAGGCCCAGAGCTGGGGGGGGCTTCCTCGACACACCTCATGGTCTTCCACCCTCCTGAGTTACCTGGTGGCCTAGAGCGGGGGGGCTTCCTCGACACACGTGGTCTTCCACCCCCTCGAGTTACCTAGTGCCATGCCCAGTGTCACAGATTATTCCTCTCCTGAGAGTGCCCAACAAGATGGGCATGGCTGCGGGGTGGGCAGTTTGGGGGAGAGGGCGGGGATGTACACCCACGTGTGATAGGACCCTTCCTAGGTGACAGTGATGATGGTATCCACAGCGGCAATGGCTGGGGGTCTCTCGCTCTTCCCCTCAATCAAAGGGTCAGACAGAGGGAACCGGACGGGGTCACCGAGCAGAGAAGGCGTCAAGGGAGTCGGTGGACACCGCCCAGAGGAACTCTGCCCAGATACGTGAATGTACTGAGGATCGGAAAATGGCCCTACAGTCGCAGGACGCTTCATTGGCCAACCTCCTCTCTCTGGTTTTATAGATGGCTGTTTTAGCTAGGGCTAGAAGGAGATTAACCAGGAGATCCCGTGACTTTGTGGGGCCATGGATGGGGAGTGTGTAAATAAAAAGGTGAGGGGAAAAGTGCAGCCAAAAGCGTAATAAAATATTCATGAGGAGCTGAAAAAGGGGCTGCAGCCTGGCACACTCTAAATATACATGTGCCAGGGTTTCCCTCACATTGCAAAAAGGGCAAGTATCCGGGAGAACCGCATCAAAAACACGCCCGTGCTCACAGCTCCGTGAAGGATCCGCCAACTAATGTCCCCAACGGGCCTTGGGACCAAGGTGGAATACAGGCTGGCCCACCGGGGCTGCTCACCCACCAAAGGTGGCAGGAGGTCCCGCCACTTTGTATCGGGGCGGTATACCAGGGTGAGGGTGTGAAGCGTGAGTGTGTATAGATGTTTCCTTGGTGCGGTTTGAAAGCTGACCGGCTGCAATTTGTGCAGCCGGCTCGCAATGAAAGGGTGAGGGGTTTGTTGGGATCTACGGGGTAGGGGCCCAATTGAAAGATCCGGCAGGCCTTGGGTAGAGCGTGGGCAGGGTGCGCCCTCGCGTAGGGCTCAGTTGAGATAAGCCTGAGCAGTGGGCGTCAAAGTGGCCTTCACCTCCTGAAGTACGCGCCAGGGGGTACGAGGTCTGGAGAGCCCCATGTGCCAAGTGAGCGTCAGGGGATCCAGCCAGTCTCCCCGGTCGTAGTCCAGGAGGTCTCCAACGCTCGTGACTTCCCCCAGGACCAAACTCTGGTGCACCGAGCGGGACTCCGCCACCTGTACATGGACCTGGGGGTTATGTAGCAGGGGCTCCGCGAGGAGATCTGCTCCCACGGTGGCCGCCGCGGACCTGGTCGTTGAAAACAGTTTCCAGGTCCTGGTAGAGGACAAGCAGCCCGGAGAGGTCTCGCGGAAAACCTCTCGGACAAAGATAAAAGAGCTGCCGGTCATATCGGAGCCCTTGGAAGCAGTGCAGGAAGGCATGCACCAGTATGCTCCACGTCGAACTACTTGCACTATAGAGGAGCCTCTGCAGGGCCTGGAGGCGGAAGACACGGACCTGGGTGTGCAGACACTTCAGGCCCTGTCCTCCTTCCTTCAGGGGTAGATGAAGAACCCCAACAGAGGCCCAGTGCATTCCTGACCAAAAGAACTCTAGAATCGATGTCCGGAGGTTGTTCAGGAAACCCGGGGCCAGGACCAGGGTGTTGAGCCGGTACCAGAGCGTGGACAGGACTAGTTGGTTAAGCACCAGCGCTCTCCCTCGGAGGGAGAGACAGCGGAGTAGCCTCGTCCATTTCCGGAGCCGCTCTAGCACCCCGCCTTCTAAATTTTGCCAGTTCTCTGGCGAAGAAGGGTGCGTGGCAGAAAGGTAAACACCAAGGTAGAGCAGCGGACCCGTGCTCCACTGGATGGTCTGAAGCACGGGTGGGAGGGAGTTCACCTGCCGCAAGTCCCCTACCGCTAAGCCAGAGCTCTTGACCCAGTTGACTCGGGCGGAGGAGGCTGCCAAATAGATGGCCTGGCAAGCCTCCACCCGCACCAAGTCGCCCGGGTCCTGGACCATGAGGAGCACGTCATTGGCATATGCCGACAGGACCAGCCACAGCTCCGGCTCCCGCAGCACCAACCCTGTCAACCTCCTTCGGAGGAGACAGAGGAAGGGCTCGATCGCCAGAGTGTACAGCTGGCCTGAGAGGGGGCACCCCTGCCGTACTCCTCGCCCGAAGCTGACCAGTTCGGTCAGGGTCCAGTTGAGCCTAACCAGACACTCCGTGGAAGTGTACAGCACCTGGAGAAAACTCACAAACTGAGGTCCGAATCCAAATGCCTGCAGAGTGCCTAGGAGGTACCCATGGTCCACTCTATCGAACGCCTTCTCCTGATCAAGAGACAGGAGGGTGAATGACAGACCGTCTCTATGCCCGAGTTCCAAAAGGTCTCGGACTAGAAATAGGTTGTCAAAAATGCTGCAGCCCGGGACAGTGTAGGTCTGGTCTCAGTGGATCACGTCCGCCATCACGGACCCTAGCCGCAGCGAGATTGCTTCCGCTATGATTTTGTAGTCCGTGCTAAGGAGCAAGACGGTGTGCCAATTTCGTAAATCGCGGAGGTCCCCCTTCTTCGGCAACAAGGCGAGCACCGCTCGCCTGCACGGAAGTGGGAGGACCCCGCCCTGCAAGGACTCGGCCCAGACAGTGGCTAGGTCTGGGCCAAGGATGTCCCAGAACACGTGGTAGAACTCTACAGTCAGCCCGTCCATGCCTGGAGATTTATTGGTGGGCATGCGACAGAGGGCTTCCGAGAACTCGGCCAGGGTGAGAGGCAGCTCTAGTCAGACTCGGTCGCCCACGCTGACCGTGGGGAGTTCCTCCCAGAGCACCCTGCAAGCGCCAGGATCGGTCGGATCCGGGGAGAAAAGGCTTGTGTAGAAGTCACGGGCCCTCCCACACATCTCCACCAGATCCATGAGGGGGGTGCCGTCCTCTGCGAGGAGGCAAGTGATGTGCTTCTTGGCCCCCCTTGTTTTCTCCAGGGCGTAGAAGAAACAGGAGCCGTGATCCATCTCCCGAAGGAGGTGGATGCAGGATCGAACAAAGGCACCTCGGGTGTGATGGTCCTCGAGGGCCCGGAGCTCCTCCCGCTTCTCCCGGCATGCTCCACAGAGGAACGGGTCTTCGGGGCTGGCGGCCAGATGCCTCTCCATCTCTAAGACCTCCCTTTCCAGCTGCTCTATGGCCGCATTTCTCTGTCGGCTGGTGCCCCGGGTGTAGTCACGGCAGCAGAGCTTGGCACGCACCTTCCCTAAATCCCACCATCACCGCGCCAAGGGAAAGGCACACCGCTGCTCTCACCAGGCCTGCCAGAACTCCCGGAAGGACGTCACGAAGCCCTCATCCTCCAACAGGCTGTTGTTAAAATGCCAATAGGCTGGCCCTGGCCTCTCTGCACGGAGGGAGGCTGTTATGGTGGCTAAATGATGGTTGGAAAATGGGGCCGGCCAAATGTTGGAGGAGTAGGCTTGTGAAAGATGGAAACGGGATAAATAAATATGGTCCAACCAAGAGTGGTGTGACCTATGGGCCTCCACCCGGACAAAGGTAAAAGTGGAAGTGTCATACGGGTGGTGGTCACACCAGACGTCCACTAGGGAGTGATGTTCGACTATTTCTCGGAGAATGTTTGCGGCGGCCGGGCTCAGCTCGGCCCCTGAGCAGTCCTGCTCCTCAAGGGTGGTGTTAAAGTCCCCTCCCAGGACTAGGCACTCCTGAGAATCTAGGGTGCTGAGGAAGTCGGACACCCGCTGATAGAATTGCGGCCGCTTTGGGCTCGTTTTCGGGGCATAGATGTTAATGAGGTTGATCACGAGCCCCTCCATACGGACCCAGAGATGCAGCAGGTGGCCCGGCACGGCCTCAGTGACCCCTAGCACCTCGGGCCATAGGTCGGGGGAGAACAGGATCGCCACTCCAGCCTGTCAAACCGTGAAACGGCTAAAGTAGACCCCATTCCCCCACTCCAGCCGCCAGCTGTCCTCGGCGGTTGGATCCGTATGGGTCTCCTGCATGAAAACTACAGAGTACCCCCCCTCCCAAAGGAAAGAGAGCACCTGGGACCTGCGGAGAGCCATCCTACAGCCCCTGGTGTTCAAGGTTGCAATAACGAGAGGCGTCATGGGGAGGGCTGGGGGGGTTGGTGGGGGTGTTCGTGGCCCCCAGCGGGTCACGCAACAATCCGTGACCCATCCCATAAGTGAATAATTTATCACGGAAGCTGCGCACCCGCCTGTAGGCCGTGGCACCCTGCCTTCCTGTCCCTCTACCCTCTCTTATAAAGGCCCTTGTGGCTTGGAGGATTTGGTCAAAGTCCCCTCATCACTGGAGAGCTAGCTGTACCTTGTTGCGGGAGCCATGGGTGTCTTCCAAAAACTCCCTCAACGCTTTTCGCAACTCATGGAGGGGTGGGGACAAACACCCCCCCCACCGCCAGATCCTTCTCCACCGCCTCTTGGGCGGCAGCCTCTGATGCTAAGAAAAGGATGACCTTCCTGTACATTTTGGAGGCCACCACAATAGCCGTGGGTCCTACCACCCTCGCCAACACCTGCATGTATGTCTCCATATGGGGCGAGGTGGGTACCAGGGTACCAGGGTACTTCTCCCTGTTAGGCTGCAGGCTGGGGGGCGGGGGGGGGGGGCAAATGGATCGGACTGGACAGGGGGAGGAAACAGGAGTTGGGGTCAGGTAGTAGGGGCAAACTGTGGGGTGGACAGTCCGGGGGGGGGAGGGACATGAACCCATGCGCGTTTGTCCAAAGAGTCTCGTTTGGTCGGCTGTTGTTTCTGGTCCAGACGGTGGAATCAGGGCGAGCAGCTGAATCCAGAGGCAGATGGCAAGTTGCCAGCAGGGACGGACAGCGGGGGGGCCGTGACGGTTGTAGTAGTGTTGGGGGGGGCACCGATGGATCGGGGGGGCAGCTTTGTGCCACACCCCCTGTGCCCCTACAAACACAGTCAAGACACAGTCAAACCTCCTCCCACACGAGAGTACAGTTCAAAAGTTACTCAGTCTTATGGCCTCCTCCACGATGGTTCGTAGCTTCCCTGGGTGATTTCTCTGTCGGCAGTCTTCTCTCCCAGGCTTTGTGGAGCATTCCAGAAATACCAAATGGATAAGAAAAGTTCCTTTTGGCCGGTACGGGTCCAGAAATAAACAGCAAAATGGCTGGGTCTGGGGGTTTCCACTCCCCTCCTCCGGGGAGCGGGTCGGCAGTCCCCCCCTGTCCGGGGTTTTCAGCTGGAGCAATAGCAGCATCCGAGAGCAGGCGTGGGGGGGCTGGCAGCAAGCTGGCAGCCGACCAGCACTCGAACGGCAGCAAAAAACAGCAAAAAAAACCAAAACGAAGAAAAAGCCTCTGGCCCGGTCGGGGGGGGGGGGAGGAACTGAAGTGGGAGCAAAAAGTAAGAAAAGCCCAGGCCAGGGGGCTTTAGGAGAGAATAGAAAGCAGATAGATGAGCAGCAAGCGAAGGAGATCCCTTTTCCCTGGGTAAGGGAGCAGGGAAGGTTCCAGAACAATCAGGAACTTTCTGGAAACAATTAAGGCAGACAGGCTGATTACAACACCTGCAGCCAATCAAGAAGCTTCCAGAATCAATTAAGACAGGCAGGCTAATCAGGGCACCTGGGTTTAAAAAGGAGCTCACTTCAGTTTGTGGTGTGCGTGTGAGGAGCTGGGAGCAAGAAGAGCAAAAAGCTGAGAGTGAAAAGGAGTACTACTGGAAGATTGAGAAGTACAAGCATTACCAGACATCAGGAGGAAGGTCCTGTGATGAGAATAAAGGTGTTGGGAGGAGGCCCTGGGGAAGTGGCCCAGGGAATTGTAGCTATAACGCAGCTGTTACAGGAGCCACCGTAGACAGCTGCAATCCACAGGTACCTGGGCTGGAACCCGGAGTAGAGGGCGGGCCTGGGTTCCCCGCATCCCTCCATCCCCCCCAACTCCCTACTTGATACCAGAGGAGTTGACCTAGACTGTTCCACCAGAGGGGAAGGTCTCTGGCCTGTTCCCCAATCCGCTAGGTGGATCAGCAGAGACTGCGGGGATTGTTCTTCTTCCTTTTCCTCAGTGATGAGGCTAACTGAGTGAATGGCAGATTTGAGCCATGAAAGTGGCCAAACTGAGGACTGCCGTGAATCTCTGAGATGAGGAAATCCGCCAATAAGCGCAAGACCCACCAAGATAGAGAAGGAACTTTGTCACAACTGGTGTGAGAACTGGGATTCGGTGTGCACAGCATGGTGGAAGAAGGAGGAGGATTTAAAAAAAAAAAAAGAAGAGGGTTTATTTTTTTTTCCCCTCCACAATGGAGGAGGTGGTGCAGGCACTGATACAAGCCACGGCTGCCCAGCAGGAGGCTACCCATGTCCAGGCAGCTGCCCAATGGAAGGCAGTGCGGATGCAGGAAGAGACTAATTGCCTGCTGATAGACCAGGCTGCTCAAGACCAGGCTATGTTGCGGGAACTGGTAAAGCAGGTAAAGGCCCTTACAGAGCTGAACCGCGGCCATGATGGGATGTGGGTCATGTGGGCCAGCAATTGGCTGCAGAAAATGACATGGGAGGATGATGTAGAGGCGTACCTCCTGGCCTTTGAGAGGACAGCTCTGCAGGAGGCCTGGCCCGAGAACAGTGGTCTGGCATCCTCGCTCCCTTCCTGTGTGGGGAGGCCCAGAAGGCCTACTATGATTTGCCTGAAGAGGCTGCAGCAGATTACCCCCAGCTGAAAGCAGAAATCCTGGCCAGATCTGGGGTAACGACCGCAGTGCGGGCCCAGTGATATCATGAGTGGAGGTACCAGGAAAACAAAACCCTGTGGTCCCAATTATATGACCTCATCCATCTCGCAAGAAAGTGGTTACGAATTGAGTCCCAGAGTCCGGAGGAGATACAAGGGGTTCTTGTCATAGACCTGTACATGAGAGGACTACCGCCAGACCTTCACACCTTGATAAGCCAGAACGAATCCTCCACCTATGACAAGGTTGTTGCACTGGTAGAGAGGCGAAGGACAGCAAGGCAGCTGAGCCGTCAAGTTAAGGAAGAAGCACCCCAGGTTAAACTAGCAGCACCAAGCCCTAGAGCTTGGGTGACTGGGCCACCAGGAGAGCCCAGGTGGAAAAAGAGAGGGGCTGAAGGCCCACCACAAGCCACAAAGAGTCGGAACACTGAGGGAGAAGAAGATCGTGATGTTAGAAGGCCCAAACCAAGAGACCGGGGAATGCCTAGGGCTCCACACAGATGTTATGCCTGCAGGAAGTGGGGACACATAGCTGCACAGTGTCCCAATGCCGAGGAGCCTATGCAGTGTAACCTGGGGAACTGGGCAGACCCATGTTCCTTAATCCACCTTGTGGGGGTCTCACTAACCCCACATATGTACACCAGACCAGTGAAGCTAAATGGGGTAGAGACCACAGCACTGGTTGATTCAGGGAGTGCTATCATGCTTATCGCAGGGAGGCTCATGAAGTGTAGTCAGCTGCTGCAGGCTAAACATATGGGGATAACATGCGTCCATGGGACAGTTAGTTACTACGCCACCATCGCAGTAAAAATTGAAATCCAGGGGAACACTTCTGAGGTAGCAGCAGGTGTAGTCCCTAAACTCCCATACCCAGTGCTCATAGGAAGGGACTTCCCAGGGATTGGAGACTTACTCCCAGTAGGGGATTTGGAGAGAGAGGGGGACCCTGAAATTAGTGAGGCATCCACAGTAGACTGTCAACCCCCAATCTTCTCTGAAATATCCCCAGATTTGTTCTCCCCTCCCAGACAGGGTAGAAAGACAAAAAGGGAAAGAAGGGCAGCTAAGGTCTTGGGAACCCGAATACTGACCCAAAGCTAGAGGGTCGCTCTTGTAGGTAGGTGGACCCGAGCAGCTGAACAGGAGGCTGCCCAGGAGGGAGAAGCACTCGAGTCTGACCCCCATCCTAATGCCTCTGAACCAGTAGAGGCAACAGAGACTGGCACCCTAGAACTCGGGCAGATTAACCCCAGGAGAGGAAATTTTGGGTGGGACCAGGCTGAAGACCCAAGGTACGACAACATTAGGAAGGAGGTGACAGAAATAGATGGGGTTCCCTTGGAAGGGAAAACCCAGGGACAAGGACCCTACTTCATAATGAAGGATCTCTTATACCGGGTTGCACCAGTACAAGGACAGAAGGTACAGCAGATCCTAGTACCTCAAAAACTCCAGAACACTGTATTAAGTCTTGCCCACAGTCATCTTTTTGGGGGGCATTTGGGGGTAGAGAAGACCCTGGCACGGGTCCTATGACCGTTCTTTTGGCCCGGAGTACATGAAGAAGTATGGATGTACTGTGCGTCCTGCCCAGAGTGTCAGCTGCACAGTCCCCGTCCCCACTTGAGGGCACGTTTAGGACCTCTTCCCATCATAGAGGTCCCCTTCGAGTGAACAGCCATGGATCTGGTGGGACCCCTGGAGAAGATGGCACGGGGCCACCGTTACATACTTGTTGTTTTGGACTATGCTACTCGCTACCCAGAAGCTGTGCCCCTGGTAGAACACGGCCTCTAAAATGAGAGCCAAAGAGCTGGTGGAGATCTTTGCCTGAGTGGGGCTACCAAAGAAGATATTAACAGACCAATGAACCCCGTTTATGTTGAAGCTAATGAAGGATCTCTGTACATTGCTCCATATACATACCCTGAGGTCTTCGGTCTATCATCCACAGACCAATGGGCTGGTAGAAAGGTTTAACTGAACCCTCAAGGCTATGATAAGGAAGGTGGTAAGTCGGGATAGGAAGGATTGGGACACCCTACTACCTTACCTTATGTTCGCCATCCGGGAGGTACCTCAGGCCTCAACTAGGTTTTCCCCCTTTGAGTTATTATATGGACACCTCCCCCATGGCATACTAGATATCGCAAAAGAAATCTGGGAAGAGGAACCCAATAAGGGGAGAAATATAATTGACCATGTGTTGCAGATGTGAGAACAGATAGCCCAGGTCACCCCTATTGTACGGGAATATTTGGAAAAGGCGCAGGAGGCCCAGCAAATCCATTACAATTGCCAGGCAAAAGTCTGACAGTTCCAACCAGGGGATCAGTTGATGGTGTTGGTACCCATGGCAGAAAGCAAGCTTCTGGCCCAAGAGGCCCTGATCCAAGGAAATAACCTACATGAGCAGATCAGGATATCCCCTGATCTGACACCGAACCAGAATAAGGAGGTAACTGAGATGATCAACCGGTACCAGGACGTGTTTTCAACCACACCAGGCTGGTCCACTGAAGTGTATCACCACATTGTCACAGACCCTGGGGCAAAGGTAACTTTAAGGCCCTACTGGGTCCCCGTGGCAAAAAGGGAGGAGATCAAGGCAAAGGTAAAAAGGATGTTGGAACTGGGAGTCATAGAAGAGTCCCACAGTCAGTGGTCGAGCCCGATTGTGTTGGTGCCCAAACCCGATGGCACCACTAGGTTTTGTAATGACTTTTGCCAGCTGAACGAGAGATCCAAATTTGATACATACTCCATACCCTGTATTGATGAGTTAGTTGACCACCTGGGCAATGCCCGATTTTTGACCACCCTTGATTTAACAAAGGGATACTGGCAGATTCCCCTTGTCAAAGATGCAAAAGAAAAGATGGCATTCTCGACACCAGTGGGTCTCTTTCAATATAGTGTTCTTCCTTTTGGACTGCATGGGGCACCTGCCACCTTCCAGCATCTTATGGACAAGCTCCTGCGGCCCCATACCAGTTATGCAGCTGCACACCTGGATGATGTAGTTATCCATACCCCCAACTGGGAGATCCACTTGGAAAAGGTGGAAGCAGTTCTGGACATGCAAAGATGGGCTGGCCTTACAGCCAATCCAGCCAAGTGTGCTAGCTGAGGCTAAATACCTTGGCTACATTGTAGGAAGGGGCATGGTCAAGCCCCAACTGAACAAACTGGAAGCTATCCAAAATTGGCCCCGGCCAAATTGGAAAAAGCAAGTCCAGGCATTCCTGGGCATGGTAGGGTACTGCCAGAGATTTATTCCCCATTTCGCTACCAGAGCGAGTCCCCTGACAGACCTGATAAAAGCCCAGGGTCCCAATATGGTGAAATCGGCTGATGCTGCTGAGAATGCATTCACGGATCTACCAACAGACCTCTGCAGTAACCCTGTGCTTATAGCCCCAGACTTCAACAAAGAATTCATTTTACAAACAGATGCATCTGAAGTAGGATTGGGAGCGGTCCTATTGCAGATGGTCAGAGACGAAGAATACCCAATCCTCTACCTCAGCAGGAAACTCCTCCCGAGAGAGCAGAAGTATACCATGGTTGAGAGAGAGTGCCTTGCTGTGAAATGGGCCATGGAAACACTGTGTTATTACCTGCTGGGACAACGGTTTACCCTGTGACCGACCACGCACCCCTCCAGTGGACGCAGCGAAATAAAGAGAAGAACGCAATGGTGACCAGATGGTTTCTGTCCTTACAACCTTTCCAATTCACCATAAAACACTGGGTGGGAAGCCACCATGGCAATGCAGATGGTTTGTCACGGGTACACTGCCTGATGTCCCAAGTTGCCCAAACCCGTGGTGTTGAGCAGAGTGGGGGGGATATGTGACAGGGTCAGGCCAGATGGCTACAGGAGAGTGATCCTATTGGGATCCGGGAAGTGGGCGGGCGAAACCCACCCACTGCTAAAGGATCCCCCCCCAGCCTAAGAGGGGGATCCACAGGACCTGGACACCAAATAAATATGGGGTACAACTAATGAAATAACAGGGACAGGAGTGTGGTCAAAGGGTCTGTCATAAATATAAAGGGAAGGGTAAACACCTTTTAAATCCCTCCTGGCCAGAGGAAAAACCCTTTCAGCTGTAAACGCTTAAGCAGCTAGGATAACCTCGCTGGCACCTGACCAAACTGACCAATGAGAAGACAAGACATTTTCAAAAGCTGGAGGGGGGAGAAACAAAGGCACTCCCTGTCTGAGTGACACTTTAGCTGGGGACACAACAGGAATGGAGTCTTAGAACTTAGTAAGTAATCTAGCAAGATATGCGTTAGATTCTGTTTTCTTTAAATGGCTCAGAAAATAAGCTGTGCTGAATGGAATGTAGATTCCTGTTTTTGTGCCTTTTTGTAACTTAAGATTTTGCCTAGAGGGATTCTCTGTGTTTTGAATCTGATTACCCTGTGAGGTATTTGCCATCCTGATTTTACAGAGGTGATTCTTTCACTTCTATTAAAATTCTTCTTTTAAGAACCTGATTGCTTTTTCATTGTTCTTAAGATCCAAGGGTTTGGGTCTGTGTTCACCTATGCAAATTGGTGAGGATTTTTTATCAAGCCTTCCCCAGGAAGGGGGATGTAGGGTTTGGAGAGGATTTGGGGGGAGGGGAAGACGTTTCCAAGCAGGGTCTTTCCCTATTATATGTATATGTTAGATGCTTGGTGGTGGCAGCAATAAAGTCCAAGGGAAAAAGGAAAATAGTTTGCACCTTGGGGAAGTTTTAACCTAAGCTGGTAAAAATAAGCTTAGGGGGTTTTCATGCAGGTTCCCACATCTGTACCCTAGAGTTCAGAGTGGGGAAAGAACCTTGACATGGTGGCAGAGCAGTGGGATTAATTTGAAATCATTTTGAGATCAATTTGAGATTTTTTGAACCAGAAGCACAGATTTTAAAAGGAATTATTTTTTCCTTTGGGCTGCTGGAAAGCAGGTTTTAAGCTGAAAGCAGTTAGAGTTTTTTTTCCTCTGCTTTGGGGCCAGAGCAGAGACAAAAGGGAATTGTCTTTTTGTGAGCTGGAGTTTTCTCTACCTAAAGGCAGGGTAGTTAACTTCCTGCAGGGAAATTTATAAATCTTCACAGACCTGAAGAAGTTTTTTTTTTTTTTCCTAAGAGCAACTAGCGGGGGTTTCTGCCTATTTACCTGGAGACAAAGGTGTTAGGTTTTTTTTTTTTTAAGGATTTTTCTGAAAGCTGACAACCACTATCAGAGAACATGGGTATCCAGACAGCACCGCAAAATTTTACAAGCCAAGGTTTTTTTTGTTTTGTTTTCTTTCTAACTCTCGGGTATAAAGTTAGTTAAAAACAGAGAGGTTAGGATGAAGACTGCACTGTTCAACAGAAGCTGGAATTACCCAGATTTGAGGCTGAGGAAAGACAAAAGGAACATGAAAGACGGGTAGAACTCAGACAGATGGAGATGGATGCACAAGCGGCCAAAGAAAAAGAAATGGAGGCTGCCCACAGGAGTGAACTGGAGGCAAGGGACAAAGAACTGGAGGAGAAGGAAAAAGACAGGAAGCATGCACTGGAAATGGGGAAGGCAAAGGCTCAGCAGAATATACCAACAAACCCTAGCAAGCCTTCTCCAGGTACCACTTCCCATCCCAGAAAGTTCCCCACCTACAAGGCAGGCAATGATACCGAGGCCTTCTTAGGAAACTTCGAAAGGGCCTGCCTTGGGTACAGCATCTCTACAGACCAATACACGGTAGAGCTGAGGCCACAGAGACAGTGGACCCTTAGCTGAGGTGGAGGCTGAAATACTTAAGGAACACATGAACAAGTATGAACTGTTTAAAACCCAGGCGAGAGTCAGAATGGGGCTAACACCCGAGCATTCCCATTGGCGGTTCAGAGCCCTAAGGTGGAAACCAGACGTGTCATTTACCCGACATGCCTACCACATTGTGAAACATTGGGATGCCTGGATATCAGGAGCAAGTGTTAAATCTCCAGAAGATTTGCCCTTCCTAATGCAAAAGGAGCAGTTCTTAGAGGGTGTTCCTGAGGAAATAGAAAGATACATCCTAGATGAGAAGCCCAAAACTGTAATCGAGTGGGGGAGATTGGAGCCAAATGGGTGGAGGTGGCAGAGAAGAAAAAAACTGGTCACAGTTGGAACGGATACCAGAAGAGACAACCTCAGACCACCCCCTACTACCAGGGGCTGCCCAAGGCCCCAACTACCCCCCAAGGAACCCTCCAGACACCTTATCGTCCCGCCACACCATTCTCCAGCAACCCACCTCGCCCCAGTGACCCGTCAGCTGGACGATGTTTTAAATGTAACGAGCCGGGGCATGTAAAGGCCAACTGCCCCAAGAACCCCAACAGATTACAGTTCATTGCACCGGAATCACACCAGAGGTCCTCAGGCCCAGATACCTCCCAGAAACCCTTGGAGCAGAGGGAAACTGTGAGTGTGGGCGGGAAGAAGGTCACCGAATAGAGGGACACCGGAGCACAAGTGTCAGCTATCCATGCTTCCTTAGTGGACCCCAATTTCATCAACCCAGAGATCCCAGTGACAATTCAACCCTTCAAGTCCAACTCTTTCGATTTGCCTACAGCCAAGTTGCCTGTCCAGTACCAGGGCTGGTCAGGAACGTGGACTTTTGCAGTCTATGATGATTATCCCATCCCCATACTGTTGGGGGAAGACTTGGCCAATCATGTGAAGTGGGTGGGAGCCAAGAGGGTGGGAATGGTCACCCGCAGCCAGGCTAAACCAGCCGTCACGCCTAGCTCTGTTCTGGAAACTTCTACTAGGACCTGGTCAGAGGTGATGGACCCGGATCCCGGGCCAATGTCTGCAACAGCAGTAGTGGATCCAGTCCCAGAGACCCAGACAGAGCCAGTCCCAGAACCGGAACCGGCGGAACAACTAGCACCAGACCCATTGCCAGCACTAAACCCAGTACTTGCAACCCCAACACCAGAGGGCCCCACCAAACCTGAACCGACAGCAGCCGATAACCCTACACAAGAGGCTCAGCCAGAGCCTGAACCCCAACATAGTGCACCAGGAGAGAGCAGTTCACAGTAAACGGAAACAGCCCCATCCCCTACATCGCTTCCAGAGGGACCAAGTATAGGTCCACAATCCAATGAGGAACTGATGTCTCCAGCGTCAGGGGAACAGTTCCAGACTGAACAGGAAGCAGATGAAAGCCTCCAGAAAGCTTGGACGGCGGCACGGAGCAACCCACCGCCTCTCAGCTCTTCTAATCGATCCAGGTTTGTGGTAGAAAAAGGACTTTTATATAAGGAAACGCTTTCTGGTGGACACCAGGAAAACTGGCATCCTCAGAGACAGTTGGTAGTTCCAACTAAGTACCGAGCTTAGCCCATGATCATCCTAGTGGCCATGCTGGCGTGAACAGGACCAAAGACCGTTTGGGGAGGTCATTCCACTGGGAGGGAATGGGCAAGGAGGTTTCTACCTATGTCCGGTCTTGTGAGGTATGCCAAAGAGTGGGAAAACCCCAAGATCAGGTCAAAGCCCCTCTCATTGAAGTTCCATTTCAGAGATTAGCTGTAGATATTCTGGGTCCTTTTCTGAAAAAGACACCCAGAGAAAAGCAGTACATACTGACTTTCATGGATTTTGCCACCCGATGGCCGGAAGCAGGAGCTCTAAGCAACACCAGGGCTAAAAGTGTGTGCCAGGCACTAGCAGACATTTTTGCCAGGGTAGGTTGGCCCTCCGAAATCCTAACAGATGCAGGAACTCATTTCCTGGCAGGAACTATGGAAAGCCTTTGGGAAGCTCATGGGGTAAATCACTTGGTTGCCACTCCTTACCACCATCAAACAAATGGCATGGTAGAGAAGTTTAATGGAACTTTGGGGGCCATGATACGTAAATTCATAAATGAGCACTCCAATGATTGGGACCTAGTGTTGCAGCAGTTGCTCTTTGCCTACAGAGCTGTACCACTTCCTAGTTTAGGGTTTTCACCATTTGAAATTGTATATGGCCATGAGGTTAAGGGGCCATTACAGTTGGTGAAGCAGCAATGGGAGGGATTTACACCTTCTCCAGGAACTAACATTCTGGACTTTGTAACCAACCTACAAAACACCCTCTGAACCTCTCTAGCCCTTGCTAAAGAAAACCTACAGGATGCTCAAAAAGAGCAAAAAGCCTGGTATGATAAACATGCCAGAGAGCGTTCCTTCAAAGTAGGGGACCAGGTCATGATCTTGAAGGCACTCCAGGCCCATAAAATGAAAGCGTCATGGGAAGGGCCATTCACGGTCCAGGAGCACCTGGGAGCTGTTAATTATCTCATAGCATTCCCCACCTCCAACCGAAAGCCTAAGGTATACCATATTAATGCTCTAAAGCCCTTTTATTCCGGAGAATTAAAGGTTAGTCAGTTTACAGCCCAGGGAGGAGATGATGCTGAGTGGCCTGAAGGTGTCTACTACGAAGGGAAAAGTGCTGGTGGCGTGGAAGAGGTGAACCTCTCCATGACCCTTGGGCGTATGCAGCAACAGCAGATCCAGGAGCTGTGCACTAGCTACGCGCTGATATTCTCAGCCACCCGAGGACTGACTGAACGGGCATAGCACTCCATTGACACAGGTAATGCTCACCCAATTAAAGTCCAACCTTACCGGGTGTCTCCTCAAGCTAAAACTGCTATAGAACGGTAGATCCTGGATATGTTACAGATGGGTGTAATCCAACGCTCTGGCAGTGCATGGGCATTTCCAGTGGTTCTAATTCCTAAACCAGATGGGGAGATACGTTTTTGCGTGGACTACCATAAGCTAAATGCTGTAACTTGCTCAGACAACTATGCAATGCCATGCACAGATGAACTATTAGAGAAACTGGGACGGGCCCAGTTCATCTCTACCTTGGACTTAACCAAGGCGTACTGGCAGGTACTGCTAGATGAATCCGCCAAGGAAAGTTCAGCCTTCACCACACATGTCGGGCTGTATGAATTTAATGTACTCGCTTTCGGGCTGCGGAATGCACCCGCCACCTTCCAAAGACTTGTAGATGGTCTCGTAGCGGGAGTAGGAGAATATGCAGTCGCCTACCTTGACAATGTGGCCATATTTTCGGATTCCTGGGCAGAACACCTGGAACATCTACAAAAAGTCTTTGAGCGCATAAGGGAGGCAGGACTAACTGTTAAGGCTAAGAAGTGTCAAATAGGCCTAAACAGAGTGACTTACTTGGACACCAGGTGAGTCAAGGAACTATCAACCCCCCAAAGACCAAAAAGAAACAGCCAAATGCTGTTCAGTGGACCGAAGAGTGTCAGAAGGCCTTTAACCAGCTTAAAGCAACACTCATGTCTGACCCTGCACTAACGGCCCCAGACTTTGACAAACCGTTCCTAGTAACCACAGATGCATCTGAGCATGGTGTGGGAGCAGTTTTAATGCAGGAAGGACCGGATCAAGAATTCCACCCTGTAGTGTTTCTCGGCAAGAAGCTGTCTGAGAGGGAAAGCAACTGGTCAGTCAGTGAAAAAGAATGTTACGCCATTGTCTATGCTCGGAAAAGCTACGCCCATACATTTGGGGACGGCGTTTCCACCTGCAAACCGACCATGCTGTGCTACAGTGGCTTCATACCACCACGGGAAATAACAAAAAACTTCTTCGGTTGAATTTAGCTCTCCAAGATTTTGATTTCAACATCCAACACATCTCAGGAGCGTCTAACAAAGTGGCTGATGCACTCTCCCACGAAAATTTTCCAGAATCAACTGGTTAAAAACATCCTTGAGATGTGGAAAATATTGTTAGTCTTTATATACTTTGTAGTATATTTAGAGGTGCATGTGTCTTATTAACTCTGTTTTCTCCTAGAGCTCCAGGAAGAAATCACAGCCAGCGTTTCACCCTATCTGTGATTTGGGGGGGGGTGTCATAAATATAAAGGGAAGGGTAAACACCTTTAAAATCCCTCCTGGCCAGAGGAAAAACCCTTTCAGCTGTAAAAGGTTAAGAAGCTAGGATAACCCCACTGGCACCTGACCAAAATGACTAATAAGGAGACAAGATACTTTCAAAAGCTGGAGGGGGGAGAAACAAAGGCTCTCTCTGTCTGTGTGATGCTTTAGCCAGGGACAGAACAGGAATGGAGTTTTAGAACTTAGTAAGTAATCTAGCTAGATATGCGTTAGATTTTGTTTTCTTTAAATGGCTCAGAAAATAAGCTGTGCTGAATGGAATGTAGATTCCTGTTTTTGTGTCTTTTTGTAACTTAAGGTTTTGCCCAGAGGGATTCTCTGTGTTTTGAATCTGATTACCCTGTAAGGTATTTGCCATCCTGATTTTACAGAGGTGATTCTTTTACTTTTTCTTCTATTAAAATTCTTCTTTTAAGAACCTGATTGCTTTTTCATTGTTCTTAAAATCCAAGGGTTTGGGTCTGGGTTCACCTATGCAAATTGGTGAGGATTTTTATCAAGCCATCCCCAGGAAAGGGTGTGTAGGGTTTGAGGAGGATTTGGGGGGGAAAGACGTTTCCAAGCGGGCTCCTTCCCAGTTATATATCTGTTAGACACTTGGTGGTGGCAGCAATAAAGTCCAAGAGAAAAAGGAAAATAGTTTGCACCTTGGGGAAGTTTTAACCTAAGCTGGTAAAAATAAGCTTAGGGGGTTTCATGCAGGTCCCCACATCTGTACCCTAGAGTTCAGAGTGGGGAAGGAAACTTGGCAGGGTCAAATGAAGGGAACCAGATGGGGACACCGAGCAGAGAACTCCGGACAGCGCCCACTGCTCCTCAAAGGCATCAAGGGAGTCAGTGGATGCCGCCCAGAGGAACTCTGTCCGGATACGTGAACGGACCGAGGATCGGAAATAGGCCCCACAGTCACAAGAGACTCCATCGGCCAACCTCCTCACTCTGGTTTTATAGGTGGCCATTTTAGCTAGGGCTAGGAGGAGGCTGACCAGGAGATTCCGTGACTTTGTGGGGCCTCGGATAGGGAGTGCATAAATAAGAAGGTGAGGGGAAAAGTGCAACCAAAAATGTAATAAAATATTGGTGAGGAGCCGGAATAGGGGCTACAGCCTGGCATACTCCAAATATATGTGTGCCAAGGTTTCCCTCACGCTGCAAAAGGGACAGGTATCCGGGATAGGCGTGAACTGCACCAAGTACAGGCCCGTGCTCACGACTCTGTGAAGGAGCTGCCAACTGATATCCCCGGCGGGCCTCGGGACCAAGATGGAATATAGGCTGGCCCACTGGGGGTCCTCACCTTCCAAAGGTGGCAGGAGGTCCCGCCATTTTGTATCAGGGTGGGACACGAGGGTGAGGGCGTGAAGGGTGTGAAGCATGAGCGTGTATTGATGTTTCCTTGGCGCGGTTTGGAAGCAGACCAGCTGCAGCTCGTGCAGCTGGCTCACGGTGAAGGGATGGGGGGGGTCGGTTGGGTCCACGGGGTAGGGGCCCAATTAAAAGGTCCAGCGGGCCTGGGGTGGAAGGTGGGGGGGGAGCGCCCTCATGCAGGACCCGGTAGAGGTAAACCCAAGCAGCGGGCGGCAAAGCGGCCTTCATCTCCTGAAGTATGCACCGGGGAGTACGAGGTCTGGAGAGCCCCATGCGCTGAGCGAGAGTCAGGGGATCCAGCCAGTCTCCCCGGTCATAGTCCAGGAGGTCTCTGACTCTTGTGACTTCTGCCAGGACCAACCTCTGGCACACCGAGGGGGAATCCGCCACCTGCACATGAAGCTGGGGGTTTTGTAGCAGGGGCTCCGCAACGAGATCTGCCCCCTCAGTGGCCGCCATGGACCTGGTCATTGAAAGCAGTTTCCAGGTCCGGAAGAGGTCCTGGTAGAAGACCGGCAGCCCGGAGAGGTCTCGTGGAAGACCTCTCGGATGGAGATAAAGGAGCTGCCGGTCGTATCGGAGCCCTTGGAAGCGGCACAGGACGGTGTGCGCCAGTATGCTCCACGCCAGACTACCTGCAAAATAAGGAGCCTCTGCAGGGCCTAGAGGCGGAAGACATGGACCTGAGTGTGCAGACACTTCAGGCCCTGCCCTCCCTCCTCCAGGGGTAGATGGAGAACCTCTGCAGGGACCCAGTGCAGTCCTGACCAAAAGAACTCCAGAATCGATGTCTGGAGGTTGGCCAGGAAACCCGGGGCCGGGACCAGGGTGTTGAGCTGGTACCAGAGCATGGACAGGACTAGCTGATGAAGCACCAGTGCTCTCCCTCGAAGGGAGAGACACCGGAGTAGTTCTGTCCATTTCCGGAGCCATTCTATCACCCCGCCCTCTAAATTGTGCTAGTTCTCCAGTGGAGAGGGATGCATGGCAGAAAGGTAAACGCCGAGATGGAGCAGTGGACCCGCGCTCCACCGGCTCGCCTGAAGTGCGGGTGGGAGGGAGTTCGCCTGCCAGCCGTCCCCAACCACCAGGCCAGAGCTCTTGACCCAGTTGACCAGGGCGGAGGAGGCTGCCGAATAGATGGCCTGGCAAGCCTCCACCTGCGCTAAGTCACCCGGGTCCTGGACCACGAGGAGCACGTCGTCGGCGTACGCCGACAGGACCAGCCTCAGCTCCGGCTCCTGCAGCACCAACCCCATCAACCTCCTGCGGCGGAGACAGAGGAAGGATTCGATCGCCAGAGCGTACAGCTGGCCCGAGAGGGGGCACCTCTGCCGTACTCCTCGCCCGAAGCTGACCGGTTCGGTCAGGGTCCAGTTGAGCCTGACCAGACACTCTGCGGAGGCGTACAGCACCAGGAGAAAACCCACAAACTGGGGTCCGAAGCCAAACGCTTGCAGAGTGCTTAGGAGATATCCGTGGTCCACCCTGTCGAACGCCTTCTCCTGATCCAAGGACAGGAGGGCGAATGACAGACCATCCCTACACCCAAGTTCCAAAAGGTCCCAGACCCAGATATAGGTTGACAAAGATGCTGTGGCCCGGGATGGTGTTGGTCTTGTCTGGATGGATCACGTTTTGCCAGCATGGACCCTACCCGCAGTGAGATGGCTTTTGCCACGACTTTGTAGTCCATGCTGAGGAGCGAGACAGGACGCCAATTTCGTAAATCACGGAAGTCCCGCTCCTTCGGCAATAAGGCGAGCATGGCTTGCCTGCATGAAAGAGGGAGAACCCCGCTCTGCAAAGACTCGGCCCAGATGGTGACTAGGTCTGGGCCGAGGATGTCCCAGAATACGCGGTGGAACTCCACGGTCAGCCCGTCCATGTCTGGAGATTTATTGGTGGGCATGCAACGGAGGGCTTCCGAGAACTCGGCCAGAGTGAGAGGCAGCTCTAGCCGGTCTTGGTCGCCCACGTTGACCGTAGGGAGCTCCTCCCAGAGCACTCTGCAAGCGTTAGGATTGATCGGATCCGGGGAGAAAAGGCTTGCGTAGAAGGCTCTCGCCCTCCCGCACACCTCCACCGGATCCATGAGGGGGGTGCAGTCTTCTGCCAGAAAGCAGGTGATGTGTTTCTTGGCCCCCCTCTTTTTCTCCAGGGCGTAGAAGAAGTGGGAGCCGTGATCCATCTCCAGAAGGAGGCGGAGGTGGGATCTAACAAAGGCACCCCGAGCCCAATGGTCCTCGAAGGCCCGGAGCTCCTCCTGCTTCTCCTGGCATGCTCTGCAGAGGGGCGGATCCTCAGGGCTGGCGGCCAGACGCCTCTCCACCTCTAAGACCTCCCGTTCCAAGTGCTCTATCGCTGCATCCCTCCGTTGGCTGGTGCTCTGGGTGTAATCACGGCAGAGGAGCTGGGCGCGCACCTTCCCCAGGTCCCCCACCGCCGTGCCGAGGGAAAGGCACACCGCTGCCCAACCCAGGCCAGCCAGAACTCCCAGAAGGATGTCACAAAGCTCACATCCTCCAACAAGCTGTTGTTGAAATGCCAATAGGCCGGCCCCAGCCTCTCCACGCAGAGGGAGGCCATCACAGTGGCTAAATAATGGTCAGAAAATGGGGCCGGCTGGATGCTGGAGGAGTGGGCTCGTGAAAGGTGGAAGTGTGATAAATAAATGCGGTCCAACCGGGAGTGGCGCGATCGATGGGCCTCCACCCGGACAAAGGTGAACGTGGAAATGTCATCTGGGTGGTGGTCGCGCCAGACGTCTACCAGGAAGTGGTGTTAGACTATCTCCCGGAGGCAGCCGGGCACTGCTCGGTCTCCGAGTGGTCCTGCTCTTCGAGGGTGGTGTTGAAGTCCCCGCCCAGGACCAGGCACTTGTGAGGATCCAAGGTGCCGAGGAAGGTGGACGCCTGCTGATAGAATTGCAGCCGCTCTGGGCCCAATGTTGGGGCATAGATGTTAACGAGGTTGACCACGAGCCCCTCCATACGGACCCGGAGGTGCAGCAGGCGGCCCGGCACAGCCTCGGCGATCCCCAGCACCTTGGGCCGTAAGTCAGGGGAGAACAGGGTCACCACTCCAGCCGTACGAACGGTGAGATGGCTAAAGTAGACCCTGTCCCCCCAGTCCAGCTGCCAGCTGTCTTCGGTGGCCGGATCCATATGGGTCTCCTGCAGGAAAACCACAGAGTACCCCCCTCCCGAAGGAAGGAGAGCACCTGGGACCTGCGGAGACCCATCCTACAGCCCCTAGTATTCAATGGTGCAATGATGAGAGGTGCCATGAGGAGGGCTGGGGGGGATCCTCGCTGGCAGGGATGTTCACGGCCCCCATTGGGCCACGCAGCAAACCGTGACCTATCCCGTAGGTGAGCAACGAGTCACAGAAGCTACGGACTTGCGGTGGCCTGCTTCCCAGTCCTTTTACCCTCCCCCATAAGGGCCCTTGCAGCCCAGAGGATCTGATGAAAGTCCCCCCATCACTGGAGAGCAAGCTGTACCTTGTTGCGGGAGCCACGGACGTCTTCTAAAAACTCCCGCAACTCCTCTCGCAGCGCATGGGGGGGTAGGGTTACTGTCTCCTGGTCATCCCCTGACGGGGCCCCTGGCACAGCCCCGTGGCCCACCGAGACGGGCAGGCAAGGTGTGGACCCCCGACGGGGCGCCCAATGGGCTGGCGCCACGTGGCCCGCCTCGAATCCTGGGGCAATAGGGGGCGGCAGAGGGAAGATAGCAGCCCCTAGTGGGTCAGGACAGGGAAACACGAAGGCCACTCCCTGCAGGTCATTTGTCAGAAAAGGGAAGGAGACAGGCCCAGGGCAGCAATAACATCGCAGGAGGTGGACGGGATAGGGACAGGGTCAGCATCAAGGGCAGGGCCAGCATCAAGGGCAGGGGCAGGGGCGAGATTCCGGGCTTCAGAAGCCAAGCAGCTGGATGGTGGCACCTCCCGGTCAGGCTCAAAGGTTGGAGGGGTGGGGAGTGGGCTCTCAGCAATGCCGGGAGCAGGCTCTATGGTGGGTTTGGCAGCCATGGTATCAGGAGGTGGACTATCTTCTGTAGGGCCCCCGCCCGGGAAGGAGGTTGATTGCTCCACACCAAAGAGGGGTGCCCCTGGTGGCTCAGGTCCTGGCCGCGTGGCACTGGCCGTCGCCTCAACAGGCTCGGCAGCCGTCTGAAGGGTGCCTTCTGCGGCTGGGTTGATAGAGGAGTCCAGGGGCTCCTCAGAGGTGGGAGTGGAAGCAACGGTTAGGGGAAGGGAGCATGGGGAAAGGGGGGCTGGAGCGAGGTAGCTCAGATCGAGGCCCGCTGGCAAAGGGTTGTTCTCCCCCCGGGTGACCAGGGTCAGACCCAGGGCCTCGATCTCCTCATTATGGATCGGAGATCACTTTCCACCACTCCGTGGTTCTCCCCACTGGCACCTGAAGCGATGGTCGCCTCAGGGCTCACAGGGGCTTCAGATGGTACTGGGGCAGGAAGGGCTCCCTCGGGGGCCTCGGAGGGGAGGGACTACCGTGGAGGGGAGATACTGCCTTCTGGTGCTGCCACGTCTTCCCCAGCTGGCACCGGTGGATGGAATACACCCGTGGGCAAAGCGGAAGGCTCGGCATTGGTGCCCCCTTCCTGGTCTTTTAGGGGGCCTCCACAATGGATGGAAGAAGTGGAGCTCAAGCCTTCCACTTGCCCCGCTTCCCCTGAACTAGGGCCCAGCCCTCCATGGCATCATCCGGGGGCTGGCTAGCAGGGGTCATGTCAGGGGGCAGAGGCGATGGCTCAGGGACTCGGGGGAGTAATGGTGGGGCAGCACGAGGGTGGGAGGATTCCCCCTGTGGGGGCTCTCTCCCATGCCCGGCGGTGTCCCTGCTGCACCCTCCTCCACAGGCCCCGCCAGATTGCAAGCAGTGGAGGCGGGGCTCTCCTGCTCGTCTGGGCATAGTGGGGGAGGTGCCCCTTGGGTCTGAGCGGGAGCAGTGGTGAACTGGGAAGGAGGAGGAGTGGTTTTGGGCGCCGGGCAGCCAGGGGCGCCGGCAATGAAGGGGCCGGTGCCCTGCCATGGCTCGGGGGTCCCAGATGCCCCTCCTTGCCGGGCCAAGGGGTAGCCCCTCTGGACGCGCCCCATTGCCCGGCAGAGGTAGCACTGGGCCACCCCCACAGAGTAGTGGACCTGGTAATGGGCCCCCTGTAGGGGATCAGGAATGACCCCTCGAGTGCCTCTCAGTCACGCGCTGCTGGCGGCAGTTGAAGCTGCACCTGCCGGTGGAACGAGAGGACATGACGGAGGGCGGGGTCTTTGCAGCCCAGTGGGAGAGGGCTGACAACGGAGATGGGTTTCCCCAGGGTAGAGAGGGTGGGTAACAGGGCGGCATTGGGAAGAAAGGGAGGGACAGAGGTCAGGACCAGACGGACGCCCAGGTCCTCTCGCAGCTCTAGGGGGACAAACACCCCCCCCACCACCAGGCCCTTCTCCACCGCCTCCTGGGCGGCGGCCTCCGCTGCTAAGAAGACGACGACCTTTCCGTACATTTTGGAGGCCGCCACAATGGCCGTGGGCCCCACCACCCTCGCCAACACCCGCATGTAGGTCTCCACGTGGGACAAGGCGGGGACCAGGAGGCAACGGATGCCGTGATTCCTGGTCAAGGTCGGGAAGGGGCCTCGGCTGCTATAGGTGGTAGCAGAGGCGGTGGGCAGGAGAGATGATGTAGCAATAGGCGGGGGGGCTGCCACCACCTGGGCATACGCCCTGGGGGCCGGACACCCACAGTGCTGGTGGAGGGAACAGCAGGGAGGGACGCCGCGGCCGGTGGCGGGGCCGCGGCAGTGGAGGCAGCTCCTGCCAAGGGGGGCTTGGTCTTTTTTGTAGGGCCCTTACCCTTCTTTTTATCCTGGCCCTTCCTGCCGGCTGCGGGCGCTTCCCCAGAGTCGGAGGGGGCGAGGGACATGGCAGCAGCGGAGGTCACCCCGGTGTCCACCGCTGCCAGTGCTTCAGCGGGGGCAGTAGCAGGTGGTTCGGCAGCGGCAGTGGAGGTAAGGGCTCGGGAGGGGCAATGGGGTGGCAGGTCAGGTAGGGACGGTGGGGTTTTCTGGAGGGGCCCCACCCGTCTCGTCCCCTGCCATTGTGAGCAGGGAGGGAAGGGGAGACACCAGAAGGAGGAGGGGAAAGGGGAAGCAAGTCGATCACTCCTCCCCGCTAGGCTGCAGGCAGGGGAGGAGCGCGCCAAAAGGGGTGGGCTGGACGAGGGGACAAACCAGGGGCTGGGGTGAGTTGCCGACACGGGGTGGAATTCCGCCTCCCTTAGCTGCACTAGGGGAAGGGGGAATACAACAGCATTGGGGGTGCAGTGAAGAGGGTTTAAACTAAAAAAGGGGGGAGTGGCACAAGCGCATGGGAGGGGACATGGGCGCACAGAGCAAGGGGCTAAGCGGGCTGGAGTTAGGGCAGGGAAACCAAGGGGCTAGCTTCAGTGGCTGAGGCGGGGCAAACAGAACAAAGGCTGCAGAGGGAAATGGGTGGGGCAGGCAAACAAACTGAAGCTAGTAAGGGGGGCTGGGGTAAAAGGGGGGGAAGGCTGCAAGGGGCAAATGGGACAGGTAGCAAAGTGCAAAGCTGTGGGGTGGGCAGTCCGGGGGAGGCAATGTGCCCCCACGTGCTCTTGCACAAAGTCTGTTTAGGCTGGCTGCTGCTTCTGGCCCAAAGGGTGGAAATAGGACATAGCAAACGAAGCAAGCAGCTGAGTCCAGAGGCAAGAGCTGAGGCAGATGGTAAACAGCCAGTGGGGGTGGTGGAGGGGGCAACGGTGGTGGGGGTTGAGGGGGACACAGGTGGATTGGGGGGCAGCTCCACACCACACCCCCTGTGTCCCTACAAACACAGTCAAAACTCCCACCACAAGAGCACAGTTTGAAAGTTACTCAGTTCGAAAGGCCCCCTCCATGGTAGTCTGCAAAGTCTTTAGTTGCTCCCCCACTAGTAGATGGTCCTCTTCTTCTCCTCCTCAGGGCTTCAGCAGCTCCAGGCAGCAGACTCCGCAGCAGCAGCTCCAGGTGGTGGTTCAGGTAGACAGAAAGGACCCCTCTCAGGTGGTGGTGGTGTCCACAGCAGCAACGGCTGGGGCTGGGGTCCCTCACTCCCCCCCCTCTGGGGAGTGGGCTAGCAAGCCCGCCCCCCCACAAGGGGCTGCAGTTGGAGCAGTAGCAGCACCCGAGGGTGTGGGGTCCAGCAGCCAGCCAGCAACCAGGTAGCAGAGAAGGGGGCTGGTATCTGGCCCAGCCAGGGGAGTAGCTGAAGCAGCAGGGAGAGCTCAGGGCCTAACAGCAACAGGAGCAACAGTCCTTTTGACACGGTCTCCCACAGTATTCTTGTCAGCAAGTTAAGGAAGTATGGGCTGGATGAATGCACTATAAGGTGGGTAGAAAGCTGGCTAGATTGTCGGGCTCAACGGGTAGTGATCAATGGCTCCATGTCTAGTTGGCAGCCGGTATCAAGTGGAGTGCCCCAAGGGTCGGTCCTGGGGCCGGTTTTGTTCAATATCTTCATAAATGATCTGGAGGATGGTGTGGATTGCACTCTCAGCAAATTTGCGGATGATACTAAACTGGGAGGAGTGGTAGATACGCTGGAGGGGAGGGATAGGATACAGAAGGACTTAGACAAATTGGAGGATTGGGCCAGAAGAAATCTGATGAGGTTCAATAAGGATAAGTGCAGGGTCCTGCACTTAGGATGGAAGAATCCAATGCACCGCTACAGACTAGGGACCGAATGGCTAGGCAGCAGTTCTGCGGAAAAGGACCTAGGGATGACAGTGGACGAGAAGCTGGATATGAGTCAGCAGTGTGCCCTTGTTGCCAAGAAGGCCAATGGCATTTTGGGATGTATAAGTAGGGGCATAGCGAGCAGATCGAGGGACATGATCGTTCCCCTCTATTCGACATTGGTGAGGCCTCATCTGGAGTACTGTGTCCAGTTTTGGGCCCCACACTACAAGAAGGATGTGGATAAATTGGAGAGAGTCCAGCGAAGGGCAACAAAAATGATTAGGGGTCTAGAACACATGACTTATGAGGAGAGGCTGAGGGAGCTGGGATTGTTTAGCCTGCAGAAGAGAAGAATGAGGGGGGATTTGATAGCTGCTTTCAACTACCTGAAAGCCTGTTGGAGACAGAACGACAGAACGAGGAGTAATGGTCTCAAGTTGCAGGGGGGGAGGTTTAGATTGGATATTAGGAAAAACTTTTTCACTAAGAGGGTGGTGAAACACTGGAATGCGTTACCTAGGGAGGTGGTAGAATCTCCTTCCTTAGAGGTTTTTAAGGTCAGGCTTGACAAAGCCCTGGCTGGGATGATTTAACTGGGAATTGGTCCTGCTTCGAGCAGGGGGTTGGACTAGATGACCTTCTGGGGTCCTTTCCAACCCTGATATTCTATGATTCTATGATTCCTCTCCCTCCTTTTCCCTCCAGGCCAGAGGGCTACAGGAGAGTGATTTTTTTTTTGAAGCAAAAGATGTTTTTTATTTGCATAACACACTTACAAAGTAAAAACAGCAGCATATGCAATGTGTAACACAGCAACCAATCACAATTGTTTTCTCATTAGCTTCAGGGGAGGGAAGTGTTCAAGCTTGCCTGGGTCCAGAGTGGGGGGCTTCCTCAACTCTTGTGGTCTTCCACCCTCTCGAGTTACCTGGTGCCACGCCCGAGTGTCACCAACAATTCCCTCCTCTGAAAGCACCCAACAAGAGGGGCAGGCTGTGGGGTTGACAATCGGGGGGGGAGCACGCGCACCCACGTGTGAAAGGACCCCTCTAAAGGTGGTGGTGTCCACAGCAGCAATGGTTGGGGCTGGGGTCCCTTACTCTCTCCCCCAGTCAATGGGTCAGACAAAGGGACTCGGATGGGGACACCGAGCAGAGAACCTTGGACAGCGCCCACCGCTCCTCAAAAGCATCAAGGGAGTCGGTGGACGCCGCCCAGAGGAACTCTGCCCGGATACGTAAACGGACTGAGGATTGGAAAATGGCCCCACAGTCACAGGAAACTCCATCGGCCAACATCCTCTCTCTGGTTTTATAGATGGCCGTTTTAGCCAGGGCCAGGAGGAGGTTAACTAGGAGATCCTGAAACTTTGTGAGGCCACGGATGGGGAGTGCATAAATAAAAAGGTGAGGGGAAAAATGCAACCAAAAACATAATAGGAGATTTGCGAGGAGCTGGAACAGGGGTTGCAGCCTGGCGCACTCCAAATATACGTATGCCAGGGTTTCCTTCATGCCACAAAAGAGACAAGTATCTGGGACGGGGGTGAACTGCGCCAAGTACGTGCCCGTGCTCACAGCTCCATGAAGGAGCCACCAACTGATGTCCCCGACGGGCCTCGGAACCAAGGTGGAATATAGGCTGGCCCACCAGGGCTGCTCACCCTCCAAAGGTGGCAGAAGGTCTCACCACTTTGTGTCAGGGCGGGACACTAGGGTGAGGGCGTGAAAGGTGTGGAGCACGAGCGTGTATAGATGTTTCCTTGGCGCAGTTTGGAAGCATACTGGCTGCAGTTCATGCAGCCAGCTCGCAGTGAAGGGGTGAGGGGGTCGATTGGGTCTGCGGGGCAGGGGTCCAATTCAAAGGTCCAGCGGGCCTGGGGTAGAGGGTGGGTGGGGCGTGCCCTCGAGCAGGACCCGGTCGAGGTAAGCTCGAGCAGCAGGCGGCAAAGCGGCCTTCGCCTCCTGAAGTACGCGCCGGGGGGTGCGAGGTCTGGAGAGCTCCATGCGCTGGGTGAGCGTCAGGGGATCCAGCCAGTCTCCCCGGTCGTAGTCTAGGAGGTCTCCGACTCTCGTGACTTCTGCCAGGATCAAGCTCTGGTGCACCGAGCGGGACTCTGCCACCTGCACACGGAGCTGGGGGTTGTGTAGCAGGGGCTCCGCGAGGAGATCTACCCCCTCGGTGGCCACCACGGACCTGGCTGTTAAAAACAGTTGCCAAGTCCGGAGGAGGTCCTGGTAGAAGACCGGCAGCCCCGAGAGGTCTGGCGGAAGACCTCAAAGACAGAGATAAAAGAGATGCCGGTCATATCGGAGCCCTTGGATGCGGCACAGGATGGTGTGAGCCAGTGTGCTCCACGCCAAACTGCCTGAACCACAGAGGAGCCTCTGTAGGGCCTGGAGGCAGAAGACATGGACCTGACTGTGTAGACACTTCAGGCCCTGTTCTCCTTCCTTCAGGGGTAGATGAAGAACCCCTACAGAGGCCCAGGGCGTTCCTCGTTTTCTCCAGAACATAGAAGAAGTGGGAGCGGATGAGTGATCGAACAAAGGCGCCCCGGGCCCGATGGTCCTCGAGGGCCCGGAGCTCCTCCCGCTTCTCCCGGCACGCTCCGCAGAGGAGTGGGTCTTCGGGGCTGGCGGCCAAACGCCTCTCCAGCTCTAAGACCTCCCATTCCGACAGCTCTATCGCCGCATTTCTCCGTCGGCTGGTTCCCCAGGTGTAGTCGTGGCAGAAAAGCCGGGCGTGCACCTTCCCCATGTCCCACCATCACCGCGCCGAGGGAAAGGCACGCCACTGCCCTCGCCAGGCCTGCCAGAATTCCCGGAAGGACGTCACGAAGTCTTCGTCCTCCAACAGGCTGTTGTTAAAATGCCAATAGGCTGGCCCCCGCCTCTCCGCACAGAGGGAGGCTGTCACGGTGGCTAGGTGATGGTCAGAAAATGGAGCCAGCCGAATGCTGGAGGAGTGGGCTTGTGAGAGATGAAAGCGTGATAAATAAATGCGGTCCAACCGGGAGTGGCTCGACCGATGGGCTTCCACCTGGACAAAGGTGAACGTGGAAGTGTCATCCGGGTGGTGGTCACACCAAATATCCACTAGGGAGTGATGTTCAACTATCTCCCGGAGGGTGTCCGCGGCGGCTGGGCTCTGCTCGGTCCCCGAGCAGTCTCGCTCCTTGAGGGTGGTATTAAAATCCCCTCCCAGGACCGGGCACTCATGAGAATCTAAGGTCCTATTGGGATCCAGGAAGTGGGTGGGCAGAGCTCGTCAACTACAAAAGGATCCCCCCCCCCGCCTAAGGGGGAGATCCACAGGGCCTGGAGAGCCAACTAATTACGGGGGACAACTAATGAAAAACAGGGACGGGAGTACGGTCAAAGGGTCAAACGAAGGGAACCGGACGGGGACACCGAGCAGAGAACTCCGGACAGCGCCCACCGCTCCTCAAAGGCGTCAAGGGAGTCGGTGGACGCCGCCCAGAGGAACTCCGCTCGGAGGCGTGAACGGACAGAGGATCGGAAATAGGCCCCGCAGTCGCAGGAGACTCCATCGGCCAAACTCCTCACCCTGGTTTTATAGATGGCCGCTTTAGCCAGGGCCAGGAGGAGGTTGACCAGGAGGTCCCGCGACTTAGTGGGGCCACGGACAGGGAGTGCGTAGATAAGAAGGTGAGGAGAAAAGTGCAACCAAAACCGTAACAAAAGATTGGTGAGGAGCCGGAATAGGGGCTGCAACCTGGCGCACTCCAGATAGACGTGCGCCAGGGTTTCCCTCACGCCGCAAAAGGGGCAGGTGTCCGGAATTGAGGTGAACCGCGCCAAATACACGCCCGTGCTCACGGCCCCGTGAAGGAGCCGCCAACTGATATCCCCGGCGGGCCTCGGCACTAAGGTGGAATAGAGGCTGGCCCACCGGGGCTCCTCACCCTCTAGAGGTGGCAGGAGGTCCCGCCACTTTGTGTCAGAGCGGGACGCGAGGGTGAGGACATGAAGGGTGTGGAGCACGAGTGTGTAGAGATGTCGTTTTGGCGCGGTCTGGAACCAGACTGGCTGCAGCTCGCGCAGCCAGCTCACGGTGAAGGGGCGGGGGGGGGGGGTCGGTCGGGTCCACGGGGCAGAGGCCCGATGAAAAGGTCCGGAGGGCCTGGGGTGGAGGGTGGGCGGGGCGCGCCCTCCCGCAGGACCCGGTCGAGGTAAACCCGAGCAGCGGGCGGCAAAGCGGCCCTCACCTCCTGAAGTACGCGCAGGGCAGTACGAGGTCTGGAGAGCCCCATGCGCTGAGCAAGCGTCAGAGGATCCAGCCAGTCTCCCCGGTCGTAGTCCAGGAGGTCTCCGACTCTGGTGACTTCCGCCAGGACCAACCCCTGGCGCACCGAGGGGGACTCCGCCGCCTGCACACGGAGCTGGGGGTTGTGTAGCAGGGGCTCCGCGAGGAGGTCTTCCCCCACGGAGGCCGCCACGGACCTGGTCGCTGCGAACAGTTTCCAGGTCCGGAGGAGGTCCTGGTAGAAGACCGGCAGCCCGGAGAGGTCTCGCGGAAGACCCCTCGGGTGGAGATAAAGGAGCTGCCGGTCATATCGGAGCCCTCGGAGGCGGCGCAGGAAGGCGTGCGCCAGTGCGCTCCACGCCGGACTACCTGCACCATAAAGGAGCCTCTGCAGGGCTTGGAGGCGGAAGACGTGGACCTGAGTGCGGAGACACTTCAGGCCCTGCCCTCCCTCCTCCAGGGGCAGATGGAGAACCCCTGCAGAGACCCAGTGCAGTCCTGACCAGAAGAACTCCAGAATCAATTTCTGGAGGTTGGCCAGGAAATCCGGGGCCGGAGCCAGGGTGTTGAGCCGGTACCAGAGCACGGACAGGACCAGTTGGTTGAGCACCAGTGCCCGCCCTCGAAAGGACAGACACCGGAGCAGTCCTGTCCATCTCCGGAGCCGCTCTACCACCCTGCCCTCTAAACCGTGCCAGTTCTCCGGCGGAGACGGATGCGTGGCTGAAAGGTAAACGCCGAGATAGAGCAGCGGACCCGCGCTCCACCGGATGGCTTGAAGCGCGGGTGGGAGGGAGCTCGCCTGCCGCCAGTCCCCTACCACCAAGCCAGAGCTCTTGACCCAATTGACCCGGGCGGAGGAGGCTGCCGAGTACACAGCCTGGCAAGCCTCCACCCGTGCCAAGTCGCCCGGGTCCTGGACCACGAGGAGTACATCGTCGGCGTATGCCGACAGGACCAGCCGCAGCTCCGGCTCCCGTAGCGCCAACCCCGTCAACCTCCTGCGGAGGAGACAGAGGAAGGGCTCGATCGCCAGAGCATACAGCTGGCCCGAGAGGGGGCACCCCTGCCGTACTCCCCACCCGAAGCTGACTGGTTCGGTCAGGGTCCAGTTGAGCCTGACTAGACACTCTGCGGAGGCGTACAGCACCTGGAGAAAGCCCACAAACTGGGGACCCAAGCCAAACGCTCGCAGAGTGCCCAGGAGATACCCGTAATCCACCCTGTCGAACGCCTTCTCCTGATCCAGGGACAGGAGGGCGAACGACAGACAGTCCCTACACCCGAGTTCCAAAAGGTCCCGGACCAGATAGAGGTTGTCGAAGATGGTGCGGCCCGGAACGGTGTAGGTCTGGTCTGGGTGGATCACGTCCGCCAGCACAGACCCCAGCCGCAGCGAGATGGCTTTCGCTACAACCTTATAGTCCGTGCTGAGGAGCGAGACGGGACACCAATTCCGTAAATCGCGGAGGTCCCCCTTCTTTGGCAATAAGGCGAGCACGGCTCGCCTGCACGAAAGAGGGAGGACCCCGCCCTGCAAAGACTCAGCCCAGACAGTAACTAAGTCTGGGCCGAGGACGTCCCAGAACGCGCGGTAGAACTCCACGGTCAGCCCGTCCATGCCCGGAGATTTATTGGTGGGCATGCAGCGGAGGGCTTCCGAGAATTCGACCAGAGTGAGAGGCAGCTCTAGCCGGTCTCGGTCGCCCGCGCTGACCGTCGGGAGTTCGTCCCAGAGCACTCTGCAAGCGCTAGAATCGGTCGGACCCGGGGAGAAAAGGTCTGCGTAGAAGGCCCTGGCCCTCCCGCACAACTCCACCGGATCCATGAGGGGGGTGCCGTCCTCTGCGAGGAGGCAAGTGATGTGCTTCTTGGCCCCCCTCTTTTTCTCCAGGGTGTAGAAGAAGCGGGAGCCGCGATCCATCTCCCGAAGGAGGCGGATGCGGGATCGAACAAAAGCACCCCGGGCCCGATGGTCCTCGAGGGCCCGGAGCTCCTCCCGCTTCTCCCGGCACGCTCCGCAGAGGGATGGATCCTCAGGGCTGGCGGCCAGACGCCTCTCCAGCTCGAAGACCTCCCGTTCCAGCTGCCCCATCGCCGCATCCCTCCGTCGGCTGGCGCCCCGGGTGTAGTCGCGGCAGAAGAGCCGGGCACGCACCTTCCCTAGGTCCCACCACCGCCGCGCCGAGGGAAAGGCACGCCGCTGCCCTCGCCAGGCCAACCAGAACTCCCGGAAGGACGCCACGAAGCCCACATCCTCCAGCAAGCTGTTATTAAAATGCCAATAGGCCGGCCCCGGCCTCTCCGCACAGAGAGAGACCGTCACGGTGGCCAGGTGATGATCGGAAAACGGGGCCGGCCGGATGCTGGAGGAGTGGGCCTGTGAGAGATGGAAGCGTGACAAATAGATACGGTCCAACCGGGAGTGGCGCGCCCGACGGGCCTCCACCCGGACAAAGGTGAACGTCGAGGTGTCGTCCGGGTGGTGGTCGCGCCAGACGTCCACCAGGGAGTGATGGTCGACTATCTCCCGGAGGACGTCCGTGGCGGCCGGGCTCTGCTCGGTCCCCGAGCAGTCTCACTCCTTGAGGGTGGTATTAACATCCCCTCCCAGGACCGGGCACTCATGAGAATCTAAGGTGCCGAGGAAGGCGGACGCCTGCTGATAGAATTGCAGCTGCTCCGGGCCCGATGTCGGGGCATAGACGTTAACGAGGTTAACCACGAGCCCCTCTATATGGACCTGGAGATGCAGCAGGTGATGCGGCACGGCCTCGGTGACCCCTAGCACCTCGGGCCGTAGGTCGGGGGAGAACAGGGTCGCCACTCCAGCCTGCCAAATCGTGGAATGGCTAAAGTAGACCCTGTCCCCCCACTCCAGCCGCCAACTCTCTTCGGCGGTCGGATCCGTATGGTCTCCTGCAGGAAAATCACAGAGTACCCTCCCTCCCGAAGGAAGGAGAGCACCTGGGACCTGCGGAGAGCCATCCTACAACTCTGGGTGTTCAACGTTGTGATGGTGAGAGGTGTCATGGGGGGGCCAGGAGGGATCCTCACTGGCAGGGACGCTCGCATCCCCCAGCAGGCCACGCAACAGTCCTTGACTCATCCAGTAGGTGAGTAATTGGTCACGAAAGACGCAGACCCACCAGTAGGCCGCGGCATCCTGCTTCCCTGTCCCTTTACCTTCCCCCATGAGGGCCCTTGTGGCCCGGAGGATTTGAAAAAAATCCCCCCATCGCTGAAGAGCAAGCTGTACCTTGTTGCGGGAGCCATGGACATCCTCTAAAAACTTCCGCAGCTCTCCTCGCAGCTCATGTGGGGGTGGGGTTACGGTTTCCCAGTTGTTCCCCGGCGGGGCCCTTGGTGCAGCCCCGTTGTCCACTAAAACGGAGAAGCAGGGTGCGGACCCCCGACGGGGTGCCTGATGAGCTGGAGCTTCTAGGCCTGCCTCAAGCTCTGGGGCGATAGGGGGCAGTGGAGGGAAGATAGCAGCTCCTAATGGGTCGGGGCAGGAGAACACAAAGGCCGCTCCCTGGTGGTCATCAGTTGGGAAGGGGAAGGAGACAGCCCCGGTGACGGCAATAACATTGCAGGAGGTAAATTGGATAGGGGTTGGGGCAGGGGCAGGGGCAGAGGCGAGGTTCTGGGTTTCGGGAGGCAAGCAGCTGGATGGTGGTGCCTCCTGATCAGACTCGAGGGTTAAGGGGGTGGGGAGGGAGCTCTCAGTGATACCGGGCGCGGGCTCTATGGTGGATTTAGTGGCTACAGCATCAGGAGGTGGATTAACTTCTGTTGGGCTCCCGCCCGGGAAGGAAATCGATTGCTCCGCACCAATGGGGGGTGCCCCTGGCGACTTGTGTCCCGGCTGCATGGCGCTGGCTGTCACCTGAGCAGGCTCAGTGGTCGTCAGCGGGGTGCCATCAGCGGCCGGGTCGATGGAGGAGTCCAGGGGCTCCTCGGAGGTGGGAGCAGAAGCAGCAGTTAGGGGGAGGGAGCATGTGGAAAAGAGGGGTGGAGTGAGGTTGCCCAAATCGAGGTTTGCTGGCAAAAGGTCATACTCCCCCTGGGTGACCAGGGTCAGATCTAGGGCCTCGATCTCCTCGAACACGGAGGAAAGGACACTTTCCGTTGCCCCGGGGTTCTCCCTGCTGGCACCCGCCACTGTTGCCTCGGGGTTCACAGGGGCTTCGGGTAGTGTCAGGACAGAAGGGGCTTCCTCGAGGGTCTCGGAGGGGAGGGTCTCCCATGGAGGGGAGACACTACCATCCGGTGCTACCACGTCTTTCCCGGCTGACACTGGTGGATGGGACACACTTGTGGGCAAAGTGGAGGGTTCGGCATCGGTGCCCCCCTTCCTGGTCTTTCAGGGGGCCTCCGCCTCGGGTAGATGAGGCGGAGCTCGAGCCTTCCGCTTGCCTCGCTTCCCCTGGACTAGGGCCCAGCCCTTCATGGCATCATCTGAGGGCTGGTTAGCAGGGGTCATGTCAGGGGGTAAAGGCGATGGCTCAGGGACTTGGGGGGGGATGGTGGAGCGGCATAAGGGAGGGAGGATTCTCCCTGGGGCAGGCTCTCTCCCATTCCTGGTGGTATCTCTGCCACACCCTCCTCCATAGGCCCCGCCAGATTGTCATCAGCGAGGGTGGGGCTCTCCCGCTCATCTGGGCGTTGTCGGGGAGGTGCCCTTTGGGCCTGAGCAGGAGAAGTGGTGGTCCGAAGAGGAGGGGGGGCGGGCAGCCAGGGGTGTTGGCAATGACGGGGCCGATGTCCTGCCGGGTCTCGGGGATCCCAGATGCCCCTCCTTGCCGAGCTAAGGGGCAGTCCCTCCGGACATGCCCTGACGCCTGGCAGAGGTAGCACTGGGCTTCCCCCGTGGAGAAATACACCCGGTAACGGGCCCCCTGGTGGGGGACTAGGAAGGACCCCTCGAGCGCCTCTCCGTCACGCGCCGCCAATGGCAGTAGAAGCTGTACTTGCCGGCGGAAGGAAAAGATGTGATGGAGGGTGGGGTCCTTGCAGCCCAACGGGAGAGGGCTGATGACAGAAACAGGTTTCCCCAGGGTGGAAAGGGTGGGTAACAGGGCAGCATTGGGGAGAAAAGGAGGGACAGAGGTCAGGACCAGGCGGACGCCCAGGTCCTCTAGCAGCTCTAGGGGGACAAACACCCCCCCCACACCGCCACCAGGCCCCTCTCCACCACCTCCTGGGTGGCAGCCTCCGCTGCCAAGAAGAAGATGACCTTCCCATACATTTTGGAGGCCGCCACAATGGCTGAGAGCCCCACTACCCTCGCCAACGCCCGCACATAGGTCTCCACGTGGGGCGAGGCGGGCACCAGGAGGCATCGGACATCGTGCTTCACTTGTCATGCTGGGGAAGGGGCCCCGGCCGCTGTTTGATGGTGGCGGAGGCGGTGGGCGGGAGAGATGACGAGGTGGCAGGCGGGGGGGCTGCCGCCGCCCGGGCATACATCCTGGGGGGTGAGGGAGGGACCCCCGCAGAGCTGGTGGAGGGGGCAGAGGGGAGGGACGCCGTGGTCGGTGGCAGGGCCGCAGCAGTGTGGGTGGCCCCTGCCAAGGAGGGCCTGGTGGTTTTAGCTGGGCCCTTCCCCTTCTTCTTGCGCCCTGGCCTTTCCCGCCGGCTGGGGGGGCTCCCCTAGAGTCTGGGGAGGTGGTGGGCATGGCAGCGGCGGAGGTCACCCCGGTGCCCTCCATTGCCGATGCCCCAGCGGTGGCAGGTGGTTAACAGGAGTGGGGTCAGGTAAAAAGGGACAGGCTGTGGGATGGGCAGTTCGGGGGAGGAGGGTGGGCACATGAACCGCTGTACGCTTGTCCAGAGAGTCCTGTTTGGTTGGCTGGTGCTTCTGGCCCACACGGTGGAATCAGGGCGAGCAGCTAAGTCCAGAGGCAGATATTAAACAGCCAGCAATGACGGTGCAGGAGGCAGTTGTGAAGATGGTAGTGTGGGGGTTGGGAGGACACAGATGGATCGGGAGGCAGCTCCGTGCCATACCCCCTATGTCCCTACAAACACAGTCACGACACAGTCAAGGCCTCCCCCCACACGAGAGCACAGTTCGAAAGTTACTCAGTCTTGGGCCCCCTCCATGGCGATTTGTAAGTTCCCCGGGCAGTGTTCCTCTGGTAGATGGCTGTTTCTCTTTCTCTCTGTTCTGGACTTCGTCCGCAGCTGCAAAATTCCAGGGATGCCGGAGCAGATGATAAAAATTCCTGTCGGCCAAATACGGGTCCACAAACAAACAGCAAGCGGCTGGGTCTGGGGGCTGGGTCCCTCCATTCCCCCCCTCCGGGGAGCGGGTCAGCAGGCCCCCCCTCTCTCGGGGGGGGATTCAGCTAGAGCGGCAGCAGCGTCCGAGGGCGGGTGGGGGGGCGCTAGCAGCCGGCCAGCACTCTAGCAACAGCAGAGAAAGAAAAAAAACAACAAAAAGAAAAGAAAGGGGGGAGAGCGTCTGGCCCGGTTGGGGGGGAAGGCGAAAGCAGGGGCAAAAAGCAAGGAAAGCCCAGGCCAGAGGGCGGCAGCAGCAGGAGAGCAGGTTAAGTAGGTCCCTTTTCCCTGGGTAAGGGAGCAGGGAAGGTTCCAGAACAATCAGGAACTTTCTGGAAACAATTAAGGCAGACAGGCTGATTACAACACCTGCAGCCAATCAAGAAGCTGCCGAAATCAATTAAGACAGGCAGGCTAATCAGGGCACCTGGGTTTAAAAAGGAGCTCACTTCAGTTTGTGGTGTATGTGCAAGGAGGTGGGAGTAAGAAGCTGAGAGTGAAAAGGCAGACTACTGGAAGATGGAGAAATACAAGTATTACCAGACATCAGGAGGGAGGTCCTGTGGTGAGAATAAAGAAGATGTTGGGAGGAGGTTATGGGGAAGTAGCTCAGGGAATTGTAGCTGTCACACAGTTGTTACAGGAGCCACTGTAGACAGCTACAATCCACAGGACCCTGGGCTGGAACCTAGAGTAGAGGGCGGGCCTGGGTTCCCCCATCCCTCTATTTCCCCCCTCCCCTCACCCCCCCCCCCCCAACTCCCTACTTGGTACTGGAGGAGTTGACCTGGACTGTGGGTTCCACCAGAGGGGAAGGTCTTTGGCCTGTTCTCTGATCCATTAGGTGGAGCAGCAGAGACTGCAGGGATTGTTCTTCTTCCTTTTCCCCATACTGGCCAGTGATGAGGCCAACTGAGTGAACGGCAGATCTGAGTCACAAAAGTGGCCAAACTGAGCACTGCTGTGAATCTCCGAGGCGAGCAAATCTGCCAATAAGCGCAAGACCCACCAAGGTAGAGGAGGAACTTTGTCACAATATATTCTTGATTAAATATGAACTTGTATACAATAAACAAAAAACAGATTTTTAAAAAGAAACCTAATTATATGACTAATTACCACAACTGTGTAAATGGGTAGTTAAATACTGTAAATAGGTAGTTAGATATTTAACTATCCATTTATATGTGCAGCTACAGTAATTTCACATGCTAATGTAGGCACACAATTGTACACACAATTCTGTTCATGCAAGTGGGCTTCAACCCACTGAAAAAGTGGTCATTAGCTGATGAAGAATTAAGAGAAATTCAAAGTAAAGAAAAATTAGAACAAGTAAAATAGCATGCAGTTAGACTGTGTACCTGCCTAATAAACTATAATAAGAAATATATAAATGTATTACTAAAAGTGCAACCAATAATAATTAAAACTTCTGATGAAAGAACAAAGCCAAGAATTAACTAGCACATAATTCAAGGGAAAGTGTTTATAAATGTCAATCCATTATACAGGCTTACAACATCTGAAATAATTCACCAGCTATTCCCACTTTGTTCTAGAATAGGGAAACTATAATAAAGCCTTAATTTGAAACAGTATGTATCTGTGGTTACAAGATATGGACAAAATATGATCTAATGCTACTTAGAAGAACATTCTGACAGTACATGGAACTGTTCCCAGACATCATCAGAAAGAAGCTTAGTCACAAAACAGATTTGTAGGAAACTCTAGTGACTGATTGATATTTTAATGTTAAAAGTCCTTCCAAAAAGAACATTCTGGTAAATCCAAAATTCTCTGAATTAATTTTTTCACAGACACCACCTCCACACCCTGTGCATCTGACATAGCAATCAAGTGATCTGATTTGGTATCCTGCAGTTGCAACATACATTGCAATTGTACATGTCCCTTTCTATTCTAGGAACACAACTTAAGTGTCACTTTCATGTATCTTCTTGTAATACTTTGCATTTATTGAGTGTCTTTTTATAAGGTTTTGTCCACAGTTGCTTAAGTTTCACAACAATCATATGAGATAGATAAGTATTATTATTTCCCCATTTTACAGATGGAGAAACTAGGGATATAAAAGTTTAACCGGTTAACCAATAAACATCAGTCTTATTGGTTTTGGTTAACAATTAAACTCTGCTGCTGGTCCCACCCAGGGTCCTGGCTGCTGGCCTGCACCCAGGGATCCACTGCCAGCCCAGGCACAGGGCAGGCAGTGGAGTCCTGGGTGCTAGGCCAGCAGCTGGGAACCCGGATCCTGGGCGGCAGCAGCCGGGAGCCCCGAGTAACACATGGGGGTGCTGCAGCACCCCCACAGCCCTAGTTCCCTGCCTTAACAGTTAACCGTTTAACCGATAGAATTTTAATAGGTTACATGGTTACTATTTTTAAACCCTGTTTACATCCCTAGGAGAAACTGGGGCACAAAGAAGTTAAATACTTGATTCACAGCAGTTCTAGTGTTACAAACTATTTTCAACTGGACTAAGATGGATAGACTCTCAAATGGCATAAATTATCATAGCTCCATTGACTTCAATTCAGTGCTTAATTTGTAATGAAAGAGATGCAGGGGCTCAAGCAATTATTTTACATTCATAACTGATGCAGCAAGTCGACAAATTAAACACTACTTCAATTAAACCATTGACTTCAATGATGCTATGACAATTTAAACCAGCTGAGGATCTATCTGCCCGAGTGTACACTAGAGGATTATGATCTGATTTATTTTAAATTCCCTTTGAGAGTCTTCGTAGACACATGTGCCAAAAAGGGCATTATGCATTATAAATGTTCAAAAGGCACCTAGGAAATTCATCAGCAGACGGTGATGGCTAACATGTGAATGTGTTTCTAGTCATTACATAATGCAATGAAGGATGGCTATACCGTGTAATCAAAACAGGCAGTTGCTTAGTGCAGGAAGGTATTAGGGACAGCAAAACATGCAGTACTTGTTTACTGTGAGAGTGACAGTAAGGTGTTCATTTGCCAGTTTGCTTAAAGCATCAGGAGGCTGCCATTATATCCAATGCCGATATGTAAAATACAGAGTTTAAACACTTGTACACAAGTGTACAGCTATCTTACTTTCCACATCACAGCTACAATCTGAATTACCCTCCCAAGAAATTGCAAATTGCAATAACCTGCTGCAGGTCATACAGCAGGTCACTGTGAGTCCAGTAGTCTCCCAAGAGCACCCCCAGGCTAAAGGATGCATTACATTATGTCATTTGGGATTATCTGTGGGTTTTTAGGCAGTATTAATGGAAAGAAAGATTAAAGATTTTTCAAAGGCTATTAAAAGGTGGTAGCTTCCTCTTGGAATTTCTTCTAATCTATTACACTGATGTCATGTGTGTGCCAAATTTAGAAAGCATTTGATTTTAAAAAATCTGTCCAGCCATTTTAAGGCATTGGCTTATGATCAAAAAATACTAAAACTAAAAATAGAATAAAGTATTTCCTGGTATGCAAGAGAGACCAACATTTAAATACTTAAATTACAGACATGAAGTTCAGACTGCTGAGAAATTAAGCAACTTGTACTTTTGACAAATATCCTGATACATACGCATTTTAAGCAAAAAGCTCTCTACAAGTGATCAGTGTTATTATTTATATTAAGTCTATATCATATGTAGTTTAGGACTGATTTGGTTCTCTTCTTGAAAGAAGGAAGGTGGCTGTGTTGGAACTTCTACCCGTCTTCAAATGGAAGAGACTACACTCGGGTGGCAGATAACTGAGGAGCGTATTGAAACGATCTTGTCAGTGATATAACTGATCCATTAGTATTGGCTCAATTTTGGCAGCTTTCATAGTATGGACATATTATTAGAATGAAAGACCAACAAATTCCGACGTGTATTTACCAAGAAATGCTGCTACATAGACAGCGATCACACGGACATCAAAAGCTTCCGTGGCAGGGAGGATCTTCTTTGGGAGCAAGATTTGGTACTTTATCTGTGTATTCCCCAGGGATCAGAATGGTTATACACTGCTGATACTTGCAGAGCTGCCAGCCCTAAGTGTTAACATTAATGAGTCAGACCCCTGACATTATGAGATTGTCTTAAAAATCCTGAGATTTTAAAAATAAAAAGTGTAGGGTTCTTTATATTTGACTTCCGGTTTTGTCGCCTCGAGCAGGAGGCCAGACATTTACTGCTTGCAACAATGAAACAGCCCAGCGGAGAGTCTCACCAGTCTCTGGGCTCCAGACGCTAAGAACAATACCAAGCCGCAACTCGCAGCAGAACACCCAGCGCTAGCACCAGAGCGGTTGGCTCAGGCCTTGCGCGGAGCCCAGCCTGGCGCGGTATTTTAGCTAACAGCTCAGCCGCCGGTAGCGCAAACCCCGCTGTGCCGCCGCGTTGCACAGACCAGCCCTGCCTCCCTCCAGCCCCCACTCCCAGGGCTCCGCGCGCGAACCCGACGGCCTGCAGCCTCCGCCCCGCCCTGCACGGGCCCCAGCGAACCAGCCAGCTCCGCTCCGCTCCGCTCCGCTGTCAACGCCCTCTTCCCGCCTGCCCCTCTGCCCCGCCTCTCGACGGGTCACGTGTCCCGGCGCGCTCTGCTGAGTTTCCGGCTCGCTTGCGGCTCCTGGCAGGTAAGGTGGCGGTGACCGCCGGCGCTTACCTGAGGGCGCGCGGTGTTTGATGGGCACGGAGCTGGCCTCAGGGCTGGGCCCCTCGGGGGGGGCAGGGGCTGAGTAGTCCCCGTCTCGTACCCGTCCTTCCCAGACAGCCCCGGCGCTGCTCGCTGTCTGTGACTGCGGTGCTAGGGGTGTTGAGAAAGGCCTTGGTGTGCGCCCCCCGCCCCAAGGAACACGCCCTGCTCGCCGATTGCTCCCTGTTCAACCGAAGGGGCCTGACTCGGAGCAGCGCCGCTGGTTGAGCGGAGCTGATGTCGCTTGAGGAGACCCCACTTCTCAGCCGGCTCCCGAGCCGTGTCAAGCTCTGGCTGAAAGCTGTCAACTTGAACGCCAGGTGGGAACTAAGCGGCAGCTCGCGTGGCTGGCGGAGCACGGGTCTGAGGTGCGGAGGACAAGAAGCACCACCTCACAAGTGGGCTGCCACATTCAGCACTAGTCTCCATTTCCCTGTGTCTGCAATCAGTAATAGGCTGGGGAGAGTGTGCCTTGTGGTGGCCTGGTTTCAGAGTGACACAGATGTGATAAGAATAACAAGACTGACATTCAGAAAATCAGTTTGTTCTGATGACCGGCTCAAGATGAAAAAAGTGCTCTTGGCTACAGCTGTTATCTAGGCATCTAGAAGCAGCCTGTAATCTAATAAATTCCCAGATTGTGGACCTGTGTTACAAAAGACAACTGCACTCCATCATCAAGGGTGCCAGTGTAATGTTCACATGCTTTCATCCAGACTGCCTAGATACTACAGTGCTAGGGGCCATATAAGTACTTATGGTGAGTGTTAGGCAGCATATTAGATTAGATTATTATAATGGACCCTGCAGCCTTAAAATCTAGATATAGATACCACAGTTTCTATCTTTGTCTAGTGAGGTTAGCCCCTCTTCCAAACCATAGTGTCATGGATGTGAGCAGCTGCTGTAGAAATGGGTATTGTCATCATAACAAAAACACTACAGCCCATGTCCCCTCTTACTAACATAATAGGTGGGATGATGATGTAGAACCCCATGTAAGGGCACCTTTGGGGTTCAAAGATAAAGGCGAGCCATTCTAAAAGCTACAAGTTGTCAACAGTTCCACATGATAAAGAATTGCAAAGGCAGACTGTGTAAAATTTGAATGGATGCTTAATCCTCATCTATTGCCAGGAGGAGATGATTGACCAATACAGCCAGTGCAGTTTCTGTCCAAAACTTAGACATGAAACTTTATTGCCAAGGGTAAAAAAAAATCACAGGTTTCTTCATATCTGTGTATCCTTAGTTTTCAATAGATGTGCGATATATCAAGGGGGTTGGGGCTTATGACTTATGAGGAGAGGCTGAGGGAACTGGGCTTGTTTAATCTGCAGAAGAGAAGAGTCGGGGGGGATTTGATAGCAGCCTTCAGCTACTTTGAAGGGCGGTTCCAAAGAGGATGGAGCCTATTTGTTCTCAATGGTGGCAGATGACAGAACAAGGTGCAATGGTATCAAGTTGCAGTGGGGGAGGTCTGGGTTGGATATTAGGAAACACTATTCCACTAGGAGGGTGGTATAACACTGGAATGGGTTACCTAGAGAGGTGGTGGAATCTCCATCCTTAGAAGTTTTAAGGCCCGGCTTGATAAAGCCCTGGCTGGGATGATTTAGTTGGTGTTGGTCCTGCTTTGAGTAGGGGGTTGGACTAGATGACCTCCTGAGGTCTCTTCCAACCCTAATCTTCTATGATTTGTTCAGTAGCAAAAAACATTTTGCTGAACAATCCCACAGATTAGAATTAAGATTTTTGTTATATTTGGCAGGGTGGGTTTGATTTAAATCAAGTTTTGTTATAGCTTTTACTGCTACTTCTTGTAAGTATTCTGCTGTGCGTGCATTTCCTGATGTATCAATTGTTTCTGTAAGGAAGACATTTCCTTCTGTTGTCATATAAGCACATACAACTCAATCTAAAACGATGGTACCAGAGAGTAACTAACAACTATATTTTTTGCTCAAACATGAGACTTCAAGAATAGTCCAGAAGGAAGACAGGCAGTCCTTAAGAAAGTAGCATGAAATAAAAAAGTTTACCAACCTGAAGATCCTGCATGTTCAGACATGTTCCTTTCATAATCTTCAAGGCAACTTCCTCTTGAGAAGGAACACTTTTCATGATGTTGTTTCATTTGAGCAACTAGGCCTTGCATTTCTTTGTTGCACTGTTTATATTTTGCATACCTGCCTGTCTTACCCACAGGCAGAGGAACTTCATTAAAATATTCCCAAACTGGGTCTCTTTTATGGCCTGCTGCCATGATAGGCTTTCCCTTCTAGTGAGAGAATGGTATTGGTAGATCTCAAATCAATGAAGGCTACACTCAGAAAGACCTCAAGACTTCTGGAATATGCTGCTCAAACAGTTTCACTTTTGTTTCTATTGCCTGTCCCTCCCTTCTCACATTTATCTCCAGACTTCTTCTCCTTGTCCAGATCTATTCTGCCCCCAACAATCTTCTATTCGTTGAACTTTTTGAAACTCTCTTCATTTTTAGAGAGAGGTAAGGGATTGACTCTGTGTTTCACAATTTGCAGAGAGACAAATCTGTTGAGGTCTCGGGGTTATTTCTCTGAGGGTTATTTCTCACCTCTATATATTATTTATTTATTTAAAAACATTTTTGCTGTTAACAAGCATGTTATCTCTGGAGACACAAATCCACAGTTTGAGAACTGCAAAACTAAGCATCTCTGATGGTATCAACTAGACTGAGCACTGAGTCCCATTGGGTAGATAGAAAGATTAACCTAAATAATCTATACAGAAACTCCTGGAACCGCATAAAATTGGGTCCCTAATCTATGAACTATTGGAATTTATTTACAAAAATTTTCTTAAACATTACATGAATATATTGTCTCATACTATAGAATTTGAATTTATAATCCCTATTCCTTGATGAGACATCTTTGAGGTATAAAGTATGTTAATTAAAACTATCTTTAGATAGGTTTTTTCCTCAAAAATCATTTTCTCAAAAAAATCCAATTTTTAAAAAAAAATCATTGATTTTTATCCACCCTGATACTTGGGGACTTGTAGATTTTTTTTTTTTAATCTTCAGTCTATATAACTGACATTTTTCAAACTAGTAAATTCATTGTATAGTTCTCTAGAAGTGCGATTGGATGATAATTGATTCAATTTGGAATGACATAAGACAAGTTTTATGAAATGGCGGCTGTGATTGCAGAGCCATTGGCCATTATCTTTGAAAACTCGTGGCGAACCGGGGAAGTCCCGGATGACTGGAAAAAGGCTAATGTAGTGCCAATCTTTAAAAAAGGGAAGAAGGAGGATCCTGGGAACTACAGGCCAGTCAGCCTCACCTCAGTCCCTGGAAAAATCATGGAGCAGGTCCTCAATGAATCAATTCTGAAGCACTTACATGAGAGGAAAGTGATCAGGAACAGTCAGCATGGATTCACCAAGGGAGTCATGCCTGACTAATCTAATCGCCTTTTATGATGAGATTACTGGTTCTGTGGATGAAGGGAAAGCAGTGGATGTATTGTTTCTTGACTTTAGCAAAGCTTTTGACACGGTCTCCCACAGTATTCTTGTCAGCAAGTTAAGGAAGTATGGGCTGGAAGAATGCACTATAAGGTGGGTAGAAAGCTGGCTAGATTGTCGGGCTCAACGGGTAGTTATCAATGGCTCCATGTCTAGTTGGCAGCCGGTATCAAGTGGAGTGCCCCAAGGGTCGGTCCTGGGGCCGGTTTTGTTCAATATCTTCATAAATGATCTGGAGGATGGTGTGGATTGCACTCTCAGCAAATTTGCGGATGATACTAAACTGGGAGGAGTGGTAGATACGCTGGAGGGGAGGGATAGGATACAGAAGGACCTAGACAAATTGGAGGATTGGGCCAAAAGAAATCTGATGAGGTTCAATAAGGATAAGTGCAGGGTCCTGCACTTAGGACGGAAGAACCCAATGCACAGCTACAGACTAGGGACCGAATGGCTAGGCAGCAGTTCTGCGGAAAAGGACCTAGGGGTGACAGTGGACGAGAAGCTGGATATGAGTCAAAAGTGTGCCCTTGTTGCCAAGAAGGCCAATGGCATTTTGGGATGTATAAGTAGGGGCATAGCGAGCAGATCGAGGGATGTGATCGTTCCCCTCTATTCGACATTGGTGAGGCCTCATCTGGAGTACTGTGTCCAGTTTTGGGCCCCACACTTCAAGAAGGATGTGGATAAATTGGAGAGAGTCCAGCGAAGGGCAACAAAAATGATTAGGGGTCTGGAACACATGAGTTATGAGGAGAGGCTGAGGGAGCTGGGATTGTTTAGCCTGCAGAAGAGAAGAATGAGGGGGGATTTGATAGCTGCTTTCAACTACCTGAAAGGGGGTTCCAAAGAGGATGGCTCTAGACTGTTCTCAATGGTAGCAGATGACAGAACGAGGAGTAATGGTCTCAAGTTGCAGTGGGGGAGGTTTAGATTGGATATTAGGAAAAAATTTTTCACTAAGAGGGTGGTGAAACACTGGAATGCGTTCGTTACCTAGGGAGGTGGTAGAATCTCCTTCCTTAGAGGTTTTTAAGGTCAGGCTTGACAAAGCCCTGGCTGGGATGATTTAACTGGGAATTGGTCCTGCTTCGAGCAGGGGGTTGGACTAGATGACCTTCTGGGGTCCCTTCCAACCCTTATATTCTATGATTCTATGAAATGTCAAAAAGCAGGGTGGATAAATATCAATGATTTTTTAAAAAAAAAATCAGATTATTTTTATTTAAAATCAGATTTTTTAAATCAATTTGATTTAAATCAAATCCACCCTGATTTCATTGTATCTTTTCTGTTCACAGTGAAGAAATGAACCGAGGGATGATGCTGAAACTGGAAAACCTGGTCCAGTTACATTGTGCTTGCAGACAGCTGCACAGTCTTTCTTACAGGAAAATTCACAGAACACACTGGAAGCCTGTGAAGTCATCCACATACCCCATGCGGCCAATTCAGCCGCACCCACAGCTTTGGCAAACAGACACATTCATCAGTGCTGTGCTCTCACAATATAGGCTTTTAGCTACAAAGGAGGTAATGAACAAGTTCCAACAACTATCCCTGTCTGAAAGTACAAAGTGCAAAAAAAGCAATTTTTGAGCATTTTCATTATATAAATAGAAACTCTGTTAGTGATGAATTTATTGTGTATAAGATTGTTACTCCACTGTATAGAGAATTTACTTTAGATTTACAAGACATATTAATATATATGTAGATGCATTGCAGCTCTCTCCCGAACATTCATTTCAAGTTTTTTAAATCCAAATGTTGCAACACCAAAAATCTGAAAGAAAAACGGACTATAAACAAAAGTGAAAATGATTTTCATTGTTCAAAATGAGCGAGATGCAAAAAACAGTAAAAATGCTGCAAAGTGATTTTTAAATATTCACTATTTTAACAGTTCTTTCAGTAATTTTTTTGTAATGTAGGTAAAGAAATTTGTTTACAACTTACAATTTTTGTTTTCATTGGCCCTTTAAATATTGTTTATTAGTCATTCCTTAATTTATGCCACCCATGTATCCTTACGCACGTGTCTTACTCCTTTGTAGGGGAAAAGACCAGGGAAACAGAAATTACCACCAATAAAACCTAAAATAGAAAGGCAGGAGGTAGAGATACAGCAGAGGATGACAGCTGAAGATCTTGCAAGAGCTATGGATAAAGACATAGGTGAGCCAATTTATTCTTTTGAAAGAAGATCCAGCAATCTTCTATTTAAGACAATAATGGAGTTTTGAAGAATGCTATAGGAAATGTCATGCTGGAATTATCTATATTATAGTTGGATTAACACACCTTGTCTCATCAGGATCCACAATAATCCCCTGTCCATTGCCAGACAAACTTCTTATATCAGAGTTTTAACAAAATGAAAAGAAAATGTTAGTAGCCATATAATCCTGATTATGAACATTTTGTGGAACACCACCGTTAGATAAGACATATTTTTGCCTTAATTGAGGTGACTTTTTTTTGTATATATGTCTCTGTCACCTACATCTTCTGTATGTGATTCCCCCCCCACCCCCCCATGTTCTTCATTTTCCAGCCAACAGGTAGAGAATTAGAATAGCACCATCTTCCTATGGTGAAATGCTTTACATATGAGATAAATTGTGAATGAAATTGACTAGGATTATGCAACTGTTTTTAAGCAAATGTTTCAGTGCAGAAGCATAGTATCACTCTAACACTACATTTTTAGCACAGCTTTCCACCGGACATCAGTCAGGAAGGGCTTGGTGTGTTGAGGTCCCCAAGCTGAAAACTGATGGTAAAAGACCAAACAAATCGCAGTGGTGTTGCCATATTAGTGCATGTTTTGAGCAGCGTGTATAGTTCTTGACTTTTCACTAGCAAGCAAGCAAGCAAATTATAATTCCACTCTTTTAAAATATTTTCTCATCTCGAACAATGTGGGCCTTGTCTGCATTGGAAATTAGCCTCAATTTCAACCATTGCTGTAGCTGTACTAGTGCAAAACCCAAATGTAGGCAGAGAAAGCTGGGATTTACATCAGTAGAGCTTACATCTGTTTGAAACAGGAGTAACCTCCGTCCATGCAAATTGCAACTTCCCTTATTTACATTAGAGGTTTGCAGTGGTGCAGCTGCAGTGATGGCTGAAATTGGGCTATTTTCCCAGCGCAAAGTTTTACTTACTAATATAAACTAATAAAGTTTTAGGGGCATAGTGCTACATTTTTACACTTTCAGCAAATATTATACAATTGATGTCTGAAATCGTTTATCAGAATCATATTAATTTTCAGGGTTTTTTTTATACCTAATTCTGTACTCATGTAAATGCCCACCTTAACAGCCTTTCTCAGCACAGTGCTGAGAATAAAGAAAATCTGCCATGTCTCTTTGTGTATGTCTGAGATGTCTGCTTACTCACTAAGTTTTCCAATAGTGCTCATGTCACTCATTAGCAGCTCTTAATTGTTGCAATGTTTCCTGCATTTCCAGTACTACAAAAGAGGGGGAATGAACCGATTTGCCTGAGAGTTTTGTCATCCTCTGTGGCACTTCTCTACCATCAAATTCAGATGAGTTGAGTTCCTTTGATCTGGTAACCACTGAAATAAGTAAATAAAACAATTGGCTCAATCTAGACATTTTTAAAAAATGTTCCCCAGGTGATAGGAGAAAGTGTCCTCTTATTTGTTGGTGCTGTAGCACACTCAGTATGAATTATAATGGGATACGCTGGGATAATAGAGGAGGTACGTCTGTAAAATAAACCCATTTGCTCACTTTCTCAGAAACCTGGTGGGGGAGGAGAGTCTTACCCTTGGTTGTGCATGCGTTAGAGGGCAGAATTCGGCTGTTAATTTCGGCTGGTTCCTATTTGCAATTGTACGGTCCCCCCTTCCCCCCTTCACAGTTGCATAATATACCTCTGGCAACTGCTGCTATAGAATTAAATGGGAAAGTGTTTTCAGCAATCCCTAATGCAGTTTAACACCTGGAAATAAGGAACCAGCGCCATGTGACCAGCGTATTCCCATGGACCACCAGTAAATACTTTTTTTGCATCACCAGTTGTCCGGGTTTTGCACTACCACATGTACATGAAATTTCGGTTCTATTACTAGTCATTTGTCCTGTGCATAGGATGAAAATATATCATTGTATACCGTTATACAAGGCACTGGTGAGACCTCACCTGGAATACTGTGTGCAGTTCTGGTCTCCCATGTTTAAGAAGGATGAATTCAAACTGGAACAGGTACAGAGAAGGGCTACTAGGATGATCTGAGGAATGGAAAACCTGTCTTATGAAAGGAGACTCAAGGAGCTTGGCTTGTTTAGCCTAACTAAGATAAGGTTGAGGGGAGATATGATTGCTCTCTATAAATATATCAGAGGGATAAATACTGGAGAGGGAGAGGAATTATTTCAGCTCAGTACCAATGTGGACACAAGAACAAATGGATATAAACTGGTCATTGGGAAGTTTAGACTTGAAATTAGACAAAGGTTTCTAACCATCAGAGGAGTGAAGTTTTGTAATAGCCTTCCAAGGGAAGCAGTGGGGGCAAAAGATCTGGCTTTAAGATTAAACTCAATAAGTTTATGGAGGAGATGATATGATGGGATAACATGATTTTGGCAATTAATTAACCTTTAAATATTCATGATAAATAGGCCCGATGGGATGTTAGATGGGGTGGGATCTGAGTTACTACAGAGAATTCTTTCCTGGGTATCTGGCTGGTGAATCTTTCCCATATGCTCAGGGTTTAGCTGATCGCCATATTTGGGGTCGGGAAGGAATTTTCCTCCAGGGCAGATTGGAAGAGGCACTGGAGGCTTTTCTCTTTCCTCTGTAGCATGGGGCACAGGTCACTTGCTGGAGGATTCTCTGCTCCTTGAAGTCTTTAAACCACGATTTGAGGACTTCAATAGCTCAGACATAGGTGAGAGGTTTATTGCAGGAGTGGATGGGTGAGATTCTGTGGCCTCCGTTGTGCAGGAGGTCAGACTAGATGATCATAATGGTCCCTTCTGACCTTAATATCTATGAATCAAAAAATTGAAAATTATGCATATTAATAAAATAATTAAATCATCTAATTAGATGATCCTGTTTCAGAACAGCTTATTGAAGATGATTGGCCCATATAAATATACAATATTATAGGAATGTTTTATATTAATAGCATATTTTGGGAAGATGTACATTAACTACTGTGTGTATAAATCATTTATTTATACTATTTATTCACGTACAACATACCGAGAAAAGGAAGGAAAACTGCTACTTTTCCTTCACTGCCCTGCACTTCCTTGAATGGAGCATTGAATGAAAGCACATACTGTATTAATGGGTACCTCTATCTCAGGTATCTTCTGGAGGATCAAGTGTTAAATGTTTTTACTATTTCTTTAATCAGATCATGTGTTTGAAGCCCTGCTACTCACAGGCATTGACCTAGACTCACTAGAACCAGATTCCGTTTTGGAAGAAGTCTGGATCAAGGAAGTTGTTAAAAAATCAGGGATGAAGTACAAATGGGCAAAATTAAAACAAGAAAAAGTCAGAGAAAATAAAGATGCTGCAAGAAGGTATAATTGTGATTGTTCTTTTGATTTTTTCCTACTACTTTTAAAATAGCTCATTTGGGATACACAGCTGATAATATTTAAAAGATAAATTTTAACTTCTGGTTTGATTCCTTTGCCCATGTAATTGCTACATCAATGTTAAGATGCTTTCTGTTTTAGTTTATGTTGATTTTTGTGAAACTGTCTAAAAATGTTGCTTCTTGCTTCATCTAATTGGGATTGCTGTATTAATTGATGCTGATTTAAGTAAGATTGTTTGCTATAAAGAGGGGAAAAATGCTTTAGTTAGCAATGATTTTTTATTACATTTATTTCTTTGTGAAGTCTGGGGAAGAACTTGACTGTTCTATTAAACACTGAGCTATGATACATGGCTACTAATTATGCATAGAGGTCGTTATTGCCCATCGATATTACACAGAGTGTTTGACAAAACGAATGTTTTGCTATTATTTTAGGCCTCCTGCTGATCCAGTTTTATTAACCCCAAGGCCTCCAGTTGTTACTATATTGGGCCATGTTGATCATGGGAAAACAACTTTACTTGACAGTCTGCGAAAAACTCAAGTGGCGGCAATGGAAGCAGGAGGCATCACCCAGCATATTGGTGCCTTTCTTGGTATGATTTAACCATACATATAACAGTTTGTTATACACTATATATAGTAGTCAGCTTTGCTTACAGTTTACTTGAACTGAATACAATTATATGCAAGGTTTTTTGCTATATAGCAGAAAAAAACGTGAACATACTGCTTGGATGGACCTTTAAAGCATTAAGCATACCATTTGCAATGTTGAAATAATACTATAAGGTCTTGGTCATTTGGGGACATTAAAGATCCCGTGGCACTTTTTGCAAGAGTGAGGATTTAAAAAAACCCTGCATCCTAGCCCAATTCCAATTTTGGTAATTGTAGTGTGCCTACCTGCCATTCTTCTTGTAGTTACAATTGCATATATTGTTCTTCCTTCCTGTCCTAGAGAGAGGTAGCATGGTCTAGTGGAGAGTACGTTGGGTTTGGATTCCGCATTCTTTTGTTTTGTTCACAGCTCTGCCACTGACCTTGCTGTGGGCAAGTCATTTCATATTTGTGCTTCAGTTTCCCTGCCTGTAAAATAATTATACTTCTCTTCTTTTATAAAACTCTTAGAAATACGTAGATTAAAAGTGTTACGTATAGTTTAAAGTGTTGGATAGTGTTGCTTTTTTAAACTGAAGGCTTGCTGTGCTTCACCTCAAAACTCTCTCTGCATTTCAGTGGTGGGTGAAGTGATGTATGTACTTTAGGATGTTTATGGATAAAAGGCCCTGTGATAGATTTTCAGAGGGGACTGAGGCAGTCAGGCATCCAACTCCCTTTCGATAAGCGTCCAGTTCCGATTGTAGATCTGCTATAGATCCCCTTGGAAGCCCCAGTCTTTATAAATTAAACTCATTGTCATCCTTTAACCACTGAGTTTGTCTCTAGGGTTATGCTCATTAGTAGCACTGCTTTTTTCACGTTTTTTATATCTGCTATGACAGAAACAGTGTGTTAACTTTCATAGATGATATACAAATTGTTCATAGAGGAAGGTGTATTAGTTCAAACAAAACTATGGGAAAGATTATGCTTGAAGTGTATTGTGTTTTAAATTATGTTTTCACAGTATATTTGCCTTCTGGGGAAAAGGTAACTTTTCTTGATACTCCAGGACATGCTGCCTTTTCAGCAATGAGGGCAAGGGGTACACACATCACTGATATTGTCATATTGGTTGTAGCCGCAGAAGATGGAGTAATGAAACAAACAATAGAATCTATTCAACATGCTAAAAATGCCAAAGGTACGGTATATTTGACCTTTTAACATTTCATTTTTTTTACATTTGTGGTGTGTTAATATCCAGCACTATAAACCAAGACATGCTGTAGTAACAATTCAAAGAATAAACACGCGTACAAAACATATATCAGCCTGTCCTCTCCCACAAAACATAATCCTCGAACCAAATCCAAGTCCATTCAGGTTGGGGATGTTTTTCTCCTTAAAACAATCCTATGGAATAACTGAATGTATCCAATGAAGTGAGCTGTAGCTCACAAAAGCTTATGCTCAAATAAATTTGTTAGTCTCTAAGGTGCCACAAGTCCTCCTTTTCTTTTTGCGAATACAGACTAACACAGCTGCTACTCTGAGACCCTTGTGTATCAATATAAATGTCTAATACATTCTGAGGCCAGAAGGGACCGTTGTAATCATCTAATCTGACCTGTATAGCACAGCCCATAAAACTTCCCCAAAATAATTTAATAGAAAACATCTTGCAGAAAAACATCCAATCTTGATTTTAAAATTGTCAGTGATGGAGAATCCACCACCACCTGTGGTAAATTGTTCCAGTGGTTGGTTACTCTCAACTTCTGGCCATTGGATAAGATTGTACCTTTCTCTGCTAGACCTGAAGAACCCATTATTAAATACTTGTTCACCATCGAGATACTGTAATCAAGTCACCCTTAACTTTCTCCTTGTTAAGCTAAATATACTCAAAGAGCTCAATCTATCACTATAAGTCATGTTTTCTACTCTTTTAATCATTCCCATGGCTCTTCTCTGAACTTGCTCCAATTTATCAACATCCTTTTTCAATTGTGGGCAACAGAACTGGACATAGTATTACAGCAGCAGGTGTACGAGTGCCAAATACTGAGCTAAAATAAACCTTTCTACTCCTACTTGAGACTTCCCTGTTTATGCATCCCAGGATCACGTTAATTTTCTTGGCCACAGCATCTCATTGGGAGCTCTTGTTCAGCTGATTATCGACCACAACCCCCAAATCTTTTTCAAAGTCACTGCTTCCCAACATAGAGTCCCCCATCCTGTAAGTATGGCCTACCTTCTTTGTTCCTAGATATGTACATTTACATCTAAATTTAAAATGCATATTCTTTGGTTGAGCCCAGTTTACCAACCAATCCAGATCTTTCTGAGTCAGTGGTCTGTCCTCTTAGTTGTTTACCACTTCCCCAACTTTTGTAAACTTTTATCAGTGATGATCTTATGTTTTCTTCCAGGTTATTGATAGAAATATTGAGTAGCATACAGCCAAGAACTAACTCCTAAAGGACCCCACTGGGAATTGTACCTGTTCAGTGCTTTCCAGATCATATCTGGTCTTGGAGGAATGTACTACCTATGCCTGATCCCACTGATTGCTTTTTAACCCCAATCTGCAGAATGGAGGGACTTCAGTAGCATCTCCCTAGAATCATAAGGCTAGTTCCCTCTACTCATTTTATAGAGAAATCAGAATTATTCAGGTGTAGCAGTTTCATAATTCCATTTTGAAAATGTCTTTGCAATTTCAGAAGTCTTTGTCAGCTTGTCATTCTATGGTCTAAACTTGTTTCCAAATCACTTTCAACTTGTCAGGGTCTTATAATCCTTAGTTTTTTCACATAGAACAGTGACATGGCCATCACTGGGATTTTTCAGTATCTTCAGTATTTTTTTTCTTGATTTCTATAGGCTTAATATTAAATTTTTTATCATAGCCTAGATATTATCACATTAATTACAAATATATTTGCATGTAACTCTTTTTAAAAAGCTTTCTGTATTATTACTAACTCAAGGCAACTGATTTTTCTTGACATGTGTGGAAGTTTTTTTTTTTCTTTATCATTATCACTATAGTTAAGGTGGAACTTTTATTCATAGGAAGGTAAATTTCAATAATGATTTTGCGAAATATTTTTTTTAAATAGCTCTAAAGTTGTTTTGTGGGTTAGATCTGTGCCAGTGAACGACAGTAAAGTCTTTGATATTCAAATATGGGCTCCTTGCTAAAGAGACCTTTTTGAAATATGCTGATGGTTCTTTTGCTATCTCAAGATTTTCTTCTTGAGCTTCTTGTAAAGTTTTAGCTCTTCTACCACCAAAAGAAAAATGGATCTAAACAATGCTATGAAAAGACATTTTCCATCTTGGGCCACTCACATGATCTCAGCAGCCTTAGCTAGGTTGCATTGTAATTAACTCTTTTACATCAAATTGACCAGGGCTTAAATTCCCATTTTTTTCACAGTGTATAGGTTAGGCAGGAGTTTGCAGAATCACTTTGAGTGGAGAGAAGATTAAATGTTCTAAAGTAGTTTTGGCAAATGCACCACCACAAAATTGTTCTGACTTTTGATGAAATTGAGAGCAATGTGATGCACAGAGAAGAGGAAAAAATGCTTTTTTTCCTCTACAGTTCTCAGAGGGTGGACCCCCAGCTGCCGAAGGGTCTCTGTTATAATAAACTCCCTTGACTGAGGGTGTGGGAGGGGTAGGTGGCAACCCCTTTGACACCCATTAATGCTGCATGTAGCTAGGCTATATGGATCACTACAGAGGGAGGCATGAAGAGTTTCCTTTCGTGCTGCTTCTACACCACTGGTTACAGCCCACCAGGCATGAGAATCCTTCCAGATTTCCAGTTCACATGCTAAAGCATATGTTTTAAAGCCCAGAATGGGACATCAGAAAACTTTATTTGTGGTGGACAGAGAGAAGCTAACTTTGCACTTGCAGAATTCTACTATAGTTATTACACCTACATAACTACACCTCTAGCTTTTGTGAATAGAATTATTCCTTACTACTTTAATTTTGCTAGTGAATACAAATGAACATTAATGTTGATTCTCTTTGTTGACTGATGCATATTGTGCAGTTCCTTAATATAGATATTGGTAACAGGCATCTTAGAAACAGCTAGGATAGATAGTACTGAGTATTATAGGTTCATAGATTATAAGTAGGGTCCTACCAATTTCAAGGCCATGAAAAACATGTCATGGACTGTGAAATCTGGTATTTTGTGTGCTTTTACCCTATAATATGCAGATTTCATGGGGAAGACCAGCATTTCTCAAATTGGGGGTCCTGACCCAAAAGGGAGTTGCGGGGGGGTTGCAAGGTTATTTTAGGGCAGTCGCTGTATTGCCACCCTTACTTCTGCGCTGCTGCCTTCAGAGTTGGGCAGCCAGAGAGTGGCGGCTGCTGACTTAGGCCCCAGCTCTGTGAGCAGCATCCTAGAAGTAAGGGTGGCAATACCATATCATACCATCCTTACTTCTGCGCTGCTGCTGACGGTGGCTGTGCCGTCAGAGCTGGTCTCCCGGCCAGCAGCAGCTGCTTTCCAGCTGCCCAGCTCTGAAGGCAAAGCCACCACTAGCAGCAGTGCAGAAGTAAGGATGGCATAGTATGGTATTGCCACCCTTATTTCTAGGCTGCTGCCTGCAAACCTGGGCCCTCAGTCAGCACCCGCCACTCTGTGACCGCCCAGCTCTGAAGGCAGCAGTGCAGAAGTAAGGGTGGCAATACTGTGACCCCCCCAATAACCTTGCGAACCCTTCCCCTCCTCCCCCACAACTCCCTTTTAGGGTCAGGACCCCCAATTTGAGAAACGCTGATCTTCCCTGTGAAATCTGTATAGTGTCAGGTAAAAGCACACAAAAGACCAGATTTCACCATCTGTGATGCATTTTTCGTTGCTGTGAATTTGGTAGGACCCTAATTATAATAATCTACTCTGACCTCTTGCATAACACACATTAGTAACATTCTATTATATTGGGTAAGGACACAGTAAGAAAAAGATACTTGGATATGATACTAGAGATACTTTAGCACTACTGTCTATTTACAAAATGTCACTCTGGAGCTAGTGTTTGTGGCTTTATTGCAGTGTTACTAGCACCAGTTTTAATAAAAACAGAATAAAAAATACTTCTTGTGTTTTCCCATAATTTTGCAACCCAAAACAGCAGTGGTATCATTTTATTAATGTAATTTTCAATGTTTAGACAGTTTATGAGCATTGTTTTAAGCCTAGCAAACAAACGTGCTTGTTGAATGTATAAACAGGATTCACTTGTGTTTCATGTAGCAAACAGTAATAACTGAAGAAAAGGCACATTTATCTAAGCTCTAAATTAAGGTAATCTTGTGATACTGGTATGAGAGAGAGATACTGATTTCTTTCTCAGTTCCTATCATCCTTGCCATAAACAAATGTGACAAACCTGAAGCTGATCCTGAAAGAGTGAAGAAAGAATTGCTGGCTCATGATGTGGTTTGTGAAGAGTATGGGGGTGATGTTCAGGCTGTACATATGTCTGCACTTAAGGTAAAATTTTGATGGATTCGGTCATGTTCGGGAAATTCTGCCATGTGGAATACTTTGATTTGGCATTTGGAAAATGAGTTTTGACTTGGGGCCTACTCCTGGAGTATGCTGAGTGCCCTGAGCTCTCAATGGAGTCAGTTGGAACCAAGAGCTCTCAGTTTCTTGTTCACTAAAGGCCTGAACTTGCAAGAGACTATCAGTAGAATTACAGACTTCCAGTTGCCTCTGATTTTTGTTAGTGGGTATTTGTTTCAGACTTGTGTCATTGACTCATATTTGTGCTTTAAGTAAAAGGCATCCAGAGGAGTTAGTGCTGAAGTTAGGCAGAAAGAAATAATTCAAAACCAAGTATAAACCTTCATAATAAAGTTTGGACACAGCTAGCAGGAGAGAGTAAGCCTCATAAATCTACTTCCTGTAGACAACTGGTAGTTAATTACTATAATCTGAAATCCTAGCTTTGCTACTGGTACTTGATTCTGTGGTGACCAAAATTATCTTTATCTTGCCAGAAATTAAATCTGGAACATTGCAATTACTTTATTGCTGTCTTTCTGAATTGAACCTATTAATGGGAGCGCTGAGGAAGCTGGGGACAGCTGCTCAGAGTCAGGAGACAGAGGGCAAAATTAGTTCTGAAATGGGAAAAGGGTGCACCCTAAATACCACACCAGTTTCCTCCTCCTACCCTATTTGCTCCTTGTCCCCACATCCACCTCTCTCCACTCCTCAAAAAAAAAAAAAAATCAAGTGTGGAAAATATTTTTAAAAGAATTGTTTTACTAATAGGAAGATTAAACTCCCTTCCTATTTCCAGCACTAACCAGGCTGCTATTGTTCATGATATGCAAGGCCCCCTCTCTCCCCTTCATGCTTCCTGATCTTTGTTACTTGCATTCAGGACTGCTAGCACCGCAGTCTTAGGCCTTGATCATGTATTACTTCGGTGACCCCTCTGGTCTATTGGATTGCATTGTGGAATTGGGAACTATGGATCATGTGTATTGGGACAGATGCTGGTACTCAAAATTCATCTTCTGATCCTATTGTAACTAGCTGCCTCCTTAATTCTTAACTGTTTTTTGATACAGGGTGAGAACCTAATGGCTTTAGCAGAGGCAACTGTTGCTCTAGCAGAGGTTTTGGAACTGAAGGCAGACTCCACAGGCCTAGTAGAGGGAACCATAATAGAGTCTCGCACAGATAAAGGAAGAGGGTAGGTCAGCTAATTGTCTGTCTTCCTTCCAATTTTAATTAATGTTTCTGTTAAGTTTATTTGACTTGGTTAAAGAGTCATTGTCCAGGTGGTTTCCAAAATTAAGGTTTTAATTGAAAAAATATATATATAAAACTCTAGTATTCTTAGTATATTTCAATAAAACTTCATTTTTAAATGAAAAAAAGATTGTTTGGGTTTAACAATTCGTCAGCAATGTTTGCAATCCAAACGTTGCAGTATTTATTGCCTTATTGCATGGGAATCAGAAAATGAACAGTTAGGAACTGATTGGGCTATTTTATTTTCCAGTGGAACAAAGTATTGTATAAGCAGACAGCATATATGGTAAAACATAAACTAAATTTGTTTAAATAAAATATTAACAACGCAGATTTTTTTTAAAATTAAAGAATATTAATCTGACAGTTTTTTAACCTACATAGTTTACTTACTATAAAAGAGAACTTTTTATGAACAATCCCCTAAAAAGTGTCTTTGTTCTTTAAAATGGTGATATTTATAGGGTACCTGCAAAAGAAAGAAATCAATTTTTATATTTCTTTATATATTTCTTTATATATAATATAAAGGGAGACCTGGAAGGTTTCTTTTCAACAAATTCTGCTTGATGTTTATTACCTTAGAAATATAAGCAATGTGTCTGGTACTTCCTGGATTTTCTGGAGGACTGTTTGGTGTCCCATATTTTGTGATTTTTCTCAGTGCCTAATTGAAGAGGAGGAGGTTGCTGAATTTTTAACATCTTTATACAACTAAAGATACCAAAAAGGATACAGCCCATTTTTTTTTCTTTGCAAATCTCCTTTAAAACTCCCTCTGCAAGGTGGTGAAATGTTTAAAAGCTGTGTTCTGAGATCATAGCCCATACTGTTCTATATATGCTTTTTTCGTCTTTTCTTAAATGCATGTAACTGTAAATATGATAGCAAACTTACCTTTTTCTGTCTTCCCCTTTCGCCTCCTCCTAGTCCAGTAACCACGGCCATAATTCAGAGAGGAACTCTGAGAAAAGGATGTATTCTGGTTGCAGGTAAAAGCTGGGCAAAAGTGCGCCTGATGTTTGATGAGAACGGCAAAACAGTAGATGAAGCCACTCCCAGCATGCCAGTGGAAGTTGTGGGCTGGAAGGAAATCCCTTCAGCCGGAGCTGAAATCCTTGAAGTAGAATCTGAGGTATAGCAAGAATAACTTGATGCGTAGCTAATACACTTGTATTGCAGTATGTAACGTAGATGGAATTAAATACAAAAAAGGTAACGTTCATTCAAAATGAGCCATGGTAACTAAGGCTTGAAGACAAAACCTGGGTACTAAATGTGGCCTGGAATAGGTTTTCCACAACAGGATTGAAGAACCCACTGAAACACACAACCCTTATTCCCTCCCCTTCTCCAGCACTTTCACGTTGATCTGCTCCACATTTAGCCAAAGAAAGCAATCTATCAGTGGGATGGAAGTGTAACCTGTGGTCTCCTATTTTCCTTTACTTCTGCTTGACTAGCTGGTGTCTGGGTGGCTTCTCTTTCAGTATTGCCTTGGCTGAGTGTCCAGGAATAATTACTAATTTCTTCCCCCATGCCTCTCAAAGGACTTAGGTTGTCCGCTCTTCAGTAGCATATAATAATAATTACTTTAAAACATGACCTAAAATAAACCAAGAATTAATGGGCTCATTATTCTTAATCTTAGAATTAATGAGACTCAAAATAAAACAAATTGGTGTGCATAACTTGTTTTAACTTAAACTCTGCTAAAGCTAAAGGAGGTAGGTACTGTTTGTGTCATTAGAGGGAACAAGCAGTATCATTTAAGACTCCAGCCTCTCCAAAGCTTCCTGTGTTTTTCCCTGACCCTTTTATAAGACCAAATGTCAGAAGCCCACCTCTGATATCAGGTTTCTCACCTCAGCGTTCTCCTTGTGACCTTGGAGTCCCTTAAATATACCTTTCCAGTGACTTTTTGATATCAAATAATCTGAAGAGAGGCTACAACAATCTCTTATGAATTGGCCATTGTATGTTTTCTAAATCCATTTAGGATTCTGTTTGTTGCTTTGGATAAATGGTTCTGGTGTCAGTTTTTTGGTGCCATGGAGTGAGGTGAGAGATACCTAGGAGCAAAATAATGCAGTTTATTCCACAGTAGTTTATGGAATTGTTACCATGCCCTTGTGTGTTGGCTTGAGAACTTGTCTATCTTGGGCACCTCTCCTGTTGTCTTCTGTGTAAAATTAGGTTGTTTTGCTTTTAATTTTAAGTATTATTTTACAGTCTAGCCAAACAAAGTTAAAATTAAGAAAGCGCTTGAATGGTGTCCATTAGATAATCATCTAGAAAAGCGTTTAAGACCAAGCTGCCCAGTACTATATATTGATAAGTAACAGTGCTGTCTCTTCTGCCAAGCAAAGGGCACGTGAAGTTGTTGACTGGAGAAACTATGCTGAACAACAGGAGAAGATCAAACAGGATATGGAAGTTATTGAAGCAAAGCAAAAGGAACACAAAGATGCATACAAGAAAGAGCGAGAGAGCCTAGCCAATCTGACCTGGAGACAGAGAAAAGCAGCGTTATATAAAACCAACAAACATCTAATAGCTATGAGGTCTAAAGAGAGAGTGGAGAGTGACAGAAACGTGCTACCTGTAATTGTTAAAGGTGCTGTTATGTTTTAGTGCATATTTCCCAAGTCTAAATGTAAACCTATTGTAATTATAGGTGTTTCTTTGAGTGAGTATCCACGCAGATTCCACTCCTGGTGCGTGAGATCTGATCCTTGTGAATAACACTGTTGGGGTTTCACCTGTACCCTTCTTGCTTCCTGTAGCTGAGGGTATAAAAAGGATGGGGTGGCTACAATGCACATTTTGTTCCTTACTGCCTGTGGCTGTGAGATGGCACCCTTTAGTGTTCACATCTCTTGCCCTGAGCAAGTTAGCTGACACAGTTCTATTAGTTTATTTTTTGCTTAGATAAGTTTTCTTTGCCCATTGACTTCTAAAAACCAAAAAACCCTTAGGTTTTCTCTCCCTTTGTACAAGGGTCTTACTCCTTGTACACACCCCTCTCCCTTGTATAATGGCCCTTCTACTCTCACCCCCCAAACAAGAACTTAAAATGACTGACTGCGGGTCACTAGGTTTTAAGGTCTGTCCCTCCTGTGACACAGGGATGCCAGTCACAGATGCTGCTGTGCCTGGGAGAGGACCTTGCTCCAGAGTGCTTCTTGATTGCCGAGTCCTTCTCCGAAAGGACTCAAATAGTGAAGGAGGCAAAACAGAAATATATCCTCTTGGAAAGGTCCATGCAAGCCTTATCAGATTTTGGCAGACTTTTTAAGACACTCCTAATATGGGGCCTATCCCATGCATTGAGTGCCCCAGTGAGCTGAGATGCCACTCTAAGCTCCAGGGCAACCTGTCATGCGTAAGCCCTGCTTGCCAACCATATTGGCAATATTTTCAGAAAAGGCTTTTAAGGAGTTCTCCCAGATACTTATCCCCCTTTCCAAACAGGATGGAAAGTCTCCTGTAAGGCTCACTATTCTAAAAGCCTAACAGTAGAGTCCTATTTCAGTTCACCTACAGCAAAACCCAAGCCAACACCAACAGTCTATTCTATTCATATGTAGGTTCTTACAGCGCACTCATTGCTGTAATATCTGAGTGCCTTCAGTAGTGCATTAAGCAGTGTGATTAAAGTCTGTCAGCTGTTGTCAGTTAGTTAGAGCAGTGTTTTTCAAATCATGAGTCGTGACTCAGTACTGGGTCGTGGCATTTAAGGCATTGGGTCGCCTTGCTCTGGTCAGCACCGCCGACCGGGACTTTAAAGTCCCGACAGCAGTGCAGCCCAGCTAAGGCAGGCTGGTGCCTACGTTTTCCGACGCTGCACAGCGCCCTGGAAGCAGCCAGCAGTGGGTCCAGCTTCTAGGCAGGGGTGCAACAGGGTTCTGCGCACTGCCCGAGCACCAGCTCCGCACTCCCATTGGCCAGAAACCAGCCAAAGGGAGTTGGAGGGTGGGCGGTGCGGTGCCTGTGGGTGAGAGTTGTGTGAAGCTGCTTGTGTGCGCCTCCACCTAGGAGCTGGACCTGTTGCTGGCCGCTTCCGGGGTGCAGCGCAGTCTGTGGCGCCAGGACAGGCGGGAAGCCTGCCTCTGCATCCTGGCTGTGCTGCTGACCGGGAGCTGCTGGAGGTAACTCTGCACCCCAATCCTCTGCCCCAGCCCTGAGCCCCCCCAAACCTGGAACGCCTTCCTGCACCCCAAACCCCTCATCCCCGGCCCCATCCCAGAGCCTGCACCGCCCCCCCCAAACCCAGAACCCCTTCCTGCACCCCAAACCCTGCAGCCCCGGCTCCACCCCAGAGCCCTGACCTCCCGCACCCCAGCCCTGAGCCCCTCCCACACCCAAACCCCTCATCCCCAGTTCCGTTGGGTCATGGGCATCAACAATTTTCTTCAACTTGGTCCCCAGAAAAAAAGTTTTAAAACAACTGTGTTAGAGATCCTCTTCCCAGGGGGTGAAGCGTATGTCTTGTACTGGTAGATAAATTTTTTTTTTTTTTAAAGAAAAAATATAAATGTTGCTATGTATTTGTATTTAATGCACGTTAAAGAAATGCACCTTGCATTTGGAACAGAAGGTGGTGAGGTTTGTGATGGTCCTTAATTTTGCAGGGAGTTCATTCCAGTCTGGGCCTAACCCCAGGAAAAGTTCTGTCTCCTACACAGATGAGTTTTACCCTTATTGTAGAGAGTTTTATTGTGCCAGAGAAGGAAAGTTGTTGACCGCACTCTTTATCCTGGAGCTTTAGGCAATGTTTCTGGTATCTTGAGCCCAGGCCATGCAGCACTTTGAAGATAAGGATCAAAACCTTGAACTTGATGCTTTGTTCTATGGGAAGGCAACCTAGAGAGCGGAGGACAGATCTGATGTGCTCTCAGTAGCCTGTGCTGCTGAGGAGACATGCTGCAGCATTCTGTTTTAGTTGGAGTTCCTAAGTGCTGAAGGCTTCAGGTATGTTGCCTTGCTGTAGTTCAGCAGAGCACTGATGAAGGCATAAATAACTGAGGTCCGGTTGTCATCCAAGAGGATGGGACTGGGCCTCCTAGCCAACTAGAGATGATAAAAGCATTAATCACATTAATCTCTCTGTGTTCTTCCTTGTCTATTCCGGGTGAAATAAACCTCTATGTGTTTGAAGTCATCTGGGCATTGTACTTTATCTGGATAGGACCAATCCATTCAGGTGCACACCTGTCATCAGGGAATCCAAGCGTACTCCTAAACTACAGACCAAATTGATCAGTTATGGATGTGTGCCTTTAACCAAAGGAAACTGTACCGTGGCTGCAAACTATTCAAAACGCTTTCCTCTGCCCGCTAGTATTACCTCTGTCTTGCTCAGGTTCAGCTTCAGTCAGTCATGCATGTTCTTCATGCATGAGCTGATTTTATCCAAGCTGTGGACCATATTGGATCTCTTCCTTCACTAATGACTGTACTGCCTCTGCTACCTACAGCAAGGTAACAACCACAGCACTGAAGCCCCTGGCACAAAGTACTTCGGTATGGTCCATCTTGGCACAGAGTATGCCCATATTGAGACCCACCACTGTGGTGTGCGCTACTCACCTCCTTGGCACTGACTGAGGTATTGACTACAGTAGATGTAGGACTCCATATCAGCACTGATGCATGGCATGGAGACATCTTTCCAGGGGGCAGATGTCAGATTCTCCTTACAGAGAGGCTATGGGAGGTCATTGCTAGATCAACCTCAGTGGTGATCCCAAGACAAGGCACAGCTGACAGAACTTCCCCTCTGCTGGAAAAGACATATTTCTTTTCATCTCAGAGTTCACCCAAAGTTTCTCCCTAAAGGAATTTCCAGCTTTCACATCAATCAGTTGATTCATCTCTCTGTGTTCTTCCCTTGTCTATTCCGGGTGAAATAAACCTCCATATGTTTGAAGTCATCAGAGTATTGCCCTTTTATTTGGACCAATCCATTCCTGTGCACACCTGTCTTGGACTCTCTTTTTGGCATTTACTGAAAGGATTATATCGAGTGAGTCTCGGACTACTTCAGGACTTATGATTTGGCTAAGAAAGATCCCCCTGGACATATTAACACTGAAGCGGCCTCTGCAGCATGTTTGATTAACATCTGCATAGGAAGCAACATGGAACTCAATCCAAACATCTACACTTGCTATTCCCTGGCACAAGCGTCCAGATTGGATGCTAGCTTTGGCATGGCAGTCCTGCAATCTGTATTAAAGTAGAACTCCTGCTGCCTAGTTACTGGTAAATAGGCAACTGTTTGTTAGTCACCAAAAGTGGAATCTGTGGACAATCACTTGAACAGTTACTTACCCTACAGTACCTGTGTTGTTTTTTTTTAGATGTGTTATCCACAGATTCCATGACCCCCATTTCATCCCTGCTAATTGGAGACCTGCTTCCAAGAGATTCGTATTGGTGAAGGAACTGAGGTGTGCACCCCGCTTTTCATACACTTGGCTTCAGGGAGTAAGCGAGTATTCAAGGCACGGGCAGCCTCAACAGACATTGCTATTCAAAAGAATCCAATCTTGTGCATGTGGGCTGCATGCACCCCTAGAGTGGAATCTGTGTGAAAATGTCTTAAATAACCACAGTTCTTAACCACAGTAAGAAAACACTCTGTTCCAGTCCTAAAATTAAGCACTGGCTTGTAATCTTTTGAGAAAGAACTTCCTGAAGGGAATGTTGTTTTTCTTTATGAAAATTAATGTAAGCATAACTTAATGACTACAATAACATTAAAGTACGGTTTTACTCTGAAAAGTTACTATGTAGGTATGGTATATTCTTACTCAACAGAACTGCTTCCTGGGTCTATTCAGAGACATATCTGCTTACCTTGTTAAGAAATGTATTTTTTACTACTGTCAGCTCTGGCGAACCAGCAACTATGGGCTTCTCTTCTGGTTCTTACCTTAGCAACAGCATTGCTCAACTAAAGCACTAATCCTGCAAAGACTTAAGCAGGTGAGTAACTTTGAGCAATCCTATTGAAACTCATGTGTGTAAACACATAACTCACATGCTCAAGTATTTGTAGGATCGGGCCCTAAATTCCAGTTGCAGGGCTATCAGTGCAGACTCATAGTCTGCAAGTATGCCATCAATTATATTGGCTCAACTCCATTGGCAATAGTGTTCCATTGGTAGAACTGAGGCCATGCAGAATCTTTACTGATGATGCAAGAGCCAGGAAGAACCCAGCTTGACTTTAGTATCCCAGGCTGAATGTGCAGGGCTGACGGTATTTGCAAAACTAAGCAAACTTGATCTGAAAATCATTGAGACACAACAAACATTGACCTTCCTCCCCCCAATGATGTTGCATTCAGTCACTTTTCAGACTAGAACACCACACTTTCAGGTTTGTGCAATATGTTCAGCAGTCTCTTATGTATGCCAAAAAGAATAATGCACCAGATATTACATCTTTTTTTATGACATTGTACAATCTAGAATTCCCATATAGCAGCATTTGTCTTTTTGTTTGTTAATTTTGGTATTGGTTTATTCTGATTTTACAATGCCTAGTAATAGAACATTTGATCTATTTAGGTGATGTAGATGGTTCCACTGAGGCCATTCTAAACATTCTGGACAGCTATAATGCCAACGATGAATGTGAATTGGATGTGATCCATTTTGGAGTAGGTGATATCAGTGAAAATGACATAAATCTTGCTGAAACATTTCAGGGTAAAGTATAAATTTAGACAGTTATCTTACAATCGGTATGAAATCCTTCATATTTTATTAAATGAACAGGGTAGCTGTGCTTTCAGTTTTTGTTTCTCCTGTGTAATAATTAATTAGCAATACAATCAATGTAAATTTGTATGAAACATAAAAATATTAGTTTTCTTTCATAGAAAATAAATACTAGTACCTGTGCAAACAGGTATCCTGCTAGAACTCTAGTGAAAATGCAAGTAATGTAGACAAGGGTATACAAAATACTGTATTGTCTATAATGTGGCAGACAATACCTGCAAACTTGTGTGTTGGAGACAGTGCTCTAGATTTGAACCCTTATTCTGGTTGCCTTACGCTGCTTCAGCAGTGCAAAGCAGTCAGACAACTGGCTTAATCAGATCCCAGAGGATTCATTTGTGCAGGGAAGTCCTGGTGGGGGAGGTGGTTGGCCGGCATAGTGGTTCCTGTTGTAACCTCCTCCCAGTGCCCCTATGCCTGAGTTAATCCCCAGTTGCTGGAACTGCCCTGGGCCATAGCTGGGACTAAATTAGAACCTCCTTCAGACTGCTCTGATTTATGCTGGAGACCAAGATAAGGAGCTGGCCTTTTCTGGACCCAAGATAAGTAGCTCCCTTTCAATCCTGCTCCTTCATGTACCATATTGCTCAGCCGGATCACAGGATCTAACTGGCTATCTATCTGCTTTGTTACATTTAATTGTATCATCTAGGAATTTAGAGAGACAAAGTGGGTGAGGTATATCTTTAATTGGACCATCTTCCGTTGGAGAAAGAGAGAGAGAAGCTTTTGAGCCACATAGAGCTCTTTTTTTCAACCTGAAGAAGAGCTCTGTGTGGCTTGAAAGTTTGTCTCTCTCCCCAACAGAAGATGGTCCAATTTAAGATATTACCTCATCCATCTTGTCTCTCTAATATCCTGGGACTGACATGGCTAAAACTACACTGATCTAGGGACAGTATTTTGTGGAGGTTTCCATTGAAGCAACTCTTCTTAAAGTAAGATAGCATTGTTATGTACATGGTGCTTAGCGTACGTGCAGTGACCCAGTATCTGATCTCTGATTTTAAAAATGGATGGAAAAGCTAAAATAAGGAAACTGCAAAATGAAATTTTATAATCAGTAATGTTGCTTTTACTAGCACTCAATTTCAGGATATCTTGACTCCTGATTCCAAAAGGAAGAGAAAAGAGGATTGTAATTCAAATTAGTAAATGTGAAAATCTCAACCCAAGTAAAACAAACAATTTTTAGTTAAGTACAGACTGTGCTAAGAATAAAATATTACATTAATATTTCAGGACAGCCTTTGCAAGCTCATTTCCAAACGTTTTCACTTACTGCTTGAAAAACAAAGAAGTTCCTCTACTTGGAGTGTTTGTATTTAATAATTAGCTGTGGTGGTTTTATCTGTCAGGTGTCATATATGGATTCAGTGTGAATGCAAACAAATCTATTCAGCAGCTGGCTGCGAAAAAGGGAATAAAAATTAAACTTCACAATATTATCTACCATCTTATTGAAGACTTGAAAGATGAGTTGAGCAGCAAATTGCCCCCATCTGTAGTAGAGCATATAATAGGTAAGTTTTCACTGGATGGTAAATATTGCCTTGAAAAACTAGACCTTTCTTGTGGGGTAGTCCTTGATTTAAAATGGTATGTTGAGGAAATACACAAAGCTCATTCTCCGGGATAGTTTTCCCACTATACTGGATTGCGTAGAATTCTTCTGCAGTTATTCTCCTCAATACACAGTAGCAGAATGTCCAAAAGACTTTAAAGTTTTGAGAGCACAGCAAAGCATTGCATTCATTACTGGTGGAGTTTGTATTCTGTTCCCTTGCACTTAGTCCTTCCATATCTTTCCATAGGGGAAGCCTCTGTTCTTGCTACCTTCTGTGTCACGGTAGGAAAAAGCAAGGTTCCAGTGGCTGGCTGCCGAGTACAAAAGGGGCAGTTAGATAGAAAGCTGAAGTTTAAACTAATTCGTAACAGAGATGTTGTTTGGAAAGGTAAGTAAAACGGCTATCAAAACATTTATCCACACTAATATTCTACTACACATACATGCTCACCATTGGAGTTAGATTCTTAGGCCCAGATCAGGTCCTCTGATCTATACAGGCAATGGAAGTCAATGAAAATGTTTTGGTATATCTGAAGGTGGAATTTTCTCCTTAAAAAGTTGTTCAATCAACTTAATACACTATTTACAGTGGACTTCACCTAAAAAGGACATGTCTAATTCCTGCAAAGCTTGTTTTCTTGCTTAAGCAATGCTTGCAGAATTGGTTTTGGACAGACATTTTCTTGATTTAATCATCCTGGTGTTCCCTCCTCTTAAGAAACTTCCCCATGCTCTGAACCCCTGACAGCAGTCCGTGTAGGAAGGAGATAGTCAGATCAATTAAACTTTGAAAGGAGTAGCACCTGATTTTCAGAACCTGTGTAAATTATGGAGGTTCAGCATCACTAAAAATCAGAACCTTCTTGCATTGGCCTTGCCATGTAGTGTTTTGCTTTTCTGGGGAGTCGGAGGACGGAGGTTGTTTGAAGTCCACATTAGTCTTTATATTCAATCTATTTTTTTCCTGCATTGACATTCATTCTCTCTAGGATTTTTAACCTCACTGAAGAACCATAAAGACGATGTCCAGATAATAAAAACTGGCATGGATTGTGGCCTCAGTTTGGATAAGAACATAGAGTTCAATATTGGAGATGAAATTATCTGCTATGAAGAAAAGGAAGTTGAACAGACAATTTCATGGGATCCAGGATTTTAAATAATTTTACTTCACTTGAATGTAATGGAGAAAAGGCCTTGCATTATTCCTGATCACCTTTACAGAATGTTCTTATGTCAAAGACACTTACAAAGAGACTTGTATTGTAAGAATTCATTGGGTTCTTAATGGGGGTGTCAACAGCTGATATTTCAAAAGTAAAAGGATTTGTTTTAGGGGCTATGAATGACAGGGGTGGCTTCCTCACTGCTGCAGGATTGTGCCAACTTTGTAGACCCATGAGATCACACGACACAGGAAAGCATGGGAGCCAGCATGGCAGTGTTAACTCTTTGGGGACAGAAGAGAATGTGCTAGAATGACTCCTAGCATGTTTCAGATACAACTAAAAAGTACCTTTCTAGGAAGGAAAGGACTATTTCAGGTCACTGTAATACTGTTTGTATTGGTAACATCGTTTGGCTGATAGAAATAATTCACCTGTTAAAATATTATCTGAAAAGAATAAAATGGCTAGACAAACACAGAAGGAACCATTAGTGTACTGTCACTACAGCCTTTGAGAAAACAAGTGACTTTATATGAAAGATTTGGCCTTCATTTCAATACAGGCTGATCAACCAGATGATTTCATCTAAGATTTGTGACTCATGTTTGCCTGGCATAAGGTAGTCTGATTATTAGAGCGAGGGCAAGGTTCTATCCCTGCTTTGGTAGACTTGCATATTTTGAATGCCTGAAGTTAGATATCTGCATTTGAAATGCCTCTGCCTTAACCATGTTATGCTATTTCCCCTCTGTAAAATTAGGATAATAGCAGCTACATCTCAGATGTTAAGTATCAGGGGGTAGCTGTGTTAGTCTGTATCCACAGAAACAACAAGGAGTCTGGTGGCACCTTAAAGACTAACAGATTTATTTGAGCATAAGCTTTCTTGGGTAAAAACCTCACTTCCATCTGAAATGAGGTTTTTATCCACTCCTTGTTTTATCTCAGATGTTGTGATGTTAATCTTTGTGTTGTGCTTTGTGGCCCTTAAATGTGCTTTGTGGTACTTAAGTGCCAAGTAATTATATTAGTGATTTCTGCTACTGTTTGCATTATTGTAGTGTATATATTTAATGCTGTTCTGTGGTTGCTGCTAGAGCTCTTTCTGCAGTTCCCTCCTAAAACTGTCTCAGAACGTTAGACTTGTACCCAGAACTGTGTTGCTGTCTATGGGTATTCATTTTACTATTGTATTACCATGGAAAGAGTTCATCTAGCTCCTCCTGGCCTTTTGTTGCTCCTAGTTAGTTTAGATGCAGGCATCTGCTGGCAAGCATAGGGGGGGCAGTGGCCTGCTCTGTCATCTTAAAGGGATTTGTGTTTTGTCTTGACTAGCCCCTAGCCAGTCACCTGAGTGCCATGCAGGGGGATGGAGCAGGGCTCTTCTTTTCAGGTGACCCCTAGCTCAACTATAGGAGTCTAGAGAAAAGACAAGGGAACTCCGCTGGTTCCCCACCCCCTCCATGCTCCCTGGGCAAGAGAGTGAAGATCCCAGCTGCTGGTTTCTTTGGGTGGGAAGGGGACGCTCCTGTTACTGATCTCCTGTACCCTGCACAGCAATGCAAAAAAGAGGAGATACTGCCCTCATGCCAAAGTTAAACAGCAAAATTGCTGCTGACTCCCCCTCCACCCTTCCCTTTGCAGGGCCAGTGCAGAGCATGCCTAAAAGCTTGCCCAACAGCAGTAAACAAGCCATGTACAAGCAACTATCACCAAAACTGAGGCTCAAAATCCTATCAGACAAAACAACTTAATTTTTTTCCTTAGGGGTTGTGGGTATGTGACTTTTTTTTTAAATAAATATAATCTTCATGGTGTCTGATTTAGTGATATTCTGTGAGCAGTACAGCAAGCTTCTGTAAGAGTCTACTTTGTATGATGACAGATAAGACCATATTTAATGTGCAAACTGTGGCAAATTTAAAGAAAAACCCAGTCACTTGAATCACCTTGTGATGTATATAAAATAATGGAATTGACCTGTACTTTAAAATGAATGTTGCATAGCTCTGGTCTACACAACAGGGTTAGGTTGAATTTAGCCACGTTAGGGTTGATTTTAAAATTACTGCATCTACACAACCAACCCCATTCTTTTGACTTCTGTACTCCTCCCCGGCGAAGGGAGTCGCGCTAAAATCGACCTTGCTGGGTCAAATTTGGGGTAGTGCAGACACAATTCAACGGTATTGGCCTCCGGGAGCTATCCCAGAGTGCTCCAATGTGACCACTCTGGACAGCACTTTGAACTCCAATGCACTAGCCAGGTACACAGGAAAAGTCCTGGGAAATTTTGAATTTCATTGCCTATTTGTTTGGCAAGCTCAGCAGCACAGGTGACCATGCAGTCCCCCCAGAATCGCAAACGAGCTCCAGCATGGACTGAAAGGGAGACACTGGATCTGATTGCTGTATGGGGAGAAGAATCTGTGCAGGCCGAACTCCGATCAAAAAGAAGAAATGCTAATATATATGCCAAGATCACACAGGGCATGGAGGACAGAGTATACAAAAGGGACACACAGCAGTGCCGTGTGAAAGTCAAGGAGCTCAGGCAAGCGTACCAAAAGACAAAGGAGGCAAACGGTCGCTCCGGATCAGAGCCCCATACTTGTTGCTTGTATGATCAGCTGCCTGGCATTCTAGGGGGGGGAACCCTACCACTACCCCACCACTGTCTGTGGACACCTACAACGGGGGAGTCTCACACAACAGGGAGGAGGATTTTGTGGATGAGGAAGAGGAGAATGTGCAGCAGGTAAGCGGTGAATCCGTTCTCCCTGGCAGCCAGGACCTTTTCATCACCCTGGAGCCAATACTCTCCCAAGGTGGGATCCCCGACCCTGAAGCCAGAGAAGGCACCTCTGGTGAGTGCACATTTGTAACTACAGTACAGGGTTTAAAAGAATTGAGATGCATTCGCAGCCAGTACAGCTACTGGAAAAGTCTGTTAACGTGTCTGGGGATGGAGCGGGAGTCCTCCAGGGACATCTCCATGAAGCTCTCCTAGAGGTACTCTGAAAGCCTTTGCAGAAAGTTTCTGGGGAGAGCTGCCTTATTTCGTCCTCCACAGTAGGACACTTTACCACACCAAGCCAGTAGCAAATAGTCTGGAATCATTGCAGCACAAAGTATGGCAGCGAATGATCCTGGGTTTTGGTCGCATTCAAGCAACATTTGGTCTATATCTTTCTGTGTTAGCTTCAGGAGAGTGATATCATTCATGGTCACCTGGTTGAAATAGGGGAATTTTTGTAAGGGAATAGTAAAAGGACCCCGTTCACGCTGGGCTGTTTGCACTTGGCTAAAAGGGATCATCCCAGAGAATAGCCACGCGGTGGGGGGACAGTTGAAGGGATCATCCCAGAGAATAGCCACCCAATGGGGTGGAGGGAGGTGTGTGCTGCACATCCACCCAAAAACCGCAGCCCCTCCTTTTAAATGTGAAACCGAACCGGCATTGCTTGCTATGGGAAAGGAGGGCGCTGCAGTTTGAAACCATTCCCACATGTTATGAAGATGTAAGAAGCCAACCCCACATACCAAAAGGCTTACCATGGCTGCCTGGAAACCAAATTCTCTTGCCCAGCCGTGTGTGATGTGTCACCATACCGGCAGATGCTCAATATAAAAGGCAAAATGCAACCTTGTACCTAAAGCACATGTGCTGTCTGCTGTGAATTGCTTGATTCACTGTGAAAGAGTCTCCCTTTTGTTCTCAAAATGTATCTTCTTAAAAGTCTACTCTCCCTTTTTATCCCCCCATAGGTGCAAATGTTTCTATGCTCCCCCTATAATCTCCGTCCCTGAGGTTATCACAGATTAGAAGGTGGAAAAAATGCACTCGCGATGACATATTTTCCGAGCTCATGCAGTCCTCCCGCACAGCTTGAGGCACTCAGTGGCAGAGGCCAGGAAAGCATTAAGTGACTGTGATGAGCAGAGACAGGAGGCAATGCTGAGACTAATTGGGGAGCAAACGGACATGATGAGGCATCTGGTGGAGCTGTAGGAAAGCCAACAAGAGCACAGACCCCCGCTGCATCCATTGTACAACCGCCTGCCCTCCTCCCCAAGTTCCATATCCTCCTCACCCAGACGCCCAAGAATGCGGAGAGGGAGGCTCCGGGCATCCAGCCACTCCACTCCAGAGGATGGCCCAAGCAACAGAAGGTTGTCATTCTAACAGTTTTTTGATTTGTAGTGTTCTTGTCCTTGTCCTTCCCTTCTCCCACACCCCACCCGGGCTACCTTGTCAGTTCTCACTTTTTTTTTAAATTAATAAAGAATGCATGGTTTCAAAACCATAGTTACTTTCCTTTGCTAGCTGTGATCGAATGGGGGCGGGTGGTTGGTTTACAGGGAATTAAAATCAACAAAGGGGGCGGGTTTGCAGCAAGGAGAAACACACACAACTGTCACACCGTAGCCTGGCCAGTCATGAAACTGGTTTTCAAAGCCTCTCTGATGTGCAGCGCGCCTTGCTGTGCTCTTCTAATCACCTTGGTGTCTGGCTACTCAAAATCAGCCACCAGGTGATTTGCCTTAATCTCCCACCCGGCCATAAACATCTCCCCCTTACTCTCATAGCAGTGGAGCAAGCAGCAATAACAATGGGAATGTTGGTTGCGCTGAGGTTAGCAAACAGCACCAGTGAGCTTTTAAATGTCCAAATGCACATTCTACCACCATTCTGGACTTGCTCAGCCTATAGTTGAATTGCTCCTTACTGCTGTCCAGACTGCCTGTGTACAGCTTCATGGGCCATGGGAGCAAGGGGTAGGCTGGATCCCTAAGGATAACTATTGGCATTTCAATGGTAATTTTCTGGTCTGGGAAATAAGTCCCTTCTTGCAAACACCCTGGAGTTCCTAAAGATGCGAGCGTCATGCACCTTTCTCAGCCATCCCACATTGATGTCGGTGAAATGTCCCTTATGATCCACCAGTGCTTGCAGCACCATTGAGAAGTACCCCTTGCAGTTTATGTACTGGTTGGCAAGGTGGTCTGGTGCCAAGATAGGGATAAGTGTTCCATCTATTGCCCCACCACAGTTAGAGAACCCCATTGCAGCAAAGCCATCCACTGTGACCGCACATTTCCCAGAGTCACTACCCTTGATAGCAGAACGTCAGTGATTGCATTGGCTACTTAGATCACAACAGTCCCCACAGTAGATTTTCCCACTCCAAATTGATTCCCGACTGACAGGTAGCAGTCAGGTGTTGCAAGCTTTCACAGGGCAATTGCCACTTGCTTCTCAGCTGTCAGGGCAGCTCTCATCTTGGTATTCCTGTGCTTCAGGGTGGGGGAAAGCAACTCACCAAGTTCAAGGAAAGTGCCCTTACACATGCTAAAGTTTTGCAGCCACTGTGAAGCATCCCATACCTGCAACACTATGCGGTCCCACCAGTCTGTGCTTGTTGGCCGGGTCCAGAATCTGCGTTCCACTGTATCAACCAGCCCCACTGCCGCCATGATGTCCCAATTGCCACAGCCCATGCTTTCAGGAACATGTGTGTCCACATCCTCATCACAGTCGTCCTCGTCCTGGTATCTCTTAGCCAGGTTCTGCACATACTGCAGGTGTTCACAATGCTCATAACAGCAGCAGTGAGTTGAGCGGGCTCCATGCTATGGCATCTGCATGGGTAACCCAGGGAAAAAGGCACAAAACTATTGGCTGCTGTTGCTTTCATGGGGGGAGGGGAGACTGACAACATGTACCGAAAACCACCCACAACAATGTTTTTGCCACATCAGGCACCCAGAATTCCAATGGGCAGCAGAAACTGCAGGAACTGTGGGATAGCTACCCACAGTGCACCGCTCCGTGAGTTGATGCTAGCCATGGTATTGAGGACACACTCCGCTGACATGATGCACTTAGTGGGGACATACACAATTGACTGTATAAAATCTATTTCTAAAGATAGACTTCTATAAAATTGACCTAATTAGCTATCACCATATTTTAAGTTGAACTCTTTCGTCCTCACATGTAGGGTTGGTGAGCAGCAGGAGTGGAAGACCTCCTTCCGTATTTTTCCTCTGCAGCCCTCACAGCTGCATCCTGGGCCCCAGCTAGAGTTGCTCCTAAATGGGAGGGGACAGTGCAATAGGCAGGGTGGATTTGATTTAAATCACTAGTCAAGAAGACTCAATTTAATCATGGATTTCTACATAAAAATTCATTCTTGTTGGTTGTGACCTTAATACATATTCTTCACAACTCAGAGATAGATGTAGGTTTCAGTTTTAGAAGGTACACACTATACATTTTTAAAGTGATTTATTTTGAAAACTTTTCAGATTAGGTTTACAGTTGTATCAGAAAATGAATGATGGTTTGGTTATTTCAGTTACCAGATGTAATTGAAACAGATATTTATGAAGTCATTGGGAGGTGAACTCTCTCTAATTCAACAGGTTAATCATTAATATTTGGAGGATTTTCTTGCCCTGCTGTATTAGGAAAAGAACATCACCAGACAGACATTTAAATTGTTTTATTTAACTAAAACAACAACATTATGTATTCTGGATTTTTTTCTTCAACGGCAAACATATTTGAACAAAACAAGCATGAATTTTTGAATTTAGACATTCAAGTTTTTTAAAATCAGGTTTGTTTTTGTTTTTAACTAAAATAGTTATGAAATATTAAAAAAAAAAACAAAAATTAAATCAACTATGGCAGCCATGTCAACATGAGAAACTTAAAATATTGGCTTCTGCAGCTAACTCATTCATTGTCATCTTCATTTTCCTGTTTGTTCATAATCTGGAAAAGAAAAAACAAGCTTTCCTGCTTTTTCAGGTACCAAATGAAGAAAATATTCTTTCCACACCAGCAGAAGTTACTGCTGTTAAAAGTGAGATTATCACTTCAACAGTCTCTGAATCCAACTGCTTAAGTGACTTCCACCAATTCACTGGTGTGACTTTCTTTAAAACATCAGAAGCAAACATATTTCTTGAATGGTTCACCCTTAGCTCTGAAGTTTATTATAGTTGGCATTATGGAGGGATGATTGCTGGATGTCCATGTAATAGCCAACTCCTCTTCATTCAGCAGTTAAGGTCTGACCCTGGTACCAAGTACAGTATTAAGAATATTTGCAAGAAAATGAACTGGAGATAGTGCTTGTCCCATTTGTTTTTTTAATGCCTGTCATTTAACTCTGTCATTGCATATTTCTCTTTTTCAGATCTCACTCAGTTCCTTCCAAATTTCAACAGCATCAGCAATAAAACAACTATTTCCCTGTATTTTGTTCAAGGCTACAGAAATAGGCTTCAGGGTACTCAGCATGTGTTCAACATTTTCTCAGCCCAACTTTGGCTGTAACAGTGCCATCTATTTTTTCATGATTTTGTTCACAAATTGTCATCAGATTAGGCCAGTTCTTGATATAGTGCTCAAAACAGTTCACTACTGAGTTCCATCGCATGTCTTGTGGGAGAGTTAGCTTGGTTCCTCCCACTTTTTTCAGAGCAGCTGCTGCAAAGTGGTGTTAGGGAAGTATTTTGCAATTTCAACATTAGCCTTTATTTCTGGAACATTGAAGTCTTTGGCTAGGAGGTGCATCAAATGAGCACTGCAACCATATGTTATTAGCTTGGGACTCCCTTCACTCTCTTCTAAATCATTTCTTCTCATCTTGGATACATTTGCAGCATTGTCTGTGACCAAGCTGTGTACTAGACATTTGCATTTTTTTCCCAGTTTGTTATAGCTTTTACTGCTACTTCTTGTAAGTATTCTGCTATGTCTGCATTTCCTGATGTATCAGTTGTTTCTGTAAGGAAGACATTCCCTTCTTCTCTTGTCACACAAGTACATACAACAGGATCATTGTGGACATTGCTCCACCCCTCAAGACTCAGGTTAACAATTCTACCCTCTAGACATTTTGCACACTGCTCCATTTCTCTTTTATACCCTTTATCCAGCAATTTGCCTGAGACATCTGCTCTGTTGGTTGGACTGTATCCTGGTCAAAATGACTGAACCATGCTAATGAAGTGTGGGTTCTCAATCATATGGCAAGGAGAGTTTGTTGCATAAACAAACCGGGCAATCTTTTCTTCAATTACCTCTTTTTGTAATCTGCTGGTTCTGATCACAAACTTATAGATGGTTGTTTCTGCATGATGGAGATTTTTTCTTTTTGCTACAGGTGATATACTGTGGCTATGTGACATACATGATGTGAGTATGAAAGTGGGTTAGGGCTTGGGACACTAACGCTTTCTTCCTTCCTCTGAGTGATGTGGGGAACCCCCAGCACTCTTTGCTGTTATTTTACTTTGTTTTATTAATAAAGTTTTAAACTTAGTCACTTGGTATGCTCCTTCATCTCCTCCCCTAACCATCCAGCGGCCTCAGCCTGATCACCTGACGCCTCAGGCAGGTTGGTAACATAAGTCTGTCACAAAATTGTAAAAGGAAGATCTGCCTATTTCAGCTATTTATTTATCATAACTGAATCTAAAATGATAGTACCAGAGAGTAACTAACAACTATATTTTTTGCTCAAACATGAGAATTCAAGAATAGTCCAGAAGGAAGACAGGCAGTCCTTAAGAAAGTAGCATGAAATAAAAAAGTTTACCAACCTGAAGATCCTGCATGTTCAGACATGTTCCTTTCATCGTCTTCAATGCGGCATCGTCCTGAGAAGGAACACTTCTCATGATGCTGTTTCATTCGGGCAACTAGGCCTTGCATTTCTTTGTTGCACTGTTTATATTTTGCATACCTGCCTGTCTTACCCACAGGCAGAGGAACTTCATTAAAATATTCCCAAACTGGGTCTCTTTTATGGCCTGCTGCCATGATAGGCTTTCCCTTTTAGTGAGAGAATGGTATTGGTAGATCTCAAATCAATGAAGGCTACACTCAGAAAGACCTCAAGACTTCTTGAATATGCTGCTCAAACAATTTCACTTTTGTTTCTATTGCCCATCCCTCCCTTCTCATATTTATCTCCAGATTTCTTCTTGTTGTCCAGATCTATTCCGCCCCCAACAATCTTCTATTCATTGAACTTTTTGAAACTTTGCACTTTTAGAGAGAGGTAAGCGATTGACTCTGTGGACACAAATCTGCAGAGGGACAATAGGGTTGAGGTCTGTTATTTCTCACCTCTATATATTATTTATTTATTTAAAAACATGTTTGCGGTTAACAAGCATGTTATCTCTGGAGACACAAATCCAGTTTGAGAACTGCAAAACTAAGCATCTTTGACGGTATCTAGACCAGTGCTACTCAAAGTGGTGCTCCATGGACCGGTGCCGGTCCACGAGCCATCAGCTGCCGGTCTTCGTGCACATTGGAAAAAAAAAATTGCCGGTCCCCCACATCAGATAGCTTGAGTAGCACTGATCTAGACTGAGCACTGAGTCCCACGGGGTAGATAGAAAGATTAACCTAAATAATCTATACAGAAAACATGTAACCTCATTCATTGTCTACCATGGGGACAGAATTTAGCTCTGAAATGCAAAGCTGAATCCATCTTAAACTTTGACACTTACTTACACACATCTGCCATCTTGCAAAGACAGCAGTGATGATAATGTGCATAATTAGGGCAAGCCCAAGCTTATGTGAAGTAGCATCAACGCCAATGAAAGTTAACAATGTAGAGTTCTACCCATCCCAATTGTACAGCACAATGCGCACCTCAGTTCTGCATGGTGTGAACTGAACCTAATCAGGGCAAGTAACTCATTCTTAGATCTGCAGCTCATAACTACAAAGAAGAAAGATATTCTTTACATGGAAGATGGATTGTTTTAAAAGTTCTTTACTGATGCTTTTACACAATGAATAGAGCTTCTCTTCACTGCATCCAGGAGACAGCACGAGCCAGAAGCATCAGTTAAATTGAAGGTAATAAGCTTATAACCAAAGAGGAAGGGAACACATGGTAGCAATTATCATGCAGTTACAGGCTAATGCAGTACAACTTGATTCCAAATAACATTTTTGTAGAATGCCACTAGATCATATCTCCTTTAGCTTATCTGCCCCAAACAAAAAGCAAGCCTTAGATTGCCACCCATTATTCATTTTAATCCTAAACATTTAGACCATCCTTAACTTCCAATTTTAACTATTAGTTCCTTTTTAAATGTTATCCTCAACTCCCTTATTGGCCCGCTTCCCCGTGTGTGAGTATCTCACAGGGGCCTGGGAGGCTATTCAGGGCTTCCTCACTGTTGCTAGCAAAAGAGGAATTCTGGCAATCAAGCCTTTTCCATTAGATAAGCACAATCCCTGCTGAGTATTTTGTAGAAACACTCCCCTTTATTTTACTTGTACAGTGCTAGGACTGAACTACTCAATCCAAAAGGCTATCAAACTCTAAAATAGCCTTAAAGGTAGGTTTTGTAATAAAGCTGTTATGGTCAATAGTAATTCTATGAAGTCTTACAGTTTATTTTTAGAAGTAATCATTCCTCTGCAGCACTGAGAACTGCAGTGTTATAATGACTTCATTAAGCTGAGAAGCAGCAGAAAGTAATCATTAAAACAGGATGTTAATTTATACATGGGCTATGAAAAACTGGTCATTTTACACTCACTGCAAGGTAACATCCCAGAAACAGGGCCCCAGTAAGGAGGCAACTTAAATTCAGTTATAGTACTTTCCTTATTAAACACTATACAAATTAATCCTGTTCCCCAAACTTAGTTCCAGCAAAGTAGGTATTATCCCCATTTTAAAGGTGGGAAATAGAGGGGGCAGTTCAGGGGATGCCCAAGATGACAGCCTCAATACAGCTGAGATTAAAACTGAGTTCCTGACTCTTCTCTCTACTGCTTACACCTATTTTACCCCTCCTCCATCTCAACAGAGTCAGAGCAAGACGGTTCCTGGACTACGACCTGGATCCCCTAACGCTTGCTCAGCACATGGGGTTCTCCACCCTTCATACTACTGGTGCATACTTCAGGTGATTGCAGCCTTACTGCCCACTGCTCAGGTTTACCTCGACCAGCTGCAGATGGTACTCCTCGCCCATCCTGCACCCCCGGGCTCCCCTGCCCAGTCATCCACCCTCCCATCCCACCCGTACACCGCGAGCCAGCGGAACAATTTGCAGCCGGTTCACTTCCGGACCACACCAAGGAAACACTTGTACATGCTCATGCTTCACATCCTCCATTTCCTAACTCTCGTGTCCTGCCCTGATATGAAATGGTGGGACCCACTGACACCTGCTAAGGGTGAGGAACCCTGGTGGGCCAGCCTATATTCCATCCTAGTCCCAAGGCCCGCCGAGGATATTAGTTGGGGGCTCGTCCACGGAGCCATGAGCACAGGCATGTACTTGGTGCGGTTCACCCTCATCCCGGACGCCTGCCCCTATTGCGGAGTGAGGGAGACTCTGGTGCAGTGTACCTGGAGTGCACCAGGTTGCAGCCTATGTTCCCACTCCTCCTGAACATCCTTTTACGTTTTTGGCTGCACTTTTCCCCTCACCTTTTCCTATACTCACACCCTAGCCATGGCCCCACAAAGTCACGGGACCTCCTCGTTGACCTCTTCCTGGCGATGGCCAAAGTGGCCACCTACAATACCAGGGAGAGGATGTTGGCTGGGGGAGTTCTTTGTGACTGTGGGGCCTATTTCCAGTCCTCCCTCCTTTCACGTATCTGGGCAAAGTTCCTCTGGGCAGTGTCAGCTGGCTCCCTTGACACCTTTGAAAAGCAGTGGGCACTCTCCAGGGTTCTCTGCTTGGTGTCCCCTTCGGATTCCCTTTGTTTGACCCTTTAACATTGTCCCCGGTAATTATTTGAGTTTCTGGACCTTGTGGATCCTCCCCTAAGGCCCCTGGGGGAGGGTCCTTTAGCAAGGGGTGGGCACAACCCAACAGGACCTCAGTACACTGATTTGAGGGAATATATCTCTTGAAATAGTGCTCCTGAAGAAGGAGGGATGAGGTAGGTCACCAGAAGGAAAATAAATGTACAGCGCTGCAAAATCTGAGGGTTTTTTTTATTAACACAGATACATTTACTTGTCTTCTGGTTTGTTGAAGCAGTATGTCAGGCAGCACTTGCCACAGTAATGTCTGTCAAAGTGACTGGCCATGAAGACTCCAGCCCCACATTCCTCAGAGGGGCACTCTCGGCGCAGGCGACTGATTTTACCATTCTCATCCACCTGTAAAAGGAAAGGCTCCATAAGTAATGTTATATCTTTCTAGACACACCTTGCCTCAGAAGTGCCACTAATCCCTCAATGGGAAGCCACAGAAGAATGGTTTATTAATTAGAGAGATCACAACTAAGTCTGTTGTAGACATATGATTTACCATTCCAGGCATCAGTTTTCACCAGTGCAATCAACTTCCAGGTGAGGCTGCAAGTTTACAAACTCAAACTTTTCTGACCAAAATTAGAAGCATTTGATTACACTGGCCATTTTCTCTTCATATTTACAAAATTTATGTTTGCGAATAGGAACAGGTTCATAAAGCAGCCCCAAAAAAAAGCTTTGAGGAAGTTTATTGCTCTTACAAGTTCTGCGTTTTCTCCAGTTACTCAAATATGCAGATGTAAAGAAAATCACCTGGAAACTAGAGCTTATGGATTCAATAAACAAACATCAAGGGATGTACTAAATACCTACATGCTTATTACTGGTGATGCTATAGCTCAAACTCCCCCTTCTATCAAGGAGTCAAGTTTACTCAATTCTTTTAGTTACTCTTACCTTGTAATATTTAAGTACAGCAAGCTTAACCTTCTTTCTCTTATGCTTGTTCTTCTTGGGGGTAGTGTAAGACTTCTTCTTTCTTTTCTTAGCACCACCACGAAGTCTCAGCACAAGGTGAAGAGTTGATTCCTGTTAGAAAAACAAAGATAATATAGTACAGGGGTGGGCAAACTTTTTGGCCCGAGGGCCACATTGGGGTTGCAAAACTATATGGAGGGCTGGGTAGGGAAGGCTGTGCCTCCCCAAACAGCATGGCCCCCTCCCACTTCCCACCCCCCCTCAGAACCCCCAACCCATGCAACCCTCCCTGCTCCTTGTCCCCTAACTGCTCCCTTCTGGGACCCCAACCCCCCCTGCTCCCTGCCCCCAACTGCCCTGACCCCCAGCCACACCCCCGCTCCCTGACAGCCCCCCACCTATCCAACAGCCCCTGCTCCCTGACCGCCTCCCCCCCACCCAACCTCTGCCCCATCCAACCACCCCCTGCTCCCTGTCTGCCCCCTGGGACCTCCTGCCCCTTATCCAACCCCGCCGCTCCCTGCCCCCATACCATGAAATCAGAGTGGAAGGAGCTTGCAGCCGCATGTCCCAGCCGGAGCCAGTCATGCCACCCAGGGTGCTGGCCGCATGGTGAGGTGAGGCTGCGGGGGAGGGGGGACAGCGGGGGAGGGGCTGGGGGCTCAGGAGCCAGGCAAGATGGTTCCATGGGCCAAATGAGACAACTTGGTTCCAAAACATGCAGGCTAGTAAACAGTAGCAGCCTTCAAGCAGAGACTTTTCTTTTTTTTTCTTTTTTTTTTACACTACACATACAGTGATCTGTATTACCAGCACATCTCAAGTCCAATCACTAAGTACTAGTGCTTAGTATAGAGAAATTCTGAGCAGTGTCAAGTGAGCAATGAGTTTGCAGTTGAACAAGCTGCAGAAGTCCTCTTGCACATGCTCTCATAAGAGACTAGATGATTGCAGTGTTTTGTTTCACTTATTCAGTGACTTAATTCCCAAAAAACCAATTGTCAATACACTCATCTGGAAATGCTGCCATAGATCTGTTACAATATGCCCATACTTCTGTGTTTAGATCAAGTTACTAAGCTTAACTAACGTCCTCCAGCTTCTCTGGGATAATACTGTGCTCATCTTTGCACTCATAAGCTTCCCCTTCCTATACCAGCAGTTGGCCCATATGCCATGGTTCTTCACCACATCATTGCAGTCTTACCATGCTCTCAGGAAATAGGTGTGATGTTGCACTCCATATGCTTTATGAAAATATGCTTGGAGCATGAGTATATTGTAACTGGAATATGCTTTATACAAAAGGTATCTTGTAAGGTATCATTACAAAGCTTATAATCTACTCAGTATTATTCTTGTATCTAAAACTAGAAATATGAAGTTAACTCTGAGGTCCTATGGCAAAGTGTGGGCCATTAATGGTGGTTTAGAATCTTGACAATTGGCTGTAAATGGCTCTGTTTACTTGTAAGCCTTCCTGTGTTCCTGTGAGTCAGGCCGTAAAGAATGGAGGCTTGGAGTCTCACAAGATATGTGACCATGTCACCTGGTACTGGAATCCATCTTAAACCTGGTGCTTTTCCATTTAGGAGGAGGGGTGAAAACCCAGAAAGACAAAAGATTCCCACCTTGTGCCAAAGCCATAAAAGGGGGTGGAACAGAATAAAGGGGGCTGCAGTCATGAGAAATTCCCTAGTTACCGCCTGAGTTGGAACTAACAAGAACTGTACTAGGGGGAAAGGATTGGGCCCAGACTAAGGAGGAGTCTAGTCTGTGAAAGAAGCGGGGAGGGATAGCTCAGTGGTTTGAGCATTGGCCGGCTAAACCCAGGGTTGTGAATTCAATCCTTGAGGGGGCCATTTAGGGTTCTGGGGCAGAAACTGGGGATTGGTCCTGCTTTGAGCAGGGGGTTGGACCTCCTGAAGTCCCTTCCAACCCTGATATTCTATGAAAGAAGCTTATTGGAACATCTCTGAAGGTGAGACTTACCTGTATTCACTTTCTTTATGTGTTAACAAAGACATGCGTATTTTGTTTTATTTTACTTGGTAACTTACTTTGTTCTGTCTGTTATTATTTGAAACCACTTAAACCCTATACTTAATAAAATCACTTTTGTTTATTATGTAACCCTGAGTAAGTAATTAGTACCTGGGGGAAGCAAACAGCTGTGCATCTCTATCAGTGTTACAGAGGGCGGACAATTTGCGTTTACTCCGTATAAGCTTTATACAGAGTAAAACGGATTTATTTGGGGATTTGGATCCCATTGGGAACTTGGTGTCTGGGTGCTGGAGACAGGAGTACTTGCTGAGCTGTTTTCAGTTAAGTCTGAAGCTTTGGGGGCATGGTTCAGACCCTGGGTCTGTGTTGCAGCAGGCTAGCGTGTCTGGCTCAAAAAGACAGGGTTCTGGAGTCCCAAGCTGACAAAGAAAACAGGCTCAGAGGTAGTTTCAGCATGTCAGGTGACAGTCCAAAGGGGGGTCTTTGTGACCAAACCCGTCACAGTAGGGTTGCACACCCTTGGAGCTTCTGCAATTCTCCATTATACTTAGGGCCCTACCAAATTCATGGCCATGAAAAATGTGTCATTGAACACAAAATCTGGTCTTGTGTGTGCTTTTACACCCATACTACACCGATTGTATGGGGGAAACTAGCATTTCTCAAATTGAGGGTCCTGATCCAAAATGCACTGCTGCCTTCAGAGCAGGGCGGCCGGAGAGTGGCGGAGGCTGACTGAGTGCCCACCTCTGCAGGCAGCAGCTCCGACTTCAGAGCTGGGCTCCTGGCCAGCAGCCACCAGCTGCCCAGCAGTGAAGGCAGCATTGCCACCAGCAGCACAGAAGTAAGGGTGGCAATACAGCAAACCCCACCCCCACAATAGCCTTGTGACTCCCCACCCCAGCTACTCCTTTTTGGGTCAGGACCACTACAATTACAACACTGTGACATTTCCGATTCAAATAGCTGAAATCATGAAATTTACAATTTAAAAAATTCTGTGACTGAAATTGATCAAAATGGACCATGAATTTGGTAGGGCCATAATTATACCATATGCAGTCTCTGAAAGATACGCACCTTTTGAATATTGTAGTCAGACAGTGTGCGTCCATCTTCCAACTGCTTGCCAGCAAAAATAAGTCGTTGTTGATCAGGAGGAATTCCTAAGGAAAAGTGAATCAAGATTAAATAAAAAAATCTACTCAAATTTCCTATAAGAGTAGAGTCAAAAGCAATGCTCACTACAGAAATAAAATTTACAGAACATAGACAGCAGGACATGAAGATACACTTACAAAACTTTTCTGTAAGTGAAATTTAATTTTGATACTAGTGATCATAGAACAGGGGTGGGCAAACTTTTTGGCCCAACATTGGCGTTGCGAAACTATATGGAAGGCTGGGTAGGGAAGGCTGTGCCTCTCCAAACAGCCTGGCCCCCGCCGGCTCCGAACTATCCAACCCCCCCGCTCCTTGTCCCCCGACTGCCCCCTCCCAGGCCCCCTGCCCCTAACCACCCCCCAGGACCTCACCCCCATCCAACCCCCCCCCCGCTCCCTATCCACACCCCTGCCCCCCGACAGTTCCCCCCCGAGGCTCCCACACTTATCCATCGCCCCCCTGTTCCCCATCTCTTGACTGTCACCCCCCCCAAACCTCCGCCCCATCCAACCAGCCCCTGCTCCCTGTCTGCCCCCGGGACCCCTTGCCCCTCATCCCCATGCTGCTCGGAGCAGCAGGAGCTCGCAGCCCCACCGCCCAACAGGAGCAGTGGCTCAGAGCGCTGGTGGCGTGGCACACTGAGGCTGTGGGGGAGGGAGAACAGTAGGGGAGGGGCCGGGGACTAGCCTCCTTAGCCAGGAGCTCAGGGGCCGGGCAGGACAGTCCCACAGGCCGTAGTTTGCCCACCTCTGTCATAGAAAATACTCTCAGATTTTTGGGAAATGATATTTGAGGTAAGTTACTCTTTATCTAAAGGAGAATGATCAGAGTAGGAAACACAGGAGTCCAAAGAGTATTGAACTTACCTTCCTTATCCTGGATCTTGGCCTTCACATTTTCTATAGTATCAGAAGGCTCAACCTATTATTAAAAAAAGTGGAAAACCACTGTTAAAACTCTGAAGTAGAATTATATTAGCTATACAGGTCTATGAAATTTTTTCAGTGAAAGCTACAGGCCAGATTTTCTAAGGGGCATCAAACCAATCTTATTTCTTTGCAGTAATATTGTCATTTGCACAGTGATGTACAAAAACAGACACCAAATTCAAATTGTGGACTCAAATTTTAAGTCTTTCAAGCAACAGATAAAAATGCCTAGGGAGGTGGTGGAATCTCCTTCCTTAGAAGTTTTTAAGGTCAGGCTTGACAAAGCCTTGGCTGGGATGATTTAATTGGGGATGGGTCCTGCTTTTGAGCAGGGGGTTGGACTAGATGACCTCCTGAGGTCCCTTCCAACCCTGATATTCTATGATTCTGTGATTCTATGATAGCTTAGAGATTTAGAAGAAACATAAGAAATGTAATTTGTATAATCTATTTCAACTGACAGTAAGAGAGTTTTCTACATGCACTTATCAACCCCATAACTTCTGGTTACAAGATGCTTAAGAAAAAAATTATACTTTCAAGATCACTCATGAGTCTGAAACTCTCCTTCCTACTTGCATGAAACCACCTGGAGGAGAGCTCTGCATGCTGGGGAAGAAGATTACAACAACGCCTTACAAGTTTGTAAATTAATGGGGCTTTATTATATTTTCAGTGCATTTAGTTTATACATTTGACACTGTGCCTAATCAATGTCTCCTATTTGTGTAGGTCTTTCAGAAAGCAAAGGGAAGCATTTGGCAGAACAGGGAAGTGGGATTACAGAACCACAAAAACACGTAATCAAGAACAGGCTTAGTGTCTTAAACAGTGAAGTCATTTTTATGCAGTGGCTGGATCTTGAATGTTTCCATTTCAACAGTACTCTTTACTCACCAACTATAGAGGAGGCGGATTATATATAACGCCCCCTCCCCGCGGGAGATATTTAGGGGGTCTTGGTGGGCTTTCCCATTCTGCGCCTCTTTGTGCATCCTGCTTCGAACTGTCCCAAAGGAGAGGCCGCCTCACAAGAAGTTTGAAAAAACAAAGCCACCCTTGCCCGAGGACTGTGCCGAGCCCTGGCTGGCAGCGGCGAGAGGCGCCCGGGCCGCGCGTGGCAGCGTTCGGTGGGGAGAGCTCGGCCCTCTGCCCCCCACCCAGTATCCGCGTCCCCTACAGACAGACACTGGCCGTGTGCGCCCAGGGGCCCCCATCCCCACACAGGGCGCCTACAGATGGGGAGGGCGCATGGTCCCTCCGACCCCTGCACCGGGCGCCTATAGATGCGGAGCAAGGGTGCATACCGCCCCACGCATAGGGCGCCTACTGCTAGGGGAGGGTGCGGCCCCTGGCGCACTCACCTCGAGGGTGATGGTTTTCCCGGTCAGGGTCTTCACGAAGATCTGCATGGCGCGGCCGGCACCTGCGGGCAGAGAGAGTGCGGTGAGAGGAGCACGCGGTGAGGGGACCGGAATAGGTGGGGGAGAAGCGAACACTCACCACCGACCTGCTCGCGGAATGGCGGATGCCGGAAAGAGAGCCCTGTTCGGCCCGCACGGGGTTTCCAGCCTAGGGAGAGGAGGGGACTCCAGGCCGGCGCGCCGCTCCGCGCATGCGATGGGGCGAGACTACAACTCCCAGCATGCACCGCCGGTACAAGACACACCAGGACCTCCTGGGGATTGTGGTTTCCATGTTGGCATGAAGGGGGTCGTATGAACGGGCTGATGGAAGTTGTAGTCAAAAGTTGGGTGCGTAAGAGGGGACGAAACTACATTTTCCACAATGCACCTGACTGAACTCCTCCCTCCCCCACGCTCCATTAGAGCGCAGTGACCGGTAACGGGCGCTGCGGCTGGTCGGGGTGTGAGTGGGCTGAAGTGCCGCCGCGGCCTGAGTGGCGTCTGCAGCGGCGTGGTGCGTCCCGCTGTAGCGGACCAGCCGGAGAGTGGGTCGGCTCGTGCTGCGATTCGGCTCTGGCCCTGGCCCAAAAACCTGGCGTGGGCCCGACCGCCAGCGTTGGTCGCGGGCTCCCCTTTGGTTTCCACGGCGGCGGGCCCGTGCCGGGGAGCCCTTAGCTGCGCCCCACTGAGCCCTGCTCCTGTGCAGGGGCTGGGGGTAAAGCAGTAAGGAGCAGCGAGGTCGGGTTGTGGGGTGATGCGGGCACTGCCCGTCATCAAAACAGAAGTGGGGTTGCTGCGCTCGAGCAAACCTGGGGCCCTTAACGGGAGTAGCAGGAAAACATGGCTGGCCTAGAGCACAGTCAGTTCGGCTAATGCGGCACTTCTGGGAAACTACATAGAGGCGTTCGGAAATAGATGCAGGGGATTGGACTGATTGACTTAGGAGCTCCCTTGCAGAGTACTTGGATAATGTGTTCTTTTACTCATTGCTTCACTTGATTTGTTTGGTCAAGTAAAATTAATGTATAAATTCAGAAAATGCTTATTTTCTCCAGTTCCCTCTTTCCTTCCACCACTCCACATGTAGATATCAACCATGCAAACTACTCTAGTTGGACAGACACATGTTGCCAGGTGCAGTCTCAGAAGACACTGGGGCTCCATGGGTCTGGAGAGCCGCCAGTGTGGAGCAACTTGCAGACTCAGGGTCTTTTGTAGCACAACAGAGATGACTTCCAACCACCCCTCTGATTAGTGAAAAATGGCTAGATTTGGCAGTGATGATAGGGAAATGGTTACAAATCACATAGGAAAGAAACCTAGAACAGATGTTCACAAGATGCAATAGTTTATGTGGAAATGGTAAGAAAATTTTGTCTTTTTTAATAATGAAACATTTGATGATAAGCATTAATAAAGTGCCATAGTAGATGAAGAATAGTACCTCTTGACACGTGAATATGAGTTGGTGTCTCATTTATACTACATTATTTTAACAGTCTCATGTTTTGTTTAGGTTTACACTGACGCATTTACTTCTGTTGAAGAAAAGAGGGAACCGGGCTTAAATTTTCTATAAGAAATGAAAGTGTTGCTTTTCAACCATGTCCACCCATAATATTGGAGTGAGCAGACATTCAGTTCTCCCTCCCATTGTTCCTGACAGTGATAAGAAATTTTTGGACAGTATACAAAGATACATCATTACAGAGATTGAAAAAGTGGGTTGTACAGAACAAGGACCAGCTGAGGAGTATTACATTATATACAGAAATGTTTTTGACAAGGTAACAAAGCACTATAGGAAAATATTTTCTTTGTAAACAAGCAGTGGAAAGGGCTCTCAATCTTAGATGCACTGATAAACAGGAAGTGATGTGTGTCATTTTTTTAAAATGAGACTTTAGATTCAAATCCTCAAAGGTATTTGGCCTAGTCGATGAAATTAATAGATGTTAGGATTCTAAATACCTTTGAGAAGCTGGGCCTTAGTGCTCACAAGAGGTTGGCTTGACAGCCCTGAAGAATGAATAAGTGTCTTCATCCGTAAGACAGGTACAGCACTGGAAGCAGCAGTATAAGCTTCCTCACCAATGTACTTAATCTCTGACCTGGAAATACCGGGTTTAGGGGTGAAAGGGTAGCACTGTCTCCATGGGCATACAAGGCCAGATTCTCCCCCATGTTAGGGCGATTTTGTGCTGCTCTGGTATTTCAGAGCTGCGCTAAAACCAGCATAGACTACAATTATGCATGGATTACATTGTATGATTTCTCTATGCTATACAGTCTTTATAGTGTCTTCTATACCACATCCTTCCTTGCCATTGGCCCAAGGGGTATCACTGAGGGAAGAAGATGGGGCTAGGGAAGGGTGGATAAAAATCAATGATTTTAAAAAAAAAAAAAATTCTAAAAGGGCCAATGAAAACAAAAATGGTAAATTGTAAACAAATTTCTTTGCCTACCATTACAAACAAATTACTGAAAGAACTTACAATAGTGAATATTTAAAAATCACTTCGCAGCATTTTTACTGTTTTTTGTATCTCACTCATTTTGAATAATGAAAATCATTTTCACTTTTGTTTATAATCAGTTTTTCTTTCAGATTTTTGGTGTTGCAACATTTGGATTTAAAAAACTTGAAATGAATGTTTGGGAGAGAGCTGCAATACATCTACATACATATTAATATGTCTTGTAAATCTAAAGTAAATTTTCTATACAGTTGAGTAACCGTCTTATACACAGTAAATTCATCAGTAACAAAGTTTCTATTTGTATAATGAAAATGCTCAAAAATTGCTTTTTTTGCACTTTGTACTTTCAGACAGGGATAAAGTAGTTGTTGGAACTTGTTCATTACCTTCTTTGTAGCTAAAAGCCTATATTGTGAGAGCACAGCACTGATGAATGTGTCTGCCAAAGCTGTGGGTGCAGCTGAATTGGCCGCATGGGGTATGTGGATGACTTCACAGGCTTCCACTGTGTTCTGTGAATTTTCCTGTAAGAAAGACTGTGCAGCTGTCTGCAAGCACAATGTAACTGGACCAGGTTTTCCAATTTCAGCATCATCCCTCGGTTCATTTCTTCACTGTGAATAGAAAAGATACAATGAAATCAGGGTGGATTTGATTTAAATCAAATTGATTTAAAAAATCTGATTTTTTTTAAAAAAATCAGTGATATTTATCCACGCTGCTTTTTGACATTTCATAAAACTTGTCTTATGTCATTCCAGATTGAATCAATTATCATCCAATCACACTTCTAGAGAGCTATACAATGAATTTACTAGTTTGAAAAATGTCAGTTATATAGACTGAAGATTAAAAGAAAATATATCTATAGCAAGTCCCCAAATATCAGGGTGGATAAAAATCAATGACTTAAAAAATAAAAATCCAATTTTTTATATTTAAATCAGATTTTTTTCCTCAAAAATCATCTAAAGATAGTTTTGATTAAGATACACTGTAGCTCAAAGATATCTCATCATGAAATAGGGATTATAAATTCTAATTCTATAGTATGAGACAATATATTCATGTAATGTTTAAGAAAAGTTTTGTAAGTAAGTTCCAATAGTTCATGGATTAGGGACCCAATCTTATGGGCCTCCATGGGCTTTTGTATAGATTATTTAGGTAATCTTTCTATCTACCCAATGGGACTTAGTGCTCAGTCTATGATACCATCAGAGATGCTTAGTTTTGCCGTTCTTGATTTGTGTCTCCAGAGATAACATATTTGTTAACAGCAAAAATGTTTTAAAATAAATAAATAATATATGGAGGTGACAAATAACAGACCTCAAACCTATTGTCCCTCTGCAAATTTGTGTACACAGAGTCAATCCCTTACCTCTCTAAAAGTGCAAAGTTTCAGAAAGTTCTATGAATAGAAGATTGTTGGGGGTGGAATAGATCTGCACAAGGAGAAGAAGTCTGGAGATAAATGTGAGAAGGGAGGGACAGGCAGTAGAAACAAAAGTGAAACTCTTTGAGCAGCATATTCCAGAAGTCTTGAGGTCTTTCTGAGTATAGCCTTCGTTGATTTGAGATCTACCAATTCTGTTCTCTCACTAGAAGGGAAAACCTATCATGGCAGCAGGCCGTAAAAGACCCAGTTTGGGAATATTTTAATGAAGTTCCTCTGCCTGTGGGTAAGACAGGCAGGTATGCAAAATGCAAACAGTGCAGCAAAGAAATGCAAGGCCTAGTTGCTCAAATGAAACAACATCATGAAAAGTGTTCCTTCTCAAGAGGAAGTTGCCTTGAAGATTATGAAAGGAACATGTCTGAACATGCAGGATCTTCAGGTTGGTAAACTTTTTTATTTCATGCTACTTTCTTAAGGACTGCCTGTCCTCCTGGACTATTCTTGAATTCTCATGTTTGATTAAAAAATATAGTTGTTAGTTACTCTCTGGTACTATCATTTTAGATGCAGTTGTGATAAAAAATAAATGTGATAAAAATAGCTGAAATAGGCAGATCTTTCTTTTACAATTTCACCTTTAAATTAGTACTTAGTGTCAGTGAATGAAATTAATAATACGAAATGAGCAGTATGGTAATAATAACTGCATTGTCTTATTTTTTTAGGAGAATCCATCCTCAACATACAGGATTCTGCAGATTATCTACCTTCAAGATCACCATTATGTTCTATAGTTTCAGAGTTATCTGCCAATGATAATGTTTCAGTCACATCATGTATGTCACATAGCCACAGTATATCACCTGTAGCAAAAAAAAAATCTCCATAATCCAGAAACAACCATAGATATCTTTGTGATAAGAACCAGCAGATTACGAAAAGAGGTAATTGATGGAAAAATTGCTCGGTTTGTATATGCAACAAATTCTCCTTGCCGTATGATTGAGAACCCACACTTCATTAGCATGGTTCAGTCATTCTGGCCAGGATACAGTCCAACCAACGAGCAGATGTCGCTGGCAAATTGCTGGGTAAAGTGTATGAAAGAAATCGAGCAGTGTGCAAAAGGTCTAGAGGGTAGAATTGTTAACCTGAGTCTTGATGGGGGAGCAAAGTCCACAATAATCCTGTTGTATGTACTTGTGTGACGAGAAGAAGGGAACGTCTTCAGGAAATACGCACACACAGCAGCATACTTACAAGAAGTAGAAGTAAAAGCTATAACAAACTGAAAAAAGAAAATTAAAATGTCTAGTATGCAGCTTGGTCACATACAATGCTGCAAATGTATCCAAAATGAGAAGAAATGATTTAGAAGAGAGTGAAGAGAGTCCCAAGCTAATAACATATGGTTGCAGTGCTCATTTGATGCGCCTCCTAGCCAAAGATTTCAGTGTTCCAGAAATAAAGGCTAATGTTGAAATTTCAAAATACTTCCCTAACCACCATTTTGCAGCGGCTGCTTTGAAAAAAGTGGGAGGAACCAAGCTAACTCCCACAAGACATGCGATGGAACTCAGTAGTGGACTGTCTTGAGCTGTATATCAAGAACTGATGACAGTTTGTGAACAAAATCATGAAAAAATAGATGGCACTGTCACAGCCAAAGTTCTCAACATTGGGCTTAAGAGAAATGTTGAACACATGCTGAGTACCCTGAAACCTGTTTCTGTAGCCTTGAACAAAATGCAGGGAAATAACTGTTTTATTGCTGATGCCATTGAAATTTGGAAGGAACTGAGTGAGATCTGAAAAAGAAAAAAGTGCAATGACAGAGTTTAAATTACAGGCATTAAAAAAACAAATGGGACCAGCACTATCTCCAGCTCATTTTCTTGGAAATATTCTCAATACTCGGTACTAGGGTCAAACCTTAACTGCTGAAGAAGAGTAGTTGGCTACGACATGGACATCCAGCAATCATCCCTCCATGATGCCAACTGTAATAAACTTCAGAGCTAAAGGTGAAGCATTCAAGAAATATAAGTTTGATGTTTTAAAGAAAGTCTCTCCAGTGAACTGGTGGAGGTCACTTCAAGCACTTGGATTCAGAGATTGTTGAAGTGATGATCTCACTTTTAACTGTAGTAGCTTCTGCCGGTGTAGAAATATTATTTTCTTCCTTTTTGGACTAATTCATTCCAAATTGAGAAATCGTTTAGGACCTGAAAAAGCAGGAAAGCTTGTTTTTTCTTTTCCAGATTATGAACAAACAGGAAAATGAAGATGACGATGAATGAGTTAGCTGCAAAAGCCAATATTTTAAGTTTCTCATGTTGACCTGGCTGACATAGTTTGATTTTTTTTTTAATTCATCTAACTGTTTTAGTTTAAAATTGTTTTTAACAAAAACAAACTTGATTTGAAAAAACTTGAATGTCTAACTAAATTAAAAAATTAATATGCTTGTTTTGTTAAAATGTTTGGCGTTGAAGAAAAAAATCCAGAATACATAATGTTTTTAGTTAAATAAAACAATTTAAATGTCTGTTTGGTGATGTTCTCCTCCTAATACAGCATGGCAAGAAAATCCTCCAAATATTAATGATTAACCTGTTGAATTGAGGATAGTTCACCTCCCAATGACTTCATAAATATCTGCTTCAGTTATTTTTGGTAAATGAAATAACCAAACAATCATTCCTCTTCTGATGTAGCTGTAAAACTAATCTGAAAAGTTTTGAAAATAAATCACTTTCAAATGTATAGTGTGTACCTTCTAAAAATGAAACCTACATCAATCTCTGAGTTATGAAGAATATGTATTAAGGTTATAACAACCAATGAGAATGCACTTTTATGTAGAAATCCATGATCAAATTGAGTCTTCCTGACGAGTGATTTAAATCAAATCCACCCTGGCTAGGGGGTGTCTGTGATCTCTGGCTGCCATAACTGCCCCTTGGGACTGTTGGCAGCTGGTGTAAGTTAAAGCAGCTCTAACTTTTGGTGGGAGATCAGACTGTTGCTTACTTGTTTTAGGATTAATGCGACTTTGCGCTTCCGTCCCTCTAGTTGCATTGAGTACTCTGACTGGAGCCCAGGATCAGGCTATAATGTCTGGCCTTTTATCAGAGAGCCATAACAAATGCTCTCCTTTTGTTGGTGGTTTTGTGATGTAGACATCTAGGAACTAGAGTGAGACCACCAAGTCACTTCACTGCACAGCCATTATAAAATACATTAGAATTGGAATAACCTAGCATTAGAACAATTTGGGGCAATGACACTCATAGAAAGTCTTTAAATACCGGCACAGGTATGCTCCTTCTTTTGCCCTGAACGTTGTCCCTTATGTCAAGATGTGGCAAGATAATGAATTTCCTCAAAGCTTCACACAAACGCTTCTACTTTTTAACATTTCTTCATCAGGGGTTCCATTCCTTATTTCTGAAGGCTTTTTACTTTGATGTTTTTGTATTGAATAGTTCTCCCCTCAAGTAAATGGAGTTTGACTGCTCTGTGAGGGAGCTACTCAGTGAGCTGGCAATTTAAAACCAGCTGATACTCCCCATTGACCAATCCCCAACAGGAAGTTGGGGATTCTTCCTGCTTTGAGCAGGGGATTGGAGGTCCCTTCCAACCCTGATATTCTAAGGCTATATTCCATTTTAAAGGTATTTAAAATGCATTAAACCAGTTGATCTGATGTCCATTAATACTACATAAATTGACTCAGTATTCACAGGAAAAATCTTGGCCTCTGCTTTATTCCTGTAAATATCCATTTGACTTTATAAATCAAAATCTATAGTGGCACCCAGCTGATTGGCTACACTGAAAATTAGTTTGTTGATTCCATTATATACTCCCTTCTTGAACTTGGCCATTTTAATTGCAGACAGAACCTGAGACGTAAAGTCTCAGAAGGGTTGATATTTTTCCCCCCTTGCAAACTTTCAAACTGAAAGATCTTAATAACGTACAGTAAATGTCTGAGAAATAAAGGTCTGGTGTTAGACTCCTAATTCCATTTTCTCATGTAAACAGAACTAACTTGTTTTCTGTCTTCCACCTTAATTAGATTGGTCTCGTTAGCACTAACCCCCCCACTTGGTAAGGCCACTCCCATCTGTTCCATGTGCAGTGTGTATGTGTGTGTGTGTATGTGTATATATATATATATATATACACACACTGCTTACTGTATTTTTCACTCCATGCATCTGATGAAGTAGGTTTTAGCGCACAAAAGCTTATTCCCAAATAAATTAGTTAGTCTCTAAGGTGCCATAAGCACTCCTGTTTGTTTTCGCTGATACAGGCTAACACAGCTACCACTCTGAAACTTGTTTCTTGAAGAGTCCTCTGCTCTGTCAGTGAGGAGCTCTCCCATTTTTTCTCCACTTTCATATCTCTCATATGTCATGCTCACAGTTATGGGGACTCTTCTAGCTGAGGAGGACTGGATATAACACCTTTTGGAGCCCATCAATGCTGCTCTTTAATAAGGTTGAGGATCCTGAAAGCCTTCCACTGTGTCCTAAGGGATTCTCTCTGTATTGTGCTTTGCTTTTTTCAGCTGCCAAGAGAGGTGTAATGTACAGGAATCAAAACTGGGACTTCTGCATACCTAATTTTACATGCATGTAAAATCAGTTTTTGCATCCTTTGCATGCATGAGTAAGGGCTGCAGGATTAAACCCCCCCCCCCCAATTGTGAGTTTGAGCTAATGCTTTATACTATTTAAAAAAACATTGGCATAGCCTGGTCCCTTCCTCCTTAACCTTTCCAGAACTATAAGTGCTCTGAAGGCATCAGGCTTAGTACCTATTGAAGAAAGCATCTCATGTTGCTGAAAAGTGGTTCTTCTAGCTGCATAAAGAATAGTGTTCACATGTCCTGAAAATTATCCCTTAACTTCAATAATATCTGAGATTATTTAAACTGAAAGAAGTGTGGAGTTCATTTGTCACCACTTTATAGTTTGTGCACTTTCATCAGCTTGGGCAATGAAAACAGACTTTGTCAGTTTTATTTTCTGCTTCTCATGCATTAGCACAGTGCTGCAATTTGAAGTGTGCACTGTGTCCAGTTGTTTCTATTTACTCTGACTGTTGTGTTGTTTGGAGATTTGCTGGGAGTCAGGAGGGGTGTTCTATTAACCACGTCAGTATATCGCACTGTAGATGGAAAAACATGTCTTCACAGATAATAGAGCATGCTACTGTGTACAAGAACATTCTGACTTCAATCAAACAGGAGTATGATGCATTTATTGAAGCGATAAAAAAGGGCCAAAGGAATGCATTTTATCTTCATGGAAAATTGAAAGTTCTGGCATTTGAGCCTACAACTCTAATATGTTATAGAAAAAGAACAATCCAACTTGAAGACAAGTAAGACCACCTCTAATATATTGTGTAAGGCAACATGTGTGATACTAACTCTGGTGTGTAAATAATTTAAAATGTAGCTAGTTTATCACAGTTGTGATTTTTAAAAATTAGTTTTATTCTTTTATTATTCATTAGGTAGAAGTTCCAAAATGGCTGTGTAATTGTTAAAAGAATAGTTTCACTTTTGTATTTCCAGGCCTGATTCTGCAATTCTTGTGGAGATTTGGCCCCCATAAGTACTGCAGGATCAGGCTCTTGAGTTAAACACATATAGTTTCCCCCATTTGTAAAATAAAGACAGTATAACTTCCAAGTGAAGGTTCATTGTCAAAATGTATTATATTAGGATACTTTGTTTAATATAACTGGGAATTGGTCCTGCTTCGAGCAGGGGGTTGGACTAGATGACCTTCAGGGGTCCCTTCCAACCCTGATATTCTATGATTCTATGAGAAGTATAAAACAGAGGAAGAATTATTCACTTTCCCTCAGTCTGCTATGTGTCTTTCTTTACTGTCCTGTACTTTACTGGTGTCATATAGTTGTATGTATGTGATAAGATTATCAGAAGGTGCATGCCCATATGCTCAGGGTTTAGCTGATCGCCATATTTGGGGTCGGGAAGGATTTTCCTCCAGGGCAGATTGGAACAGGCCCTGGAGGTTGTTCGCCTTCCTCTGTAGCATGGGGCACGGGTCACTTGCTGGAGGATTCTCTGCTCCTTGAAGTCTTTAAACCACGATTTGAGGACTTCAATAGCTCAGACATAGATGAGAGGTTTTTTGCAGGTGTGGTGGGTGAAATTCTGTGGCCTGTGTTGTGCAGGAGGTCAGACTAGATGATCATAATGGTCCCTTCTGACCTAAATATCTATGAATCTATGCCTCTAGTCCAGGGGTTCTCAGGACAACTTTTTTGGTGGCCTTAGAGTACGGCCACCAACTCTTGCTGGCAGCCACTCTCACACTTTTCCCTAAAATACTTAATTAGCTTTAGGAAAAACAAATAAATATGCACATAGACATGTCCAAAACATTATTTATTGATTGCTAGCTAGAAATCACTTTTCAGAACAGACTATTAACAAACGTGAGTATCACTTTTCACAGCAGACATGCTCAGCCCTGCCAAGCCTGGGGACAAATTAAGCCCTGGATGGGGAGCTGGGAGAGGCAGTAGGGGGCTGGAGTCTGAAGCCCCGGAGCCTGGGGTCTGCCGCCTCATAGCCAGAGCCCAGGGCTGGAGCCCAAAGTCCCTCAGTCAGAACCTTCTGCCCTGCCACCCCAGGGCTGAAGCCCAAAGCCTGAGCCCCACTGCCCTGGGAAGGTGGGGAATTCACTGGCTGCCTGATCCTCCAGGGTTGTGCCCCAGGTGTCTCCAGAGGGGGGCAGAGCCTTTCTGCTGACAGCCCCAGCAATCAACACTAAGGTGGGGCATCCAGGAGCAACAAGGACGGGGACAGGCTGCTATTTTGCCACTCACCCCCACCCCATCACAGTTGCAAGAAAAGCCCCTGGTGGCTGCATTTGAGAAATGCTGCCTAGCCACAAACAGAATCAAATACAATTAATATGGCATGTTAGGGAACACAAGTAACTGAATGACAGAATAGTGTCGTGACAAACTTAGTATAGCATCTGCTTGCCCTGATGATCTAGGATTCTAAAATGTAGAAAAGAAAATGGAGAATCTTTTCTTTATTCCAGGGTAAAAGTTATTGAGAGAAATTCTGCTAGAATTCAAAATCTGATATTGAAAATAAGAAATATTAATAAAGTGCCCTCTACAGAAGCTTTGACTCCAAGAAAAAAGAGAAACCCTGCTAAGCCTATACCAGGTAAAGACCAATATTTTGTTAGGCAGCCTGAGCATTTCTTTTGGATTAAAGCTTTACTCTTAACTAAAGAGAAGCCACATACACAAAAGGCTGCAGTGATCCTGTAAGGCACTAGCCCATGTTTGGCTGATATGGAACCTCGCTGGCCCAGTGGAAGCTCTGGAAGGATTCATGCTTCAGGGAGCATAATGCCTTCCAGAGCTCTTTGGTAGTCCTGGGGAGCATGCTGACTGTTACAGAACTTGTGTCTCCTTGATTCTGGAGCAGCTGGGGACCAGTTAAACCCATTTGTGCAACCTGGGGCATCCCTGAGGTCTGTTCTAACTTGTTACTGCTGCAATGGACCCTACTGGCAATTGCAGGAGTGCAGAATCATTAGAACACAGGAAAGCCTCAACCACTTCTTCTCTCCCCTTCCCCGCCCCCCCTTCTATTCCTGTGTCTGTCCCTGGCCTACATTAGGATGTTTGTTATGGCAGGGCTTTCTGCAAGGGGTTGCAGAGCCATCTCTGGGGCTGCTGCACAGACCCTCTTGCACCAGGGGGTTTTCTTAGGATGGGGAACATCCCACTCGGAGTCAGTGCAGCCAGGCCAGCACGAAGGGGTTGTAGAGCAGAGCTGAATTCCCCCACTGCGAACAAGGGTTGATTGTGACCAGCTTGTGTGTGGCAGTGCCAGGGGAGATAGTATCTTTCTCTCACATTGCTCAGAAGATGGTCACAATCTGGCCAGTAATGTTTGGTCAGTACTCAGCAAATGGAATCTAAATAACTAGATGTGCATTATAGTATATAACACAGCATTTGTACATTTGTTTCTAAGTCCTCACTGCTGGAACATTACGCCAAAAACTAACAGATTCAATTACGGCTCTGGAATATTATTGAACCCTAAACTTTTATCACCTTCTGTACATTATTCGTTTTCACTTATTAATAGAGATGGGCTCTAAAGTAAAGGAAGACTTGGATTATGTCTGAGCTGCAAAGTTCAGTTTTGATTTTCAGATTCGAGAACCCTAGCAAATTACATGTCCCACAGTTTCTGTATCCACATGTGTTTGTCACAATTAAGAGCTCATTAAACACATTTCCTTCTTCAACAGGTCTGACTGTAGAAGAATCTCTCAGCTTAGATGCTCTTTCTAGACACCTTGCTCAGCTGGAAGGGAGAGTGCGGGAACTGAAAGCTGACATGATATCAAAATACATCCCTCTGGAGAACAAGGCTGGCCTAGAGCAGGAACTCAAGCACTCATTGGAACTACGAGATAAGGCAGAGGCAGTGAATGAGAAACTCAGACTGAGGTACAAGTGTTCATACTACAACATATTTTTTTATGTTAGGGATGTTCTCTGCAGTGTTCTGTCTGTCACATGGATTTAGCTTTGGTATGTTATTAATTGTTATAGAGGTATTAACAATATCAGTATTAATTGTGCTCAGTACTTTGCAAAATTCCTTGCCCCTAAGAGCTTATAGTCAACTGACAAAGCATGCAGTGTGGTCATTTAGGGTTAGGTCCTGGCTCCCTGTTCTGTCTATTGCTCCAGCAGCACAAAAGAGATAAAGAGCTGCCTCAAGTGTGCAGCCAGGGATTTCCCTGATGTAGGGGGAATACTTGGATGACAGGTGATGAAGATCCTCTGTTGGCAAAGTGGCACTGAGGGGACCACTCTAACTGGTATAATCTAGAGTAGCCCTTAGACTGCTTTAAGTTACACTAGGGGCAATTTTGTCCCCTTCTCCCCCCCTCTCCATCAGTTCTTAGATTGTGAGAGATGAAAGGTGCCTTAGATAAATTGAGTGCAGCTTGCTGCGATCTGGAAATCTAGCTCATAGTATGCTGGTGATTTGAAGATGCATTCAATACAAATCAGAATAAGGCTTTTAATGACATAAATATGACAGCCTTCCTATGTTTGGTGGATTAATGATGCTTGGAAGAAGTGCATTTTCAAAGGGTTTCAAAGGAGGCAGTACCTTTTACATTAGGACAGACAAAGACTCCCATCTGTAATGCGCAGCAAAGAGGAAAGCACAAAGATGAGAGTAGGAGAAGGATAAAAGGGAAGCAGTTGGGGAGGAAGGTTTGGGTGGAAGGGAGGGAAGGAGGGATTAGAATGAGAAGAGATGTGGGCAGAGGTCGAGCTTTATAGAACCTTGAAGTTAAGGGTTAGCATGAACTTGATCCTTCATAGGAAACTACTGAGAAGTTACACTGATCCTAATGAAATGTTCGATTCCCTCTTAAACTGTTTATAGTTATAATAGAATTACATTGGTTGCAAATGCTGTGTCTGCCTGGGCAAAATCTGACAAGAGCACCTCCTTGCAAGAACTCCTCTCTCAAGTGATGGAAAAGAAGGAAGTTGTAAAAGGTAAAACCAATAAAAATAGGCAGACAATATTATGAAGCATGGAAAATATGGGACCAGATTCTCAGCTCATGTAAATTAATCTATTTCCATTGATATAAGATTGCATGGCTCCATTGATACCAGTTGAGAATCTGGCCTATACATTTTTATTTTATTTTTTTAAATGTGGGTTGAGATTTTCAAAGGGGCCTGAAAAAATTAGGTGTCCAAATCCCATTTAGAGTCAGTGGAAGTTGGGCCCCTAATTCCTTTAGGTCCCTTTGAAAGTCCCATCCCTAATGATCTTGGGTCATCCATTTCCCCTATGCATGATGCTGCATGTGTCTAGCTTTTAGGAAAATAAGATTTTTGCCCAGAAATCTGATAAAGGTATAGAAAATATTCGCCAGAGTTATACAGGGGTGAATTTGGTCTATGATGTTTTACTACAGTTAAGATGAAGTTGAGGTGTCCTGAGGTGGTTTATACAGTCTCCACCTCTCATGTGCTACCCAAATCCCTCAGGTTTTTTTCCAGAGTCACAGAGGTTTCCTGCTACTCGTACTTCAAATCATCCAGGTTATTTAGGCAAGTGATGTAGTGATGGTGAAGGATCTTTAAAATGTTTTCCAGTCAGTTGCCTTAGGCCTTCTGACATGATCAGCCTTTTTATGAGCATTAAGCACACTCCAAACACTGTCAAGATCCTCTCAGGTGCTGCATGAGTAGAGTGCAGTGATGCGCTTGGCATCAAATGGAATCTTACTTGTTGCTCTCAACTTGTATTGTTAGACAGATCAAGGGAGATACCTCTTATGTTCCTCCACTCTGCTCCTTCTAATGGGCTTTTAGATTGTGGGTCAAATTCTGCTCCCATTTATATCCCTGTAAATCTATGCACTGAATTCAGTGGACTTACATGGGTGTAACTGAAATCAGAATTTGTCCCTATGTATGTTGTTTGCTGCTAGTTGGAGTTTAAAGTGTGGTCTCCACTCCCAGAGCTAAGGGCCAAACTCTACCCTGAGTGACATTCTGTGCAGCTGCATTGGTTTCAGGTGGAACTGTAGAATGTTTCAATGAGTAGAATTTGGTCGTTAGGGTGTCACCTCTCATTCCTAATCTCTGGCATGCTAAGAGTATGTGTCTGGGGACATAGACAGGGAAACTTTGTCCTAGAATTTACCTGCCCTCATTGAAATCATTTCCTAATTACATTTCCACTTGTGGGAGACTTCTTCCGTCTTTTCAACGCTTGAAACATGCATTAGTTTATAGAAGGTCCCTTTCCTGCTTGCTAATGCAAAATAGCCTGGCTAAAACTGTAAACCCATCTTTCTTGAAAGACACATTTCTATGGATCAAAATCTATTCTCTTCTTGTACTCTTGCAATGTTAATGCTGATTTTGTCTATTGAAATAATAACACATTTACCTCCCATTGATGTGTCTAACTTTCAGCTGCTGCTGCCTTTAGCATCTCTCATATATTTGAACATGACCCCAGCAAGAGTAAAGAGGCTGAAGATTTGCTTGAATATATTGAAAGGTAAATAGAATGCAACTCTTATACTCTACTCTGTGTAAGCAGTTTAGAGCATTACAGAGTTTGGATAACATATCATGTTTAATGCAGTCCCTCCAGGGCAAATTAGGATTTTGTAAAAAGAGCACTCTTTTCTTCTTTTTGTGAATGTCTGGTGTTTGTAAAATGTGCTTGCTAGCCTGACAGCCCTGCGGACCTACATAGAATATCAGGGTTGGAAGGGACCTCAGGAGGTCATCTAGTCCAACCCCCTGCTCAAAGCAGGACCAATCCCCAACTAAATCATCCCAGCCAGGGCTTTGTCAAGCCTGACCTAAAAAATATCTAAACAACAGTTGGTTATCCACATACCAGATGTAGCAAAAGCAGCTTCTCCACACTGCTCTACTCATGTGAGTCAGCCCTGTCCTGGAAGATCACTTTTGGGGAGTAAAGGGTAGTTTTAACTTTACAGTCCATTCCATCCTTGGCCTGTTTGCTGAAACTGCCAACAAAGGTACAAGCAGTGGAGGTGGGTTTGTTTGTTGGTGATATGAACACCTCTGAGGAGATTACTTTGGTCTAGATTTTTTCCTAAAGATCCCAATAGGTACCAAGTACGATTTTCAAAAGCACTAGGTGCCTGTTGAGAGTTAGGTGCTTTTAAAAATCCCACTGAGCGCCTGTCTTCATCTTTAGGTGCCTAAATATCTTTAAAACTCTTGCAACTAAGAACTGGAATGAGATCATAAACTCATTTTACACTGTCCACTGAATAACCATGAAATGGTAACAGCTTCCAGGTACTACCAGTCTAGACTGGATTTGACCTCAGTTTGATCCGTGAGCTGAAAGGCCATATTCCACCATACCAGTGCCTCCCAAATCAGCATCTTAAATATAACATTGAAATCTAACTGCAACAGCTTCTTTCTGGAGATCACTATTTGTTAACCCAACAGCAGTGCAGCAAATCAGTCTTTCAGGAGAAAATCTAATTGACACAGTCAGGAGGTGAATGATAATAGAGGCATAGCCAGTTTTAGTAGGGACATTTCAGGGGCTTAATCATAGGCTATCATTATTATAGGCTCTGAGTTCAGTTAACTGGACTCCCAGTCTAGATATGGTTCCCCTTAACGGAGTAATTTGGGACAAGATTTCACTCCTACTGCCCTCCGGTACACTGGAAGGGGATGCAGAGAGACCATGTCGTTGATGGACCCCTGAGGAGGAATTCTGGCTGGGAGCACATGCCTTAGCAGCAACTTGGCCACCCTTTGAGCAAGTGCAGTGCACTCTGTCCTCCATGCCCAGCTGGCGATAAAAGCCAGTGTGGAAACCACGGCATCAGCTTCCCCTGTCCTCCCTGCCTGATAGCAGCACTGAGGGGGATCAGGGATGACACTATTCAACAGCCATTCTTAGCACAAAGGGGAAGCTTCTTGCACCCTCCCTCCCCTAGGAGCCCATGCAGAACATAATATGGGCAGAATCTCACCATTGAATAGTTAATGCAGATGTAGACAACTTTCTGGGTTACTCTCTTGCACAGCTGGTGTTGTGTGCTTTGCAACCTGATTTCCTCATTTAAATGCCTTGTCAGGCCTCCTTTCTTTTGGTCCGCTTTCCATTGATGATCCAGTTCCTGAACACCACTGTGGACACTGTATAAGTTGCTAGGCAGTGTGGTCAGCATTCTATGATCCAGTGTGTAGTGCCTATACTGATGATGTGTACCAAAAGATGAAGATGAGGATAAAGGTAATTTGGGGAACTGAGAGACATTCAATACTGCCACTTGCTGTCACCAGATTTGCTTTCATACAGAAGTACTAGATATTTTAATATATTCTTTGTATTAAAGCCGTGGTATTGCCCATGTCTTTGACATTTGATTCTAGGCTTTCTGGAATTCCTTCCTTGGCTAGTTCACCACATCATCAACCGATCATTTCTTTTTTGTTTTTGTGTCAGTGCTATATTACATTGTCTTTTCCTTCATCTGTCCTAGATTCAATGAATTGTTTTCATATGGTCAGTATGAGACTGCAGCAGTTTATGCTGCAAACTGTCCTAGAGGAATTCTCCGCAATGAAGAAACCATGATGAAATTTAAGGGTATGGAATTTAGATGGAAATACTGTTGGTCACATTCTAAGCTGGTAAAAATTGACATCACTGTTGATTCAAATAGTGCGACACTGACTTACGCCTGCTGAGAATCTGGCTCTATTACTCATGTTGAAAGGAGCCTTGAAGGGACAAAAGTGAATTACTTGTGCATTTGGATTTTACATTTAACACTTCAGAGTAAATATAAAAATAACCTAAGGTATGCTGCGATAAAAAACCCATGGCACAAGGTATCAGAGCCCAGGTTAGCTGACTTGGGCTCATGGGGCTCAGGCTGCATGGCTAATAATAGTAGTGTAGATGTTTATGCTCAGGTTGGAGACCAGCCTCTGAGACTCACTCTCTTCACAGGTCTCAGAGCCTGGGCTCCAGTCTGAGCCTGAACATCTACGTTGCAATTTTATAACCCTGCAGCATGAGCTCAAGTCAGCTGACCTGGGCCAGCTGCAGCTGTGCCACAGGTCTCTTATTGTCGGGTAGACTAAGGGTCCAGATTCTTGGTGCCGTGTCTGGTCACTTTGCACTCAGGCAATGCAAAGGTGCCACACAACTGGATTCTCCTTGCACAAAGGAATCTTTGAGTGGCATAAAGGTAGCATGGCTGACTTTGCCACCTGCTCTTCCTCCTGTGTTTCAGGGGTGTGGCAGGCTCTGGGTGACGGGGCAGCTCCGAACACAAAGAGTTCCATTCAATTCTTGGCCACAGCCCACCGCAGCTAGCAAAACGTAGAGAAGTCTAATGGCTTATCTACGTTTTGCTAAGTTACGCTGGTGGCCATTTCAGTCATTGGTCAGGCTGAGAATCTGGGGAGGCATAAAACGAACTTTGCCTCCCTATGTGGTGCAGCTCAGTAGTGACCTTAAGATCCAGTTTGAAGTTGTCTATACTTGTACTTAAACTGTCTTATTTCCACTTATAAATTAAGTGTATGCAAATAGGTGTGCACAACCGTGCTCATATTACTTTGAAAATCTGGCCCTTCATGCCCTATGCATTAGCTAGAAAAGTTGTTTGAATCACCTGACAGTGTTCCATTCAGCTTATAATTAGGGTCTGAAATACGGATCGTTATCAGTCCAGTAAGGATCAGTAATGCTGTTTACATGCCTGAGATAAATACAGACATGTTCCTTGGTTGTTTTTAGTCCTCCATACTCTGTCCTCCTTTGAATTTGAGGACACAACATGCAGTGAGCATCACTGGTGTCAGTGATGAAGCAGTTGCAGCTTGGTCTTTCCCCTGCAGGTGCTGGAGGGAATGCTGAGAATACCACTGAATTTTATTTTATTACTATTTTTTTCTTCTTCTTCCTCTTTTCACTTTATAGGCAATTGTTAAAGACCAAAAGTAAAGAAGTACAAAAGAACTATGTTAAATTAATATTCAGAATCTGAATTACAAATTAGACAGTAAGCTTTATGTTAGGGCCCGATCTGGCAAAAATTTACTCACTTGCTGAAAATTATGTTCCATTGACTTCAATGGCACTACTCATGTGAGCAGAGATAAGTGTATGCATACATGTTTTCAAGATTGGGGCCTTAGATATAAATCTTTGGGAATACAGACTGAGTCTTCCTATGGGGTTTACAGTGCACAGCACAACAGGGCACAATTATGATTGGTGCTATTGCAATACAAATAATAAGTAATAATATATCAATAATAAAAGAAGGATCAAAGCAAGGAAACTGGGTTAAAGTTGCCTTTACTCTTAACTATAAAACCGACATCCTATACAGAAAGTTTTATAGTGAACTGTCTGTAGCCTTACCACTAGGAGGTTCATTTTCAAAGTGATATGCAGGCATTTCACTAGGCAACTCTATGTAGCCTCAGTGGTTTAAATCCACACATTTTGCTATGAAAATTTGCCTTTAGGTGTCCACAGATAATGTCCAATCATGTGATGTGCCCACCATCTTCTGTACTGAGCAGCCTCAATTCTCATTGACTAGCATGGCAGCAGAGGGGGCTCAGCATCTTGCAGGATTGAGCCTTTAGTTCAGATTTGTCCAGGAGATTCTGGGGACATCAGCAAAGCAAAAAAAACCACCCCAACTACTGGAAAAATATAAATGCTATTTTCCAAAATATTTTGCTCAGTGACTTTCCTTTTCCTCCTTCTAGCTCTTGGTGCTGTTAAAGGGAGGATTCTCCCTTTGCTGAGATATTTTGAGGCCCTCATAAGCTCAAGTGCTGCAGTTAGACACCCTCTGTGTGCAGCCATGACTCTGGAAGCAATCAAATGTGCATTGTTTGAAAAACAGTTAAATCTAGTTATGCACTGGGTCACACAGCAAAGGTAAGTAGGCGTGTAGTGTACTTGGATTCATATGGGTATGTACCCTTCCCCTGTAAAAGTTGCATTCATGCTTTTTCTAAGTGATCAGGCCTTGCCTGTTAAAAAAGATCACTCTCCTTTTCTTGTGAATTAGAACCATGCAAACACAATATCACAAAATGGCAATCTCGCAGATACAGTTCTTCAATGCTATTTATTAAATTCACCGTGGCATAAACCAAGAAAAATGAAGAGCATGAAAAGCTATTTTTGCAGAATGCAACATTTCATTTAAGATATCAGCCTTTGTTAGATCGCTGCAGACCAAAATTTTGTTTCAGGCCCCTTTTCTCCTATACTCTAGTAAAAAGTTATATGAAAATCAGATCGTGAGACTGTTTTTTGTTCTGGTACCATTTTTTAAAAATTAAAAACCTTCAGTTATTGGAAAAGCTAGAAGTTTTGTTTTTACTCTTATATGTGACTGTTTCTATAATAACAGCAGTATCTATACAGTATTTAATACAATTACTTCAAGAGACAGACCTGAACTGGAAACTCAAAGCTATCTTCCACCCCCTGTATTTCATTTTTGGGGATTGAAGTATTCAAATTCGCAGAACTAATAGTGCCTCTGCAATTTTGCTTTTGGATCAAATCCTAAACTGGAAGGAACCTGTTTTCCAGATCCATTTCAGATGCATTTTAAAAGAGTGGAAATCCCACAAGAACAGTTTGGGAGATTTCCACTGTTCAGCATGGCATTAATCTAATTAGAATTCTGACATATGGGGCATGTCTCTTTATGGCTTTTCCTACCTCATGCGGTAATCTTTCCAAAAGAGCCATTATAGCATATTATATCACTAGAATTATAGTAATTGCTAAATCAATAGGACACTGGAAATTATGTTGAAATGTCAAGCCAGGCCTCGTATGTGGAGGAGGACAGGAGGTCTACATCCTTTTGTCAAAACTATAAGGTTAGTAAAGATGTCTCAGCCTGACGCACACTCTGAAGTGCTTTATTATGACTTTAGAATGGGACTGTAGAAATATTAAAAAATTCTAAAATTACTTGAATTATAGGCAGAGCTGGTAGCAATACCAAAGTTAAGGGTGCCTAACACTTTCCATCATAAGCCCCCATTTTCAGTTTCTTGTACTCTGCAAAGCTTTACCTGTTCAGGCTGAAATTTTCCATGCCAGATGTCTTCCTCAGTCTGAATTTCTTCGCAAAGTTTAAACAAAACCATTTCTGAGAATGATATTAGAGAAAAGTAGGTTGTTTTGCCAATGTTAAAAAAAATTCTTTCTTTGAAGAGAAACTCCATGCATTGGAGTAGGAACTTGAAATTGTTAGAGTAGCATTGGAGTCAGGGAGGTGTTTTTTCCTGCCTCTGAGGCAGTCCATCCAAATTTGGCCAAGTTATAAATATCTGAAATCTCCAGACATTTTGTCTGCACTGAACTTGCTATAGCCTCACACAGTTCCTTTATGCCAGCTGCACTGATTATCCTCTGAGGTTCTTATGTGTCTACCCCACGAATGCCCTGAGTAGGTTCCCAACTCAGCAGCAGACTCTTTGCCTGACTTACCAGGTGTCACAAAGTGGGCAGAACACACATTTCCCTTCCCCATACACGTTCTTGCACCCCAACTGGAATCACACATATACAGGAGGGCTGCAGTTGCCTGTTCCAACCACCAATGGCTAACATGGCACAGGCAGTGATGAAGAGGCTGTCTGTTCCGTGCTCCTAGATCTCTGTCTGCTGTGGCCCAAGCACATGGAAGGGGAAGGAGGAAACAACCTAACTCAAAAGCAGAGTTGGGGACAAGGGCAGAGGGGCACAAGAGCTGAAGGGGAGCAGTCAGTCTGGTATTTTCACACACAATCCAGTTCCGGTGTAACTGTTTTTGAAGTGCTCCAGAGTTATGAAAACACACAAATGACTATCTGGTTTGTTTTATTACCTTGTTTTCTTCAGGCTGACGTTTTGTGAGGCAGCAGGGGATGTGATTTATGACTATGGGGAGGTGGAACCATTCAACAAGTCCAAGTGTTTGGCTTTGGCTCAGATTGCCTACAGTCAGTGTGGCGTGCATAAGAAAGCTGCTCTGTGCTTGTGTAAACAGGGCCAAATTTGTGGAGCAATGGATTATATACAGCAATTCAAACACTTCACTTTCGGTAAATAACAGGGCATTTATTATATTGTCTTTCATCATTTTTCTACCAAATGTTTATCTCAGGGTTAAAAATTAAATCTTATCATGGTAACACTTTGGACTAAATTTTTAAATTGTACATTTTAAATTCACAGTAAAAATCCAATTCTGTTCTCATTGAGTATAATAGAAGCAGTATTTGGCTCTTAAGATGCCACTGCATATGTAAATAATATAAATAACTAGATATGTTACCCTAAAAGCAACTAAAGTGACTAGTTCAGTTGGAAATAGGGAATTTCTTCAGAGAACCATGCTTCAGTAGCTCCCGATTGATCTGCCATAGAGACTAGTGTGAGATTGGTAGAGGACTCCATAGCCTAAAGTTTCAAAATCTAAGAGGCTAGTTTGACCCATCTGTAGTTTAATCATAGATTCATTAATCTGATAACTAGAGGCTGCAGAGAAATTCTTTAAATATGATAATGGAAACTGAGGTAATTGCCTAATGAGTTCTTAGCGTCATTTGCACCTGTGCAAAGTGGTTATAAAACCCTGGCAAATCATAATGGCACCATTTTACACTCGGTACATAAACTGCACTGAAGTGTAGAATCAGGCCCTCTGAGAATATGTCTATAAAGCAGATTCTGATAGTTAATCATTCCCAGCCTCTGTCTTGGCAAAGCCCTTGTCATAAATATAAAGGGAAGGGTAACCACCTTTCTGTATACAGTGCTATAAAATCCCTCCTGGCCAGAGGCAAAATCCTTTCACCTGTAAAGGGTTAAGAAGCTAAGGTAACCCTGCTGGCACCTGACCTAAAATGGCCAGTGAGGGGACAAGATTCTTTCAAATCTGGAGGGGGGGGGGGGCAAAGGATTTGGGCTGTCTGTGTGATGATTCTGCTGGGAACAGATCAGGAATGCAAGCTTTACAACTCCTGTAAAGTTAGTAAGTAATCTAGCTAGAAAATGTGTTAGATTTTCTTTTGTTTAATGGCTTGTAAAATAAGCTGTGCTGGAGGGAATGTGTATTCCTGTGTTTGTGTCTTTTTGTAACTGAAGGTTTTGCCTAGAGGGATTCTCTCTGTTTTGAATCTGATTACCCTGTAAGGTATTTACCATCCTGATTTTACAGAGGTGATTCTTTTACCTTTTCTTTAATTAAAATTCTTCTTTTAAGAACTGGATTGATTTTTCATTGTTCTTAAGATCCAAGGGTTTGGGTCTGTGTTCACCTGTACCAATTGGTGAGGATTATTATCGAGCCTTCCCCAGGAAAGTGGATGTAGGGCTTGGGGGGGATATTTTGGGGGAAGACGTCTCCAAGTGGTCTCTTTTCCTGTTCTTTGTTTGAAACGCTTGGTGGTGGCAGCATACTGTTCAAGGACAAGGCAAAGTTTGTACCTTGGGGAAGTTTTTAACCTAAGCTGGTAAGAATAAGCTTAGGGGGTCTTTCATGCAGGTCCCCACATCTGTACCCGAGAATTCAGAGTGGGGAAGGAACCTTGACAGCCCTTCTCTCCAAACTTGACATAGAATGTTGTGAATGAGTTCCTCTGTCTAGTTTGACATGAAAATGTCCTCAGGTTTTTATCTGATGGGCTAAATCCTTAAAGTATCCATCGTTTATTTCTTTTGACACCAGTACATTAGATTCTGTTGTCTCCAAAAGCATCATGTTTAAAAGCTGTCTGACTGCATATGGCATTGTCATTGCATAGCAGACCTGCAAGTTCAAGGTCTTTTAAAGCCTAAGGAATATTGGCCAAACTAGGAGTGTTTTAATTCACTAACCCCTTTAATTTATTTTTGGATTTCTCTGCTAGTTATTATTCACATTTCTCATAAAGTATTTTATTTCTTGCGTTCTCTTGCCATCCTTCCCAACTTTTTATGTATGTTTGTATATATGTTTAATTTATTTGTATATAAATATTTAATTTAATAATTTATGAACACACATTTTGTAGCATTTCAGTATCTTTTATAAATAGATAATGGTGTATATTTTTATAGCAACATCCCTGATGTCAGAGTCCCTGTGAGCAGGGGGGTCTGTTGCAGCTTGTATCTTTGGAGAAGAGAAAATAATTTAGCTGTAATAATTATTCTTTTAAGTTTTAGTTAGGTATAATAGATCAACCCACAACCACTACCCATCTGAGGTGAGGCTTCTTCATGCATTTAGGGATTAATAACAAGAATTTTTGTTATAAGATGGGGACTCATCAGTTGGAAGTAACAGAGGAGGAGAAGGACCTTGGAGTATTGGTTGATCACAGGATGACTGTGAGCCACCAATGTGATATGGCCGTGAAAAAAGCTAATGCGGTCTTGGGATGCATCAGGCGAGGTATTTCCAGTAGAGTAAGGAGGTGGTAGTACCATTGTACAAGGCACTGGTGAGACCTAATTTGGAATAGAATCATAGAATATCAGGGTTGGAAGGGACCCCTGAAGGTCATCTAGTCCAATCCCCTGCTCGAAGCAGGACCAATTCCCAGTTAAATCATCCCAGCCAGGGCTTTGTCAAGCCTGACCTTAAAAACTTCTAAGGAAGGAGATTCTACCACCTCCCTAGGTAACACATTCCAGTGTTTCACCACCCTCTTAGTGAAAAAGTTTTTCCTAATATCCAATCTAAACCTCCTCCCCTGCAACTTGAGACCATTACTCCTCGTTCTGTCATCTGCTACCATTGAGAACAGTCTAGAGCCATCCTCTTTGGAACCCCCTTTCAGGTAGTTGAAAGCAGCTATCAAATCCCCCCTCATTCTTCTCTTCTGCAGGCTAAACAATCCCAGCTCCCTCAGCCTCTCCTCATAACTCATGTGTTCTAGACCCCTAATCATTTTTGTTGCCCTTCGCTGGACTCTCTCCAATTTATCCACATCCTTCTTGTGGTGTGGGGCCCAAAACTGGACACAGTACTCCAGATGAGGCCTCACCAATGTCGAATAGAGGGGAACGATCACGTTCCTCGATCTGCTCGCTATGCCCCTACTTATACATCCCAAAATGCCATTGGCCTTCTTGGCAACAAGGGCACACTGCTGACTCATATCCAGCTTCTCGTCCACTGTCACCCCTAGGTCCTTTTCCGCAGAACTGCTGCCTAGCCATTCGGTCCCTAGTCTGTAGCGGTGCATTGGATTCTTCCATCCTAAGTGCAGGACCCTGTACTTATCCTTATTGAACCTCATCAGATTTCTTTTGGCCCAATCCTCCAATTTGTCTAGGTCCTTCTGTATCCTATCCCTCCCCTCCAGCGTATCTACCACTCCTCCCAGTTTAGTATCATCCGCAAATTTGCTGAGAGTGCAATCCACACCATCCTCCAGATCATTTATGAAGATATTGAACAAAACCGGCCCCAGGACCGACCCTTGGGGCACTCCACTTGATACCGGCTGCCAACTAGACATGGAGCCATTGATCACTACCCGTTGAGCCCGACAATCTAGCCAGCTTTCTACCCACCTTATAGTGCATTCATCCAGCCCATACTTCTTTAACTTGCTGACAAGAATACTGTAGGAGACCGTGTCAAAAGCTTTGCTAAGTCAAGATACAATACATCCACTGCTTTCCCTTCATCCACAGAACCAGTAATCTCATCATAAAAGGCGATTAGATTAGTCAGGCATGAACTTCCCTTGGTGAATCCATGCTGGCTGTTCCTGATCACTTTCCTCTCATGCAAGTGCTTCAGGATTGATTCTTTGAGGACCTGCTCCATGATTTTTCCAGGGACTGAGGTGAGGCTGACTGGCCTGTAGTTCCCAGGATCCTCCTTCTTCCCTTTTTTAAAGATTGGCACTACATTAGCCTTTTTCCAGTCATCCGGGACTTCCCCTGTTCGCCACGAGTTTTCAAAGATAATGGCCAATGGCTCTGCAATCACAGCCGCCAATTCCTTCAGCACTCTCGGATGCAACTCGTCCGGCCCCATGGACTTGTGCACGTCCAGCTTTTCTAAATAGTCCCTAACCACCTCTATCTCCACAGAGGGCTGGCCATCTCTTCCCCATTTTGTGATGCCCAGCGCAGCAGTCTGGGAGCTGACCTTGTTCGTGAAGACAGAGGCAAAAAAAGCATTGAGTACATTAGCTTTTTCCACATCCTCTGTCACTAGGTTGCCTCCCTCATTCAGTAAGGGGCCCACACTTTCCTTGGCTTTCTTCTTGTTGCCAACATACCTGAAGAAACCCTTCTTGTTACTCTTGACATCTCTTGCTAGCTGCAGCTCCAGGTGCGATTTGGCCCTGCTGATGTCATTCCTACATGCCCGAGCAATATTTTTATACTCTTCCCTGGTCATATGTCCAACCTTCCACTTCTTGTAAGCTTCTTTTTTATGTTTAAGATCCGCTAGGATTTCACCATTAAGCCAAGCTGGTCGCCTGCCATATTTACTATTCTTTCGACTCATTGGGATGGTTTGTCCCTGTAACCTCAACAGGGATTCCTTGAAATACAGCCAGCTCTCCTGGACTCCTTTCCCCTTCAAGTTAGTCCCCCAGGGGATCCTGGCCATCCGTTCCCTGAGGGAGTCGAAGTCTGCTTTCCTGAAGTCCAGGGTCCATATCCTGCTGCTTACCTTTCTTCCCTGTGTGCAGTTCTGGTCTCCCATATTTAAGAACATAACAATGGTCAGACCAAAGGTCCATCTAGCCCAGTATCCTGTCCACTGACAGTAGCCAATGCCAGGTGCCCCAGAGGGGGTGAACCTAACAGGTAATTATCAAGTGACCTCTCTCCTGCCATCCACCTCCACCCTCTGACAAACAGAGGCGAGGGACACCATTCCTTACCTATCCTGGCTAATAGCCATTAATGGACTTAATCTCCATGAATTTATCCAGTTCTCTTTTAAACCCTGTTATAGTCCTAGCTTTCATAACCTCCTCAGGCAAGGAGTTCCACAGGTTGACTGTGCGCTGAGTGAAGAAGAACTTCCTTTTATTTGTTTTAAACCTGCTCCACATTAATTTCATTTGGTGACCCCTAGTTTTTATATTATGGGAACAAGTAAATAATGTTTCCTTATTCACTTTTTCCACACCACTCATGATTTTATATACCTCTGTCATATCCCCCTTTAGTCTCCTCTTTTCCAAGCTGAACAGGCGTAGCCTCTTTAATCTGTCTTCGTATGGGACCCGTTCCAAACCCCTAATCATTTTAGTTGCCCTTCTCTGAACCTTTTCTAATACCAGCATATCTTTTTTGAGATGAGGAGACCTCATCTTTACGCAGTATTCAAGATGTGGGCATACCATGGATTTATATAAGGGCAATATGATATTTTCTGTTTTATTCTCTATCTCTTTTTTTAATGATTCCTAACATCCTGTTTGCTTTTTTGACTGCCGCTGCACACTGCGTGGACGTCTTCAGAGAACTAGACACGATGACTCTAAGATCTCTTTCCTGATTAGTTGTAGTTAAATGAGCCCCCATCATATATAGTTGTGGTTATTTTTTCCAATGTGCATTACTTTTCATTTATCCACATTAAATTTCATTTGCCATTTTGTTGCCCAATCACTTAGTTTTGTGAGATCTTTTTGAAGTTCTTCACAGTCTGCTTTGGCCTTAACTATCTTGAGCAGTTTAGTATCATCTGCAAACTTTGCCATCTTACTGTTTACCCCTTTCTCCAGATCATTTATGAATAAGTTGAATAGGATTGGTCCTAGGACTGACCCTTGGGGAACACCACTAGTTACCCCTCTCCATTCTGAAAATTTACCATTTATTCCTACCCTTTGTTCCCTGTCTTTTAACCAGTCCTCAGTCCATGAAAGGATCTTCCCTCTCATCCCATGACAACTTAACTTACATAAGAGCCTTTGGTGAGGGACCTTGTCAAAGGCTTTCTGGAAATCTAAGTATACTATGTCCACTGGATCCCTCTTGTCCACATGTTTGTTGACCCCCTCAAAGAACTCTAATGGATTAGTAAGACATGATCTCCACTTACCGGTCTGTAATTGCCAGGATCACCTCTAGAGCCCTTCTTAAATATTGGTGTTACATTAGCTATCTTCCAGTCATTGGGTACAATAGCTGATTTAAAGGACAGGTTACAAACCATAGTTAATAGTTCCGCAATTTCACATTTGAGTTCTTTCGCAACTCTTGGGTGAATGCCATCTGGTCCCGGTGACTTGTTACTGTTAAATTTTTCAATTAATTCCAAAACCTCCTCTAGTGGAGGAGGATGAGTTCAAAGTGGAACAGGTACAGAAAAGGGCTACTAGAATGATCCGAGGAATGGAAAATCTGTCTAATGAAAGGAGACTCAAAGAGCTTGGCTTGTTTAGCCTAACCAAAAGAAGGCTGAGGGGAGATATGATTGCTCTCTATAAATATATCAGAGGGTTAAATACTAGGGAGGGAGAGGAATTATTTAAGCTCTGTTCTTGTGTCAACATTGGTACTAATGGATATAAACTGGCCATCAGGAAATTTAGACTTGAAATTAGACAAAGGGTTTCTAACCATTAGAGGAGTGAAGTTCTGGAAGAGCCTTCCAAGGGAAGCAGTGGGGGCAAAAGACATATCTGGCTTCAAGACTAAGCTTGATAAGTTTATGGAGGGGATGGTATGATGGAATAGCCTAACTTTGGCAATTAATTGATCTTTGACTATTAGCGGTAAATATGACCAATGGCCTGTGATGGGATGGGATCTGAGTGACTACAGAGAATTCTTTCCTGGGTGTCTGGCTGGTGAGTTTTGCCCACATGCTCAGGGTTTTTAGCTGATAGCCATATTTGGGGTTGGGAAGGAATTTTCTTCCAGGGCAATTTGGCAGAGGCCCTGGGGTTTTTTTGCCTTCCTCTGCAGTGTGGGGCAGGGGTCACTTGCTGGAGGATTCTCTGCACCTTGAATTGAGGACTTCAGTAGCTCAGACATAGGTTAGGGGTTTATTATAGGAGTGGGTGAGTAAGATTCTGTGGCCTGCGTTGTGCAGGAGGTCAGACTAGAGGATCATAATGGTCCCTTCTGACCTTAAAGTCTATGACTCTATGAAAATATATGCATCTGATTCCAGATTATGTACATTTCCAATTTGGAAGTTCTGTGCTGGCGCCAATATTGAGCAGTTAAACTATAGAAAACCCCCTCACCACTCTCATGCTAGGAACCTGGGTATTACTACAGCTCTGTATTTTAGATAACTACATTTTAGAAGTAAGTACTTTTCTCTTTTGTCAAACCATAATTGGATTAATTCTGCATCCAAATATATTGACTGAAGTCCTGATTCTGCAGGCACTTAGACACACAGAACGAGTAAAACTAAGCATGTGCCTAAATTTTAGCAGGATTAGGGCCTATATTTGGAAGTGAAGACACTTGATCAGTTATGATGGAAAGCACAGTTGAACACACAACTAGACAATCATGTCCAATACCCACTGGGGTGAAATCCTTGCCCCAGTGAAGTCAATAAGGGTTTTGCCAGGGTAGTCAGGATTTCGATCCATATGTTTCTGCTCTCATGCAATCACATTTCCTTATAGCTTTGTATTGAAAGCGCATGGAGTTGCATGCCTATTTAGATGTACACTTGCTGTTTTTTACCTTTACAAAAAAGATGCATCTATGGATTATGCAGCACTTAATTTAATGCTTTTATTTCTAACTGATAGCTCAAAATATATAAGTTTATACTCCAGATTCTCAGCCAGTGTAAATCAGCATAGCTCCACTGATTATAGATGAAACTATGTTGATTTACACCAGCTATTGATCTGGCCTAGAGACTTTTTCAAAAATCACTTTGCCCCTGTGTAATCCAGATATTATGTTTTTGAAAAATACATGGGACAGTCCTATAGTATGACTTTCCAGTGTAGCTTTCACAAAAATTGTTTTTTGTCAACATGGCTGTACAGCGGAACATTCATCCTCTGTACATTGCAATGGGTGGGAAAAACAAAGACGATGGACGAAGTGAAGATATGTTCTGAAAGATCAAAGAATGCTGATTTGTGAATGCAAACTAATGAAAATGTTGATAGATTTTTAAATGTTGGTTGCACAAATTCAAATTGAAAATTGTCAAAACCTCAAGATGATGCTAATCTTGTCAATAATTTTGCCACCGTATTACATTAAATAGGATTTCCTTCAGCATCAGGCATGCATGTATATTTGGTCCACCTCTTTTTTTTGTCTTGAACAAACCCATTGATTGTGGCTAATACTGATAAAATCCTGTTCACTATTTATTTTTGAGTTGAGTATCATTCATGGATGTTGACAGGCAGTGGCATATTGTTCCATATTTATGTCCCTAAAGAGGGTGTAATATTGCAGAGCACTGATCCTGAAAATATGTTCTATGGGCACATTCAGAAAAGATAGTGAATGCTGCAGGAAAGGTGAAGGAGTGGGTTATAGAAAGGGATGTGGTTCAGCAGAGGTGATCTCTTTTGTAAGTTGTTCCACAGAATTAAAAAGTTAAGCTACTGGCCTAAAATAAATTGAGGCATCTATTTATTTTCTGTATTAGTGATTACATCATTTGAAAGTTAAAATTGGTTTTTCTTTGTATTGGAAGTGTGGATCGTTCAGCTTCAGAGTTATTACCTTGTAAACAAGATGCAGATGCACCCTCAAATTATCTTGTCCTGTTGATTAGTCTGATTATGTTAGCTGAAGAAGTAGGCAGCATAAAGACTACATCACATACTGGATGCATAGATCCTGATTCTCAGCTGCACACAAGGGGTATACAACACAACTTGGGGGGAAAGGGGTGCAAAGGTGGCTTTATGGCACCTTTGTGCTCCCCCCATTCCTAAACTGGCTGTAGTGGGCTGGTTCCCTGGAGTGAGTTAGAGCAGCCTATATGCTGTTCTAATTTACACTAGCTGGCAATAGCCCCATGCTGCCATCATGGCAGTCAAGGATTGCTGAACTGCAGGGAAGACCTGGTCATGCCCCCTTTCCCCAGGTATATCCCTTACACTGACAGTCATGAATGGGGATAGTATATGAGCAGTTAGGCCAGTTCTACAGCAACAAAGCATCCATTGCACTGGGGTGATCCTCTTGCAGGTGGTTAGGTGGCTTTAGGACTGGTGTAGACAGTAGAGCAGCAAAATAGCAGCCCTAACACTGACAAGAATCTGGGGCACATTCTGTTCCTCAATAAATAGCAAAATTATCTATTTAAACTCTCTTGGTTGTTCTTTTGAGCTTGTCCCAAGACCTTGAATAGAGAAATGTAAAAATCCCATCTGGTCAACTCTTCTTACTTCAGAACACATTATGTATTTGCTCAGATACCATACCATCAGCAGTTAATGTTTATAGTACCCGGGACTGGTCAGTGTGAATTCTCCAAAAAAATAGATACGCAGATTAAGCAGAATCATAGATCCATCAAAATTAGGCTATTAGGCCTCACTGTAAATATTTTTTCTTTGTCCTGGAAATTTTATCATTGACTTTAATGAGGCCAGAATTTCACCCTCCGTGTTTACAACCTCAGATACTTGTCAACAGTATTCATATCCTGTCCGGTCATTTAGCCAAACTATGCATATTTAGGTCCCAGTCATGCAGGAAAGGCAGTAGATACTGAAGATGTTTAGCATGCTGCAGGATTGTGCTACTTGGATCTTATTTTTTCTTCATGCCATTTCCTCCATCCACTCAGTCATTTTTCTTTAAATGATTTCTCTCCGTTATGTCAACCTGCATCTGCTGCTGTGGTGCCTATAACTGTTGCAGCATTCTAATATAGGTGCTGTCTCACCAGTGCTATATAGAGAGAGGGGCTGTCACTTCACTGTTCTGGGATGTGACACCTCTGTGTAGCAAACTAAAATCACATTAGCTTCTCTCTGTGGCCATATAGCAATGCAAGTTCATATCACTTTTGCACTCTGCAGTTCCCTAGGCCCCTTTTCAACAGTGCTGCTTTCCAAGTATCTCTCTCCCATTTAATATCTTTCTTCAGATTATTATTCCTCTGTTCTGTTAGGTTGCATTTTCCAGTCTGAATTTATTTCTTGCCCATATTTCTAACAACTTCAAGGTCTCTCTTATTATTTCTATCCTCTTTGATATTTGCAACACTTCCCTAGTTAGTATCATCTGTGAATTTAATTATTGTGCTGTTTATCTTTTCTTCCAGATAAATGAGACCAAATTCTGATCTCACATATACTAGTTTTACACTAACTTATTTGAACTTTCACCTGATTTACCGTGGTCAGTGAGATCAGAATTGGAGTTATCATGCTTGTGTGTTTGTGTGAACACCCACAACTGTATAATGACCTGGATGATTGTTTTCAGATGATTACTTATTCCTACTGAAAAACTGTCCTAGTATTGAGCTAATTCATTGTCTAACTCAAGAGTGGAATGAGAAACCAGCATTATTATCCACTGGGGCTACGATCCTCTCACTCATTGATACTGATCACAAAGAGCATGGTTTACAACTGTTAGAGGACATAAACATGGGTGAGAAGAGTAAGTACAATAAGATATAATTAACAGACATTTATAGTGAAGTTATGTAAATGTCACATTTCTCTATTTTCATTGCAGTATCTGGGAAGTTACAAAGCAATTCCATTGTAAATGGCAATAAAATGAATAAAAACAAAGTTATTGAGGTCACAATCATTTAATTGTGTTAACAAATTTAATTCAGCTAATTTAAAAACACATAGTTAATCTTTTCCCTTTTCCCTTTCCATTGATACTTTCCAAAAAACAAACCGCAAAATTATTGTGTCCATAAATTATTGTGTCGTTGATGCTCCTGTTATCCTTAATCTATACTGGAGAGTGATTAAAATAAGTGAGCTGTAGCTCACGAAAGCTCATGCTCAAATAAATTGGTTAGTCTCTAAGGTGCCACAAGTACTCCTTTTCTTTAAGCACCTTCTGTTGACAATGGGTCCAATTCTGCAATCTCAGTATTTATGGTACTCCCTTTGAGATCAAAAAAGTTACTTTTGCCATGTGCTACAGCCTGCCTTGCTCAGTCCTGTGTTCAAATTAGCACTTTTGGTAGGGTCTGCTGCAAATTCCTGTATTTTCTTCTAGAGTTAAGCACCTTTCTTGGCCATGTAATTTGGCAACTTGGCGCATTTGTTTTTTCCACTTGCAGTGATGATTACTCCCAACTGATGGCCTTATCCTACTCCCACTGAAGTCAATAGCAAAACATCCATTAACTTTATATAAAAATAAAAGGCAGAATTGGGCTACACATTCTCCAGTTTTTCTGCTGGTCATGGGGTTTCAGACATGATTTTGAGTGCTGTGGGAGGATGTGGCTTTTAATCTTTATAAATAAAGTAAACACTACTTTTCTGTTGTATTTTTGATCAGTTTTCTCTTTATTTGGTCCTTACCCTTAGAATTTATCCAACTGGAAAAAGAATTATTGATCTGTAGTCATATTATCCCCTAAGATCATGCCTCTTTTTGTTCTTTGTTTTAATATGAGCAAAGCAGAAACTGATTGAGGGCAAATACTGTGCCACTACATGATATTTTTTTCTTCATCAGATGCACTGGAACAAGTTATTTTAAATGATACGGTCTGTACCTTGGAAGGTTGGAAGAAGATCGCGGATACATGTGCAGAAAATAAGCATGAAAAATTGTCTCAAGAAATCCTCTCGATCCTTACCTCACAGGAAGGAGTGGTTCAGATTTCCCCATTTGATGATGATGCAAAGATAATGGAACATGTTTTCTTGTAGTTCTTCTGTAAAGCAATTGAGGGAGCTCTAACAACATTCAACCGAAGCATCGTTATAGTTATTTGTATGAATTATAGTAAACACTGATCACTCAGAAATAGAGCTGATACTTCTTTTTGCCATCAAATGTAAATTAGTATCCCCTTTTAATACAAGAGTGTCTTAACTGGGAAGGTATATTCAGTGTAGAACAAACTTGGCCTATTTAGTTAATGAATATTGTGAAAGTATGTTTATATATTTCCTTGTATTGAATAGTTCCAAGTTTTTCTTTTGTCCATCTTTATGCTTCAGTCTTTATGCGGGGAGGGAGGGAATCATCATATGAGTCCCATTGCCAATGAAATGAATAAGATTTTGGGACCTCTGGAAGCAAGGAAGACAGTTGTTTCCTGGGGGGCCACATTCTGCCTTCAGAGATATGGCTGCAGTTCCTATTAACTCCAGTGGGTGTTGCACATGCACATCTGACAATTGAATTACACCATCAGAGGCAATCATGAGAGTCTTACTTGGTTCATATTGCTGGCTAAGAGACAGGCATTACAGCCTTCGGAAAAGGAAGATATTCAAATACGGCCTTTGCCAACAAATAAACTGGGTTTGCATTGGCAGAGATTTTCAGAGGTGTGGGCATGAGAGCTGGAAACATCAAATACCAATATAAACAGGAAGAATGCAGATCTGTTTTTATTTATCCTTCCATTTAGTTTAAACTGAATTAGCTCATGATCACTCAAACCACGGTTGTCCTTTACAGTTCTTCTAGGAGGTCCTCACTGTGACAGGTTGGATCATAGAAACCCACTTGGGACTGCCATCTGATGTGCCAAGACTGCCTCTGAGCCTGTTTTCCTTGGCAGCTTGGGACTTCAGAACCCTGCCTGGTTGTGCCAGACATGCTTGCCTGCTACAACCACAGCCCCAGGTCTGAACCACATCCCACACAAGCTGCATGCTTAACTGAAAACAGCTTAAAAAGTGTGCTTGTCTGCAACACTCAGATGCCCAGCTCCCAATGGGGTCCAAACCCCAAATAAATCCGTTTTACCCTGTGTAAAGCTTATACAGGGTAAACTCATAAATTTTCTGTCCTCTATAACACTGATAGAGAAGTATGCACAACTGTTTGCCCCCTCCCCCCCAGGTGTTAATACATACTCTGGGTTAAATAAGTAAAAAGTGGTTTTATTAAATACAAAAAGTAGGACTTAAGTGGTTCCAAGTAATAACAGACAGAACAAAGTGAATTACCAAGCAAAATAAAATAAAACACTCAAGTCCATGTCTAATACAGTAAGAAAGCGATTACAGATGAAATCTCACCCTCAGAGATGTTCCAGTAAGCTTCTTTTACAGACTAGTCTCCTTCTAGTCTGGGTCCAGCAATCATTCACACCCCTGTGGTTACTGTCCTTTGTTCCAGTTTCTTTCAGGTATCCGTTGGGGGTGGAGAGGCTACCTCTTGAGCCAGCTGAAAACAAAATGGAGGGGTCTCCTAGGGGCTTAAATAGACTTTCTCTTGTGGGTGGAGACCCCCTCCTGTCTCCTATGCAGAATCCAGCTCCAAGATGGAGTTTTGGAGTCACATGGGCAAGTCACATGTCCATGCTTGACTGAGTTCCTTACCAGCCAGGCCATGTTCCCGGGAAAGCTCAGATGTGGATTGGCGTCTCCAAGTTCATTGTTAGCTTAAGTGTTTCTTGATTAGGCACTTACTGAGAAGCTGACCAACTGCTTTTCTCAGGAAGCTGACCAACTGCTTCAGTGACGCTACTTAAAATTGAACTAGTACATAGCCCATATTCATAACTTTGAATACAAAAATGATACATGCATACAAATAGGATGAATATATCCAGTAGATCATAACCTTTGCAGCGATATGTTACATGGCATGTCTAGCATAAAATATATTCCAGTTATGTCATATTTCATAAGCATATTTCATAAGCACCTTTAATAAGCATATTTCCATAAAACATTATGGGGTACAACATCACACTCACTACTCATCAATACCAAATCTAAAATGGCATCACCTGTTGTTGGTTCAGCAAGTATTTGGTGAAGAAATCTGTCAGCTATCACATCCCGGAAAATCTGGGCCCTACTATTATTAGTAGCACTTGTCCTCCAATCTGTATGTGGGAAGTTAAAGTATCCTATAATCACACAATTCCCAGTAGAATTTATTTAATTAAAAATATTAAAGAGGTCTCTATCCATACCCAGATTGGATGCTGGGGGTCTATAGCATACTCCAAGGAATATCCACAGGAACCTCTAGTACCTTTCTTTTCCAAAGTGATTTTGACCCAAACAGACTGTCTTATCCAGTCCACCCCTTATAATTTCTTTACAATCTACCTCATGGTTAATATACAATACCACTCCACTATCTTTGCCTGTATTTCTGTCTTTCCTGACTATCACATACCCTTCAATATCTGTACTCCAGTCATGACTATTACTCTACTATTTCTGTTATCCCTATTATACCTGGTTTCACTTCTTGCATCAGTACTATTAGTTCCTCCTTTTTGTTACCCAGGCTCCTTTCATTCCTGTACAAACATCTTAATTGTTGCTCCTTGGCCTTGCCTACATTCCTCTCCCAATTGGGTAGTCATTCTGCCAGTATTGCCTACCTGATCGTTATCTTCACTGTTATTGGCAGGATCTTTCCTCTTAATGTCCATTATCGTACCTATTGCTGTATCCTTTCTTACTTGATTTAGCTCCTTCTCAATGTTAAAATCAGGTATGGATTACATGAGCATTTCCCGTTTCCCCTGAGTTCTTTGTTTAAAGCTCCTTTAATTAGTTGTGCTAACCTCCATCCCAGAAGTCTGTTTCTCTTCTCAGGTGGAGTCCATCCCATGATAACAGTCCACTGTCCATGAATGCCTTCCAGTGGTCAAACATCCCAAAGCCTTTCTTATAGCACCACTGCCTGAGCCATCTGTTGATGATCATCTTGTCTTGCTTTTGTTCTCTTCCTCTAGGCACAGGGAGAATCCCACTGAGCCTCCATTTCCTTAAGTGTGTTCTCAGCCTGGCATAGTCTCCCTTGATATGTTCTAATGAGAATCTAGCTGTATCATTTGTTCTCACATGAAGGACAATCAGTGGATTCTTTCCTGCTCCCATTAGGATCCTCTTCAGCCTCAGGTCCACATCCTGTATCTTAGCTCGTGGAAGACAGCACACACACCCTTCTGTTCTCTGGATCAGCTCTGGTGACAAGCCTGTCTGTTTTTCTTAGTAGGGAGTCACTAATCACATAGACCTGTTTTTCCTGGTGAAGGTGTTATTCTCTTGCCTTCCTCCTGTTTTATCTGCCTGCAAGTCCTCTTGGCTTTTGTTCTCTCTTGCAATCTTCTGAGTCATCCTGTATTCTCCTGGGGTTCTGAACTCTGGGTATCTCCATTGGCTCTTCTCTTCTTACAAGACTAGCTGCTCTTTTCTTTTTCCTTGCCCTCCCACCTTCAGTTACTGCCTGCTGTGTCCCTTCTTCATTTTCCAACTCAGCAAACCTGTTCCTGAGCTCTATTTCTCCTTCACTAGCTGGTCTTTTCCTCTGCCTGGTTCTCGTAGTCACATGCTTCCACTGGCCACTTTCCTTATCCAACAGTTTCCCCTCAGAGTTCTTCAGTCCAGCTTGCATCTGCAAGTCTTAACTTTTCCCTTCAGCCTCCTTTGGCCTTCACTCCATCATCTGCCCCAATCCCCTTAGAAACTCAACCATTGTTTCCACCTGCATCTCCAAGCCTCGGATCTTCTTATAGACTTGGGGGCCTGATTCTGCTCTCACTTACATTTTACATTGGTGTAATCCCATTAATTTCAATGGAGTTACTTCTGATTTACAGCAGTGTGGGAGAAAAAACAGGCCCTTGTTTTTTTCTCTCTTATTATAGCTCATGCTGACTTATAGCTTGACTCACATTTAGATATGGATAATACCTTAGTAGTAATAGCACTAAGTTACTTTCTGATGAGCCAGCCACACTGTTAAAAGAATAAAAATGGGGCCAAATTCTGACCAATTACATGGGTGTAAATCCAGAGTAATTTAATTTACCACTAGAATTACTCTGGATTTACACTGATATAACAGACAGCAGATTCTGGTCCTCAGAATCAAGACAAAGAACACAAATATAACAGGCATTCCCACAGTATAAAGCCTGCAATATGCTGAAAAACAGTACCAAAATAATTTTGATACTTCTCAGAGTTATTTCATTGTTTACTATCTGCAGCATCTGAAAGATGTAAGTGAATTCAGTTCCTTTTATTATAGTGAACAAGACACTGACAGGTTAGCAACACAAGAGTTTTATTTCAGAGTAACAGCCGTGTTAGTCTGTATTTGCAAAAAGAAAAGGAGTACTTGTGGCACCTTAGAGACTAACCAATTTATTTGAACATAAGCTTTTGTGAGCTACAGCTCACTTCATCGGATGCATACTGTGGAAATTTAGCTGTATGGAGTGGAAATCTATCAACTGCATGAAAAAACTTGTGCAGATACAGACAGACATCATTCTACCACCTAGGGAGGTGGTAGAATCTCCTTCCTTAGAGGTTTTTAAGGTCAGGCTTGACAAAGCCCTGGCTGGGATGATTTAACTGGGATTTGGTCCTGCTTCGAGCAGGGGGTTGGACTAGATGACCTTCTGGGGTCCCTTCCAACCCTTATATTCTATGATTCTATGATTCCTTTCCAAATGCAAACAGATGGACATCGTACCAAAAGGTATTTTCCACAGTATGCATCCGACGAAGTGAGCTGTAGCTCACGAAAGCTTATGTTCAAATAAATTGGTTAGTCTCTAAGGTGCCACAAGTACTCCTTTTCTTTTTGCGAATACAGACTAAGACGGCTGTTACTCTGAAACCTTTCTACACTCAGACTCTGTGCTTGTGAGTGGGGAAGTATTGCCTCTCAGAGGAGCATTTAATTTTCCTAGGTTACTGGGTGGGGGCTCACCCTCAGAGATGTTCCAATAAGCTTCTTTCACAGACTAGACTCCTTCCTAATCTGGACCCAATCCTTTCCCCGGTATGGTCCTTGTTAGTTCGAGCAGACATCTCAGGTGGTAAGCAGGGGTTTTCTCATGACTGGCAGCCTCTTTTGTCCTGCTACACCCCCTTTTATAGCTTTTGCACAAGGCAGGAATCTTTTGTCTGTGCTTGTCCCCACCCCTGCCTCATCAATGGAAAAGTACAAGGATTAAGATGGATTCCAGTATCATGTGACATGGTCACAGGTCACTATAAGACCCCTAGTCTCCATTCTTCCTGGGTTGGCCCACACATACGTAGGAATGTTTTCAGGTAAATAAACAATTTACAACCAATTGTCCTACTCAATGGGAGCCATCAAGATTCTAAACCACCATTAATGGCCCACACCTTGCAGAATTACAATAGGACCTCAGAGTTATACTTCGTATTTCTAGCTTCAGATACAAGAATGATACATGCATACAAATAGGAGGAATATATTCTGTAGGTTATAACCTTTGTTATGATACCTTACAAGAGACCTTTTGCATAAAGCATATTCCAGTTACATCATATTCTCACTCATAAGCATATTTCCATAAAACATATGGAGTGCAACGTCACACCCTCTACAGTGTTTTTGCAGGAGGTACATAATCCAGATCTGAATTTTGTGGCTTAGTGCTGTGACAGTTATTGCAATCAAAGGCAATGTCTCAGGGGATCATATTGTATTAAATTTCTGTCACTGTGGATTGCTAACAATTCCAGGAGGTCAGTTATCACAGCTCCTCCAGGACCCAAAAACAGTGGGAGGTGATTAAGGTGAATCACTTAGATTTTGAACACTTAGAATCATAGAATCATAGAATATCAGGGTTGGAAGGGACCCCTGAAGGTCATCTAGTCCAACCCCCTGCTCGAAGCAGGACCAATTCCCAGTTAAATCATCCCAGCCAGGGCTTTGTCAAGTTTGACCTTAAAAACCTCTAAGGAAGGAGATTCTACCACCTCCCTAGGTAACGCATTCCAGTGTTTCACCACCCTCTTAGTGAAAAAGTTTTTCCTAATATCCAATCTAAACCTCCCCCACTGCAACTTGAGACCATTACTCCTCGTTCTGTCATCTGCTACCATTGAGAACAGTCTAGAGCCATCCTCTTTGGAACCCCCTTTCAGGTAGTTGAAAGCAGCTATCAAATCCCCCCTCATTCTTCTCTTCTGCAGGCTAAACAATCCCAGCTCCCTCAGCCTCTCCTCATAACTCATGTGTTCTAGACCCCTAATCATTTTTGTTGCCCTTAGCTGGACTCTCTCCAATTTATCCACATCCTTCTTGTAGTGTGGGGCCCAAAACTGGACACAGTACTCCAGATGAGGCCTCACCAATGTCGAATAGAGGGGAACGATCACGTCCCTCGATCTGCTCGCTATGCCCCTACTTATACATCCCAAAATGCCATTGGCCTTCTTGGCAACAAGGGCACACTGCTGACTCATATCCAGCTTCTCGTCCACTGTCACCCCTAGGTCCTTTTCCGCAGAACTGCTGCCTAGCCATTCGGTCCCTAGTCTGTAGCTGTGCATTGGATTCTTCCATCCTAAGTGCAGGACCCTGCACTTATCCTTATTGAACCTCATCAGATTTCTTTTGGCCCAATCCTCCAATTTGTCTAGGTCCTTCTGTATCCTATCCCTCCCCTCCAGCGTATCTACCACTCCTCCCAGTTTAGTATCATCCGCAAATTTGCTGAGAGTGCAATCCACACCATCCTCCAGATCATTTATGAAGATATTGAACAAAACCGGCCCCAGGACCGACCCTTGGGGCACTCCACTTGATACCGGCTGCCAACTAGACATGGAGCCATTGATCACTACCCGTTGAGCCCGACAATCTAGCCAGCTTTCTACCCACCTTATAGTGCATTCATCCAGCCCATACTTCCTTAACTTGCTGACAAGAATACTGTGGGAGTCCGTGTCAAAAGCTTTGCTAAAGTCAAGAAACAATACATCCACTGCTTTCCCTTCATCCACAGAACCAGTAATCTCATCATAAAAGGCGATTAGATTAGTCAGGCATGACCTTCCCTTGGTGAATCCATGCTGGCTGTTCCTGATCACCTTCCTCTCATGCAAGTGCTTCAGGATTGATTCTTTGAGGACCAGCTCCATGATTTTTCCAGAGACTGAGGTGAGGCTGACTGGCCTGTAGTTCCCAGGATCCTCCTTCTTCCCTTTTTTAAAGATTGGCACTACATTAGCCTTTTTCCAGTCATCCGGGACTTCCCCTGTTCGCCACGAGTTTTCAAAGATAATGGCCAATGGCTCTGCAATCACAGCCGCCAATTCCTTCAGCACTCTCGGATGCAACTCGTCCGGCCCCATGGACTTGTGCACATCCAGCTTTTCTAAATAGTCCCTAACCACCTCTATCTCCACAGAGGGCTGGCCATCTCTTCCCCATTTTGTGATGCCCAGCGCAGCAGTCTGGGAGCTGACCTTGTTCGTGAAGACAGAGGCAAAAAAAGCATTGAGTACATTAGCTTTTTCCACATCCTCTGTCACTAGGTTGCCTCCCTCATTCAGTAAGGGGCCCACACTTTCCTTGGCTTTCTTCTTGTTGCCAACATACCTGAAGAAACTCTTCTTGTTACTCTTGACATCTCTCGCTAGCTGCAGCTCCAGGTGCGATTTGGCCCTCCTGATTTCATTCCTACATGCCCGAGCAATATTTTTATACTCTTCCCTGGTCATATGTCCAACCTTCCACTTCTTGTAAGCTTCTTTTTTATGTTTAAGATCCGCTAGGATTTCACTATTAAGCCAAGCTGGTTGCCTGCCATATTTACTATTCTTTCGACTCATCGGGATGGTTTGTCCCTGTAACCTCAACAGGGATTCCTTGAAATACAGCCACCTCTCCTGGACTCCTTTCCCCTTCAAGTTAGTCCCCCAGAGGATCCTGGCCACCCGTTCCCTGAGGGAGTCGAAGTCTGCTTTCCTGAAGTCCAGGGTCCGTATCCTGCTGCTTACCTTTCTTCTTCTGGTGAGGCATGCATATACTTGTTCAGACTGTTATTCCAGAGATACCAAGAGACAAACAAAGGTTTTGGGATAAAAGCCTGTGTTTAAACTTACTCAGGGCCTTCTTTCTGATCCAGCAAATAGACAAGACCTTCTTTATCATTTTTACAATGCAAATATTTGTAATAAAAATAATAATATAAACAAAAGAAATAGTATTTTTAATTCACCTCATACAAGTATCGTAGTGCAATCTCTTTATAGTGAAAGTGCAACTTACAAAAGTAGACCTTTTTTGGTTACCTAACTGCACTTAAAAATGAAACAATGTAAAACTTTAGAGCCTACAAATGCACTTAGTCCTACTTCTTGTTCAGCCAATCGCTAAGATAAATGAGTTTGTTTACATTTACGGAAAATAATACTGCTCTCTTCTTATTTACAATGTCACCAGAAAGTGAGAACAGGCATTTGCATGGCACTTTTGTAGCTGGTATTTATGTGCCAGATATGCTAAACATTCATATGCCCCTTCATGCTTTGGCCACCATTCCAGAGGACATGCTTCCGTGCTGATGACGCTTGTTAAAAAAATGTGTTAATTAAATTTTTTACTAAACTCCTTGGGGAAGAATTATATCCCTCCTGCTCTGTTTTACCTGCATTCTGCCATATATTTTGTGTTATAGCAGGCTCAGATGATGACCCAGCACATGTTGTTCGTTTTAAGAACACTTTCACTGCAGATTTCACAAAACGCAAAGAAGGTACCAATGTGAGATTTCTAAAGATAGCTATAGCACTTGACCCAAGGGTTAAGGATCTGAAGTGCCTTCCAAAATCTGAGAGGGATGAAGTGTGGAGCATGTTTTCAGAAGTCTTAAAAGAGCAACACGCTGATGAGGAAACTACAAAACCTGAACCACCAAAAAAGAAAATCAGCCTTTCTTCTGGTGGCATCTGACTCAGATGGTGAAAGTGAACATGCATCGGTCTGCACTGCTTTGGATCATTATTGAGCAGAACCCATCATCAGCATGGACATGTGTCCCCTGGAATGGTGGTTGAAGCGTGAAGGGACATATGATTCTTTAGCACATCTGGCATGTAAATATCTTGTGACGCCAGCTACAACAGTGGCATGTGAATGCCTGTTCTCACTTTCATGTGACATTGTAAACAAGAAGTAGGCAGCATTATTTCCTACAAATGTAAACAAACTTGTTGGTCTAAGTGATTGGCTGAACAAGAAGGACAGAGTGGACTTGGAGGCTCTGCAGTTTTACATTGTTTTATTTTGAATGCAGTTATTTTTTTGTACATAATTCTACATTTGTAAGTTCAACTTCCATGATAAAGAGATTGCAATACAGTACTTGTATTAGATGAATTGAAAAATACCATTTCTTTTGTTTTTTACAGTGCAAATATTTGTAATAAAAAATAAATATAAAGTGAGCACTGTACTTTGTGTTGTAATTGAAATCAACATATTTGAAAATGTAGAAAACATCCAAAATATTTAAATAAATGGTATTCTATTACTGTTTAACAGCACGATTAATCACGATTAATTTTTTTAATCACTTGACAGCCCTAATAGGAACACATTATGATCCCAGAATTAAAGGGCAGGAGCAAGACTGCCTTCTTCGACCACATAGAATGGCTTTCAGTCAAGTCCGACATAGTATGGAGAGCAAGTGCTCTGATGCCTAGAAGATGCCCACTAAAATATCAATACTGACTACAGTTCTGTGCCTCTGCTTTAAAATAGGTTTCCTCTCACATGCTCACTTCAAGTCCAGCATTGGTCCTTTTTACAGGCAGATCCTTTTGACCACTGGCTGGAAGTCTCTCAGGCATGTACTAGTGACAAAAAACATGAATCAGTTTTAACTTTTTAGTTCCTCCACAAGGACTTTTAAAGAACAACCAACTTCAAGGATGGATATAAGAACTGGCAGTATTAGCTGATGCATGGCCATGGTTAATCTTCCCAAATAAAGCATTCCTGGTCCATGACTGGGGCTCCTAGGTGTGATGATAATACAAATGAATAATAAAAGTGGATGAATTGAGATGATTTAGATAAAAATAGGGCCAAGTTGTGAAGTCAAGGTCTGCATCTGAACTTGCCCCAAAGTTTTAAGGGAATTTTAATCACATGTTCTGGTTTGGGCACATCTCCAGCTACAGATAGTGTTTATAACAATGGTTGAATGTATTGGTGGGTATGTCATATCTCCATTTGTTGAGGGTGGGGAAGTGGTGAATGGGACAGGGATATCATACAATTTGCCTTTTCTTTTGTTCTGGTTTTTGAGAACAGATTTATATTCAAGTAACTGAAAAGAGACAGTTTTGCGAGGAAAAAGGTAAATGGGGAGGCAGTTAGAGCATGCCATCAGGAGACCAGGGCTCTAGACCTCACTCTACACACATTGTGTGACCTTGGAAAAGCCACTCATGTTTTCTCTCAGTTTTTCCTTTTGTAAACCAGGATTAATGACACTTGCCAACCTTTATGAAGGCATTTGTCATCTATGGATGACAAGTGCCACATGGTTAGGAACTTTTGCAACGTTTTTCATTTGTTGAAAGGCTGCACTAATATATCAGCTGATAGTAGGAGCTTTATCATACCCAGCACGTTTTCTGTTTCACTCACAGGAACACTTTTAAATGGAAGCAGATCCTGCATTGTATCTGTACTCCTTCTGAGAGATATGTTAAAGCTGCATCAAAACGTCAATAATAATCCATTGGTTCTACTAAATTACAGCACAAGAGGATGTGTTTTAATGGTCTTTGTCTAATCAGTGAGGCTTAATTGAGCGTCCAAATTTAAATCCCATTTGTGTTTGTATGTGCCTTTGGCATTATCTCTTGATCCAAATATTAGATGCAGAGCTGTCCTTTCAGAGCTGTCTGTGCTCATTCTTTAATGCACCCCTGAAGCTTGAATTGACCTTTTGAAGTACTAATTAGCCATCTTCCCCACCTTGTTCATCTCACTCCTGAAAGGCCTCTTGTGACTCATCACATACAACACTTGACTACATTTCACTTAAAAAATAATAGAACTAATAAATACTAGGCTGGGAACAGTTTATATAGAGAAACAAACAAACCTGGAATTACAAAGACCTTTACCTGTCATCTCCCTGATCACTGTGTATGTGCTCTAACATGTAAAATGATGGGCTGATCCACCAGCTGGGAAGGTGAAATGATGCTCCAAACAAGTGCACGGTTCTAGTTCCTTTGCTTAGGGCTTTTCCTTTATTAATTTATAAACCAAGATTCAAAATAAAGCAAACCAAACTGTCCTTCTGCCCTTCCAGCCAGCCACTCCCAGTCCCTATTCAAGCCCAAATTAATGGTGTTAAATTTGCAAATGAATTGTAGCTCTGCAGTTTCTCTTTGAAGTCTGTTTTTGAAGGTTTTTTGTTGAAGGATGGCTACTTTTAAATCTGTTATTGAATGTCCAGGGAGATTGAAGTGTTCTCCTACTGGCTTTTGTATGTTACTATCTGATTTGTCTGATTTGTGCCCATTTATTCTTTGACATAGAGACTGTCCGGTTTGGCCAATGTACATATGGGAACAGAGTAGGCAACGGGGTTTGTTACACGATTGGTTCCCGGGTTAGTGTTTCTTTGGTGTCATGTGAAGTTGCTGGTGAGTATTTGTTTCAGATTGGGGAGCTGTCTGTAAGCGAGGACTGGCCTGCCTCCCAAGGTCTATGAGAGTGAGGGATTGTTTTCCAGGATAGATTGTAGATCATTGATGATGTGCTGGAGAGGTTTTAGCTGGGGGCTGTACGTGATGGCCAGTGGAGTTCTCTTATTTTCCTTGTTGGGCCTGTCCTGTAGTAGGTGACTTCTGAGTATTGACACCTACTCATCAATTATTGGGAGCGGACCACATCCACCCTGACTGAATTGGCCTTGTTAACACTGGTTCGCCACTTGTAAGGTAACTCCCTTCTCTTCATGTGTCAGTATATTTATGCCTGCATCTGTAATTTTCACGCTCATCTCTGCTTCTATCTGGCTCAAACACCTTCTCAGGCCATCTCTAGCTTTAACGCAATTTCCATGTACCTCAATGACATTTACTGTACTTGGTTGTTCCAGCAGGTTTAACATTCAGGGGAATGCATTTACTTAGATACAGACCTAGCAGGACATAATTACCAATGGATCATTGCATTTAAAAATGGAGTGCATTGGAGTGCATTGTTGGTTGGAGTGCATTGTTCAACACTCAGACCAGTGTTACAAATGTTAGCTTCTGTTTTCCTATTCCATTTCTTTATTTCAAACTGAACATAACTTCAACCTTCTTGTTTTTAATTTTGTAAACTCCAATGTAATCAGCACAAGACGTTAACTGGAAATGATGTGTATACTGATGAGTTTGGACTTGTGCTGCTTTTACTACTTATTTTGTTATCAATAGACAGCATTTAAAACAAAATACTTGAATAGCTGTGTAATTTCACTCTTATTTTCTGCAATTGGGACTGAACCAAAAGCTATTAAAGTTAATGAAAATCTTTGTGACTAAGAGTACAGTGAAAAAGGGTGGTTATAACTGGTTGCAATGGGCAGTGTGCCCAAATTGTTTAATCCATCCTTATCTCTAGACAGGAAGGTAATAAAAACAAATACCCTTATTATCTGGGATTTTAAGGAAACTGTTCTAATAAGTAAGACTTGCAATACTTGGTTTTGATCCATTTTAATCAATAGCAGTCCCCTTCAACATCACAAAACCATTTAAAAATCTGTTAAGTATTTTGTACCCTACTCATTTGTACAATGTCTGGATAAACTTAGTTGATGACATTACAATAACTTCTGTTTAATGTCATGCATTAGTAAAGCACCCATCACTGTAGTATCAGGGGACCCATTGCATAAATTAGTGATGCGTTAAATTAAATTAAAGAAAGGGAGACAAATTTTTCTTCCCTTTCTGTCCAACCTGATCTCTTATATCACTGTCAGTTATTTGTATTATAACTTATAACTATGTAACTTTTGAAACAAGGCAGCTAACACATTCAAGATCTATATATTGAATTAGTGCTTAGCCATAGTTTGAGGAAATGCTGTTCAGACTCAAACTAGATTTAGGCACAGGTTTAGGCTCAATGTGAAATTGAGGGTAAGGCTAGTGTTCAGGTTCAGATTCCAAAGCACTTAAATTTAGCAAGCTGCTTTTATTTTAGGCCATTCTGATCTAATTTCTGAACTGCAGTCTATGTTAGATTGACTGTAAATCCGAACAATCACAGAATCCTAGAAATGAAGGGCTGGAAGGGACCTTGAGAAGTCATCAAGTCCATCCCCCTATGCTGAGGCAGGACCCAGTAAATCAGATCATCCCTATTTGTCCAGCCTGTTCTTAAAAATCTCCAATGATGGGGATTCCACAATCTCCCTTGGGAAGCTTAACTACACTTATAGTTAGAAGGTTTTTCCTAATACCTAATTTAAATCTCCCTTGCTGCAGATTAAGCCCATTACTATTTGTCCTACCTTCAGTGGACATGGAAAACAATTGATCACAGTCCCCTTTATAACAGCCTTTAATATATTTGTTATCAGGTCCCCCTCAATCTTCTTTCTCAAGACTAAACATGCCTAGTTTTTTTTAAATCTTTCCTCATAGACCAGGTTTTCTAAACCTTTTATCATTTTTGTTGTTCTCTCTCCAATTTGTCCACATCTTTCCTAAAGTGTGTAACCCAGAACTGGACATGGTTCTCCAGTTGAGGCCTCACACCAGTGCCATGTAAAGTGGGACACTTATCTCCTGTGTCTTACATACAACACTCCTGTTAATATACCCCAAAATGATATTAGCCTTCTTTGGAACTGCATCACTATGATTCAGGTTCAATTTGTGATCTACTATAACCCCTAGATCCTTTTCAGCAGTACTATCACCTGGCCAGTTATTCCTGCTGGTCTATTACCAAGGGTTTAGTTTATTTTCTCCTTTGAGTCTTTTTTGATTCCTATTCCTGCATTGATTTAAGTAGAGATCAGATCTGTTGTTTTTCTCCTGGCGGAATCCTTCAGACCTGTCATGGAGCCTTGGGGAACTTCCACTCCCCTTTCTTAAATGTTAACTTCTCTTGGTCACATCCCTTTAGCACTATATCTCAGCAGAGGAGGATTCTGAAACAAAAAAACATACTCTGAATTACATCAATGCTACTCCACAATGAGTCAAGAGTCGCTTTTGTATGATACAAGGCACTCCTCCTCCGGGTTGACCTCACTGCTTCTTCTGCCTCAGTCCTAGGCACAAGGAAACAAGAGGTCAGAAATCAAACAGAGCTTTCCTGCCAGAGTGATAATACCACTAGGCCAACAGCTTGGCCAGTATTATGCATTTTAAAGGGGAAGCATTAAGAGTAGTTTAGATGTGTTACAGGAGTATGACTAGGACATAAAACGGAAATTTGGAAACAAATTGTGCTAGCTAGGACACCCATTGATGATCTTTGTCAAGACTGTTACTAATCTGATATTGGTTTATTCTGTTTTATTGAATGGAAAACCTTTAGGAATAGGAACGGTATCACTTAGCAAAGTTGATAGATTAAATAGCCTTCTGTGTGAAACAACTATCCTACAGTGACTACAGGACCCAAATTCTGCCCTCAATTACATCTGTGCAACTCCATTGACTGAGAACAATATTTAGCCTGTGATGTTTACAATATAGTGGTCCAAATTTATCCCTGGCGTAGTTCAATGGAGTTAAAGCAGGGTTTAATTTTTCCATTGTTTGTAATGTACACAAAGTCAGTTATCTATCCCCACAAGATTCTGCTGATATTGTGTTTATATTAGGGCTGTTGGTTAACTGCAGTTAACTCACGCGAGTAACTCAAAAAAATTAACCGCGATTAAAAAAATTCATTGTGATTAATCACACTGTTAAACAATAGAATACCAATTGAAATTTATTAAACATTTTTGGATTTTTTTCTACATTTTCAAATATATTGATTTTTATTACAACACAGAATACAAAGTTGTCATAAAAATAAAGGGAAGGGTAACCACCTGTCTGTATACAGTACTATAAAATTCCTCCTGGCCAGAGGCACAAAAACCTCTTACCTGTAAAGGGTTAAGAAGCTCAAGTAACCTGGCTGGCACCTGACCAAAAGGACCAATAAGGGGACAAGATACTTTCAAATCTGGGGGGTGGGGGGGGGGAAGAGGTTTTGTCTGTTCCATGTGGCTTTTGCCGGAGACAGAACAAGAAAGTAAACACTCCAACTCCTTAGTAAGTATTTAGCAAGGAAATGCATTAGATTATCTTTTGTTTTGGCTTGTGATTTTCTCTGTGCTGAGAGGAAGGTGTATTCCTAGTTTTTCTTTTTGTAACTTTAAGGTTTTGCCTAGAGGGAAATTCTCTGTGTTTTGAATCTATCTGTCCTGTGAGATTATCTCCCATTCTAATTTCACAGAGGTGCTTCTTTTACCTTTTTTCTTTCTAAAAAAGTTCTGTTTTTTTTAAGAATCTGACTGGTTTTTTTAGTGTCCTAAAAAAAACCAAGGCTGGTCTGTGCTCATCTTGTTTATTCTCAAGCCTCCTCAGGAAAGGGGGTGTAGGGCTTGGGGGGATATTTTGGGGAAATAGGACTCCAAGTGGTCCTTTTCCTGATTCTTTGTTAAATCACTTGGTGGTGGCAGCGTTTACCTAATCCAAGGTACAAGGGAGAATTTGTGTCTTGGGGAAGTTTTAACCTAAGCTGGTAGAAATAAGCTTAGGCGTTCTTTCATGCGGGTCCCCACATCTGTATCCAAAGTTCAGAGTGGGGAGGGATCCCTGACAAAAGTGTACAGTGCTCACTTTATATTATTTTTATGACAAATATTTGCACTGTAAAAATGATAAACAAAATAAATATCATTTTTCAATTCACCTCATACAAGTAATGTAGTGCAATCTCTATCGTGAAAGTGTAATTTACAAATGTAGATTTTTTTGTTACATAACTGCACTCAAAACCAAAATGATGTAACACTTTAGAACCTATAAGTCCACTCAGTCCTACCTCTTGTTCAGCCAATCGCAAAGAAAACCAAGTTTGTTTACATTTATGAGAGATACTGCTGCCTGCTTCTTATTTACAATGTCACCTGAAAGTGAGAACAGGTGTTCGCATGGCACTTTTGTAGCTGGCATTGCAAGGTATTTACATGCCAGATATGCTAAACGTTCATATGCCCCTTCATGCTTCAGCCACCATTCCAGAGGACATGTATGCCCGCAAGGGCGGGGGAGATACCAGCGAAAGGATGACACCCAGGCCTAAGAATAGCAAGCTACACTTTATTGAAGGAAGAACTTCTGCTGCAATCTGCGTGGGGAGTCCTTGGGGCGCGCGGAGGGGCTGCAGGGGACTCTGGCCATTCGGGACAGCTGATCAGACAGGACTCCGCCGGGGGGGAGTCCTCTGTGGTGTTATATTCTCCACACTTATCTCGAGGTTACATGGGGTGAACAGCTGGTTACATCCATTACATTCATGATTTATGCTTATTATATAAACTGACTTGTTTATAGGCAAAAATATGCTGAACTATGCTAAACTATATCTTGGAAGGGTCTGTCGGACAAAGTTCATTGAACTGCCTGCATTCTCCGCTTACATTCAGTCACATCGCAGTCCGCCACTTAGTTCCTTGCCAATCTTCCACAACCTTGCCCCGACACTCCACCCCTTGGCGGACTGCGGTGTGTTCATTACTGCCACCAGGGCATGGCGAGTGTGCGCACTGGTTTGGGGGTTGTTAGTCAGGCCAGGAGGGTGGAGGAGCAATTCATGCAACGTTGAAGAAGGACAAACACACATACAAAACCACATAGTCCAATCAATAACAGGAGCCCAATGCATCTCCCCCAGGCGCCGAGATCTGGAAGCCAGGAGGTTAGCCACCGCCAAGGGTCATCCCATACAGAAGTCTCAGAGCCCACGTCATGTAACACCTTCAAGTGGTCCAGCGTATTATGAACATCCGTCTTGATACGCTTATCCTGATTTGAGTAAAAACAACAACTTTCATTAATCAAGGCACAAATGCCGCCTTGAGTGGCTAATAGATAGTCCAATGCCATACGATTTTGTAATACAACTTGCGGTAAAGAGGCTGCCTCTAACTGCAGGGCTTGAATTGTGTCTATGGTTATATTTTTTATAACCTCTAACGTGGCTGAAATAGTTACAATAGCACGCTCCAATTCAACTACCTCTAGCCAGGGGAGGAAAGCGCGGTCAAACTAATGAAAGCCTGTGGGTCTCTGCACAATGGGGTTTGGGCTTCATCGTGGACGTGCCACCAATATGTAATTGTGTACTGCATGAGTGTGCATGGTTTGCATTCCATACGTATATGGGAGGAGCCGTCCCAATGTGCACCGTACTCACCATTGGTTGGGTAGGGTTTTATACGCCCAGCGGCCGCATAGCCAGTACAGCCCCAGCAATCCTGCCATGGGGAGCCATGTGCTATCAGAGGCGTTGCGACACCAACTATCAGAGCTTTGGTTACACTGGGACCAGTAATGTGCACGTGGGATTTGCCCGCACCTAACTGTACTGTGGGGTGTTCTCCATACAGGGGCACTGGCATTGAAATAATACAGAAAACCATGGGTATGTAGTCCCCACTCGCAAAGGGTGGTGCCATTGGTATAAGTCAAATTGGTTTCGGAAGAACAGGAACAATTATCACTTGAGACCCATGTCTCTCCAGCCATCCACTTACTCTGCAATTCTGGTGGGCTGGCAGTAACATTAAATTGCCCAGTGTCTGGCAGGTATTCTGCTATCACTGCGCATGAGGATGGGGGCAGTTCTCCAATGGGATGAACGGCATCCATTGCTGAAGGCCGCTGAACACACCAATAAGCATTCCCCAACACCACTTCCAGTGTCCCTTAGCGCCAGTAAGAGGGCGTTTCATTATACTTGGTGAGAAAGGTGGTGTCGTTAAGGGCCCAGGATTCATTCCACGGCACTGCAGCCCATGGAATGCCAGCGCTTGCCAATTGGGGACCGTGCAAGCAGTACCAACAGTCCGATTTGTTACCTGCTAGCGCCACAGACTGCATCCACTGGATGGCTGAGTTGTCGTGCCATGTGGCTTGGACACCAGTTGCACCTAAAATTAGTTTGAGGATTATACCGTAGAAGACACGTCGTAGAGACATCGCGCAGGTATTGGTTGTTGGGTGGTGTGACTGGGACACTCCGCAGAGCTGCCTGAACTGCAATGCAGTGGTTATGGTTGCCTGGAAAAAAGACGTTTAGAGGGCACATAAGTTGGGGCGTCTTCCCCTTTTAGCAGTACGAGATGAGTGTCCCTGGGGCCATTAGCTAGCATTTCCCCTTTGAACGGGTTATGTTTGGTGGGGTCGTGAACCCAAACTGCACATCCAGTTGAGCCGAACCCCCCCACCCGAGTGGTGGGTGCAAGTGCATCCACCTCCTGCACATCAGGCAACCCAATGCGCTCGCAAATCAACTGTGCAATACGTTCGCCCTGGAGGAGAGTCATTGCCTGCGGGCCATTATGAACCAAGAACACCTTAACCTCCCCGGTATAGTCAGGGTCGATAACTCCCACAGCAACATCTATGCCCTTAAGCACCAGACTGCTGCATGGGGCAAAGCGCCCATTATAGTGCTTTGGGAGTCCAATGGCTAGGCCAGTACTTACAAGGTTTCGGCTATTGGGCTGTAGAGTGAGGCTCTCTTGAGGGACCTGCAAATTGAGACCAGCACTTCCTGGGGTGGCCTGAATGGTGAGGTGGGCTTGTGGGTGCAGACGCTGCACTCGCAACACACGGGGTCACTCAATGACCTCCCCCTTGAATCTAGCGTATGGGGTGGAGCCATACAGAGGCGGTCATTGAGCGCGGCCAGGGCTTGGCAGAGGTTACAGCTCCACCCGGCCAGTGATTCAGTGGGAGATAGTTTGTGTAACTGTTCTTTAAGCAAGCCATTCATGCATTCAATGAGCCTGGTGCGCTGCAAGTGGTATGCAATGTGGAACACCCACACAATCTTCCGTCCCCTAGCCCATTCTCTTACTTCCACTGATCACTTTGCACCTCTAAGGGGGATCCGTAATGGCGGATGAGTTCTTCCAATCCCTTTATAGTCTGCTCCTGTGTGGCGCTTGCTCATGGGTATAGAAAGAGCAGACCTGAATATGTGTCTGCCACAGTTAGTGCATATTTATGTTGCTGAGTCTCAGGCAGCAGGCTGATGTAGTCCACCTGCCATACTTCCCCAGGTTTCTGGCCTCGCTTCAGGTACCCCTTCTCTGCTTTTAAGCACTGGTGGGAGAGCCAGTGGGCAGTGCTGACAGGTGTCCTGCTGCGCGCCGATTGTGGTCTGCAAGCCACAATCGGTGGCCCATTGCATTGCCTTTTCCCCTCCCAGATGTCTGCTCTTTTGATGTAGCCACTCGGCCACGCCGGGGGCAGCTACTACATATACTGTGACTATGTCGTCTACCTCTCTGTTGAACCGGGCCTCCTCTGATTCCTCCATCAGGTGGGCGTCTACATGACAAACAGCAACGGGCCTCTGACTACAGGCATTTTAAAGGGCCGGCCACATGTCGTAATCCCAAAGGGGTTTGTCACACACTTTCCAGCCAGCTGCATGCCAGATGGCCATCCATTGTGTCATGCCTTTGTAGACTGCCCAGCTGTCCGTATATAGATAAAGGGGCCCTGGGTTCTCTGTGGTGGTCATAAATGCTGCTCGTAGCTCAGCCCACTGGCTAGACAGGCCGAGACCAGTCTCAAACAGTATTTCCTCAAGGCAGGGATTATATGTGATGATTTAATTGGGTATGGGTCCTGCTTTTGAGCAGGGGGTTGGACTAGATGACCTCCTGAGGTCCCTTCCAACCCTGATATTCTATGATTCTATGTGGCCGTTCACCACCATCGTTCTGCCCCCCTATACGAGGCCGATCCGTCAGTGAATCACGCGGCCTCTCGTTGTTGTTCGGTCAAGGAGGCGTAGGGAGAGGCCTTCATACAGGGGGGTTGAGGCACTTCGACCAGGAGGGCATAAGTGTGCTGGCCTCCAGAGGGCAGTTCCTTGAAGGTAATGCTTGCCTGGGTCATTTGTATACACAGCTGCAGGTAATGTTTCCATTTCCATAGGGTTTGGGTCTGGGCTACCCCATTCCACGTGCGCGGGCTCTCGTCCCGGACCCAATCCATAAGTGGAAGGAGGGTACACACCTTTACAGGCTTTGCGCCTGTTATGGGCTCGGTCCGCTGCAGGGCCCATACACTGCAAGCAGCTGCTGTTCAAGGGGTGCATAAAGCTCAGCCAAGCCTCATAGGGATTGCGACCAATACCCTATGGGCTCCTCTTGCCACAGCCCCCACGAGGCCACGTGGTCAACCACCGTTACCTCAAGTTCGACGGGGGTGCCTCGTCTGCCTGGGCTCAGCACTGTGTGCTGCCTGAGCACCTCTTTAGCCTGTTGGAATGCAGCACTCTGTTTGGCCCCCAACTAAACGTGGCTTTCTTCTGGACTACTGCTTGTATGGGCTGCAAAATATACCCTAGTTGGGGAATAAATGTGTGCCAATATCCAAGGAGACCCAGGAAAATTTGAACCTGGCACACAATAGTGGGCTCTGGGAAGTGGGTAATTGTTTCAGTGGCCTTTTGTGGGATTTTACGTTGAGGTTCACCAAAGTATGCCCAAGAAGATCACCTCCTGGCTGGGCCCCTGGATTTTCCTAGGGTTGATGGCCCATCCCCTGGCCATCAGAGCCTGGAAGACATTGTTCTTGGCCTCGGAGAGTGCCGCCTCATGGGGCCCACTCAGCGAGACATCATCAATGTAGTGCTCTAGGACCACTCCCTCTGGGAGAGTCACTTGCTCCAGGTCTCGACTAACTAGCTGGTGACAGACGGTAGGGCTATGTTTATAGCCCTGGGGAAGCACAGTGAACGTGTACTACTGATCCTCCCACGTAAAGACAAACTGATTCTTGCTCTGCGGGGCACTGGCAATGGAGAAGAAGGCATTTGCCAGATCCACCACTACATGCCACTGCCCTACTTGCGAGGCGCTCCATGATGGAGACCATGTTGGGAACTGCCGCCATTAGGGTTGGGCTGACCCTATTCAGGTTATGGTAGTCGACCGTCATGCACCAGGTTCTGTCCTTTTTATGGACTGGCCAAATTGGGCTGTTAAATGTGCTCATGGTAGGGCGAATGATGTCCGTCTGGAGCAGTGCTTTAACAGTGGCGGTTATTTCCTCGTGCCCACCGCGTATCCGATACTGTTTGGTATTGACCACTGTGGTAGGGATCGGAAGCACCATGGGGTCCCACCGCAGATGCCCCCACAGCATGGTTACAACCGCTCGGACATACAGCAGGCACCCAAAGGAAAAGGGCCCCCACTGTCTGTGGTTTGCCCTTGGAGGAGGTCTATACCCCATATGTATTCATGAATGGGGGCAATGAAGACGGTGACTTGTAGGGGGGGGCCTTCCTGATGGCCAGCCTTAACTGCATTGACGCAGCCCGAACATCCACCCCTCCAAGGCTGCTCACCATTACCGACCGGCCCTGAGGGGGCAGGGTGCCACATAGTATAGTCACCTCCGCTCCTGTGTCCCCAAGGGCCATTACTCATTGTCGCCCCCCGCTAGGCCAGTAGATCTCTCCACTACATATCGTCTTACCTCCATGTGGGGTGCAGGGGACCCACCATCCTGTCAATATTGGGCAGGCAGCTTCCACTCAATATAGTCTGCCAGCAGGGCAGACAGTTGGGGCTGCTGAGGGGTACTATCGACCTTGTTTGGGGGCCCTCCTCTCATTGGGGCTCCCATCCTTTCCTTGGCACACTGTTCCAGCTTGAGCTGTAACCGGCATCTTAACAGCTCAGCATTGGTTTTCCCAGCCACTTCCTCCAGGGGAATCCCCACTTTCAATAGGTCTTTGAACATGATATTGTGGCTAACTCTCTCCTTTTGCTTCACATTCACCTACCGCGGCTTTGTGGTCTTCATCATACCATCAATTTCTGTTAATTGCATCATGAGCTGTGCCGCATCTCCCACTGACCCTATGGCTCCCCCAACCATCGGAAGGATCATCGCCTTCAGCTGTGGGGGCACGTTCCGCAGAAGCAGGGTACGGGTGGTGCGGGTCATCTCCATGGTGTCAGGCCCTTCAAAAGCCTTGGCAAATATGCCTGTGCTCATGCCTAGCAGTCGGAGCTGGCTAACCCCCTCTGGGATGGAAGCCCACTGCTCCAATCCATCATCCATGTCTGTGGGTGAACTCCAGATGGTTTTGATAGCCATGGCCAACTATGACATAAGGGAGGGATACGGGTATTCTGTCTCCATAGTGGCCCCTGCTTTGAGACTTCTATGAAGGAGGGGGTCTGTGGTTAGCAAGCCCATATGGCCTAGCTCAGAGGGGGTAAAGGTAATCACATCCACTCCCTCGACCCACAGCTGTAGCAGCCAGGCCAGCAGAGAGTCTTTGGGATGCTGCTTGAAATGCTGCACAAAATCCTGTATCTCGGAGGATTTAAATTCCTGGATAGTATCCCTTCCTACCATATTATCATTATCCCCGTGCAGTCCCTCGTACTGTGTCTCAACAATGGGATGCAGCTGCGGGTATAGCCCTGCCATCCCCCTCCCTGGGGGACTTGTCCTCACTTGTCTCCCAAATGTCCCCATCCCAGGTCTCTGGATCCCAGTTGCTTTTGCGCACCAGTGCGCGTACGGCAAGGGGGCGCACGACCTGCTGTCCTCCCTTTTGCTGCTGGAGATTCGCAATGCGAGCCGCCATAACTGCGCATCAGTGCTCTAACTGCTCGGCCTGTTCAGCTGTACTGGTGATGACTTCCTGGGTTAGTGAACGGGCCTCCTTTGCTTGTTACAGATCAGTCTCTAATCGTCCTATCCTCTGGCACTGAACCAGCAGCGCCTAGTTCACCGCGTGGAGCACAGTCAGGAAGACCAATCCCAGGTCCCCCGCCACTTTTCGCTCTGCGGGTCCTGCTTTTGCCAGCCAGAGTTTGGATATCAGTTCCTCCAGCCTAACTGGGGTAACCCCGGGCTCCTGCTCGAGCTTGGGCATGCGGCAGGGGCAACCAACCCCACCAGGTTGCGAGCCACTGGTGCCCACCGTCCCGTGGAAGGCCACCCGGGGATGCGGCTCTCTCCCTCCCCCTTATCCTTCCTTCCCCAAAGAGGCATTCTCCCACCGGTATCCTGTTTGTGATGCCAATTATGCCCTCAAGGGCGGGGGAGATACTAGCGAAAGGATGACACCCAGGCCTGAGAATAGCAAGCTATGCTTTATTGAAGGAAGAACTTACACTCTAAGCTGTGCGGGGAATCCCTAGGGCTTGTGGAGGGGCTGCAGGGGACTCTGGCCATTCAGGACAGCTGATCAGGTAGGACTTCGCTGAGGGGGAGTCCTCTGCGGTGTTATATTCGCCGCCCTTATCTCGAGGTTACATGGGGTCAACAGCTGGTTACCTGAATTACATTCGTGATTTATGCTTATTATATAAACTGACTTGTTTACAGGCAAAAAATATGCTGAACTATGCTAAACTATATCTTGGCAGGGTCTGTCGGACAAAGTTCATTGAACTGCCTGTATCCTCTGCTTACATTCAGTCACGTACGCAGTCCACCACTTAGCTCCTCACCAATCTTCCACAACCTTGCCCCTACAACATGCTTCCATGCTGATGATGTTTGTTAAAAAAATAGTGCGTTAATTAAATTTCTGACTGAACTCCTTGCGGGAGAATTGTATGTCCCCATCTCTGTTTTGCCCATATTCTGCCATATATTTCCTATTATAGCAGTCTCATCCAGCATGTTGTTTGATGACCCAGCACGTTGTTTGATTTACGAACACCGTCACTGCAGATCTGACAAAACGCAAAGAAGCTACAGCACTCAACCTAAGGATTAAGAATCTGAAGTGCCATCCAAAATCTGAGAGGGACAAGGTGTGGAGCATGCTTTCAGAAGTCTTAAAAGAGCAACACTCTGATGTGGAAATTACGGAACCCGAACCACCAAAAAAAAAAAAATCAACCTTCTGCTGGTGGCATCTGACTCAGATGATTTAGGAAATGCCAGAATGTTTACTTGAACAATCTTAATTTGGCCTCCTTGTATGTATACGTTATTCTACAGTCTTTAATTACATGATCACATTCTGTTTTTTCCCCACAGGGCCCCCTGCCTCATTCAGTGCACAGGATGGACTTAATGAGCAGCTATTCATTATTTGGCTCTCTCCTTTGTTCAATGGGTAGCCCCATGCCTAGTGACTATATACTATTCAAACCTTGCTCTGAAGACAGAATTAATTTCCTCATGAGCTTTTTCTATGGTGCTCATCGCTATAGTATCAGAGTGCTTCACAAATATTAATGAATTTATCTTCACAACAACTCTGAGAGACTAGAGGGTATTATTATTCCAATTTCAGAGATGTGGGCCTGAGGAACAGATTAAGGTCAAAAGTATCTACCAATTTTGAGTGCCCAACTTGAGGCACTTAGGACCTGATCTTTCAGAGTACTTAACACTATGTAGCATTTTGTATGTTCAAATTAGAGCTCCCATTGACTGCTGTTGTAGCTGTGAGCGTTCAGCTGTTCTACAAATCAGATCCCAGAGTCTCAAGTTGGGCACCCAGAAAATGAAGAACACACAATTAGTGACCACCTGTGAGAAGTTTGCTTCAAGTGACTTGCCTAGCATCACACAAGAACCCTGTGCCAGAGGCAGGGATAGAATCCATTCTCCAGGGCAGCATTCAACTGCCTTAATCAAGACCCTCCTTTCTCTTCCTGCAGTTCCCTGTTTCCTTCACTACACACCTTCAGCTTTTGCGACAACTGAGGCAGACAACAACCTCACTGCACAACCCTGATTCATCCCGAAAGCAGGTCCATCGTGCAGTCCATTGTGTGCTCTGAATGAGGCAGGGGTCTCGTCATGTGGAAAAAATAGTGTGAGCTCACGTAAAGCTTAAATCATAATGCATCTGCACAGGGTGAGGGAGGATGTCGAGGGGATGCAAATTAAGGTTCCACAAGCAACCATGATTCTGGCATTTCTTAACTTTTGAGTGCTTGATTTGCAACCTTAGTCATCTTATTTTAACATAATTTTTGTGAGTAATTTCATACTTAGAAAAAAATTAAAAACAGAAATTCCATCATGTGGTGCCATATTGACACCTAGTCCCTCCCTCATGCATCCTCTGTTTTTTTTTCCCTTTGGTGCCCAGTCTCTACCCTCCTGCAAAAGGCACCCAGACCCAATCCAACCAATCCCAGGCCTCCTCACTCCCTGGCTCCTGGTCTCCAACTCCTTCCAGTCAGTCTCCTCTCCTCTAATTCCTAATCACAGTTTCTCCTCCTCTCCTCCAGTCCCACCTTCACCAGACTCTTTGTTCTAGTTTACACTGTTCCCTCCCCTTGGTTTGGCTTTTGAATCAGACAGCTTCCTCCTCCACACTGCCTGGGTGCCAGCAGGGGGTCATTGGGCAAACAGGAAGGAGAGGCTCCCTGTTCTCAGTTCTGGTACCCAGCCCCACCCTGGTCTGAAGCAGCAATTACGATGCAGACCTGAGCCCCCATGGCCCTGGGCTGGAGCCTGCTCAGTTACTCTATGGGGATGGTGCATGGGCAGTCTGGTCAGCACTACGAGCACGTCTGAGAGACTTGACATTATCAGTGAGGATGGAATCGTCAGAGATTTTAATTGCTAAAATCTAAGTCTCTATTGAACATACGCAAACTGAGAGTCTTCAAAGGCTTATAACTTGGACAGATTTTCATGCAAATAGCAAAAGGCACATCATTGACACAAAGCTAATTTCAAGTCCCTGCCCCAAAGCATAGGGGCACTAGAGCTTTTAAAAGACAAGGCAGAATTTTTTAACACGGGCAAACAATATATTTTTCTCTAGCCTCTTTCATGAAATGGCTGAATCATTCTGGCTGAAACTAAACAAACAAAAAACCTGGGCAGACAGCATGAAAAGTTGCAGCCCAAACAGTTAAAATTTTGCAACGTTGTAACTGAAAGCAGGGTCTTATAATAGGTAGTGTTGAAAAACCTTAATAATAGGTGGTGCTGCCTACCCAGCCTATCTGTCTAAATTCATCCCTAATGTAAGACCATTAAGTGAACAGAATTACACCAGGGATCATTTGGCCATTTTAAATAAAGTTACACAGAATTGCTTTTAGTACTAATTTTATCATTTCCCACTAATAATAAACATCCTTTTACATGACAAAACATTGCCTGTATATTTGATTTTCACATGTGTATTCTGTCATTTACTATAAAAATGAACTAGACAACAGGTCTTTGATCTCAGTGTGAAGTTTATATCTGATTAGTCTAGTGTCTGAACATATTCTGTTAAGAACATAAGTGTGTTAAAGTGATATGTCATGTATGCTACAGTAAGTTTCCTCACTAAATCTGTTGTGTAAATTGAATTACACTAACTGCACCTATACATTCAGCATTACTTTATTTGCATAACAAACAGATGTTACAAACTATGTGCACATTGTATGCTCACCAATTAGGCTCTCTCTTTTTTGTCTTTCAATCCTCTTGGTTGGTCATTCAAACAAAAAAAGTTGTTTTTGTTGGTATTGCAAAGAAAAGCTGCTAATGAAGGAGCAATGAATGGTCTAATTGTGTTACTGTTTGTATGGTTGTACCTTCATTTGCATCAGTGCCAGGCACAGATCCCAAGCCTCATTTTGCAGTCTTCAGTGTTCTTCTTCCCCTCCCCACACTGGAGCCAAACAAGCATATTTATCATTCACTTCAAGAATAAAGAAGGTGATGACTTCTTTTCTCTGGTCACATTACTGCAACCTACATGCATTAGAGAGTGAAAATACTCTGCTTCCTCTTCCCCTGCAGATCCCCTGTCTCAAATTTCAGATTGATTTTGCAATATGTTACTGTGGCAAGATGGCCAGTTTTAGTCTGGTGGGTCCTGCGTTTTTCTTGGCGGGGAGTTAAGATGCCACCCTTTGCCCCTGCTCTTGGGTGCCAAGGGCCCCACTACCAGCCCAGGAAGGGGATAGAGGAGGGAAGCAGGGGAGTGCTCCAGGTTTGCTCCTCGCTCTGAGTCCCAGCCCCTCTCAACCCCTGTGGGTTTCTTACCCTTATCCCCCTTAGGTCAGGTTACTCTCAGTCCTCAGATGCTGGGGGAAAGGGAGTCTCCCTGTCCTGCTGGGCAGGGTCTCCCTTACTCCAATTCTCAGGTCTTCCAAATCTCTCAACATACCTCCAAACTCCAGTTCTTTCTCCTCTTCCTCTGTCTACCTGACGCAGGGGGTTTTATTAGGTTCCTAACAGGGCCTTAATTGACTGCAGGTGCTCCAATTAACCTGCAGCCACCTTCCCCAGTCTACAGGGAACTACACCTTAATTAGCCTTGAGTTTATATATTTCCCCTCTAGCACTCTCTCACTGCTCCCTGGCTCTCCTGTATCACAGTTACCTTTTGGAGAACATACAACACACATTTCAGGCCACCTCCATATCTTTCCTTGGGAATATGTAATTGTCACGGAATGTGGGGGAGACAGGGCCCTGCACCCCCCATTTCCTGCGATCCACCATGACTCTCAGCCAGCCAGTAGAATAGAAGATTTATCAGATGACAGGAACACAGTCCAAAACATAGCTTATAGGTATAGAATCATAGAATCATAGAATATCAGGGTTGGAAGGGACCCCAGAAGGTCATCTAGTCCAACCCCCTGCTCGAAGCAGGACCAATTCCCAGTTAAATCATCCCAGCCAGTTAAATCATCAAGCCTGACCTTAAAAACCTCTAAGGAAGGAGATTCTACCACCTCCCTAGGTAACGCATTCCAGTGTTTCACCACCCTCCTAGTGAAAAAGTTTTTCCTAATATCCAATCTAAACCTCCCCCCCTGCAACTTGAGACCATTACTCCTCGTTCTGTCATCTGCTACCATTGAGAACAGTCTAGAGCCATCCTCTTTGGAACCCCCTTTCAGGTAGTTGAAAGCAGCTATCAAATCCCCCCTCATTCTTCTCTTCTGCAGACTAAACAATCCCAGCTCCCTCAGCCTCTCCTCATAAGTCATGTGTTCTAGACCTCTAATCATTTTTGCTGCCCTTCGCTGGACTCTCTCCAATTTATCCACATCCTTCTTGTAGTGTGGGGCCCAAAACTGGACACAGTACTCCAGATGAGGCCTCACCAATGTCGAATAGAGGGGAACGATCACGTCCCTCGATCTGCTCGCTATACCCCTACTTATACATCCCAAAATGCCATTGGCCTTCTTGGCAACAAGGGCACACTGCTGACTCATATCCAGCTTCTCATCCACTGTCACCCCTAGGTCCTTTTCCGCAGAACTGCTGCCTAGCCATTCGGCCCCTAGTCTGTAGCGGTGCATTGGATTCTTCCATCCTAAGTGCAGGACCCTGCACTTATCCTTATTGAACCTCATCAGATTTCTTTTGGCCCAATCCTCCAATTTGTCTAGGTCCTTCTGTATCCTATCCCTCCCCTCCAGCGTATCTACCACTCCTCCCAGTTTAGTATCATCCGCAAATTTGCTGAGAGTGCAAACTACACCATCCAGATCATTTATGAAGATATTGAACAAAACCGGCCCCAGGACCGACCCCTGGGGCACTCCACTTGACACCGGCTGCCAACTAGACATGGAGCCATTGATCACTACCCGTTGAGCCCGACAATCTAGCCAGCTTTCTACCCACCTTATAGTGCATTCATCCAGCCCATACTTCCTTAACTTGCTGACAAGAATACTGTGGGAGTCCGTGTCAAAAGCTTTGCTAAAGTCAAGAAACAGGACCCCTCGTGCTCGGCCTCCCTCTGTTTCCCAAACCATCTCCAAACTGAAACGCCCTCCAGCCCCTCCTCTGGCTTTTGTCTCTTTCCCAGGCCAGGAGGGCACCTGATTTCTTTGTTCTCCAACACCTTCAGTTGGCACCTTGTAGGGGAGGGGCCCAGACCATCAGTTGCCAGGAGACAGGGTGTAGGCCATTCTCTGTGCAAACAGCATCACACTAGCCCTCTAGGGCTCTGCAACAATCACACACCCTTATCCCACCACCTAGATACTTAAGAAAGGCATAGGGGAAACTGAGGCACCCACACAGTATTCAGAGAAAATATAAAGAACATTCCCACTTTGTCACAGTAATGTATCCTCTCAGAATGTGCAGCCATTTACTGGTGCAGGGAACTGAACTGCTATTTATAATATTTCTGGTGATCACTGAGCTGGGTGCTGTAAAAACAGAAGAGAAGTCCTTGTCTCAAAGAGCTTGCACGGAAGAGTCCCAAAGCTCATATATCCACACGGGAGTGCAAGCATTCTTCACTAGGTCAATCTTTCTCTCCTTATTGCAGCAAATGAGTTTATATATTTTGTAGTTCAAAAGTGACTCCTCAGATCTGGTGTTGTCTCTGGTTCTTCCCATTTTTTTCTGTCATTTGAATTTTTTGTTAAGCTTTAAAAAATAACATTTAAAAAAAAAGAATGTAGTGCTTTGATTTCTGTATGTGTTCACAGAACAAGCCTCACTTCATAGACTGCCAGGGAGGGGATAATGCAGTCTCCCATTAGAGTTGTTTCCATCTTTTTCCGGGATGACAGTTTAAGTCTGCTGGCTACAGATGGCCTTTGAAAACTGACAACACTTGCTGTTATGCCAGTGTATGACTTCATCTGTGTGACTCTACATGTGACTGCAGCTTTCTTCCTCTTCTGCTAGCCAAGAATATTTCACAGTTTCCAATTTACTGGTGCAAGAATAATGGAGGATCCCTCTGCATAAAGAAATCAGCAGCCTGAAACTGCTGTTCTGCTTGTACTAGGAGACATTCAGAGCTGTAAAAAGCATATTATTAAAATCTGTTTGTTTGGGGTTTTTCCCACCCACTCTGAAGTTAACTTGCATGAACCAGCATCTTTATAACTGGAATACTGTCTAAAATAAACAGTTTTCCATTCTGTTGTTGTCAATCTGTCTGTTTTAGGGTTCTCTATAGTGTCCATCACTCCAGTACCTGAGTGCTTGCCAGGTAAATTAGATCTACATAGAATAGTAGGAGTGGAAGGAACCTCGAGAGATCTTCTAGTCCAGTACCCTGCACTCAAGGAAGGACTAAGTATTATCTAGACCATCCCTGACACGTGTTTGTCTAACTTGCTCTTAAAAATCTCAAATGATGGAGATTCCACAACCTTCCTAGGCAATTTATTCTAGTGTTTTACCACCCTGACAGTTAGGAATCTTTTCCTAATGTCCAACCAAAGCAGACTTTGCTGTAATTTAAGCCCATAGCTCCTTGTCCTATCCTCAGAGGTTAAAGAGAATAATTTTTCTCCCTCCTCCTTGTAACAACCTTTTAGGTACTTGAAAACTGTTGTCATGTCCCCTCTCAGTCTTCTCTTCTCCAGACTAAACAAACCCAATTTTTTCAATCTTCCCACATAGATTTTCTAGACCTTTAATAATTTTTGTTGCTTTTCTCTGGACTTTCTCCAATTTATCCACATCTTTCCTGAAATGTGGCATGCATAACTGGACACAATACTCCAGATGAGTACTAATCAGAGCAGAGTAGAGCAGAAGAATTACTTCTCGTGTCTTGCTTACAATACTCCTGCTAATACATACTAGCCCTGGTCTACACTAGGACTTTAGGTCAAATTTAGCAGCGTTAAATCGATGTAAACCTGCACCCGTCCACACGATGAAGCCCTTTATTTCGACTTAAAGGGCTCTTAAAATCAATTTCCGTACTCCACCCCTGACAAGTGGATTAGCGCTTAAATCGGCCTTGCCGGCTCGAATTTGGGGTACTGTGGACACAATTCGACGGTATTGGCCTCCGGGAGCTATCCCAGAGTGCTCCATTGTGACCGCTCTGGACAGCACTCTCAACTCAGATGCACTGGCCAGGTAGACAGGAAAAGAACTGCGAACTTTTGAATCTCATTTCCTGTTTGGCCAGCGTGGCAAGCTGCAGGTGACCATGCAGAGCTCATCAGCAGAGGTGACCATGATGGAGTCCCAGAATCGCAAAAGAGCTCCAGCATGGACCGAACGGGAGGTACGGGATCTGATTGCTGTATGGGGAGAGGAATCCGTGCTATCAGAACTCCATTCCAGTTTTCGAAATGCCAAAACCTTTGTCAAAATCAGGGCATGAAGGACAGAGGCCATAACAGGGATCCGAAGCAGTGCCGCATGAAACTTAAGGAGCTGAGGCAAGCCTACCAGAAAACCAGAGGGGTGAACGGCCACTCCGGGTCAGAGCCCCAAACATGCCGCTTCTATGATGAGCTGCATGCCATTTTAGGGGGTTCAGCCACCACTACCCCAGCCGTGTTGTTTGACTCCTTCAATGGAGATGGAGACAACACAGAAGCAGGTTTTGGGGACGAAGAAGAAGATGATGATGATGAGGTTGTAGATAGCTCACAGCAAGCAAGCGGAGAAACCGGTTTTCCTGACAGCGAGGAACTGTTTCTCACCCTGGACTTGGAGCCAGTACCCCCCGAACCCACCCAAGGCTGCCTCCTGGACCCGGCAGGTGGAGAAGGGACCTCCAGTGAGTGTACCTTTTAAAATACTATACATGGTTTAAAAACAAGCATGTGAAAGGATTAATTTGCCCTGGCATTCGCGGCTCTCCTGGATGTACTCCCAAAGCCTTTGCAAAAGGTTTCTGGGGAGGGCAGCCTTATTGCGTCCTTCATGGTAGGACACTTTACCACTCCAGGCCAGTAACACATACTCGGGAATCATTGTACAACAAAGCATTGCAGTGTATGTTTGCTGGCGTTCAATCAACGTCCGTTCTTTATCTCTCTGTGTTATCCTCAGAAGAGTGAGATATCATTCATGGTCACCTGGTTGAAATAGGGTGCTTTTCTTCAGGGGACACTCAGAGGAGCCCGTTCCTGCTGGGCTGTTTGCCTGCGGCTGAACGGAAATGTTCGCCGCTGTTAGCCAAGGGGAGGGGGGAGGGTTGAAGGGGTAGCCACGCAGTGGGGGAAGGCAAAATGCAACCTTGTAATGAAAACACATGTGCTATGTATGTAATGTTAACAGCGAGGTTTACCCTGAAAGACTGTAGCCACTGTTTTATAAAATGTGTCTTTTTAAATACCGCTGTCCCTTTTTTTTTCTCCACCAGCTGCATGTGTTTCAATGATCACAGGATCTTCTCCTTCCCAGAGACTAGTGAAGATTAGAAAGAAAAAAAACACACTCATGATGAAATGTTCTCTGAGCTCATGCTGTCCTCCCACACTGACAGAGCACAGACGAATGCGTGGAGGCAAATAATGTCAGAGTGCAGGAAAGCACAAAATGACTGGGAGGAGAGGTGGTGGGCTGAAGAGAGTAAGTGGTGGGCTGAAGACAGGGCTGAAGCTCAAATGTGGCGGCAGCGTGATGAGAGGAGGCAGGATTCAATGCTGAGGCTGCTGGAGGATCAAACCAGTATGCTCCAGTGTATGGTTGAGCTGCAGCAAAGGCAGCTGGAGCACAGACTGCCACTACAGCCCCTGTGTAACCAACCGCCCTCCTCCCCAAGTTCCATAGCCTCCACACCCAGATGCCCAAGAACGCGGTGGGGAGGCCACCAGCCAACCAGCTACTCCACCACAGAGGATTGCCCAAAAAAAAGAAGGCTGCATTCAATAAATTTTAAAGTTGTAAACTTTTAAAGTGCTGTGCTTAAAGTGCTGTTTGGCATTTTCCTTCCCTCCTCCACCACCCCTCCTGGTCTACCTTGGTAGTCATCCCCCTATTTGTGTGATGAATGAATAAAGAATGCATGAATGTGAAGCAACAATGAATTTATTGCCTCTGCAAGCGGTGATCGAAGGGAGGAGGGGAGGGTGGTTAGCTTACAGGGAAGTAGAGTGAACCAAGGGGCGAGGGGTTTCATCAAGGAGAAACAAACAGAACTTTCACACCGTAGCCTGGCCAGTCATGAAACTAGTTTTCAAAGCTTCTCTGATGTGTACCGCGCCCTCCTGTGCTCTTCTAACCGCCCTGGTGTCTGGCTGCGTGTAACCAGCAGCCAGACAATTTGCCTCAACCTCCCACCCCGCCATAAACATCTCCCCCTTACTCTCACAGATATTGTGGAGCACACAGCAAGCAGTAATAACAGTGGGAATACTGGTTTTGCTGAGGTCTAAGTGAGTCAGTAAACTGCGCCAGCGCGCCTTTAAATGTCCAAATGCACATTCTACCACCATTCTGCACTTGCTCAGCCTGTAGTTGAACAGCTCCTGACTACTGTCCAGGCTGCCTGTGTACGGCTTCATGAACCATGGCATTAAGGGGTAGGCTGGGTCCCCAAGGATAACTATAGGCATTTCAACATCCCCAACAGTTATTTTCTGGTCTGGGAATAAAGTCCCTTCCTGCAGCTTTTGAAACAGACCAGAGTTCCTGAAGATGCGAGCGTCATGTACCTTTCCCGGCCATCCCACGTTGATGTTGGTGAAACATCCCTTGTGATCCACCAGAGCTTGCAGCACTATTGAAAAGTACCCCTTGCGGTTTATGTACTCACCGGCTTGGTGCTCCGGTGCCAAGATAGGGATATGGGTTTCGTCTATGGCCCCACCACAGTTAGGGAATCCCATTGCAGCAAAGCCATCCACTATGACCTGCACATTTCCCAGGGTCACTACCCTTGATATCAGCAGATCTTTGATTGCGTGGGCTACTTGCATCACAGCAGCCCCCACAGTAGATTAGCCCACTCCAAATTGATTCCCAACTGACCGGTAGCTATCTGGCGTTGCAAGCTTCCACAGGGCTATCGCCACTCGCCTCTCAACTGTGAGGGCTGCTCTCATCTTGGTATTCATGCGCTTCAGGGCAGGGGAAAGCAAGTCACAAAGTTCCATGAAAGTGCCCTTACGCATGCGAAAGTGTTGCAGCCACTGGGAATCGTCCCAGACCTGCAACACTATGCGGTCCCACCAGTCTGTGCTTGTTTTCCGAGCCCGGAATCGGCGTTTCACAGCATGAACCTGCCCCATTAGCACCATGATGCATGCATTGGCAGGGCCCATGCTTTCAGAGAAAATCTGTGTCCATGTCCTGATCACTCACGCGACCGCGCTGACGTCTCCTACTCGCCCGGTATCGCTCTGCCAGGTTCTGGTGCTGCATATACTGCTGGATAATGCATGTGGTGTTTAATGTGCTCCTAATTGCCAAAGTGAGCTGAACGGCCTCCATGCTTGCCTTGGTATGGCGTCCGCTCAGAAAAAAGGCACGGAATGATTGTCTGCCGTTGCTCTGACGGAGGGAGGGGTGACTGACGACACGGCTTACAGGGTTGCCTTCAGGGAGCTAAAATCAACAAAGGGGGTGGCTTTACATCAAGGAGTATTTCAGGCAGGACTTCACGGAGGGTTCCAATAAGAAATGGTGCACCTAAGTTATTGTTCTTATTGGAACAAGGAGGTTAGTCTGGCCTCTGTTTGATACATGGCTAGATTTACCTTGCTGCACCTTCCCTGTGAGTGACTGCAATGTGACCTAGAGGAATGAGTTCCCTAGACGGGGGGGGGAGGGAGCAAATGAGTACAAAACAAATCTGGTCTACTTGTTTTGATACACTCCATCTATCTTTTACATCTTTGGCTGGCAGCAGACGGTGCAGAAGGACTGCATGCCATCCACATCTCATGGCTGCTCGGCAGAAGATGATGCAATAAGACTGCTAGCAATCCGTATCGCTTGCCTGCTCACCATAAGATGGTTCAATAGGACTGACTGTAGGACTAAAGAGAATGACCTGGTCAAGTCACTCCAAATTTAGTCCCTGCGCCCATGTCTGTCCAAGCGCTCCTGGCCGACGTGGGCAGGAGCACCTCGGACATGACGATGATGGCTACCAGTCCTATTGCACCGTCTGCTGCCACAAGGCAATGGGTTGCTGCTACTGTGTAGCAATGCAGTACCGCGTCTGCCAGCACCCAGGAGACATACGGTGATGGTTACCTGAGCGGGCTCCATGCTTGCCGTGGTATGGCGTCTGCACAGGTAACTCAGGAAAAAAGGCGCGAAACAATTGTCTGCCCTTGCTTTCACGGAGGGAGGGAGGGAACGAACGGGGGCCTGACGATATGTACCCAGAACCACCCGCGGCAATGTTTTAGTCCCATCAGGCATTGGGATCTCAACCCAGAATTCCAATGGGTAGCAGAGACTGCGGGAAGTGTGGGATAGCTACCCACAGTGCAACACTCCGGAAGTCGACTATAGCCTCGGTACTGTGGAAGCGCTCCGCCGAGTTAATTCACTTAATGCACTTAGAGCATTTTCTGTGGGGACGCACACACTCGAATATATAAAACTGATTTCTAAAAACCCGACTTCTATAAATTCAACCTAATTTTGTAGTGTAGACATACCCCTAGAATTATGTTTGCTTTTTTTTTGCAACAGTGTTACACTGTTAACTCATATTTAGCTTGTGACCCCTTTCCGCAGGACTCCTTCCTATGCAGTCATTTCCCATTTTGCATGTGTGCAACTGATTGTTCCTTCCTAAAACAAGTACTTTGCATTTGTCCTTATTGAATTTCATCCAATTAACTTCAGATAATTTCTCCAGTTTATTCAGATCATTTCGAATTTTAGTTCTATCCTCCAAAGCACTTGTTACCCCTCCCAGCTTGGTATCGTATACAAACTTTATCAGTGTTCTCTCTATGCCATTATCTAAACCATTGATCAAAATATTGAACAGAACTGGACGCAAAACTGATTCCTGAGGGACCACACTCGATATGCCCTTCCAACATGACTGTGAACCACTGATAACTACTCTCTGGGAATGGTTTTCCAACCAGTTATGCACCCATCTTTATAGTAGCTAGGGTTGCCAACCCTCCTGGACTGGCCGGGAGTCTCCTGGAATCGGAATCGATCTCCTGGTGGCTACGGAAACCAATCCAGGAGATTTTAATAGGCCGCTAAGTGTCCCTGCAGATTGGCCAGCTGGGAAGGGTGGGAGAGGGGCTTGTCTTCCCATTGTGCCTACCCTCCCCACCCACCCTGGCATGATCAGCTCCGTCCCTGGCAGCCGGGCTGGGTGGGGAGCGGAAGGAGCAGAACCAGCTGTTTCTCGCACCAGTCACTGGGTCACTGCTCTATGTAGTGCAGCAGCCACCTGAGAGAGCCTGGCTGAGGCGGCAGTGGCCTGCCCAGGCCAGGCTTCCAGGGACTGTGGCTGAGCAAGCCAGAGCCCCCTCTTCTCTGGCATGCTTGGCCCTTGTCACCAGCAGCTGAGCCCGGGCAGGGAGCGGGCCACCACCGCCTCCCTAGACACGTTCTCTCTCAGGAAGCTGCTGTGCTTCATGGAGCAGTGACCTACTGCGGCCACCTTCAGCCATGAGAGGTGGCTCTGTCACGCTTCCCTCCTGGACCCAGCTGCCAGGGAGACCGGCTGAATATGCCAGGGGCAGGGTGGAGCAGCAGGAGAAGGACAGGACCCTTCCCCCTGCAGGTAATGTGGGGTGAAGAGAGTTCAGCAGCCTCAGGCGAGGCACAGGGAGGGGGTCATTGGGCAGAGAAGATACATGGGGTGGTCACATGTGTGACGTTATTGACATGAACTGTGACTGTATAGAACATTGTTGCAACCAGGGTACTATGGTTGTACCAGGTCTTGTACAGAGGAGGACAAGTGGGGAGTCTATGGAAAGGTTGTAGTTTGCTGGTTATGATTATGCTGTCTGTATGTGTGTATCATTTTTGTATTTGAAGTTATGAATATTGGCTATGTACTTGTATCTCAATGAGTTTGATTCTAAGTAGCCTCAGTGAACCATTTGGTAAGCTTCTTGAGAAAGGATTATTCTCAGTAAGTGCCTAATCAAGAAACACTTAACTGACAATGGACTCTGGGAGACCACAATCCACATATGAGCTTTCCTGGGAATGTTCAAACTAACATGTAAACAATGGTGTTGGCCTGCAAAAAGCTGAATCATTTATGGACATGTGACTTGCCCAGGTGGCTACAAACTCCATCTTGTTGCTGTGACTTTGCACAGAAGAACAAAGGAGCTTCCGCCCACAAGAGAGAGAATATAAAAGGCTCTGGCAGCCTCTCCATTTTGTCTTCAGCTGGCTCAAGAGGTGACCTTTCCACCCCCAAGAGATGCCTGAAAGAAACTGGAACAAAAGACAGTAATTACGGGGCTGTGAGTGATTGCTGGACCCAGACTAGGAAGGAGTCCAGTCTGTAAAAGAAGCTTATTGGAACCTCTCTGGGTTAGATTTCATCTGTAATTAGTTTCTTAATGTATTAGGCTTAGACTTGCGCATTTTGTTTTATTTTGCTTGGTAACTTACTTTGTTCTGTCTGTTATTAGTTGGAACCACTTAAATCCTACTTTTTGTATTTAATAAAACCACTTTTTACTTATTAATTAACCCAGAGTATGTATTAATACTTGGGGGGGGGGGGAGAGGCAAACAGCTGTGCATGCCTCTCTATCAGTGTCATAGAGGGTGAACAATTTATGAGTTTACTCTGTATAAGCTTTACACAGGGTAAAACGGATTTATTTGGGGTTTGGATCCCTTTGGGAGCTGGGTGTCTGGGTGCTAGAGACAGGAGCACTTCCTAAGCTGTTTTCAGTTAAGTCTGCAGCTTTGGGGCACGTGGTTCAGACCCTGGGTCTGTGTTGGAGCAGACTGGTGTGTCTGGCTCAACAAGGCAGAGTTCTGGAGGCCCAAACTGGCAGAGCAAAAGGGCTCAGAGATAGTCTCAACACATCAGGTGACAGTCCAAAAGGGGGTCTCTGTGACTGAACCCATCATAATGTGTCCTTCCCTTTGGATTATGTCCCCCCAGTATGGGGAGGCACAAATTGTCCATGAAGTGGCCACTATTTCAGTGCATAGACTAAGGTAGCAAGTGCAAAACAGCTGTGTTCCATTCCTACCTAACCACTGCACAAACCTGGTTGCCTCTGTACTCTAAAATTGCATGGGATTATTATAACCTATTAAAAATAATTCTATAAGCAAATATGAGGCAAAAACACCTTTATTTTTAATTTAATGAGTATCAGGTACAGAATTTTTTTTTAAATTGTTTTTACTTACAATTATATAGTGTATAGAACATATATTTTTTACAGTCATGCTAATCAGCCAGGCATTTCATGTAGCCTAAAGACTGATTCTTTAGCACAGAAGGAGCAAGTTTTATTTAATGTGTGTACTAAATGTGTTTGCTGGTGTAGAGAGTGGGTCAGCTACAGCCAGGGTGGTGTTTGAGGAGCACTGTACCTGTGGAATCTCTAGGAGGCATCATGACCATAGAGAGCTGCAGCATTCCTTGAAAGGCGGGGTGATAAACCATGGCCCTAGTCCTCATTTTTCCACCCCTTCTCCAGCAGATATGCAGACAATAGTGAAGCTATGCGAATCCCAAGCTAAAACTTCCATTGGCCCTAGCCCTTGTGCATAGAGAAGGAGGAATGTAAGAAACTTCTAACAGGCCCAAGCAGGAAGAATAAAAGAGCCAATTATTGCATTTATATATAGAGCCTTACCAAATTCATGGTCCATTTTGGTGAATTTCATGGTCATAGGATTTAAAAAATAATAAATTTAATGATTTAGGCTATTTAAATTTGAAATTTCACAGTGTTGTAATTGTAGGGCTCCTGACCCATAAAGGAGTTGTGTGTGGGATTTCAAGGTTATTGTAGGGGGGTTGCGGTATTGCTATCCTTACTCTGCACTGCTGCTGGCGGTGGCGCTGTCTTCAGAGCTGGGCAGCTGGAGAACGGTGGCTGCTGGCCAGGAGCCCAGTTCTGAAGGCAGAGCTGCTTCCAGCAGCAGCACAGAAGTAAGGATAGCAGGATATGATATTTTGCCAGCCTAACTTCTGCACTGCTTCCTGCAGAGCTGCACCCTCAGTCAGCAGCTGCCACTGTCCGGCTGCCCAGCTCTGAAGGCAGCAGCTCAGAAGTAAGAGTGGCATGATATTGCCACCCTTACTTCTGTGCTGCTGCTAGCGGGCGCTGCCTTCAGAGCTAGGTGCCCTCCAGACCTCAAGGCAGCTGTCATAACCATAGGGGTGGCCTAAATTCCTCCTTACCTGTAAGGGGTTAAGAAGCTTAAGTAACCTGGTTGGCACCTGACCAAAAAGAAACCAATGGGGACAAAAGATACTTTCAAATCTGGTGGCGGGGCAGGAGGAAAAAGAGGTTTCGTTTTGGGTTCTTTGTTTTCTGTGGCCATTCGCTCTTGGGACTAAGAGGGACCGGATATCAATCCACGTTCTCCAAATCTTTCTGAACAAGTCTCTTATTTCAAACTTGTAAGTAACAGCCAGGCAAGGCGTATTAGTTTATCTTTGTTTTCTCAACTTGTGAATTTTCCCTTTTCTAAAGGAGCGGACTCACCCCTGCGGCACCTCCTGCTGGTCATTGGGAATTAGCTCTTTTCCAGCGTGGAGCATCCTCTGCAGGCTGGTGATCCACACAGCTCTGGCCCCCGTGTCCCTCACAGACCCTGGTGCCCCTTTCTCTGTGGTTCTGCCCCCTGGCAGTACCCCCACACCCTGCCTATGGGTCTCCACTTCCTGGGGAACCCCCAACCCACTATCCCCACCTTGCCTCAGTCTGGGCTACTGCCAGTCATCACCAAGCCCCCACTCCCTGGGGCAGATTGCAGTGTAAAGGCCACTCATCATAGGCAAGGGGGTTCGGACCTGTTGCCTTCCTCTGTCTCCCAGTACCTCTATGGGCCTTGGACCAGGCCCTACAGCCTGGGGAATTACCAGCCTGGAGCACCCTGCTCCTTCCCTAGCACTGCAGCACCATCAGTACCCTGTCACACAGGCCCTGCTCTCTCCCAGTCTGGAGAGAGATTCCTTGGGCCTCTGGCTCACAGCCTTTTTATACAGCCCAGCTGGGGCCTGATTGGGGTGTGGCCCAGCTGCGGCTGCTTCCCCAGTCAGCCATCCCCAGCCACAGCCCTCTCTAGGGCTGCTTTTAACCTCTTCTCTTTTAGGAGTGGGGTAGCCATCCTGCTACACCTTTGCTAGAGGAAGGTTTATCCCTGTTTTATTGTAACTTTGAAACTAAGGCTAGAGGGGGTTCCTCTGTGATCTTTGAATTTTCTGCTACTCTGTCAGGTTAACTACCAGCCTAAGTTTACAGAGGTGATTCTTTTACCTTTTTCTCTTTAAGTAAAATCCTTCTTTTTAAGAACCTGTCTGATTTTTCCATTGTTTCAAGACCTAGGGGTTTGGGTCTTTGATCATTTTGTAACCAGTTGGTTAGGATCATAGAATCATAGAATATCAGGGTTGGAAGGGACCCCTGAAGGTCATCTAGTCCAACCCCCTGCTCGAAGCAGGACCAATTCCCAGTTAAATCATCCCAGCCAGGGCTTTGTCAAGCCTGACCTTAAAAACCTCTAAGGAAGGAGATTCTACCACCTCCCTAGGTAACGCATTCCAGTGTTTCACCACCCTCCTAGTGAAAAAGTTTTTCCTAATATCCAATCTAAACCTCCCCCACTGCAACTTGAGACCATTACTCCTCGTTCTGTCATCTGCTACAATTGAGAACAGTCTAGAGCCATCCTCTTTGGAACCCCCTTTCAGGTAGTTGAAAGCAGCTATCAAATCCCCCCTCATTCTTCTCTTCTGCAGACTAAACAATCCCAGCTCCCTCAGCCTCTCCTCATAAGTCATGTGTTCTAGACCCCTAATCATTTTTGTTGCCCTTCGCTGGACTCTCTCCAATTTATCCACATCCTTCTTGTAGTGTGGGGCCCAAAACTGGACACAGTACTCCAGATGAGGCCTCACCAATGTCGAATAGAGGGGAACGATCACGTCCCTCGATCTGCTCGCTATGCCCCTACTTATACATTATTATTCTCCTATTATTATAGGATATTATTCTCAAGCCTCCCCAGGAAAGGGGGTGTATAGGCTTGGGGGAATATTCTGGGGGAATAGGACTCCAAGTGGTCCTTTCCCTGATTGTTAAATCTCTTGGTGGTGGCAGCACTCCTAAGGCAAGAAGGGAATCTGTGCCTTGGGGAAGTTTTAACCTAAGCTGGTAAGAATAAGCTTAGGGGGTCTTTCATGCGGGTCCCCCACAGAGTTCAGAGTGGGGAAGGAACCCTAACAGCAGCACAGAAGTAAGGTTGGCAATACCATGACCCCCACAAAATAACCATGTGACTCTTCTGAAACTCCCTTTTGGGTCAGAACCTATGTTCCCTGTAAGCTGTGTGGCCACGCAGCAGGCTATCAAGGGCTATGCAGGCGGGGAGAGGCGCCGCTCCCCTGTCCCAGCCCCGCCCCACCATAGCTGCTGGGGAGAGGAGTCCCTCCCCTGGCCCAGCCCAGCCCAGGCTTGCCGGAACTGCCGGGAAGAGAAGCCTCTGCCCCAGCCCAGCCCAACCCCATTGGAGTTGCCATAGCCAGGGGGCAGCCTGTACCCCAAACCCCTCATCCCCGGCCCCACCCCAGAGCCTGCGCCCCCTGCACCCAACCCTCTTCCCCAGCCCTGAACCCCCTCCTGCACTCTGAACCCCTCAGTCCCACTCCCACCACACATCACCTCCAGATTGGTACACATAACAAAATTCATTCTGCACATGGATGTAAAAAATTAGAGAGAACACAGGTCAGGACCCCCAATGTGAGAAACGCTGGTCTCCCTTATGAAATCTGTATAGTATAGGGTTAAAGCACACAAAAGACCAGATTTCATGGCCTGTGACGCGGGGTTGGAATAAAACACGATCTTGGAACCTCCATTCTATTCCTATTCAGCACCACCAGGTTTGGAAACCTTCAGGAGGTGACATATTTCATACCCATTAGAGTAGACTTCCTGATGGCTACTATCTCCAATCAGGTGAGGGTTTTTTATTTGAAATTGGGAGCTTTCTCTACAGAGATCCACTATTGTACTTTTTAATTCAGATAGGTAGTCCTCACAACTGTCATAACATTCAGTCCCCAAGTACATTTAAGAAATATTCTTTCTCTGAGGCTTAACCAAAGTCCAGTCCTTAGGAGCACTGACAGTCTCAGGGAAGAGTAATCATGGCTTCTGTACTGAGAGCTGCTAGATGACCACATGGCCATCAATACATAAGTTCACTAAATTCTGCACATTGGTCATCCAGTTGCAGCCAATGACTTTTTTTTGGACATGCCTTAGTTCCCAGTGGAATATCCTCATTTTGTTTGTCCATATTTAAAGGATGATCCTGCTTCCCATCCTGCAGGCATGCTTCTGTGAAGATCCCATTGTAACAGATCTGTAGACCTTTAGCATGATGAAGAATAGGAAAATTTATCTGTTTACCTAAAAATTCCCTTTTTTGAGTAATAAGATCCACAGATCCAGCCTGCCTTGGAGACAAACAGATCATCAAGACTAGAGATGGAAATTGACATAAAATAATTTGGTTTTGTTGTCATTAGGGGGAATTTTCTTACTGAGGAGCATGGGGAAATTGTGCTTTTTCCTCAAAGTACAGTTAACACAATCTGTAAATTGGGAAAGTAGAAGTGAATTATCCTGGCTGTGGAAATTATCTCAGTTGGAGGGAACTCCAGGGAGCAAGACAATACCTTGCTGTTAATGACTGACAGGTCTCATTCTGCCCCACAGCTTCAATCAGGCTGAAGTACTCATTGTAATGGATCCATGGATCTTATAAATAGAAGAAAGAACACTTTCAGGTAAGCACAGATACATTTTCCTATTCCTCTCTCCTTGCTGCGAAAGGACAGGGCAGATGTCACAATTTCTGATGCTGTTGAACCCAGCCCACCTGGTCAAATGTCAGTTTAGCAGACACCAAATTAAAAGAATGATATAGACATAAGAATTTCTATTGCAATTTCTTTAGTCACATAGCTGAGATGTAGCTGAACAATTAGGATGGGTTGTTCCATAACATAAAAATTCAGAAATGTTTCACACTCTGTTTGAATCTGATCACCTGCTAGATCAGGCAGAGTGCTTGTTGTCTGGCCAGCTTGACGTCATCTTTCTCTTGCTGGCATAATACTATAATTCCCCTCATCATAGACTTAGTTACCAATGCTGCAAATATTATTATTCCTATGGAGTCCCCTGATAAAACTTCTCTTACAGGTCTTGGATCCAAAGTGCTGGCAGCTTCCCTGGTGCAGTTGAGGCAGATGTCATACTGGCAGCTTCCTGTGCCCTTGGAACTTGTAACTGTAATTGAATTTGGCTCCCTTTACTTGGCTTGTAAATGCTGCCTCAAGGATGAAAACAGAAACATGAAAAATTCCCTTGCATTTCTTGATCTATCTCTATTTTATCCTGCTGATGATTGTGTAGTTGAATCTTTGGAAAGGACAGAACACAGCAGCAGCTGGTTGGCTCTTGGGAAAATTCTCTCTACCTGCAAGTTAGTGAAAAGACATAGTATGTTGACTGGTAATGACATAAACGATCAGGGCTGGATTGACGACATGCAGGTACCCAAGCTTATGGGAAGTAGGAAATCAATCTATGAATTACTTCCTTTTACAGTACTCCCTCTTCAAGGAGGAAAGGGATGTCTAGCATTAAATTCCTTCCCTACTCCAGGCCAACTACCAGAGGGAAGATCAGGCCTAGCAGTCAGCCTACCACACTGTGGTTGTACTACTGGAAATGGAGATAGAGCTGGTCAATGAGTTTCAGCATCCATGTAGATTATGGGGCCCAGAAAAGTGGTGACTCAAGATTTCACTTGCTTTGTTTGTGCTTAAGGCTAGCCCTGTAAACAGTGCACTGTGAATGGATACTCTATCTCTGTTTTGGGGCTGCTTTGGGTTATTATGATGGGATCCCTGGGGTGCACCTGGGTCTGTCCTCTTAACTGTCCAGCCTGGGCTGCCTCTCACAATGCTTTGCTAGTGACAAGCAGCAAACCCCTCCGGGCACTGTTATCACTCAGCACAACCACATGTGGAGCCCCACACGCAGCTAGATTGCATGAATGCTCCCAGAGCCACTCATGAATCACACAGAGAAAAACACCAGCTGATACCAGTCAGCTCTGTGTTCTTGGGGAACTAGGGTCTGCACTGGTATCCAGCCAGTCTGACTCATGAAGGACACCCCTCTCCTCCAGCCTCTGCTTGAACCAAAACTGACCAGAAGAAAGACTTACAGAAAGCAAGGAAAAGGTGGTGGGAGACACACCTAAACCCCTCCTGACAAGGGTGACAGGATTATGGTGATTCTCCTAGCCTCATCTGCATCAAAGATGGGACAGGGAGGCATCTTCATTAGCATACAGAATGGAGAACAGAGATTCCAAGGCAAGAACCGCACTGAACTCTGGGAGCAGAAAAGCAGGGAAGCACTGCATCATGGGGGATCTCTGCTCCAGATGTTAATGAACCTATACCTACACACACCCAGCTCAGCAGTTATCAGACCAATTCTAGTAATGAATCCTTGACTGATATCCAAAATAGTGAAGCTGCCTAATTGCATTGTGAGCTCCCTTGAAGGAGCACCGCCCATAGCCAGGAATGATAAGTTCCTATTGTCTATCCTAAAGAAAACCCTTGAGTCATCAGTTTACCCATAAACAAATCTAGTGTTCTCCCTTGAACCATTGTATTTTCTCTACAAAAACCCCTACCCATGCTCAAGTAAGGGTTCTGATGCCTGGATCCAAACTCTGTATCAGTTGCACTGGGACTTCATCTTCTCCTGACTGATCATGCTGGGGGCTCTGCCTGTCTCCAGCACTAGAGCCCTGAGCTACCACCATCACCTGGGAACTCCGACCAGTTCAAGCTTCAAGCTTCATGGAGTGGTGAGACCCCCAGTGCTCTCTCTCTCTGTTTTTTTTTCTCCCTCAGGTATAACTTTTTAACCCTGAATTGTTTGATCAGATACAGTTTTCTATATTTGACCTTTGTAATCTTTAATAAGGTAACTGTTATGTTTGTTTAGGCTCTCCTTGTGTGGTTATTACTATTATTCAATAAATAACTTCTATGGTTAAGCTGCTTGCTTCCCTCCCTCTCTCTGTGAACTTTCCTGTTTTGTGGCTTCCCCATTTACTCTGCAGCAACGCTCCTCTTACCTAAGCTAAAGATCCCTGTAGTGCCCCAAAATACTGTGGGGTTTGCTCATCAAGTGGGTTACTACCGGAAAAATTGTAATGTGAAAGTGGGGCTAGGGACGTGCCATGAGGGTGGCAGCTTGAAAGTGCTGCTTGACCCAGTCCACTGAGTCCATGGGACATATAAGGGTGGCAGCCTGGAAGTGCTGCTTGGCCCAGCTTATTGAGTCTAGGGGCATATAAAGGTGGCAGCTTGAAAATCCTGCTTGACCCAGCCACTGAGTCCAGGTATATATAAGGGGTCAGCTTGAGAGTGCTGATTGACCCGGTCCACTCAGCCTTTCTCTATTAGAGTGTATGTGTGTGTGTGTTCATCTGATTCTGGGGCTGGAGGAACCCAGCCCTGGGGAACCTAGGTCCTGCAGGATAGCTCCAGGGGAGGGGACTTGCAGAAGGGAGAAGTAGAGCTCCATATGAAAACACAAGTGACACCAGCAGTACATTGATAGAATTACAGAACACCCCCCTCACCAGAAGAGTAACCCTAATAAATGAGCATACCCCAAAGTAACAGGCAAATCTGGTAACACAGCCAAATCCCCCCAGCTCCCAGCCTTGTACCTCAGGAATATACTGTTTTGCACTGCTCAAGACAAGCTGTGCAAATTTATTAATTGGTTCACCACTTTCACAATGGAAAGTGGATATACACCAGCCTTTGTAAACCTATGCAGATTTACCAAACACTTCAGGAAAACTCACTAGTAAAACATGTTTATTGATTACAAAAGATGGATTTTAAGTAATTATAAGTGATAGGCAAAAAGTCAGAGTGGTTACCAAAAGAAAAATAATATATAAGCACAGTTTAAACTCTTAACCGTGTTAAACTGGGCAACATCTAGATTAAGCAGTTTTTCTCACCCCACTGGAGATTGCAATTCATAGTACACAGGTTTCACCCTTGAAACCTGGGCCAGTCTCCTCTGTTGGAGTCTTTGGTCTTTTGAATGTCATAGAATCATAGAATCATAGAATATCAGGGTTGGAAGGGACCTCAGGAGGTCGTCTAGTCCAACCCCCTGCTCAAAAGCAGGACCCATCCCCAATTAAATCATCCCAGCCAGGGCTTTGTCACTTTGTCCTTGTTGCTTGCACCATGGAGGGAGGAGAAAAGGTGAAGCATGGGGTCACTGTGTTCTGTTTTATACCTTTAGTCCCATGTGCTTGGAGAACAGTCCAGGCATGTCTGGTGGGCATTGCTGACTCCCCAGGCAAGGTTGAGCAATTCTCCTGGTGTGGCCTTGTGCAAGTGAGTAAGTACGTTGTAGCTTCCTTGCTGGACTATGGCTGTTGATCGTTGTTTGACATCCGCCCAGGTGTTGTCTCTGGAGACCTAATATCTGGCTGATTCCCCAACTTACAGCATGTTTTAGTGATAACCATACAGTACAATCCCATAACTTCATATGCACTAATGACATACATATTTAAATAGAACAATGACTTTCTGCAGATCATAACCTTTCCCCTGATACCTTACCTGGCATGCTTTATATGCAAGATCACAATTATATATAAATGAGGAATATGGGGGTTATAGGGTACAGAGTGTCACAATTATTTATTAGGATCTCATCTGAGGATCCTCGGTCTGGGACTCGGTGTTAGGACATAATTAATCTCCAGGGTGACCAAGAAGAAGGCCTCCTGCACCACTGTTGAAGCCTCCTTCCAAAGCTAAACAATACAGTGACATAATTGTTGGAGGAATTTCGGCAGAAGCCATGTGAGTACCTTGTCCTCCTTGATATGTATGGAGCGGTACAACACTCCAAAATGGGCCTAATTGTTGATTATTTTAACTTGAACCAAAACCCTGGAACTGAACATTCTATCTTAGGGGAAGTTTGGCTGTAGTGTGATGTGGATGTATCCATTTTTGCCTTGAATCAAATTTATAAAAATGCTGGTAGGCCTTTTGTGACCCCCGTCTCTATCTTCAATCAGGAAGTGAATACAGGGTGTAAGTATAAACATGAACTAAAGTTAACTATTGATTTTAAAGTATTTGTTGTTTAAAAATATTATGATTCTACTTTGATATATTACTATTTTAAAAATACAGTTTTAAACCACTCTTTAATGTATGTAAGTATTCACAGCACCCTGAAACTGATGATTAGAGTCCTGTTTTTCCCATTATGTCTAATAACTTTGTCTTCCTGTCTGCTTTTGGGTAGCAGATATGGAACAGAAATGAGCAGTGGCAAAACACCAGAACATCCAGTTCGAGCAAAGCGCTAAAACTGAGTTTACCCTGTAATGTCGAACAGGTCTTAGAAGTATTTCTGTGTAGGTCATAGCCACTGGAGAAAGACGAGCTATGTAACTTATATGTGTAAATCTTCTGTCTCTCTCTCTTTTTTTTTTTTTTGATATATTTCTGTCCAATTGATTTGGACTGTCTCTGAAACACCATCTGAGAGATTGTGTGGTACCTTGCAGGCAAGAAGCAGATTGGAGATTAGTGAAAATGCATGAAAAGAAAACTACCCAAGCAAAATCTTGCTGTGGTCTTAATGGCACACGCTGGTTCTGTTTCAGATTCTATGCTGAGTAACACTGGCATCTGCAAACAAAACCAACTCATACAGTATGGAGTTGTATGTAGGGCTGGCCTAACGGGTGGGCAACATGGGCCATCACCCAGGATGCCATGGTCAGAGGGGTGCTGTGATCAAGAGGCAAGGAATGGGGCAGGCCTGGGGTGCGAGGTAATAGCTCACCTTATCTGATCACTCTTGTTACAGTGTGTATGGTAACACTTGTTGTTTCATGTTCTCTGTGTATATAAAATCTCCCCACTGTATTTTCCACTGCATGCATCTGATGAAGTGAGCTGTAGCTCACGAAAGCTTATGCTCAAATAAATTGGTTAGTCTCTAAGGTGCCACAAGTACTCCTTTTCTTTTTGCGGATACAGACTAACACGGCTGTTACTCTGAAACCTACATAACTCACATAGACTCAGTTAATACCAGACAAACAATCACAATTAGGGCCAGAGATAAATTTTGAATGAGACATACTCTGGTACATCAGTAGTAAGATCACCCAGTTCTATTGATGCCAGAGTTGTTTGGAGGAATAAAGAGTGAGTGTGTTAGGGCTTGGCTACACTTGCAAGTTAGAAAGCATTAAATCAGCTCTGGGGGCCCTAACTCCTGAGGTGTCTAAACTGGCAAGGTGCTTAGAGCGCCTGGACTCTGTGGCTGGAGCGCTCCTGGTAATCCACCTCCATGAGAAGCATAGAGCTTGCTGTGCCCTGGCTGAAACACCTGGGTGTCAGTGTGGACAATGTGTTGCATTACTGCACTGTGATTGGCCTCTGGAAATGTCCCATAATCCCTTGAAGTCAAATGGCCACTCTGGTCATTGTTTTGAAGTCGGCTGCAGGCATGTGGATATCCCCTTTCAAAGCTCCGTTTTTGACAGCCAGCATGCTTATCTGCTCCAGGACAAAGCAAACCATTACTGTGGAATGCTCCTGCTACAGAGGCAGGCATGTGTGAGTGTGTGTGAGAGAAAGGCAGGGGCGTGTGTGCTGATGTCGGGGTTTACCCCTTTCCCCTGCCGCTGTCTGAATTTACAAGACAGCATGCTGACACACTCTCTACCCCACATACACACAACACACTTCCTGTCACACTCCACCCCTTTTGAAAAGCCTGTTGCAGCCACTTGCTCACTGGGATAGCTACCACAATGCACTGCTCTCTGTGGCGTTGCAAGAGTTACTAATGTGGCCACGCCACTGTGCTTGCAGCTGACAGTGTAAACACATGGCAGCACTTTCCCTGCTGGGTCTCCAAGGGCTGGTTTAACTCCCAGCGCTCTACATCTGCAAGTGTAGCCATAGCCTTAGTGAAAGTCTATGCTATCCATGTGGCAGCACTGAATTTGGCACCCAGAAGAGGCTGCACAGGCTTAGGAAATGGGGTATAAATCCACTGAATAAAAGAAATATCCAGAAAAATGCCTGTCATTATATTTAGAGGAGTTGCTATAGAACCAAATTCTCATAGATTTAAAGTTTTTGCCTAATGTATGACATTACCAGCATAGTCATATAGCTCACATGCTCTTTCACAGGCATTTGATATGTAACTGAATTTTGAATATGTTTTCCTTGATGAGGGAGAATGTGGATGTGAACTTACCTATGACTCTGGACACCAGACATGACTCTGGACAGCAGATTATACTACAGCCATCCTAATTTTCATACTGTCACTAATAATTTTGGCTTGGAGGTCACGGTGTTCATGATAACTGAATTTCAATAAAGTCAGTGACCCTACATCAGTGGCTCCTGTGTCCAGTGGGGTTGGGCCTGGCTCCCTGCTCTGGGCATTGTGACATGGCCCATGTGGTCACAACATTTCTTTGGTGAGCCACCTCTCTGTAGACGGAGATGGAGGGTGGATACACTAAACCTGTGTGCTGCGACCATGTGGGCCAGCCCGGTGGGACCCAGGAGCAGCTGATATCTTGGGTGAGTGCAAGGTGGGGTTGCTCTCACATCTTCACCCTCAGCTCCACCTTTCCATGCCTTATAGTGTTACACCTATGCTGTAAAAAAAATGAGGAGTACTTGTGGCACCTTAGAGACTAACAAATTTATTTGGGCATAAGCTTTTGTGGGCTAAAACCCACTTCATTGGATGCATGCAGGGGAAAATACAGTAGGAAGATACATATACACAGCGAACATGAAAAAATGGGTGTTGCCATACCAACTGTAAAAAGACTAATCAATTAAGATGGGCTATTATCAGCAGGAGAAAAAAACACTTTTGTAGTGATAATCAGGATGGCCCATTTCAAACAGCTGACAAGAAGGTGTGAGTAACAGTAGGGGAAAAATTAGCATGGGGAAATAATTTTTACTTTGTGTAATGACCCATCCACTCCCAGTCTTTATTCAAGCCTAATTTAACGGTGTCCAGTTTGCAAATTAATTCCAATTCTGCAGTTTCTCATTGGAGTCTGTTTCTGAAGCTTTTTTGTTGGAGAATTGCGACTTTTAGGTCTGAAATTGAGTGACTAGGGAGGCTGAAGTGTTCTCCGACTGGTTTTTGAATGTTATAATTCTTGACATCTGATTTGTGTCCATTTATTCTTTTTCGTAGAGATTGTCCAGTTTGGCCAATGTACATGGAAGAGGGGTATTGCTGGCACATGATGGCATATATCACATTGGTAGATGTGTAGGTGAACGAGCCTCTGATGGTGTGGCTGATGTGATTAGGTCCTACGATGGTGTCCCTTGAATAGATACGTGAACAGAGTTGGCAACGGGCTTCGTTGCAAGGATAGGTTCCTGGGTTTGTGTTTTTGTTGTATGGTGTGTGGTTGCTGGTGAGTATTTGCTTCAGGTTGGGGGGCTGTCTTGTCAACTGTTTGAAATGGGGCATCCTGATTATCACTACAAAAGTGATAGTCTCCTGCTGATAATAGCCCATCTTAATTGATTAGTCTCGTTACAATTGGTATGGCAACACCCATTTTTTCATGTTCTCTGTGAATATATATCTTCCTAATGTATTTTCTACTGCATGCATCCGATGAAGTGGGTTTTAGCCCATGAAAGCTTATGCCCAAATAAATTTGTTAGTCTCTAAGGTGCCACAAGTACTCCTTGGTTTTTTTGCTGATACAGACTAACACGGCTACCACTCTGAAACCTGACACCTATGCCGTGTAATTTATCAAAAATTTCCAAGGCAGAAACATAACCTTAATTATTAACTATCTATAAACTTTTAAAATGTCCTGTGGGAATATGGCACTGGAAGGCTTTCCCTTCATGCTGCCTATTTTCCCATCTCTCGTGCCAGCTAATCACTGTGGAACTCAGAAGAGTATTGGAAATTCAGGAATGCAAATACACAATATTTATGCATCTTAAATATTAATATTTTACTTATCTGAATGAAGGCTCTCTCTATATAAGCCCCCTTGGAAATGCAAACATAAAGCTCTCACAGTTTTTGGTTAGCCTTACCAATTGCAGACAACATTTGTCTCAATATGGAATGGTGGTCATAGAGTATGGGTCTTTGAAAGTTTTTTCAAAATCTCTCCATACTTTAACATCAGTGTGACCCCTCTACCTCTTCCATGGGAGAGGGAGAAAAGAAGACAAGGTGTCTGTACTAAGGCAGTGAACCTGACCTTACCCATTATTGTCCTACAAAGAAAGATAGAACATTGGGGTTCAGAGGAGGAATTATGACAAAAGGGAAACCACACATGCATATAGATGAATAGATTCTAGGACCATACGGGACCACTGTGGTCATGTAGTCTGACTTCCGGTATAACACAGACCATAGATTTTCCTTAAAATAATTCCATTTGAACTAGAGCATATCTTTAAAAAAACATTCAATCTTGACTTAAAAATGAACTATCTAGTCACTTAGTTAGGACCTGTGCAACACAAAGGGCAGCACTGTCCTGTAGACACCAGTAAATGGGGGTTGAATTGAAACAATTGTTTAAAAGGAATGCACAGAAGAGGAGTAATATACCTAGAGATTTCAGAAACGTCCTTTTTGTACTGAAAATCCTGAGACTCATAACAAGAAATTATTTGTCTATTAGAAGGAATAGCTGTGAGGAAACTTGTTTTGCTAGGTAAAAGCTGTATAGCAGAGCACAGGCAGGGCCGTCCTTACCCATACTCAAAGTACGCAGCTGCATAGAGCACCAGGAAATTTTGGGCACCAAATTTCCTGAGCCTTGTGCAGCTGTGTGCTGCTCCAGCTCCTGCTCCGGTTCTTCCCTAGGGCCCCTGCCCCTGCTCTGTCCCAGCCCAGCCTCTTGAAGTTCATCTTATTGAATCAGACCAATTCTCCAATTTATCAAGGTCATTTTGAATTTTAATCCTACCCTCCAAAGTGCTTGCAACCCCTCCCAGGTTGGTGGCATCTGCAAATTTTATAAGCATATTTTAACTCCATTATCCAAGCCATTAATGAAAATATTGACTAGTAACAGACAGGATTGACCCATGTGGGACTTTACTAGATACACCCTCCTTATCTTACTGCTAACTACTCTTTGAGTTTGGTCATTCAACCACTTGGGCACCCGCCTTATAATAATTTCATCTAGACCATATTTCCCGAGTATGCTGAGCTCTTGCACAGGGATCACTCAGCAAAGTGCTCCTAATGCCTCTCTCACCCCACCTATACCTCAACAACCCTCCACCAGCCCCCACTTATCCTGACAGCACCCACAGGCATCCCAGCAGCCCTGACATACAGCCTGCTCACCTCAGCCCCACCAGCCACAACCCCCAACATCCCCCAGTTACCCCCAAGCCTTCTGGCCACCAACAGTTTGCCCCCAGCCCCTCACCCACTGCCCCCAGGACCTTCCTGTACATTCACCACAACCCTTCCCCACTCAGCACTTCACTACACTACCATCTTGGGCTATGGTGGCTCCTCCCAATCCCAGCCACCCAGCACTGTTTTCTCCCATCACTATGCTTACACGGATCTGCACTGCTCAGGTTTTGCCCAGCCCCTGCTTCATCATGACCAGAAGAGCAGCTGTGTCAAATTTGAGTGAGTGGCATTGCGACCAGGTACATGGTGTCACAGCACTGCTTCCCTCCCTGCAGTGATCAGGGGCCTTGTTCAGATGGAGACCCTGTGCAAGTGCCCCAAGTGTACATTGGTTAATCTGGGCCTGCCAAAATCAGTAGAGTTCTGCCCATTGATGTTAGAACATTGCCTGACATTTTGGAACTGATCAGGTATGCAGCACAATAATCCTTCAGGATAAATCTTATGGGATTACTGAGGACCAGCTAAATTGTCTGTTGCAGGCAAGTGGCGGGGGGGGAAGAGAAGGCATGCAGTCTCTGTCCCTGAATCTGAATACCATGCCCTCCTTGTACCAACAGGAGACAAAGGGACATGAGTCAGCTGAAGTCCTGATCCCATCCTGCTCCCTCTCTTCCCCTGACCTGCACACCACCCAGGCTTGCAACCTCCATTTTGCCTTTTACTCCCCCACTTCCCATGCCCAGGCTGGCATTGAATTTTCTCTGTTCTTCACTAGACCTTGCTCCCTTGGACATCTCTCCCCTTGACTCCTGTAGCTTCTTCCTCCCTGGCTTAGCCTCTCCCCTTGCTCAGCCAAAAGGCTTCTGCTAAAATCACCTTCCTCCCCTGATGCTCTGCTCATGTCAGTTATTTCTTCAGATCCCTGCACTGCCCTACCCATGCCTCCTGCATCAAGGTCAGACTTTTCACCTGCAAGGCCCTACCCCGCTCCTCCTGCCTACATCTCCTCCTGCTCCCCCTTACTCAGCCCAGGCCTCCCTCCTCACAGGCCCTTGGTAAACCTCTCTCCATCACCATTATACTGCCTTCCCTGCCCTCATTCTGCATGGAACAGTCTCTCCCTCTTCCCATGTGTCCTGGGACTTCCCACTCCTTCTTCACATTCTTCCCCAGAGCTCACTCCTTCTCAACAGTGACCCCTCTTTGACATTCCTGCACATGGTCTCTAATGTCCATCCCTCTGCAGGAACTGTGTGAGGAAACTCACCTGTCTCCGTGGCAGAGCAAAGGTGTCTGCTAGTTGTTTACTCTGCTGAGGTGACTGTATGAACCTGCACTGTCTTGAATAATAAGCTCCTACCGTGCAGCTGGCAATGCCCTGTGTTTGCTGTGATGAAAACAGTAGCGCTGCAACCCTCGTTGGCAACAGCAGGGGGTCCATTGTTTTGAATGTGCACCTACAGAAGTTAGCTTGGTAGGCTGGAGCGATGGCAAAAATATTTAAGAGAAGTAGAAATTCCCTTTTGGTAATGGATTTTGATGCATTTCCCACTGCTGCATTACATCCCTCCTGGGAGGTGTCCTTCTGGTCCTCCAGCTCCTGATGTGGTCTTCCTGGGAAAGGAGTGACTGTGGCAGCTGTTTAGTTTGAAAAACAATAACATAACCCTTTATTAGTAACTTAGTTCTGATGATCTCGCTTCACTGAGTTACAGCACATGAAATGTGAAGCTTAATGGTAGGCAGGCATCTTCCCTATTATCAAGGGGGTGGGAGTGGTCTGTTTGTGCTGTAAGTGACCTACTGGAGACTGTGGCCCTACTAGTAGCTTTTGTGGAACAAGATTTTATCACAAAGGATGAAAAGGAAAAAATGAACTATCTAGTCACTTAGTTAGGATCTGTGCAACACAAAGGGCAGCACTGTCCTGTGGACACTAGTAAATAGGGTTCGAATTGGGGCAAGGGGGGGTTACTGCAACAAGGAATAATGGGAAGTAATGAGGAAAAGGAAAATATAAATGGAATCTTAGGGGGAAATACCATAAGGTTTAGTTCTATCCAGCTGTGGAATGTTCTCCCAAGGAAGGAGGCCCTAGTCCCATCCATCTCTTGGGTCTTTAGAACTGGACATAAAATGCACCAAAGCTGACAGTCCTTCTTAATTACAGGGCTGGATCGAATATTCTTCAAAGTATTTTACAACTCTACTGTCCATGGAATTCTTTGCACACTCCCACATCCAGGATCTGCATATGAGTTTTCTGACTGGGTTAAAGCAGAGCCTCTGCAAAGTGACTCTGAAATTCCTATGCACCACCAGTTCCCACTGCATAGTTTCTTCCCTCTTCTGAAAGTAACGCTACTTCTGCAATGCTCCTGTTCCCGCAGCTGAGAGGACAGGGTTACTGCTTCTGAGGCTGTACTTCAGGTCTATAGACAAAAGTGGGGGAGTTCCCAAAGGATGTTGATTCTGCTCCTTGGAGCTGATACTTCTGCTCCCATGCTCAAGCCAGGACTGACCCAACGTGTGAGAATTCAGGGACTAGCATTCATTCTGTGTTACATTCTGGTTCCAAACACAACTGCTTTTCTGTTCTCTCAGGACAGCACTGGGATACAAGGACCATAGTTGTCTCTGGCAGAACATGTGGGGATAATGGGCTAGCGCTTTTCTAAGAAGTCCTGGCACAGTCAAGGAATTATGATGTGATTGGAATAATAGAGACTTGATGGGATAACTCACATGACTGGAGTACTGTCATGGAGGGATATAAACTGTTCAGGAAGGACAGGCAGGGCAGAAAAGGTGGGGGAGTTGCACTGTATGTAAGGGAGCAGTATGATTGCTCAGAGCTCAAGTATGAAACTGCAGAAAAACCTGAGAGTCTCTGGATTACGTTTAGAAGTGTGAGCAACAAGGGTGATGTCGTGGTGGGAGTCTGCTATAGACCACCAGACCAGGGGAATGAGGTGGACGAGACTTTCTTCCGACAACTCACAGAAGTTACTAGATCACAGGCCCTGGTTCTCATGGGAGACTTCAATCACCCTGATATCTGCTGGGAGAGCAATACAGCGGTGCACAGACAATCCAGGAAGTTTTTGGAAAGTGTAGGGGACAATTTCCTGGTGCAAGTGCTGGAGGAACCAACTAGGGGCAGAACTCTTCTTGACCTGCTGCTCACAAACCAGGAAGAATTAGTAGGGGAAGCAAAAGTGGATGGGAACCTGCGAGGCAGTGACCATGAGATGGTTGAGTTCAGGATCCTGACACAAGGACAAAAGATGGTTGAGTTCAGGATCCTGACACAAGGAAGAAAGGAGAGCAGCAGAATACGGACCTTGGACTTCAGAAAAGCAGACTTTGACTCCCTCAGGGAACTGATGGGCAGGATCCCCTGGGAGAATAATATGAGGGGGAAAGGAGTCCAGGAGAGCTGGCTGTATTTTAAAGAATCCTTATTGAGGTTACAGGGACAAACCATCCCTATGTGTAGAAAGAATAGTAAATATGGCAGGCAACCAGCTTGGCTTAACAGTAAAATCCTTGCTGATCTTAAACACAAAAAAGAAGCTTACAAGAAGTGGAAGATTGGACATAAGACCAGGGAAGAGTATAAAAATATTGCTTGTGTATGCAGGAGTGAAATCAGGAAGGCCAAATCACACCTGGAGTTGCAGCTAGCAAGAGATGTTAAGAGTAACAAGAAGGGTTTCTTCAAGTATGTTAGCAACAAGAAGAAAGTCAAGGAAAGTGTGGACCCCTTACTGAATGAGGGAGGCAACCTAGTGACAGAGGATGCGGAAAAAGCGTAATGTACTCAATGCTTTTTTTGCCTCTGTCTTCACGAACAAGGTCAGCTCCCAGACTACTGCACTGGGCAGCACAGCATGGGGAGGAGGTGACCAGCCCTCTGTGGAGAAAGAAGGGGTTCAGGACTATTTAGAAAAGCTGGACGAGCACAAGTCCATGGGGCCGGATGCGCTGCATCCGAGAGTGCTAAAGAAGTTGGCGGCTGTGATTGCAGAGTCATTGGCCATTATCTTTGAAAACTCATGGTGATCCAGGGAAGTCTAAGGATGACTGGAAAAGGCTAATGTAGTGCCCATCTTTAAAAAAGGGAAGAAGGAGGATCCTGGGAACTACAGGCCAGTCAGCCTCACCTCAGTCCCTGGAAAAATCATGGAGCAGGTCCTCAAGGAATCAATTCTGAAGCACGTAGAGGAGAGGAAAGTGATCAGGAACAGTCAGCATGGATTCACCAAGGGCAAGTGAAGTCTGACTAATCTAATTGCCTTCTATGATGAGATAACTGGCTCTGTGGATGAGGGGAAAGCGGTGGACGTGTTGTTCCTTGACTTTAGCAAAGCTTTTGACATGGTCTCCCCCAACAGTATTCTTGCCAGCAAGTTAAAGACGTATGGGCTGGATAAATGGACTATAAAGTGGATAGAAAGTTGGCTAGATCCTTGGGCTCAAGGGGTAGTGATCAATGGCTCCATGTCCAGTTGGCAGCCGGTATCAAGTGGAGTGCCCCAAGGGGTGGTCCTGGGGCCGGTTTTGTTCAGTATCTTCATAAAGGACCTGTAGGATGGTGTGGATTGCACCCTCAGCAAGTTTGCAGATGACATTAAACTGGGAGGAGAGGTAGATACGGTGGAGAGTAGGGATAGGATACAGAGGGCCCTAGACAAATTAGAGGATTGGGCCAAAAGAAATCTGATGAGGTTCAACAAGGACAAATGCAGAGTCTTTCACTTAGGATGGAAGAATCCCATGCACTGCTACAGACTAGGGACCGAATGGCTAGGCAGCAGTTCTGCGGAAAAGGACCTAGGGGTGACAGTGGATGAGAAGCTGGATATGAGTCAGCAGTGTGCCCTTGTTGCCAAGAAGGCCAATGGCATTTTGGGATGTATAAGTAGGGGCATAGCGAGCAGATCGAGGGACGTGATCGTTCCCCTCTATTCGACATTGGTGAGGCCTCATCTGGAGTACTGTGTCCAGTTTTGGGCTCCACACTACAAGAAGGATGTGGATAAATTGGAGAGAGTCCAGCGAAGGGCAACAAAAATGATTAGGGGTCTAGAACACATGACTTATGAGGAGAGGCTGAGGGAGCTGGGATTGTTTAGCCTGCAGAAGAGAAGAATGAGGGGGGATTTGATAGCTGCTTTCAACTACCTGAAAGGGGGTTCCAAAGAGGATGGCTCTAGACTGTTCTCAATTGTAGCAGATGACAGAACGAGGAGTAATGGTCTCAAGTTGCAGTGGGGGAGGTTTAGATTGGATATTAGGAAAAACTTTTTCTCTAAGAGGGTGGTGAAACACTGGAATGCGTTACCTAGGGAGGTGGTAGAATCTCCTTCCTTAGAGGTTTTTAAGGTCAGGCTTGACAAAGCCCTGGCTGGGATGATTTAACTGGGAATTGGTCCTGCTTCGAGCAGGGGGTTGGACTAGATGACCTTCTGGGGTCCCTTCCAACCCTGATATTCTATGATTCTATGATTCTATGATTCTAATGCTCCTTAATTTAATTTAATGACAAGCCTTTCGTTATCTTAATCACCCTGCCTCTGGTTATAAACAAACTCCCTGCCCCAAGGGCAGAAGTTGTTAGCAGCCCAGAACTCATCAGATTCCATACTCAAGTCCTGACTCCTGGGTGCTGAGCACCCAGTATTTTTTTTCTGTGGGTGCCTGAGCCCCAGAGTTGGCACCTATGTACCCAGGGGTCCTTAAGATTGCCAAATCGCTGTGGCAGACCCTCTCTTCGATTCCGCCTACTTCTAAGGTGGTGGAAAAGAAATATTACATCCCGGCAAAAGGGTTCGAATATCTGTATGCACAAACTCAAGGGGTGTCACTGGTCGTGTCTGCTGTTAATGAAAGGGACAGGCAGGGTCAAGTCAGCAGCATGCCGAAAAACAAAGACGCCAAGAGACAGCTCTTATTTGGCAGAACAATTTATTTGACAGCAAGCCTGCAATTTCAGGTGTCTACCACCTACCCCTGTTAGGCAAGTACAATTTTAACCTGTGGGACTCCCTTAACAAGTTCAGGGAGCCCAGGAGTTTGCCACTTTGGTGGATGAGGACATAGTGGTGGCAAAAGGGGCCCTTTAAATGGCTTGGGATACACCTAGTGGCCAGGGTGGTCGCCTCCGCGGTGGCCATGAGGAGCAGTTCCTGGTTGCAGTCCTCTGGGTTATCCCAGGTGATACAAGACACCATTCAGGACCTCCTGTCTGAGGGGGCGTGGCTCTTCTCCTAGCTCACAGATGCAAGACTCCATGGCCTTAAAGACTCGCATGCCACCCTCCACTCCTTAAGCCTCCATACTTCTTAGCAGGCCAGGAAGCCGTTACGCCCTCTGCCTCCTCCACCTCCACAGTCTAGGTCCTGAGGGGACTCCCCAGCTGGGCACCTACAGGAGAAAGGATAGAGACAAGTGGTCTAAATGGCAACACCTGTTGTCTTCCTGTTCATCTGCTCAGTCTGGCCCTTCCAGAAACTAAGGAGGCTAGAAGCAGTAATTTTGAGGGTGTGCTAGAGGAGGATGCCCCAGTCACTTCCTGGGATCCACTCTCTCACTCTTTCCTCAACCACCTCCACCCCATCCAGTCAGATTGGTCTCAGCTGACCTCAGACCGTTGGGTGCTCAAAGTAATATTCTCAGGCTCCACCCTGCAGTTCGTGGCTGAACCTCCCTCCCACCCCCACTTCCCTGTCCCTCTTCAGGGACTCTTCTCACGAGCAACTCCTCGTCCAAGAGGTTGAGAAAGAACCTCCTGCGCCTAGGGGCGGTGGAGAAGGTCCCTTGAGACATGAAAGCAGAAGTTCTACTCTCTGTTCTCAGTGGTAGCAGATGACAGAATGAGGAGCAATGGTCTCAAGTTGCAGTCGGGAAGGTTTAGGTTGGATATTAGGAAAAACTTTTTCACTAGGAGGGTGGTGAAACACTGGAATGTGTTCCTAGGGAGGTGGTGGAATCTCCTTCCTTAGAAGTTTTTGAGGTCAGGCTTGACAAAGCCCTGTCTGGGATGATTTAGTTGGGGATTGGTCCTGCTTGAAGCAGGGGGTTGGACTAGATGACCCCTGAAGTCCCTTCCAACCCTGATATTCTATGATTCTACGATACTCCCCCTACTTCCTAATCCCAAAAGCAAAAGGGGGCCTCAGACCCATTTTGGATCTGCATCATCTCAACAAGTCTCTCAAAATGTTGAAGTTTCACATGGTCTCCCTGGCCTCCAACATCCCCTCCCTGGATCCAGGAGACTGGTATGTCATCCTCGACTTGAAGGATGCGTATTCCTCCATATTTCTATTTTCCCATAGCACAGGCGCTTCCTTCATTTTATGCTGGGCCAGAGCCATTTCCAATTCATGGCATTGCCATTCAGTCTCTCGTCAGACCCAAGAGAGTTCTCAAAGTGCATAGCACCAGTATCTGCTTACTTGAGGCACCGGGGTTTTCAAATTTACCTGTACCTCAAAGACTGGCTAATAAAGGGTCAGTCCCAGGATCATGTGCGGCGGCATCTCGATCTAGTTTGTTCCATCTGTCACAACCTGGGGCTGTTAATAAATGAGAAAAAGTTGACCTTAATCCTGATGCAATGCATAGAGTTCATTGGAGTGGTCCTCGACTCTACTCAGGCCAGAGCCTTCTTCCCCGAGGCCCAGTTCCAAGCCATGGTGGACCTCATCTCATGCATGCAAGCCGACCCTCTCACCACTGCTCACACATGCCTGCAATTGTTGGGACCCATGGTGGCCTGCACTTATGTGATCTGGCATGCGTGGCTCCACTTCAGGCCCTCACAGGCATGGCTGGTGTCAGTCTATGTCCCCAACAGACACAGCATGGACCATGTGGTCAGGGTTCCAGACCACATACTGTCATTACTCACCTGGTAGCAGAGTACTGCACTGGTGTTGGAGGGGGTTCCCTTCGTGGTTCTGTCCCCGTTGGTGACCCTCGTCTCCGATGCGTCAGACCTGGGGTGGGGAGCCCACCTGGGCGATTTCAGTATGCCAGGTCATTGGTCAAGTCATGATTGCTCCCTACATATCAACGTCAGGGAGCTCAGAGCAGTTTGCCTTGCCTACTAAGCCTTCCTACCTCACATAAAAGGCAGGGTGGTCCAGGTCCTGATGAACAATGCAACAGCTATGTTCTACATCAACAAGCAGGGCAGAGCCAGATTGTCTTCCTTTTGCCAGGAAGCTCTTAGTCTCTGAAACTACTGTGTACAATACAGCATCCATCTCGTAGTGCACACCTCTCCAGGGCCAGGAATGCTTTGGCAGATCACCTCAGCAGGACCTTCTCATCTCACCATGAGTGGTCCCTCCATCTGGAAGTGGTTAGCTTCATCTTCCAGATGTGGGGAACTCACCAAGCAGACCTGTTCATGTCCAGGCAGAACAGGAAATGCCATGTTTACTGCTCATTTTGGGGGATCGACAGACGCTGCCTGTTGGACACTTTTCTGCTCCCGTGATCAGGGGCTCTGTTGTACACCTTTCCTCCAGTGCCACTTATTCACTGAGTCCTCATAAAAATTGGGCGAAGGTGATCCTCATAGCTCCAGCTTGGCTGTGCCATCACTGATTCAGCATGTTGCTGGATCTCTTGGTGGCTGCTCTGTTATAGCTGCCACTCAGGCCGGACCTGCTGTCCCAAAACCATGGCAGTCTTCTGCATCCAAACCTAGCAGCACTGCACCTGACAGCTTGGCTGCTGTATGGTTAAATGTGGAGGAGCAGGAGTGCTCGGCCACTGTCCAGCAGATCCTGATGGGCAGGAGAAAGCCTTCCACCAGAGCCACCTACCTGCCAAATGGACACTGTTAGCTTGTTGGACCTCAGATAAAGGTATTCTGACCAAGCAGGCCTTGCTGCAGTTGATCCTGGACTACCTTCTGCATCTCAAGCTCCAAGGCCTGTCCTTGTCATCTATTAAGGTCCACTTGGCTGCTATTTCGGCCTTCCGTCCACCACTCGAGGGTGACTGCCAGGTTACTCAAGGGCCTTGAGCACCTCTACCCACATTTCAGGGACCCCGTTCCACCACGGGACCTGAATCTTGTGCTGTCATGACTCTTGGAATCTCCCTTCGAGCCTCTGGCTTCCTGCTCTCTCCTTCTCCTGTCCTGGAAGGTCGCATTTCTAGTTGCGATAACACTCCCCCCTGCCCACCATGTCTCTGAGATTAGGGTGCTTACCTTAGAACCGCCCTATACATTCTTCTACAAAGACAAGGTCCAGCTACAGCTGCATCCAGCTTTCCTGCCCAAGGTGGTCTCACGGTTTCATATGGGCCAGGACATTTACTTACCTGTCTTTTTTCCAAAGCTGCATAAGTTGGAGGAGGAGTGTAAGTTGCATTCCCTAGACATCAGGAGGATGCTAGTCTTCTACATTGAAAGGACCAAGCCGTTCCGCAAGTTGACACAATTGTTTGTTGCAGTGGCTGACAGGATGAAAGGTCGTCCAGTGCCTGCTCAAAGAATTTCTTCTTGGATCACTGCCTGCATTCACTGCTGCTATGATAAGGCAAAGGTGCCACCTCTGGTGATTGTAACTGCCCATTCAACCAGGGCGCAAGCGTCCTCGGCAGCTTTCCTAGCCCAAGTACCTATCCAGGACAGTTGTAGGGTGGCCAGCAGGTCGTCCATCCACACGTTCAAGTCCCATTACTCACTTACCCAGCAGACCTGGGATGGTGCTGCCTTTAGTAGAGCAGTGCTGCAAGCCACTAGACTGAACTCTGAGCCCACCTCTGAGGATACTGCTTGTGAGTCACCTAGAATGGAATCGACATGAACAAGCACTCAAAGAAGAAAAAACTGTTACCTTTTGTAACTGTTGTTCTTTGAGATGTGTTGCTCATGTCCATTCCATTATCCACCCTCTAACCCCTCTGTTGGAGTTGCCAGTAAGAAGCTGAGAGGGCGTAGGGTTGGCAGTGCCTATTATACCAACACATGAGCATGGCACTCAAGGGGGAGTTATTTTTGACCCTACAGATACCACTAAGGCAAAAATCTCTGACGACTGTGCACGGGGGCGCGCATGCATCTAGAATGGAATGGACATGAGCAACACATCTCAAAGAACAACAGTTACAAAAAGGTAGATCGCCATTTTTTGGAGGGAAACAAGCCCTGAAGAAGAGGGAAGAAAGAGGCAGAAGAAAAAGTGGAAGCTGAAGAAAAAAGGCAGACAAAGCTACAATAATATCATAAGTGGCTTTTAGAAAGTTTGCTTTCTTCAGCATACGGAATCTATGATCCAATAGAGATTTGGCTCTTTGCAGTTCATTACAATTGTTTTCAAAAAGGAAAGAGAGACGTTTTACAGCCAGGTGCACTGTGAACTCATCAGTGATTCAGCAAAGAATATGGGGGTTAGCAAGAAGGCTTATTCCTCAGGAAATGTGCCTCAGCAGAGACTAGTCAGGCTGGGGATTGAAGTGGCATCGCAGTGTTACTTGATAGAGCTGAATCAGTCTTCCAACAGCATTCTCAGGGATCTGATGTCGAAAGCCTGAAGCAACTAGCAGTACAAACTACTTGTTATGGCTGTCAGACAGGACAGTGCTGCATGAGGTGACATATCCTATAAATGGCTCAAATAGATAATGACACATTCCAGTTGAGGGGTTATTCTTTTTATGTTGGTGTTTGACAAAATCCCAATGATATTAGAAAAATCAAGTGCCTATTCTGAACTCACACTGGTTTAACGCTGGGATACTTCCACTGATTTCAAGGGAGATACTCCAGTTTACACTGATGTAAATGAGAGTAGAGTCAGGCCCAGTATGTTTTAAAAGTACATCTTTTCTGAAAGAAAACTCATAGGGCCAGATAGTCTGTTCATGTAAATCAGTGTAGTTCCATTGACTTGGATGGAGATATGCTGATTTACAACAGCTGAGGATCTGGCCCATAGTAAGTGCAGTTTGTAATCAGAATTCTAACAAACCACTGTCTTCAATTAACAGCTAATTAGAAATGATTCCATACAGTTACTTCAGAACATAACTAGAGGTATATCTGATAAGTAACTGACACAAGCCACCTTCCTCTAAACTCCATGTATAAGAAGTGATAGCAAACGTTATGAACCAGATATCTAAAGGTACTGTAACAGCTGTATTCAGTAGGACCCTTGAATAAACTGGATCACCTGGCAGGTCAACACCATGAAATATTAAGATGGTAAAATTCTTCCTAGTACCCCACAAATCAGATGTCATGGAAATAAATGACCTTGGTTAAAAAGTACTTTGTGGAAATCTTAGGGAATGTTTAATTTATCTCAGTGGTTATTCAGACATTCACTATATTCTAGAGACTGGAATTAGCCATGGGAAAATTTCAGTCAAAAGCTTTAAAATAGATTTATGATTTTCAGAATCCTTATTAACATACACTTGATTGTGTTTAATAATACAATCCATCGCAGGTTGACCAACAATTAAATTACCCCACCCATGCCCGCCCACAAGAAACATGTTTCTGGGAGCTTATTATGATGCCGTGGGTACATCTAAGGAATGAGATTCTAAGGTCTGTCTGCACAGTGGCTTGAATCATGCTAAGAGCAACAACAACTATGTTTGAAACTGGTTGTCAAATATATGACTAAGAAGTTCCCAACAGGGCTATGTTCTCTCTGGATTGTGCATCTTCCCCAGTAATAAAAGAGTCACAGTCAAAGTCTGCCTGATTATTTTACATATATTAATTCAGTTTATCCCCTGGCTAGCTTCCACCATCAGAGTTCATGTGGAATCCTGGTTGCTGCAGGAGAGGGCAAAGGTGTAAAATCAACTTGCCCTCTACCAGGACCAGTGACAAAGTGTCTGTAATCTCCCCTGTGAGGCATTGGGAGGACCACAGATGGCCAGTGTTGCCCAAAGAGTGGGCAGCAAGGACTGGAGAGAGGCATGGTCAAAGCAGTCTAGATTATAAGACCATGGGCCACATCTGTTGATATAAATGGGCATTGTTCCGTTGAAGTCAAAAACTTTGTTGGAGCTTGAAGTCAATGTAGTTATACCAGTTTGTATCAGCTGAGGATCTGACCTGATGTCTTTAGTTTTTGTAAAATGTGTTTATTAATAATAATAATAATAATAATAATTAATAATAAATAATTAATGCAGGGGTATAATCAGGAAGGCTAAGGCACAACTGGAGTTGCAGCTAGCAAGGAATGTGAAGGGTAACAAGAAGGGGTTCTATAGGTATGTTAGCAATAAAAAGGTGGTCAGGGAAAGTGTGGGACCTACTGGATGGGGGAGGCAACCTAGTGACAGATGATGTGGAAAAAGCTGAAGTACTCAATGCTTTTTTTGCCTCGGTCTTCACAGACAAGTGCAGCTCCCAGACTGCTGCACTGGGCAATACAGCATGGGGAGTAGGTGAGCAGCCCTCAGTGGTGAAAGAACAGGTTAAGGACTATTTAGAAAAGTTGGACATGCACAAGTCCATGGGTCCAGCTATAATGCATCCAAGGGTGCTGAGGGAGTTGGCTGATGTGATTGCAGAGCCATTGGCCATTATCTTTGAAAATTCGTGGTGATCAGGGGAAGTCCTGGATGATTGGAAAAAGGCAAATATAGTGCCCATATTTAAAAACGGAAAAAAAGAAAACCCGGGGAACTGCAGCCTAACTTCAGTCCCTGGAAAAATCATGGAGCAGGTTGTCATAACCATACAGTTAAGGGTAGCCTAGAATTCCTCCTTACCTGTAAGGGATTAAGAAGCTCAAATAACCTGGTTGGCACCTGAACAAAAGGACCAATGGGGAAAGAAGATACTTTCAAATCTGGGGGGTGGGAAGGCTTTGTTTGTGCTCTTTGTTTTGTGTGTTCCCTGGGGAAGCAGAGAAGCATCAAGTCAGAAAACTCCTTCTCCGAAAATCATCCTAAAATGAGTCTCAATATTGCAAAAAGAGTAAGTAAATAAGGCAAGGCATGTTACATTATCTTTTGTTTTTAGCTTGTGAATTTTCCCTGTGCTAAGAGGGAGGTTTATTCCTGTTTTTTTGTAACTTTAAAGTTTTGCCTAGAGGGGAATCCTGTGTTTTGAATCTGATTACCCTGTAAAGTTACCTTCCATCCTGATTTTACAGAGATGCTTCTTTTCCTTTTTTTTCCTCTTTATAATAAAGTTCTGTTTTTTAAGAATCTAGTTTACCTATTTGGTTGGTAGATTATTCTCAAGCCTCCCCAGGAAAGGGGGTGAAGGGGCTTGGGGGGATATTTTAGGGAAACAGGAACTCCAAGTGGTTCTTTTCCTGAATTTTTGTCTAACTCACTTGGTGATGGCAGCAGTACCCATCCCAGGACAAGGAAGGATTTGTGCCTTGGGGAAGTTTTTAACCTAAGCTGGTAGAAATAAGCTTAGGGGGTCTTTCATACGGGTCCCCACATCTGTACCCTAGAGTTCAGAGTGGGGAGGGAACCCTGACACAGGGCCTCAAGGAATCCATTTTGAAGCACTTGGAGGAGAGGAAGGTGATCAGGAACAGTCAACATGGATTCACCAAGGGCAAGTCATACCTGACCAACCGAATTGCCTTCTATGATGAGATAACTGGCTCTGTGGATATGCGGAAAGTGGTGGATGTGATATATCTTGACTTTAGCAAAGTTTTTGATATGGTCTCCCACAGTATTCTTGCCAGCAAGTTAAAAAAGTATGGATTGGATGAATGGACTATAAGGAGGATAGAAAGCTGGCTAGATTGTCAGGCTCAATGGGTAGTGATCAACGGCTCGATGTCTAGTTGGCAGCCGGTATTAAATGGAGTGCCCCAGAGGTCGGTCCTGGGGCCGGTTTTGTTCAAGATCTTTATTAATGATCTGGATGATGGGGTTAATTGCACCCTCAGCAAGTTCACAGATGACACTAAGCTGGGGGGAAAGGTTGATACAATGCAGGGCAGGGATAGAGTCCAGAGTTACCTAGACAAATTGGAGGATTGGGCTAAAAGAAATCTGATGAGGTCAACAAGCACAAGTGCAGAGTTCTGCACTTCGGAAGGAAGAATCCCACGCGTTGCTACAGGCTGGGGACCAACTGGCTAAGCATGAGTTCTGCAGAAAAGGACCTGGGGATTACAGTGGACGAGAAGCTGGATATGAGTCAGCAGTGTGCCCTTGTTGCCAAGAAGGCCAATGGCATATTGGGCTGTATTAGTAGGAGCATTGCCAGCAGATTGAGAAAAGTGATTATTCCCCTCTATTCGGCACTGGTGAGGCCACACCTAGAGAATTGCGTCCAGTTTTGGTCCCCTGACTACAGAAGGGATGTGGACAAATTGGAGAGAGTCCAGCGCAGGGCAACGAAAATGATTAGGGGGCTGGGGCACATGACTTACGAGGAGAGGCTGAGGGAACTGGGGTTATTTAGTCTGCAGAAGAGAAGAGTGAGAGGGGATTTGATACCACCCTTCTATTACCTGAAGGAGGGTTCCAAAGAGCAGGGCCATCCTTACCCATACACAAAGTACGCAGCTGCGTAGGGCACCAAGAAACTTGGGGCACCAAATATCCTGGCGCCCTGCACAGCTGCGTGCTACTCCAGCCCCTACCCTGCCTCTTCTCCAGGCCCCCCACCCCTGCCCCTTTCCCAAAGCCCCCTCCCTGCTCCGCCCCCACCCCTGCTCCGCCCCAGTCCCACCTCTTCCAGCCCTTGAGGAATGCAGCAGGGCCGGGCCTGCGCTCACTGGGGGTCGGAAGTGCAGGGTCCCAGCCCCAGCTGCACCTCCGGTAAGGTTTCCCCTTACCCCCCAAGCCACCGCCCCTCATGGAGGCCTGGGGCCATCCCCGCCCCCCCTTGCAGAGGCCTGGGGCCCCACCCTTCCACCCCCATGGGGTGGCTGCGTAGGGCCCCAGAATAGTTAGGGACGGCCCTGCCAAAGAGGATGGAGCTCGGCTGTTCTCAGTGGTGGCAGATGACAGAACAAGAAGCAAGGTCTCAAATTGCAGTGGGGAAGGTCTAGGTTGGATATTAGGAAACACTGTTTCACTAGGAGGGTAGTGAAGCACTGGAATGGGCTACCTAGGGAGGTGGTGGAATCTCCTTCCTTAGAGGTTTTTAAGGCCCAGCTTGACAAAGCCCTGGCTGGGATGATTTAGTTGGGGATTGGTCCTGCTTTGAGCAGGGGGTTGGACTAGATGACCACCTGAGGTCTCTTCTGATCCTAATATTCTATGATTCTATGATTGCAGCTATTGTGGTGAGGCACAGTGATCCTAAGAGAAACAAATGTCTTCAGTGGGAGTCACAAGCACTTGCATCCTTTCAGGCTCAGGAAGTGTAAATTTGGTGCAATTATTTTATGTCAAGTTTATTTGTCCACTGAAAGGAAATTTTTGATTGGCAGTGGTAGGTTTCTACCATTTTCAGCAAATATAAATTATTTGCATTTCAGATAGCAAGAGTCTCCAAGATAGAGAGTCTTATCTTTATTTAGCCTAGTCACAATTTTTCTGTTTGAGATAAATATATGTAGGTCTAAACAAAGGAGATAATGAACAGTATTCATACCGCAAGAGGAAATGTAAGCTGTTATATCTTCCCACACACCAGAGAGCAAAACGTGTATTTTTCAGTGTAGATTTCTTTTATTTTATAACAAGGAAGGCGCAAAGAGAGAACTATATGAGGTCATCATGGGGAAAAAGAGAGAGAAAAATAACTTAATCACTCCTGAAGTAAACCAGAAGAATTTTTTTCATGCCAGTGATAATATTTTTCCAATAGCAAATAAGTTAATGAAATATCCCATCAGTTGATGAGACTTATTACTCCAGTGGGTTTTGTATTCAAGTCCCAGTATCTTCACTGATCATTCATGGAGGATTGACATTACATATTTCCTCTTTCTGTGTAGTAGAAATAATCAAGGAAAATCTGAATATCTTCCATTTCAGCTAGTTTCTGTCTAAAATGGGAGGTGGGAAACAAGTGAGTTGCTACATCATCACATTTATGATAATAGTCATAGTGGAGTAAAAGTAATTAAAAATACTGTTCTTTTTAGTTGCTATTTTAGGTATATTTCACAGGTAATATGATAAAAAATCGTTTAAAGGGATTATATTATGCAAGGGCAAGAACATAATGATGAACTCAGACCTCATTAAAGACCCTCACCCACCTTGACCCACTTTTATTGCTTGATTAACAAAGACAAACACTGAAGTTTGGTATCAAATTTTGAAAAGTTTGCCATCTTGCAATTATCCCTTTTCATACATGAACTTCTGGCATCTATTTAGGCCCTAATTCTGCTAACTCTGGCTGCCAAAAGTCCCATTGGAATGGAAACTACAGAATCTGGCCTTTAAGGATTGCTGACTTCTTACATTCAGTGCCAGCCATTCAGTTCCTTTCTTTGGATCCAATTCTTTTCTCTCATTAGTAGTGCCATTGAGTAAAATGGGACTATTCACATGAGCGAAATTACTCATATGCATAAGAGTTTGTAGGAATAGATCTGTACATTTGTAAAAGCTTTTGGCTTATAATATGTAAATGGGGAACAATACAAGTGAAAATAGGCCATAAACCTTTGTTTTGTAACATTTCAGCAATACACTACACAGTAAAATAGAATTTAGAGCAGGGGTGGGCAAACTTTTTGGCCTGAGGGCCACAGAGGGGTACAAAACTGTATGGAGGGCCGGGTAGGGAAGGCTGTGCCCCCAAACAGCCTGGCCCCCACTCCCTATCCACCCCCACCCACTTCCCGCCCCCTGACTGCCCCCTCAGAACCTCTGACCCATCCAATCCCCCCACCGCTCCTTGTCTCCTAACCGCCCCCTCCCACCACACCCCGCCCCTAACCACCCTCCCGGGACCCCACCCCCATCTAACCCCCCCTGCTCCCTGTCCCCTGACTACCCCGCCCCCTATCCACACCCCTGCCCCCTGACAGACCCTCCCAGGACTCCCATGCCCTATCCAACTCCCCCCGTTCCCCGACCCCAGACCGCCCCATCCCAGAACCTCCGCCCCATCCAACCGCCCCCTGCTTCCCATCCTCTGACTGCCCCCTGGGACCCCCTACCCACCCCCTTCGCTGCCGCACGCATGCACCGCTGCTACCGCCCCCTTACCATGCCTCTCAGAGCGGCAGGAGCTCGCAGCCTCGCGTGGTGGCATAATTGTGGGGGATGGGGGACAGGGGCTAGTGGAGAGGGGCCAGGGGCTAGTCTTCCCAGCCAGGAGCTTAAGGGCCAAGCAGGACGGTCCCACAGGCTGGGCCATAGTTTGCCCACCTCTGATTTAGAGTAAGCTACAAATGCAGTAATGAGATTTACTGATATAATTGCTAGAAAAATAGACCCAATCCAAGTATGCCTATGATAATATAAAGTAACTCCAATATAAATACCGTCTCAGAGTGAGATGTTGGTAATTAATTACACTAAACTTATGAAGCCATAGAAAATATATGTGATATAAAATGTTACATAAAAGATTACAAGAGAAACCTCTGAATGACAGCTAAATTTCAGCCGATGTTTATCTCCACTATTTTCTGTCAAACATTTTAGGCTCAAACCTATGAATACTTATGCATATGAGTAACTTTATGCATATGAGTAGTCCCATTGAACAAAATGGGATTACTCATGTCAGGGTTCCCCCTGCCCCACTCTGAACTCTGGGGTACAGATGTGGGGACCCACATGAAAGACCCCCTAAGCTTATTTTTACCAGCTTAGATTAAAACTTTCCCAAGCCACAAATTCCTTTCCTTGTTCTTGGAGGGTATTGCTGCCACCACCAAGTGATTTACACAAAAATTCAGGGAAGGGTCACTTGGAATCCTTATCCCCCCAAAATATCCTCCCAAGCCCTTTCACCCCCTTTCCTGGGGAAGCTTGAGAATAGTATACCAACGAATTGCCTTAGCAATGTGAGCACAGACCAGACCCTTTGTCTTCAGGAGACTGAAAATCAATCAGGTTCTTAAAAGAAATAACTTTATTATAAAGAAAAAAATAAAAGAATCACACCTGCAAAATCAGGATGGAAGGTAACTTTACAGGCTAATAAAAAGATTTAAAACACAGAGAATTCCCCTCTGGGCTCAGCTTCACAGTTACAAAAGTAGGAATAAAACTACCTCTGTAGCACAGAAAAATTCACAAGCCAAAACAAAAGTTAACCTAATGCATTTCCTTACCCTTCTTACAATTTCTTGTGGTTTTAGATGGATTATTCCAGGTATATTTTCAGGAGATGTTGTACCTGCTTGGCTTCTCCCTCCGTCCGGAGAGGGAACAACAAAAGAGAACAACAAACAAATCCTTCCCCCCCAGATTTGAAAGTATCTTCTTTCCTCATTGGTCCTTCTGGTCAGGTGCCAACTAGGTTATTTGAACTGCTTAAGTCCTTACAGGTAAGGTGATTCAGTACAGCTGCCAAGGAGGGATTTTATGCTACTGCATACATAAAGGTTGTTACCCTTCCCTCTATATTTATGACAACACATGTGCATAAATGTTTTCAGCATCAGGGCCTTAGATCATGAAAACTCTTCAAAAGAGCAAGTGTGCCTTCCTATATAATTCATAGAATCATAAAACTGTAGGACTGGAAAGGACCTCAAGAGGTCATCTAGTCCAGTCCTTTGCACTCATGGCAGGACTAAGTGTTATCTAGACCCTCTCTGACACGTGTTTGTCTAACCAGCTCTTAAAAATCTCCAATGATGGAGATTCCACAACCTCCCTAGGCAAATTATTCCAGTGCTTAACTCCCCTGACAGCTAGGAAGTTTTACCTAATTTCCAACCTAAACCTCGCTTGCTGCAATTTAACCCCATTGCTTCTTGTCCTGTCCTCAGAGGTTAAGGAGAACAATTTTTCTCCCTCTTCCTTGTAACAACCTTTTATGTATTTGAAAACTGTTATCATGTCCCCTTCCAATCTTCTCTTCTCCAGACTAAACAAACCCAGTTTTTTCAATCTTCCTTCATATGTCATCTTTTCTAGATCTTTAATCACTTTTGTTGCTTTTCCCTGGACTTTCTCCAATTTGTCCGCATCTTTCCTGAAATGTGGCACCGAGAACTGGACACAATACTCCAGTAGAGGCCATATCAGTGTGGAGTAGACCAGAAGAATTGCTTCTTATGTCTTGTTTTCAACACGCCTGCTAATACATCCCAGAACGATGTTTGCTTTTTTGCAACAGTGTTACACTGTTGACTCATATTTAGCTTGTGATCTACTATGACCCCCAGATCCCTTTCAGTAGTACTCTTTCCTAGGCAGTCAATTCCCATTTTGTATGTGTGCAACTGGTTGTTCCTTCCTAAGTGGAGTACTTTGTATTTGTCCTTATTGAATTTCATCCTATTTACTTCAGACCATTTATCCAGTTTGTCCAGATCATTTTGAATTTTAATCCTATCTTCCAAAACACTTACAACCCCTTCCAGCTTGGTGTCATCTGCAAACTTTATAAGTGTACTCTGTATGCCATTATCTAAGTCATTGATGAAGATATTGAACAGAACCAGACCCAGAACTGATCCCTGCGGGACCCCATTTGATATGCCTTTCCAGCTTGCCTGTGTATCACTGATAACTACTCTCTGGGAATGGTTTTCCAACCAGTTATCCACTCACCTTATAGTAACTCCATCTAGGTTGTATTTCCCTGGTTTGTTTATGAGAAGGTCATGCGAGAAGCCTTAGTAAAGTCAAGATAGACCACTTCCCCCCCATCCACAAGGCTTGTTACCCTGTCAAAGAAAGCTACTAGGATGGTTTGACACAATTTGTTCTTGACAAATCCATGCTGACTGTTACTTATCACCTTGTCTTCTAGGTGCTTGCAAATTGATCGTTAAATTATTTGCTCCATTATCTTTCTGGGTAGTGAAGTAAAGCTGACTGGTCTGTAATTCCCCAGGTTGTCCCTATTTTATAGATTTCCCTTTTTATAGATTTGCCCTTTTCCAGTCCTCTGGAATCTCACCTGTCTTCCATGACTTTTCTAAGGCAATTGCTAATGGCCCAGATATCTCCTCAGTCAGCTTCTTGAGTATTCTAGGATGCTAGGATGTATTTCATCAGTCCCTGGTGACTTGAAGACATCTAACTTGTCTAAGTAATTTTTAACTTGTTCTTTCCCTATTTTAGTCTCTGATCCTACCTCATTTTCACTGTTGGATGTCCAATCACTACCAACCTTCTTGGTGAAAACTGAAACAATGAAGTCATTAAGCACCTCTGCCATTTACACATTTTCTGTTATTGTTTTTCCCACCTCATTGAGTAATGGTCCTACCCTTTTCTTGGTCTTCTTCTTCTTTCTAATGTATTTGTAGAATGCTTTCCTGTTACCCTGCATATCTCTAGCTAGCTTAATCTCATTTTGTGCCTTGACCTTTCTAATTTTGTCCCTACATAATTGTTGCAATGCCTAGCACATTTTGGATTCCAGTGTAATAAAAATTATTATACATAGAATCATAGAATATCAGGGTTGGAAGGGACCTCAGGAGGTCATCTAGTCCAACCCCCTGCTCAAAGCAGGACCAATCCCCAATTAAATTATCCCAGCCAGGGCTTTGTCAAGCCTGACCTTAAAAACTTCAAAGGAAGGAGATTCCACCACCTCCCTAGGTAACGCATTCCAGTGTTTCACCACCCTCTTAGTGAAAAAGTTTGTCCTAATATCCAACCTAAACCTCCCCCACTGCAACTTGAGACCATTACTCCTTGTTCTGTCATCTGCTACCACTGAGAACAATCTAGATCCATTGTCTTTGGAACCCACTTTCAGGTAGTTGAAAGCAGCTATCAAATCCCCCCTCATTTTTCTCTTCCATAGACTAAACATCCCCAGTTCCCTCAGCCTCTCCTCAGAACTCATGTGTTCCAGTCCCCTAATCATTTTTCAGAGTAACAGCCGTGTTAGTCTGTATTCGCAAAAAGAAAAGGAGTACTTGTGGCACCTTAAAAACTAATTATGCTCAGATAAATTGGTTAGTTTCTAAGGTGCCACAAGTACTCCTTTTCTTTTTGCTAATCATTTTTGTTGCTCTTCGCTGGACTCTCTCCAATTTTTCCACATCCTTCTTGTAGTGTGGGGCCCAAAACTGGACACAGTACTCCAGATGAGGCCTCACCAGTGTCAAATAGAGGGGAAAGATCACGTCCTTCAATCTGCTGGCAATGCCCCTACTTATGCATCCCAAAATGCCATTGGCCTTCTTGGCAACAAGGGCACACTGTTGACTCATATCCAGCTTTATATACATAAAGCATACCAGTTAAAATGTTTAAATAACAAATATTGTTTGAGGAACCTTATTGAAATTTAGACTTCTCTGTGATTGTTGATATCAATGAGCTTTTTCTATTGAGGCTGCCATTTAACTGCTAACAGGAAGGAAGAAATTAAAATCAGGACAGGAAGTAAATCCTTTTGCATTGAAATCAGTGGTAAAATCATTGGACCATTTTTACGTAAATTGCATGATACAGTTTAAAATTTTCAGTTAAACATAGTTTTGGTTTTAGTTAACTTGTACTTCTTTTTCCAGGAATTTCAAAGAAAATAGATAATCTGCATCTCCTTTAATAAGAAATGCTATGAATCCTCTGACTCCCTTTTTCCCATTCCTCTTTTTTCTTGCTACTGTTGTAATCAAGAATCATTAGTATTTGTGATAAATGAGTGGGCATAGAGTTGGGATATTTTTCCTAGTCTATTTTTATGCACAATGTTGGATATTGTTGCTATTATTGCTTTGGACATGGATGTATAATCAACAATAGAAGCATCAGCAAAGCTTACACAGATGTAGCACCACTTTTAGAGCTGCAGCAAAACAGTTTGGTGTTCAAATCTCCAGCCAGACTACTTTGCATTCACAAAATTGCTGCTCCCCAGAACCTGCTCCTAAATGCAGTGTGCCTTTGTGCTGTACTGCTGTAATGCATTAAAACAGTCATATTCCTGGCTGTCCTCCATAGCCATTACTGCCAGCCACCGACTAGATATCAGTCTGTCTAAGATTGCTTGGGGTTAGAAAAAAGGAGAATTTTTTAACCAATTACATTTGAAAGGAACTTTGTCCTAGAGACAGTGGGCCAAATTCAGGCCTTGTGTAAGTAGGTACAATTCCACTGAGTTTAGTTTAATTGTACATGCTTATATCAAATCTAAAATTTGTCCCAATGTATTAACAGTTGTTTAAATTCTGTACTTAAGTGCCTTTAACACATAAGGTCAAATTCAGCCGTGGTGTTATTAGTGAAATTGCATACACTTACACCAGGTCTAAATTTAGCCTTAAATTGGGGGGAGGGATAGCTCAGTGGTTTGAGCATTAGCCTGCTAAACCCAGGGTTGTGAGTTCAATCCTTGAGGAGGCCATTTAGGGATCTGGGGCAAAAATTGGGGATTGGTCCTGCTTTAAGCAGGGGGTTGGACTAGATGACCCCCTAGATGACCTCTCTTCCAACCCTGATATTCTATGATTCTCTCTCTCTCTATGATTCTCTATGATTAAACCCAGTCTATTGGGCTAATGGGATAATGACAAAACTGGTGGTTAGCCCTTCCTGTGTGGAAACTGAGATATTCAAATATGCCCTAATACAGGGAGCATATTCAGCGAGATCTCCCACTGAAGCCCACAGGACCCTCCTGCCCGGCCCCTGAGCTCCTGGCCTGGGAGGCTAGTCCCTGGCTCCTCCCCTGCTGTTCCCCCTCCCCCGCAGGATGGGGCAGGGGTCCTGGGGGGGAAAGTCAGGAATGAGAGGAGGGGTTGGATGGGGTGGTGGGGGGCAGTCAGGGGCGGTGGGGACAGGGGTGGTCAGGGGACAGGGAGGGGTAGATCATAGAATCATAGAATCACAGAATATCAGGGTTGGAAGGGACCTCAGGAGGTCATCTAGTCCAACCCCCTGCTCAAAGCAGGACCAATCCACAATTAAATCATCCCAGCCAGGGCTTTATCAAGCCTGACCTTAAAAACTTCTAAGGAAGGTGTCAAGGTTCCTCCCCCACTCTGAACTCTAGGGTACAGATGTGGGGACCTGCATGAAAAACCTCCTAAGATTATCTTTACCAGCTTAGGTCAAAAATTCCCCAAGGTACAAAATATTACACCCTTTGTCCTTGGATTGGCCGCTACCACCACCAAACTAATACTGGTTACTGGGGAAGAGCTGTTTGGACTCGTCTTTCCCCCCAAAATACTTCCCAAAACCTTGCACCCCACTTCCTGGACAAGGTTTGGTAAAAAGCCTCACCAATTTGCCTAGGTGACTACAGACCCAGACCCTTGTATCTTAAGAACAATGAACAATCCTCCCAACACTTGCACCCTCCCTTTCCTGGGAAATGTTGGATAAAAAGCCTCACCAATTTGCATTGGTGACCACAGACCCAAACCCTTGGATCTGAGATCAATGAAAAAGCATTCAGTTTTCTTACAAGAAGACTTTTAATAAAAATAGAAGAAAATAGAAATAAAGAAATTCCCCCTGTAAAATCAGGATGGTAGATACCTTACAGGGTAATTAGATTCAAAACATAGAGAACCCCTCTAGGCAAAACCTTAAGTTACAAAAAAGATACACAGACAGAAATAGTTATTCTATTCAGCACAGTTCTTTTCTCAGCCATTTAAAGAAATCATAATCTAACACGTACCTAGCTAGATTACTTACTAAAAGTTCTAAGACTCCATTCCTGGTCTATCCCCGGCAAAGACAGAATATAGACAGACACACAGACCCTTTGTTTCTCTCCCTCCTTCCAGCTTTTGAAAGTATCTTGTCTCCTCATTGGTCATTTTGGTCAGGTGCCAGCGAGGTTATCTGGGTCAAGTGCCACAGCCTAGCATACGTAACTTTTGTTTAAGCCAAGTCCTACAGGATGCAGGCCTGTAGGCCTCTTGCATTACAGCTCTTGCATATGTTGCATATAGTACATAGATTTTGCCACAGAATGGGATGGGGTCAGTTTCAACAGCAAGGTTAACAGCAATTTCCCCCACAAGAGCATACTGACTTCTCTTCTTGTGGCTTGCCACAAGATAGGGGAATGTCCTGCAGATGCTGAACAGCTGTGAATAAGCAGTTGCAGATCAACTGGTGGCATCTCTCAGCAGGGCATGGTGGGATGGCTGGCGGTGCGGCTACCTCTATAAAATGCCACATGGGCTCTATGACAAAGCTGTCAAGGGGAATAAAGACCACCTTAAAATAAGTCTTGCCAGGGCATGTAGGGTTCAGTAGCCTCAGTAGGCAGCTCACCTAGAAGAAGGGAAACTCTGCTTTCAAATTCAGGCTGCCAGGCTAGGATAGCTGACTTGTAAAGCTCATCCAATAGAAACACTTATGTGAACTGATATCCATGTCAAGTGTACCTCAGAGAGCTAGGGCCAGTGTTTTCCCCAGGAATTGAAATTAGGGGGCAGTGTTTGAATATACAGGGGGATGAGGTCCGATGAGGAGTGAGATCATGATGGCGAAGGTGGGCTGTATGGCACTATAGTAAAAAGTGAAAAATCTTTCACCACCATTTTATTAGATTTAACTCATGTTTTAAAATCATCACAGAAATTAAAACTGGCTAGTCAAGCCTTCTGTGTAGTACTACATCTACATCCTTTTTTGTTTCTTGTTGTAATTTTGCACAGCTCTGTTAATTAACATCTCAGATGCAGTGCGTTCATCTTTGGTGGGTTCTTGTGTGTCCAGTACATCCAATCCTTCATGATATGCTCAAGATCAGGCAGAAGGTGACTTCTTTCAGAACACAAAATTCTATTCAATGAGGAAAAAAACTGCTCAACTGTAGCTGTTGTGACTGGGAGTGGCAAGAGATGAATTCTTACTTCTTTCATCCCAGGAAACATAGCACAAATATTGGGTCGAACCGCTAGTGATTATAAAGAAGAAGTTGAAGTCAAATCTTCATTTGTTCATTGTATAATATTCTACTCTGTGTTCAAATTATCTATTCTGTCCTGATCACATAGCAGCCCCATTGCTGGTAGTGCCTCACTCCACTCAACTGTCTGTGTTTTATAAGACAGGCATCTGTAAAAGTTATGTGGAGGCTGAGTAGAATCCAAAAATCGCTATTGAAGATTTGTAAGAATCAAGTCTATGTACTTTTTCACCTGGCTTAAAAAGCACTTCTTGTCCTCTTCACTTAAGGATTCAATATAAGTGCCTTCATTAGTCAACTTCTGGACTGAAGTCTTTGCTTCTTTCAGTATGTTTTCAATGGATATCTCTCTGATTGATCCAAGGGTAGCTCCTATTGTTGGACAAAGACCTACTACTATTGTAGCAGATACCTGAATGGCATTGTTTAATGACCCAAGTGGTTTCAACAGTAGACTTACAAGAGAGAATGGTGATTGTCTTCTCTGAACTTAGTAGCAAAAGTAGTCCACCAGCCTCACTACTTAGATCCATCCCATCTTGGTAGATACTTTCCAAAGCCAGTAATAATGGTTGCAGTAATTTTAAGACAACAGCCAAGGATCGCTCATGAGAAAGCCAGTGGGTTTTCCCAGGTTGGACTAATTTGAACTTCAGTCCCAGTGTATCTGCTATTTTTTCCAAGATGTTCTGTCCTTTTGGACTCTTGCTGAAAAAAAAGAATATAATGAAGACATTAAATGTGTGGCTTTTTTAATGTCCTTTGAAAATTCTGCAGCTCATGCTAGTGCTATTTGGAGTAGGTGGCTTCTGCAGTGTGTATAGGAGAGATTAAGGTTAAACTTTTCTCTGAGCAAACCCTGTAATCCACTATATCTTCCAGAGAAGTTTGCAGCACCATCAAATGCACATGCAGCCATCTGTTTGGCGTTCAATTTACAAGCATTTAACGCTTCTAAGATGTGGGTTGTCACAGATGCAGTCAATGTGTCTTCTCTAACCTGAACATCTAGAAATTCACGTACTGGCCTAACACTGACATCAAGATAACGTACCCAGTGTCTTAATACTTGACACCCATTTGCATTGGTTCATTCATCAGCCATGAATGCACATTTTCTGTATGCAGTGAGAGAGTTCTTCACTTTTTCAACTGCTGAGTCTTTCACTGTTGTACTGTATGCCTCTAACCAGTTAGTTGAATCTTTTGCAGAAAGATAGCAAGCATTTCTTGGTCTTGTTCAGAACCAGTGTCCTGATTAACCTATCAGGATTAACAAGTAACAATGCATTTAACATTGACCTCCAGTTTGTAGTGTGGTATTTCTTGCTTAAATAGAAAGTATGATGCGACAGCCATGTTTGTTCACATAAACTGTGTTGTGTCTCCAGGATTCTTAACAGCCTCATAAAGTATTTCTAAAATTGGCTTGGACAATGACTGGCAAATAAGGCTTTCTGCACGTCGATGCAGTCCAGAGGCTTGGTGTTTTGCAGCCTTTTCAGGTAGATTGTCAGTATTGGCTTTGCTGATCTCCCTGCAAACCAAACTCCTCCACTTTTACTATATAAATCCATGATACATCCACATCTTGAATACTGCATGCAGTTCTGGTCACCCCATCTCAAAAAAGATATATTGAAATTGGAAAAGGTACAGAGAAGGGCAACTAAAATGATTCGGGGTTTGGAACAGATTCCATATGAGGAGAGATTAAAAAGACTGGGAATTTGCAGCTTGGAAAAGAGATGACTTAAGAGGTCTATAAAATCTTGACTGGTGTGAAGAAAGTGAATGAGGAAATGTTATTTACCCCATCACTTAAAACAAGAACTATGGGTGAAATTAAATGACAGCAGGTTTAAAACAAACAAAAGGAAGTATTTCTTCACACAATGCTCAGTCACCCTGTGGAACATTTTGTCAGAGGATGTTGTGAAGGCCAAAACTATAACAGAGTTCAAAAAAGTACTAGATACTTTCATGGAGGATAAGTCCGTCAATGGGTATTAGCCAAGATGTGCAGGGATGCAATCCCATGCTCTGAGTGTCCCTAACCTCTGTTCACCAGAAGCTAGGAGTGGATGACAGGGGATGGATCACTTGATGATTGCCTGTTCTGTTCATTCCCTTTGAAGCACCTGGCATTGGCCACTGTCGGAAGACAGGATTCTGAGTTAAATGGGAGAATAACATGAGGGGGAAAGGAGTCCAGGAGAGCTGGCTCTATTTTAAAGAATCTTTATTGAGGTTACAGGGACAAACCATCCCAATGTGTAGAAAGAATAGTAAATATGGCAGGTGACCAGCTTGGCTTAACAGTGAAATCCTTGCTGATCTTGAACACAAAAAAGAAGCTTACAAGAAGTGGAAGATAGGACAAATGACCAGGGAAGAGTATAAAAATATTGCTTGGGGATGCAGGAGTGAAATCAGGAAGGCCAAATCACACCTGGAGTTGCAGCTAGCAAGAGATGTTAAGAGTAACAAGAAGGGTTTCTTTAGGTATGTTAGCAACAAGAAGTCAAGGAAAGTGTGGGCCCCTTACTGAATGATGGAGGCAACTTAGTGACAGAGGATGTGGAAAAAGCTAATATACTCAATGCTTTTTTTTGCCTCTGTCTTCACGAACAAGGTCAGCTCAGAGACTACTGCACTGGGCAGCACAGCATGGGGAGGAGGTGACCAGCCCTCTGTGGAGAACAAAGTGGTTCGGGACTATTTAGAAAAGCTGGACGAGCACAAGTCCATGGGGCCGGATGCGCTGCATCCGAGAGTGCTAAAGGAGTTGGTGGCTGTGATTGCAGAGCCATTGGCCATTATCTTTGAAAACTCATGGCTATCCGGGGAAGTCCCAACTGGAAAAAGGCTAATGTAGTGCCCATCTTCAAAAAAGGGGAGAAGGAGGATCCTGGGAACTACAGGCCAGTCAGCCTCACCTCAGTCCTTGGAAAAATCATGGAGCAGATCCTCAAGGAATCAATTCTGAAGCACTTTGAGGAGAGGAAAGTGATCAGAAACAGTCAGCATGGATTCACCAAGGGCAAGTCATGCCTGACTAATCTAATTGCTTTCTATGACGAGATAACTGGATCTGTGGATGAGGGGAAAGCGGTGGACGTGTTATTCCTTGACTTTAGCAAAGCTTTTGACACGGTCTCCCACAGTATTCTTGTCAGCAAGTTAAAGAAGTATGGGCTGGATGAATGGACTATAAGGTGGATAGAAAGTTGGCTAGATTGTCGGGCTCAACGGGTAGTGATCAATGGCTCCATGTCTAGTTGGCAGCCGGTATCAAGTGGAGTGCCCCAAGGGTTGGTCCTGTGGCCGGTTTTGTTCAATATCTTCATAAATGACCTGGAGGATGGTATGGATTGCACCCTCAGCAAGTTTGCAGATGACACTAAACTGGGAGGAGAGGTAGATACACTGGAGGGTAGGGATAGGATACAGAGGGCCCTAGACAAATTAGAGGATTGGGCCAAAAGAAATCTGATGAGGTTCAAGAAGGACAAGTGCAGAGTCCTGCACTTAGGATGGAAGAACCCCATGCACCGCTACAGACTAGGGATTGAATGGCTCGGCAGCAGTTCTGCAGAAAAGAACCTAGGGGTTACAGTGGACGAGAAGCTGGATATGAGTCAACAGTGTGCCCTTGTTGCCAAGAAGGCCAATGGCATTTTGGGATGTATACGTAGGGGCATTGCCAGCAGATCGAGGGACGTGATCGTTCCCCTCTATTCAACATTGGTAAGGCCTCATCTGGAGTACTGTGTCCAGTTTTGGGCCCCACACTACAAGAAGGATTGGAAAAATTGGAAAACATCCAGCGGAGGGCAACAAAAATGCTTAGGGGACTGGAACACATGACTTATGAGGAGAGGCTGAGGGAACTGGGATTGTTTAGTCTGCAGAAGAGAAGAATGAGGGGGGATTTGATAGCTGCTTTCAACTACCTGAAAGGGGGTTCCAAAGGGGATGGATCTAGACTGTTCTCAGTGGTAGCTGATGACAGAACAAGGAATAATGGTCTCAAGTTGCAGTGGGGGAGGTTTAGGTTGGATATTAGGAAAAACTTTTTCACTAGGAGGGTGGAGAAGCACTGGAATGCGTTACCTAGGGAGGTGATGGAATCTCCTTCCTTAGATATTTTTAAGGTCAGGCTTGACAAAGCCCTGGCTGGGATGATTTAGTTGAGGATTGGTCCTGCTTTGAGCAGGAGGTTGGACTAGATGACCTCCTGAGATCCCTTCCAATCCTGATATTCTATGATTCTATGGAGCATTGGTCTGACCCAATATGGCCATTCTTAGGTTAAAATTAATATAATAAAAATGTTTAGTACAGAAACTCCCCAAGATAATGACCCCTTGAGATAGTGATGATGTGAGATAACAACCTTGACAAATAATGTGTTTTAAAAATCTTGGACTAAGTCACAAATCTAGCACTATGGAGCAAAGTCACTAAAACAGTCCAACAAACAAATGTTCCTTTAATGTGCCCCTCCCTTCTCCCTCCACTGCACCCCACTCAGAGTTGTTGTACTTGGTCAGTGGAGACCAGAGTTCAGTGGTGCTTTTGCATGAGTTCACCTCCCAGCCCTGGCAAGCCCTGGCACAAATTAAGCACTGAGGGTAACTCCCTCAATCAGGACAGTCTAAGTACAGTTCTGGTATCTTTTACTCACACAGTAAAGTGATTTGTAACTCAACACCAGGAAAAATTGATCACTTGGGCAACACAGCTCTGTCTGCTAGATAACTAGGCAGAGTAATAATACAGTGTGATCCTAAAGCCTTTCCTTCCTCCCCCAGCTCATCACTAGCTGTCAAGAAAAAGTTCATTCAGACCTTGCTTACAAATCATAATTTGAAATTATTAGGTTGGCCAACATCACCAAAACAAATGAACCAACATCGTCATAAAAAACAACAGCTGTGTGAGGAAGCTACTCTTTGTTCATACTTTTTAAACCTATTATGCTTTTTCAGGTACAAGTATTTTATATTGTATATGCTTTTAAAATGTGTGTTAGTGTTTCAATTTAAATTCAAATTTCCAGCCAATGACTAAATTGGCAACACTAGGGGAGTGCTGAGGAAATTCAGGGGGCATACCTGGCTAGGGCATACCCTGCAAGCGACATAAATCAGCCTTGCCTGACTGTTTTAACTGGACAAGGGCTGCTAAAGAAGTGAGTGAGTAAGCAGATTAAACTGAGATATATGCAAGTTGGAATGTAGGAATGTTTACCGGGAGAAGCTTGGAACTGTGGGAGATCTTAAATAGGAGAAGATACAGTGGAGTAAGTAAGTTCTTAAAATTGTCTTGAAAAAATATCTACAATAATTCAGAGGTGTTAAACTTAAAATGCTGTAAATGAACATTTGCTCTCCATACAGAAATAATGATAACACAAGATGGAAATGGTGGAAATCTGATATGAAGAAACATCAATAGCAAAAGACTGGATTAGAGATTGCATTCTTTGACAGCTGATGTGGTATTTTTTTAGGCAGAAGTTATAAATCACAAATAGCTTATCTGATCTCTCTGAAAGCATCTACATTCTTTCCAGCATGTGCTTATTTATTTTTAGGCTCATACTTTAAACTCCTTGCTATATAAAACTCTAGTTCTAATTGATAGACTTGAAACAGTTAATCTGAACTAATAATCTATCTGTACTGGTGAAGTCAATTTCAGCATGTGTTATATGTAAGGCTACGTTTTAGTCACAGGTATTTTTAGTAAAAGTCACAGACAGGTCACGGGCAGTAAACAAAAATTCACTGCCCATGACCTGTCCATGACTTTTACTATATACCCCTGACTAAAACTTGGGAGGCCAAGGGTGCTAGGGAAGAGGGTGCTGCAGGGGCTGCGGGGGTGTTGGTGGGGCTGGGTCAGATTCCCTATCTGGTTCCTGGGTAGCGGCGACTCGAGCTCCTAACTCCACCTGCTGCCTCCGCTCTGCCCCAAGTCCCAATTCTGCAGCTCCCATTGGCTGGGAACCGCAGCCAATGGGAACTGTGGGGGAGGTGCCTGCACGTGGAGGCAGTACGTGGAGCTAGGAGCTGAGGGAGGGGAGTTCCTGTCACCCTTCCAGGGAGCCCCACCCCAAGTAAGCACTGCCCCACACCCCAACCCCCAGCCCTGAGCCCCCCCACACCCAAACTCCTGCTACTGGGAGGCAGGGGGGCCCAAGACTGCCCCAGCAGTGACCAGTGCACCTGAGCTGCTCAGGCGGCCCTTGGGCCAGGCACACTGGACTCTGCAGAAGTCAGGAAGGTCACAGCAAGTCACGGAATCCGTGACATCCATGACCTCTGTGACAAACATGGAACCCTAGTTATATGTAATTCAGAGTGCCTGTTTTTATAGAAACATGTTAATTCTGTTCACATAATAAAAAAGTAAAGTTATGTTTGTACAGAGAAATAACATTTGAAAAAGCTGCCCCTACTTGCCAACCACACCCTTGAAAAATTCTAAGGAGCTCCAAACTTTACTATATTTTGTAGAGGTGCTTCTGCTTGCTTGGGGGAACAGTGGGAAAGTTTAGTGTAACCACTGCTTTCCCTGTTCTGTGATTTCTTTTTTCAGGTCTTCTCCTTTTGTTTTTCATTCCTTTCCATGTCACACATTAAAAGAGAAAACTCAGTCCAGTTTTATTTCCCATGTGCTTCTTTGGCCCTATCAAAGCTGTGGGTGTATCTGACTAGCCTGCAGCAGTTTCACTAGCATGGTTCCCACAAAAAATGTCCCTTTCTTCTTTGAGTGATTGCACATGTCCATTCCACTGAATGTGTGCCCAGTGCTTGGTTGTTGGAGATTTTTTCCCTCAGTGGTATACATCTGGATGACTCAAGTGCCCACTGCTACTGTATGCAGGTATAAAGGGTGGAGCCACCCCGATCCCACTCAATTCCTTCTTACTGCCTGTGATAGTTGTTGGAGCAATTACAACCTTGCTACTGCAAGTTCTCCCCTCATTCCTTGTAATATATACCCATTTTTATATAGTCCCATAGTTAGGGTTTTAGATAGTCTATAGTTCAGCTATAGGTCAGCTCCCAGGTCAGCTCCCAGACTACTGCACTGGGCAGCACAGCATGGGTGAGGAGGTGAGAGAAAGAAGTGGTTCAAGACTATTTAGAAAAGCTGGATGAGCACAAGTCCATGGGGCTGGATGCACTGCATCCGAGGGTGCTAAAGGAGTTGGCAGATGTGATTGCAGAGCCATTGGCCATTATCTTTGAAAACTCACGGTGATCGGGGGAGGTCCTGGATGACTGGAAAAAGGCTAATGTAGTGCCCATCTTTAAAAAAGGGAAGAAGGAGGATGCAGGAAACTACAAGCCAGTAAGCCTCACCTCAGTCCCTGGAAAAATCATGGAGCAGGTCCTCAAGGAATCAATTGTGAAGCACTTAGAGGAGAGGAAAGTGATCAGGAACACTCAGCATGGATTCACCAAGGGCAAGTCATGCCTGACTAACTTAATTGCCTTCTATGACGAGATAACTGGATCTGTGGATGAGGGGAAAGCAATGGACGTGTTATTCCTTGACTTTAGCAAAGCTTTTGACAAGGTCTTCCACAGTATTCTTGCCAGCAAGTTAAAGAAGTATGGGCTGGATGAATGGACTATAAGGTGGATAGAAAGCTGGCTAGATCCTTAGGGCTCAATGGGTAGTGATCAATGGCTCCATGTCTAGTCAGCAGCTGGTATCAAGCGGAGTGCCCCAAGGGTCAGTCCTGGGGCCGGTTTTGTTCAATATCTTCATTAATGATCTGGAGGATGGCGTGGACTGCATCCTCAGCAAGTTTGCAGATGACACTAAACTGGAAGAAGTGGTAGATACGCTGGAGGGTAGGGATAGGATACAGAGGGCCCTAGACAAATTAGAGGATAGGGCCAAAAGAAATCTGATGAGGTTCAACAAGGACAAGTGCAGAGTCCTGCACTTAGGATGGAAGAATCCCATGCACCGCTACAGACTAGGGACTGAATGGCGAGGCAGCAATTCCGCAGAAAAGGACCTAGGGGTTATAGTGTACGAGAAGCTGGATATGAGTCAACAGTGTGCCCCTGTTGCCAAAAAAGCTAATGGTATTTTGGGCTGTATAAGTAGGGGCATAGCCAGCAGATCGAGGGATGTGATCGTTCCCCTCTATTCGACATTGGTGAGGCCTCATCTGGAGTACTGTGTCCAGTTTTGGGCCCCACACTACAAGAAGGATGTGGGAAAATTGGAAAACGTCAAGCGGAGGGCAACAAAAATGATAGGGGACTGGAACACATGACTTATGAGGAGAGGCTAAGGGAACTGGGATTATTTAGTCTGCAGAAGAGAAGAATGAGGGGAGATTTGATAGCTGCTTTCAACTACCTGAAAGGGGGTTCCAAAGGGGATGGATCTAGACTGTTCTCAGTGGTAGCTGATGACAGAACAAGGAACAATGGTCTCAAGTTGCAATGGGGGAGGTTTAGGTTGGATATTAGGAAAAACTTTTTCACTAGGAGGGTGGTGAATCACTGGAATGCGTTACCTAGGGAGGTGGTGGAATCTCCTTCCTTAGAAGTTTTTTTTCCTTTATCAGGCTTGACAAAGCCCTGGCTGGGATGATTTAGTTGAGGATTGGTCCTGCTTTGAGCAGGGGGTTGGACTAGATGACCTCCTGAGGTCCCTTCCAACCCTGATATTCTATAATTCTGTGATAGTTAGAGTAGTGGTTGGTTAGATATAAGTTTCAGTTTTTAGGTCTTTAGACTAACTGGTTCAATTTTCAGTATCAGTGCCAGAGCTATGGCTCAGGCTCTAGGGTTTAAATCATGTTGCTCATGGAGCAAACCACTGCTGGGGAGTGACACACACCCCAGCTACCTTAAATGCTTGGGGGAGTCCCATGTGAGTGACAAATGTCACATTTGTAAAGGATTTAAGCCGGGGTGGGGAACCTTTTTTCTATCAGGGGCTGTTAACCCACAGAAAAAAGTCAATCGCAGGCCGCATCTACTTTTCTTCGTTTGGTTGTAGTAGCCATTTTAAAAAGGAAGCATACAGGGTTGGAACACTGTTTTAATCTTCAAGCAACCTGCAACAACAGTTGCTGAAGAATGAGCGTTGAAATGAAGAAAAGTGCTGCATGATCGGGAGGAAATGACAACCGCGTCATATGCACAAGATTTGAAAATTAGTCACCGGTTGCCATGCCAATGCAAACATTAGCCTACCACCCACTCCACCAGCAACATATTTGAATAAGTAACAATGATGATAGACTGCATACACTAAAAATGCTATTAAAAAAAAAGTTAAAAGTGCTACTGTCATAGGCCCTTTTTCCCCAAAGCAGCCTATACCGCCACAATCCAGGCTTCTCCCCCAGCCACCTACCCCCTCCCCGTCTCCTCACAAAGCCCAGCTCTTGGCCCCCAGCCCCCTTCTCACCTCCACCATTACCTCCTTCTTCCCACTCCCTCCTCCTGTCCCTGCGTCTGGCAGTGGATCAGAGCTGGGGTTTGGCGGGGCCTATACTCCATCCTGGGACCTCCCCTGGCCCCTTCTCACCTGTCAGTCACAGCTTGACAGGCCTGTTTGTCCAGGCCCCCTGGTTGGACATGTCCCTGGCTGCTGCAGGGGCTTGGCGCTGCCTTCGCTGGGGCTGCCCCTGCCTCTGGGGCTGGGCAGGAAGAGGGGACGTGCTAATGGAGTGTCGGGCTGGGTGCTTAGGGCAGCGGTGGCTGCTGGACGAGGAGAAGCCCAGATGTGCCCAGTGTCGCCATAAGCGGGGCCAGTGCTGAGGAGGAGGTGCGGCCGCCCCGTTGCCTTTCCCCATCCCCTGCCCAGGGCCCAGGTGGTGAACACCACAAAGCCCCATGTCCTCACTACCCCCTAGGGCAGGGGTAGGGAACCTACAGGGCTGCAGGCCGGGTGAAATTAAGCAAAGGGCTGGATCCAGCCCATGGGTCATAGGTTCCCCATCCCTGATTTAAGCCTTGCTTAAAAAAAGGACAGAGCAGTCAGGTTTAATTGTATTCTTACGGAGGCAGCACTCTGTTCACCCTCAGAGCCGGAATGGGGCACTGGGTACATCAGCATAGGTCCAGAGTACTCTTCCTGAGTCATCTCAGTCGAGAGCTCAATTGCTGTTTCTGGTGCTGAGGAAGAGACACAAGACCTGCAGGGTCTTGGTACCTTGCTTTATAATATCCCCATTACTTGAAACCTTCTAAAGGCAAAAGCTCTGGAAGGGACACTGAAAGGAGGCACTCCCCAAAACACTCTTCAGTGACGAAGGGGTCATCAACTCCAGAACCTGTGCCAGGTCCATCAAGACTGACCACTGAAGTGCTCACTGCAGCTTCTTCAGGCTATCTCCCAGCACTTCAGAGCCAGGAGGCATTAGTGGTACTATTGACACCAGAGGCATATGCAGCTGCTAGGGAGCCACTTAACCTCTTGGTGCCAGTTTCTCTGGTAGTACAGGAAAGATTTCAGCCAGTATCGATGCCTAGGGACCCTACTCTGGCTCCTCTGAAACATGCAATGCTGATGTCACCTACACTTTCCTTACCTTGGAAGACAAAACTGTTGAGAGGAAAACTAGCTATGATTTCTCAAGTACCATTATCTTCCAGTTCTGGCTATCTCTCTCCAGTACCAACAGGTCCTGCTTCCCCTTTATCGGAGGACTCAGATTCTTCATCTTCAGACTTGGAGGATGGATCCTATGTGTCTCAGTCTAGACAGAACATGTATCCTCCTTTGGAGACTTATGTCCTATGGTTACCACAGCAGCCTCAGCAATGGCCCAGTCAGCATTGGGTCCCAAGTCTATGTAAATAACCTTTCTGGAACCCAAGGGCGTTCCCTTCATCCATCACAGTCTGTCTCCTTGTGTATGCACTGGGAGACAACATCTTCCTGTCATCGGTACCAGGACTGGGGCTGAGCAGGCGGAAACCACTCTTGTGGTTCCTGTAGTACAGGAGATAGAGCAAACTGTTTCAACATCTGTATGCTTCCTCTTCCTTATCACTAGATAAGATGGTAGAGGTAGTGAGTGACTCTTCTTCACCAGATGGTTATAGAGCTCATCAGGACTTCCTAAAAAGAGTAGCCATAGTCCTGGATATCCAAGTGGAGGGAGTCTGCGAGAAATCCCACAAACTGGTGGATATTTTGACTTCAGCAGACCCACCAGGGTGGCTCTCCCAATCAGTGAAGATATTATGGAGCTGGTCAAGGCATTGTGGCAGACCCCATCATACCTCCTCCCCAGTAGTGAAAAGGGCAAAGAAGAGATACTATGTCCCCTCTACGGGATTTGAGCATCTGTGCATGCATCTCCCACTGGGCTTCTTAGTAGTTGCCACAGCTGATGAGTGGGAGAAGCAGGGACACCAGGCATTGACACCAAAAGGAAAGGACTCAAAGAAACTGGACCTTTTTGGTTGAAAACTTTATTCTACAGGGGGTCTGAAATTTTGGATTGCAAATCAACAGGCACTTCTCAGTCAGTATGAGTTCACCTTGTGGGATAACATATTGAAGTTTAAGGACAAGTTACTGGATGACTGCAGCCAGCAATTCACTGCAATGGTGGAGGAGGACAAGCTAGAGGCCAGAAAAGCCCTTCAGGCCAGGTTGGATGCAGCTGAATCAGCAGCTCAAGTCTGCCATAACTATATAATACATGGTTGCAGTCATCAGAGATCCAGCAGACCGTCAAAGACATCCCACTTGAAAGTCCTTCCCTTTTTTTGGAAAGATAGATCATAGGCTCCATAGCCTAGAAGGATTCCATAGCAATACCGAAGTCACTTTGAAACATGCTGGTGACATAAGGAAGCAGTTCTATCTGCAGTAGACCCACAGATATCTGGGCTTTATGCCTCGGTCCCAAGACCTATCAAGAAAAAGGGGCAGAAATTACAGGAGGTGACTGACACCACCACCCTCTTCTTCAATTGCAGGTTCCTGTCATCCAGCAACTTCATTCAAACAAGTGTTTGATGTGTTGGTCGAGAACAGACTGCTAGTCCCCAGAGTACCATCCACTTCTCGCCCTCTATTTGCCAATTGTTGATCCCACTTCCTAAGGACTTGGTCCCACATCACCTTAGAAAAGTGGGTCTTAACCATGGTGGCTTTGGGGTTTCTATTACCCCTTCTCAACCCTATTCCCTGCCCCTTTTCAGGTATCACTTTCACAAGACTGTCCTTCAGCAGGAGGTCCAATTGCTCCTTCAAGCAGGTGGCCACAGAGGAAGGGGACACAAAGACATCCACTCAAAAACCGGAAGTCAAATCCTACTGAGGAAAATAGAAAGCAACATAAACTCTGGCAGGTTAAATGTAAAAGTATAATTAGTCAGGCCAAAAAAGAATTTGAAGAGCAACGAGCAAAACATGCAAAAACTAACAGCAATTTTTTAAAGTACATCAGAATCAGGAAGCCTGCCAAACAGTCAACGGGGCCAACAGATGATCAAGGTGCTAAAGGAGCACTTAAGGAAGCCAATTCATTCTTTGTATCCATCTTCATGGCAGAGGATATGAGGGAGATTCTCACCCCGGAGCTATTCTTTTTAGGTGACAAATCTGAGGAACTGTCCCAGCTAGAGTTGTCAGTAGAAGTGGTTTTGGAACAAATTGATAAATTAAACAGTAGTAAGTCATCAGGAACAGATGGTATTCACTCAAGAGTTCTGAAGGAACTCAAATATGAAATTGCAGAACTACTAACTGTGCTGTCTAGCCTATTGCTTAAAACAACTTCTGTACCAGATGGTTCGTGGATAGCTAATGTGATTCTGATTTTTTAAAAAAAGGCTCCAGAGGCAGTGCTGGCAAGTACAGGCATGTAAGCCTAACTTTAGTACTAGAAAAACTAGTTGAAACTATAGTAAAGAACAGAATTATCAGACACAAAGATGAACACAATATGTTGGGGAAGAGTCAACATGACTTTTGTAAAGGGAAATCATGCCTCACCAATCTATTAGAATTATTTAAGGGTGTCAACAAACATGTGGACAAAGGTGATCCAGTGGATATAATGTACTTGGACTTTCAGGAAGCCTTTTACAAGGTCCCTCACTAAAGGCTCTAAAGCAAAGTAAGGAATCGTGGGAAAAGAGAGAAGGTCCTCTCATGGGTCAGTAACTGGCTAAAAGACAGAAAACAAAGAGTAGGAATAAATGGTCAGTTTTCACAGTGGAGAGAGGTAAATAGCAGGGTCCCCCAGGGATCTGTAATGGGACCAGTGCTGTTCAACATATTCACAAATAATCTGTAAAAAGAGGTAAACAGTGAGATGGCAAAATTTGCAAATGATACAAAATTACTAAGGATAGTTAAGTCCAAAGCAGACTGAGAAGAGTTACAAAACTGAGTGACTGGGCAAGAAAATGGCAGATGAAATTCAATGTTGATAAATGAAAAGCAATGCACACTGGGAAACATAATCCCAACTATACATACAAAATGATGAGGTCTAAATTAGCTGTTATACTCCAGAAAGAGATCTTGGAGTCATCATGGGTAGTTCTGTGAAAACATTTGCTCAATGTGCAGTGGCAGTCAAAAAGGCTAACAATGTTAGGAACCATTAGAAAAGGGATAGATAAGACAGAAAATAAAATGCCAGTATATAAATTCATGGTACGCCACACCTTGAATAATGTGTGAAGTTCTGGTTGTTCCACCTCAAAAAATATATATTAGAATTGGAAAAAATACAGAGAAGGGGAACAAAAATGATTAGGGGTATGGAACAGCTTCCATATGAGTACAGATTGAAAAGATTGAGACTGTTCACTTTGGAAGAGAGATGAATTGTGGGAGGAGGATGTGACAGAGATTTATAAAATTATGAATGGTGTGGAGAAAGTGAATAAGGAAGTGTTATTTACTCCATCACATAACACGAACCAGTGGTCACTCAATGCAATTAATAGGTAGCAGGTTTACAAGAAACATAAGGAAGTACTTCTTCACACAATGCATAGTTAAACTATTGAACTATTGCCAGGGGATGCTGTAAAAGCCAAACATAAACTGGGTTCAAAAAAGAATTTAATAAGTTCATGGAGGATAGGTCCATCAAAAGCTATTAGCCTATATGGTTAGGGATGCAACCCATGCTCTAGGTGTCCCTAAATCTCTGACTGCTAGAAACTGGGACTAGATGACAGGGGATCCATCACTTGATAAATTGTCCTGTTCTGCTCACTCCCTCTGAAGCATCTGGCACTGGCCGCTGTCAGAAGACAGGATACTTGGGCTAGATACACTGTTGGTCTGACGCAGTATGGCCATTCTTATGTTCAGGGGGAATAAAATCCAAAGGCCTGAGACAACCTTTTTTTTATCTTAGCTCTAAGAGAGTTAAAATTCCTGAAGAAAATAAAATTCTGCTTGGTTACCCTAGCTTCCATTATTCTTTCCCTGAAGCATAAGAACTGGTATGCTACCCTCAACTTGAAAGACGTTTCTCAGATTAGTGGTAAATGGAATTTACTGCCAATCTACAGTGCTTTCATCTGGCCTGTCGGCAGCTCTTCATATCTTCAAGTGCATGGTGATGGTAGCAATGTTCCTTTGAAAGTCAAGTGTCCATGTATTCCCTTAACTGGATCACTGACTAGTGAGAGGCCAGGCCAGGTACTGTCCAGTGTAGTCATTATCCAGTCTACTTTTGGCATGCTGGAGCTCCTAGTCAATGTGGACAAATCAGTTCTGAAACCAGTTCAGAGTAAAGAATTTATTGGCATGGTCCTGGACTCTACGAAGGCCAAAGCTTTTCTATTGCAATAGAGGTTTGAAACACTATGGGGCATAATTCTGGAACAAAAAGCACATCTGGTCATCACGGTATGCAGCTGCCTCAGGTTCCTAGGGCACATGGCAGCATGTACTTATGTAGTGCAGTACACCAGATTGCACCTCAGAAAGCTACAAGGATGGCTAGCTTTGGGGTATTCCCTGAGCCACCATCATCTAGATATGGAGATCTGAGTACCAATCCTAATCTTGTTCTCTCTGGATTGGTGGACAGACCCTCTGAAAGTATGGGGGTCCCCTTTGCCTCCCCACAGCCAGTGCTCACTTTAGTCACATATGTATTGATCTGTGCACATAGGGTCCCTGCTGTCTTTGGTCTATCCAAGATTTGAAGGCACATATAAACATCAGGGAATTGTGAGTGGTCCATCTAGCTTGTTTGGCCTTCCTTCCAAATATTGGGGGGAGGGGTCACAACCCAATGGCCCCCTCCCTCAGGGGGTACCCTGGGGAGACAGATTGGCATTGTATGTTGCTAACGCTGTTGCAGGCATGGCAAGGCATTTTGGGAAGGGTTAAAGGTGTGAGTGTGGAGTGAAATATTCCTTTGCAGGTTATGAGAGACCAAAGGGGAAGGAAGAGAGAGACAGGAATGGGTTAACTCGATGCTCCAGCTAGGTCCGAAGATAAGACACTGACTTCAGCCCAAGGCCACTGCACACAACTGACTCTCGGCTTCCTGCCAAGAAAGACAGGGGCCTGGATTCCAACCCCGACCAGCCGTGAGAAAGGAGGATTCAGCTGAACAGAACTGCAGGGGCTGCAAAAACTAGTGAGATAGGGAAGGCCAGCGAGGGGAAAAACAACGATTTTCATGTCCCTGAAGCCGGTGTGTTTTGGGAAAGCTGAGGAAGCCACGGAAGGCCGGTTTGGACTGGTACACAGAGCATGGGGGACAGAGGTCCCTGAACGAGACGCCCCCAAGAGACCCCAGGACTTAAAACCCTCCCAGGAGTGGAAACAAATCAGAGATCAACAGCGGACCCTGGACGACTTGTGCACAGGACAGAACTCCTGTCCACCTCTCCCCCTCTTCTTCTTACATTACACCTAGGCTTGGCCAGCCTCGGGTAGTGCGTATGTGAGTATGAAAGTGGGTTAGGGCTTGGGGCACTAACACTTTCTTCCTTCCTCTGAGGGACGTGGGGAACTCCCCGCACTCTCCGCTGTTATTTTACTTTATTTTATTAATAAAGCTTTAAACTTAGTCACTTGGTGTGCTCCTTCATCTCCTCCCCTAATGATCCTGTGGCCTCAGCCTGATCACCTGACCCCTCAGGCAGGTTGGTAACATAAATCTGTCACAGGGGAAGGGGAAATCTGCTAGTGTTAACAGACAACACAGCAACTATGTTTTACATGAACAGACAAGGAGGATACACTCAATTGTGCCAGGAGGTGATTCTCTCTTGGGAATTCTGCAAGCCAACTCCATTCATCTGAGATCTGCTTAACTTTCAGGAGTGCAGAATACACTGGCAGATCATCTGAGCAGGTCCTTCACCAATCACCATGAGTGGTCACTGCTTCTGGACGTGGCCTGATCCATCTTCCATCTGTTGAGGAACCCCCAAGTGAACCTGTCATAAATATAAAGGGAAGGGTAAACCCCTTTAAAATCCCTCCTGGCCAGAGGAAAAATCCTCTCACCTGTAAAGGGTTAAGAAGCTAAAGGTAACTTCGCTGGCACCTGACCAAAATGACCAATGAGGAGACAAGATACTTTCAAAAGCTGGGAGGAGGGAGAGAAACAAAGGGTCTGTGTCTGTCTGTATGCTGCTTTTGCCGGGGATAGACCAGGAATGGAGTCTTAGAACTTTAGTAAGTAATCTAGCTAGGTATGTGTTAGATTATGATTTCTTTAAATGGCTGAGAAAAGAATTGTGCTGAATAGAATGACTGTTTCTGTCTGTGTGTCTTTTTTGTAACTTAAGGGTTTGCCTAGAGGGATTCTCTATGTTTTGAATCTAATTACCCTGTAAGGTATCTACCATCCTGATTTTACAGAGGTGATTCCTTTACTTCTATTTCTATTAAAAATCTTCTTGTAAGAAAACTGAATGCTTTTTCATTGTTCTCAGATCCAAGGGTTTGGGTCTGTGGTCACCTATGCAAATTGGTGAGGATTTTTACCAAACCTTCCCCAGGAAGTGGGGTGCAAGGGTTGGGAGGATTTTGGGGGGTAAGATGTGTCCAAACTACGTTTCCCAGTAAACCCAGTTAGAGTTTGGTGGTGGCAGTGGATATTCCAAGGACAAAGGATAAAATTAATTTGTACCTTGGGGAAGTTTTAACCTAAGCTGGTAAAAGTAAGCTTAGGAGGTTTTCATGCAGGTCCCCACATCTGTACCCTAGAGTTCAGAGTGGGGGAGGAACCTTGACAGGACCCATTTGCAACAAGGTTCAACAGAAAGTGCCATCAGTTTGTTCCTGGGTGTATGTGTGTGTCACAACCCAGGGTGATTGACAGATGTCTTCCTGTTGCCCTGGAAGAATGCGCTACTGTATGCCTTCCCTCTGATTCTGCTATTGCCCAGAGCTTTATCCAAGACCAAACAAGAGCATGATCACCTTTAGCGCCAGCGTGGCCTTGGCAACACTGGTTCTCAAACCTACTAGCCTTATTAGTTAGACTTCTACTGTCTCTCCTGCTGGACCCAGATGTGGTTTTCCAGGATGCCTCCTCCATGCCAGCCTGTAGTCCTTACACTAGGAAGCATGGATGGAAAAAAGTTGGAAAAAGCTTTCTTAAAGAACGTACATGAAGTACTTCTAAAGAATAGAAAGCCTTCAAGCAGGAGTACTTACCTGGCTAAATGGAAGTGTTTTTCCATCTGGTCCCACCAGAAAGGTGTTTCTCTGGAGCAGGCTCCCACCCATCACATATTGGACTACTAGCAGTTAGCTCTAACAGGGTTCATCTGGGACCCAGCTCAGCTTTCCACCCATTGGTGAATAACAGATCTCTCTTTTCCAATCCCATCACTATCAGGTTTTTGAAAGGGCTGGACAGATCATATCCACAGTTGCTAGAACCTACCCGCCATGGGATCTGCAACTGGTATTAGCAAAGTTAATGGAGCCATCCTTTGAACCACTTGGAACTTGTTCTCTACTCCACTTCTCTGTGAAGGTGGCATTCTCAATCATAATTACCTCAGTGAGAAAAGTGGGCAAGTTGAGCACTCTGGTATCAGAGCCTCCCTATTCAGTCTATCAGGACAAGGTTTACCTTTGGCCTCACGATACTGTTAGATCTTAAAAGTTAGCAGTCTTAGGCTAAGTCTACATCGCATCACATTGAAGAATATGGGGGTGTGAACTGCAGTGAACACTGAAGTGCTGCGGTGTAGCTGCCCCATATGGACACTGCTGTGTAAACTAAAAGGTACCTAGTCTGTGTTAACATACTCCTTGGAACTCGCTGAAGTTCACACCCCTGTAGCCTGAAGTGCTGGGCTGTGTAGACAAGCCCTTAGTTTGTGTCAGTGTTTTGGTGTGAAGTTACCCAGGAAAACCTAAGTGCTGCAGTAAATAATTAGATATGTGGCTGTTTCATTCTAAGTCAATGTTGAAGCAATGTCCTGTCAGGATGTTAAAGACATTGTGTTTCTAGAGGTGCTATAATTTGAACAAGATATAAAACTGATGTCTTAACCACTTGTCTTTAAAGATCTTCTGGTTCTTTTTGTAAGCTTGGCCTGGCCAAAATCCAACTTGGTTAATTACTTCTATTTACCTAAAATTCCCCATGAGTTTCAATTTGATACATTCTTCACATCATGTTCTCACTTACTGTAAAGTGTTGTGCACTATTAAATGGTTGCTATGCTTCACTTCAGAGGCAGGTACATTTTGACGGTAGATACAGTGTTCCTTGTTTATGATTTTAATGTCAGTTTAAAGATGCAAGTCATCTTGGGGTCCTTTCAAATGAAAGATGCTATGCAAAAGTAAGTTATTTTATAATTATGATATAACGATAAACTTTACTTTTTAGGCAGTAAGAGAAATGACTGGCTGTATTCTCAGAGAGAAGATTGGTGAAGTAATATCTTTTATTGGACTAACTTCTGTTGGTGGAAGGTAGAAGCTTTCAGGCTTCGCAGAGCTCATCTTAAGTGTTCTGAAATGTCTGATATTTGCTGTATTTCTCAATTGTCAAGGGCGGTCTTATATGATACAGATGTTCAGATTTTTTTTCTTTAGTTTAGGGTAACTACATTCTAAAACCCTTGTGATGGGTTGGATCACAGAAACCCCCTGGGGGCTGCCAACTGATGTGCCAAGACTACTTCTGCCCCTGCTTTCTTGTCCTGGCAGCTTGGGACTTCAGTGCCCTGCCTGGTTTGAGCCAGACCCGCTAGCCTGCTGCAAACCCAGACCCAGGTCTGAACCACGTCCCCTAACAGCTGTAGGCTTAAACTGAAAGTAGTTTAAGAAGTGTTCTTGTCTGTAACACTCAGATGCCCAACTCCCAATGGGGTCCAAACCCCAAATAAGTCCATTTTACCTTGTATAAAGCTTATACGGGGTAAACTCATAAATTGTTCACCCTCTATAACACTGATAGAGAGATATGCACAACTGTTTGCCCCCCCCCCGTATTAATACATACTCTGGGTTAATTAATAAGTAAAAAGTGATTTTATTAAATACAGAAAGAGGGATTTAAGTGGTTCCAAGTAGTAACAGACAGCACAAACTGAATTACCAAGTAAAATAAAATAAAACCCACAAGTCTATGCCTAATACAGTAAGAAAACTGAATACAGATAAAACCTCACCCTCAGAGGAGTTCCAGTAAGCTTCCTTTTACAGACTAGTCTCCTTCTAGTCTGGATCCAGCAATCACTCACACCCCCTGTAGTTACTGTCCTTTGTTCCAGTTTCTTTCAGGTATCCTTGCGGGTGGGGAGGCTATCTCTTGAGCCAGCTGAAGACAAAATGGAGGGGTCTCCCGGGGGTTTAAATAGACTTTCTCTTGTGGGTGGATACCCCGTCCTTCCCCTGTGTAGAATTCCAGCAACAAGATGGAGTTTTGGAGTCACATGGGCGAGTTGTGTGTTCATGCATGACTCAGAACTTACAGGTAGCAGCCATGGTTCACATGCTACCTTGAACGTCCTCATGTAGACTTCTTATGTGGATTGGAGCCTTTCAAGATCCATTGTCCGTTAAGTGCTTCTTGGTTGGCCACTTAATTTGCATATTCCTTTCTCAAGAAGCTGATCAAATGCTTTACTAAGGCTACTTAAAAATCAAGCAAGTACATAGCCAATATTCATAACTTCAAATACAAAAAAGAGACATGCATACAAATAGGATGAATAGATCATAACCTTTACATAGATATATTACATGGCATGTGTAGCATAAAACATATTTCAGTTATGTCATATGTACATTAATAAGCATATTTCCATAAAGCCTTATGGGGTACACCGTCACAACCCTCTTACCCACATGATATTATCTGAGGTACATATTGTTTTAACTAGATATAACAAAGAACAAGCACCATATCTAATAACGAACAAAAACATTCCTTACACTTCTCATCTCCATGTTGTTACTGTGAATATATGTGAAGAATAAGGTAACATTTCTAAGTATATTTTATTTACTATATTACTTACCTAAAAAACAGAAACACTCCAATATCCCTTTGAATAAAATGTACATGTGTAAACATGTTTTCATTTAGACATGCTAAACATGCTGCTGCTATAATAGTGAGGACATTTTTTGGTCCATATTCTCCATTGTATGTATGCATCCGATGAAGTGAGCTGTAGCTCACGAAAGCTTATGCTCAAATAAATTGGTTAGTCTCTAAGGTGCCACAAGTACTCCTTTTCTTTTTGCGAATACAGACTAACACGGCTGTTACTCTGAAACCTGTCATTCTCCATTGTGTTTGGGTAGCTTCATGCTGTGCTGTCATTGCGAAGCAAGCCCTAAAGCTGATGTAGCTGGCAACAGAAAAATCCCCCCAGTGCATATAGCAGCTGTCATAAATATAAAGGGAAGGGTAAACCCCTTTAAAATCCCTCCTGGCCAGAGGAAAAATCCTCTCACCTGTAAAGGGTTAAGAAGCTAAAGGTAACCTCGCTGGCACCTGACCAAAATGACCAATGAGGAGACAAGATACTTTCAAAAGCTGGGAGGAGGGAGAGAAACAAAGGGTCTGTGTCTGTCTGTATACTGCTTTTGCCGGGGATAGAACAGGAAAGGAGTCTTAGAACTTTTAGTAAGTAATCTAGCTAGGTATGTGTTAGATTATGATTTCTTTAAATGGCTGAGAAAGGAACTGTGCTGAATAGAATGACTATTTCTGTCTGTGTGTCTTTTTTGTAACTTAAGGGTTTGCCTAGAGGGATTCTCTATGTTTTGAATCTAATTACCCTGTAAGGTATCTACCATCCTGATTTTACAGAGATGATTTCTTTACTTCTATTAAAAGTCTTCTTGTAAGAAAACTGAATGCTTTTTCATTGTTCTCAGATCCAAGGGTTTGGGTCTGTGGTCACCTATGCAAATTGGTGAGGATTTTTACCAAACCTTCCTCAGGAAGTGGGGTGCAAGGGTTGGGAGGATTTTGGGGAGAAAGACGTGTCCAAACTACGTTTCCCAGTAAACCCAGTTAGAGTTTGGTGGTGGCACTGGAGATCCAGGGACAAAGGATAAAATTAATTTGTACCTTGGGAAAGTTTTAACCTAAGCTGGTGAAAGTAAGCTTAGGAGGTTTTCATGCAGGTCCCCACATCTGTACCCGAGAGTTCAGAGTGGGGGAGGAACCTTGACAGCAGCCATAGCAGCTCCTGTTCCAACCCCCTCCTTGGTGTTGTGGTAGAGGGTGTGGCCAGGAGAAAGGAGTCCCTGTACCCAGCACTTCACAGCTGCCTTAAATGTTCCTTGGAACTTGGCAGATGGTGTAATTTATAGCAGCCCTTAAACTGCTTTCACTTATACTGATGGATTGGCCCAGTTCAAGACTGGAGAAGCACAAAGTGGTTTAAGCATTTTTATTACCTTGTGTGACTGATTTGGAGCTGCTTTGCAATAATGTATTATTCTAGAATACTGTATGTTGACCTGATTATTGGAATGGTTGCTGTATGACTACATTGGTTGAATAGCGGGGTATCACAGGTTAACACTGCGCCTTTCAGAGGGAGTAGGGACAGTGAATCATAGAATCATAGAATATCAGGGTTGGAAGGGACCCCAGAAGGTCATCTAGTTCAACCCCCTGCTCAAAGCAGGACCAATTCCCAGTTAAATCATCCCAGCCAGGGCTTTGTCAAGCCTGACCTTAAAAACCTCTAAGGAAGGAGATTCTACCACCTCCCTAGGTAACGCATTCCAGTGTTTCACCACCCTCATAGTGAAAAAGTTTTTCCTAATATCCAATCTAAACCTCCTCCCCTGCAACTTGAGACCATTACTCCTCGTTCTGTCATCTGCTACCATTGAGAACAGTCTAGAGCCATCCTCTTTGGAACCCCCTTTCAGGTAGTTGAAAGCAGCTATCAAATCCCCCCTCATTCTTCTCTTCTGCAGGCTAAACAATCCCAGCTCCCTCAGCCTCTCCTCATAACTCATGTGTTCTAGACCCCTAATCATTTTTGTTGCCCTTCGCTGGACTCTCTCCAATTTATCCACATCCTTCTTGTAGTGTGGGGCCCAAAACTGGACACAGTACTCCAGATGAGGCCTCACCAATGTCGAATAGAGGGGAACGATCACATCCCTCGATCTGCTCGCTATGCCCCTACTTATACATCCCAAAATGCCATTGGCCTTCTTGGCAACAAGGGCACACTTTTGACTCATATCCAGCTTCTCATCCACTGTCACCCCTAGGTCCTTTTCCGCAGAACTGCTGCCTAGCCATTCGGCCCCTAGTCTGTAGCGGTGCATTGGATTCTTCCGTCCTAAGTGCAGGACCCTGCACTTATCCTTATTGAACCTCATCAGATTTCTTTTGGCCCAATCCTCCAATTTGTCTAGGTCCTTCTGTATCCTATCCCTCCCCTCCAGCGTATCTACCACTCCTCCCAGTTTTGTATCATCCGCAAATTTGCTGAGAGTGCAATCTACACCATCCTCCAGATCATTTATGAAGATATTGAACAAAACCGGCCCAGGACCGACCCCTGGGGCACTCCACTTGACACCGGCTGCCAACTAGACATGGAGCCATTGATCACTACCCGTTGAGCCCGACAATCTAGCCAGCTTTCTACCCACCTTATAGTGCATTCATCCAGCCCATACTTCCTTAACTTGCTGACAAGAATACTGTGGGAGACCGTGTCAAAAGATTTGCTGAAGTCAAGAAACAATACATCCACTGCTTTCCCTTCATCCACAGAACCAGTAATCTCATCATAAAAGGCGATTAGATTAGTCAGGCATGACCTTCCCTTGGTGAATCCATGCTGGCTGTTCCTGATCACTTTCCTCTCATGCAAGTGCTTCAGGATTGATTCTTTGAGGACCTGCTCCATGATTTTTCCAGGGACTGAGGTGAGGCTGACTGGCCTGTAGTTCCCAGGATCCTCCTTCTTCCCTTTTTTAAAGATTGGCACTACATTAGCCTTTTTCCAGTCGTCCGGGACTTCCCCCGTTCGCCACAAGTTTTCAAAGATAATGGCCAATGGCTCTGCAATCACAGCCGCCAATTCCTTCAGCACTCTCGGATGCAACTCGTCCGGCCCCATGGACTTGTGCACGTCCAGCTTTTCTAAATAGTCCCTAACCACCTCTATCTCCACAGAGGGCTGGCCATCTCTTCCCCATTTTGTGATGCCCAGCGCAGCAGTCTGGGTGCTGACCTTGTTAGTGAAGACAGAGGCAAAAAAAGCATTGAGTACATTAGCTTTTTCCACATCCTCTGTCACTAGGTTGCCTCCCTCATTCAGTAAGGGGCCCACACTTTCTTTGGCTTTCTTCTTGTTGCCAACATACCTGAAGAAACCCTTCTTGTTACTCTTGACATCTCTTGCTAGCTGCAGCTCCAGGTGCGATTTGGCCCTCCTGATATCATTCCTACATGCCCGAGCAATATTTTTATACTCTTCCCTGGTCATATGTCCAACCTTCCACTTCTTGTAAGCTTCTTTTTTATGTTTAAGATCCGCTAGGATTTCACCATTAAGCCAAGCTGGTCGCCTGCCATATTTACTATTCTTTCGACTTATCGGGATGGTTTGTCCCTGTAACCTCAACAGGGATTCCTTGAAATACAGCCAGCTCTCCTGGACTCCTTTCCCCTTCAAGTTAGTCCCCCAGGGGATCCTGGCCATCCGTTCCCTGAGGGAGTCGAAGTCTGCTTTCCTGAAGTCCAGGGTCCGTATCGTGCTGCTTACCTTTCTTCCCTGCGTCAGGATCCTGAACTCAACCAACTCATGGTCACTGCCTCCCAGATTCCCATCCACTTTTGCTTCCCCCACTAATTCTACCCGGTTTGTGAGCAGCAGGTCAAGAAAAGCGCCCCCCCTAGTTGGCTCCTCTAGCACTTGCGCCAGGAAATTGTCCCCTACGCTTTCCAAAAACTTCCTGGATTGTCTATGCACTGCTGTATTGCTCTCCCAGCAGATATCAGGAAAATTAAAGTCACCCATGAGAATCAGGGCATGCGATCTAGTAGCTTCCGTGAGCTGCCGGAAGAAAGCCTCATCTACCTCATCCCCCTGGTCCGGTGGAGTGCACCTGTGCCTCATCCACTGCTTCCAGTTTGAACTTAAAAGAAGGCACCTTGGCCAGGAAGAGACTCAGTGAGGCAGGGGTACTTGGGAGAAAGAGATGAGAGGGGCTGGAGATTGCATGTGAGTGGTTCCTGAGAGAAAGGCTGAAGCTAGGAGAGCAGAAAGAGGAGTTTGCAGACTGGTGTCCCCAAGCCAGAGTGAGCAGAAGGCTAGAGAGCAGGGATGGAGTTAACATCTTGGAGGTAAGCCAGAGAGCCAGAACCAAAGGCTGCAGAGGTCTAAAAGCAAGAGAGGAGTGGAGGAGCTTACCTGCTGACATCTTCAAGGCTGAAGAGCTAGATACAGAGGACCAGTGAGAAGACCAGTGGGACTGAGGGATGTTCCCAGCAGAGAAACTCTGGGGGTTTCCACAATGCACAGCAGGGTTGCACTCCAGCTATATGGGCTGGAGTGGCTGTCCTGGGTCAGAGGGACAGAATAGGACTGACGTAGTCTGGTCATGGCCAGAGGCACCGGTGTATGACATCAAGGGATGAGATGTCAGGAGTTCTAATGTTGCACTGGGGTGAGAAACAGACTATATGTTTGGGACTTTTGTTATTGACTATTTTGCACAAGCTTTTTATAACAAACCAGCCCCAAGGAGGATATTACTGCATCAAGAGAGCCTGAAGTAAGTTATTGGGTTACGAGAGAGGACGGATAATGAAGCAAGACACTGCAGAGCCACCTCAGGCCGTGAGGGGGCATTCAGATGTCCTCCCTGTTACAGGGGGCTATTGCGGAGGAAAAACAACCAGGAAAGAGACAGAATGGCTCAAGATAACTCACCACTCAGCAAATGCTTGAGGGTTGTTAAAAGAAAATACCAGGTCTGAAAAAGGCCTGGGAACATTAGAGATCAAAAGAACTATAGTAAGGTTTAGGGACTCTCCTTCAGGAGAGAGGAGTAATTGTTTGAGGGAACCAGAGTGATACACAGACCCCAGTAGGGTATGTCTGAAGAAGATAGGCCTGCACCCGTTACCATCAGGGGATGGTAAAACTTCTCGGTAGGATAGACATAAGAGTAGACTTTTTAAAAATCCTTTTTCTCTAAATGCTTTGTTCCTATTGTTTAAATATATAATACTTTGTTTCAAGAAGGCTATTTTGTCACTGTATACCACTGGTCACAAACTTCTGAAGCGAAAAACTGCAGGTGTCTGAACTCAGTCAGACTTCTGGATAAGAATGGTCAATACCCAGAGCCAGGACTAAGCGGGGGAGAAAAGCAGAATTCCACCTAATGAGAGGTAAAGGCATGAGGCTGACATGTGAGGGAATGTGCTGAGAAAAACCAGAAAGGGGACAGAGGTGCATCTAGTCCTGCAACTGAACACTTTGTTTTTAAATTACCACACGTTTGTGTTTAAACCATCACAGGCCAAATGCCCTTCCTGTGTGATCCTGCTGTAAAGTCGTAATGCCAAATTTGTAAAATTAAAATGATTTTCCTAGCAGTAGACTCTGATATTACTTTAGTGTAAGATTGAGCAGAAGGTCACACTGGGATGTGAAGAAGAATGCCCTTATAAAACACAACTATCTTCAACACTACCAAAGGAAATTGAAAAATATTACCCAGTATATTTTTTTAAATTATAGACTGCTTTATTTTAGACTTTCCTTTATATATAGACTTTCCTTTCAGTTTTCAAATGATCCAGTTAAATATCTGCAGTGGACTCTAACTACTATTGTAAAATTTTATAAGACTAAAATGTCTTTCTAAACAATTAATAGAATTGTTGTTGTACAGCATATATTAAGTACTTAGGAGTTGTAATTTCTACAGCCTGTTGACTTGGATTGCTCAATCCACTTGGAACTTCCTCCTTACCTCCCTCCAAGATATTAAGTCACTTCCTCTTTAAATAAAAACACTTTCCTTTCTCTTTAGGTGGTAACTGACACACACATACAACCATTCTGTGGTACAGCATATGAAGGATTATATTTAAAAAGAACAATTACATATATTTCTTATTTACTTCCAAAAGTCAAAATCAGGGATTAGTGAAATTTCAATTTGTGCTGTCATTGTGACTGTGTTAAAATTATTTAACTAGTTACAAATAGGTTCTCTGTAGTCTGAAAATATACATTTTAAGGGAACTTTTAATCCACCTTTAATCCACAACAAAAGATAAAAACCATTTTAGAACTTCAGATAAAATGATAAACAACTTGTTCAACTAAATTGCTGTTATTTGCAGTACAGAAAATAAAAACATGTTTTCTCTTCCAGTATGCAATGAATGAATGTATGTGAATCTTGCTTTTAGTAAAATATTTTAGGTCAGATTCTTTGCTGGTGACATGCGTGAAACGCCACTAAAAATAATGGAACTGTGCAGAGAATTTGACCCATTATTTTTAGTATAAATAAAAGCTTTGGACTATGGGCCTACTTTTGATTAATTTCTTAAGTAACTCACTAAATTCATGTTAAGCTTCCTAAAGATGTCAAAAGCACTCAGCATTGTATTTGCATAACATTCAGTTTTTAATCATCTATCTCACATATGATCTAGAGACTTACTACCACATGATAGGAAAGAATAGAGAAGTATTATGTCTTTCTTAAGTACTTTGGAGACACTCATGTATTATGGGATGACTGGAAAAAGGCTAATGTAGTGCCCATCTTTTAAAAAGGGAAGAAGTAGGATCTGGGGAACTACAGGCCAATCAGCCTCACCTCAGACCCAGGAAAAATCATGGAGTAGGTCCTCAAGGAATCAATTCTGAAGCACTTAGAGGAGAGGAAAGTGATCAGGAACAGTCAGCATGGATTCACCAAGGGCAAGTCATGCCTGACTAACTTAATTGCCTTCTATGACGAGATAACTGGCTCTGTGCATGAGGGGAAAGCAGTGGACATGTTATTCCTTGACTTTAGCAAAGCTTTTGACACGGTCTCCCACAGTATTCTTGCCAGCAAGTTAAAGAAGTATGGGCTGGATGAATGGACTATAAAGGATAGAAAGCTGGCTAGATCCTCGGGCTCAACGGGTAGTGATCAATGTCTGCATGTCTAGTCGGCAGTCGGTATCAAGCGGAGTGCCTCAAAGTCGGTCCTGGGGCTGGTTTTGTTCAATTTCTTCATTAATGATCTGGAGGATGGTGTGTGTTAGGATATAGATATTCAGACCTGTCTGTAAAGGCCTATACTCTAAGAATTTAGGTGTTTTCTTATCACTTGGCTAGTGATAGAGGTATAAAAGAAAGAATCAAAACCACTGTCTGCCAGTGTAAGGGCCTTCTCTTACTGTGACAGTCTGTGGCCCTATGCTTAGGCTCAGGCCTTTGGCTAAGCAGCAGAGGCAGCCATAAGCTGGGAAGCGAACGGTCACATCCTCACATTCCAAACTAGTCACATTGAAATAAGGTGCTATTGGGCTGTTAGGCACTATCAGGACAGGATTGTATTCCTATCACCTCCAGAGGAAGGGAAGTGCCTAGAAAATGTAAAAGGAAACTTAGTTTGATAGCATCCTGTCTGGCAAGAACTCACTTATCAATAGCTGGGATGTGAAATCCTCACTTCTGTATTGTTTTGTCATTATAGTTCCCACTTTGCTATTGTTTGTCTGTATAATCTCTGTCTGGTTCTGTGATTGTTCCTGTCTGCTGTATAATTAATTTTGCTGGGTGTAAACTAATTGAGGTGGTGGGATATAATTGGTTACATAATCATGTTACAATATGTTAGGATTGGTTAGTTAAATTTCAGGAAAATGATTGGTTAAGATATAGCTAAGCAGAACTCAAGTTTTACTATATAATCTGTAGTCAATGAGGAAGTGACTGGGTGTGGGTGGGCATGTGGGTGTGTGAGATGGGAACAGGGAATGGGGGTAAGAAAATTGGAATCATGTTTGGCTAAGGGTAGTAATGGGAACAGGGACACAAGTGTAAGGCTCTGTGGTGTCAGAGCTGGGAAGGAGGATACTAAGGAAGGAAACTGGAATCATGCTTGCTGGAAGTTCACCCCAATAAACATCGAATTGTTTGCACCTTTGGACTTCGGGTATTGTTGCTCTCTGTTCATGCGAGAAGGACCAGGGAAGTAAGTGGGTGAAGGAATAAGCCCCCTAACATCTTGGTGCCGTGACTCGGATGCATCGCATTGGATAGGTGAGTGGCAGCCTGTAAGTCCCCCTCCCCAACAGTCCGCGCAGCTGCTTGGAGGGGGTATCGCGAACTCTCGTGATGGTAGTTGCGGGTTCTGGCAAGCCAGGGTAAAGGATTTTTTGGATAAATGGATAAGGGAGGACCAGGGCCCATACCAGGTACATGGGTCAACCTGGGATAAGATTAAAAAGGAAATGGAGGAAGTGTTAGGGGACCCAGAGGTATGGGGGGTGGCTGAGGAGCCCACCCTCCTTGGTATATGGGTAGGAGAAGAAGGTCCCTGCCCATGGGGACTGAATGCCTCCCAGGGAAAAGAGGCACTTCAGTCTGCTTGAGAGGTTTGAAGTAAGGGCAGCATTATGGGAAGCTGCCAGTAATCTTTCAAGTTTGGTGCTCCTTCAGCAAGGGCTGCTGAAGGGTTGTAAATTAGTTAGGGGTAGTGAAAGATGATTTGGCACAAAAGGGTTTAAGGTCAAAAGCAGAGTTAACAGACTACCTTTAGAGACTGGATCTGAGACTTGGTCCTGGGGGAGTAGAGGAAAAAAAAATAAAAGTTTCAAAGTGCAACCTGCCTTTCCACACTCTTTTGTTTTTCTGAAGTTTTAATGGAGGGTACTTTGGATACTTATGTGAGATGTCAAGAAGGAAGTTTTTGTTTAATGATAAAACCCAGTTATATAAATGTAACTGTATGTGCAACTCTGTGCAGTCACATTGGATGGAAGCTTGGTCATTAAATTTTCCAAGGGGGTCAGGTAGAGTGGTTACTATCACCACTACGCTTCTGTCCCCAGAAGCCTTTACAGCTATTCTGAGGGAAAATGGGCCCTTTTCCCACAGAAATGGTCTATAAGGGACTGCTGCAGGCAGCAGGCAGAGAGAAAATCTGAGCAAAATTATTTGACTATTGGGTAATGTAATCAAAATCACTAAAGGATGGAAGAGGTTTCTTTTGGAACTTAACTTGGCTGCCCCTGGTTGTGTCTAGTTGTACAAGATGGAAGTGTAATCGGGGTACAGTTGTGTAAAAAAGAGTAATCACAGTGCAAGGGATGTTAGGCAAAACAGAATTTTGTGTGTGTGTGCACAGGTAAAAGAAAAGGAAAAGGGGAGGAATGATGGGAACACTGAGCCTTGGGATGGCTCTGGGGGATTAGATTGTTGCTTTGGTGGGTTCTGCATGAAAACTCTGTAGGCATGGGGGAGGCAGTTATACCTTGTGTAAAATTAATTTGGCTAATATGATGTTATGGAGGTTAAACTATATGGAAGGAATTTGCATTTTCCCAGGACATGTGCAGTGTATATTGGAAAAGGAGTAAAAGAAATGCAAATAAAACATGGTACTTCATTAAAATCCTAATAGGGCTCCAAAAGGAGCCACAATAGGTTGTGCTTTCTTTTTCAGGTCGCTGTGTTTTGGAGCAGGAGATGAAAGTGGAAAGTAATCAGAACTCTGGTGGAAGTAAAATGCTTCCCTTTTAAGACAGTGTCTGAGCTGCTAACAGCTTTGGATCCAGAAGCAAGCTAGTAAGCCTCTGTGTGTAAATGCAAATTACCTAGCTGATGGGCACAAAGGAGCTGCAAATAACTGAATACATCTGGTCAGCAAACAAGCTACTAGAAGACTCAGATTATGGCCCTTCAGGAAAGGGAGGTGAAAAAACAAGTCAAGCCTGAAAATAAGGGGGACAGGTTAACCTTAAGGGGTGTGTGTGTACAGTGCTAAAATCTGAAGCTGTGTCGCAGCTATTACCTGAGAATAAACTTAAAGCTTGGTACAGCAGAGAAACTATTGCAAACTTGGTCTGTTGTACAAGAGGGGAAACTGAGGTACACCATCTCATGAATTTCATAAATGACCAGTGAATGAGGTAATTCACTAGCCTGACTATAGAACAAAATAAGGACAGTCTGGAGGTAATTCTTCTGTTTTTCCTGCAAGTAGCAAGGACATTTGTAAAAGAAAGTGGTATTATTATTAAGCAATAATCTGTCCCCACCATGGGGAAGGAAATTGTTTCTTTTGTTTTTCAGACACTCTACAAGCAAGCTGGCGCCAGCGGGAAAAATAACCCAGAATACCATGGATCTATGTTTTGTGTTGTTTGTCTGTGGTGTTTGTCTTGTTGCTAGCATTGTTGTGTTTTAATGAACAGAAAACCTCATGATGTGGGTGGGGGATGGCTTCCAAAGGCTGGCCCTGGGGGGGAAGATGTGTATGGGAATGCAAAATCCTCAGCTAGGAAGCCAGCACCTGTGTAATAGCTACCGTGGTACCTGGAAATGGAATGGCAACTAAGGTGCCCCCCACAAGCCCTATGGAACTAATGAGAAGGGGAGGAGCTCACTGGGAATTAATGGAGGGGTGTGTAAAATAGTGTAAATCAATAGAAGATGTTTGGATGTGCCCCTCTCCTATGACTATAGAGGAGCAGGATCAATGGCCTATGCAAGGGGTGGACAATTGGATGTACTGTGTATAAGGTGTTTTGCTGGGAATGTACATATTACTGGGGGCACAATTACACCAGCCCATAACCAAACTACACCCATCTACATGCTGCTATATGGACTTTGGTGCACAAATGGATCTGTGAATCTTATTGTTGTGAATAAGCCAGGGCTTACTGCCTGATTCCATACCAAGTAGTCAAGCTGGTTTGGACAATATCCCATTTCTCTGTGAACATTCAATGGACTTGTGATATGGACAAAAGCATACAAAACTTGAAGGAGCAGCTTGTTGCAACTGCCAGCAACTGGACACAAGATCGCGAAGGAGGAGAGGCAGTATTTTGGGGGTGTCTCGGATGTTCGACCATACTGCAGTGGTCAGGACTCGGTGTTGCTGTGGATTTTGTATTGTTAACTGTACTTGTGTTACGTTGCATAGGGAGATAACCTATTAGGAATGTAATAAGCCCTCCAAACCCTGCAGTGTACTAGACAACCCGGACCCAACCTTCTCAGGCCCACTCTAATGGGAAGTCTGGAACACTAATTGGAATAGGTGTGGTATGCCCGTATGAGAGAAGGTGCAGGGCACAATACTACACAAGGGGCAGTGGGACAAATGGAATATCGACACCTTCCACCTTGATGCCTGGCCCTATCAGGAAATGTGTCGCCATATGTCCTATGCTTTTCCAGGGATACCTGGGCAGGAGGATCCCAAAAGAAAAAGAAAAAAAAGGGGTGGAGTGTTAGGATATAGATATTCAGGCCTGTCTGTAAAGGCCTATACTCTAAGAATTTAGGTGTATTCTTATCACTTGGCTAGTGATAGAGGTATAAAAGAAAGAATCAAAACCACTGTCTGCCAGTGTAAGGGCCTTCTCTTACTGTGACAGTTTGTGGCCCTGTGCTTAGGCTCAGGCCTTTGGCTAAGCAGCAGAGGCAGCCATAAGCTGGGAAGCGAACGGTCACATCCTCACATTCCAAACTAGTCACATTGAAATAAGGTGCTATTGGGCTGTTAGGCACTATCAGGACAGGATTGTATTCCTATCACCTCCAGAGGAAGGGAAGTGCCTAGAAAATGTAAAAGGAAACTTAGTTTGATAGCATCCTGTCTGGCAAGAACTCACTTATCAATAGCTGGGATGTGAAATCCTCACTTCTGTATTGTTTTGTCATTATAGTTCCCACTTTGCTATTGTTTGTCTGTATAATCTCTGTCTGGTTCTGTGATTGTTCCTGTCTGCTGTATAATTAATTTTGCTGGGTGTAAACTAATTGAGGTGGTGGGATATAATTGGTTACATAATCATGTTACAATATGTTAGGATTGGTTAGTTAAATTTCAGGAAAATGATTGGTTAAGATATAGCTAAGCAGAACTCAAGTTTTACTATATAATCTGTAGTCAATGAGGAAGTGACTGGGTGTGGGTGGGCATGTGGGTGTGTGAGATGGGAACAGGGAATGGGGGTAAGAAAATTGGAATCATGTTTTGCTAAAGGGGGAAATGGGAACAGGGAATGGGAGTAAGGAAGTTGGAATCATGTTTGGCTAAGGGTAGTAATGGGAACAGGGACACAAGTGTAAGGCTCTGTGGTGTCAGAGCTGGGAAGGAGGATACTAAGGAAGGAAACTGGAATCATGCTTGCTGGAAATTCACCCCAATAAACATCGAATTGTTTGCACCTTTGGACTTCGGGTATTGTTGCTCTCTGTTCATGCGAGAAGGACCAGGGAAGTAAGTGGGTGAAGGAATAAGCCCCCTAACATCAATAAGCCCCCAGCAAGTTTGCAGATGACACTAAACTGGGAGGAGAGGTAGATATGCTGGAGGGTAGGGATAGGATACACAGGGACCTAGATAAATTAGAGGATAGGGCCAAAAGAAATCTGATGAGGTTCAACAAGGACAAGTGCAGAGTCTTGCACTTAGGATGGAAGAATCCCATGCACTGCTACAGACTAGGGACCGAGCAGCTAGGCAGCAGTTCTGCAGAAAAGGACCTAGGGGTTACAGTGGACGAGAAGCTGGATATGAGTCAACAGTGTGCCCTTGTTACCAAGAAGGCTAACGGCATTTTGGGCTGTATAAGTAGGAGCATTCCCAGCAGATCGAGGGATGTGATCGTTCCCCTCTATTCGACATTGGTGAGGCCTCATCTGGAGTACTGTGTCGTTTTGGGCCCCACACTACAAGAAGGATGTGGAAAAATTGGAAAGAGTCCAGAGGAGGGCAACAAAAATGATTAGGGGGCTGGAGTACATGATTTATGAGGAGAGGCTGAGGAAACTGGGATTATTTAGTCTGCAGAAGAGAAGAATGAGGGGGGATTTGATAGCTGCTTTCAACTGCCTGAAAGGGGGTTCCAAAGAGGATGGATCTAGAACTGTTCTCAGTGCAGATGGCAGAACAAAGAGTAATGGTCTCAAGTTGCAGTGGGGGAGGTTTAGGTTGGATATTAGGAAAAACCTTTTCACTAGCAGGGTGGTGAATCACTGGAATACGTTACCTAGGGAGGCGGTGGAATCTCCTTCCTTTGAAGTTTTTAAGGTCAGGCTTGACAAAGCCCTGGCTGGGATGATTTAGTTGGGGATTGGTCCTGCTTTGAGCAGGGGGTTGGACTAGATGACCTCCTGAGGTCCCTTCCAATCCTGATATTCTATGATTCTGTGGGTGCTAACAAAAGAAACTGGATGAATCGTTGAAGGCTGGTGAGGGTAGATCATATGTTTAAATACCAATGGCTCAAATTCATCCCTGGTGCAATTCAGTTGACTTCAGTGGAGTTACACTAGGGAACCTGGCCCATGCTTCTCTACCTTACTGTCTCCACAACCTTTACTTGATCAGAAGTAGTATTCAGGGATAACTATCCTAGTTCAAGGTGAATTTCAAGACTTGAAGTTAGACACTGGACTAAATTCAACCCGGGTAAAGCAGTGCAGTCCTCCTGATTTTTATATGTATGAGTTGGTCCACTGGGCCCAGTTTTGCCTTCACTTAACATATCTACAATCCATTAACTTCAATGGGGCTAAATAGGTGTAATTAAGGGTCGAATTTGACCCATTTATTCCAGATGGGAAAGCCTGCCTCTGTGTTCTGTTTTAGCACCACCTGTAATTTAATCAAACTACCTTGCTGCCACTAAATCATTCTTAATTATATTACTATACAAAGGATGACTAAAATTTGCACATGGATGAATTGTTTGTCCCCAGGAAGCAAAAATGTTAGAACAAACATAAAACCCAACCCTTATACATTGTTTTAAGTGCTTATTCACATGCAGTGAAACTTTCGATTTTTTTAATAGTGATACTTATGTCACCTTCGCTGTACTCTTGAAACTGACTTAAAACTGTTTTCTCACACACATTCTACATGGTTGTCAGGAAACTGAACAAATGTGTGTGATCTAGGTTGAGTTCCACATCAGAGCAGCTTTAAGCTTGGGTATAAAATGCAGCTGTTCAAATGAAATCAGATTTGTCACTTAGGAAGGCATAAAAAGGGATAAACTTATTATGGAATTAAAAATAGTTGGCTTATGGGCCTTTTGTCTCCACATCACTGGTCTGAATCCAGCCCATGTCAATAATAATTAATTTCAAAATCATTATAATTTCATGGCTATCGTGAAATGAGAGAGTGGTCTCAGTTCAGTTTGGGTACACTTGAAGAAAATCTGCACTAATTGTTAGTTTCAGCAAAAAACACAAGGACTGAATGTAAGCATAGAAACTGAACTGCCCTTTCTGCCATCAGGTGATTTATCTAGGTCTAGGATGAGGCACAGTGGTAGGATCTTATACTGGTGCTGCCTCTGCCGGATCTATTATATGGGTAGATTAAATATGTCATTGTGACATTCCCCTCTAGTGTTATCCGGACCGGTGATTTACTAGGTAACTACAATCCTTGATTGATCTGCTCTTTGGATTGTGCAACCGATGACACTAGCCAGTATCTCCAGTCCCAGACACAACCCTAGGAAACTCTGTCTTGCAGTGTCCAGTTATGCCTGCTGGACGCTGCAAGCTTATATGAGTTCGGCAATTTAACAAAGAAATTCAGAAATACCAGGCTTGTTATCCCAACGGGAGTCTCTGACACACTTCAAACCAAACAGATTTATTGACTACAAAGATAAATTTTAAGTGATTATAAGTCAAAGCATAACAAGTCAGATTTGGTCAAATGAAATAAAAGCAAAATACATTCTAAGCTGATCTTAACATTTTCAATGCCCTTACAAACTTAGAGGCTTCTCACCACAGGTTGGCTGGTTGCTCTTCAGCCAGGCTCTCCCCTTTGATCAACACTTCAGTTGCTTGGTGTGGTATTTGTAGTTGTAGGTGAGTGAGAGAGAGAGAGAGAGAGAGAGAGCATGGCAAGCGTCTCTCCCTTTTATCATGTCCTTTCTTCCCTCTTGGTTTTGCTCCCCCGCTTCAGAATCAGGTGAGCATTACCTCATCGCAATCCCAAAGGTAGGGGTTGACTCTCTCGAACATATCCTTTTGTTGCTATCTAGGCCAGCATCCTTTGTTTCTGTGAGGCTGGCCTGGGTTTGTCTCATACCTGCCCTGATGAGGTGTGAACTGCCTCTCTCCTCTTGGAGAGTTTTTGCCTGGGCTTATTTTAAGCCACGAGGATACATTTTCAGCCTCGTAACTATATACATGAAATTATAACCTATAACATTACTGTAACAATTACTATAATATCACTATAACAACAATGCTCATTGCATCATGAGCCTTCTGAAGACACCCAACATGACAAACTTTGCATTGGATACCACACAATCATTTTACAAGGATGAACATGTGGGTGCTGGGTGGTCCCCCGAGGTGCAGTCATTTATACCAAATACTGTTTTGAACAACAAAGGAAATTGAGAATTTTCACATATGTATTTTTCAGTTACTAATAAGCTGAGAATTGTGAACTATAGAACTACAGGATAGGATACAGAGGGACCTAGCAAATTAGAGGATTGGGCCAAAAGAAATCTGATGAGGTTCAATAAGGATAAGTGCAGGGTCCTGCACTTAGGACGGAAGAACCCAATGCACAGCTACAGACTAGGGACCGAATGGCTAGGCAGCAGTTCTGTGGAAAAGGACCTAGGGGTGACAGTGGACGAGAAGCTGGATATGAGTCAGCAGTGTGCCCTTGTTGCCAAGAAGGCCAATGGCATTTTGGGATGTATAAGTAAGGGCATAGCGAGCAGATAGAGGGACGTGATCGTCCCCCTCTATTCGACATTTGTGAGTTCTCATCTGGAGTACTGTGTCCAGTTTTGGGGCCCACACTACACGAAGGATGTGGATAAATTGGAAAGAGTCCTGCGAAGGACAACAAAAATGATTAGGGGTCTGGAACACATGACTTATGAGGAGAGGCTGAGGGAACTGGGATTGTTTAGTCTGCAGAAGAGAAGAATGAGGGGGGATTTGATAGCTACTTTCAACTACCTGAGAGGTGGTTCCAGAGAGGATGGTTCTAGACTATTCTCAGTGGTAGAAGAAGACAGGACAAGGAGTAATGGTCTCAAGTTGCAGTGGGGGAGGTTTAGGTTGGATATTAGGAAAAACTTTTTCACTAGGAGGGTGGTGAAACACTGGAATGCGTTGCCTAGGGAGGTGGTGGAATCTCCTTCCTTAGCAGTTTTTAAGGTCAGGCTTGACAAAGCCCTGGCTGGGATGATTTAGTTGGGGATTGGTCCTGCTTTTGAGCAGGGGGTTGGAATAGATGACCTCCTGAGGTCCCTTCCAACCCTGATATTCTATGATTCTACAGCCCCATCAATCCCTTCTGAGGTCAACTGTTTTAGAAGTAGAGCTATTTGCTTGCTAGGCAGCAGACAGAACCCAAGTGCAGGGACCTAGGCAGTTCACAAAGGATGAACTTTTGTCTAGGCCTTGTGCTGGCCCTTTGCAAAGGGGTAAACTTCACCATGAAGACACAATTCTGCAAACCTTACTTAATGCAAGAAGTCACATAGCTCATCTTTCTTCCACAGGACAGAAGCGACTTTGTCTGTACAAAGTGCAAGCTGGTCTCCACATTGGAAGAGAAGGTTCCAGGTCTGGAGAAACAAGTATCAGCCCTGTGTTGCATAAGAGAAACTGAAGATTTCCTGGACAGACGTCAGGATTTGCTTCTATGGACACAATGTTCTGAAGATTCAGAGCAGGCTGCACAGCAGGGACAGAAGGACAGTGAAGAAATTTGGCAGCATGTGACCTCCAGAAGAAGAAAGGGGAGCGTCCATGTACCAGCAATGCAGATACAGGTAAGCAACCATTTTCACGTTCTTTCCACAGGTACTAATGCAGAGAGTGGACTAGATGATACATCTGAGGGAAGGGAACAGAAGGAGACTCCGCTGATTGGAAGGCATGAGATGCACTGTTCTAGGGATGGGGGTTCCACGACCACCGCTCCCAAAAGAAAGAGGCGGGTGGTGGTGGTCGGGACAGAGTCATCTATCTGCTGCCCCGATCGGGAAAACCAAGAAGTCTGCTGCTTGCCAGGAGCTAGGATTCACGATGTGACGGAGAGACTGCCGAGACTCATCAAGCCCTCAGATTGCTACCCCTTCCTGCTTCTCCACGTGGGCACCAGTGATACTGCCAAGATTCAGAGCAGGCTGCGCAGCAGGGACAGAAGGACAGTGAAGAAATTTGGCAGCATGTGACCTCCAGAAGAAGAAAGGGGAGCGTCCATGTACCAGCAATGCAGATACAGGTAAGCAACCGTTTTCATGTTCTCTCCACAGGTACTAATGCGGAGAGTGGACCAGATGATACATCTGAGGGAAGGGAACAGAAGGAGACTCCGCCAATTGGAAGGCATGAGATGCGCTGTTCTAGGGATAGGGGTTCCATGACCACTGCTCCCAAAAGAAGGAGGCGGGTGGTGGTGGTCGGGGACTTCCTCCTAAAGGGGAATGAGTCATCTATCTGCCGCCCCGACCGGGAAAACCGAGAAGTCTGTTGCTTGCCAGGAGCTAGGATTCACGATGTGACGGAGAGACTGCCGAGACTCATCAAGCCCTCAGATTGCTATCCCTTCCTCCTTCTCCACGTGGGCACCAATGATACTGCCAAGAATGACCTTGAGCGTATCACTGCAGACTACGTGGCTCCGGGAAGAAGGATAAAGGAGTTTGAGGTGCAAGTGGTGTTCTTGTCCATCCTCCCTGTGGAAGGAAAAGGCCCGGGAAGAGACCGTTGAATCGTGGAAGTCAATGAATGGCTACGCAGGTGGTGTTGGAGAGAAGGCTTTAGATTCTTTGACCATGGGATGGTGTTCCAAGAAGGAGGAGTGCTAGGCAGAGACGGGCTCCACCTAACGAAGAGAGGGAAGAGCATCTTCACAAGCAGGCTGGCTAACCTAGTGAGGAGGGCTTTAAACTAGGTTCACCGGGGGAAGGAGACTAAAGCCCTGAGGTAAGTGGGGAAGTGGGATACTGGGAAGACCCATGAGTAGGAGAGCACGAGAGGGGAGGGCTCCTGCCTCATACTGAGAAAGCGGGACGATCAGCAAGTTATCTTAAGTGTCTATACACAACTGCAAGAAGCCTGGGAAACAAGCAGGGAGAACTGGAAGTCCTGGCACAGTCAAGGAATTATGATGTGATTGGAATAACAGAGACTTGGTGGGACAACTCACATGACTGGAGTACTGTCATGGATGGATATAAACTGTTCAGGAAGGACAGGCAAAGCAGAAAACGTGGGGGAGTTGCATTGTATGCAAGAGAGCAGTATGACTACTCAGAGCTCTGGTATGAAACTGCAGAAAAACCTGAGAGTCTCTGGATTAAGTTTAGAAGTGCGAGCAACAAGGGTGATGTTGTGTTGGGAATCTTCTGTAGACCACTGGACTAGGGGGATGAGGTGGACGAGGCTTTCTTCTGGCAACTAATGGAAGTTACTAGATCACAGGCCCTGGTTCTCATGGGAGACTTCAATCACCTTGATATCTGCTGGGAGAGCAATACAGCAGTGCACAGACAATTCAGGAAGTTATTGGAAAGTGTAGGGGACAATTTCCTGGGGCAAGTGCTGGAGGAACCAACCTAGGGGCAGAGCTCTTCTTGACTTGCTGCTCACAAACCGGGAAGAATTAGTAGGGGAAGCAAAAGTGGATGGGAACCTGGGAGGCAGTGACCATGAGATGGTTGACACAAGGAAGAAAGGAGAGCAGTAGAATACAGACCCTGGACTTCAGAAAAGCAGACTTTGACTCCCTCAGGGAACTGATGGGCAGGATCCTCTGGGAGAATAACATGAGGGGGAAAGGAGTCCAGGAGAGCTGGCTGTATTTTAAAGAATCCTTATTGAGGTTACAGGGACAAACCATCCCGATGTGTAGAAAGAATAGTAAATATGGCAGGCAACCAGCTTGGATTAACAATGAAATCCTTGCTGATCTTAAACACAAAAAAGAAGCTTACAGGAAGTGGAAGATTGGACAAATGACCAGGGAGGAGTATAAAAATATTGCTCAGGCATGCAGAAGTGAAACCAGTAAGGCCAAATCACACCTGGAGTTGCAGCTAGCAAGAGATGTTAAGAGTAACAAGAAGGGTTTCTTCAGGTATGTTAGCAACAAGAAGAAAGTCAAGGAAAGTGTGGGCCCCTTACTGAATGAGGGAGGCAACCTAGTGACAGAGGATGTGGAAAAAGCTAATGTACTCAATGCTTTTTTTGCCTCTGTCTTCACGAACAAGATCAGCTCCCAGACTACTGCACTGGGCAGCACAGCATGGGGAGGAGGTGACCAGCCCTCTGTGGACAAAGAAGTGGTTTGGGACTATTTAGAAAAGCTGGATGAGCACAAGTCCATGGGGCTGGATGCGCTGCATCCGAGAGTGCTAAAGGAGTTGACAGATGTGATTGCAGAGCCATTGGCCATTATCTTTGAAAACTCATGGCAATCGGGGGAAGTCCTGGACGACTGGAAAAAGGCTAATGTAGTGCCCATCTTTAAAAAAGGGAAGAAGGAGGATCCAGGGAACTACAGGCCGGTAAGCCTCACCTCAGTCCCTGGAAAAATCATGCAGCAGGTCCTCAAGGAATCAATTCTGAAGCACTTTGAGGAGAGGAAAGTGATCAGGAACAGTCAGCATGGATTCACCAAGGGCAAGTCATGCCTGACTAATCTAGTTGCCTTCTATGATGAGATAACTGGCTCTGTGCATGAGGGGAAAGCAGTGGACGTGTTATTCCTTGACTTTAGCAAAGCTTTTGACACGGTCTCCCACAGTATTCTTGCCAGCAAGTTAAAGAAGTATGGGCTGGATGAATGGACTATAAAGGATAGAAAGCTGGCTAGATTGTCGGGCTCAACGGGTAGTGATCAATGTCTGCATGTCTAGTCGGCAGTCGGTATCAAGCGGAGTGCCTCAAGGTTCGGTCCTGGGGCTGGTTTTGTTCAATATCTTCATTAATGATCTGGAGAATGGTGTGGATTGCACCCCCAGCAAGCTTGCAGATGATACTAAACTGGGAGGAGAGGTAGATACGGTGGAGAGTAGGGATAGGATACAGAGGGCCCTAGACAAATTAGAGGATTGGGCCAAAAGAAATCTGATGAGGTTCAACAAGGACAAGTGCAGAGTCTTGCACTTAGGATGGAAGAATCCCATGCACTGCTACAGACTAGGGACCGAGCAGCTAGGCAGCAGTTCTGCAGAAAAGGACCTAGGGGTTACAGTGGACGAGAAGCTGGATATGAGTCAACAGTGTGCCCTTGTTGCCAAGAAGGCCAATGACATTTTGGGCTGTATAAGTAGGAGCATTGCTAGCAGATCGAGGGCCATGATCATTCCCCTCTATTTGACATTGGTGAGGCCTCATCTGGAGTACTGTGTCCAGTTTTGGGCCCCACACTAGAAGAAGGATGTGGAAAAATTGGAAAGAGTCCAGAGGAGGGCAACAAAAATGCTTAGGGTACTGGAACACATGACTTATGAGGAGAGGCTGAGGAAACTGGGATTGTTTAGTCACGGAAGAGAAGAATGAGGGGGGATTTGACAGCTGCTTTCAACTACCTGAAAGGGGGTTCCAAAGAGGATGGATCTAGAACTGTTCTCAGTGGTAGGAGATGACAGAACAAAGAGTAATGGTCTCAAGTTGCAGTGGGGTAGGTCTAGGTTGGATATTAGAAAACACTATTTCACTAGGAGGGTGGTGAAGCACTGGGTAACCTAGGGAGGTGGTGGAATCTCCATCCTTAGAGGTTTCTAAGGCCTGGCTTGACAAAGCCCTGGCTGGGATGATTTAGTTGGGAATTGGCCCTGCTTTGAGCAGAGGGTTGAACTAAATGACCTCCTGAGGTCCCTTCCAACCCTGATATTCTATGATTCTATGTAAATATCTCCACTGAATAGGACTGCTCATTTGGGTATGTAGAATGCAATGTAAGTAAATGTGGTAGAATTGGGCCCTGAAGTTAGAAAGGGTATTTGGTGCTTTTTATTTTATACTTAAATAAGGAGAGAGAGAATTTCCCATTTACACCGTTCCTTTTTCTGTAACTGTCACACCTAGATGAATTTGTTGTTTGCATCTCACTGTGAATGTCCCCATAAATTGACCTCTAAACACATATATATGAAATCAAGGAATGTGTGTGTCCATGATCCAGAGGTATGCAGTTCGGAAGAGTAGAGGATTATGCCATTAGAGAGGCAATGAAATGTGAGACTCTGCTAGCTTGTCCTAGCTGTGGTGACTGTGTTGATTTAGTTAAACTGGTGCTAAGGTTCTGTAGACACACTTATTTCTGTTTAAACCAGTCTTATTTCAGTTTAATTTAAATTGATTAGGAATTGGTTTAAAAACAAATTTAAATTAAACCAGTACAACTTCCACGCCTAGAGAAGGCTACAGTCAGTGTGATAATAGTACTCATCAATGCTTTGAAAACCAATTTGGGATGCTTTGCTTATGAAAGGCAAGACAGTGCCATGAAACTTACTGTGTACAGGTCTTTTGAATAATAACTTTAAAACAGGGGTCTTGTCTTCTCTGCATGGACATGGAATAGTCAAGGTATTTTTTCTGCATAGGGCATTTTTTTCCTCTTTTGCACCCCTCCACCAATTATGCTATTGAGTGGCATACTGACTGGTCACCACCTTCCATTCCATCAGTGGCTGTATTTCAGTGGTGGTGTCTGTATACAGTCTTGTGAGATACTTGTGAGTAACTGCTATATAAACATAACATTTTATATAAAAGTTTTAAATGTAGATATGGTATCCCATAGATATTCTTTAATGTTGACTTCCTTATTTTATGATTCTGAGAAGTATAACTGACTAAAATGAAAAGGAGTACTTGTGGCACCCTAGAGACTAACCAATTTATTTGAGCATAAGCTCAAATAAAATAAGTAAATAAAATAATAAAATAAAATAAAACAGTCATAAAATGACTGTTCTTCCTGTTCACCAGTGGACTGATCCAGCAAGGTGATGATCTCTAGTTAAGATGTACTGAGGACCCTCAATTCACCTTGAAGACAAGGGAAGTTGAGGGTGCATTTTGCAATAGGTGGTGCTCAACATCACAAAATCAGGTCCGAAATTTTATTTAATGCATTTAAGGTTGGCCTGGCCTTGACTATTAGAAATTGTTGAATCAAGAAACTGAGCCCCAAAAATTGATGAAGAAATTAGCCTGGTGTTATTCCAAATTCTTTTTCAGAGTTTAAGCTTTTAGCTGTGTCACTCATGGGGCTGACTCATCCCACCATTTATAAACCTAATGCAGGTTGGAGAGCTACTGTATATAGCCCTTGTGCAGAGAGAGATGTGATTCGCTCATTACTGCATCTATAGCAGCAAGACACCACAGCAGCCTGCCAGTGTCTGACAAAGAGGATTCTTCCAGCCTCTCCTTGTCCCTCCGCCCCTCGCAGAAAAAGTTTTGTGCCACAAAATGTCTGGCACGCAGCAGATTGTTGTCTGAACCGCAGACTAGGAGCTATTGCTGATCCTCCTAGGGGCGGCACCCTTAAATGGACCCATCCTTTCCCCCTCCTTTTATCTCCGCTATACAGCCTCCCCTCCCCGCTGTACACACAGAACCCCACCCCTCACCGCCCCATTAACAGAGCATCCCCACTCTCTGCAGCCATACAGGCCATTCTCTCCCCCTCAGACACAAAGAGCTCCCATTCTCCCCAGCCCCCCTCAGTTATAGAACCCCCCCTTTCCCTTTACAGTAAGACACCAACCTTCAAACGCACGCAGTCCCAGTGCCCATCCCCGCATCACACACACAGCTCCCCTCAGAAACACACATACCCCCGCCACAGAGTCTCCCTCCCTCCCCCTGCCCAACACAGGCTCCCCACCCTTCAGGGATCGCCCCACCCACATTCTCTGCACCGAACTTCACCCGACTTTTCTATTCCTGTTCAGCAGCCAGCATCCATGCCCTGTTGAATATTCATAAGGTGGAGGCGAGGCGGCAGCAGCAGTCTCTTATTGGTTCCCCGAGTGTGTCCCTGCTTCCTCTCCCCCTCCCATTGGCTAGCCAGGCTATCCCTCTCTACTCTCGTGAAGCGGGGCGTCAGCTCTGCCTCTGCTCCCCAGTCTGACTCAACAGGGCGTGGAGGTTCGGCACGACACCGCGGCAGCTGCGCAACCCCCCGCCAGTGCGAACAGCCCAAGGAGCTGGCGGAGAAAGCCCCGCTCACTCATTGTTCCTGCGGCCCCAGCACCATGGATGAGCCGGACCAGTTCCCCCTGGTCTCCTCCTCCGGCCCAGCCCGGACACAGCAGCCCCACTTCCAGTACCAGTTCGTGCGGGACCCCGAGGAGGAGGAAGTGGACGACGAGGACGACGAGGACTTCGACGAGGTGATGGAGAGGAAGCTGCCGGCCATGGCCGCGGCCCCCGCCCCGCTGCTGGACCTCGGAGGCTCCGGGGAGACCCTCAGCCCTATAGCCCCCGAGCAGCCTCAGCCGCAACCGGACAGGAGACCTCCCGCCCTCTCCTCCTTCTCCAGCCCGCCCCCCCCGCCTGAGCCCGAGCCCCCCGCCCCCCTGCCTCCCAAATCGGAGCCCCCTGCCCGCAGCTCCTTGCCGACACACCCCGCCGCTGGTCCCAGGAGAAGGGGATCGTCCTCCGGCTGTGCTGGTAAGTGCCATCCCCCACATCCCACCCTGCGGCCTGGTTCCCGCTCCGGGGGAGGGCAGTAGCCGCGCTAGAGGGCGTGGCTGGCTTTGCGGTGGGGGTGCATTGGAGCTAGAGGGGCTGTGGCGGGGAGAGGAAGGGGCACCCCGGCTCCCACACTCTCCTTCCCTAGCAACGCCGGCGGCCCCAGTCTGCAGCAGCCGTGCGGAACAGGGAGTTTCCCCTTTGTCCGCAGCCTTTGCTGGCCTCCTGAGGCACCTCGGGTCCTAGTCTGGGACATGGCCGGACTCGGTGACCCCGGGAGCGAGGTGTGCGTGTGAGGGGGATGCTGCCCGCAGCAGCCTGGGAACAAGAGCCACGTGAGTCTCTCCACGTCCCGTTGCCCGCTCATCTTCCTCTAGCTCATCTCTTTTCTGTCCACTGCCTCCCCCACGCCGCCTTCTTCGCTCCCCCGCTCCCTTCTTGGCTGTTCCCGCCTCCTCCTCCTGCACGTCTGCGCCCCGGGACTTAGAGCTGCTGATTCAGGGCAGATTCTCGTCTTTGTCTTTTAAAATAATATATATTAAATGGGAGACGGGAAAAACGCTGCGTTGGCTGCTGCTTCTCACTGGGCTCTGCGCGGTGTAGTGGTGCGCATTTTTTGTCTTCAAGTCTCTTGTCGCTGTCTGGAGACAAGGGTGGTGGCGAAGCTGCTTGTTCCACCCGTCCATTGTCCCCCAGCGCCCCACCTCCTCGACCCCGCCGCTCATGCTGGGCGGAGACTGGCTGAGTGGAGCGCCTCCCTCCTCTGGTGCCACGCCTAGGAAAAGGGGGGGCGACTTCCTGCTGCGTGCCGCCGCCCGGTTTCCTCAGACGCAATCGCAACGTAGCTGCTGTAATAGCAGCAGTGGAGAATGCAGGCAGACCTCGTACTGTTGCTGGGTGTTGTCTGTAGTGGAAACACCCCCCCCCCATATTCCGAATTAGGGAGGGACAGTGGGGAATTCATTTGAAAAAAAGGACTAAAGCTAAGAGCTAATTAGAGCGCATTAGGTGTTAGAGGAGTGGTGCTGTTAAAATGGGCGACACAACCGAACAGCGTGGGGGAGCTGGTGGATTCTTTAAGTGTTAAATTCAAAAGCTATCTGAGACCTAATTGTTTCCCTGATTTCCCTGTCTGTGTCATTTATTCCTCTTCTGGGATTTTTTTTGTTTTGCATTTAATAGCTAAATTATCTATTGCTGTAAAAATAATTTGTGGTGTTTTTACTAGTACGGTGATAGTCCTAGATCTTTAGTATTCTTAGTGACCAGTAATGTGAACATACTGCAGTGTTAGGATCACTTTGTATCCTGCCCCAGAATATATATATATGTGTGTGTGTGTGTGTATTTAAAGTACTATTTATTTGGTACTGGGTGGGGAAGAAAGAGGGGGAAGAGATAAACAACTTTCCTCCTGTCTTAAGTCAATCTCACAGGGATGTAGTCAGGCAAAATGTAAATAGATAACTTCCTCCACACATACCCTTACAAAGTGCAATAAAATTTTGTTTGTAAATGGCTTCTTCATTGTAAATTCTGTGTTGTTTGCTAAAAACTATCAAAATTAAAATGAAACCTTCTCCCCCCAAAAGAAAATGTAATACAAAAGCATATGCTGAGTACTAAAGACATATATAGGTACGCATGTTATTACAGGTATGGAAATAGATCACAACCTCCCATCCCTCACTTCCACCATAGGGCTGTTAGAGACCACAAATGGCCTTGCTCTTGGTTCTGTTTCATTGTAGAGACAGCATCTCCAACAGTAGAGTGCTCCTTACATCATGGTGAGTACTGGTTCAGTGCTGATACAGACTAAAGTGCTGAAGCTTGTTGAGCTACCACCGGCACTCCTATAGTACTGAGGCTTTCTTTGAAAGTCTCCCAATCCCACGTACTGACCAGCATAGCTCTGTCTAATCTATGATAGTGCTCATTGCCATTTTATTTTAGCACCAGTCATGCTTAGTTGAAACTTGACAAGATCATAGCCAAAGAAGTGTGACTTCTTTTTAAATAATAAAAGTGAAGAAATCAAGATGCCTCATAATTATGTTATCCTTAACTCATAATGACCCATGTGCAATAATACATAAGCAAGGCAAAGATACAAAAGTGCAGTAATACCTAGGTACAGTGGTGGGAATAAAGACTCTCAGTGAGATGGACTTCTTAAGCAAATGTTTCTTCTGGGTTTTAGGTTAATTTGTTACGCATCTTTTAGAAGAACTTTGTTAAAAGGACACCAATGTAAAAATTGCACTTCCTTCTAAAAGTACTGTCACTTACAATTGTTACATTTAGCATCAAAGATTACTGTAACTGAAGGAAATTTGTAAGGTAAACTTTTCCTGTTGTTTCAGTTTATTTAATTTGTATATTTGACAGCATTGTGTGAAAATAGATTTGCTGGTTTGTTTTCATGTAGTTAGTTTTTCTGTTTGTATGGGTCCTTCACAAGCAAGTGGGCTGAGGTGTATAGGGGAAGGGATAATAGTTGATGGCCGAGTAGAAATTTTGCCCAGGAAAAGTGCCTTTGAGTAGGAATGGGGAAGTGCTTGAGCAGAGTGGGGAGGAAGGAACAGAGCAGGCCCCTTGCACTCCTTTTAGCAGGAGGTAGGGGGCAGAGTTCCTGAATCTGTTGTTTTTCAGAGAAAGGGAAAGGCAGGGAGCAGAGCAGTTCCTGAGCCATTTCTTCTTTATAGAGTAGAAATGATGTATAAAACAGAGGATAATGATGACCTGGGTGGTATTTTCAGAGAGAGACCAGACGTTAATAAGAAGGGTGTAAAACTTCACTTGGAAGGGGCAGAATTTATTGAAGACAAAATTAGTTTAAAGTAGTGGTGCAGAATTGACTGATATAAATTTGTTAGTCTCTAAGGTGCCACAAGTACTCCTTTTCTTTTTGATGTAGGATGGGCTCTTTGGGAAAGCATGGCTTTTAGGTAGGGGGCACGGCAGCCCTGTAGTTTACTCATGCTAGTAGCCTTAGTCTTTGTCTAGTAAGCAGTAGGGAAATATTTTGAGTACTTGTTTCTGAAACTACTTTTAACTCTTTGATGTCTCACTCTAGAAATATTGTCTATATATTTGCTTTATTTAAGGACTACATGAGTAACTCCAGTTTTCTTATATGGAAGAATATTTTATATTTCAAACATATTGTGTATATTTTTAAACTTCAACAGTTTTTGCGCTGGAGCAGTTAGCTTAATAGCTGATGTTGGAACAGTTTATCCCTACATAAGTGTTTAGTTTGGCTCCAGTTTAGGTCACTTTTTTAGTCACTGTATAAAATTGACAGGATTAAATTTGTGCCTGTGTCCTGAGGTAATATAGCTGACAACTAAGATGGGATGTATATATGTAACAGTTCAGCCTGTTTTTGAGGATTTTAGTTGCATACACTTTCTGTTCTGTTGTATATGCTTCAGATATGCTTTGTGATTTCATGTGTTTGACTTAGAATTTAGAAAAATCACTTTTGGGCAGAAGTTGTCTACAATATGTGAGATTTCCTTGTATTTGTTTTAATTCAGTTGTTTGCATTTTGAATAATTTAGACGTTCTATTTAAAATAAACAAAGAATGGAGTAGTAGTATTACCTGTAGTAAGAACATGTATGATGACATTTTGGACAAAGGAATCTGTACCTTCAGTGTCAGAATTGAGTAAATGTATGAGTAAATGAATATTAATAAGTTGTCCAATACAGAAAAAGCAGTACACCATTGGAATATGTAGAAAAGACAGATGTACAAAGTTAAAAGATAGAATGTGGCATGCAACAACTTCGATATATGCCTTTCCCAGGCAACGTTTCCTGTCAGCATCATCAGGTTATCAAGATGATATTTTTCTTGGTTATTAATGTTTGTTTATGTTTGAGATACTCTTATTTTCACTCCTAATGTAATACAGTGAGTATGTCCTACATTACAATTTTCCTCTACATATATCAAACTTAGAATATAGCTTTATTTTGCTATTCAGTTTCCTCTTTTAGAGCAGTGTTCTTATGTGATGTGTAGGAGAGGTGAGTGATCAGTGGGTTGACTGGTTCCAGTAGTGCTATTTTCAATTTTTCCTCTTCTGCTCTTGTTTCCATGATCATGGTTATTCAGGGAGGAACTATGCTTCATCACTTTGTCTGAAATTTTCAGACCGTCATTGCCCATCTATCTGGATATGAGAGGGAGTTATTACTTTTTCCTTTACTATCAGTGAAGTCAAAAGCATCTATTAAATTTTTGAAGTGGAGGGCTTGAAAACAGTCACCTGTGGGCCTAACTTTAGTCAGTCACCTGTGGGCCTAATTTTGCGCTGAGCATGTAAATTTTACTTCCATGGGAGTTGTGCGTAATTGTCATCTCTGGAAAATCAAACCATATTGCCTAGAGGACTACATCTACTAGCCTGAGGATGGTACTATTTATTTATTTATTTTTGGACAGGGGTCCAGAGAATGAGCCCAGTGTGCTTTAAAAGCAGTGCTGTAGTAGGAAGCCAAGCACAGACACTCCTCCTTTCTCTGTTGTCTGGAAAGGGAGAAGTAGACCAAACTTCCAGTAGAGTTCAGGGCAGCACTTTGAATGAAAGATCCCACCTTTCATATTTGCCTTGGTTAGGTGAGATCTGTCAATTTGGAGCTGCAGGAGGGAAGCTGTTCTGTCAACAGCAGGGGAGAAGGGCTTCAGTCATTTTCAATCCCTTACTCCTTTGCAGCCTTTGCTGATTTGAGCATAGGTGTGAAACTGACATGCTAGTTTCACTTTGCTGCTGTCCGGGTCCCTATTTCAAGGATACTTTTTCACTTACCTTAACAAATGGGAAGACTGCCCCCCACCACCTGCCCCAAAGTTTTGTTGCAGTGCCATGTTGGCTTGTGCTTTACTTACCTCTTAAGTTAAGGGCTCTTGAATATTATCCTGAGGCAGAACCCAACTTAGTAAAAGTTTCATCCTCCCTTTTTTTTTTTTTTTTTTTAAAAGGTAGACAGTGTGGGCAGTTTTTTACATATCCACACTCCCAATCGTTCTACTCTCCCTCTACTCCCCTGCACTTGAGTTCTCTGCTGCCTGTCCCCCTTCACCTCTCTCCCTGCACCTGCTTCTCTGTTCCCTAGACATATTTCCTAGCCATTTGGTTCTGTTCTCCCTGCTCCCCAGCTGCCTCATTCTATTCTGCTTAACTGTCCTGGACTTACCTCTTCTGCTGCTGATGTAACAACATTTCCCTTTGTAGGTCATCAGTAATGGGGAAAGAACCCTGACCTCTTGTTTTTAAAAGGTGTGAGCTTCTACTGTAAGAGCTAAAAGACGTATGCCTGTTAGCCTGATCAACCTCTATATGTAGTCCATTACAAGGAATCTTGATGGACCCTCCAAATTTGTTATGCTTTCAGAAGCAAGGCTCAGTTTTTGAATGAGAACTCAGTTTATTCTTGGAATTCTAACCTTTCTTCAGAGCTTCTTGTAGGCCAAGTCCTCCCAAAGCAAGCTAGCCTCCTCAGACAGCAACATATACATCGCTGATAGGCCTCTGAAAGTGCTCACTGCAGGGGTATTCACCCTGTTCTTAAAGGGGCAGCTCCCGTTTCTCTCATTCTATAATTTACAGAGCTAGTAACAAAAATAACAATATAAATACAACAATAAACAAATATTCACACATTCAAAAATTATTATTAAATACTAACTAGGGCTGTCGATTAATCACAGTTAACTCATGCGATTAACTCAAAAAAGATGAATCGCGATAAAAAAATTAATCAAGATTAATCACAGTTTTAATCGCACTGTTAAACAATAGAATACCAATTGAAATTTATTAAATATTTTGGATATTTTCCTGCATTTTCAAATATTTGATTTCAATTTTACAACACAGAATACAAAGCGTATAGTGTCTACTTTCTATTTATTACAAATATTTGCACTGTAAAAATGATAAACAATGATTACCTCCTCAGTAATGTGGTAAAGGACTGAACTAGCTTATCTTTAGTTGCTGTTCTGACTTATCAGTATGGCAGGATGGTGTAGCAAATCTTGCAGTTGTGCAGTTTGTGTTGCTTTTACTTTGTGGCTAAATAAAATAAAGTGGCGCTACGTCCCTAGTGCTGTCAGTTCAGACGTTTGGATCTTTATAAACTACTTTTGAGTAATCCATTTCAGTAGTCTTCCTTTCCAGAGGAAGAATTGTTGCTTCAGAAATAACTACCAATTTCTTTAGGAGATGTGCAAGCCTGATGGTGAAGAACTTGGACTCATTCAATAGGAAATTGTTATTTAGCCATAAGATGATATGTTCATTGGTGCTGAGATGGGAAAAAGCTGTGAGCAGGTGTGAAGATTTTTTGTAATGATCTTGGAAGTGGGGGAAGTAGGTTGCAGAACTTGAAGTAAAGTACTTGTTTTGAGTCCATTTTTGTCATTGGTCTGAGATGACACATTCTGTATGGGAGACTACTAGATTAATGTACCAGTCTTCAGATTAAATTGCATGACTCCAGTTTGCATGAATTGCATGAAAATGTGAGAGGACCTAAAATATTGTAGGAGGCTAGCATCTTCTGTCTTCCAGTGGGTAATTACAGTTCATGGATCCTTTTAACACATCTGACTACATCTAGCTTTAACTGATATCCTCAATATGTCAAAACTACGGTTTCTTTTTACATATAAAACTTTATTGATCTTCACTGTTATAGCAGCTTGCAATTCATTTCATCCAAGGTTCTGAAAGCACTTCACAAGGTGGATCTGAGTTTCATTTTACAGGTGGGAAAACTGTGTCAAAGGAAACCTTTAGTAACTTGTCCAAAGTTCAGTTAGTGAGAGAACCTGGGGTTTTTACTCTGCCAGATGTTCTTATTAGATGGTTTAAGGGCTTTGAAATACTTCATATGTAGCCTTCAACAAATGGAGGGTGAAGATATCTGCTTCTTGAAGAAGTGTTACTTAGTTCCCGATAGAAGGTCTGCAGAGATTTTTTTTTCCATTAGCTGTCTTACTAGCTTTCTTGACTTATGTGACCAACTTATATCTGTTGTTTTTAAATCGATAAAGACTCTTCCCAATTGCTTATCAGCAAGTAAGTTGACAGCTGGGTCTTCTAAACTACAGCTTGACGAAGGCATTGTCTGTACTAGCACTTGTTGGCAAAACTTTTGTCGGTCAGGGGGCTGAAAAAATATGCTCCTGACTGACATAAGTTTCGCTGACTAAAGCGCCGGTGTGAACAGTGCTGTCGGCGGGAAAGCTCTCTCCCACCTACATAGCTACCACTGCTCCTTTGGGGTGGTTTAATTATGTCGGCAGGAGAGCTGTCTCCCATCAGCCTGGAGTGGCTACATGGGAGACCTTACAGCAGTGCAGCTGCAGTGGAACAGCTGTGCTGCTTTAATGTCTATAGTGTAGACATAGCCTAAATATGGCTTCAGTTAATGGAAAAAATCCAATTACTGATTGCAGAGTTGCAGTCATTCCTAATGTTACAAAGTGATACTTCTAGTATCTAATTGTGTTCTTTATTTTGTATTCCTTAAACACTTTGGTACAATGTGGTAATTGTAGTAGTTGTATCACAATGGGAAATCATTTAAATTGAATGTAGGCTTTGTCTACACATGAAAGTAAATCCAGAATAAATTAAGTATTCCTGATTAACACCTTGTGTGAATGTGCTTATTACAGAACAAATAAGAATAAAAGCGTCCAGATGTAGCTATTCCAAGAATGACTCCCTTTGCAGACAAGTCTTTTTTTTTGGACAGCTTTCAGATTATGGTCTTGTTTTTTTGTCATGAGATTCTTGCATAGAAAAATATTCATTTAATGTCCATTTATACTAATGAAAAGTTTAGAATAAACTGATGAAGGATAAAAAAAAAAAACTGATGAAGGAAAAATTTTCAAAGGTGACTTCTCCTTCCTAGTTAGGGTCCATCAATTTTGGTTTCCAGATCCAAAGCTGAGGATGGAGGATTTTACCCATATGGGTTCCCTTCTGTTGAAGGGCATGGTAGTATCCCCTTCTTTCCTTTCTCTGCTGGCTAGGACCCTCTGGAAAAACAAAGACGTTGTCAAAATAATTTTTGTTCTATCTTGGACATTCAACTCCTTTTTCTCTTGAAGATGTCAATGTTTATTGTACCTTGTTTCCTATTAACTTTCTTGGTGAAAAACTGTGATCCCTAAGCCTCTTAGCACCTATCAACCCTTAACCAGGGGGCGGGGCTACTCAGGACTCAGGGAGACATGGGCTTTAAAAAGTCTGCTCCTAAGCGACCAGAGGAGCTTGCGACCAGGAGCGGCAAACAGGGGAGCTTTGCGAGGGAGTTCACAGGGGGAGTGTGAGCAGGGGCTAGAACTCAACATTCTTTAAACTTAAAAGCCAAAAACACCCCCTGGATATAAACAAAACAATAAAGGAACCAGCTGGAGTAAAAAGAAAATGCAGGGAGAAGTCCAGCAACAGAGTGGGGGCTACCCAGTTTATTGCACCCAATGCAGCATGTACCTGCCCTATAGGCAGTGGCATATGTGTGTGCATTCGGTGCAAGGAATGCACCAAATGCACACTCAGAGACCGTGTACAGGCTTTGGAGACCAGAGTGGCTGAACTGGAAGAGCTGAGGGAGACAGAGAGGTACATAGATGAGACTTTCTGGGACACAGTAGAATGGTCCCACCACTGGTCTGACAGCCTCTGTGCTGCTGAGGAGGATGAAAGTCCCAGGGAAGGAGAACATCAAACTGGAGCAGAGGGAAACAATCCCATAGTTGGGACCCTCCTTCCAGATGATGATGTGGTATCCTCTCCCCCGGACGATACCTTTCAGGGGAAGGGAACGCCAGCTATTAGAAAAAGACAGGTATTAGTAATGGGTGATTCAATCATTAGAAACATAAATAGCTGGTTTGCGATGACCGGGAGAACCGCATGGTGACTTGCCTGCCTGGCGCAGAGGTTGCGGATCTCTCGAGACATCTAGATAGACTTATGTGTAGTGCTGGGGAGGAGCTGGTAGTCTTGGTACATGTAGGTACCAATGACATAGGGAAGGATAGGAGAGAGGTCCTGGAGGCTAAATTTAGGCTGCTAGGAAAGAGATTGAAGTCCAGGACCTCCATGGTAGCATTCTCTGAGATGCTCCCAGTTCCACATGTAGGGCCAGTTAGACAAGCAGAACTGCAGAGTCTCAATGCCTAGATGAGACGATGGTGTAGGGAGGAGGGGTTTATATTTATTAGGAACTGGGGAAACTTTTGGAAAGGGGTAGCCTATACAGGAAGGATGGGCTCCACCTAAACCAAAATGGAACAAGATTGCTGGCACTTAACGTTAAAAAGGTCGTAGAGCAGTTTTTAAACTAAGGGCTGGGGGAAAGCTGACAGGTGCTGAGGAGCAGGTGGTTCGGACATCCCTTAGGGGAGGATCTATTAATAGAGAATCTCTATGTCCTAGTGAGGACGAGAGGATGGAAAATGATAAAATACAGGGTCTGATCAGAAACAGTCAAATAAAAAAGAGTTCCATTCAATTATATTGTGTAGTGCCAGACAGTTAAAAGGAGACAAGTTTTTAAAGTGCTTATATACCAATGCTAGAAGTCTAAATAATAAAATGGGTGAACTAGAGTGACTTGTATTAAATGAGGCTATTGATATAATAGGCATCACAGAAACTGGGTGTAATGAGGATAATCAAAGGGATACTGTAATAACAGGGTACATAATATATCTGAATGACAGAACAGGTCGTGCTGGTGGGGGAGTGGTATTATATGTGAAAGAAAGCATAGAATCAAATGAAGTAAAAATCGTAAATGAATCAAACTATACCATAGGTTTCAGAGTAACAGCCGTGTTAGTCTGTATTCGCAAAAAGAAAAGGAGTACTTGTGGCACCTTAGAGACTAACCAATTTATTTGAGCATAAGCTTTCGTGAGCTACAGCTCACTCCATTGGATGCATACTGTGGAAAGTGTAGAAGATCTTTTTATACACACAAAGCATGAAAAAATACCTCCCCCACCCCACTCTCCTGTTGGTAATAGCTTATCTAAAGTGACCACTCTCCTTACAATGTGTATGATAATCAAGGTGGGCCATTTCCAGCACAAATCCAGGGTTTAAGAAGAACGTCTGAGGGGAGGGGGGTAGGAAAAAACAAGGGGAAATAGGTTACCTTGCATAATGACTTATCCACTCCCAGTCTCTATTTAAGCCTAAGTTAATTGTATCCAATTTGCAAATGAATTCCAATTCAACAGTCTCTCGCTGGAGTCTGGATTTGAAGTTTTTTTGTTGTAATATCGCAACTTTCATGTCTGTAATCGCGTAACCAGAGAGATTGAAGTGTTCTCCGACTAGTTTATGAATGTTATAATTCTTGACATCTGATTTGTGTCTATTTATTCTTTTACATAGAGACTGTCCAGTTTGACCAATGTACATGGCAGAGGGGCATTGCTGGCACATGCTGGCATATATACCATGTATAGCATGGCATGTATACCACACAACAGAACCACTAACCCAGGAACCTATCCTTGCAACAAGCCCGTTGCCAACTGTGCCCACATATCTATTCAGGGGACACCATCACGGGGCCTAATAACATCAGCCACACTATCAGAGGCTCGTTCACCTGCACATCCACCAATGTGATATATGCCATCATGTGCCAGCAATGCCCCTCTGCCATGTATCATTGTGTATCATGTGTGTATCATTTTTGTAGTTGAAGTTATGAATATTGGCTACGTACTTGTATCTCAATGTGTTTTGATTCTAAGTAGCCTCAATGAAGGATTTGGTCCGCTTCTTGGGAAAGGAGTATTCTCAGTAAGTGCCCAATCAAAAAACACTTAACTGACAATGAACTTTGGGAGATGCCAATCCACATGTGAGCTTTCCTGGGAACGTTCAAACCAGGGGTAGGCAACCTATGGCACAATCGCCGAAGGCGGCACGTGAGCTGATTTTCAGTGGCACACACACTGCCCTGGTCCTGACCACCGGGCCGGGAGGCTCTGCATTTTAATTTAATTGAAGCTTCTTAAACATTTTTAAAACCTTATTTACTTTACATACAACAATAGTTTAGTTATATATTATAGACTTATAGAAAGAGACCGTCTAAAAAACGTTAAAATGTAATACTGGCACACGAAACCTTAAATTAGAATGAATAAATGAAGACTTGGCACACCACTTCTGAAAGGTTGCCGACCTCTGGTTCAAACTAACATATAAACAATGGCGTCGGCCTGTGAAGAACTGAGTGATGCATGGACATGTGACTCCAAACTCCATCTTGTTGCTGTGATTTTGCACAGGAAAACCAGGGGGTTTCCGCCCACAAGAGAGAGAATATAAAAGGCCCTGGAAACCCCTCAATTTTTTCTTCAGTCCTGCTTCTTGCTTCTGGAGGAACTTTGCTGCAAACTGAAGCTCTGAACAAAGGACTGAATGACCCATCCCAGCTGTGGATGGACTCCAGAGACTTCATTTGAACCTGCAGTTTATTCCATCACTGCTACAAGCCTGAACCAAGAACTTTGCCATTACTGTATGTAATTGATTCCATTTAACCAGTCTTAGCTCTCATCTATATTTCTTTCTTTTCTAAATAAACCTTTAGATTTTAGATTCTAAAGGATTGGCAACAGCGTGATTTGTGGGTAAGATCTGACTTGTATATTGATCTGGGTCTGGGGCTTGGGATCGGGAGAACCTTTTTTCTTTTACTGGGGTATTGACTTCATAACCATTCGTCCCCATAACGAGTGGCACTGGTGGTGATACTGGGAAACTGGAGTGTCTAAGGGAATTGCTTGTATGACTTATGGTTAGCTAGTGGGGTAAAACCGAAGTCCTCTCTGTTTGGCTGGTTTGGTGTGCCTTAGAGGAGGAGAACCACCAGCCTCTCACCAAATTCCCTCACCAAATTCTCTTACGCAAAGTAAGCTGCCATGGGATAAGAGGGAAGGTGGTCTCGTAGATTGGTAACTGGTTAAAAGATAGGAAACAAAGGGTAGGTATAAATGGTCAGTTCTCGGAATGGAGAGAGGTAAATAGTGGTGTCCCCCAGGGGTCTGTTCTGGGACCAGTCCTATTCAACATATTCATAAATGATCTGGAAAAAGGGGTAAACAGTGAGGTGGCAAAATTTGCAGATGATACAAAACTACTCAAGATAGTTAAGTCCCAGGCAGACTGCGAAGAGCGACAAAAGGATCTCACAAAACTGGGTGATTGGGCAACAAAATGGCAGATGAAATTCAATGTTGATAAATGCAAAGTAATGCACATTGGAAAGCATAATCCCAACTATACATATAAAATGATGGGGTCTAAATTAGCTGTTACCACTCAAGAAAGAGATCTTGGAGTCATTGTGGATAGTTCTCTGAAAACATCCACTCAATGCAGCGGCAGTCAAAAAAGCAAACAGAATGCTGGGAATCATTAAGAAAGTGATAAATAATAGGAGAGAAAAAATCATATTGCCTCTATATAAATCCATGGTACTTCCACATCTTGAATACTGTGTGCAGATGTGGTTGCCCCATCTCAAAAAGATATACTGGAATTGGAAAAGGTTCAGAAAAGGGCAACAAAAATTATTAGGGTTATGGAACGGCTTCCATATGAGGAGAGATTAATAAGACTGGGACTTCTAATCTTAAAAAGAGTGTGTTTGACTTGAACCCCTTCCACCTCCACTTCCCCTCTCTGGGTCCTCATTCCTTTCCCCCCACAAACCTTCCTTTTTATTTCTGATAGAGTCCAGGCTTCAGGAAGTTGAGCTGCTGCCTCTGATATGTAGAGTTAGCAGCATAGTACTGCAAAGAGAGTCCTCTAGAGGACCGCCTGCATCTGTTTTTTCTGTGAACTGGGTTTTTCCGGGGTGTTCTGGTTTGTGCCAAATCAATAGGCTTGTGATCACTGATGCATAAAACATAACCTGAAAATTTGAAGTCGATGGCATGCAGCTTTCCAAAATTATTGTTACTGATAGAGGAATGTAGTTGCACTGAGTGTTAGACCTTCCTTTGCTTGGTTGGCGATTATCTAGTTTGACCTCTTGCACTATGTCGTCTCGCCAAGAGGATTGCATAACACAAGCCATAGAATCTCAGCCAGTAATACACTTGTTCTTTTATGACCTGCAGTACTGCATGCTGACTAGTGTCCAGTGAGAGTATCTAGTCTGTATTAGAATAGTCACTTAACAGTATCTGCCATAGTTAGTGTTACAGAGTTTCAATTAGAACATTGCTTTCACATGTTCTGAATTAGGGTTGAAATTTTCTACTAGTGGTTGCTAAAATGAACGTTTGGATAAAGAGTTTGAGCAAATCCTTTTAGCCATTTTAGTTCTAGAAGTGTAAAAAACCCCAACCCCTAATTTTTTCTTTTAAAAAGAAAAGACATTTATTTCATAAAACTAAATTGGCTGAACTTTGAAATTTGGCATGTGAACAGTGTTCATTTTAAGCTACTTGTACAACCAGCTTTGGCAAAAATTGGCTGAATGATAGAAGTGATTTTTTTTTCATTTGTTTGCTACGCATTGAACATGTTTTGCACCTTTTTACATGCCACATTGTACATTGAATCTGCCTTATGTGTTGTGCTCAGATTCTTAGTTGGACAGCCAGTGTGTAAATGTTATACAGAAACTCCTCGGAAAGTTCTTCCAAATAAATTATACTAACATATTATCAGGAACTGAAGAAAATCATATGGATGAAATTGCAGAATTCATTATTTTGGAGCCTCTCTGTAATGTTTTTCTGTATCTTGAAATATCCTGCAGATTATAAAATTCATTTAAAGGTGGACACCTCTGTACAACTCTTTAGTACTTCCTAGTTCACTGAAGATATCTTGTAATGCATTGTTATGTGACATCATAGATGCTGTAGCTTACAATAAGACTTCTGATATTTTGTGATGTTGCTAGGAAGCACCATGAAGATCTCTGGGAATTACCCAGATTAAAAACAAAGCAACAAAAGACCGTTTACATTGTCTTGCAGCCTGCTTTTTAGGAGAACTTAGTGTGTGTTTCTGTAAACTTAGCCATTCAGAAAAGTTGTTTTTAAACAAATAATAGCAACCCTTCTACCCTGCTTATCTCAATGAGATGGGAAATTAAGTGTCTAATTGGGATAATTTAAATACTAAAATTAAGTTAACTACATTATATTTTTTGCATTTCCTATCTTTAATGTCCTATAGCAGCTTTAACTTGAAGGCTTCCCTTTAAATTCCTATCTTGTACTTGAATGTTGCAAGATTAGTCATCTTTCTGTGACACGTGGGTACAATGGGTAAACTAAGGACAGCATGGCGGTGTCAGCTCTAGGTAATTTGTTCTTTTATATTGTTAGGAGTCTAGTACAGTGGCAACCCGAGGACCCACATTTTGATTTAAAAATTTTTGCGGATGCCCAAGCCGGCTTCTGATTTTCCCTGGGGGTACCGCTCAGCCCCAGGCCCTCCCCCCAAGACCCCCTACCCCATCTCTTCTCTGCCTCTTTCTGCTCCCTCCCCTGATTGTGCCCCATCCCCGCTCCTTCCCCTCCCTCCCAGCACCTCCTGCACACCATGGAACAGGTGTTCCGCAGCGTGCAGGAGGCACTGGGAGGGCAGGGGAGGAGTTGATCAGTGGGGCCGGTGGCCCTGGACATGACTTGTGGACCCCCTGGAGTATCCTTACTGACCCTGAGGGGTCCATGGACCCCGGTTGGAGAACCTCTGCTTTAGTATACTCCTGGGGGAATTCTGCACCAAAAAACTAAAAATTCTGCACACAATATTTTAAAATTCTGCAAAATTCTGCATATTTTATTTGTCAGAGCCCAGCAGGAAGGCCAGACACCTGCATCCCCTCCCCCCCCCCCCCCCGAGCCCAGCTGTGTGGCAGTCCCCCAGCCCAGACACCCGCACTCACTACCCCCACCACACCCAGAGCCTAGCTGCAGGGCCCTCCCAGCCCAGATACTTGTACCCTCTCATCCTTCAGAGCCCACCTGCAGAACCCCCGACCTAGACACTCACATGCACACCCTATCCCCCAGAGCTCAGCTGTGGGCCCTCCCCCAGCCCAGACACTCACATCCCCTCCCCCCCAGAGCCCAGCTGTGGAGCCCACCCCACCCCAGACACCTTCACCCTCTAACCCCCAGAGCCAGGAAGCCTGATGCTGCATCGTGGCCTGTGTGGAGTTTCCTGCATGCTGCCCCCTTCTTTCAGGGCGTGCTGAGAACTGCAGCTGCCGGGAACCCTCCAGCTCCTCCTCCTCCTCCCCCTCCCACGGCAGTGTCTTTTATCTGCTGGGTTCAGCGGCCCTGAGTGGTGGCCAGCAGCTCTGTAGCCCATTTTTGTGGGAATTCTGTGGGGAAAAGGAAATTCTGCGTGCACAACATTAATTACTGCACAAATTCTGCATGGACAGTGGCTCAGAATTCCCCCAGGAGTACTAGTATCATGGATGCTTGGACAATTAAGAATGAAGACTAATTGCTGTAGTTTACTGCTCTGTCTTAGAACGAGCTCCTGGCTTGGGGTATGGGGAAGCATATGTAGCCTTAGTAACGCCCTCATGATAAAATGGAGAATTTTGAATTCAGAGACACCATACTTTCTGGTTTGTGTATAGTCCTGTGGTTTCTAATGTGGATGTAAATACTAGTTACACATTGTTACTGATTGTGAACTGAATACTTGCTTGCTTACTCTTCTTTTCAAGCTACCTAGCCTTCATTTATTTCTGCTGAGGTTCTATGTATTTGTTTTTCAGATGAGACCCTTTTTGCTCTTCCTGCTGCATCTGAGCCTCTGATGCACTCCTCTGCAGGCAAGTTCTTTCTGCTAGCCTTTTGTCTTAGAATACATTCTGCACTTTGACTGTCACCTCATTAACTCCTTCCAACTAGTTTGCATTTACCAAAAGTTGGCATGGGTCCAAGAATAGCATTTATCTTCCAAATTCTAAGCTTGCAGTTTATCTGCTCAAGATTCAAATATGCATTTGTTTCCATAGATGGCAGATAGTGACTGTTATAAACAAGCTACTGCTCTGTGGATTCTTGGACTCTTGATACAGGAAATCATGTGATACAATTAACAGGTTAAAATTTTAAAGCATAGTTGCTCTCACTGACTAGCAAAAGCTTTAATCAGTAATAACTTTTTGCAGTATTTTATGTGAAAATGAACTCCATGGTATAGCATTTACTCAGTGGCCGTTCCTCTAATATGCTATCCATTGAATCTTTTTTTTGTAAAAGGGAATATAAGACCGATTCCCCTCCCACCTCCCAGCCAACACACACACCTGGTTAGAGTTCCCTAACAATCTTGTTGGTGATACTTGGATTGGATACTGTTCTTCTTTGATTTTTTGATCTTAACTAATCCTTGCACTGCATAAAGTTGCTGCTTCTCTAACCTTTTGCATACTTCCCTGCTTGCTAAAAGATGTGAAATAGAATAACATTATATTCTAACCCACACTTTATTTTAATGGCTAGTAATATTTATGATAGTTTTAGAGGAATATTTTAATAACTAATATTATTTTGAACTTGTCATACAGTTTGCATTAACTTTAAGAACACTTGCATTCTCTAACTTTCCTTTCTGTCCATGGTCACAGAAAAAGTTATGGACTTGCAGGAGAAGCCAGGTAGCGCTATGTCGTCTGGCCAAGAGGATTTCACTGCAGTCCTGCTTGACACTGCTGCTTCTCTTCCTTCCCTCTCTCCTCTCTCAGCCGATCCCTTTAAAGAGCACACAACCTTTGATATGCTATCAGATGGATTACCTGCAAGAGGCATTTACAACAAAAATGAAAGTGAGGCTTATAAAGAAATTGCAAGGAATCCATTTCTTGTAGAGAAAAATGCCAGAGATGTTCCAGAGATGGAATATTCAGAAATGGAATTCCCATTTGCTAAAGCAGAAGCAGCCATTATATCACAGACTATAGAAGAAAAGCTGCTAGAGAACAGTAAAGAAAGGTTTAACCTAGAAAAAAACCCTGCACATCAGCAACATACATCTCCAGAAGTGCCCGTTGATTTATTTGGAAAGCATGATGAAGAGGCATCTTCTGAGAAAGTGAAATATGATAGCAGTGATCATGGTGAAAAAGTGGTTTTCGAAGAAAACAGTCCTATAAGGGAAGAATATGTAGACTTCAAACCATTTGAACCAATATGGGAGGTAAAAGATACTTGCCATGGAGGTAGCAGCTTGAAAGTGGTTGTTGGAAGTCAGGTAGATAGCAAATTAGAAAGCAGTTTAGATGAGAAATATGATGCAGATAAACTTCAGATACTAACAATACAAAAAGATCTTGAAAACAAAAGTGAAAGCAGTAATGAAGATCTTTCCTTCCCAAACACCCCAGAAGCTATAAAAGAATCTTCACAAGCTTATATTACTTGTGCTAAATTTGAATCTGCTGTAACATTTGATGACAATATGGCTAAAACTCTTTCTCCATTAGAGGAGGAGATGTCAGAAAATAAAACGGATGAGAAAAAAATAGCAGAAATGAAAGCCCAGATTGGCACAGAACAGAATGATACCTGTATTGAAGTAGTAGCCAGGCATAACCAGGAAGCTGACTATGCTGAAACAGATAGTTTATCAGAGAAGTCTGCTGATACTGCAGCAAATATGTCTGAAGGTCTTACTCCAGATTTAGTACAAGAAGCATATGAAAGTGAAATGCATGATGCAACATGTACAAAACTTGTTTATGAAACAAAGATAGATTTAGTCCAAACATCTGAGTCATCACAAGAGCCTTTGAAACCTGTGATACAGCTCTGTCCCTCGTTTGAAGGAGCTGAAGCTGCCCCATCTCCAGTCTTGCCTGATATTGTTATGGAAGCCCCATTAAACACTGGAGCTGCTGGTGCAGATGCTACTGCTGGGCAGCGTGAAGCCTCCCCATCAGAAGCTTTTACTCCTGTCATTGATTATGAGAATGTACAACAAGAGTCTGGGAAATCTCCACCATACGAAGAGGCAGTGAATGTATTATTAACACAGGCACAAGAAGCAAAGGAGGAAGCTGTATTAAAAGAACCTGATCATAAGAGTAGTGCAGTTGCTGAAGAAATAGAGACTCCTTATATATCTATTGCTTGTGACTTAATTAAAGAAACAAAGGTCTCCAGTGAATCTGCTTCTCCAACCTTTATAGATTATTCAGAGACACTAATAACAGAATGTGTTTCACAGCATGTGCCCGAACATATTGAGTCCTTTGAAAAGATGTCACCCCAGTCTGGTAAAACTGCCTTGTTTAGTGGTCAGCCAACACCTGAGCTTCCTCAGAAAGAACCAGTAGTTGCATCCCTCACGGTGGAAGATAAATCAGTTGAAAATACTGACAAGATTGTAACAGATGATGATGGTAAGGAAGGACGTAGAGATTTGCTACATTCTACTGGCAAACCCTATTTGGAGTCTTTCCAACCTGAATTGGAATCTTCCATAACTACTACTACTTTGCCCTCTGAGTCAGCTTTTATAGAAATAGCCAAGAAGGGGAAAATTCCTCTTCAAATGGAGGAGTTGAGTACTGTGGCCGATTCAGATGATATGTCTGTTTTTAAGGAACCAAAAATAGTAGACAAAGTTCTCTTACCCACAGAGTCATCTCCAGTCCCACTGACCGAAGACTTTATGACATTAATCAGTCCTAAAACTGCTCCTAAATTTGTGACAAAAAACACTGACAAAGAAATATCGCACAAAGATGAAAGTAAACAGATTACTAATGTGCTCAAAGCTGAGACGGGTCACTTACCTTGTCCAGAACTACCCCATGATCTGTCTTTAAAGAATGTGCAAGTGAAAGCTGAAGAAAATATTCATGCCTTGGTAAAGTCCTCAGAGGCTTTGGTCAGAGAAGTGCCTGAAGGATCCAAGTTGGTGTTACTGCCTACTGATGTTTCACGTTTGTCCACTGAGAAAGAGGTAGTCAGTATAGGAAAACCTGAAACTCTTGTGAAAGAAGCTGAGAGAGAAGTTGCTTCTGTTAAAGACAAGAAAAAATCTACTGCTATATTTACAGCAAAGATGAGTAAATCCTCAGGTAATCTTCATACACTGTCTTGCACTTCACTAATCAACATATTTCTTTAGCTAAACTTAAGCATTAATGACGTCTCTTTTTTTAAAATGGATCACTATTTGTACATTTCATTGTCTAACATATTTCTGGTGCCCACGGCTTAAAGTGTGAGAACTGTATTAACATTTTCCCCATCCTGACTGCATCATTATTTTTTTGTGTTCAGTCTTGCCTACCAGCCACTCAGGGTGGATTTCCCTTCCCCAGTCTTCTCCTCTCCTCTTTTTACTGATGGTCTGTTGATAGAGAGCTTTACCCTGAGCTAAGAGAACAGCTTACTGCTTACTTCAAAATTCTTTGGTGCTCCTCAATAAACGGGACATCAAAAGCCCTGGAAACCAGCTTTTATTGCTCAAAGCCATGTATGTTATCTCCATGTTGCTAGCCACAAGTTTTGAGACCAAATTATTCCTCAAAGGCATGTTGCCATAGTAACTGGGGCGGTTAGTCTCTTAATTTACATTGTATGAGTTTATCTCAAATGCTTTTGTTTCTTCACCTACAGAATTTAATCATAAATCAGATCTTAAAACTTTCTGGGTAGTTTTTCATGTACAACTTGTAGCCATCAAAGGCACACTGATATAGCCTAAGCAATAACTTATGTATTGCTTTCCAGTGCTGTAATCAGTGGGCCGATATGTACATCGGATATCTTAATATTCACATTATTGAAAATGCTGAGCAGTAAGAAGTCCAATATTCTGTGAACATTAAAATCACTTTGTACACATTGTACACAGTTATATTAGAGATGCCCATTTTTTATTTTTAAAATGAGATCTTAGTGAGCTGTACTCTAGCATAGTATTTCCTTACGTTCACATTGATTTAAAGTAGCAGAAAGGTAGAGGATAGGACTCTCAGCATTTCATGTTTTATAATTACTGCTCCAAACTATATGCCTCATTCAAATCCAGCTCAGTTGTGGGATAAAATAAAACGGTGTTTGCCTTTTTGGTGCAGAACACTATGTTCCTTCTTGAAAAATTCTTGTGAATTGTACATAAGCCTGTGATTTACTGGAAATCTGCTTCTGGCACAAGTTTAGTATAAATGTTGATACTTTGGAATCGGCAATCATTTCAGCGTATGTATCCCTATTAATCTGAATTCTGTGAATTCTTGTTTTACTACATGCATGATGTGCAGTTTAATTTTTATACTTTGTGTTGGTATTCCATGTTACCTGCATGCAGCAGACTTAAAATTCCATAAGGGTTCTGTTTTGTGTGTGTGTGTGTGTGTGTGTGTGTACGTACTGGTACCATTACCTTATTTATCCAGTGCCTACTTCAAGAGCTTACAATTTAAAATTACACAACATTCTAAAATTAAATGCAGACTTTTTCCTTCCTAAAAGTTGCTGCTATTTCTCTAAAATAAACAGAAAGATCTTTTCTTTTCCTTTCCGGATCCTGTTGCCACTTAGTATAGCTGTATTTATATTATTACAAAGTGTTCCTTTGCTGTTTTATGAAGACTTCACATCCAATACCAGTTGACCTCTCTGGGCATTTTTCTTGAAACTAGTTTCTCATCATTTGAACTCAGGGAAGCTATCATCTGTTTAAAAAAAAAGTTATTATTTTGAACAAGAACCTTTTAAAGCACATTGGTAATAGATTCCTAGACTTTAACGCCAGAAGGGACCATCATGACCATCTGGTCTGACCTCTTGCACGTTGCAGGCCACAGAACCTCACCCACACTCTCCTGTAATAGACCCATAACTAAGGCTATCTTTTAATCACGAGTACTTTTAGTAAAAGTCATGGACAAGTCACGGGCAGTAAACAAAAATTTGCAGCCTGTGACTTGTCCATGACTTTTATATATACCCCTGACTAAAACTTGGGGGGAGGGGCGGTTCAGGAGGGGGCTCCGTGGGTGCTGGGGTGGGGGGCGTGGCCTGGGGCCCCCCCACAGTTGGTTGGGGGGGGCACCGTGAGTGTTCGGGGGTGCAGCACAGGGGAAGATGCAGGTGCTGGGGGAGGAGTCTGGGGGGCCTGAAGCAGGCTCCGTACCTGGCTCCTGGGAAGAGGCGACCCTAGCTCCACATGCTGCCTCTGCTCCACCCCAAGCCCCGGTTCTGCAGCTCCCTTTGGCTGGGAACTGTGGTCAATGGGAGCTGCGGGTAAGCACCGCACCCCAATCCTGAGGCCCCCCCACCCAAATTCCTGCTGCTGGGAAGCGGGGGGGAGCCCCTAAGACTGCCCCAGCAGTGGCTGGTGAACCTGGCCTGGGGCTGCCTGAGCTGCTTAGGTGCACCGGCCGCTGCAGAAGTCACGGAGGTGATGGAAAGTCACAGAATCCGTGACAAACATGGAGCCTTACCCATAACCTCTGGCTGAATTTCTGAAGTCCTCAAATCATAATTTAAAGACTTCAAGTCACAGAGAATCCACCATTTATACTAGTTTAAATCTGCAAATGACCCAGGCCCCATGCTGCAGAGAAAGGTGAAAATCCCCCTAAGGCCTCCATCAATCTGACCTGAGGGAAAATTCCTTCACAACCCCAAATATGGCAGTCAAACCCTAAGCATGGGGGCAAGACCCACCAGCCAGACACGTGGGAAAGAATTCTCTGTAGTAACTCAGAGCCCTTCCCATCTAGTATCCCATCACCAGCCACTAGAGATATTTTCTGCTAGCTGTTGCAGATTGGCTACGTGCTTTTGTGGGCAGTCGCCTCGTACTCCATCAAGTTATCAGTCTTGAAGCCAGTTATTTTATTTTTTTGTCCCCACTATTCCCTTTGGAAGGCTGTTCCAGAACTTCTTTCCTCTGGTGGTTAGAAACCTTCATCTAATTTCGAACCTAAACTTGTTGATAGCCGGTTTATAACCATTTGTTCTTGTGTCCACATTGGCACTTAATTTAAATAACTCCTCTTCCTCCTTCTGATATATTTATAGAGAGTAATCATATCTCCCCTCAGCCTTATTTTGGTTAGGCTAAATAAGCCAAGCTCTTTGAGTCTCCGCTCATAAGGTAAGTTTTCCATTCCTTGGATCATCCTAGTAGCCCTTCTCTGCATCTGTTCAAGTTTGCATTCATCTTAAACATGGCAGACAAGAATTGCAGACAGTGTTCTAGATGAGGTCCCACCAGTGCCTTGCCTGATGCATCCTAAGATTGTAGTAGCCTTTTTCATGGTCGCATCACATTTGGCTGCTCATAGTTATCCTCTCGTCAACCAATACACCATGGTCTTTCTCCTCCACTGTCGCTTCCAACTGATATGTCCCCAGCTTATAGCAAGAATTCTTGTTGTTAGTCCCTAAATGCATGACTCTGCACTATTAAATTTCATCCCATTTCTATTACTCTAGTTTTCAAGGTTGGCCAGATCTTCTTGTATGATATCCTTGTCCTCTTCTGTATTGGCAATATCTCCCAACTTTGTGTCATCCACAAATTTTATTAGCACACTTACTTTTTGTGCCATGGTCATTAATAAAAATGACATGCTACATTATTTTAGAGGAGGAAAAACATCTTTCTTCCAAGATTAGTGCACACTAAGGTACTGAGGTAAAAAGACTATTGCAGCAATTTGTATTTGTTCCCACTTGTCTTAAAGCTAATGTGATATTTTCTTGAGACCTGTCAGTTTATAGGAAAGATAGTTATAGATTGTTGGAACCTGGATGCAATTTGTTGACAAAATTACTTTTACCGTTTTCTGGTTTCCAAAAATCCATCTTTCATCAGTTTTCAAATTGATGAGAATGTGGATTCAGAAAAATGTGCAGCTTAAATTTCTCTCTAGTTTCTTATTAGTCAATGCGCTGTGCTCTTTTTTTTTCTTTTCTTTTGCTGTCTTGCAGTTCCTGTTTGTTGTTGTCTGTGTGAAGATGTAGGTGTCGTTAAGTGCCACAGAAGCTATAACCCTGTTGGTTCTAAAACCATTTACTTTAAAATTGTATGTGAATAGTTGTGGTAAGAATCTTCTTGAACCAAAGCACTTAATATATACGCCCACGTATGTTTCTAGGCTAGCAAAAGGATCTGAGGTTCACGACCTTGTCGAAGCAATGGTTATGCCTGTGCTTGGACTGGTGCTTCCACCTTTGGTCTAATCAGTGATGCTGCAGCAGTGATGAACCATAGGTCCTAAGAAATGAAGAAATTAATTGGTTCAAGGCTAATACTCAGATCTGAAGCTAAAAGTTCAATTAAACTGGTGTTGCTTAATACACACTTTTACACTGCCAACATTTCTTCAAAGGGTTTGTGAACTCCTTGCACATTTTCTCTTGTTCACCCATGCCAATCCATGAAATAACTTAGTCCATCCCATGCTTTGCTGCACATTGGGCTACCCACATTTGCCATCCTTTCTTGTCAACTGCCCGTCGTAGAATCATAGAAGATTAGGGTTGGAGGAGACCTCAGGAGGTCATCTAGTCCAACCCCCTGCTCAAAGCAGGACCACCACCAACTAAATCATCCCAGCCAGGGCTTTGTCAAGCCAGGCCTTAGAAACCTCTAAGGATGGAGATTCTGCCACCTCCGTAGGTTACCGAGTGCTTCACCACCCTCCTAGTGAAATAGTGTTTTCTAATATCCAACTTAGACCTCCCCCACTGTAACGTGAGACCGTTGCTCCTTGTTCTGTTATCTGCCACCACTGAGAACAGCCGAGCTCCATCCTCTTTGGAACGCTCCTTCAGGTAGTTGAATGCTGCTATCAAATCCCCCATCACTCTCCTCTTCTGCAGACTAAACAAACCCTGTTCCGTCAGCCTCTCCTCGTAAGTCATGTGCCCCAGCCCCCTGATCATTTTTGTTGCTCTCCACTGTACTCTGTCCAATTTGTCCACATCCCTTCTGTAGTGGGGGGACCAAAACTGGATGCAATACTCAGAGGTGGCCTCACCAGTGCCGAATAGAGGGGAATAATCACTTCCCTCAATCTGCTGGCAATGCTCCTGCTAATACAGCCCAATATGCTATTGGCCTTCTTGGCAACAAGGGCACACTGCTGACTCATATCCAGCTTCTCGTCCACTGTAATCCCCAGGTCCTTTTCTGCAGAACTGCTGCTTAGCCAATCAGTCCCTAGCCTGTAGCGGTGTATGGGATTCCTACTTCCTAAATGCAGGACTCTGAACTTGTCCTTGTTGAACCTCATCAGATTTCTTTTGGCCCAATCCTCCAATTTGTCTAGGTCACTCTCGAACCTATCCCTTCCCTCCAGCATATCTACCTCTTCCCCCAGCTTAGAATCATCTGCAAACTTGCTGAGGGTGCAATCCATCCCATCATCCAGATCATTAATAAAGATGTTGAACAAAACCGGTCCCAGGACTGACCCCTAGGGTACTCTGCTTGATACCGGCTGCCAACTAGACATCGAGCCGTTGATCACGGCCCGTTGAGCCCGACAATCTAGCCAACTTTCTATCCACCTTATAGTCCACGGGTTCTTCAACTGGGGCTTGGGACCCCACAGGGGGTCATGAGGTTTTTACATGGGGGGTCACGAGCTGTCAGCCTCCAATCCAAACCATGCTCTGCTTCCAGCATTTATAATGATATTAAATATATTAAAAGTGTTTTTAATGTATAAGGGGGGATCGCACTCAAGAGGCTTGCTATGTGAAAGGGGTCACCGGTCCAAAAGTTTGAGAACCACGGTTACAGTTCATTCATCCAATCCATACTTTTTTAACTTGCTGGCAAGAATACTGTGGGAGACCATATCAAAAGCTTTGCTAAAGTCAAGATAGATCATGTCCACTGCTTTCCCCATCTCTCCAAATCTTCCCATTTCATGTTAAGGTGCTTGATGTCGTTCAGAACTGTTCATTTCCATGTTATTCAGTCTTCCTGTTTCTGCCAATTACTCTTGATATCCCTGGACCACATTGTACTACATGGAACCCTTTAATGGGTTACAAATTGATTAAATATTGTGAAGTCCATTGCTCAAATAGAGCACATTTTAAAGCTATCTGTCTTTTTAATTTTTTATTATGGTTCCATTTTAGTGCAGGTAAGTTGAATTAATGCTGCCCAGCAAATCCCTGGGTAGTTTTCTATAATTGTCAAACAATGTCTGATCCATAATTCTTAGTATGTATTTGATCTGTTACCCGGGGTTCTTTCAACCCAAAGCTCTTGGTAACTTTTACTCTGTGCGAGGTGGTGTCAGGAAATAAATCAGGAGAAACATGGCCGGCCGACTGATAGATGGCTGGCACAAACAGGACAGCACAAGAGTGCTTTCACTTACAACTAAACTTTATTTAGTCTCAAGCACTTACACACGTCCGCAACAGATTAGTAAAACACCCCCAACCCTCGATAATTACCGAAGCTGAGTGTGGCTCTCGAGTGGCACAGCGGCAGCCTTCCGGTAGCCTAATCTTCTGTCTTCCAGTGGGGACCACAAGATGTATCCAGGGGAGAATTCCTGAAAAAACCCTCCCAAACTCTCCCAGCTAACTCAAACTTCCCCCCCCTAATTTATATATTAGTAATACAATGACATGTCACATAAAGAAAACTTAAGGAAGCAGTTTCAAAGGTCAAGCAAGAGGTTTCCTTCTGGTCATCGATTAACCAGGTGTGTTTTTTTCAGAGTTTGCATGTCTTGAGGCCCTGTCAGACACATTCTGGAGGGCACATGGACAAGCGTCCTGTTCTTCTAAAATGCGTGTATCAGCAATTTCAACACACTTCTTGTCAGGAAGGACGTGGGGTCAAGCTGCCCTTTCTGTGGCACCTTGGTTATGCTAAGGCTGCTGCATGGCCATTTTACGGCCTGCTGACTCGGCTGTTTTTAGCAATAAGCAATAGTGGTTTCAGGCACTTTACTGGTTTGCCAAAATCTCCCCGTGCAGTTCACGCTTTCAGAAACAATTGCATTGAGAGGAATATCTGTAGGTGAGGATTTTGGTGCCACCTAGTGTTTGTAAATGAAAAGGGTAATTTAGTGGATATTTTTCAACCAACACAGTACTGTACAAAGGCATGACAAACTCCTAAGCAGAGCAGTTCAATAGGATATTGTCAAATAGCTTTGTTTTTCTTTCTTTATCTGAAATGCTCTTTGAAGTTAGGAATGAAAAGCCCATTACATTTCTTGATCCTCTTCCGTTTCCCAAACTTCATTCACCCCTCTGTGTATTTGAATAATACCTGCTTTTACTTGCATAGTTTTATGAAAAATACTCATATGCCAGTAGTGTTACCCTTAAGTGATGTTATTGTTTGTAATTTTTTTAATCTTTCTGCCCTCCTGTCCCCCAAACACACAACATACAAAAGCATGGAATATCATAAATCCCAGATGAAAGTCAGTGGGAGATGTGGGTTTTCTGCACTTCTGGAAATCAGACCACTTATTTAGGTTCCTAATTTAAGCACCAGTTTCTGAAAATGTTTTGGTTTAACTTCCAGCTAAGAATTTCAGTGCTTTTATAGGTTTGTATGAGTGTCTTGTTTGTGAACTCAAACCTGGCCAAGTGCATGTGGATATAGTTCAGACGAAATGCTGCCAGCATACCAGCACTTCAGTCTCCATTCTATTGGTCCATAGGAAGTAAAACTTAATTTGGAGACTAAATCAAAGTACTAAACAGCAATCCAAAAAGGCTGTTGAACTGTTGCACATGCACTCCGATTCTGTGTTAAAAATCATGAAATATCTGTTTTTACATAATGAGAGCATTAGTATGATACTTGCCTTGTGCAAGTCTATAACTAAAAACCAAATCATTTTATATGAAGCTCAAAGCAAGAGAAATAACTAAATGTTACTTTGTATCCACATTATCCAGATATTCATCTCCATTGATTTCAAATACTCAAGTCTGTAGCGCAGTCAAACATAAAGAGCAGCCCTGCACCTGTGTAGTACCATCAATGAAAGAAAGCTAACTCTGAAGAGGCTTCAAAATTTCTTTCAGAAATACATTTTACATTAAGTCAATCCTGATTAAATTTTTGTGCTCTAAGTGCTGTTCAGTTTGTCTTATCTTGCCTCTACTACTGGCTGAAAGGAGAAGGGACACTTCCCAGTTAAGATGAAGAAGCAGAAGAAGTGTTTTCCATTGAAACTGTTCGGAGTGTACAAATCTGCAGAATTTCCTTATGGATGGAAAACTTTGTGAATTTTAATTATGAAATGAGACCAGTAGTAGTGCCTATTACTTAGCATTATGCAGTCAAGTTCTGTGGTAGTTCACTTCAGCCTGCATCACCCCTGCTATTCCACTCTTTGGTCTCTCCTGAGCAGCAGCTTCCCCTTATGCTGGCTTTTGTGATAAATAGTCTCGTAATGTTAGACAGTTTCATTAAGGACTTAATTTAGATAACCAAACAGATTTTGGATCCCAGTTGTCCAGAGGCAGAAGGCTAGACCACTGCCTGGTCTTTAGGCCTCTTTATTAATAAACATTCTGTAGTTGCAGGATTATTGAGAAGCTGTAGAGTTTTCGGTCATGTGTACATTAACATTTGGATTTTCATAAGCACTGAGTGTTGGTCTAACTCTGTTTCCAGAGAATTCAGTGGGCATTTTACCATTAACTTCAGTGGGAGTAGAGTTAGGCCAATGCAGAATGCTTTGTAAAAATCCCACCCTAAATTGTGGCTGCCTGAAATTAGTAATTACTGAGGGGCACAGATTTGACTGTACAGAGCATTTAGACTAAATGACTGCACAGAGAAGGAGGAATAAATATTGTACATGTAGAGAATAAAGGAAGAGATCTGAGTACAGGGGTAGGGAGGTGAGAAGGGTCTGTCCAGGAGGCTAACGAAGCAATAGTGACTTCTAGTGTAGCTAGTGTGCTCTTTGTATCGTGTGTGTGTGTGTGTATTAAAATACAAAGAACAAGAGAGAAAAAGGGACAGATTTTAATTGTACACTTACAAGAATTTTACCACTGGCTACAAGAGATACCTACAGCATCAGGGTTTGTTTATTAATTTTAAATGACTAATAAAGTTATATCTGTTCTAAATTACTGTAGGCGAGAAGGGTAGGTGTCAGCAGCAGAAAATAAATAATTGTATGGACACTAAAGTGAGTACAGCTTTATCATAATTAAGAGTTAAACCATTTAAATAATAATAATAGTACCTAGCTCTTACATAGCAATAACAACAAAAAATTATATCTGGCTTCAGAAAGCAAGAATTTAGGAATTACCTTCTTCCAGGCTAAAAAGAGAGTTGGTCTAGAGCTTCAGTAACAGCAAAATCTGTGTGCTGGTTGGTGACTAACTAACTATGTTCCTGAGTGTTGAAGAGAAGCTGTTGCCCAACCATGCATGTCAAGCTCAACAAGGAGTCAGTTTTGGGTGGTTTTTAATGGAGTTCATCTCAAGTGAGAGGAAAACGGGAAAAGATGGTAAAGCTCATTTTGGTAGTAACCAGCCTACATTCAGTTACAGTTTAAGCGGGGGAAGCCAACTTTCAAATTTTTTTGCATTCACTGTATTTATAGTCAAATAAAACTTTCTAAAATAAGACTAAAGTGCCATAAAATCTAAAGATAAGATCTGAGGAAATGTATATAGCTGTGAACATAAAGGTTATGGTAATTTTTAAAGTGAATAACATTTAGATGTCTGTTACACCTATTAAGTCTAAAACAACAGATGCAAACCTAAAGTCAAGAGGCATTTTATTCGTAGTAACTGAGTGCAAATCACTGTAAAGGTCTGTGCAAGATAACATTTTACAATACGAGAGATTTACACATTCGGCAGAGGAAGCTGAGTATTAAGATGCAAATCATTAATTTAGCACCAGCCACAAGAGCACACTTTGATATCATTGTATGAACTTCTCTTTCTGGTTTGTGTTTATAATATGACACATCAAGTCTTGGATATGTTTCTAGACAGCATTGGGGAACTTTTTGGCATGCTCAGTATTGATAAACCCAAGTACTCAGAAATCATGACTCAGGCCCCCCAAAAATGAGATTTTTAAAATATTTGGGATTCTTCTGGATTTTGAGTCTTTAGGTTATATTTGTGTCATGTTTTCAAGCACTTCTGCACATCCATTAGGGCTGGAAACTCATTTTGAAAATTCAGATTTGTGATTCCTGGATTGGGGGCTTTAAGAATAACTCAAAATATGAGCATCTCTGCATGCTAGTAAAATAACTGGATCTAAGATTGTTTATATTTGGTAGGAAAAACGTTTTTATGCTAATACTTCTGCATTAAGTACTACTGGGGAATTCTGCATCACTGCGCACACACAGAATTCATGTGCCCCACAGAATTTTTTTTTTCCGCAGAAAAGTGCTGCAGTTACATTTTTTGCCCACCATGGGCTGCTATGGTGCCAGGACAGAAAGCTGCTGCTCTTGCCCAGCAGCAGCCCCAGCTGTGGATAGGGAAGAGAACAGGCTGGGTTAGGAAGCACAGGATATGGGGGAATGGACAGCGTGGGACACATTGGGCTGCTGGAGGGTCACAGGTTGGGTTCAGAAGGGCTGGGGGTGGGACAGACTGGGGTGGGGACTGAATGGGAGATGAGTGCAGGAACACAGCGGGGGGGGGGGGGGGCAGGGGCTGAATGCCAACCCAACAACCCTCCAAGTTCACACCCAGGCTCCTTCCCGGCAATTATTTCCCTCTCCCTCAGCTCCTCCATTACCTCTGACTCTCCCAAGCCTTTGCACTGCTTCTGAGGGGGGCGGGAAATATGGGTCTGTATTGAAGTTTAAATGAATTATTACTCAAAGTTCTGTATTAATATGCCTAGCAAGGAATCTATTTGTCAAAAAATATTTCCTGACTCTTTTTTGTTGTCTGTATTGTTACAGACATACTTGCTGACGGGTATTTTGAAATGAACCACGAAAATAATGGAAATTGGTATGATTATACTATGTTTTTTCGACAAATAAAATATGTAGAATTTTGCAGAATTTTTAATTTTAGGTGCACAATTCCCCCAGGAGTAAATAAGGTGTGAATAAAGAATGAGTCAAGCTGTTTTTAAGGATTAAGGTTATTGGGAGGTATTTCTGTTATTGAGATTTCATTCAGTCTCTTTATGCGCTTCTTAACTACTTCATTAGAGGTGTAGACAGAATGATAAAGCACTTCAGGTTTCCTACTTTCCCAAGGAAAATGAAATATATAGTTGACAAAAAAATTAAGGTTATAAATATAACAAGGTGACTGAGATTTTCATGCAAGCTGTGTCAGAAATCTGCATAGGTGGGGGGAAGGGAAAGACCGATTTTGTAGAAATGTAAATATAAACTTTCATCTTTCCATTTTTTCGTAAGAGCAAACCATTTTAAGTTTATCTGGTGAAGTCTTGCTGTGAGCATGAATTTTATAACCTCTGGCAATGTGACAAAAAAGCAAGATTGAGGTAGTTTAGCTTTGTTGCAAAAGCCTGTATGTAATGTTGTAGTATTGATACATTTCAAGTTTAGCCTAGCTGCTTTGAGGAAAAGCTGATTTCCTTTGCACTGGAGATTCCTTTCCCTACCTCCCCGACTCCCTTCGTTCTGTGTGGTACTACCAGCAAGGAAATGTTTGCAGAACTATGGAGATTGAACTGAAGAATTAGTGCTGGAGTATTGGTAGCTTAGTTACAGATTGCACTGCGTCAGTCTGCTCCACACCCAGAAGACAGTCATGTGACTTAAGTCCTGCTGCAGTTGTGCAGCAGACAAGACTGCAGACCTCTGGGGAAACTGATGTTTCATATTTCAGACTGTAGATTTCTCCAATTGCAGCTATTCTATTGGTATGCATAATTGATAATCACAGCTGGAGAGTAGATCCTGAGGAGAGATGGACAGTCAGCTGAGCAGTTGGAAAGATAAGGGTATTTGCTATTTATTTAACATTTTTATTAAGCTAAACTGGTTATTTTTCAGTAAAACAGACTTGTAGCATAATTTTTTTTAAAGTTGTAAGACATGGTGAAGTATGTAAAAATGCTAAAGGTCTAGAGTAAAAGGAATAAATGATGACCAATACAAAGTAACAAAAAATATTTAAAAAAGAAAAATAGCTTGTATGACACACTGCAAATATCTTAGCTGGTTAGATTTTTGCAGTCCTACATAGCATAGCACGGAATAGCTTGGTTCAGTGTGTACCGCACAAATGTCAGTGCAGCCCTGATTTAACCAATATGTTGCTTTCAAAGTTTTTAAGTCCTGTTAATTGTTAAAGCAATCGAATTTAATGAGGTTAAATGTGCCTGTGTGAAGTGTAATCTATGCTGTGTTGGTCTCAAGATACTAGAGAGACAAGGTAGGTGCAGTAATACCTTTTATTGACAAGCTTTCAAGCTTACACAGAGCTCTTCAAGTCTGGAAAATGTACTCAGTGTTGCAGCTAAAGGCAGGATGGCATATATTGTTTAGCCTAAGTAATTAACACACATTTTAAGGGACTTTGGCAGAGTCCCCCTTGGGACTGTCACCTGACGTGCTGAAATTACCTCTGAGCTCGTTTTCCACTGCCAGCTTGGGACTCCAGAACCCTGCCTTGTGGGGGTGCCATGCTAGTCTGCTGCAACACAGACCCAGGTCTGGTCCACACCCCCAAAGCTGCAGACTTTAACCAAAAACTGCTCAGCAAGTCACTTATCTCCAGCACCCAGGCACCCAGTTCCCAATGGGATCCAAACCCCGAATAAATCCGTTTTACTCTGTATAAAGTTTATACAGGGTAAACTCATAAATTGTCTGCTCTCTATAACACTGATAGAGAGAGATGCACAGCTGTTTGCTCCTCCAGGTATTAATCACTTACTCTGGGTTAATAAACAAAAGTGATTTTATTAAGTATAAAAAGTAGGATTTAAGTGGTTTCAAGAAATAACAGAACAAAGTAAGTTACCAAGCAAAATAAAACAAAACGCGCAAGTCTAAAGCTAATACATTAAGCATCTGTTTACAGATAAAACCTCACCCTCAGATATTTCAATAAGCTTCTATCACAGACTGGACGCCTTCCCAGTCTGGGCACAATCCTTCCCCTGGGTACAGCCCTTGTTCCAGCTCAGGTGGTAGCTAGGGGATTTCTCATGATTGCAGCCCCCTTTGTTCTGTTCCACCCCCTTTTATAACTTTGGCACAAGGCGGGAATCTTTTGTCTCTGGATCCCCACCCGTCCTTCTAAATGGAAAAGCACCAGGTTTAAGATGGATTTCAGTGACATGGTCACATGTCCTGTGAGACCCCAAGTCTCCATTCTTTCCAGCCTGACTCACAGGAACACAGAAAGGCTTACAAGTAAACAGAGCCATTTACAACCAATTGTCCCAGTCAATGGGAGCCATCAAGATTCTAAACCACCATTAATGGCCCAATCTTTGCATAATTACAACAGGACTTCAGAGTAATACTTTATATTTGTAGCTTCAGATACAAGAATGATACATTCATACAAATAGGATGAACACACTCAGTAGATTGTAAGGTATCATTACAAAGCTTATAAAGAGACCTTTTGCATGAAGCATATTCCAGTTATATTATATTCACATTCATAAGCATATTTCCCTAAACATATGGAGTGCAGTGTCACAGGGACCGTTCAAGGCCTGTTAACACCTCTCCAGTCATATAGGGGAAAGGGGAAAAATAACTGGAGGAGGGAGGAGTTAAATGTGTTATAGATTATTGTAATATGCCATAAATCCAATATCTCTGTTCAGTCCATGTTTTTAGTGTCTAGCAAAGTTAAGAATTTAAGTTCTCAGGCTTGTCTTTTGAGAGTGTTGTGCAGGTTTCCTTTGAGGATGAAAACTGAGAGGTCAGATAAAGAGTGATAGCTTTGCGAAAAGTGTTCACCCACAGATGATAAGGTGTTCTTGTTTTTTATCATTTTTCTTTGTGAGTTCATTCAAGAGCATAGTGATTGTCTAGTTTCACCCACACAATTGTTTGGGCATTTAGTGCACTGGATAAGGTACACCGCATGTGATAGGCAAGTGTAGGACCTATGGATCTTGAGACTTGTGTTGTGGGGGATGTTGATGATCATAGCAGTGAAGCTATGTCTGCAGGTTTTGCATCTGTTCTGGCAGGGTCTGATGCTGCTTTGAGTTGGTGGGTCCTGATCTGGCTTGCTTCTGATGATGAGCTTGGATATGTTGGAGGGTTGTTTGAAGGCCGGAAGAGGAGGTTCAAGGAAAAGATTTATTTCAGGGTGTGGTTCCCAGTATGGGTTGAAATAGTTTGATGATATGCTATATGGGTTCCAGTGTAGGGTGGTAGGTGACAACTAGAGGTGTGTGGTTGGAGAGGGTTTTATTACTGTATTGAAGCAGATTCTTTTGGGGTATTTGGGTGACTCATTCCATGATGCAATCTACTTTGGGGGAGTGTCCTTATTTGGGGAAGGCAGTTTTGAGTGTAAGGTGTACATCCCAGACTTCCTTCTTGAAGCATAATCTGTGATATCTACAGTCAGGCACTCAGGTAAGTTTCGGAGTAGCAGCCTTGTTAGTCTGTATCCGCAAAAAGAACAGGAGTACTTGTGGCACCTTAGAGACTAACAAATTTATTTAAGCATAAGCTTTCGTGGACTACAGCCCACTTCATCGGATGCACAGAATGGAACATATAGTAAGAAGATATATATACACACACACACACACAAGTTGGAAGTTACCATACAAACTGTGAGAGGCTAATTAGTTAAGATGAGCTATTATCAGCAGGAGAAAAAAACTTTTGTCGTGATAATCAAGATGGCCCATTTAGACAGTTGACAAGAAGGTGTGAGGATACTTAACTTAAGGAAATAGATTCAATATGTGTAATGAGAGACTGGGAGTGGCTGGGTCATTACACGTGTTGAATCTATTTCCTTAAGTAGCCCAGGAAAGCTTACGCTCTAATAAATTTTAGTCTCTAAGGTGCCACAAGTACTCCTGTTCTTTTGACTGTAGATAACAGATTTCTTGGTGTGTTTGGGCTTGTTACTGGATCCGTGAAGGTAGGTGTGGTGGTCTGTGTGTTTCTTGTGTATAGGTAGGGCCCTACCAAATTCACAGTCCATTTTGGTCAGTTTCACTGTCATAGGACTTAAAAAATCATAAATTTCATGATTTCATCAATTTAAATTTGAAATTTCACAGTGTTGTACTTATAGGGGTCCTGACCCAAAAAAGAGTTGTGTGTGAGTTCGCAAGGTTATTGTAGGGGGGTTGCGGTACCGCTGCTCTTAGCACTGCTGCTGGCAGCAGTGCTAAGTAAGGATGGCATACTATGGTATTGCCACCCTTACTTCTGTGCTGCTGCCTGCAGAGGTGGGCCCTCAGTTAGCAGTCACTACTCCCTGGCCACCCAGCTCTGAAGGCAGCGCAGAATGGCAATACTGTGACCCTCTGTCCCCCCCAAAAATAACCTTGTGGCCCCAGCCCTGCAACTCCCTTTCGAGTCAGGACCCCAATTTGAGAAACACTGGTCTCCCCTGTGAAATTTGTATAGTATAGGGTAAAAGGACACAAAAGACGAGATTTCATGGGGGGGGAAACCAGATTTCATGGTCCGTGATGCGTTTTTCATGGCCATTAATTTGGTAGGGCCCTATGCATAGTTGTCTGTAGGTACCATCATTGAAGCTGATCATGGTGTCCATGAAGTTGATGTTAGTGTGGGGGGTGTTTTAGAGAGAGTTTAATGGATAGTGATGGAAATCTGTTTAGGTCCTCTGTCCAGAGGATGAAAATATCATTGATGTATCTCAGATATATCATTGGTTTCATGGTGCATTTGTCCAGAAATTCTTCTTCAAGGTGGCCCATGAAGAGGTTGACATATTGGGAAGCCATCTTAGCACCCATGTAATTTACTCATTTAATGAACACTAGGTGGAAGCACAGTACACCAGACTTTCTCTTGTTATAGTCTATTTATATTGTATGCTTAAAAACATTGATTGTTTACAATCTCTCTTACTGGATCACAAATAAGTATTTTTATGACTAACTTTCAGAATTTGCCAGCATAATCTACAATAGTTTTAGATAAGTAGTTGAGTTTAAAATAGTGTGACCTTTGTCCAGTAACCACCAATCTGCAATCACCCTTCTGACTCTTTCTGAATCATTTAGAAGTACTCTGTAAGAATTTAAGTCCTATTTGTATGTGTGAGCTTCAGATTTTGTCCTGTTGATAAGCTTTTTAGATCTACATACTCAGAAATGTTTCAGAGGAACAGCCGTGTTAGTCTGTATTCGCAAAAAGAAAACGAGTACTTGTGGCACCTTAGAGACTAACCAATTTATTTGAGCATGAGCTTTCGTGAGCCACAGCTCACTTCATCAGATGTGTACCGTGGAAACTGCAGCAGACTTTATATACACACAGAGAATATGAAACAATACCTCCTCCCACCCTACTGTCCTGCTGGTAATAGCTTATCTAAAGTGATCAGCAGGTGGGCCATTTCCAGCACAAATCCAGGTTTTCTCACCCTCCACCCCCCCACACAAATTCACTCTCCTGCTGGTGCTAGCCCATCCAAAGTGACAACTCTTTACATAATCAAGTCGGGCTATTTCCTGCATAGATCCAGGTTCTCTCACTTCCCCCCCACCCCCATACACACACAAACTCACTCTCCTGCTGGTCTAAACTGACCACTCTCCAAGTTTAAATCCAAGTTAAACCAGAATATCTGGGGGGGGGGGGGTAGGAAAAAACAAGAGGAAACAGGCTACCTTGCATAATGACTTAGCCACTCCCAGTCTCTATTTAAGCCTAAATTAATAGTATCCAATTTGCAAATGAATTCCAATTCAGCAGTTTCTCGCTGGAGTCTGGATTTGAAGTTTTTTTGTTTTAAGATAGCGACCTTCATGTCTGTGATTGCGTGACCAGAGAGATTGAAGTGTTCTCCGACTGGTTTATGAATGTTATAATTCTTGACATCTGATTTGTGTCCATTTATTCTTTTACGTAGAGACTGTCCAGTTTGACCAATGTACATGGCAGAGGGGCATTGCTGGCACATGATGGCATATATCACATTGGTGGATGTGCAGGTGAACGAGCCTCTGATAGTGTGGCTGATGTTATTAGGCCCTGTGATGGTGTCCCCTGAATAGATATGTGGGCACAATTGGCAACGGGCTTTGTTGCAAGGATAAGTTCCTGGGTTAGTGGTTCTGTTGTGTGGTATGTGGTTGTTGGTGAGTATTTGCTTCAGGTTGCGGGGCTGTCTGTAGGCAAGGACTGGCCTGTCTCCCAAGACTTGTGAGAGTGTTGGGTCATCCTTTAGGATAGGTTGTAGATCCTTAATAATGCGTTGGAGGGGTTTTAGTTGGGGGCTGAAGGTGACGGCTAGTGGCGTTCTGTTATTTTCTTTGTTAGGCCTGTCCTGTAGTAGGTAACTTCTGGGAACTCTTCTGGCTCTATCAATCTGTTTCTTTACTTCTGCAGGTGGGTATTGTAGTTGTAAGAAAGCTTGACAGAGATCTTGTAGGTGTTTGTCTCTGTCTGAGGGGTTGGAGCAAATGCGGTTGTATCGCAGAGCTTGGCTGTAGACGATGGATCGTGTGGTGTGGTCAGGGTGAAAGCTGGAGGCATGCAGGTAGGAATAGCGGTCAGTAGGTTTCCGGTATAGGGTGGTGTTTATGTGGCCATTGTTTATTAGCACTGTAGTGTCCAGGAAGTGGATCTCTTGTGTGGACTGGACCAGGCTGAGGTTGGTGGTGGGATGGAAATTGTTGAAATCATGGTGGAATTCCTCAAGGGCTTCTTTTCCATGGGTCCAGATGATGAAGATGTCATCAATATAGCGCAAGTAGAGTAGGGGCTTTAGGGGACGAGAGCTGAGGAAGCGTTGTTCTAAATCAGCCATAAAAATGTTGGCATACTGTGGGGCCATGCGGGTACCCATAGCAGTGCCGCTGATCTGATCCAGTTGATTCTGGAAATCCCCAAAATCTGGAAAACCTGGAAATCCTGGGCGCCCCATCATCTCAGGCATTGGCACCCTGACAGCAGGATTGTCTGGCTATGTAGACTCCCTCCTCAGGCCCTATGCTACCAGCACTCCCAGCTACCTTCGAGACACCACTGACTTCCTGAGGAAACTTCAATCCATCGGTGATCTTCCTGATAACACCATCCTGGCTACTATGGATGTAGAAGCCCTCTACACCAACATTCCACACAAAGATGGACTACAGGCCGTCAGGAACACTATCCCCGATAATGTCACGGCTAACCTGGTGGCTGAACTTTGTGACTTTGTCCTTACCCATAACTATTTCACATTTGGGGACAATGTATACCTTCAGATCAGCGGCACTGCTATGGGTACCCGCATGGCCCCACAGTATGCCAACATTTTTATGGCTGATTTAGAACAACGCTTCCTCAGCTCTCGTCCCCTAAAGCCCCTACTCTACTTGCGCTATATTGATGACATCTTCATCATCTGGACCCATGGAAAAGAAGCCCTTGAGGAATTCCACCATGATTTCAACAATTTCCATCCCACCACCAACCTCAGCCTGGTCCAGTCCACACAAGAGATCCACTTCCTGGACACTACAGTGCTAATAAACAATGGCCACATAAACACCACCCTATACCGGAAACCTACTGACCGCTATTCCTACCTGCATGCCTCCAGCTTTCACCCTGACCACACCACACGATCCATCGTCTACAGCCAAGCTCTGCGATACAACCGCATTTGCTCCAACCCCTCAGACAGAGACAAACACCTACAAGATCTCTGTCAAGCTTTCTTACAACTACAATACCCACCTGCAGAAGTAAAGAAACAGATTGATAGAGCCAGAAGAGTTCCCAGAAGTTACCTACTACAGGACAGGCCTAACAAAGAAAATAACAGAACGCCACTAGCCGTCACCTTCAGCCCCCAACTGAAACCCCTCCAACGCATTATTAAGGATCTACAACCTATCCTAAAGGATGACCCAACACTCTCACAAGTCTTGGGAGACAGGCCAGTCCTTGCCTACAGACAGCCCCGCAACCTGAAGCAAATACTCACCAACAACCACATACCACACAACAGAACCACTAACCCAGGAACTTATCCTTGCAACAAAGCCCGTTGCCAATTGTGCCCACATATCTATTCAGGGGACACCATCACAGGGCCTAATAACATCAGCCACACTATCAGAGGCTCGTTCACCTGCACATCCACCAATGTGATATATGCCATCATGTGCCAGCAATGCCCCTCTGCCATGTACATTGGTCAAACTGGACAGTCTCTACGTAAAAGAATAAATGGACACAAATCAGATGTCAAGAATTATAACATTCATAAACCAGTCGGAGAACACTTCAATCTCTCTGGTCACGCAATCACAGACATGAAGGTCGCTATCTTAAAACAAAAAAACTTCAAATCCAGACTCCAGCGAGAAACTGCTGAATTGGAATTCATTTGCAAATTGGATACTATTAATTTAGGCTTAAATAGAGACTGGGAGTGGCTAAGTCATTATGCAAGGTAGCCTGTTTCCTCTTGTTTTTTCCTACCCCCCCCCCCCCAGATATTCTGGTTTAACTTGGATTTAAACTTGGAGAGTGGTCAGTTTAGACCAGCAGGAGAGTGAGTTTGTGTGTGTATGGGGGTGGGGGGGAAGTGAGAGAACCTGGATCTATGCAGGAAATAGCCCGACTTGATTATGTAAAGAGTTGTCACTTTGGATGGGCTAGCACCAGCAGGAGAGTGAATTTGTGTGGGGGGGTGGAGGGTGAGAAAACCTGGATTTGTGCTGGAAATGGCCCACCTGCTGATCACTTTAGATAAGCTATTACCAGCAGGACAGTGGGGTGGGAGGAGGTATTGTTTCATATTCTCTGTGTGTATATAAAGTCTGCTGCAGTTTCCACGGTACACATCTGATGAAGTGAGCTGTGGCTCACGAAAGCTCATGCTCAAATAAATTGGTTAGTCTCTAAGGTGCCACAAGTACTCCTTTTCTTTTTACTCAGAAATAACTTCTTAAGGGGCCCTGTTAAGCTTGGTACTGGTATGTCCAAGTTTGACTATTTTTATAACTGGCTGTCAAGGTTCCTTCCCCACTCTGAACTCTAGGGTACAGATGAGGGGACCTGCATGAAAAACCCCCTAAGCTTATTTTTACCAGCTTAGGTTAAAACTTCCCCAAGATACAAACTATTTTACCTTTTGTCCCTGGACTTTATTGCTGCCACCACCAAGCGTCTAACAAATATAACCGGGAAAGAGCCCGCTTGGAAACGTCTTTCCCCCCAAAATTCCCACAGCTTGGTATCGTCCACAAACTTTGTAAGTGTACTCTCTATGCCATTATCTAAATAATTGATGAAGATATTGAACAGAACTGGACCCAGGAACTGATTCCTGTGGGACCCCACTCGTCATCCTCTTCCAGCTTGATTGTGAATCACTGATAACTACTTTCTTGAAATGGTTTTCCAGCAAGTTATGCCCCCACCTTATAGTAGCTCCGCCTAGGTTATATTTCCCTAGTTTGTTTATGAGGTGGTCATGTGAGCCAGTATCAAAAGCCTTAGTAAAGTCAAGATATACCATATCTACCGCTTCCCCTCTATCTACCAGGCTTTGTTACCCTGTCTAGGAAAGCTATTAGGTTGGTTTGACATAATTTGTTCTTGACAAATCCATGCTGACTGACTTATCACCTTATCATCTTCTAGGTGTTTGCTAATTGATTGCCTAATTATTTTTTTCATTATCTTTCTGGGTACTGAAGTTAAGCTGACTGATCTGTAATTCCCCACGTTGTCCTTATTTCCCTTTCTATAGATTGGCACTATATTTGCCCTTTTCCAGTCCTCTGGAATCTCTTCCCATCTTCCATGACTTGTTGAAGATAATCGCTAATGGATCTGTTATCTCTTCAGTCAGCTCCTTGAGTATTCTAGGATGTATTTCATCTGTCCCTGGTGACCTGAAGATATCTAACCTAATCTAAGTAATTAACTTGTTCTTTCCCTATTTTAGCCACTGATCCTACCTCGTTTTCACTGGCATTCACTATGTTAGACGTCCAGTCACTACTAATCTTGAAATGAGAGAAAAAGGTGGTACATTGTCTCATGAATACATGTATTTTTCAGGTAGTATTTGCCTTCCAGTTTTGGAATAGTCTAGTAATTATGGTGGGTTTCCAGTGTTCTTTGGGTTCTTTCCAGTGTTCTGTTATTGTTACAGAATTCCCCCAGGAGTAAGATAAGGGAAAGGAGGAGGCATGGCCAGAGTATTCTTATGTCCTGAATATATTATGCCTTGCAGTGGCCCCATGGGCCAGCAGTATGGTGCACTTTAGGGCATCATATTTGTTCTCTAGCCTGTTTGGATACCCCTGGTTTAAATTAAAACAGCAGCTTTATTTTTTACATCTGTTTTTTTCCTAAGGGTCTTTTAAGTAGAAAACATAACATTTTGGAGACCCAGCAGCCCCTGAGCAGGGCAGATTGCCTCCTTTTGATCCCTGCAATGAGCTCTGGGAGAAATATGGCTCTTTGACTTTACAGTGCTCTCAAAGCAAATGTCCATGACTGTAGTGCTGCTTCTCAGGGCTTGTCTACATGGGAACAGGCAGGAAAATTAATCTGAATTAACTAAAGGTGTTAATTTGAAGATGATTCATTGAACCACATTAAATCCCCATGTGGATGCCACTTCAGAATTAAAGTAGTGTTAATTCACTTGAATTCTGAATGAGGGTGTTCACCAGGGATTTGCTGCAGTTTAATGTATCCACTTCAAATTCACATCATTAGTTAATTTCCTGGATGTCCCTGAGTAGATAAGCCCATAGTAGAAGGGCCAGTCTACTCTACAAAATTTTGAGTATACCCCTATGGTGTCATTCCACTTACAGCAATCTTAAAATCAATCATGGGACGTGAGACAAGGTCAGAGGTCAACAGGGTGGAGCTGATTGGACCAAGCCATACTTTAACCATATTCATAGGTTCATAGATACTAAGGTCAGAAGGGACCATTATGATCATCTAGTCCGACCTCCTGCACAACGCAGGCCACAGAATCTCACCCACCCACTCCTGCAAAAAACCTCTCACCTATATCTGAGCTATTGAAGTCCTCAAATCGTGGTTAAAAGACTTCAAGGAGCAGAGAATCCTCCAGCAAGTGACCTGTACCCCATGCTACAGAGGAAGGCGAAAAACCTCCAGGGCCTCTTCCAGTCTGCCCTGGAGGAAAATTCCTTCCCGACCCCAAATATGGTGATCAGCTAAACCCGAGCATATGGGCAAGATTCACCAGCCAGATACTACAGAAAATTCTTTCCTAGGTAACTCAGATCCCACCCCATCTAACATCCCATCACAGGCCATTAGGCCTATTTACCATGAATATTTAAAGATCAATTAATTACCGAAATCATGTTATCCCATCATAACATCTCCTCCATAAACTTATCAAGTTTAATCTTAAAGCCAGATAGATCTTTTGCCCCCACTGCTTCCCTTGGAAGGCTATTCCAAAACTTCACTCCTCTGATGGTTTGAAACCTTCGTCTAATTTCAAGTCTAAACTTCCCAGTGACCAGTTTATATCCATTTGTTCTTGTGTCCACATTGGTACTGAGCTTAAATAATTCCTCTCCCTCTCCGGTATTTATCCCTCTGATATATTTTTAGAGAGCAATCATATTCCCCTCAACCTTCTTTTAGGCCTGTCTACATTATAATTACATTTGAGCTGTGGATCTGGTTACAACACTGTTCCAGCTTTCAGTATAGAAGAGACTTTAACTGTCTTCTGTAACATTCATAGAATCATAGAATATCAGGGTTGGAGGGGATCTCAGGAGGTCATCTAGTCCAACCCCCTGCTCAAAGCAGGACCAATCTCCAATTTTTGCCCCAGATCCCTAAGTGGCCCCCTCAAGGATTGAATTTACAACCCTGGGTTTAGCAGGCAAATGCTCAAACCACTGAGCTATCCCTCCCCTTGCCCCAGCCTCTTCTCCCCCCCCCCCTTTTTTTTTGATTGCTTTATTCCCATTATGGAAGGTGAATAAGATCTCATCTATGGAATTGTGTTGTAGCTAGATCCTCTGACTCCCTAGTAATTGTAACACAGACAGATCCTGGCAGAACTGTAAAGATCTGAAATGTACCGTGATTTTGTTACATGGTTTAAAGTCAGTTTCGAGCCAGGAGTAAATCAGGTTATAACACAATCCAGAGTGAGTGCTCTCATAACTATTATCAATGCACACATTTTGCAAATGTATGTAGCCATCCCTTAATTTAAATATGAGCAGCACTAGACTGAAGGCTTTCATTTCAGTGAAAGGGGCAATGAGATCAGTTTCTTTCTGGTACAGTCGCAAAACTCACCAGCATCTTGCAGTCACTGTTGTCTTGGCTTAAGTTTTTGTGAATGGTTTTGTTAGTAAATATTGGTTTAAACCAAGGATCTTTAGTTTACAGTCCTCAGTAACCTGCAAAATCCTGTGTAGTAGCCCACAGAGGAAAAATGCTTCTTCATTCTTGCCTGCCTCTGTTTTGTAGCTACTTTGATCCCTTGCTGATAGCTCTTCCTTGGCTTTGACTGCCTAATGCTTTTCACAGAAGATGCTGCAATTTTTGAAGACCTGTGTGGTACTTGCTCAGAAGCAGAATGAGGCAGCCAAGCCTAAAGAGGATTTTTGTATCTAGAAAATCTAAATTACGAAGAGGGCCAAGCTTCTAGCCCACAAATGGGCCTGTCATATTTGTTCTCTAATCTGTTTGGATACCCCTGGTTTAAATAAAAACAGCAGCTTTATTTTTTACATCTGTTTTTTTTCTAATGGTCTTTTAAGCAGAAAACATAACATTTTGGAAGTCATGTATATATTTGTTTTAATTTGTCTTACTGGAAAATGATGGTATAGTAAGGGTTAACATAAGACCTTCACAGGAATTTTCCCATATAAGGTACTATCATAATACGTATTGTAGATGGTTGATTTGACAGAAATATTGCACCCTATAGATGCCTGTTAAAGCTGCAGATATTCAATGCTTCTTAATAGATTCCCATGTTAGTACACCAGCAATTGTAAAATCAGGCCAAAAAATGGTAGTTGTCTGCAGCTGTGAACTTTTTTTTTTTTAAACTGGTATTTGAATGAAACAGTCATCAAAAATTTCAACTTAACTGTTAGACTACAGGAGGGTATTTGAGAAATGTTTTCTGATTCATGCATTCAAGTCTCTTAAATGAGATGGGATTTTGTCCTTTCTTTGTTCATTCCTTTTTTCTATATAGAATCTTTATTTGGCCCTGAAATCTTTTTTATGCTAGATGTAGAATGTTTACTTGTCTGATTCTGTTGCAAATATCTTTTTTTTTTTTTTTTTTTTTTTTAATACTTTAACTGCATTCCAAGGACTTACTGGAGAAACAACTATTGGCTGAACGCTTAAAGCATTCTGTGTTAGTCTGTGAGGCTTCTAACTGTAGTAGTGAGGCGGCAGGCAGTTGCGTATATCAGTTGACCTTTGAATACCCTAGCCGGAAGTGAAAAGGTTCTGGCTTGTCAGCTGTACAAGATCTGGGTGCATGCAGGCAAACTCAAGATGGATGCCAAAATTGGTTAGTTCTTTTTTGTTTTAATATATATACATGAATTTAAAACTCTCTTGTGAATCCTGAGGCTTTTAATTTGTTCAAAAGACAAAAACAGTTTCTTGTGGCTCATTTATTTTTTGGGAGAGGATTTTCAGATTAAATATAAAAGCGCTTGTTTTTGTCACAAAAACAGCTATTGAAACTGTTCAGCCTTAAAAATAAGAACCTGTGATAGAAAAGACTTCAGAGAATTCAGCAGTCAGCCTCTTATCACTGCATTTGCTTTAAAGGCAAAATGTAATTGGATGAGTTCTGCATGTGAGGCATGGATGCTAGCAGTACTATTTTTAGATGTGCCAGATGACAATTCATGCTTACCATATGTAGACAGCTGCACTTGCTTTAGATTAGGCCTGGAATACTTACATTGAAGGACTGTAATAGTAGTTTAGACAAGTGTAAATTTAAGCAAACACAATTAGCATAAGGAAGGATACTGTTCGGAGTGTCCCAGAGTATGTTTACCTTTTGTGAGTATACTGTGTTTAAAGCCAGCAGGCTGTTTTCACTAATATACAGTTTGGATTTTCTAAATTACCTTGTCTTGGAGGTGGGGGGAGGGGGGGATTTAAAGCAGCTTTTATCTTTTCTCGGCCACATGGACTAAAAGTTACAATTCAATTTCGTAATTGTTTTACAAGATTGTTTACATTATTGAAAAATGAAATGAAACAGTATACATGTGGGATTAGCATTGGGGCTTATATGGTATTTCTCATTTTGAATGGGACAGGGCAGAGTATATGTGGGGGAAATGTAAAATGCAAATACAGTTCCAGGTCCAAATGAAGGAAGGGAGTAGATTGAGGTCACCAATCTTCAGTCATTAAGGAACAAAGTATTTGAAGCTAGGACTCTAGTTTTTTGGAAGTCACTATACAGATGGACCCTTACGGACTACCCCAATTTTAGAATATCTACCTTTCCAGTGAATGTTACTGGGAATTTTCGTGATTGCTGAATTACTGCCATTACACTTGTTGTTTTTAACTGTGCAGATGTAGTCCTTTACCACTGTTACAAACTGTCCCTATAAAGAGACAATAACATACTATTAATGCAGATCTTAAAATAAAAAAATCATGACAGTGAAGCTATTGTACATATATGAAAATTGTCAGGTTTTTTTTAAAAGTTTCAAAGCATAAAGTTCTTGTTTTTCCACCACCAGCTGATTAGTTCAAATCTTGTATTGAAATGATTTTAAAATGCTGAAAGGAAGGCTTCAGTTCCAAAATTGCTTATGCGTGTGCAGTTGTATGAATAATTCTCTTGGCTTTTTATGTATGATAGTAAAGTTATGTCTACACAGGTATTAGCGGGATCTGGCCCTAAGGTAGCACATAATTATTTAAAGCTAGTGCATACAAATTTCCATCAGATTATACATACCACCTAATGTTATTTCAACTGCTTATCTTGTTTTGAATTAATATACGGATTTATTCTGGATTGTGGTTGTTTTGTAGTTAGAGTAAAATTCTTAAGGTAGACAAGATGCTGTTGGAGTGCTAAGCTCACATAAAGCTTAATATAACCAAATTCAGGCAGATAAACAGATGTCCCAGTGGTTTTAGAACAGATAATAAACATAGTAGTGCTTCACATTTTGAAAAGACTGGATAACTAGCTAACATTATTTATAATGCTAATAAAGGTTTTTTCTTTTACCCTTTTTACCCTTTACCCTTTTATATTGAGCTCTGTATCTAATAAATTTTACATAATCACTATTGATGGAGAGTGATGATGTGGAAGAGAACCCCTGCCCCCCACGCCCAAGAAATCAGCTATAAAGTTAGGCAACTCAAAACTCACCCATGACGTTTCCCATTACATAGCATTGAGAAGTGTATAAAACCTGGTTAGATCAAATACTCCTGCATGCTACAATGGAGGTTCTCACTAAATCTGTGATACTTCACTTAAAAATGCAGCAGACTCAAACCCAGAAAGAGGAAACTTGATATTTTAACCCAGTGGCCAAAGATTTACGCAAAGAGCAATTAGTCTGAACAGTAATACTAAAAATGGCATCATGTGTTTCTATGGTTATATAGAAAATATATGCTCAGTTTACAAATAAACATTTTGCGCATCATTGGCTTGCAAATTTAGCTTTGACTGGAAATCAAACTGGGTTCTCCTGAGGTCCCTTCCAGCCCTACATTTCCATGATTGTTCCTAACTTTGCATCAGCATCATCACCAATAGAAAAGGTTTTGCAAGCCCAATTATGCCTTCAGTTATATTTGTGTAACCAGCCCCACTGTCTTAAAATGCTGCCCTCGGTGATATCTGTGCACTTGCCTTCATTGGGTTTACACAGGTGTAGTGGTTTCCAATTCAGTAAACAATTCTGTTGATTAGCCTCAAGAAAAACAGAATCTTTCTTTTAGCTGTTGGGTGCACAGAGGTACAGGAATAAAAAGCAGTAAAAACTTGTCACTGTTGTGAGCAAGTGTGACTCAGAATGCTCACGAAGAGCAGATTAATTAAGATTTCATTTTGATGTAGTCTCTTTTCAGGGTAGAACTGCCCTTGAATTTTAGCAAATGCATTTTGGGTAATTCCAATAATCCAGAGTCTAGTGTAAAACCAGTTCCAACTCTTCTCAGAATGCTTATTGTTTATAATTATAAACTTTTAATAATGTAGAAATATGAGATATTGGGTTCAATTATTTAAGATGTAATATTCAGATAAAACAAATGTACACTTGTCATATGGATGTAAGAGGTCTTGTATTCTAATTTCAGACCTTTTAACTTTTAGTTGTTGACCTCCTTTACTGGCGAGACATTAAGAAGACAGGAGTGGTGTTTGGTGCCAGCTTGTTCCTGCTGCTTTCATTAACAGTATTCAGCATTGTGAGTGTGACAGCTTACATTACCTTGGCCCTTCTTTCTGTGACGATCAGCTTCAGGATATACAAGGGAGTTATCCAGGCAATCCAGAAGTCCGATGAAGGCCACCCATTTAGGTGAGGTTTTTCTTTAATACAAAGTACGTGTTTGTCGGATTATCACTACAGATGCAGCTAACTACATTTGAATATATATATACTGTACCAGTGCATGGCAATGTAAAACAGCCTCAATACTGTACAATCTCTCTCTCTCTCTCAACTGTAGCTACTCTCAAACATGATTGGTATTTTCACAAAATAATTTCATAGAATGGGCACAAAAAATGTTAAGGAAAATGAATTAAGGCTGTTTGTCTGACATAGTGTATTTCTTCAAAAAGGCAAGACAGACTCCAGTAGTACTCTAAAACTTTATATATATATATATTTCAGTTTGGTTCATCGAACTTACTTACACATTAATACTTGATTCAACACTTCAGATATGCCCTGACATCAAGTACTAAGCCATTGAAAATGTCATACTTGGATAACTGTAAAGCAATTTGTGGTTTGGTAAAGATTAGTAAATACAGCAGAAGATATGTTCTGTTGCTGATTATTCACATTTTGTTATATAGCTCTTTCTGAAATCCTTTCTTAATAGGATGCTTAACTCTTACTATGCTAGCATGAATGTGCAATAATGCAGCTATATTCTAAATGAGTCCATTTGGTTGGATTATAAGCAATTTGTTAGATGCAATATCCGGGTTCATTGTGACCTGATCAGTGGATAATTCTGAAAACTTGGACTCCAATGAGGAAAACTGTAAACAGTTTCAATTTTCAAATTCAAACAGGGCCAATTTTGAAGACTTGGATGACTGAGTTCATTGAAATCCCCAAAGAGAACAGATGATTAACTTGTTAAATAATAACTGTGCCCACTCCCAAGAATGTGGCATGGGCATAGTTCGTGTGGTTAGAAAATCAGGGAGCTTTGCTATTACTATTGGGTTCATGTAGGCCATAGCAGTGCACCTACTGTAGAATTAGGTCTTTAGAGCTGTAAACTTCACATTAATGCATTAAAATAATTATTAAGAGTGCATGTTTCCTTATTGCACAACCAGCCACACCATCCAGCAACTTTCCTCCTCTCCATTCCAAAATATGGTTCGGTCTCCTTTTCTCCTCCATTTTCCCAGTGTACTTTTCTTCAGCTGCTTTTTTTGTGCTATTGCCAATTCTCTTTTCCAGATAAGATTGATATGTGGTAGCTTTTTAAAACCTCTCCTCCATGAGGACAGATGTAGCCTTCCTGTGGTCTTCTTAGGGTCAGTTCTCCCTTCCCTCCCTCCCTTCCATTCCTTCAAAACCAAAGCAAGAGAGGTTTGCTGAGGCAGCTCATCCGTCCTCCCCTTTGGAATCTCCTCATCTGCACTCTGTAAATGCTTAGAGAAGTGGCCAGTCGACCCCCTAAAGCCAACAGCTGCCTGCAATAGGGTGTTCCTTTAAATTGGGGTGGGTGAAAACTCTCTAAGAAGGGGTAATGTTACAGTGCAGACAGATCAGGAAAAATGCATCTGTGGCTATTGACATTAAAAACATAGACCCACAGTTGTAATAGCATTCAGCAGAACAATGCAAAATAGGATACTGGCCAGCCTTAACGAAGCTGGTTTAAAAGGGAAAGCCTTTAAATTAAAGGAACTGGTAGTTGGAGTACTCTGAATGCAGTTTCTCTATAACTGGTTTTCAATAAGTACAAACTGGTTTACAGTAAGTACATAGTTAACTCCACAACATTTCTAAGATCTGACCTTTTCTTTCTGTCCATACAGTGGATATTCTCATTCAGGCCCTTCTTTCTTATTCGCTACAAACTGTTCCTCCCTGGCCTCTCCTCTCCCTGACAATCCATACAAAAAGCAGTTACCAGGTCCATGTTTCTGACCTATTGATCAAGTCATGCCAGACACCTCATCATCAAGGCCCTGCATAACTCTGCCCCTCCTTCCTTGTCCAAGGTTGTCTCTTGAAGGCTCAGTTCTGCCGGTATTAGCAGCCTTGATGCCCCATTTGTCCACTTCTCTTCTGTTTTCCCCCCTCTCCCAGCACTGCTCACTTACCTTGGAATACCCTTTTTGAGTTGGTCCCTATGGCCCTTACCATCTCCTCTTTTAGATCCCATGTAAAGATCCACTTCTTCTAGAATGCCTACCAGCAATGAATAACATAAATGTCTTTGTTGTCCTAACATGCTGTGTGCTAGCTTCATTTTTGACATCCCCTCTTTCCATTCGGACTGGTTGCCCCGCTATATTGCAGTTTGCTTGAACTTAGATTTCAAACTCCTCAGGGCTGGGAATCTGTCCTCTTTTGTTTGTGGTTTTGTGGGACACGTAGCACGCTTTTTGAGAATTGTAAAACAATAAATACTTTTTCCAAGTAAACAATACTTAACACAACTGTATAAATACTATAAAATGTCTCTCATAATTCTAATTACCTGTTAAATAAAATAGGTGTCTTAATGAGTAGATGTAGAACAGAGCTAATTTGCCAGTCATGGGGCAGTGTAGATAGAATTGCGTGCCATATTCCAGATAAACAAGATCTCCCCTCTGAGCCCTTACTGGACATGAAACTAAATTTTAAAATGATCATTTTCTATTTAAAGAATCTAATACTGACCTAGCGACTCTGTTTAGTAGTAAATGGAAAAGGTGGGATATGGAGTGGGGGATGGGGGCGTGTGAGAACACTTTATCAGGATTACAGGATTTTTATCTTTCTGATTGGAAAATTCCTGGAACTTTCAGCTAAATCTTCAGACTTTAAGCAGAGAGAGGGAGATTGCAGGCAGAGTGGAGGAAGTCTGGCCTGTTGCAAATTGCAAACCTTAACCTTTCACTTCCAAGAAGTGAGGCACTAAATCCTTTTGGACCAGAATCCTTCTCTAGAACATTAACAATCATTTGCTTAAAGAAATTCCATTTAGAAGACTTAATAAAATGAAGAGTAACTTTATCCATCTCTTCGTGTTGATTATTGCTTAAAGGTGAGCTGCAAAGAATTTTTTTAATACTGCCTTTGCTCTTTTTTGCTGCTTTTTTCTGCATTAAAATGGGGACGCGACCCACTTTGGGGTCCTGACCCACTGTTTGAGAACCGCTGCTATAGAGTCTTCCAGAGCAGAGAAGACCTGATTTAGTAACGTAAAAAACAAGCAGGTAAAGCTTGTGTCTCATGAATGATTCTTTCATTTTGTAGGGCTTACTTGGAGACTGATGTTGCTGTGTCTGAGGAGCTTGTCCAGAAGTACAGCAATGCTGCACTTGGCCACATTAATGGCACAGTAAAGGAGCTCAGACGTCTTTTCTTAGTCGATGACTTAGTTGATTCTCTGAAGGTAAATGATAAAGCATACAACATACAGCTGTAGATTTGACTTTCCTCAACAGGGCTTAGAAAGAGAGGTTTAAATTGAGCCAGTGGTCAGATGTTAAAGGTATTTGGAATGTGTCCATTTCTTTAAAAATCTGAATTTGGGGATAGCTGGGCACAGTCTAACTCCTTTCTGTTTTTGTTTTTTGGCTCACGTGTCAGCACCAGTAAGTGGCCAGCATCTGGCCATTGAATTTCTAGGTACAGTTTCTCATTCTGCTAATCTTAAATACCCAAAAGAACATTTATAGCTGTGCAGCTTGAGATTACCTAAAGCATCGATGAACATTACATTTCAAATGGCATTTGACATGAATATCACATTTGCTAATGTTGTACAAGACTCCACCAATAATTGACTTGTAAATAGTTCTCTTAACCACCTGTTATATCCTTTCCCTCTGTGCCCGGTTCTACCTGTTGCAGTGCAGACTCCCACAGTCCCAGGGAGAGGGTACATAACACTGTCATAGAATTAAAAAGAAAAGGAGTACTTGTGGCACCTTAGAGACTAACAAATTTATTTGAGCATAAGCTTTCGTGAGCTACAGCTCACTTCAGCTGTAGCTCACGAAAGCTTATGCTCAAATAAATTTGTTAGTCTCTAAGGTGCCACAAGTACTCCTTTTCTTTTTGCGGATACAGACTAACACGGCTGCTGCTCTGAAACCTGTCATATAATTGAAATCCTTAGCAGCAGGGAGGTTTGAGTTCTTTTTATAAAGATCCTGTGAGTTCTCATTTCTTGCACTTCCCATTTCTGTTTACATGGTTTCTGTTGTTACAGTAGTCCTCTGGTGAAGTCGTCTAAACAGATCTGTTTCTACTTCTGCATGAGTTTCTGCAGTGACTATATTCTGACTGCTGCCCCTCCCTCTCAATCGTCACACTGAGTGATCCTCTCGGGGAAGAGTACACCACTTTCACACTCAATAAGAGGGAACTGAACTATAGACCACAGGTTGAAAACCACAGTTCTATGGTAACGACAACCTTCCACGGACCCCTTACACATAGTCTGCGGACCCAAAGGGTCTGCGCACCACAGGTTGAAAACCACTGTTCTAGCCAATTGAACAGCTGTGAAATGACCAAAGTCACATTTTGATATATAATCAATGACCTTTTAAATTGCCCTTTAAAAAAAAAAAAAAAACAAATTTCCTCCATATATTGTGTGCTCTTATAGTTAGTTATTTGTGAGGCATGTTTTAGCCTTAGATTTAGGAGGCAGATTTAAAGCCTCTTTTGGCCAGGACTAAAATCTTGTAGATTTGTCTCAGGAAATACATCAGGGAAAAACTCAATCACGAAGGGCTTTTGTCTGGCAAAAAGATTTCAATAATTAAGGTGCTCCTTAAGGTGCAAGCCCTCATTTGTGATATGAGAATTTACATACCAACTGCTTGTGATGCCACAAAGAAAGAATTAGACTACCGGTTAAGAGAAAAGAATGGACAGCCAAACTGTTCTTGAAGATCTGACTTTCATTCAGTCATTATTAATGAAAGCAAGAAAAGAGAAAATTCCTTCCAAATTTTTTTTGTTTTTTTTAAATAGCTTGGTTTGTGAGCTTCAGGAAAGCTGCTGTTTATCCTGCTAAACTATTATTTCTTTTTCTTCAATTTCTTTTGACTTCAGAATAGAATTGAAAGAGTCTCATTTGTCTTGGAGGAAAGCTTTAACCTACTTAAACCTAATGCACTTTTTTATTGTATGGTAGTTTGGATGCAGTCTTTGTATGAAATCAATAAACTGTAAAGTCAGCTTACAAAATTTCATGGCTCTGAAGTAGTTTCTGTTGTAGGAAAACTTTAAAATATTGAGATTTTATGCCTAATAAGGGCCCTGGTCAACAAATGACGTTGTCTCATCTATTTAAATAAACATCTTGAGTATAGAAAATTACATTTATGCTTTTACATAATATTCCATATTACTGAATTTGAAAGTAGAACAGGAGTAGAGTCCAGTTTACCATATGTACTTATGCTAATAGTGAAATCTAGGTGTAATCATTTCTGAGATGTTTTGATTAAACAGTGTGGACTCATGATGGTTTAAAATGGCATCTAAAATATTTGTACTGTATATGGTAAAGTTCAAAGGAACTCTTTCACTTATAATTTCAACGGATAGCTGTGTACAGTACTTGCCAGGAAAAGCCAAGGAAGGGAACTATATTGTGTTGGGTGTGTGGTTATATAGTGATTCATCCAAAACTCGTGCAATAAAGAACATTTCTGTTAGGACATGAATACTGTGAAACCATGTTGTTACTTGAATGATGGAGCCCATTACTTTACTTGAACTTGCTCATAGTAAAACAACTTGAAGAAACTGACCTATGGTTTTTATTTTAATTGGCCATTAAATTAGATTACAAAGTACTTGTATTGTGTAATCAGTTACTAATAATTGGAATAAAGTGGGTAAAGAATTACTTATGGCACTTGATTCACCCATCAGGATTACAGTAGAAGACAAGAATATCACTGTAACTCACATAGACAGTGAACTTTAGACTTTGAGTTCATTCTTTCCTGTATGGAGCCATGCAGGAAAAGCAGTATTATCTTTGTGATAGACTTTGGGCTGCTTATGCTTCACTCTGGCTTGGAGCCAGAGAAATAAAGAGCTTTAAAAAATCTTACTAAGAAAAAGCAACAACAGTTACTTTTTGGGATCAGTAAACTTCCTTATTCTATGTAGTACCTCAGCATAAAGGAGATGAATATATGGATGGGAGGCTAAGCTGGGCTCTAGTGTCTTCAGCATATGCTACTTAATTTTAGAAAGTGCTTGTTCTTGCAATAGTGTGTTTTTTCACTTTACATTACTATGATTTTGTGACTGTCCTTTACTAAATGTTTATATGGCACCCAGCACAATAGGGTCCTGAGGTTGCCACTTCTGTAATCTCAATATAAAGTTGACAAAAGTTTTAAAAAATTATAGATTCAGAACTTACATAATTTTGGGCTTGCTCTGCATAGAGCATGGAGGCAAATCTTTCTATCAGCAGTACTGCTCCAAGTCCAAACAAAGTCCTGCCTTCCTGATTCACTCTGCTGTACTGAGTATGGACTGGGCACAAGCAGAGGATTTGGGCCAGACTGTGTGAGTGAGAGAGAGATTAATTCTGCAGTATGATTTATGGATATTATGCCCAGAACTCAGAAATTACAGCAATACATGGGTTTCAGGAGTCTTTCCTACCAGAATCTACACTTATTTTCTAAATTTTTGTTAGTCTAGAATTTTAAATCTTTTTTGTAACCTTAAAATTCCATCAGCACTTTTAATTCTTAAGGCTTTATGCTTTTTGGTTTAAATGTTCTGTGCCATAAAATGGAAGATGGACTCTGACTCCTTCCTACTATGAATATTTAATAACTGAATCCACACTTGTAAGAGTATCTGTACTGTTCATTTAAAATGAAGAAGGAAGGAAAATAAACTTGCCATTTCTTCCACACTGCCTTTCAAACAGGCCTGTGCCCTGACACAACATTACCATCTCTAACAGACAATTTAATTCTTGGCATCTGAACTGAGTCAAACCAGCAAAAATGTGGTTCTAATGGTGCTTTTTGTGATGTTGACTCTTGTATAGGCTTAATTTCACCAACTCACAACCTATGTAAAGGGGTGGCTCTGACCTTCTGGATTTGGGTGTTGGGTTGTAAGTCAGGAGACCTGGGTTCTATTTTATCTCCGCCACTGATTTGCTGTGTGACCTTGGGCAAGACAGTTATCCTCCCACCGTGCCTCACTTACTCCATCTGTAAGGAAAAAATAATCATGCTTATCCATCATCATAAAGCACTATGGATTGAAAGTGCTGTATGAGTGCGGAGAACACTGAATAGTCATGAAATGGTAGTAGCTTCTTGGTCACTATTGACCTGGGCTAAATTCAGACTTGTGACCTCGAAATGAAAGGCTGCGTATCCTATTACCCATCGCCTCACCCATACAGTCCCTCATCTATAATCATCTTTGACATACAAAGTGTTTTTTTGTTGAGCTTTATACACGCCTTTAGAGAAGGGTAATTTTGTTAAAGGCACCTCTCTTAATGTTCTAATGAACACATCTTGATTAGACTGTTTATGGCCTAACTGACCTTTGTTCTTTCAGTTTGCAGTGTTGATGTGGGTATTCACCTATGTTGGTGCCTTGTTTAATGGTCTGACATTACTGATACTGGGTAAGTGCTTTAAATTGTGTTAAATACTTTGCTTTGCAAAATAACCCTGGAAAAGTATTGAAGCCTCTTAAATGCTGTGTGTATCTACTCGCAGTACAACACAATGTAGGTTGTTGCATGATCTTTTATTTTATTTTTTTAGATTGTGGAATTATAAAAATAGTATTTTTGAATTGTTTGTCCTTAGGTTGCTGACTTTCAGGACAAAACAACATCATTTAAAAAATCATATTTAGTTTTGCTCATTGCTTTCTAGGCTACCTGTAGTTCTTACTTTCAAATTCCAGTTGCCTTGTACAAATTATATGATGGTGCAAAACTGGTTACTGTCACGTTCCACCAGGATGACAGAAACCTGAATTGTAACTAATACAGTATTGCTACAGAACATCTTTTTCTTATAAGATCCATTTAAATTACAATAGCCTAACAATTTTTGCATTGTGATTTAGTTCTCTTTTTTGCTTTTTTAAAAATATGCCAGGCTGTGAAAACTGTTTTTAAATTTTAGTTGAGTGGCGTCTTTATCTTGTTTGTATTTAAACCCGCTCTGTTCCTTTCCAGCTCTGATCTCTCTCTTCAGTGTTCCTGTTATTTATGAGAGACATCAGGTGAGTGCTTAATGTCTGACATTCACAAATGTCTGATTAAAAATTACTCCTGTTGAATCAGAAACACTTAAGAATGAATAACTAGAAATCTGATTTTAGTCTCCTAAACCTTTAACCTCAACACCTGATATTGTTTCTAAAAATGGCCAGTGCAGGTTTCCTGACAGTGTTACAATGAGTAGTACAATTAAAGCCCATAGTGCATTTCCCCTCTTTAGGAAATATGTGAAGCATATAGTAATTATAAGAGAGGTTTGCTTAGTATGATTTCACCTTCTGTCCCTCTGATCCCAATTTGTTCAGTACTAAAGTAGCAATATCTGAGTTATGTAAAATCTCAGTAAGTAATTTATATAGTTTTTTTGAGAAGCCACCTTGAAGCTGGCATTGCAGACATTTATTCTTGAGCCCATGTGATTTGTACTACTGGCTAACGCACGTAGCGGGAGCTTGGCACAGTCTAATGCTCCTCTGGTAAATCTGTTGAAGACAGTAATTGCTGGGAGGGACAGGAGATTGTAGCAGTACTAGGTAGGAATTGGATCCATCAGGGCATAGAGTAGTTGACCAGATGAGCACTGACACAGGGATTCCTTCTCTCTGAAAAGCACCTGTACAATAAAGACCAGTGTAAAGGGGCAACGCAGTGAAGAAGGCAGCAGGGACCAAATACAATGAGGCACACAGAGCAGTTTTGGGACACTCCCATCATCTGCTCTCAAACCCACTTGCACAGCAAAGATCACTCAGCACCAGAAAAGAGGGAAGTACCCATAAGATGAAGGGAAGTCACATGGCCCTGGAAGAGGAATACTGACAACTTACCCTGTCTGCAGGCTTCCTAGTCCCACTGACTTAAATCACCAGCTGATTGTTGCTTTCTGAAAGTATAAAAATAATCCCTTTAAAATGCCCAACCTCACTTACGAAGCCTTCAATCTCTGACGGCAAAGGAACTGAATTAATACCAGTACATTCTGGATCCCAGTGAGACATGCCGAAAACAAACAAGGCTCTGCTTATGCACTCTGCTTCAGATTGATCCTGATAGTCATGACGGATAGTATTCCTCGTTCTAAGCCTACAGGTCAAATGATTTTCAGGTGTGTGAGGTAGATTTTTCTTACGTTGGAGGGAAGTCCAAATGTTTGAGGTAAATTCATCAAAAGCCCTGCAGTCCTTGAAAGTTGGCAGCTCCTATGTTCTGCTGTCCAAACAATCAGAGGGGAATAGGCTCCATGTTTTCATTACAAGGGAATTATTTCTTATAAAAGACAGATCACGGGGCTCTGCAATGGAGTGATCAAGTGTACCAAGATAATGAACTCTCAAGAGAGACTCTGCCTTGGCAGAAGCTGAGAGATTTAGCAGTTTTACTGTCAATGTCCAGGGAAATTTCTGAACCACTGGTGAGAAACTCCTACTATTGATAATGTGTGACTAGTAATATACATTTTTATGGTGGGCTCCATCCCACCCTTCTGCAATCCAGCGTGGCTGTTCTGTTTCAGTGGTAATACACTACTTTTGTAACATCCTAGTTGTATAGTGATTAGGAGGAAAGCCAGTTGCTATTAAGAGCACATAACTGGCCCGTGTGCAGACTTGACTGTTTGGAACCTGTTAAACTCCAGTGTGCCAGCCAGCATTCAGTTAATCACCCTCTTCAAAGTGCCATGGGATCTCTAGTAACTGTCCAGGTGTATGTGGAGAATAGCAGAAGAGAACTGCGATATATCACTTGTTCAAAGCATTGTGCTTCTAACAGTATACATATACAGAGACCCAATACTGCACTGTCAGGAAGAGCCCAGGAATGGTTGAGACTCTTAATATATAAGTTATCACCTGTTTTGGAGCTATCAATACAATAGTTCCTCAAAATAAAGCAAAACAGAAGTGTGAACAGTACATTTGTTTTTGTGCATATAAAGGTCTTGGTTGTACACTCTGTGTAGGAGGAGTCTGAAGAAAAGGGTGGTTTGAGCTGCTAGTAACTAGACTACTTATATGGAAGAAACACATGAAACGCTAGGATATACCGATTGTGGTGTTTGCAAGTGAACATACTTATTCATCCCTACTGCATCACATGCATTTCAAAAAGCAAATAGTGATGGCGACTTACTGAATGAGCTGGTTAGAATCTAAGAACCTACAGTAGCAGGCCTTTCCACATTCAGAAAGAGGGGTTGACCATTCTGCCACTTTGTGTTGTCTGTGGCTGGGAGGGGCAAAGAATAGTGAGATTTTCCTACAGGTGTATGTACAGTATTGATTCAGCTTCCTTTTTGCAGTGAGTCCCAGTATCTGTCCATCTGGGAAAGTCTCTTCCTTCACCATATAGCACTGTTTATGCTACAAGCTGGGCTGTTTCATTTACTGGTTGGTAGAGATGCGAGCAGAATAGTTTTATGCCTGTGATTTGCAAAAAATTATATGAAACCCTGGAATAAACAAAAATGGGCTCTTTGCTTGTCTTAGAATTTTTCAGGGCAGTTAATGAAGCATAAACTAATTAGACAAGGAACAATGATGACTTGCAAGTAGTAAAGCAGCCTTTAGCAGCAGTAAAGCTAAACAGCTAACTTTTCTGTTTTTTCTCTTAAATTTCAGGCTCAAATTGACCATTATTTGGGACTTGTGAACAAGACTGCCAGAGATGCAGTGACTAAGTGAGTTTATGTTGGCTGTTTCAAACTAGCTTGTATAGATAGACTTTTTGATGTACGTACAATACCTTGGGTATGTTAAGGAAGCTATATATAGTCATCAAGAGGAAAAACGTACTTAAAAACTGTGGGAGATTTACAGAATTAACTGATTCCTTGCAGTGCAGTAAAAATATTTGAGGGAAAATGTTTGAATCATGCAATTCTAATAGCAGTCCAGATATGTGGATTTATATGCAGAAGACTTTAGGTCCTCAGCAGAGCAGGGCTCTGAAGAGGGATTTAGCAACTTTACTGCCAATTTTCTTACTGTTGCAAATTAATGTATCTATGATAATTATCTTTAAACATTGACATTTTCAAGGCTACATTTATGCTATAAATATTGCTGTATTTCCACATTTAAATACCTTTTTAATTTTCTCTCACTCTTTCAGGGTCCAAGCTAAAATACCTGGATTGAAACGCAAAACTGAGTAAAAAGCCTGAAGCAACTTGTCAATTGGAGTTCATCTTTCAGGGGGGAAATATTCATTTGAATTACATAGGGAGGGTCAGGGAATAGCAAAACCTTGACATTGCAGTGCAATTTCACAGATCTTTATATTTTAGCAGCACAGTGTTTGAGGAAAAATACCTGTTTTGACTGCCATGTGTTTCATCATCTTAATTATTGTAAGCTGCTATGTATGGAATTAAAACTAATCATCTTTGTTTATCCTGTGTGCAGCACCAGCTAATACAAAAGATTTGAGAAAGCTGTATATTGTGCTTCATCAGAGGTAGTCTTGCTGCATTCAAGAAAAGGTAGAGCAGAGGATAACATTTCCCATTTTGTGCACTGTGTATGGTCTGGGTCGATTGAGGCAGATTTTCTAAAATGAGATGTTTAGAAGAATATACCATTAAAGCAAATTTGAAAAACTTTGTCTTTTTGGTATAAGTGTAGCTGTATTGTGATTTTATTGTTTTATCAATTGTGTGTATATATATATATATATATATATATATATATATATATATATGTAGTATTTCACAAAGCTTGGATCTTTCAGCTGCTCCACAGTGCTTGATAGTTCAGAAAATGGACTGATTTTAGGACTAGATAGCGCACAAACTTGAAAAATAAAATATTTCTAGAAACACTACCATCTATTTAAAAAAAACAAATGAACTTGCACACACATAAAACTTCGAGCATACACTGTGTTGCACAAACATAATCTGTGGAGCAAATATCTAATGCTGCAAATGTTTGAAAATGTCGAGCATTGTTATGCAAGAAATTACAAATGAAAATGTATACACTTGTGGTTTAAGCTGTATTGAACTAAGTCTGTGGAATGCATTGTGAAATGTAAAAACAAAAAACCCAAGTATCAATAAAGCTTATAGACTTAAAGAATTTTGGTGTTTTGTCTTGAGGAGACTTCCAGATTATAATATATATATTTATTACACAAGTCAGTCGAGCATCTGTTTTATGTAGTTCAGCACTTTGGAAAATTGAGACGGATACGAAGTGAGTCCAGCAATTTTTCAGGATAACTTATTGATTCTACTAACTTGACTGTAAAAATAAGATCAATGAAAATTTATAACCAAATGTATTTGACACACAGGTTTTCAAATAGTTATGTGGCCATTGAAAAACAAATTCATGCATTAATATTTTCATATACAATATAATACAGCATTACTTCTTAGCATATTATATATAAAATAAAACGACATAAACATATACAAATCATATTTATTGAAATGTTTTCCTGATAGACAACTATTGCTTTTAAATATTTTTCACAAATCATCATTTAGCAATTCATTCCATCACACAATTATTTTTATTCAGGATACAATCAACGTGAAAGGCCAACATGACAACATAGGCAAAGAAAATGCTCACCCAACATGGTTACATTATCTTAATACAGAAAAGCTTTCATTAAAAAAAAAAGAAGAGGACTACATAGGGTCTCCTATTCTGTGTCTGACAAACTGATCTTTTGTAGAGTATTGTAAGGCAAAAGTTCCATTTATTTAAAAAAAAAATTCACTAAGCTTCCTCAAGCACTTTTGTGTTAAATATATATTCATTACATTTTGATAATGCTTGTCTTCTCTCTTTTCTATGATATTTTATAGCCAATAGCTACCTTCTTATCAGAGATGTGCAAGAACGAGAATTTCCATTTTTCAGGAATTTTGTTTTGCTTTGGAACAAAAACAAGATTTCCTGTAACCCACATTTACTTAGACACACACACACCCACATCCCCCAAAAAAGGTTTGGGTCAATCAAAACATTTCACTTTTTACATTTGTTTATAATATGAAATATATACCAAAATGAAAAGTTGTTTTGAAATGAAAACTCAAAATGGAGCATTTACACTGTATGCTAGTTGAGACTTTTTTAAAACTAAATTTCACTGAAATAGACAATTTCTGTCAAAAGATTTGGTTTTGACAAAATGGCATTTTCTGACAAAAGCATTCCATTTGAATTTTCATCCAGTTCTTTTTATTTTTGTTAATGTCACATACATGTTTCTAAACAGCATATGAATGGTTGCCAGATTAACCTAAGGTTGTGCAGTCTCTTCTTACTGGTTTACCTGTCATTCATTATGTACAATTAGCACATCTCCAAGAAGCTCTTCCTGAGTAAAAGATGGGAAATGATGCTTTTTGGAAGAGTCCAAATCAATTTACTAATCTTTTACTGTATAAGTAGTCAAATATAAAGCACAGACCCAAAGAGAGGGAGGAGCACAAGAAGATAACAGTAGTTTTTAATGATTTTCTTTCCCCCTCCCTGAAAAAAGTGCTTTGTACCCATATCATCCCTCAGATTTGAGCTTAAATCCTGTCTTTGACCTGCTACCTTCTTGAGCCAGATACATTCTACCCCTTAATAGATTGTTCATGTCACTGACAAACAGGAGGTTCAGATAATTGCTTGTATAACAGTATGTATGTTCTCTCTGAAGGAAACATTTTGGAGTTCAGTTGTGACAGTATTAAGAATAGTAACAGCAGAAAATGCTGACCACGTCAGATCTGGAAAAGGTGTTTGTGTTAAGCCCTCCTCAGGATGGAAGTTTATAGCACCATATGCAGAAAGCTGACAGTGGTGGGAGGCCTATTGGCAAACTCTTTCAAAGGCACTTCATGGATAAAGAACTTTTTAAATTAAATGTGTTCTTTTTTTAAACAAAATAGTGAATTCTAAAACTGTGTTACTTGGTTTATTTACAAAAAGAAAAGGAGTACTTGTGGCACCTTGGAGACTAACAAATTTATTTAAGCATAAGCTTTCATGAGCTACAGCTCACTTCAGAAAGCTTATGCGTAAATAAATTTGTTAGTCTCTAAGGCGCCACAAGTACTCCTTTTCTTTTTGCGAATACAGACTAACACGGCTGCTACTCTGAAACTTGGTTTGCTTAGTTATTGAAAGTGAATGTGAAACCCCCTGCGGTCATTTAAAAACAATATAAAGCTTTATTCACAATGCATACAATTCCAAACAAGAGTTTCTAACAGTTGTCTTAAAATGGGAACATTCCTGAAAGAAGGTGTAAAGAAATGATTTTACAGATTCACAAATTAAATGCTGTGTTACGTTTTAGGGTTTGTGATGCTCAAAAGGTTTTTTTTTAGGCTACAGTTGTAGCTGCTTGGAATAATTATAAAATATTTAGCAAAAGCAGTTTAATGATCAAACTGTTCATTGCTGAGGCCTAGGAACAACCTTTAAAACTTCAGCTTCCATCGCAAGGGCATCACAGTCTTTCAAATACAAACTCAAAGTAGCACTCAATATTACCACACTCAGATTCCAAAAGTGTGTAATCCATGCAGCATTTTTGTTATGAAATTAGAGCAGCCAAAGCATTGTGGACTGGGGTGACTCGTCACTCCTCTGAAGTCACATGATAGTTGCAGCACCAGAAGCAAGGGAATTCCTCTTTCAAAGACATCTCCACACAAATACACTAAAAAAGTTAAATGGTGGTAAAGTTGTCTTTAACAATTAGCACTAGAATAATACTGTACAGATTGCAGGTTGTGTTTGTGGCTTCAGCACTTGTGGGAAAAAAAAACCCTATCCTTTTACTCCCAAACTGAGCAGGTTTAGTATGGATGTCAATAAGAGAAAATGACTATGGAGCCCTATGATACATTTTTGCAGTCACTTTTCAAAGAACACTGCTCCCTTATTCATACAACAACTGTAAACATCTAGTACGGGGGTGTTTTTTTTACTTTCAGCATTTGTTCACAAATTATCCAGCTTGTTTCCGAGAGAAGTCAGCATGGTACAATGGCTGAATTTTAATCTTGGCTGTACCCTAACCCATTGTGTGCCTTTGGGCAAAGTCACTGGCATATTGATGGTTACTTAATGTTTGCATAGCACATTGTAAACTGCGCAACAGTTACACTTGAACCAGTATTTGGTTTTGTGAGTCATAAAAATATGCATATTTCCATAGAACCATTAGCAATTCCTATGTGGATTAGATCAATTGTCCTGTCTGTGAAATTTTCCTCTGAATGAGGTTGGTACAGGATACGCTGACTAAGCATCTGTGAATAACTGATAGGAAAGATTTGCCTAATCTCCAATCTGTCAGGGTTGTCATAAGCTATGGGAATCGGTTTCTGCCAGCACTTTCATTTTTGACACTTCAAACACTGCCTCATTTTGCGTACATAAAAAATGTAGGTATCTCACTACCATGCTCTAGGACAACTGATACAAAGCACTACTTCAGCTTCCTCACAGTGGCCATTTACTTACTCCTTTTGCCTGTGCTAGGTCAATAGCTACTTTCTCTTGCAGCCTTTCTGCTTCTCATCTACATGAACTTCATTGTGTTATGGCTATGGTTAGTTGCTCCTCTGTCAAAGCACTCTAGTTACACCTTACATTTCACTGGCATTGCTTACTTTTCTGCTTGAGCTGCATTTCTATTTTCTGGATCTCTGTATGGCTCAACTAAGCTCTTGAAATTTGCCATTTAGCCATACTTGGAGTTTGTTTCTTGCATTTCTGCTTACCTGTTTTTTGAGGATTATTATTCATAATAATTATATGTATTACTATACTGAACCGGAGCCCCACTCATAGACCAGTGCTTTCCTACCTCTGGGCTATATAGCCTCCAATCTGTTCTCTGCCTGATTCAGAGCAGAGACTTCAACCCGTCTCCCATCTGAGAGCCCAACGTCCTACACAATGATTGGGGTGGATTAGGCAGCTGAGAATGGGATCTAAAAAGCCAACAAGATGAGTGGGAAGACACCAAAGCTAATGAGACGGATGTAACCTAAACCTAAGGGCTTGTCTACATGCTGCATTAGTGTACACAAGCCAGGTGTAAATACTATGACTGACCAGTTGGATACACACTAACTGGCCCTGTGGAACCTGCTGGCCTGCTCTAAAAGTCCCTGAGTGTATCCTAGCATTGAGAGGGAGGGTAGCTCAGTGGTTTGAGCATTGGCTTGCTAAACCTAGGATTGTGAGTTCAATCCTTGAGGGGGACACTGAGAGATCGGGGGCAAAAATTGGGGATTGGTCCTGCTTTGAGCAGCAGGTTGGACTAGATGACCTCCTGAGGTCCCTTCCAACCCTGATATTCTATGATTGTACTGGGCTGAAGGGATACCCTTATATCTGCTCAGGATTCACAACTAGGGCCCCTGTCCTGGAGTTAGGTACTGAAGCTGTTTGTTTTGGAATAAATGCTGCTGCTGCATTATGCCCCCACTCCCTTATACACTTTAGTCCAGGGGCTAGGACACTGACCTGTGATGTGGGAGATGTGTGTTCAGTTCCTCTCCAGCTAACATGGAGCAAGATTTTGAACTTGGGTCTCCCACCTCTCAGGAGCATGCCTTAACCCCTGAGCTATGGGATATGCTGGGGTGGATCACTCTTAATTTCTCCTGTTGGAGCTGTTCCACTGTGAATAAATTATTAAATGAATAATTATATATAGGCATTGGGCCAGCAGGGGAGTTGAGTGGCTCTATAGTCTAGAGTAGGGCTCTCCCCTGCAGGTGAGAAACCTAAATTCAACTCCCTTCTTCCCCCTCAGGCAGAGGGAAGACTTGAACGTTGGTCTCCCACACCTAGGGTGACCAGATAGCAAGCGTGAAAAATCAAGTCGGGGGTGGGGGGGTAATCACCTACAAAGCCCCAAATCTTGGAACTGTCCCTATAAAATGGGAACATCGGGTCACCCTATATGAGTGCTCTAACCACGGACTAAAGGTTATGTGCCTCCTTACCATCTTATGGGGGCTTAGAATGTGCTCTAAGCATGACTTCTGCTGGGGTTTAGGTAGCAAGCTGTTGGGTAGTTGCAGTGGGGGAGGTTTAGGTTGGATATTAGGAAAAACTTTTTCACTAGGAGGGTGGTGAAACACTGGAATGCGTTACCTAGGGAGGTGGTGGAACCTCCTTCCTTAGAAGTTTTTAAGGTCAGGCTTGACAAAGCCCTGGCTGGGATGATTTAGTTGGGGATTGGTCCTGCTTTGAGCAGGGGGTTGGACTAGATGACCTCTTGAGGTCCCTTCCAACCCTGATATTTTATGATTCTATGGACTTAGCTGCTGAAATTTGGGTGGGTGCTTTGGGGTCTTTTCCATCAAAGAGGTAGATACTAGGTGCCTCTAGGGCAGTGGTCCCCAAGATTTTCATGGTTGCAGCTCCCAGGGGCGGACGGGGCAAGGGGGCCAAGGTTGGGGGGGGTCGCAGCTGGGAGCGGGTCTGTGGGTGGGAATGGAGCCGGGGGCGGGGCCAGGAGCGGAAGCCATGGCTGGGCCACAGTCGGGGGCCAAAGCAGGGGCCGGGAGTGGAGGCACAACTGCGGGCTGAGGCTAGGGGCGGGACTGAGAGTGGAAGCTGTGGCTGGGCCATGGTTGGGGGCCAAGGCTGGGGCCGGGAGTGGTGCCACAATTGGGACTCCATCAGAGCTGGGGGTGGAGCGGGACTGGGTCGTGCTCCCTCCTTGGCCATCTGTGGGGGTTAGCCCAGGCCTTGTTGTGTCCTTCCGAAATGTTGCGGCGGCGGGTTGTCTGGCACCCACCACAGTCTTCTGGGAATAGGAATATACTATTCCCACAGAAAGGTTGGGGACCACTGCTCTAGGGTAAGAGGCAGCTGAGTAAGGGTTTTGTGACTGACAGTGATGCCTTTGGGAATCTACCCCATCATGAGAAAAGGAGTACTTGTGGCACCTTAGAGACTAACCAAATAAATTGGTTAGTCTCTAAGGTGCCACAAGTACTCCTTTTCTTTTTGCAAATACAGACTAACGCGGCTGCTACTCTGTACCCCGTCATGGTTAGTTTAAATCCAAAGCATGAGGGTTGCTATTCCTTATAACTTTTTATCCTGATTTGTGATCTTTGAGGTCGTCTTTTGTATTATTTGTCTTTAAAAAAATGTGTTAAATTTTCTGACCTGTGTTTATTGAGCGTAACATCCTCATCAACACTCTAGCCTTGATAGCCAAGTACTGAGAGTGTTTTAGCCTAGCCTTTGTGTTGCTATATAAATGGATTTTGGATACAGTGTGGCAGCATGCTCTGAGAAGATGCTAAACACAGTGTTGTAATGGGGGTGGACCATACCTGTTTACAAAATTCTTGATTAGTAAAATAAGGAGTTACCTGCAGTCATTTCCTCCTGTACTTATAACATACTTGTCATCATGAGAAAAGCGTATGTTGGTAACATGAGCAGAATGACCAAAATAACGCTTGTGTTTGGCCTATTAGAAAGACAGAATATTGCAGACAATAAATAAACTATTACAGCCATTAACAAAAACAACCCTATGTTCTTTTGCAAGTATATGAAAATACGCAAATGCATCCAATGAAGTGAGCTGTAGCTCATGAAAGCTTATGCTCAAATAAATTTGTTAGACTCTAAGGTGCCACAAGTACTCCTTTTTACGAATACAGACTAACACGACTGCTACTCTGAAACATTTCTTTTAGTGTAACACACTTCTAACCTACTGGCACTTCTTTGTCTTCAGGCCATGGTAAAACTGGTTAAACACAAAACCTAGCATTTTAGATTAAAATAAAAGCTAAAATATACACTTACAAATTTTTCTGTGCATGGAAAGTCAAAAAGTTTCACCAGACCAAAATCATCTCCTGTCACTATATTTAAACCAGCATGGGTCACACATGCACAGTTGACATCTGCTTTATCAGCATTTCTTGGCCAAATCCCAATGACTTCATCTCCAAGAACACTGCTCCAAAACATAAAAGAAGAAGATAGTTATGGAGAAGCATGGGCCAGTACCTCTGCTGGACCAATATTATGAGCACAATGGTTGGCTTTACAGCAGGACAATGGCGGGTGACCATTAGTAAACTGCTCTCCCTAGGGATTCACCTTGTCCTCGTGCATTATTGCACCCAAATGCATCTTCATAATACAGAGAGAGCACCCCACATGTGTTCATTTTTCCCCATGCCCGAGACCACAACACAAGTCCCCTCAAGATGCACAACCTCGTCCCTCATGAGGCACTAGCCCCCATATAGCCTCCCCTCATGTGAGATACAAATACATCCTGCCTCAGTGAGACACTCTTCCTTTCCCCCACATTTTTGCTCCCACTCACACTGAAATTTTATAGCAATGATGCCTCTTAGTAGTACTCCTTTCCTGGGCCCTACCTCCTCAAGTGAGGGGGATTATTGTTTGCATCTAGAGTGTTCCTTAAAATAGCTGTTTTTTCCTCACTTAGAATGTTTGCCCACATATCAGCTCTCAAATGTATCTGCACCCCCCACACCCCCTTACACTCTCTGACAGAAGAGGCCATAGTAATAGCTACGGCATTGCAGTCTTGTGTTTGCTTGATAACAAAGCAGTAAGAGCAAGTGTGTTATGCAATTCTACCCTTGTTCCCTAAGAGCTAAGCTAAGAGCTTGTGTGTATTGTCATTTCACTGGATACTGTCAGATCTTTTGATTAATGCCTATACCAATGGCATTAGTATAGTTCATTACAGTTTTAAACTACACTGTAATTAAAAAGCCATAGAGGGTAACTTGGCTGTGCTGTTCAACAGACATTACAGCTCTGGCTACACTAAGCATACAGCCATGCTTTTTTAATCAGGTTGTGATGGTCCTATGTAACTCAGTTATAATAACCACATTTAAGTAGTGTCCATGCAACAGCTTTTTCATAACATGACCATGTCAGCCCTGCTTTCTTTCTAGCCACATCCATCATGCTGCCTAACTGTGTGTGTATTGGTGCATTCTGGCAAAATGTGGGACATTACCGCAGAGTGCCTCAGCAAAGGACAGAGTGCCTGGAGGGCGCAACACAAAGTGGCATCAGCAATGCAGGAGGCAATGCATTCTGAGATATCAGGCAGCTCAGCTGGCTGGGAGTAAAGGGGACTGGCCAAGAGTGATTACACAGATGTGGGTAGGGGGTAATCCTGAATACCAACCACATTGTGTGTGTGGCTACAAACCATGTATGGTGTCAACTGTGACACCAACTAATTACAAATTCATTCTAAAAGTTTGGTGCAGACAGGGCCTCAGAAAAGCAAAAGAGCTAGCGTTCTTCATATAATAGTTCTGCAAATCTAAAAGAGCCCAAAACTCTGTGAATCCCAGCACTAACTGCACTTTCATAACAGTATGTTCACTTATCCTATTTCTGTAGTACAGATTCATGCACAATCAGTTGCTTGTAAAAACAAGTTCTTTGGGTTTTAGACATTTCATCACCTTGTCCATGTGGCCCATGTGATCTTTTCTATTAGTGTGGCATCTGCCACTTGCTTTCCCAATGGCACCTCATGAACCTGTCGTTTATAGGCACCGGTTGATACCTGAATGTAGAAAGAGTAGATTAACCTTTCCATAAATGTATTTTGATGTTATTTCAATATTTTAAAATTAAAAGTTTATTTCTTAACACTAATGGTCTCCATATGTACAATATAGCAGTTCACCTATATCTCTAAGTTTATAGCTTTTCTTGGGCTTCTGTAATTGAGTTATATACAATATAAACTAATCACAACAAATTTACAGTATGAACTAATGATTTGGCTATTGAATGAGCATTTTATACTAACAATCCATTGCTGATGAATAATCTCTCAATCAGATTATTATCTGTACTAGCTCACATCTTCCTGTCAAAGTTGGCAGCATCAAAGACACCTTGGAGGGAAACCATGAACGATTTGGGTTCATGTACTTTAGTACTGTAGACTTTGACAAAAATATGTGAGATACTGTATATTATCTGCACTAATCTGATTGAGAGATTATTCACCAGCAGTGGATTATCAGTAATAACTGATCATTCAACAGCTCTGAGAACAGGAGGGAAACTGCCATGGTACTAAGACTGTGAAACTAACTTTGCATCTAGCTAATAAAGAGCTTTTGCATAGCTACTTGTTGCCAGTAGATCCTCTTGCTATGTGATGATATACATTGCATTATGCTCAGTCTTAGAGAGATGGCATTTTTCATACAGTATCTGAGAGTAAAGAGAAGGCTTTATGTTCTCAGCTTCCATAACTAAAATTATAGGCCAAAACATTGCTGGCCCCTTGAAGCAGTGCAAGGTAAAACAAAATCCCTACTCCCTAAGTCCTCTAGCAAGAACTAGCCAAACTTACAGTCCTCATGTAAGGAGTGCTACTACTTTTGTGATCCCAAAGGGGCAATGACATTTTTAAAAGACAAGGGTCTGCCCCCCCCCACCCGCCTTTACAGTAAATAGCATAACTGCTGAGCTGTGGAGAAGAGCACATGCTATACCTCCCCCTTAAAAGGAGTAGCAACAGGTATGCTCCCCCCACACATTTGGGAGCTTCAAATGGTGTCATGCACAATACCGCTTTGCTGATGATCAGCACGCTAAAGGCATATTTGAGCCCTAGGGTTACAGAGTACTTTTGAGTGTGACCAGCCTTTTTCTGTGTACTTTGCAGAACACACTAGTGAAAGAATGTTGTGATGGGTTGGACCCATCCTGGGATGTCACCTGGTGTGCTGAGATACCCCTTAGTCTACCTGTTCTGCCAGCCTGGGTCCCCTTTAACCTGTCTTGCTCAGCCAGGCTCTTAAAACCTCCTCTCACCCAGCTGCAGATCAGCTCTGGGAAGACTCAGCTGAAGGGACTTGCTCCAGCACTCAGATGTCCACCTCCCTTGGAGTACAGACCCAAAGATATATTATGAAATTCACCTCTTCTCTCAATGTGGAGGAGGGTGTACACAACTACTGCCCTCTCCCCCCATCTCACACCACCCGCTAACACTTCAGGAACAACAGTGAAAAAGCCCGACAGTGCTGATGGCCCATCAGCAAGAGACAATGGACTGTAAAAGTGCTTAGTCTTCCTGTGAATGTGCGGGTCAGCCTGTGAAGAATGGCTATAGGGGCCCTACAGAGTCAGGTGGTCTTGTCACCTGATACTAAAACATTACCTGGGACTTATTGTAACTTTCCACTATAAGGCAAGGGAGTCAAACTAGGAAACAAGGACTCCTGCCTTATGCAAATCCTATTTAAGGGTGGGGAGTGAGGTAATCCTGGTCGTGAGAGCTCCCCTGCTTCCCCATCCAAGATGACAGCTAGAACAACTAAGACTGAACTGGGGGAAAGAACTGAAGCCAGGCTGGAAGGGGGTCTGGCCTGTGAAGAAGACTATTAGAATCACATTTAAGATGAGAACTTACATGTAACCAGTTTCTTTAGTGTATTAAGTTTAGTTTGCGTGCTCTGTTTTATTTTCTTAGTAATCTGACTTGTTCTGTCAGCTACCCCCTTACCTACTTAAAACACACCTGTTATAGTTAATAAATTTATTTCCAGTTTATAATATAACCCAGTTTATGTGATTTCTAAGTGGGGGAAGGGGCGAGACGTTGTGTACACCCTCCTCCACATTGAGGGAAGAGATGACTTTCATATAATTTTGGGTTTGTACTCCAAGTGGGGATGGACATCTGGGTGCTGTGGCAAGCCCCTTAAGCTCAGCCTTCCCAGAGTGGATCTCTGGCTCTCTGTGCAAGTGAATGTGGCCCTGCCCGTGTGCTTGGCTGGAAAAGGCTGGGGAACCTAACCTAGCAAGGCCAGGTAAATGGGGACCCAGGCTGGCAGAATAGTCTGACTCTGGCATCCCAGCACACCAGGTGACATCCTGGGGGGGGTCCAACCCATCACAAATGTACCCATTTTTACTGTTCTACCATTACTGTGTGTACTCTAGACCCAGATTTTACCTTCGTTAGGCCAGGTAATTCTACCATACTGATAAGTCCTAATAGGGTACTATATAACTGTAGTTACAAATCCCTAGATTCATTAACCCTTAACTCCAGCCCAACAGCTATTTGTTATTGCAGTTTTGAATACAGGAATTTTGATGAAAATTGGGATGGTGGTTATACTCACTTGCATGCCAGTATCCCAAAATGCTCTTCTAACTCACAGATCATTCATTTCATAGCAAGGCTTGTACTTGATCTCTTGGGACAACTGATAGATTTAGGGGATGATGGTGGATGAACAGAGCTCTTTATTCCTATGCTTTACAGGCCAGACTTTTGGAAGGCTTTTTACATGCTTAATTTTGTTCCTTTAAGTGTTTGATGATAAATTAATGAGAGGAACTCTAAACAACTGCATGCCCACCTAAAACATACCTGAATATATCTGCTGTCTGCTGAAAAATCCATCTGAATGACAAAACTTGGAATATCTTTGCAGTAGCCTATCCGGTTTAAGGTTGTGTCTTGGGTGAGGTCATAAAAATCGACAGTATGTTCTTGTGAGCCAACAGCCAAAAATCTATTATCAGGGCTGATTCTAGACAACAAATCATGAAGCAGGGATATAATTTGCTGTATTGCTGCATTTGTTAAGATTTTTGTTTGCTTTGTTCCACAATTCTTAAGGTATAAAAGTTCAATGTTTTCTAAGACAAGACTGAAAAACAATAGCAAGTTCTGAGCCAGACCAAACCTCACCACTGATGTTGAAACAGTTGAATCAGAAAGGCACACTGATGCTTGAAGCATATGTAGTTAAGAATTGTTAATATTTCATTATTGTACAGTGCCTAACGATATGGGCAAAGTACCATTTATTCTTTGAGGCTGAGCTAGGGGATTTCCCAGTGCTATGTGGTGATATTGTAATGTAACATTAACTCCTCATATTAAAAGTCTAATATGGAAAGATTACTAGCTGTATTCAGGTGGAGATTAGAATCCTAGACTTTAAGGCCTGAAGGGGCCATCATGATCACCTAGTCTGACCTTCTGTACAGCACTGGCCACAGAACTTCACCCACCCATTCCCATAGTAGGCCCACAACCTTTGGCTGAGTTACTGAAATCCTCTAATCTTGATTTAAAGATTTCAGTTAAAGAGAATCCAGCCTAGTTCAATCAGGAAATGACCCTAAATAAGGACTGCAGGTTTAGGGCAATATTGTCCTATTTCAAATGAATTTTTGATGTACCTGATATCCTGAATAGCTGATTTCCGATCTCGTTTTTTGCCCCAAACTTTAAGACTGTTTACAAGTAAGATGACAAATTCTCCATTCTTCATGCCAATAGCTACCATCTCACCATCAGGACTATATGCAGCACATCTTGCAGCATGGCCTAAATTCACTTTATTCAGCAATTTCTGTATCAACAAAAACAATGATTTCTTACTAGTTTTTTCTCTTTATAGAAAACTATCAAGTAAATAGACTTAAGCAAAGCTATCTATAAAAGAACAAAAAGACCCTTACTTAAAAGAAAATTGTACAGTTTCCTCAAAATGTCAGTCTGAAATTTCGCATAGTAAGGCACTTCTCACCAGACAGACATTGTGAAATAAATTTGAAAGTAAGGCTTTAATTAAAATGGACATTTCAGTGCTTCCAGTCATCTGGAATGGGAATGAGGGGCGATCAACAGGTTATCTCAAGTGCTTATATACAAATGCACAAAGCCTTGGAAACAAGCAGGGAGAACTGGAGGTCCTGGTGATGTCAAGGAACTATGACGTGATTGGAATAACAGAGACTTGGTGGGATAACTCACATGACTGGAGTACTGTCATGGATGGTTATAAACTGTTCAGGAAGGACAGGCAGGGCAGAAAAGGTGGGGGAGTAGCACTGTATGTAAGGGAGCAGTATGACTGCTCAGAGCTCCGGTACGAAACTGCAGAAAAACCTGAGTGTCTCTGGATTAAGTTTAGAAGTGTGTGCAACAAGAGTGATGTAGTGGTGGGAGTCTGCTATAGACCACCGGACCAGGGGGATGAGGTAGATGAGGCTTTCTTCCGGCAGCTCACGGAAGCTACTGGATCGCATGCCCTGATTCTCATGGGTGACTTTAATTTTCCTGATATCTGCTGGGAGAGCAATACAGCGGTGCATAGACAATCCAGGAAGTTTTTGGAAAGCGTAGGGGACAATTTCCTGGCGCAAGTGCTAGAGGAGCCAACTAGGGGGGGCGCTTTTCTTGACCTGCTGCTCACAAACCGGGTAGAATTAGTGGGGGAAGCAAAAGTGGATGGGAATCTGGGAGGCAGTGACCATGAGTTGGTTGAGTTCAGGATCCTGACGCAGGGAAGAAAGGTAAGCAGCACGATACGGACCCTGGACTTCAGGAAAGCAGACTTCGACTCCCTCAGGGAACGGATGGCCAGGATCCCCTGGGGGACTAACTTGAAGGGGAAAGGAGTCCAGGAGAGCTGGCTGTATTTCAAGGAATCCCTGTTGAGGTTACAGGGACAAACCATCCCGATGAGTCGAAAGAATAGTAAATATGGCAGGCGACCAGCTTGGCTTAATGGTGAAATCTTAGCGGATCTTAAACATAAAAAAGAAGCTTACAAGAAGTGGAAGGTTGGACATATGACCAGGGAAGAGTATAAAAATATTGCTCGGGCATGTAGGAATGTTATCAGGAGGGCCAAATCGCACCTGGAGCTGCAGCTAGCCAGAGATGTCAAGAGTAACAAGAAGGGTTTCTTCAGGTATGTTGGCAACAAGAAGAAAGCCAAGGAATGTGTGGGCCCCTTACTGAATGAGGGAGGCAAACTAGTGACAGAGGATGTGGAAAAAGCTAATGTACTCAATGCTTTTTTTGCCTCTGTTTTCACTAACAAGGTCAGCTCCCAGACTGCTACGCTGGGCATCACAAAATCGGGAAGAGATGGCCAGCCCTCTGTGGAGATAGAGGTGGTTAGGGACTATTTAGAAAAGCTGGACGTGCACAAGTCCATGGGGCCGGACGAGTTGCATCCGAGAGTGCTGAAGGAACTGGCGGCTGTGATTGCAGAGCCATTGGCCATTATCTTTGAAAACTTGTGGCGAACCGGGGAAGTCCCGGATGACTGGAAAAAGGCTAATGTAGTGCCAATCTTTAAAAAAGGGAAGAAGGAGGATCCTGGGAACTACAGGCCAGTCAGCCTCACTTCAGTCCCTGGAAAAATCATGGAGCAGGTCCTCAAAGAATCAATCCTGAAGCACTTGCATGAGAGGAAAGTGATCAGGAACAGCCAGCATGGATTCACCAAGGGAAGGTCATGCCTGACTAATCTAATCGCCTTCTATGATGAGATTACTGGTTCTGTGGATGAAGGGAAAGCAGTGGATGTATTGTTTCTTGACTTTAGCAAAGCTTTTGACACGGTCTCCCACAGTATTCTTGTCAGCAAGTTAAGGAAGTATGGGCTGGATGAATGCACTACAAGGTGGGTAGAAAGCTGGCTAGATTGTCGGGCTCAACGGGTAGTTATCAATGGCTCCATGTCTAGTTGGCAGCCGGTATCAAGTGGAGTGCCCCAAGGGTCGGTCCTGGGGCCGGTTTTGTTCAATATCTTCATAAATGATCTGGAGGATGGTGTGGATTGCACTCTCAGCAAATTTGCGGATGATACTAAACTGGGAGGAGTGGTAGATACGCTGGAGGGGAGGGATAGGATACAGAAGGACCTAGACAAATTGGAGGATTGGGCCAAAAGAAATCTGATGAGGTTCAATAAGGATAAGTGCAGGGTCCTGCACTTAGGACGGAAGAACCCAATGCACAGCTACAGACTAGGGACCGAATGGCTAGGCAGCAGTTCTGCGGAAAAGGACCTAGGGGTGACAGTGGACGAGAAGCTGGATATGAGTCAGCAGTGTGCCCTTGTTGCCAAGAAGGCCAATGGCATTTTGGGATGTATAAGTAGGGGCATAGCGAGCAGATCGATGGACGTGATCGTTCCCCTCTATTCGACATTGGTGAGGCCTCATCTGGAGTACTGTGTCCAGTTTTGGGCCCCACACTTCAAGAAGGATGTGGATAAATTGGAGAGAGTCCAGCGAAGGGCAACAAAAATAATGCTAAAAGTGTGAGCTTTGCTGGTATAACTGAATCTACACTAGGGACTTCTGCCAGCACAGCTATGTTGTTCAGGGATCACATCTCTTCACATACCTGACAGACATAACTCTGCTGGCAGAAGTCAGTAGTGTAGACATAACCCAGGTCCAATCAGATAATTAATGCAAATTTAAGACTAAGATACAGCTCTGGGGCCAGTGGAGCTACAGAACTTAAGTGGTGATGGAAGGAGGTATTATGTTTGCAGACAGGGAGTTTTGGAGCACTTTCTACACAGTTTTTTAAGGCACAGTGTATACTTTCCCCACTGCTGGCTCTGTGCACCCTAGCTGTTTGCATTCAATTAGAACATTGACCCAAGCCATTCTATAACTTCTAAACTTTTTTTTTAAATACATTTCACAGTCCATACATGACAGAAAGCACTTCTTAAGCCTGGGAGGTTTCAAATAGCTGCACATCTCAGCAAAATGCAGATACATTTCCTTTAGAAACAGCAATAAACCATATCACCAAAGACCATCTCACACAACTACAGATTAAGCTGGGAACAACATGGAAATACAGGGACAAACACTGTATATGTGCATACTTCAAAGAGAGTTGCATACATGGACAGAGGGCAACACATAGCTCACAGTTGGAAAAATCTTGATTACGTAATGATACTGCTACTGATGACAATGCTTCTTAGTTTAAATGGTACTCACTTTGTCACAGAGGTCCCAGATTCTTGCTGTTCCATCATTACTTGCAGTGACAAATATGTCTTTTGTGGGATGAGCTGCTAAACCCCAAATCTCCCCTTCCATGTGATTGTCAATCAGCAGGTTTGAAGCAGCATTTTTTTCTCCTACTTCAAGTATTTCCCCATCTTTGGTTCCCACTAAAATTTTGCCCTGTTGTAGTCAAATATGGTGAGAACCAGATTATCAAAATAATGCACATAATATCAACACATTAAAATATAAGAAGTGTAACAGAGAACTTATTATAACTAGTCTTGATTTATGCTTCATTCAGCATCTTGAAACAATATATTAAGTGAACTAGCCTTTCATTTCCAGAAGCCAATTTTCAAATCCTGGTTTAGGTCCCTAGGGGTTTTTTGTCCAGATTATAGAGTTTATATACAATTTTGCATGATTGGCAGACTCTGCTCATGACAGACACAGAAGTGGAGTAGCAGTGATGTTGGAAGGATTCAGATAATTTACGATAAATTGTAGCACCTGCTTACGGTATCAGCCCTTGACTGCCATGAACACAACATTCATCCACAAGATTAGGAAAAAATGTCAATGTTTTCCACATTCTTTATCTTTCATTATTTTTATCTTATATTCTTTTACCACTGAATCTCTGTATCTCTGCATCTCCTCCACAGTAATATTATTATTATTGCCACTGAATTTGAACCTTTGACTGTAGTTCACTAGCACAAAATGTTTAGAAGATCAAGGATACCCTGAATTCCTAGGATCTAATAATGCAAAGTTAAATAGAGCCAATATCATTATGTATCAGCATGTGCAAATAGCTGTTAGACATGTACTATTTGTGCCTAAAAATATAAATGTGCAATTGTGTGCTCATTACCATAAAAGTCAGGCCATAATGTCTACATTTTACTGGTGCAAAAAAATCAACTATTCAGGCTGAGTTACAAAACTTTTTACTTTTTTTATATTAAACAGAAAACTATTATAATTAACATGTTTAGGATTATAGTGTATTCTATTACTGGTTTCAGGATTATACAGTTTAAATCAAATGTTGCAATTCACCTTTTAAAGTAGAATTCTTTGCCTATCATTTACATCTAAAAATACCGCCATATATTACACAAATGCAAAACAAAAGTATTCTGTTTTTAAGAGTTGTTGCACATGAATCAACATTACATTAAATCTCCAAGGTCTAAATTTAGCAAGGTACTTAAAAGCAGTGCCTAACTTTAAGCGTATGAGTAGTTCCACTGACTTCACTTGAGGATCAAATCAGGGTCTAAAGCCATTTCTGCCCTCAGATGCATGTGTGACTCCCACGAAGTCAACAGGAATCTCTCTGAAGTTCCACATGAATTGATCTAAGCACAGCATTTGGCTCATAGAGGCCCAGTTTTAGCCAGACTTCTAAAAATGTTCATACATCCCTTTGGAATTCATACCCCATATTTTGATGTGCAAATGGGCATGTAAATCAGGTAGATTAGTGCATGCAAACTGAGCTAAAATTTTTGCACATAAAATTTTGTGCACATAAACTTAGAGGGGGTCTCAGTGATTATAATCTCTTTGCTCTCTTCCTGCTCCTCCATGCAACAAGAACAACATCAAGAATAACATAGGGACTTCTTATGATGAGAGTAGGCAGTAAATTGTAAAACTTGTCATTTTGACTCACTTACTTTTCCTCTACAAACCGAGCGCACACACTCAATGAGCTGTCCTGTCTCAAGCTGAAATGCTCGGCAGCGCTTCATCTCCTGGTCCCACAATTTTACAGCACCTCCTTCCTTTGTCCTGAAAAAGAGCATGTTGTCAAATATTATATGGAATTCTCCTTTCCCACTGACTGGAATTTATCAAATATGCAGATTTCATTGCTAAAGTAGTACTTTTTAGAAATTATTGTTTAAATATCAAAACATACGCATTATCTCCTTGTACTGTATTTAAAGAAGTTGCATTACTGTATTATGGTAAGGAAATAATAAAAATGAGTGTATCAAGCCATTGTTTTGCATATTTTCCAAAGCAGTACTACTACTATTACTACTACTACCACTACCATGATGTAAACAGCAAATAAGTTTTGTGATAAATTCAGGACAAATGGCTGCAAGGGGAGGGAAGAAAACAGTCCCAGAAGGTTAAAAGGCCCTCCTCCCTATCAGCTGGGGAGGGGTGACTACAGTTCAATCAGGTTCAGCAGAGAAAGGGTTACCAGAGATCAATTAGGATCAGCTGAGAGGGAATTACATGAGGTCAATTAGGATCATCTGATTCCAACTAAGGGCTGCCTGAGACCTTTTTAAACCCTCCCCCTCTGGGGAGAAGGGCGGGGGGAGAGAGAAGGAGTCAAGCTACCAGTAGGCGAGTAGCAGCAAGTGAGCAAGCCTCTCCAGGAGGGGAGGCTGCATTCCCTCCCATAAGGGAGAAAAACAAGCCAAAAACACTGGCTAAGAGAAGGACGGACTGCCCCTGTACAGCTAAGAGAGACTGTTTTACCCTAAGCCCGTCCCACCAAGGCTAAAAACAGCTGAGGCTGGTGAGACCAAGAAGGTGCCTTGCCACAGTCTCTCTGTTAATTAATCTCAAACCACTATCACATTGGCTGTAAAAGTGGTCAACTCTGAAAAAAGTATATTTGACTTCTGGAAAACAGAGTATCTTGTAAATCAAAGATAAAGAAATGGTCAGAAGAGAGAGTCTGGAATTTGAGTAAATCTAACAATTATGACAAAAATGCTGCTGTCAGCCTCTACTATGCAGGAGGTCAGAAACCCCACAAAATAGAAGGGAGATTGCACAAAAGTTACCTCTGCTGCCATACTGCTGCTCCTCCTGCTCCCCATTCCACTGTTGTGACCCACATCTTCCCTCCCTATTTTACTTATTAACATCCCTTGCTGTGTTTTGTGTCATTTAGATTATAAGATTTGTGGGGCAGGTACCTCTGTTTTTTATATATCTATGAAGCACTATGCACATCTAGGGCTTTGTATAAATAATAATTATCTAATAATCTGACACAGACATAAACAATGTATTTTAGGAAGATGTGTATCTTACGGTCTTTCCTTCCCTCCAGTTACAATTAGTCCATCTCGAAGAGTTGTGTACATTGTAAACACTGGACCTGTATGAGCTTTTGCCACCAATCTAACCAGAAAATGATCCTTCCACACATATACATCTCCATTTATGGCACCAGTAAACGTAAGGTTATTCTGTAACAAACAGAAACAACCTCCACTGTAGAAATCATTAATAACATTTTTACTGCTTCTTTAGGAAACTGAATTAAAACTCTCTTCTCATTACTGTATTTCTCACAGAAAAGTCCACTGTGATACAACCACAGTATTTTAGTAAAATCATAATTTGGAAAAGAACAATTGCTTACCCTATAGTATCTACGGTTCTTCAAGATGTTGTAGTCAATGTGGATTTCCCTGTAGGTGTGCATGTGCCCTGTGTGTACAAGACTGAAATTATCAGTGTCCACTGGGGCCACACATTCACCCTCTGCCTGGTGCCTTCTTGTGTTCTCACAGGAGGGCATAAAGGGTGAGGTGGCCACAACTCTCCTTCAATTGCTTTGCAATTCAAATCCCTTGTTAGGTGAGGACTCTAAAAAGTGGGGATGGATGAAAGGTTGTGAGATCCACACCTACAACATCTCAAAAAAACATAGTTACTGCCAGGTAAGTAGCCATCCTTTCTTCTTTGAATGTGTGTCAGTGTGAGCCCCGCTGTAGATGACTGTCAAGCTGAATGGTGGGAGGGAGGAGTATCAGTTGAGTAAGTCAGAGAACGATTGAAGTATTACTCTCTCAAATGTCACATCTGCCCTCTTCACCACATCAAAGGCATAATGTTTCACAAGAGTTAGTGTACTTCATGTTGTAACCTTGCAGAGCTCAGAGACTGGAACATTTCTGAAGCAGGCAATGCACGCAGCTTGTGCTCTGGTGGACTGTGCCTTGATGATGAAAGGGGAAGGCTTATCAGATAGCTAACAAGTGTAAATGCATTTTGTGATCCACTTGGAGATTCTCTGCAATGAGATATCTTGGTTTTTGGATGAACCAGAAATGTCAACAAAGGTTGGGGGAGACTGCCAAAATGGCTTGGCCTATTAAGGTAAGTAATACAGCAAAGCTCTGGAAACATCCAGGATGTGTAATTTATCCGCTCCCAGCATTGAGTGCAGCTTTGGGAAGGAGACTTGCACAGTAATTCATTGGTTTAGGTGAAAGTCTGAGAGTATCTTAAGGATGAACTTGGGGTGTGGTCTCATCACCACTGTGTCTTTACAGAAGGATATGTAAGGTGGTCTGGCTATGAGAACGTGGAGCTCACTGACTCTCTGAACTGATGGACACCAGGAAGACCACCTTAATGGTATGGTAGTATATGCAGCCTTCTGACAGTGGCTCAAACAGAGGATCCATGAGCTTCACAAGAATGATACCTAGGTCCCACCAAAGAACCAGGTGTCAAACCACAGGGTATGAAGAAGGCCTTTAAAGAATGTTGATATCATTGGATGTGAAAATATTGTGTGCTTCTGTATTAGAGTGACAGGCCAGTATTATTGCTAGGTGGACCTGGAGAGAATTGAATGCCAGTGCCACCTTTTTTCAGGAGCAACATAGAGTCCAGGATCTTTGGTATCAGTGCCTCCACTGGCTTCAAACTGATTGCCCTGTCCCAATTTAAGAAGTCATACTCAGCCAGTTAGATATGGCAGTGAGCAAGGTGAAGCTATAGAGAGGCAGAAGAATGTGACTGTGATGGGTTGGATCACAGAAACCCCCTTGGGAACTGCCAAATGATGTGCTGAGACTACTTCTAAGTCTGTTTTTCCTGGCAGCTTGGGACTTCAGTACCTTGCCTGGTTTGAGACAGACATGCTAGCTGGCTGCAAACCCAGACCCAGGTCTGAACCACGTCCCCTAACGGCTGTAGGCTTCACTGAAAACAGCTTAAGAAGTGTTCCTGTCTCTAACACTCAGATGCCCAGCTCCCAATGGGGTCCAAACCCCAAATAAATCCGTTTTACCCTGTATAAAGCTTATACAGGGTAAAGTCATAAATTGTTCACCCTCTATAACACTGATATGCACAGCTGTTCCTTCCCTCTCCCCCCCCCCCCCACGGTATTAATGCATACCCTGGGTTAATTTATAAGTAAAAAGTGATTTTATTAAATACAAGAAGTAGGGTTTAAGTGGTTCCAAGTAATAACAGACAGAACAAAGTGAATTACCAAGCAAAATAAAATAAAACATGCAAGTCTATGCCTAATACAGTACAAAACTGAATACAGATAAAACCTGACCCTCAGATGTTTCAATAAGCTTCTATCACAGACTGGACGCCTTCCTAGTCTGGGCACAATCCTTTCCCCTGGTACACCCCTTGTTCCAGCTCAGGTGGTAGCTAGGGGATTTCTCATGATTGAAGCCCCCTTTGTTCTGTTCCACCCCCTTATATAGCTTTGGCACAAGGTGGGAATCTTTTGTCTCTCTGGGTCTCCACCCTGCCTTCTAAATGGAAACGCACCAGGTTTAAGATGGATTTCAGTGCTAGGTGACATGATCACATGTCCTGTGAGACCCCCAAGCCTTCATTCCTCCCAGTCTGACTCACAGGAAGGCCTGAAAGCAAACAGAGCCATCTACAGTCAATTGTCCTGGTTAATGGGAGCCATCAAGATTCCAAATCACCATTAAGCCCACACTTTGCATAACTACAATAGGACCTCAGAGTTATATTTTATATTTGTAGTTTAAGATACAAGAGTGATACATTTATATACATAGGATGACCACACTCAGTAGATTATAAACTTTGTGATGATACCTTACAAGAGACCTTTTGCAGCATATTCCAATTACATTATATTCACACTCATTAGCATATTTTCCTAAAATCATATAGACTGCAATGTCACAGTGATTTTTTCCCAAATAGGTTCAGTTGTCTTTGGGGCCACGCTTGCTCCACTTAGACTTCTCCTGTTCATAACTAAGGAGCCTGGGGTTGGAGTGTGTGTAGAAGTCCTCAAATCACATTGAAGGTACTTGGTACCTCATTGTTGTGGCAAATGCCTGCCACAGGGCCTTGGCTGGGTCAAGCAGTTCTTCATTTATGGGGAAGGCAATCCTGGCTTGACCAGAAGCTAACAGGATGTCAAATAGCTTGTGGGGGTTCTCTGATATCACTGCTATTTCTACTTCAGAGTGTCAGCAATCCGCAGAAGTTGCCACTGAAATGATTTAAAGTCATCAGACACTGGTACTTGTGTCACTTTGTCACAAGATGAAGATGAGAGATCCTTAGGTGGTGATAGGGGGCGTTGGAGTTGCTCTGGCCCCAGATTTGGTTCTTCCTGGTTCTCCGGTGGCAGCGGTCTGACTAGCAATGCTGAAGGGGAGAGTGACTTCTTCCTCTTGTCAAGTGTGGTGAAGACTGAGACAGTGGACCCTAATAACCCAAATAGGGCCACTATGGCCTGCTGTATTAGTACAGTTGGCTCTCTAGGTAGTGGCCAATCTTATGCCAGTCCTGAAAAGCTGGTGGCGGCTGATTCACGTAGGGGAATCAGGGAGATCTCCCCAGGGTGTTGACCACTGACCTGAGGGGGTAGGGTTCTGTACTTGAGGACAGGGAGACTATATGACCTGGTGAGGAGTTGCTCTCTTCTAGGGGCATGGATGAAATGTGCGGCACTCTCAGTACCAAGGTCTGTACTGGCATGTCCTTTGGCACTATTGGTTGTCCTGGTTATCCCCTAGATCTGTCCTCCATAGTCACTGTTAACACTGAAGGGTGCAGTCCTGGAGCAGGCTTGGTGCCAGCTGGGTCTCATACACTGTAGTCTGCTCCTTTCCTATAGCCCTTGATGCCATGGGAGGCCAGGTAGATTTTTCTCCAGAGACTTAGTGTTTTCTGTCCTTATGGAAGGACATCAAGTTCCCCTGGAATCTCTGCCTCTATGTTTGTAGCGATTCCTGACGGTGCTGGACTTTGACATTCTAGGTGTTTGTCAGGGTTCCCTCCCCACTCTGAACTCTAGGGTACAGATGTGGGGACCCGCATGAAAGACCCCCTAAGCTTATTTCTACCAGCTTAGGTTAAAAACTTCCCCAAGGCACAAATTCTTCCTTGTCCTTGGAACGGTATCGCTGCCTCCATCAAGTAAATTAGACAAAGATTTAGGAAAAGGACCACTGGGATTTCCTGTTTCCCCAAAATATCCCCCCAAGCCCCTTCACCCCCTTTCCTGGGGAGGCTTGAGAGTAAACAAGGTGAGCATGGACCAGACCCTTGGGTTTTTAGGACACTAAAAACCCCAACCAGATTCTTTAAAACAGAACTTTTATTATAAAGAAAAAAAAGTAAAAGAAACACCTCTGTAAAATCAGGATGGAAGATAATTTTACAGAGTAATAATTAGATTTAAAACACAGAGGATTCCCCTCTAGGCAAAACTTTAAAGTTACCAAAAAACAGGAATAAACCTTCCTCTTAGCATAGGGAAAATTCACAAGCTAAAACAAAAGATACTCTAACACATTTCCTTACTATTTCTGTAATTTTAGATGTATCATTCAGTAGGAGCTGGATTACTTGCTTGGTCCCTCTCTTTGTCTCCGGAGAGAACAACAACAGCACAAACAAAAACCTCCCACCCACAGATTTGAAAGTATCTTCTTTCCCCATTGGTCCTTCTGGTCAGGTGCCAACTAGGTTAATGGAACTGATTAACCCTTTACAGGTAAAGGAGGGATTTTATGCTACCCTTAGCTGTATTAATAAAAATATTTGAGCATAAGCTTTCGTGAGCTACAGCTCACTTCATCGGCTGCTACTCTGAAACCTTAGCTGTATGTTTATGACAGTGTTGGTGCCTGTTGTGATGCCAATGATGCCAGTGGCTTTGGTGACGGGGTGACTATGCTGGTTACTTTCTTGGCACAGTATTTTCTGTGCCAGTTTTGGATATAGTCTGTCTACTGATAGAGAGCTGGATGACACTGGCTTGTCCACTAGGAGGATCTTGGAGCTTGTCTCCTCAGGCTCTAGTGAGACCTTCATGGATTATTCCAGAAGGTGGAATTTGAGGCTTCTGTCTTGCAACTTCTGCATTCTAGCAGAAAATGACAGGCACACTGGGCATCTGCTAGCTATGTGGGACTCTCCGAGATAGAAGAGGCACTTACTATGCCCATCTTTTAAGGGACTTAATCCATCACAGAATGGATAGGGCTTGAAGCTCACAGGTTTTGAGCATGCCATGTTAAGAAGCCTCTGTCATAAATATAAAGGGAAGGGTAACCACCTTTCTCTGTACAGTGCTATAAAATCCCTCCTGGCCAGAGGCAAAATCCTTTCACCTGTAAAGGGTTAAGAAGCTAAGGTAACCTTGCTGGCAACTGACCCAAAATGACCAATGAGGGGACAAGATACTTTAAAATCTGAAGGGGGTGGAAAAAGGTTTTTGTCTGTCTGTGTGAGACCTTTGCCGGGAACAGATCAAGGATGCAAGCCTTCCAACTCCTGTAAAGTTAGTAAGTAATTTAGCTAGAAAATGCGTTAGATTTTCTTTTGTTTAATGGCTGGTAAAATAAGCTGTGCTGGAGGGAATGTGTATTCCTGTTTTTGTGTCTTTTTGTAACTTAAGGTTTTGCCTAGAGGGATTTTCTATGTTTTGAATCTGATTACCCTGTAAAGTATTTACCATCCTGATTTTACAGAGGTGGTTCTTTTACTTTTTCTTTAAATAAAATTCTTCTTTTAAGAACCTGATTGATTTTTCATTGTTCTTAAGATCCAAAGGTTTGGGTCTGTACCAATTGGTGAGGATATTAATATCAAGCCTTCCCCAGGAAAGGGGGTGTAGGGCTTGGGGGGATATTTTGGGGGATGATGTCTCCCAGTGGTCTCTTTCCCTGTTCTTTGTTTAAATTGCTTGATGATGGCAGCATACTGTTCAAGGACAAGGCAAAGTTTGTACCTTGGGCAAGTTTTTAACCTAAGCTGAATAAGCTTAGGGGGTCTTTCATGCAGGTCCCCACATCTGTACCCTAGAGTTCAGAGTGGGGAAGGAACCCTGACAGCCTTGCACAAGGAGGTCTGTAAATGAAGGTGTCCAAGTTTATGTGTGTGTGATGCTCTGTACCTTGGAGAACACCCAGCACCCCCACGTTCATCCTTGTAAAATGACTGTGTGGTATCCAATGCAAAGTTTGTCATGTTGGGTGTCTTCAGAAGGCTCATGATGCACTGAGCATTGTTGTTATAGTGATGTTATAGTAATTGTTACAGAAATGTTATAGGTTATAATTTCATGTATATAGTTATGAGGCTAAAATGTATCCTCATGGCTTAAAATAAGCCCAGGCGAAAGCTCTCCAAGAGCAGAGAGGCAGTTCTCACCTCATCAGGGCAGGTATGAGACAAACCTAGCCCAGCCTCACAGGAACAAAATGATCTATTCGAGTGAGTCACCCCCATTCCTTTAGTCAGGATAGGACTGTGATGAAGTAATGCTCACCTGACTCTGAAGGAGGAGGAGAAAAGCCAAGAGGGAAGAAAGGACATGATAAAAGGGAGAGACGTTTGCCATGCTCTCTTTCTCTCTTCCAGCTACATCTATAGAGACACCACACCAAGCAACTGAAGCGCTGATCAAAGGGTAAAGCCTGGCTGAAGAGCAACCAGCCAGCCTGGGGAAAGAAGCATCTAAGTTTGTAAGGGTACTGAAAGTGTTAAAATCAGCTTAGAATGCATTTTGCTTTTATTTCATTTGACCAAATCCGATCTGTTATGCTCTGACTTATAATCACTTAAAATTTATCTTTGTAGTCAATAAATCTGTTTGTTTATTTACCTGAAGCATGTGTTTGGTTGAAGCATGTCAGAAACTCCCCTTGGGATAACAAGCCTGGTACATACCAATTTTTTTGTTAAATTGACGAACTCATATAAAGCTGTAACGTCCAGTGGGCATAACTGGACACTGCAAGACGGAGGTTCCTAGGGTTGTGTCTGGGACCGGAGATATTGGCTAGTTTCATTCAGTAGCACAATCTAAGGAGCAGCTTACATGCCAGAGGCTCCTGGGTTCCCACAGCAGAGGTGGGTAAAGCTGGCTCCCAGAGTCAAGAATTGGAGTGACCTAGTAGATTACCGGTCCAGACAACACCAGAGGGGAACGTCACAAGAAAGTCTAGCTAGTAATAGCAATTTTTTAAAAAGTACATCAGAAGCAGGAAGCCTGCTAAACAACCAATGGGGCCACTGGATGATCGAGGTGAGGAGCACTCAAGGATGATAAGGCCATTGCGGAGAAACTAAATGAATTCTTTGCAACAGTCTTCATGGCTGAGGATGTGAGGGAGATTTCCAAACTTGAGCCATTGTTTTTAGGTGACAGATCTGAAGAACTCTCCCAGACTGAGGTATCATTAGAGGAGGTTTTGAAACAAATTGATACATTAAACAGTAATAAGTCAACAGGACCAGATGGTATTCACCCAAGAATTCTGAAGGAACTCAAATGTGAAATTGCAGAACTACTAACTGTAGTCTGTAACCTATCATTTAAATCAGCATCTGTACCACATGACTGGAGGATAGCTAATGTGATGCCAATTTTTTAAAAGGGCTCCAGAGGTGATCCCTGCAATTACAGGCCTGGAAGTCTGACTATGCTGGTTACTTTCTTGGCACAGTATTTTCTGTGCAAGTTTTGGGTGTAGTCTGTCTACTGACAGCGAGCTGGATGACATTGGTTTGTCCAGTAGGAGGATCTTGGAGCTTGTCAGTACCGGGAAAACTGGTTGAAACTATAATAAAGAACAATATTGTCAGACATAGAGATGAACATAATTTGTTGAGGAAGAGTCAACATGGTTTTAGCAAAGGGAAATCATGCCTCACCAATCTACTAGAATTCTTTGAGGGGGTCAACAAGCATGTGGACCAAGGGGATCCAGCGGATATAGTGTTCTTAGATTTTCAGAAAGCCTTTGACAAGGTCACTCACCAAAGGCTCTTAAGCAAATAAGCTGCCATGGGATAAGAGGGAAGGTGCTCTCATGGATTGGTAACTGGTTAAAAGATAGGAAACAAAGGGTAGGTATAAATGGTCAGTTTTCAGAATGGAGAGAGGTAAATAGTGGTGTCCCGCAGGGGTCTGTTCTGGGACCAGTCCTATTCAACATATTCATAAATGATATGGAAAAAGGGATAAACAGTGAGGTGGCAAAATTTGCAGATGATACAAAATTACTAAAGATAGTTAAGACCCAGGCAGATTGCGAAGAGCCACAAAGGGATCTCTCAAAACTGGATGACTGGGCAAAAAAATGGCAGATTAATTTCAATGTTGATAAATGCACATTAGAAAGCATAATCCCAACTATACATATAAAATGATGGGGTCTAAATTAGCTGTTACCACTCAAGAAAGAGATCTTGGAGTCATTGTGGATAGCTCTCTGAAAACATCCACTCAATGTGCAGTGGCAGTCAAAAAAGTGAACAGAATGCTGGAAATAATTAAGAAAGGGCTAGATAATAGGACAGAAAACATCATATTGCCTCTCTATAAATACATGGTATGCCTACATCTTGAACACTGTGTGCAGATGTGGTCGCTCCACCTCGAAAAAGATATACTGGAATTGGAAAAGGTCTAGAAAACGACAACAAAAACTATTAGGGGTATGGAATGGCTTCCATATAAGGAGAGATTAATAAGACTGGGACTTTTCAGCTTGGAAAAGAGACGGCTAAGGGGAGATATGATTGAGGTCTATAAAATCATGACCGGTGTAGAGAAAGTAGATAAGGAAGTGTTGTTTACTACTTCTCATAACACAAGAACTAGGGGTCACCAAATGAAAACTAGGGGTCACACAAATGAAAGGAAGTATTTCTTCACATAACGCACAGTCAACCTGTGGAACTCCTTGACAGAGGATGTTGTGAAGGCCAAGACCATAACAGGGTTCAAAAAAGAACTAGATAAATTCATGGAAAATAGGTCTGTCATAAATATAAAGGGAAGGATAAACCCCTTTGAAATCCCTCCTGGCCAGGGGAAAGCTCCTCTCACCTGTAAAGGGTTAAGAAGCTAAAGGTAACCTCGCTGGCACCTGACCAAAATGACCAATGAGGAGACAAGATACTTTCAAAAGCTGGGAGGAGGGAGAGAAACAAAGGGTCTGTGTGTCTGTCTATATTCTGTCTTTGCCGGGGATAGACCAGGAATGGAGTCTTAGAACTTTTAGTAAGTAATCTAGCTAGGTACGTGTTAGATTATGATTTCTTTAAATGGCTGAGAAAAGAACTGTGCTGAATAGAATAACTATTTCTGTCTGTGTATCTTTTTTGTAACTTAAGGTGTTGCCTAGAGGGGTTCTCTATGTTTTGAATCTAATTACCCTGTAAGGTATCTACCATCCTGATTTTACAGGGGGAATTTCTTTATTTCTATTTACTTCTATTTTTATTAAAAATCTTCTTGTAAGAAAACTGAATGCTTTTTCATTGTTCTCAGATCCAAGGGTTTGGGTCTGTGGTCACCTATGCAAATTGGTGAGACTTTTTATCCAACATTTCCCAGGAAAGGGGGGGTGCAAGTGTTGGGAGGATTGTTCATTGTTCTTAAGATCCAAGGGTCTGGGTCTGTAGTCACCTAGGCAAATTGGTGAGGCTTTTTACCAAACCTTGTCCAGGAAGTGGGGTGCAAGGTTTTGGGAAGTATTTTGGGGGGAAAGACGCGTCCAAACAGCTCTTCCCCAGTAACCAGTATTAGTTTGGTGGTGGTAGCGGCCAATCCAAGGACAAAGGGTGGAATATTTGGTACCTTGGGGAAGTTTTGACTTAAGCTGGTAAAGATAAGCTTAGGAGGTTTTTCATGCAGGTCCCCACATCCGTACCCTAGAGTTCAGAGTGGGGGAGGAACCTTGACAAGGTCCATCAATGGCTATTAGCCAGGGTGGGCAGGAATGGTGTCCCTACCCTCTGTTTGCCAGAAGCTGGAAATGAGCAACAGGAGATGGATCACTTGATGATTACCTATTCTGTTCATTTCCTCTGGGGCACCTGGCACTGGCCACTGTCAGAAGACAGGATACTGGGCTAGATGGATCTTTGGTCTGACCCAGTAGGGCCATTCTTATGTTCTTATCGATATTGGTCTAGATGGGTCAATATGAACACAGAGGTTGAAGATCAAGACAATTAAAGGAGTTCAGAAGGTCTGCAGAAGGTTTAGCCAAAGCTCAGAAGTAGGGGGTCAAACACTTTCCAGGTTCCATCTTGCTGCCACAGGTGGTAAGAGGGAACTCTGGGAGGGGAGCAGCCACCGCCTCACCCTTTATGCCCTCACATGGGAACACGAAGAAGCACAGGATATGTGCCTCACCTCAGTGCACACAGTTCCTCAAAAAATTCTGGTCTCTCACATGAGGCATACGCATGCATACAGTGGGATACACACTGACACATTCTTGAAGAACAAAACTTCCTTTGGACATGCGTAAACTGTCTGGATTATAAGTGTTTTGGAGAGGGTCTACCTACTGATTTTGGAGTGTAATCAACTTTTGTTCAGTGCTCCCAGCAAACAGTGCTCCCTTATAGGAAGTGGGTCTCAGTTTATAGAAGATATAATTTTTGGGAATCTCTCCATGAGAAATACAAATGAAAAGGTTGAACTGAGTTAACAGTACATTATTGCTTTTTTTTGTTGATTATTGTTTTCTACTGAATAAACAGTGATTAATAACTCTGAGTTTTGACTTGTCCGCAGGTAGACCTTTATGTATGAAAAGAATTTTGTGATGACAAGTAATGGGGTTACACCTTGGAACTTATGTCATGAGAAATAATTAATAGTATAGTCTACAACAGCTGTGGTTTTGGGCCTTATTCTCCACTGCATTATTCCAGATTTACAACACTGTAATTCCATGAAATCAAAGGGAGCAGATGGGTGCCAGGCATTTTTGACAATAAGGTCACTTATTTGGGCACTTAACTGAGGAGTTAGGAGCCTATCTTTATGCACCTGTATTTAAAACCTTGGCCCTGTTGTTTAGCATGGAAGTTTAAGGGCAGGTTTAGTGTTACCATTGGTGTCTTGTATAGATTATGCCTGTCCCTGGCAAGAATAATCTGCATGGGGTTTCTGCAAGAGGCAGAGACTGGATAAGATTCTGGTCTCACATTAAGAAAAGGAGTACTTGTGGCACCTTAGAGACTAACCAATTTATTTGAGCATAAGCTTTCGTGAGCTACAGCTCACTCACATTAACACTCCATTTTCAGGCTAATGCACATCTGCGTGTGCCCTTAAAATCAAATTCGGCCATTAACTTGTTCCCTAATGAACACATAGAAAGGACTATATAGTGTCATCACAAGCTATATTACTACAGTATGTCACATATAACATCATGGGAAATTTTTTTATATAAAATCTCATAACAAAATTAAAATATTTAATTTTTCTAAATTAACTGCTCAACTGCTAAATAATTTAAGTATTGGAAATAAAAAACACATCAGGCGATGTCCCAGGTAAGCACTAATATTCCAAAGGATATTTATTATGGGACAAATCCCAGTTCAAGAAGACCCCTGCAATGTTCTGAGCACCATTTAAAAGTCCCAAGTTAAGGGTTTAAGTGTGGAATAAGGGTTCACAGAGCCTTGCATAGGTCATCCACATTGGAGTGAATTTCATCCAAACTAGCGTTGATACTTTCAGGTTTTAATAAAAAATTATTGAAATTTCATAACAAGCAATTTGAACTCACAGCTCCGAAGGCAACAGAAAGCATGGTTTGCATTTTGGCATCTTCCCTGGATCCAACGACTCCTTTTTTATAAAGTAAAGCACTGCCGGCTAGTGTCCAGAACTTCATGTGTTTTACCCCAGCAGATACAAACTGAGTGTCTGAATCTGGGCGGAACTCTACAACAAATATTCTCTCCAGATGTCCTCCTCTGCTAGCCACTTTAGCCCCTGTTTTAAATTAAGAAGACATTAAAAATAATGCTAAAGTTACCTGCAAAATTAATCTTCCATGTGCTTTTATAAAAATAAGTTGACTGGTGCTACTGGATAACTTAGGGCACTACTTTCCAGACACCAAAGGATGAGTCCCTGTTCAGGAAAAGAAATAAACACACCCACCTTGCACCATTGCTTAATTTATCTTAATTTATACATCTTGCAAGCCCCCTGACCCTGGCTAACCCTTCACAACACCCACACTTAGGAAACGTTGATGTGCGGACAAATGGATCCTACTTTCAAAATTCTTTGGCTCTGGGTACATGCAGTGTATGCATACCAATAGTGGAATACACATAGGGACCAGTACTCAAAGAAGAACACCAGTTTAGGGGCCACTCTACCTTGATAGTATGAGCCATGCCATGAACTGCTAACTGCAAGCATGCCAGGTCAGAACACTAAAAAATACAATCAGAACCATTTGAGACATGGCCCCTTTAAGACTGCAGTACCTATAAGTCAAATGCAATTAAAACTTTGGGGTTTAAGGGTTTTAGTCCATACCAAATACAAAGAAAATACTTTTTAATATCAGGCTTGTGGAGAAGAACCTCATAGGGATGGATATGCAGGAGCACTGTTCCCTCTAAGCTGTGCTGGTGTGCGTGTGCACACAGATCCTAAACCCCGTGCACACAGCGAAACACCGCACGCACAAAAATTTGCACAGAAGCACAATGATTTGCACAGAAGAAATTTTCTGAGCACACGGCCTGTCAAAAATTAGAGGGAACATTGTGCAGGAATGGGAAAAATAGTGGCAGGATGAGTGAATTGCCCTGGTTGTGAGTGATTACATACAGACTCTCAGGCTGATGGGAATTATTATCACTGATCTACTTACTGCATGGTTGAAAACTAAATCTTATGGATCCATTAAGATCACTGAACCATTGTGTCTCCTGACCTGGTCAGTCTGACAGATACAGGAATTTCCTTCAATATTTATGTGAGATCTTATTGAATTAAGTTTAAATAGCTTTGGAGTCTATTGGATTATAACTGAAGCATATACAAAGTTTATATATTATTGTGGGATTGTATGTAACTTCTCTAGGGAGGAGAGCTGGACAATATAAACCCTAAGAAGTGTTATAAGCTTCAAAGAACTAGAATAGATTCTACTTAATAGGAACCAACTATTGACACCTTATTAATTAGTTGACAAGTTGTCAAGATACTGACAACTTCCAATTCACAGCAACATTTTGCTGGGAACAAATCTTGTCCTATTGACTTTAATGGTAATGGGATTTGGATATTGGCAATGGCGGGCCTCTTAGTAACAATATTTTTTGGAAGATAGGAGCAGTGCTTCCTTCTGGGGCTGCAGCCCCACAAACCTGCCTGCGCACAGAGACTGCACAGGAAGTAAAGGGCTGTGGGCTTGGAGAGGAGGCTGTGGGCAGGGCAGTAGCATAGAGGGGGCTGCAGCCCAGGTGCTGGAGCTGCACAGTACATCTCCAAGCTGTGTCCTGCCAAGGAGGGAGGGAGGGAGGGGGAGGCTGCACCAAAGGAAGGACGTGCTGAGCCCCAAACCCCAGACAGTGTAGGAAGTATGGAGCCCCCAGCTCCCCATGTCTCTGTAGAAAGCCCCAGCATCTGGGCTGCAGGTCCCCCTCACTGCTGCTGCCCTGCCTGCAGGCAGGCTTGCAAGGCTCCAGCCAGGGAAGACATGTCCCAGAACTTCCTTTCCTGACTAAAGCCCCGCAAATCTTCTGTCTGCATATTAGCAACTGCTGGAATTGCAGTTTTTTGCTGGCAAATGAGGGGTTACTGAGGGGAGAGGAATCATTTTTTTAAACAATACTCCAGACAAGAAGGAACTTTTGGGACAATGTTAAATGGGTGTTCTAGGAAATACCCGGAGGGAGAGGAATGCATATTCCCACCTCGGGACTCAACCTTGTTTGAGGCTTTGCCCTGAGGAGAGAACCATTGTCTGACTGATTCAGTCTCTGAAGATCAAAGACCCAAACAGTCTAAAGGCCAACCTATGCAGAGGTGTTCTTGTTCTGAGCAAAATGCTGTTATGAACTTGTAAACACAGAAAACCCCTGTGTGGAGTTTGAAGGACTGATCACATACTAGAGCCCTTGCTGGAGCAGGAGGTAAGCTTATTAGCATGTGTGTAGGTTTCTTTATTGTTTTTAGTATATTTTATATGTAAAACTTTCATTTTATGAATAAATGTGCTTGCTTAGCTGTGTGGTAACTTACAACTGTGGTAATTATTCTGTTTATAGCCTCTGGAGAGAAAGCAAAGTTCAGACACAGGCCTTTTTAGGTAGTCTGGCTTGCTGGGGAACTCACAGTATAGGCAGGGAACTGTGCAGCTGAGGAAAACCCTGGTCAGAAGGGAGAGAGACATGGGTCTCTGCCCAAGAGAGCTGAGGAGCTGGGAGCCTAAGTGGTTGCCCTTGCTGGACCATGTTAAAAAATACAAGTGCAGTTGCCCTGAACTGTGACATTCTGGAGCACCATTAATTAAGCCATACAGGAGCCTCACTCCATAATAAATGAAGGAATCAACAATTTCTAGTGTATGGTCTTCTCCTAGAGCTAAGATCAGAAGGCCAGTAGTTTCTTGTGCAGTGAGTGGCAAAGAGATCCATTTTCCACATCTCTCACTGGAAGATCTGACGAAAACTTCCCTGATTTAAGGACCACTAATGAGGTTCTATTAATTACTGAGAGAGTCTGCAGTCACATTCTTCTTCTCTGCTAGATAAGTGGAAACCAGGAATTGTATTACAGAACAGAGCCCTCTCCCACACCTATTGGGTTTCTTGACATATGATGTACAGGGCCAGCTCCAGGCACCAGCTTTCCAAGCAGGTGCTTGGGGCGGCATTTAGAATGGGTCGGCAGTCAGTGTCCCGCAGCAGCAATTCGGCAGCAGCTCCACTGCCCTTCCCGCCGCGGCAGCTTTTGGTGGCAGCTCCGCCGCTGTAGTGGCAGTGGCAATTCGGCGGCGGCTGCTTGGGGCGGCAAAATCGGGAGAGCTGCCCCTGATGATGTATATCCTTGTATATGTATATCCTTGTATAAGCTAAATTTCACCTTGATGATAGTTATATGAATTTATTGAAGATACAATGGACCACTTAGTACAGAAGAGTTGTCGTCTGATTTATCTGTGTCACACATGGGGCTAATCACAAAGTCTTGACGGACAAAGTAAATAATTGCAAATAATAAAGAGCTGGGGCTCTAGATTTACCTTCTTGCCACCTCCACACAGTGATAGTATGTTCTGGATCAACTCCTACTGACACCAGAAGTTTGCCAGTAGCACTGAAGTTAATATAGTTGACCCCTTTGGCATGGAAGCAGCGCAGCATAGAAAGACTCTGCTTATTCATAGCATCCCATACATGAATAGAAGGAGTTGTACCTTAACGCAAAGATATGCATTAAAATGGAATTAATTCAATTTGTGAAGGCTTCAATGTAAAATAAGCATTTTCAAGAACGGCATTTAAACAGGCATTTAAAAACATTTTTTAAAAGATTAAGAACCACACAACTCAAAAAAAAAAGAAGCTTGTAATAGCTTATGAAACATAGGAGAAAATTACTGTAGTTCATGAAATAAGACAAATTCTAAATGATCAACAAAACACTCATGGAGAGCCTCATGCAAAATAAACTGTCTGTAGATGTTTTTACTTGTATCTGCAATTCACACAGATACAACCAGGTAACATGAAACTTTTACATAATTGCGTTGATTAGAACTCACAAAACAGCCTTACCTGAAAATTCTGTTATGTCACCTGCATTGTGAGAGCAACAGCAAATGAGGAAGAACCAAGGGAAAACGATAGCTGAAATAAGTCATGTTTCTAATGCTGAACTCAGCATCAGCACCAGAAGGAAGCACAAAATTAAAAATTTGAAAATGGATATGGATTAAATAAACAAAATAAAAAAGCAGGAATATCATTGATGTTCTTTAGGAACACTGTCTTTTATACACAAATATAAAACGATAACCAACAATATTGATTGCTTTTCCTGTTTTAATTAAGGCATTTAATGCTAGAGCTATGCAGGCTTTTTTACATTAAGTGATTTTTACACTTTTTATGTAGGATATTGACTAAAAGTCAGACACACTGATTTTATGGGTTCTTTAAACAATGACAGAAAAGAAGAAAGGAGTTTTTCTTCAAAATTTGTTTTTTTCATGCCATCCCATCACAGGAATCTAGTTGAGAAAAATGTACACGTATTTTATTCTAAGGAACATGTGAGTATAACAGTTCCTAAACATATTTTTTAAAGGGCTCGGAAAAAGTATGCAATTTGGGTTCTATTTCAAAATTTAGGACATGATAGTATAAGCTATCTCCAAGATACTATGAATGAATGTTTTCCAAATATAAGAAATTGAAACTTAGGTTCCAATCCTGTAAGGGTATATACTCAAATGAGTAGTCCTAATGAAGTCATGGGCAAGGGTTACTCTGATGAGAGTTCCATGAAAATGCTCTTTTGACCCCAAATATCAGAAGAGCAATATAGGGTGAGATTCTCCTTTCACTTAAACTGGTGACTTCAGTTGGACTACTCACATGAGTAAAATTACACACAAGCTTAAATCTTTGTAGGACTGAGCTCTACTTTAGCATTGTTGCATGAACTACAGAGTCAACTATTCTGTCAGATGAGATCTTAAGTTAAACACATGATGCTTTCTGTGGGCATTAAAGATTCCACTGCACTTTTTGTAAATGTTCTTATATTTCTCTTATCCTCAATGTTGTGCAGCATGCTGTGCTATGGTTCACTCCAGAAGTGAATGCATTTCAGAGAGCTCATATATAGCTAGTGTGTAATGAACTTTGGGACCCTTCAGGATAAAAAGTGTTATATACATATAAATTATTATTATAGAATATTATTAATGAATTTAACTGGACACTGTGGAGTCACCTGAATGAGATAGAGGCAGACAGAGTGAGAACAATAGGGAAAAGGCATTTTTCTTTTTAAATGTTATAAAAACCCTGAGAATAAGAAGGCAACAGCAAACAGAATGTGTCTGTTTTTTGCTGAACTGTTTTCCCCTAAAGTATAAAATAACATTTGCTCCTGTCCTGAAACCTTTTTATTTTGAGTTTTAGCCCAGGATGCATTTACAGGCAAGTTCTAATCTTCTATAAATAGCATGTGAATTTTAATAACAAAACAATGAATAAAGAAACTGCAAAATCTTCCTTTGCAATAGCACACTAGGTACTCTTTTGACAGAAGTAAAAAACTGTAAAAGTTTTTTTGAATATTTTTCCTAATATTAATATTTGAACTTGAATTTCAAATAAGGCTAATAGATAGCTAAATATATTTTCCCTACCTTTGAGCCTGCTCAATAACCAAATTTGTATTAATTTCAATGAGAACTGATCATGCTCAGAACCTCACAACTGATAAGGACAATTTGTCAAGGTGTTGATATACTGACATTTCCCTGTCTCACTGTTAAGTTTCATTAGTATAAAAGTTATGGGTTTGAGTCTTCTCTCACTTACTGTGGTGTAAAATCAGGAATAACTGTGCAAATTTCAGTGGAGTTACTTACAGCAGTGTTAAATCAGCTTAAGTGAAAAGGGAAATCAGACCCTATTTTTCTATCTTGAAGCTTGCATCTGAAGGGCCTTGATCATGCAGCTCTTAGTCCTGTGAGTAACCCATTGGAACCACTCATGTGAGTAAAGATTACTCACATAAGTATGATTTCAGAATTGGGCCTTAGGAGCTCAAACTGTTTTTTACTACTAAAGGGAGTTCATTGCAGTTTTCTCTTATTCTGCTTCACTTTCTGAGGTTTTATGAAGGTGGTTTCATTGTAATGCTTTCGTTGTTCAGTAATGTCTTTGTTATACTACAGAACAGTGGCTTGGTGGGAGCAGTCCTATTCAATTTTTTTTCTTTTTCACATTATTATAACACATGATGTCCCATGATCTAAAATTCAGTGGCTCACAATCAGAGATGACAGACAGATTTAAATAATAAGAAAATGCCGAAAGTTGGTGATTTCATTAAGAGTGAAAGGATAATCTGGGGAAAGTAACTCTGATAATTCCCAGATTCCTAAATATGAACGCACCCAGCCCCAATTAATCAGTCCCCCTGATAAATTTTAAGTAATACTTTGTTAATATGGAGAATCGCTTACCAATCTGACTGGTAGCCACAATGTTTTTATATTTCGGGTGCTGGTTCACAGTGAGGCAGAGAATATCATCAGTATGCTCCAGGTAGAAACTCTGACTTCCTAAGAAAATTCAATTACATTTTTATTAAAAATAGTATTTCAGCAATGGCAGTGAAGAATTTTTCTAACAATCTATTGCTATGGGCCACACTAAATGATCAAGGGAAGGGATGGAAGGCAGGGCAATCATTACTTAAAATACAGCACAAACCTGCTATAAACAGAGTTTTAAAACTGTTCACAAAAAGGCTGTTTGCTCTTTTTCAAATAGTTACAACCAGGGATGACTAGGGAGCAGCCAAGGCAAGGACAGAGCAAGGACAAAGGTGAACAATGCATAACTCAGATCTCTCTCTTAAGTGGAAAAACCTGTGAGAGGGGGTCAGAGGAACACTAAAGCTTTGTGAAGTTCATTTAGCAAATTATCCCCTCAAGGATGGAGAGGGAAAACAGTGTAGATAGGATAATGCCTCCCAACCCCACAGATACTGGGGATGCACTGGAAAGGACATTCCCAAAGTGATGGAGACACAATGGCTCAGATGGCACTCCTTTCTTCCTAGCAGGAAGATCCTTAGGATGTACTGCTGAAATTATCTTGGTTCCCTCTAGCTACTCAGTAGCAGTTACAGACTGGGGCCTTGTCTGCACTACAGAATTTTGTTGACAAAACAGTGGAGGTATACACACTATAATGCTCCTTCCACTGACAAAACTCTCCTGCTTTTCCAACAAAATAAAACAACCTCAACGAGAGGTATAGAGCTTTTTGTGGAAAAGTTACATCGACAAAGTGTCAGTGTATACACTGCGCTTGGCTATGTTTCTGTAAATGGCCTTCAGGAGGTGTCCCACAATGCCCACCCTGACCATGCTGGTCAGCAGTTTGATCATCCACCCCTGCCCCTCTAAAGGCCTGGGAATTTTTAAAATTCCACTACCTGTTTGCTTGGCATGGACAGCTCACATCACAACTTCCCAGCTGACTATGGTCTACACAGAAAACACTGTCCTGTTTGGAGCACACCTGAGTTGTTGGATCTGCTGGTACTGTGGGGAGAGAAGGGTGTGCAGTCCCAGCTCTATTCCAGCCATAGGAACTTTGATACCTATGGTCAGATTTCTCATGGCTTGTTGAATAAGGGCTAGAAACAGGAAACACATCAGTGCTGTGCAAAGATAAATGAGCTGGGGCAGGCGTACCAGAAGGCAAGGGAGTCAAACTGTTGCTCTGGTACTGTGCTGAAGACCTGCCACGCAGTCGTTTCCCCAGGAATTGAAATTAGGGGGGTGTTCGAATTTATGGGGGTGTGTGTGTCAGGGCTGATGAGGGGTGACACTGTGAGGGTGAAGGTGGGCTGTATGGCATCATAGTAAAAACTGAAAAATGTTTCATGACCATTTTATTAGATTTAATACAAATTAAAGTTGGCTACTCAAGCCTTCTATGAAGCACTATGTCTACATCCTTCTTGGTTTCTTGTTATAATTTTTCAGAACTCTGTTAAAGAACTTCTTGAATGCAATGCGTTCATCTTTGGTGGCTTCTCATGAGTCCGGTACTTCCATTCCTTCAATTGATATACTCATTAGTTCATTCACATGATCAGGCAGAGGGTGACTTCTTTCAGAACACAAAATTCTATTCAATGATGAAAAAGAACGCTCAACTGCAGCTGTTGTGACTGGGAGTAGCAAGAGATGAATTCCTACTTCTTTCATCCCAGGAAACAGAACACAAAGATCAGGTCGAGCCACTAGTGATGATAAAAAAGAAGTTGAAGTCAAATCTTCATTCATTCGTCATATGATATTCCACTCCGTGTTCAAATTCTCTATTCTGTCCTGATCACATGGCAGGCCCATTGCTGGTAGTGCCTCATTCCACTCACCTGTTGGTGTTGTATAGGACAGGCATCTGTAAAAGTTACCTAGAGGTTGAGTAGAGTCTAGAAGTCGCTGTTGTAGATTTTTAAGAATCAAGTCTGTGTACTTTTTCAGTTGTCTTAACAAACACTTCTTGTCTTCTTCACTTAAGGATTCAATATAAATGCCTTCATTAGTCAACTTCTGGACTGAAGTCTTTGCTTCTTCCAGTACTTTTTCAATGGATAGCTCTCTGATTGATCCAAATGTAGCTTCTATTGTTGGACAAAGATCTACTACTGTTGTAGCAGATGCCTGGATGGCACTGTTTAATGACCCAAGTGGTTTTAACAGTAGACTTACGAGATAGAGAGTGGCAATAGTCTTCTCTAAACGTAGTAGCAAAAGTAATCCACCAGCCTCGCTACTTAGATCCATCTCATCTTGGTAGATACTTTCCAAAGCCAGTAATAATGGATGGAGTAATTTTAAGACAACAGCCAAGGATCACACATGAGAAAGCCAGGGGGTTTTCCCAGGTTGGACTAATTTGAACTTCAGTCCCAGTGTACCTTCTATATTTTCCAAGATATTCAGTCTTTTTGGACTCATGCTGAAAAAATAACATAATGAAGACATTAAACTTATAGCTTTTTAAATGTCTTTTTAAGATTCTGCAGCTCCTACTAGTGCTAGTTGGAGTAGATGGCCTCTGCAGTGTGCAAAGGAGAGATTAGGGTTACACTTTTCTCTGAGCAAAGCTTGTACTCCACCATGTCTTCCAGAGAAGTTTGTAGCTCCATCAAATGCACAAGCAGCCATCTGTTTGGGGTCCAACTGACAAGCATTTAACTCTTCTAAGATGTGGGTTGTCACAGATGCAGCCGATGTGTCTTCTATAATTTGAACATCTAGAAATGCATCTACTGGCCTACCCCTGATATCAAAATAACATACAAAAGGACTTAATACTTGATGCCAATTTGCATCGGTGCATTCATTAGCCATGTATGCAATTTTTTTGAATGTGGTGAGAGAGAGAGTTCTTCACTTTTTCAACTGTTGAGTCTTTCACTGTTGCACCGCATGCTTCTAGCCAGTCAGTTGAGTTTCTTGCAGAAAGATAGTGAGCATTTGCTGGTCTTGTTCAGAGCCAGTGTTCAACTTCAGGATGAACAAGTGACAATGCACTTAACATTGGCCTCCAGTTTGTGGTGTGTGGTATCTCTTGCTTAAATAGAGAGCAGGATGCCACAGCCATGTTTGTTTGCATGAACTGTGTTGTGTCTCCAGTATTCTTAACAGCCTCATTAAGTACTTCTAAAATTGGCTTTGAAAGTGGGCTTATAAAGCTTTCTGTATGTTGATGCACTCCAGAGGCCTGTGTTGAAAGCTTATAAAGCTTTCTGTATGTTGATGCACTACAGAACTGTGTTGCCCAAGTGATAGATTTTGGCTGGGGTTGGGTTACAAATCACTTGAATGTGGGGGGGGGGAATGAAATGTTGTTGTTCTTATTGTATGAGTAAAGGGCAGTAGAACTGTACTTAGCCTGTGCTGATTGAGGGCATCAAGAGAGAGGGTGGGGACCTGTCCCTCTCCACTGTTTAAAGACAGAGCTGATTAGGCTTCATAGATAGTCTTTTGTTCTGTTAAGTGACCACTGCAGCTGAAATCACTGATAATCAGGTCTACGTGCTTAGTCCTGCTGTGGGGACAGTGTTTCTGTGGAAGACACAGCCCAGACTGCACTAGTGAGGTTCCCCCACTGAGAGCTCAGCTGAAATCACTGAGAGCTGGGTGGAACCTCAAGAAACCAACTTGCAGAGGTCACAGTGGCAGTTGGCAGCCGGAGGTGACTGCGCAGGGCCATTGGCAACAGAGTGGTGGAGTGAACTGTGGCACAACAAACAGCAGTGGCCAGAGCAAACAGTGAGCAGCTGGAGGAATGAGCAAGGTACCTGCTTGCCCTCCACCTGGGAGGTGTACTCACGTGAAAGCTCCTCTGAACTCTGAGTCTCCACTGACCAAGGACAACACCAGTGAGTGGGGTACGGTGGAAGGAAAAGTGAGGGGCACATTAAATAAACATTTGTTTGTTGGACTATATTTTAGTGATTTTGCTCTAGAATGCTAGATTTGTGACTGGAAATGGAAACTTATATAAATATGTTTTCTAGTCGGCCAAGATTTTTAAAATGCATTATTTGCCAAGGTTGTTATCTCACATCATTGCTATCTTGAGAGGTCATTATGTTGGGGAGTTTCTGTACTAAACATTTTTATTATCATAATTAATTTTTACATAAGAATGGTCATACTGGGTCAGACCAGTGGTCCATATAGCCCAGTATCCTGTCTTCCGACAGTGGTCAAGGCCAGGTGCTTCAGAGGGAATGAACAGAACAGATAATCATCAAGTGATCCATCCACTGTTGCCCATTCCCAGCTTCTGGCAAACAGGCTAGGGACACTCAGAGCATGGCTAATAGCCACTGATGGACCTATTCTCCAGGAATTTATCTAGTTCTTTTTTAAATCCTGTTATAGTTTTGGTCTTCACAGCATCCCCTGGCAAAGAGTTCCACGGGTTGACTTTATGTTGTGTGAAGAAGTACTTCCTTTTGTTTTTTTAACACCTGTTGCCTATTAATTTCATTGGATGACTGCTAGTTCTTGTGTTATGTGAAGGATTAAATAACATTTCATTATTCACTTTCTTCATACCAGTCAAGATTTTATAGACCTCTATCATATCCCCCCTTAGTTGTCTCTTTTCTAAGCTGAAAATTCCCAGTCATTTTAATCTCTCCTCCTGTTTCATACTCCTAATCATTTTAGTTGCCCATCACTGTACCTTTTCCAATTCCAATATATCTTTTTTTGGGATGGGGTGACCAGATCTGCACACAGTATTCAAGGTGTGCATGTACCATGGATTTATATAGAGGCAATATGATATTTTCTGTCTTATTATCTATCCCTTTCTTAATGATTCCCAACATTCTGTTTGCTTTTTTGACTGCCGCTGCAGTGGATGTTTTCAGAGAACTATCCACAATGACTCCAAGATCTCTTTCTTGAGTGGTAATAGCTAATTCAGACTCCATCATTTTGTATGTATAGCTGAGATCGTTTTCCAATGTGTATTACTTTGCATTTATCAACCTTGAATTTCATCTGCCATTTTGTTGCTCAGTCACCCAGTTTTGTGAGATCCCTTTGTAACTCTTTGCAGTCTGCCTGGGACTTAACTATCTTGAATAGTTTTGTATCATCTGCAAATTTTGCCACCTCACTGTTTACCCATTTTTCCAGATCATTTATGAATATGTTGAACAGTAATGGTCCCACTACCGACCCCTCAGGGATACCACTATTTATCTCTCTCCATTCTGAAAACTGATAATTTATTCCTACCCTTTGTTTCCCATCTTTTAACCAGTTACTTATCCATGAGAGGACTTCCCTCTTATCCCATGATGGCTTACTTTTCAAAAGTCAATTTAAATTAAATACATTTTTTTAAAATTTATATTTTTTTAGAAATCTAGACCTGTTATGTGTTTTGGTGTAACTTGCATTATCCTTATGTTAAATTTGCATTATCCTAACAAAACATTTACTTTATTCATATCTCTTTTATATGTTGCAGGTCAAAGTGAAAATGAAAAGACAAAAAAACCCAACAATTTTTCCACTCAAAGGCCTCAAAACCTAACCAAGGTGAAGAATACATCAAGAACCAAGAATATATCAACATGGCATCTTAAGGTTCAAGTGGTATCTCTACATCCGACCAGCCCGAAGCACAAATACAGCTACCTACTGAAGAAGCAGTGTCTCCAAAACCTAAAGGCATTCCCGATGTTTGTCGGTCAAAGTGTTCCCGTTTATTGAAGTTACAAAAGATGGCTACTGGTGCTCCTCTTGTAAAAAAGCTTATGAAGAAGGAAAGCTTCCCAATGCTATAATTGGTAAAAGTGGAGCAGCTTGGTTTGTCAAACTGATCATCAAAGCCGATGCTGACAAACTACGTGAAAAGGCTGCAAAATTGTTTGCTGGATACTTAGGTAGATTAGGTGTGAATGTAAATGCAATCTGGTCCTGAAGCCTTTCCCCCCAGCCCCAGCTCATTGCTAGCTGTCAGGGAGAGCTCATTTAGACTTTGCTTACAAATCATCATTTGAAATTATTAGGTTGGCCAACATCACTGAAATGAATGCACTGACATTGTCATAAAAAACAACAGCTGTATACGGAAGCTAGTCCATGTTCATACTTTTCAAATCTATTATACTTTTTCAGATACACGTATTTTATCATACACTGTATATGCTTTTAAAATGTGTATTAATGTTTCAAATTTCCAAACAGTCACTAAATTGGCATGTAACTAGTTCACAAAACTGGGGGTGGGGGGTGTTGGGGAAATTCGGGGGGGTGTAGGGAAATCACAGTTGGATGCTCGGATCCTTAGCAGTGACCCCACCTCCACCACCAAGAGACCCAGGATACTTTGGGGGGGGGAAGGGGGCTGGAGACAGTGGACAGTTGACTCAATGCTGAGGATGAAGCGGTGGAAGAGGAGGTCGAGTTGGAAAACAAGATGGGACAGGTGACAGGCTTGTTCGGTACTATGGTGAGCCTGGACCTCTTCTAGATCCAGGAGGGTTTGAGCCAGTCCAGCACTCCATTTATGGTGCACATGATGCAGGAGAGCGGAGCTGTGGTAACTGGTCTTTTTGAGTTGATGCTGCTCAGTTACATGAGGTAGAGCTTTGCTTTGTTATATGATAGAAGTGGGTTAAGGGATAGAAATGTACAAGACTAGATGCGCTTGCACATTCCCCTATGCAGCTATGCAGTAGGATGGAACATGTATTAATGCACACTGAGATTTCACGGGAATCCTGCAGAGAGATCTCTAGGACACTTTTCTGGAGGTACTTGCCAATCCTCTGCTGAAGGTTCCCTGGCAGAGCTGCTTTGTTCCTTCCCCCAATATGGGAAACTTTCCCGTGCCAATTGGCAATCACCTGTGCAGGGACTGAAGCAGCCACAATGAGCAGCATATGGACCCAGTCTGAAGCCGCATGCATGCAGGAGATGCACCCTTGCTTACCCTCAGGACTGGCTTCAGTGACCCTGCCTGTGGAAAATGGTGGCAGAATTTGTAATTTTATCCCAATGCCTTGCAGTGATCCCCTTAAAAAAACACCTAGACCCTTTGCCCCATCTTGAGCACACACCCCTCCCCCCACCGCCGGGTGAACTCACTATGTTTATGATGTTCACCGAGCTGTGTGCTTGCCAAGGGACAGTGAGAAACTGATTCATATTTTAAAAGAGGTGTATTTTACTGTAATGATTCAATGCTGCAATAACCATCATGGTTCTGTTTCTTGTGTTTCTGCAGATGTGGCCTTCAAGGAACCCCCTACACACCGGTGGAGTGCCTCTGCCAGATAAGGAGGACATGTTTTGAGAGGTGCACCAATCCTCAGACGCCAAAAAACAAGAACACAGGGCATGGAGAGGGACTTGAAATGAAAATTAGAAACTAGAAGGCAGGGCAGTAAGGAGAGCCAGGAGCAAATTTTAATGGGCCAGGCATAGATAATAAAAGTGATGGAGGAGCAAATGGAGATGTTGAAGTCCCTAATCACACTACAGGCAGAATACATGCATGCTCACCCCTCTCCCCCACAGCTGATACGGCACTGCTTGCCATGCCCTCCCCAAACTGCTTCCACCCATTCTTTGCATCTTCCTGGCCCGTCTCAATACCGCATTCACTCCACCCCTTCAGACAGCTTCCAAAATGATTGCTTGAGTTATACACAGCTATTAGAGCCTATATCAGGACACTGCCCTTCACTGTTCTCTCTCTTTACACCAAGCGTTTTGTGTGTGTTGTTAATTGGCTTTTAATAAAAACATACTCTCTGAAAGATAATCTTTATTTGTGTCCTACACACGGTGGTTGCTGCTGGAATTAATATACAGTGGCAATTGGAACATTTGCAGACTACAAATTATGGTCAGGAATCATCAAAATTTTCATGCAAGGCAGCATGTTAACAAAGCATGGCAAAGTGCTGTATAAAAAGATTTACATGATTGGTGCTCATTGTCAAAATGGTGCCTCAAAGCCTCCTTGATTCAAATAGCCTCCTGTTGTGCCCCTCTAATAGCCTTGGTATCCGGCTGCTCAAAATCAGCTGCCAGGTAATCTGCTTCCGTGCTCCATCCTGGGGGAAACTTTTTACTCTTAGTGTCACAGTATTATGGAGCATACAGCAGGCTGCTATGACCATGGGAATATCTTCCCCATTTAGATCAAATCTGCCATAAAGGCAGCCCCAGTGTGCTTTTAATCTGTCAAACGTACATTCAATGGTCATTCTGTACCTGCTCAGCCTATTGTTGAAGTGCTCCTTACTTCTGTCCAGGTTTCCCATGTAAGGCTTCATGAGCCACGGGAGTAAGGGGTATGCTGGGTCTCCCAGGATCACTATGGGCATTTCAACATCCCCCACTGGAATCTTCTGGTTTGGAAAGAAAGTTCCTGCTTGCAGCTTTCTATACAGGCCAGTGTTCCTGAAGATGTATGAGTCATGCACCTTTCCCTGACCACCCTGTGTTGATGTCAATGAAACGACCACAGTGATCCACAAGCACCTGCACTACAATAAAGAAGTACCCCTTTCTATAGATGTACTCTGTCACAAGATGGTCCAGGGCCAAGATTGGGATATGCTAGTCCTCTATTACACCACCGCAGTCAGGGAATCCATTGCGGTAAAGCAATCCACTATTTCACACACATTGTCAAGAGTCACAGTCCTTTGTAGCAGGATGTGATTAATGGCCCTGCACACTTGTGTTAACAGAACCCCAACGTTGGGCTTCCAGACTCCAAACCGATATGTGACTGACTGGTAGCAGTCTGGAGTTGCCAGCTTCCACACAGTGATCGCCACGCACTTCTCCACCGAGAGGGCAGCTCTCATTTTGGTGTCCTTGTGCTGCAGGGCTGGGGCGAGCTCCACACACAGTTCCAGGAAGGTGGCTTTCCGCATCCGAAAGTTCTGCAGCCGCCTCTCATCATCCCAGACTTGCACAGTGATGCCATCCCACCACTCTGTGCTTGTTTCCTGAGCCCAAAAGCGATGGTCCACCATGTGCAGTTGCTCCATCAATCCAAAAGTGGTGTTTCTTTCCATGGCACACAGCAGATGAAGCATCTCAAATGCCTATTCAGATTGGGTGCTCATGATATACTGCATGAGCATCCACAATGTGTTCATAACAGTAACCCCAACAGTAGAGAGCAGTGCAGGATCCATCCTTCCAGGCAGGTATGGCAGGTGCACAGTAATCAGGGACCACTAAAAATGGCATGAAATGCAGTCGGAAGCCCACGAAATGATGGGACAGAAAAAACATTGAGCCCACTCCCATGATGCACTGTTATCCACTCCATCTTCCCACAACTCCTAGCTGCAGAAGGTGGTGAGTAGCACAGTGGGATAGCTATCCACAGTGCACTGCTCTCACTGTCAATGCTAGCGCACCAAATGCGGATGTGCTCCGCAGACAGAAGGAACATTGTGTGAACATGCACAAGCAATGTAATTATATAGTTTTTTTATTGTTGGTGTAACTTGTGTCGACAAAACTCTAGTGTAGACAAGGCCTGGGACTGAGAGGGAGTAAATACAGCTAAGAGCAGTATTAACTCCCAAGTGTATTTCTCCATAGAAATCTGGGGGATATGGAAGGGTTGGGGCTGGTGCTTAATTTGTGCCAGGGCTTGCCAAGGCTGAGCCCCGGCACCTCTAGGCTTGGCAGTTCATAGTCCCAGCACCTCTGAGCTTGCCGTGTCAGTTATGAAAGTAAAAAAATTGCTTGAACCTTGGAATCTGATTGCTTGAGCCCCAGCAACTCTTTCATTACAAATTAAGCACTGGTTGGGGCTGTGGAGCATGGCCAGACTTCTCCTTGCTCCTCCTCCTCCTCCTGTTGTTGTTATATGAAGAGAAGGTTGTGTTCTTAGCCTCTCCAAAACACAGCATACACACATTGTGCAAACGGGATGTGATTGTGTTAAAAAAGTAAAATGATACAACAGGTTGGGAGGACTGAGGACTGTTCAGCCCTAGGGTTACCACATGTCTTGGTTTTCCCAGACATTGCCTCTTTTTTGAGCTTCCTTTCTCTCTCTGGGTGGATTTTTCAAACAACAGGAAATATCCAGGACATCTGCAGAGCAGACAAGCTGCAGCTCAGAAAGTGCCCTGGTAGGTCCGCTCTTTGATTGTTTCCTCCCCTGCATCCACAGCTGATTGGTCCACTCTCCTGAAAGCCACAGCTGCTGTATCCCACCCACCCAGGCCCCAGTTCCCATCCTTGGAGTGTGGGGGTCTTGCAGGAATGTGGTGATTGATGTCTGGTGCTGTGTCCTGAGCTTGTGCTAGCCACCTTGCCACCATGTCAGGGCATGACATTGCCCCCCTCTCCAGTGAGTACCCCGCTACAGGTACCCTCTCTAGCTCCCCCAACTATACTCCCACAGTCTCCCTCTTTTTGGGAACCTGAAATATGGTAACCCTATTCAACTCAACCCTAGGCTCTCTTTTCCTAGAGAGCCACTACCATCTCTCTTATATCCAGGGTGAATTTTAACAAGGGACAGTCACAAATGCTTGCAAGGATTTGCATAACATCTCTCACAGGAGCTACATCTGCTCACAGGAACAGGGTGGCTTCACAAAAAAACAGTGGCACCCTATTACATTCATACTACAGTACAGTAACCAACAACTATAGACTAATTTACATGAATTCCCTACCAGGATACAAAAAGAAAAAAGACATGTAAGAAAGTGACAAAATTATGATTGTTGAATGAAAAGGTTGTCTTGGCCATAGATTTTTTTGTGTTTTTTTGTTTTTTGGGGTTTGTTTTTGTTTTTTTAATTTCACAGTACTGTTTCATTGTGAATTACCTGTGGAAAGATTTTGAACTATGCCTGCTGCAGCTGTGTGGAAAATAATATCAGCACCATCATTGAGGTAATGAAGGTTGTTGCGACAATCAAATCCTCTGTATCCAAAAACATGGTCTAAAGCCAGCTCCTAGTTAAGTAAAGAAAAAAGATTAGATAGTGGAATAAAAACAAACAAGGGAGTTACAAACCATGTTTGGATCAGATAAAGCAGGGTGCTAAACCAATTAGACAAGCAAATATTTCGGGAGGCAAAGAAATAATTAAACAATAATTAGTAAAATTTCCCTACTCTACTATTTTAAGGATGACATTTTCATTGACTATCTACAATACTACTGGTTGACTAGACCACTGAATTCATATTCTGATTCTTAAATAAATCAGGTTTCAGAGTAGCAGCCGTGTTAGGCTGTATCCACAAAAAGAAAAGGAGTATTTGTGGCACCTTAGAGACTAACAAATTTGTTTGAGCATAAGCTTTTGTGAGCTACAGCTCACTTCATCGGATGCATGCAGTGGAAAATACAGGGGGGAGTGTGTGTGGTAACACCCATTGTTTCATATTCTCTGTGTATACAAAATCTCCCCCCTGTATTTTCCACTGCATGCATCCGATGAAGTGAGCTGTAGCTCACGAAAGCTTATGCTGAAATAAATTTGTTAGTCTCTAAGGTGCTAAAAGTACTCCCTTTCTTTTTAAATAAATCAGTCAGCTATAAACTGGTTGTTTCTTTAAGGGCTATTTAAGGTAAATTTAAGGTCAACAAACATATATTCTATAATTCTATGATATACATTTATTATTTTTTTCACCCAAATCAATTTAAAGAAATTGCAGTGCAAAAGTTATGTGTAAAAAAAAGTTACCTACCTTTTGTAATTGTTATTCTTCAAGATGCGTTGCTCATGTCCATTCCATGTTAGGTGTGTGTGTGCCCACATGCAGGGCTGTCGGAAATTTTTCCCCTACTGGTATCCATAGGGCCGGCTCTTGCCATCAAATCTGACAGAGGTGACAGATGATGGGTCATGGAATGGACATCAGTAACACATATCGAAGAACAACATTTATGAAAGGTAGGTGACTGTTTTTTCTACTTTGAGTGCTTGTTCATGTTGATTCCATGTTAGGTGACTCACAAGCAGTATCCCTGGAGGTGGGCTCAGAGTTCACGGACATGCAGCCTGCAACAGTGCTCTGCTGAAACTGGCATTGTCCCGGGCCTGCTGGATGATGGCGTAATTGGACACAAAGGTATGGACAGCCAACAAGGTAGCGACTCTACAGATGTCTTGAACCAGCACCTGGGCCAGGAAGGCTGCTGATGAGGCCTGGGCTCTTGTGGAATGGGTGGTTACAATTGCCAGCGGTGGGTACTTTTACCTGTTCATAACAAAACTTGATGCAGGCTGTTATCCATGAAGAGATTCTCTGCAAAGAGATGGGCAGATCTTCCATCCTATGCGCCACTGCAACAAAGAGCTGAGTTGATTTTTGGAAAGGTCAGAGCCTCTCCATGTAAAAGGATAAGGCCCGTCTAACATCCAGGGTGTGTAATCTTCACTGGATTTGTGAGGTTTTGGAAAGAACTCTGGGAGGAAAATGTTCTGATAATTGCGAAATTGCGACACCACCTTTGGTAAGAAGGCTGGGTGTGGTCGCAGCTGGATCTTATCCTTGTAGAACTCAGTATAGGGTGGTTCCCATGTGAGCACTCTAATTTTGGAGACTCTTCGGGCCAAAGTGATTGTAGTATGGAAGGAGACCTTCTATGAGAGGAGCAGCAATGAGCACGAGGCTAATGGCTCTAAGGAGGGCCCTGTGAGCCTTGACAGTACCAGGTTCAGGTCCCAAGCTGGGATAGAATCATAGAATCTCAGATTTGGAAGGGATCTCAGGAGGTCATCTAGTCCAACCCCCTGCTCAAAGCAGGACCAATCCCAAACTAAATCACAATAGGGTTGCGAACTTGAGGATAAAGTCACTCCAAGCGACTTGGTCAGGAGACAGATTCTGGTCCAAGGCCCAACATGAAAAGTGTTTCCATTTGGCCAGGTAGGCTGCCCTTGTGGAGGGCTTTCTGCTACCCATCAGGACTTGCTGGACTTGAGTTGAGCATGCTTGTTCCTCCTCATTCAGCCATGCAGCAGCCACTTCATCAGATGCAGGGATGCTAGGTTCGGGTGCAACTTATGACCATGATTCTGGTACAATAAGTCCGGCCAGAGCGGGAACTCTCACGGCACTGCTGTTGAGAGCTGCAACAGCATGCCAAGCCAGTGTTGGTGTGGCCACGCCGGAGCTATCAGGATAACCCTTGCTCTGTCCCGCTTGATCTTTAAGAAGTTCCGGTGCACCAGTGGAATCAGGAGGAAGGCGTATATCAGTGCTCCCGACCATGGGAACAAAAAGGCATCAGACAGGGAGCCACTGTTGAGCTTGCAGATCAAACAGAATCAATAGCATTTTCTGTTCTTCCTGGAGGCAAACAGGTCAACCTGGGGAGTCCCCCACCTGTAGAAGCTCACATTGACCACCTTTCAGTGGAGTGAGACAAGAAGGACCTGCTGAGATCTGCTGGTGCATTCCTGGCCCCTGGGAGGTGCAATGCTACTAGATGAATGGTATGTTGGATGGAGAAGTCCCATAGCCTGAGCGCCTCCTGACATAGGGCTGAGGAGTGGGCTCCACTCTGCTTGTTGATATAAGAACTTGGACTACCATTAGAACTTGGACTACCCCACCTCTCAGGTAGGGAAGGAACGCCTGGTAAGCCAGGCATATCACCCTGAGTTCCCTGATATTTATGTGTAGGGAGCGTTCCTCCCACAATCAGAGACCTTGAGTGCTGAAGTTGGCTCCCCACCCTAAGTCTGAAGCATCAGAAACCAGTGTCATGATGGGGAGGGGTTATGAAGGGGACCCCCTCCAATATCACATGCAGGTCTGTCCACCACACCAGGGACAACAGAATGTGTGGCAGAACCATGACTAGATGTGGATAAATCTGTATGCCTCTCCACCTCTACTGCCACTATCGCCATACATTTCATGAAGACCCTTGGAGGGGAGGGGAGACTGAAGAGCAGCGCCGTACACTGGTAATGACTCTGGCCCACCACAAAACAGAGGAATCTCCTGTGCCCATGGAAAATAGAAATGTGGAAATATGCATCCTTCAAATCGAGGGTGGCGAACCAGTCTCCTGGATCCAGGGAGGGGATGATGGAGGCCAGAGAGACCATGCAAAATGTCAACTTTTTGAGATATTTGTTGAGGCAGTGCAGGTCTAGAATGGGTGTAAGGCCCCCTTTAGTCTTTGGGATTAGGAAATACTGTGAATAGAAACCCTTTCCTCTCATGTTCTGAGGGACTTCCTCCACGGCCCCTATGCAAGAGGGTCTCCACCTCCTGGGCAAGGAGCTGCTTGTGAGAAGTGTCCCTGAAGAGGAACAGGGAAGGGGGGTGGGAGGGAGGGATGGAGGAGAACTGCAGGATGTAACCAGATGTTATGGTGTTGAGCACCCAATGGTCTGAGGTGATTCTGGACCAAGCAGTAAGGAACGGGAAAAGCTGGTTCAGGAATAGAGAAGGGGCTGGATCCAGGTGCAAGTATGGTGCGTCACCCTAAGCTGGGCGCACCTTCAAAATGACTGCCTCAAACCACCTTGGTAATGGGCAGGCCCAGTTAGGAGGCCGAGGAAGATGGGGCCAATTGACACAGCTTATAACCTTTGTCCCTCTTTCTATAGGAGGGCTGGTGAAGTGGACCTGGGTATCTGGGTGGCAGTGGGGGTGGCTGGTGGCCTAAGGTGTATACAATAGGAGGGAATGGAGGCTGACCCTTGAGTTCTTTAGCCTCTGCAGCTTTGTGTCCATTTGCTGCGAAAAGAGAACTGGTCCTCGTTTGACAGCCCAGAAGACTTCAGCCATGAACTATGCCTCAGGGTCATAGCTGAGGACATAGATTGTGAGGCACAGACAGCTGCATCCAGCACCACTTGAAGAGAGGCCCTGGCCACCGCCTTAACCTCCTCCAAGATGGCCGAGAAATCCTGTCTTGCCTCCTGAGGCAGGGAGTCTGTGAAAACTTGGCCATCTAGTCCCAAGTGTTATTACTGTATCGCCCAAGTAGAGCTTGCTGGTTGGCAATACATAAGGCTACAATTATGTCATGGAGGTAGGGTGACCAGATGTCCCAATTTTAGAGGGACAGTCCCAATATTTGGGGCTTTTGCTTATATAGGTGCCTATTACTCCCCACCCCCGTCCTGATTTTTCGCACTTGCTACCTGGTCAGCCTACATGGAGGTCACGGAAGTCACGGAATCCATGACTTCCAGAGACCTCCATGACATTTTCTGCCTTGGGGCTGGAGCTCCCAGCCGGCCTCCCGCAGCTCCCAGCCCCTCACCCTGATGGGGGGACCCTGCAGCTCTCAGCTATGATGGGTGGCAGGGGAACCCCACACAGCTGCCCAGCCATGGCGGGTGGCGGGAGGACCCTGCAGCTACCCAGCTGCAGTGGGTGGCAGAGGGATCCCACCCAGCTGCCTACCTGTGGCAGGCAGTGGGGGGACCCCCTACAGCTGCCCAGTCACGGCAGGCAGTGGGTGGACCCTGAAGCTGTCCAGCTGTGGCAGGGGAACCCCCGAGAGGTCCCAGTCACCATGGGGGGTGAGGAGACCCTGCAGCAGGCCAGCCCCCAAAGGCGGTGGGAGATCCCGGAGCTCCCACTCGCCACAGGTGGTGGGGAACCCGCTGAGCTCCCTGTTGCCATGGGCGGTGGACCCCACCCAGAGCTGCTCAGAAACCACATGTGGGGGACCCCAGAGCTCCCACTCACTGAGGCAGCACAGTGGGTGCTCCCAGCAGCAGTGGGTGCTGAACCCCTCTCCCCATTTTGTCAGGAATATATTTAGTGAAAGTCAGAGTCAGGTCACAGGCTTCCATGAATTTTTGTTTATTGCCCATGACCGATCCATGACTTTTACTAAATATATCCATGACAAAATCTTAGCCTTTCCAATACATAACTGGAAACTGGCTGCTGAATAAACTTTTCTTCTGAAAAGGTCCAGTTTGTTAGCATCCTTGTTTTCAGGGGTTGCACTAAACTGCCCCGTCTATCTCTTTCATTGGCTGTCGAGACCACCAGCGACCCAGGGGGAGGGTGAGAATACATGTACTCAAACCCCTGGGTCAGGACATAGTACTTTTTCTCTGCCCTCTTTGAAGTTGGGGGCAGAGAAGATGGCGTTGGCCACAATGCTTTTACCGGTTTTAGCACCCCTGTCGTGCTAAAGAAGGAGCTGCTGCAGCCAAGATGTCGAATAGGCTCTCAGCCAGTTCTTTGAGAACCTTGATTTGCAGTCCCAAGTTGGAGGCCACTCTTTTGAGCAGCTGTTGATGGGCACGCAAGTTGTCAGGTGGCAAAGGACTGGCAGGCCCGGTCACTGCCTCCTCCGGGGAAGAGGAGGAGGAGACAGCTATAGGCGGTGTGGCTGGTTCCTCCTCGGCCACAGGTGCCAATTGTGCAGGGGTCTTCGTGCCGAGGTCCGGCTCAGAATCTGATGCCTGTACATCGCCTGGTGCCTATAGTGCCAAAGCTAAGGTCTGGCCCTCAGAAACCACAGAGGGGTTTGAATATGAGCGGAAACCCCCAGAAGGTTCAATACTGCCATTGGGGTGGCTATTGGGTGGACAACCAGGGGCTCAACAGTGGGCCTGTCGCCAGTTCTGGCCCATGCGATCAGAGCTGATGATGCCTTGGGGGTCGGGAGGGCTCACACTCACATCCCGAGGAAGACTCCTCCCTGGGAGACCAGGGTGGGGCTGAAGCTGTCACATGCTATCTGGTACCTGGCTGATTGGGGACAGACGTCATGACAGGGAGCGATGCCTCGGAGACAACGACTGGTGTCTTGGCACCAGAGATGCACTTTGTGGTGCCGGGGATTGGAGTCAGGCAGGCGGAGACTGGCCGGCTGGAGAGTGACTATGTAGTGATGGGGAGCAATGGGCCAGGGATCAGTGCTGTGAAGGAGATCGGTGATGTGTTGGAGGCCCAGATGGGGGGGTCTCATCGCAGGCTTCCCTTTAGAGGGAACCGCCTTCGAGGGGTAGATGAGGCGTATGTGGCACTGGGAGAGACATCAATCTCCTGCCACTTGGAACACCTCCGGCGTTGAAGGCACCAAGAAATGTTGCAGGCCCTGACCAATCCTGGTAGTCGGTGGTGGATCCTGATTTGGGCTCAGTGCACTGGGTGGAGTAGCCACTGCCCAAAGTGGCTTCAGGGAAAATGAGTAGCCCTGCAGGGGTCTCGACTCATGTGGAGATTCCAATTTCCCAGGTAGTTGTGCGTGGTGCTAGGGAACAACTTCGGTTCAACTGCAACTTCTTATGCTTCTTCTTAGACATGGAAAAGGGGGAGTGGTGCCAGAAAGATGCCAGTGCTGGGGGAGCACTCCACACCAATGCCGAGGTGCTCAGTGCTGAGTCGGAGCGGCATGGTTACAACGTGGGGCACAGGGCAGCCTCCATTAATAGGGCTTTTAATCTGATGTCCCTGTCTTTGAGAGTGGGAGGTCTGAAGTTTTTGAAGAGCCTGCACTTCTCTTTAATATGTGCCTTCCCGAGGCAATGAAGGCACCTCGTGTGCAGGTCACTGATGGGCATAGTACAGATTATTTTAAAAACCTATGTGATATTGACAGGCCAAGTAATTGCTGCAGATAGTATCCATAGACAGCTATAGTATTTGGCTTGCTCAGTGCATTCAGTGAACATATATTTTTAAAATTAGGGACTACGTTTTCAGAAAAATGTGCACTCCCAAATACACAAAAAACAGCATAATTTGGGGCACCATTTTTATTTCGTATGCAGTCATGATAACTGCATGTGCAAATGACCAATGTGTAGCTAGTTATTAACATGTTTAACATAGCAAATGTCTGTGTAAATTAGGGATGTACAGAGAGTCACAACCAGGCACATATGTGACTTTAGTCTGCATTCGAAGTATGGGTGAAATTCACCCAATAAACATTAATCCTAAAAAAAAGAAGAAAAAAAAGTGCTAAGCCTGACCTCAACCAGTTTCTTTTTTTTGTTGATATCATTCTTTTGCAGTTTCTCAGGCTGAGGAGCAGCTCTGCTAACTGGTGGCCTGAAACAAGCACAGAGAAAACAAAGGAGAAGATAATTAATAAGTCTGAAATGCCTGCTGTACTTGCATTGTAATTCTTGTATAATTAATCCTTACTTGGCAAAAAAATCACTTCAGATGCAAACAGTAAATGATAACTTATTCCTTTTTATTTAATCTGAGCTGCTTTTTCTTTGGTGATATAATCTTTGGGGTATTTTAAGGGCAACATTTCACAAAGCATAGAGCTAGTGTATTTATTGCAACATTATGTAGCACAGAAAGTTGGACTCAAAAAGAGCAAAACAAAATCAAAAGTAAAAAACAAATTAAAAGTAAACAAACAAAACCCCCACAACTCAACCAGGAAAATAAAAGCTCAAAATATACATGAACAAAATATATCAGCAGGTGATCTTGTGACAATAAAAGAGGAAAGAGTTACCTTGATCCCCTTGTAAGCAGCAAATAAAACCAAGTAAGAAACTTAGTACGGTTTGTACAAATATTTTGGCCATTTTAATCATGCACAAGCATTTTCAGAGTTGATCAGTCATTCCTGGGTGGCACAAATCATGCTATTCAAGCATGCCAGCAAGAACTAAAACAGAAATTAAAGAGTGCACCAGTCTACAAATTCAGAAAGGTCATACCCTGGCATCACCGGGCAAACTCCTACAGGACAGGGAGAAAAAAAGGAAGCTTTATTAATGCTTCCCACACACTTTATACTGAACTGAGAATACTTTTGTGTATTTTAGTTTTTTCGGAGTGCCTTATAGAAACTGTAACTCTTGGAAACATAACAACAGTCTCATGAGTGCTGCTGAGAGTTTCACACAATGGACGTTTATTTGTATTCTAGTTCAGCTCATAATTTAGCCTACTTCCTGTTGTTTCTTGGTAGGCCAACTTGTGTACTGAGACAGTTTCTATTTTTTTGTTCTCAGGGAAACCAGGTTCCTTTATTTTCTCTGAAATTGTTCAATCAAAACGCATTATGTAATCATCAGTGATAACTGGACCAAACCGTGGTATAATCACCACCAGAGACTAGATGAGAAGTAAACGGTCATAAAATTTCATTCCATATAAAACATTAAGCTAAGCTAGAACATTTTGCAAAGGCCAATTTGAACCCAGAACTAGTATGAGGCCTTTAAATGAACAATTCAGAAAAGCATCAATTGTTTTCTTGCATGTTTCCTGCTCTTTTTTCTGTTTTAGTATAATTTTAAAATGAATTGATTTTACGTTTCTTCCCCTAAGAATGTCTGTTAAAGTTTATGACAAAAGCAAGCCAGGATTAAGTAGCCAACACACAATTTATTTTGAAAATATAAACACACTCACATATATATATACACACACACAGTACATACACACACAAATATTGTATGTATTTATATATACATATATATATATACACATATGCATTCAGTGCTTTATTTTCATATTGTGGTTCACAAAAGAAATGTAAAAGAAAAGCAGCATCAAGTTCATTTTCACTTTTAAAAAGTCTATGGTCATCGCTAATTTGGTTGAAACTTAAGATGGCAGTGTTGAGGGTGAGAAATTTGCATTGTAATAAATTAAATATATTTACCCTTTGTGACCTGTTCTGCACATTCATAGAAACCTGTATTTTTCCTGTGTGTTAATACTTACTTGACAATTCCCTGCCTCCAAAGGAAAGCAAGTTAAAACATAATACAAGTATTAACCGTTTCTTTCCAGTAATTTAAAGAAAATGTGTGCACAGTAAGAGATAGGAGGAATGAATTCTAGAAAAATTTAGACACACTCAAATGTTATGGGCTTTAATTTTTGCAGGCACTCTGAATCACTACAGACTTTGTTTCTTTTAGTAATAATGGGCCTTAGTCTGTTCTTACACCCGTTTTACACAGATGTAACTCATATTCAATGGACTTAATCCAGATTTATACCTGTGTGAGTCAGAACAGAATTAGCTCTGCTGTTTCTATGGTTAGGTGGGAGTGGAAAAAGATGTGAGTGACAGTTCTCTTCCTCCCTTCAGCTAACCAATAAGTCTGTAGTGAAATATTTAGTTGTAGCAGCAGAAAGAGGAGGATAAAACATGGGTGAGCAGAGGTGGCAGTATTGGGAGGGCAAACAAATTAAGTGGCAAGGTGAAACATTGGGAGTGGGAGATTTGAAAGAGAGAGGGAGAAAAGGGGAGATGTCTTAGAGGAAATGGAGTCAGGGCTGAGAGAAAAGGGTACAAGTTGCTGAAGGAAGAGAAAAAGAGGCCTGACTGCAGAAAGAAAAAGAGACAGAGCTACTTAGGAAGGAGAGTAAAGGAGTAGAAACAGCAGGTCAGAAAGAATTAGGATAAGTTCTCCGGGGCAGGGATTGTCTCTTGGTCTGTGCGTGTACAGCACATAGTACAATTTGACTGATCAGTGCAAGTGTAATAAAAATGATAACAATAATGAGAAACCTGTTCCTAGTGAAGTTATTGGAAACAGGATTGGGCCGTCAGAGAGGACCTTACATGAAAGAGACAAATAAAGCCGCTGTCACCTGAGAGAGGCAGAGGAAAAAGTCCTGGCAACTGAGATTGAGGGTGAGCCAGTGATGAGCTGCCAAAATCTTAACAACTGGTTCCCTACTCACTCCATGAGGGGGTCGTTGCCCACCCCCGCTCCCCGGGACTCCTGTCCCATCCAACCCCCTGCATTCCTTGACTTGCCCTCCCCCAGAACCCCTGCCCCATCCACCCCTGTCCCCTGACTGCCCCCAGAACTGGGCAGGAGGGTCTCGTGGGCCACCATAGTGGGTGCCACCCCATCCCTAAGAGCCAGAGGGACCTGCCGGGGGGTGAGGTGGGGAGTCCCGGTGGTGCTTATCTGGGGCAGCTCCCAGGAAGCATCTGGCAGGTCCCTCTGGCTCCTAGGGGTGGGGGAGCATAGCTGGGGGGGAGCAGGGGGAGCGGCCACTCCCCCCACTGATCACATCAAAAGTGGCACGTTAGGCGCAGACTCCCTGGGTGCTCTGGGGCTAGAGCACCCATGGGGAAAATTTGGTGGGTGCAGAGCACCCACCAGTAGCTCCCCACTCTGCGCCTGGCCCCAGATCATCTCCGCTGTGCCTCCTCCCCTGAAGGCACCGCCCCGCTCTGCTTCTCCGCCCCCTCCCCGGGCTTCCCGTGAATCAGCTGTTCGGTGGGAAGCCTGGAAGGGCTGAGAAGCAGGCAGCAGCGGCTTCACACTCAGGCCAAGGGTGGCGGAGGCGACCTGGGGTGGGGAGCAGTTCCCGTGCACCCCACCCCAGGGTTACCTGCTGCAGCGTGGGCGGCCCTCCTCGCACACCCCGCCCCAGCTCACCTCCGCCTCCCTGGGTCTGAGTCCGAAGCCGCCACCTGCTTCTCAGCCCGCCCCGGCTTCCCGCACGAACAGCTGATTCGCGGGAAGCCTGTGGGGGGGCGGAGAAGCAGGGTGGGGCGGTGCATTCAGGGGAGGAGGCGGAGGCGGAGCAGAGGTGAGCTGAGCTGGGGCCGGGGGTGGGGTGGGACGGGGAGCTGCCGGTGGGTGCTCTGCACCCACCAAATTTTCCCCATGGGTGCTCTAGCCCCGGAGCACCCATGGAGTCAGCGCCTAAGGCGCCACTTTTGGCCAGTTAAATTTAGAAGCCCTTTTAGAACCGGTTGGTCTTCGCAGAACAACCGGTTCTAAAAGGGCTTCTAAATTTAACAACCGGTTCTAGCAAAACAGTGGGAACTGGCTCCAGCTTACCACTGGGGTGAGCCCAAAAGCAAAGAGATGGGCAGAGAGGAAGACCTGGGTGCCAAGTGGGACACAAAGGTGGGCAAGCACTTAGAGGAGAGGAAAGTGATCAGGAACAGTCAGCATGGATTCACCAAGGGCAAGTCATGCCTGACTAATCTAATTGCCTTCTATGATGAGATAACTGGCTCTGTGGATGAGAGGAAAGAAGTGGACGTGTTGTTCCTTGACTTTAGCAAAGCTTTTGACATGGTCTCCCACAGTATTCTTGCCAGTAAGTTAAAGAAGTATGGGCTGGATGAATGGACTATAAGGTGGATAGAAAGCTGGCTAGATTGTCGGGCTCAACGGGTAGTGATCAATGGCTCCATGTCTAGTTGGCAGCCGGTATCAAGTGGAGTGCGGTCCTCAGGCTGGTTTTGTTCAATATCTTCATTAATGATCTGGAGGATGGTGTGGCTTGCACCCTCAGCAAGTTTGCAGATGACACTAAACTGGGAGGAGAGGTAGATACGCTGGAGGGTAGGGATAGGATACAGAGGGCCCTAGACAAATTAGAGGATTGGGCCAAAAGAAATCTGATGAGGTTCAACAAGGACAAGTGCAGAGTCCTGCACTTAGGACGGAAGAATCCCATGCACCGCTACAGACTAGGGACCGAATGGCTAGACAGCAGATCTGCAGAAAAGGACCTAGAGGTTACAGTGGTTGAGAAGCTGGGTATGAGTCAACAGTGTGCCCTTGATGCCAAGAAGGCCAATGGCATTTTGGGCTGTATAAGTAGAGGCATTGCCAGCAGATTGAGGGATGTGATCGTTCCCCTCTATTCGACATTGGTGAGGCCTCATCTGGAGTACTGTGTCCAGTTTTTTCCAGAAGGACGTGGAAAAATAGGAAAACGTCCAGCGGAGGGCAACAAAAATGATTAGGGGTCTAGAACACATGACTTATGAGGAGAGGCTGAGGGAACTGGGATTGTTTAGTCTGCGGAAGAGAAGAATGAGGGGGGATTTGATAGCTGCTTTCAACTACCTAAGAGAGGGTTCCCAAGAAGATGGATCTAGACTGTTCTCAGTGGTAGCAGATGACAGAACAAGGAGTAATGGTCTCAAGTTGCAGTGGGGGAGGTTTAGGTTGGATATTAGGAAAATCTTTTTCACTAGGAGGGTGGTGAAACACTGGAATGCGTTACCTAGGGAGGTGATGGAATCTCCTTCCTTAGAAGTTTTTAAGGTCAGGCTTGACAAAGCCCTGGCTGGGATGATTTACCTGGGGATTGATCCTCCTTTGAGCAGGGGGTTGGACAAGATGACCTCCTGACGTCCCTTCCAACCCTGATATTCTATGATTCTATGATTCTAAGGTAGCTAGCTGGAGAGCGCATGCTCTGATAACAGAAAAAGAAAACAAACAAGCCTGAGAGAAAGCATACTCCCAAGAAGAGAAAGGCATGGTCAGAGAGAGAATAAGGGGATCCAAACCTGGAAAATCTGTTTGGGCAACAAAGTTATACTCTGAGATTTAATAAAAAGTTGTTCATATCATAAAAGATGTAAGTGAGACCTTAAAAGTAATTTCCATTGGGTGCTGAGAAGGAATGCACATCTTTTTCTCATCATTCTAAAATGTGTTACAAAACATCAATAACTTTTCAAAAAAGTTTTAAAGACTTTGTGAAACCTAAAACTTCTTCATGTTCTCCCATCCTCATATATGTATGGAAGTGTATTATAATAACCTGATAATATTCAAGTAATAGTTAGGCTATGCAATTTTTTTTGTCATTACTTTTACTTAACATTTCATGGATATTGGACAGGGGAGTAAAAATAATGTTATTTGACACTGGAAATAGCCTGCTTTGGAATATAACAAAATTTAAACAAGGTTAGAAGAAAACATCATTTAAAAAATCATAATAACAGCACAACAAAGTCACTAACATTTCTGCAGTACTCTGCATGATTTTACATGTATGCTGATGCACTCTTTAAAACAAAAATAAGATACTGGAGAATGCATGGTGGTCATAGCCATTTTCATATATTTTAAGAAAGGAAGCTATTCATTGCATTCACATGTCATTCTAATTCAGTCTCCAAACATGAACAAGCAGAAAAGAAGATCAATACGAACAGTTCTGAATGGGAACTAGAGACCTTTATTTTTAAATTAGCTGATTGTTGTAAATATCCTGCGAAGCTGTTTAGCTACTGCAGGATCTTGGTATAGGCCTCCTGCACCTATCTATGATTCCTTCCTATATAATATTATGCACAAATAGGGCAACTTGGAAGATCCTGTTGCAGACAGGATATTGCATCAGTTTCTTGCTTCACTGGCTTCCAGGAAAAATTTAAGTTGTTAACTCTGAGCTAAAAAGCTTTGTATAAGTTGTTTACCAGCTACGTGAGAGATCACTTTCTCCCCACATACTATCAGAGTAGTTATGATCAGCTGAGGCACTCAAGCCAACAGTCCCCAAATTTAAATGGCTAGCTGATTTTACTGGAAATTCCTCAACTCTGGTATTTATTTCCCTTAGCAGTCTGACAAAATCCAAGTTTGCTGACATTAAGCATACCCTGCAAAGTATGTCTCTTTTCACAGACTTCTCTCAGGTGCTGGGGCTGGGTTTGTATTTGGTGTGTTGGGGGAGAGAGTCTCTTCCATTGATTGTATTAATTTAATACATCCATGATAAGACTGTTGGTAGCTGGGAATATTTGGTAAATAAAAATATTCACTCAATAATATATGGAGATCTTTTGGAATGAAGGAGGTAGTATGGTGGGTGAATACATTAGCTTCTCACCTCTGGATGATTGGATTCAAGCCAGGTCATAAATGACATGCCTTTGAAGGTTTCCCTGTGGTCCCTAGTGGACTCCAGTCCACATGATAAAAAAACCTCAAAGCAGTTGACAGTTCCTGAACAATGCTGGAGCGGAAAGCAATTTTCAAGTTACAATAGAGAAATGTTGATGGCGCTTTGTGTGGATAGATGCACTGTACCGGAATGACTTCATTTCCAAGCACACAAAGCTTCACACAAACAAAAAAACAGTCTGGGGCCATGTCTCTGATCTGGCAGCAGCACAATGGCTGCGTTGTAGAGGATATGAGATTGATCCTGAGTTCATTAGGCTGCCAGCGGCTGGGAGTATAGCAGTCACAATATGTTCAAGTTCTGGGGGAGAACCACAGTAGAAGCAGTGTCCTGTCAATTACAGCTTGAATAGGTCATTTTGACATCGAGCTATAGAGAAGGTAAAAAAGTAGGATCCCAGAAGACTCCACTCCACCCCAATGACCACTCTTCTGTTAAAAGACTCATTGTGTTATTTCCTATACCCCAAATATATTTTTCTCCAATACATTCTGAATAGTCTCCACAAATGCGTGTATACAAATGGGGATTCATTTCCAAGCTGGCTTCTGAAATTGCACCCACAAAATTATACATGTAAAATACATATTTGTATGAGCAAATTGTGTAACTATGCATCTAGCCATTCAATTTATGGTGCAAAAATGTGTGTGCAATTTTGGAGGCTTGTTTGAAAACTGAGCCCTTGTGTTATAAGAAATAAATCATCAACAAAAGAATAACCAATATCTGAAGATAGGAAAATCCTCTTTTTATACCCTACTACAGTGTAGGATTACAAATCAGCCTATGACAGCCTATGAAAAACAGCCTATGACAGATAACTTACAGTAAATGGTACAGACTAGTGTGATATAAAACAGAGGACTAGACATGCTAACACTGCTTTTGGTTTTCCATATATTCAACCTGCATTGAAGGATTTTCCATCACCATAGGTATTAGGTTGTTAGTTCATGTAGACATGCAAGTCAAACAAATGAATGCTGCAAACACAGGATATGAATTAGTGTTAGCAGAACACAAAATGCAAACATTATTGTGCCTCCCATATTAGTGGCATGAAACATAATGTTAGGCAACAGGATCATTATACTTCTTGTCATTTAAATTCTAGCTTTGGTCCGTTAAAATGATCCCAATTCAACCATTAAACTGTTTCTCACATAAGACATAATTTTTATGTATTTTCCTAAGTAATATATAACATGGCTTACAATTGTCCTGGATTGGCCGGGACAGTCTTGCCACTGACCAAAGTGTCCCGTGGTGTGGGAGCGCTGCTCTTTGGGCTCCCACACCGCGAGACTGTTCCTGCAGCACCTCTGATTGACACCCCATTCCTAAATTACATAGGCAGAGCAGGGAGCAGAATGCCAATCAGACGAGCAAGAAAAGAAAAGAGAAATAAGGGGAGAGAGGAAGACAGATATGGAGGGAGGGGGAAGAAGAAAAACAAGGTGGGGGAGAGGAGAAAGAAACAACAATGAATTAATTATCTTAATTCAATGCACAAACTAATACATCTGAGAAGACATTTTAAAATTGCACCCCCAGCCCCACCTCCCCGGAGCTCCATCTCTGCTAGGGGGAGGGTCCCAGAGCCCAGGCTCCAGCCTGAGCCCAAACATCCATACCGCAATATTACAGCCCTGCAGCCTGAGCCCAATACACCAAGTCAGCTGACGCAGGCCAGCCATGGGTATTTAATTGCAATGTAGATATATACCTACTGTTACACGCTAAAACTACAACTGCTGAAGAGGCTTCACCCGGACTCCCTGACCAGTTCATTGCCACTGGACTCTGCTAGGCCTCAAGGGCTCCCAACCCTGGGCCATGACTAGTCTCACACCTTGTAAGGCAGATATACTATATGATTTCTATAATCCTCAGAGGTACTTATGCAATTATTATTTTTATTAAGCAACTAAAGCAGTAAAGGAAAAGCATATGCTACAAGGGGTTTTAATTCCTTTCTGAAGGCATTGACTTAGGTTAGGTTAGACTTGTCCAGATGGGCTTACGAAGTTGTTGTCTTCCCCTGTACGAGGATGAAAATCCTGCTCCTTAGAGGCTCGGCACTTTGGAGTGTCACAGAATCATAGAATCATGGAATATTAGGGTTGGAAGAGACTTCAGGAGGTCATCTAGTCCAATCCCCTGCTCAAAGCAGGACCAACACCAACTAAATCATCCCAGCCAAGGTTTTGTCAAGCCAGGCCTTAAAAACATCTAAGGATGGAGATTCCACCACCTCCCTAGGTAACCCATTCCACTGCTTTACCACCCTCCTAGTGAAATAGTGTTTTCTAATATCCAACCTAGACCTCCCCCACTGAAACTTGAGACCATTGCTTCTTGTTCTGTCATCTGCCACCACTGAGAACAGCCTAGCTCCATCCTCTTTGGAACCCCCCTTCAGGTAATTGAAGGCTGCTATCAAATCCCCCCTCATTCTTCTCTTCTGCAGACTAAATAATGCCAGTTCCCTCAGCCTCTCCTCGTAAGTCATGTGCCCCAGCCCCCTAATCATTTTTGTTTTCATCCACTGGACTCTCTCCAATTTGTCCACATTCCTTCTGTAGTGGAGGGACCAAAACTGGATGCAATACTCCAGGTGTGGCCTCACCAGTGCTGAATACAGGGGAATAATCACTTCCCTCAATCTGCTGGCAATGCTCCTACTAATACAGCCCAATATGCAGTTGGCCTTCTTGGCAACAAGGGCACACTGCTGACTCATATCCAACTTCTCGTCCACTGTAATCCCCAAGTCCTTTTCTGCAGAACTGCTGCTTAGCCAGTCGGCCCCCAGCCTGTAGCGGTGCATGGGGTTCTTCCTTCCTAAGTGCAGAACTCCGTACTTGTCCTTGTTGAACCTCATCAGATTTCTTTTGGCTCAATCCTCCAATTTGTCTAGGTCACTCTGGACCCTATCCCTACCCTCCATCGTATCTACTTCTCCCCCCAGCTTAGTGTCATCTGCGAACTTTCTGAGGATACAATCAATCAATCAATCCCATCATCCAGATCATTAATAAAGATGTTGAACAAAACCGGCCCCAGGACCGACCCCTGTTAGTCTGCCCCTGAATTGGAAGTCCAGTGCAGCACAGGACTTTGATCTGTACTCCACTGGCTTTGCCTGTGCTGTCTCTGCATAGAGCTTCGATGTGTGGTGAAAACAGGGCACATTGCAACAACGGGATGGAGTTCAAAGTCCCTACTCATTCTGCTAGCGGCAATTCAGCTATCATAATCAACTCTCTCCTTATAGCCTCTCTCCCATGGAGGAGCAAGAACAGTTGAGCCTATCTCCTTCTACATAGGGAGGGAGATAGTGGAATAGTCCTGCTTCCCCACAACCCTGCTTGAAGAGAGAGGTGGATTCTGATGGCTCCCTTCAGAGACAAAAACATCCCCCTGGCTCCCTTTCTCTTGTCTGTGGGGATGGGGAGTGAGGAACTTCTCTGTCTCAGGGGCTGAGGAGAGGCACTTGAAGGCTGGAACCCTCCTGCTCCTCTGACAATACCATGGAAGGTACTCTTGCCTATCTACCACTAGTGTTAGTGCACGTCTTGGTGTGTGACTAACGTGTGTGGATGCTGGCATATATCTGGTATGCCTGGGTGTGGGTGAAGACTGTTTATGCTTGCGTAATGACAGGTGCATGGCTTAAGGGGTATAAAGGGAATGAAGACTGATGCAGGAGTTTGTGGGGAGACTATCTGAAGAAAGGAAGAAAAATTGTGTGATGGAGAATGGGGAGCTGGTCACTTCACATTTTATTTGAGGACCTATTAAAAAATGGTTAAGCTCGTGGCCCATCAAACTGGATCATCATTTCACCACTGAAATCTCAGCTCTTCTTCCCTTTTGCTTTTCCAAAGACTGAATGCAGAGGAGTAAACCAAAGCCACAAAGTCTACCCTCCTTCCCCAGGCATGGAGAAAGTCACCTTTGCAACACTTTCAGCTTTCATTGGCAAACAGTAGGCTGAAACTGCTCAAACCCAGGCCTCCATTAGGATAAAACATTTTGTTGCTAGCCTGCTGAACTGGTTCAGCTCAATGTCTTGTCAGCTTTCTCAAGGAGTAATCTTTCCTAAACTATGGAGCTTCAACACCTTCATTTGTAGTAGATGTAAAGAAGTTTTGTGACTGGCTCCATCAGTGCTCGGTACTATCCCCAGTAATCAATACCGGGGATGCCAAGCCTGGCAACTCCTGCTATGTCAAAGAATTGAGGCCTTCCTAGCCATTGGCAAGAGGAAACTTTTATTTTTTTTACTTTGTATAGTTTGTTCTATGTCCAACTCTTTGTATTCTTGCAGGTATGGAGAGAAGGCAGCCCAGCATCTTTAGGAAGTGTTCAGAGTGTGGTTGGATATGTCCCTCACAGACTGGTATAAATGTTCAATCTTGAGCCTGGGAAAAGAGTATGAATATGACTGGCACAGCTATGAGACTTGCTTCCAAATGTCCTAGCAAGTTGTTAGCTCCCATCTAGCCTCTCTTGGCCTCCTCTGATGTTTCCCAGACATCTAATATAAAGTCATCCAGCCTAGCAGACCTGGAGATTCTACATCAGTGTTCCATGTATCAGCCAGATTGGTCCCTGTCATAAATGTAAAGGGAAGGGTAAACCCCTTTAAAATCCCTCCTGGCCAGAGGAAAAATCCTCTCACCTGTAAAGGGTTAAGAAGCTAAAGGTAACCTCGCTGGCACCTGACCAAAATGACCAATGAGGAGACAAGATAGTTTCAAAAGCTGGGAGGAGGTAGAAAAACAAAGGGTCTGTGTCTGTCTGTGTGCTGCTTTTGCCGGGGACAGAACAGGAATGGAATCTTAGAACTTAGTAAGTAATCTAGCTAGAGATGCATTAGATTATGATTTCTTTAAATGGCTGAGAAAATAGCTGTGCCGAATAGAATGAATATTCCTGTTTGTGTGTCTTTTTTGTAACTTAAGGTTTTGCCTAGAGGGATTCTCTATGTTTTGAATCTAATTACCCTGTAAGGTATTTCCCATCCTGATTTTACAGAGGTGATTCTTTTTTACTTCTATAAAAAGTCTTCTTGTAAGGAAACTGAATGCTTTTTCATTGTTCTAAGATCCAAGGGTTTGGGTCTGTGGTCACCTATGCAAATTGGTGAGGATTTTTACCAAACCTTCCCCAGGAAGTGGGGTGCAAGGGTTGGGAGGATTTTGGGGGGAAAGATGTTTCCAAACTACATTTTTTCAGGAACCCAGATAAAGTTTGGTGGTGGCAGTGGAAGTCCAAGGGTAAAGGGTAAAATAGTTTGTACCTTGGGAAAGTTTTAACCAAAGCTGGTAAACGTAAGCTTAGGAGGTTTTCATGCAGGTCCCCACATCTGTACCCTAGAGTTCAGAGTGGGGAACCTTGACAGTCCCAAAGCCAGACCTCAACAACCCCCTGTTGGTCATCAACAGACAATTCATCAATTTCATCTTAATGTATAACGGCTCTAGAATTTTTGATGACTGAATGCACCACTCTGGTCATCAATACCACCTCCATGTCAAGTGAAGCTTTGCTTTGCCTGCTCTGCTCTAATGGAACCCCACTTTTCTATTCCTGACATAAGAAGGTCTATGACTCTGCTGAGGCAATTGAAGCCTCTGATGGATCAGATCTTTGACTGAAGAACACAGCAAGAAATAATGAACAGCCTGATGTGTTCACTTAATTTGTACTGAAAAGTTTTGCACTGATGTACTGAAATTTAATCTCAGTGCCAACAATACTGTCAGCACTTAATATCATGGGAGCATAAAATGTAATGGAATTGAGGTTTGCACCCCTATGTCTCAACTTCAACACACTTTGTGCAGTGGTGAGCTCTGATGCCATCAGCAGATCCCACAACATTTTGACACCTGAGGTGGGGAGTTCAAATGATGCCCCCATGGCCCCTCGCTTGGGCCAAAACTTTGAAAGGTCTCAATTCTGCCTTCTTCCTGTTCCACACCTCTCATGGTACTGCTCTGCTACCTACACCAATAAAGGAGAACTAACAACTTAAAATGCCTTGTTCAAAAATTTTAAGTAACACTTAACTTTCAAATGCCTGAACAGCAAATGTAACTTTTCTTGTCTGTATAGTAAACACTGGCATTTTTATCTGTTTGAATAATCAAAGTGGTGCTTTCCGTGCCTTCTTGGCTGAAAACATTTGAACTGCTTCCTAAAGGTCCACAGTCTGGGCCAGCTCATGCTCTATTGAGATGGTTGCAAGGCCGACCAGCCTCTCCGGTGTCATTGTGGAGCGTAGATGTGTTTTTATTAACTTCAGCTTGGAGAAGCTGCGTTCTCCGCTGGCAACTGTTACAGAAAGTGTTAGAAGTATGTGCAGGGCAACAAAAGCATTTGGAAAGAGGGTGGTCATCTTATTTGTGCATATATATTCCAGAACAGCCTTTGGAGTTGATCCTGATGAAATGTATCTTGAAAGGGCTTTCAGTTCATCACCTAAATCACTCACATCAATATCACACATGTCATCATGTGTCAACACTGTCTCTAGTGCCCTGCATTGCTGGTGTAGGTCTTCTTCAGGTATAGTGAGGAGTTTTGGAATATCATACAACATCCCAAATATACTGCTGTGTTCCTTTAGCTGCATGAAACGTTCTTCAACTGACTGTATTGCACAATCTAGCACCTGGTTAAAGAATTCAACTTTGAATTGTTGTTTGGGGTCTCATATGGGATTATCCCATGCCTCGTAATCAAAATGTCTTCTTTGGTGACTCTTGTATTCTTGAATGAGTGGGAAAATAGCTTCAGTGTGAAGTTTCTCTGCCAACTTCTGTGCACTCTTCAGAACGTTTGGAAATCCCTCATCTGACCAGTAAGACTGTAGGTATGACTTTGCTTTGTCCAGTTATTCCATTGCTCCAGATATATCAAGGTCAACACCTTGGAGTCTCTTGCTTACAACATTTATTTCAAACAGTATGTCATGCCACAACACTAAGCCACACAGAAATTTGAAGTTATCTATGTTTCTGGGGATTCCATTTCCCTCTGCTGCTGTTCTCCCATGAACAGTTCCTGTCATAGCATTATCCTCCATAATGGCAACTATGGCATCATCTATCTTCCCAATTTGGTGTTCGATAGGCTTTATCGCCTCCACTCAACTTTCCCATCATGTGGGACTCAGTGGTTTCAGTGTCAGAGAGGATGTTCCCAGATGTTGCTTCAAAATTTGCCATCAATGAGCTGATGCAGAGAAAAATACATACATGCTTTGAATTACACTAAAAAATTCAGCAGCCTCACTAGAAGCTGATGCTGCATTACTGACCACCAAGTTCACTGAATGAGAACTGCATGGGACTAAAAAAGCTCAAGGGTTTAACTCTCAGATCTGTGTCTGCACTCCTCTGTTCTTTTCTCTCATGTTGGCACCATTATCGTAGCCCTGACCTCTCATGTCAGCTCTCACAATTCCCATAACTTCCAGCTTTTTAAGAAGCACATTTGTCATACTAGCTCCTGTAGTATCATCAATGTCAATAAATTCTAGAAAATGCTCTCTGACAGTCGCCATTGCAGGGACATTTTCACTAGGTTCTGTTGTTGTTACAAAATGCACGATTAAAGTCATTTGTTCCATATGGCTTATGTCAGGTGTGCAGTCCAGAATAACAGAGTAATATCTTGCTGACTTCAGATCTGCCACAATCTTCTGTTTGACTTTTGTTGCCAGTAACTGTATGATCTCATTTTGAATTGTTTTTCCAAGGTAGTGGTGTGTGTACATTTCTTGAGTGGTGACTCTTCTAAGATGCTCCTGGAGTACAGCATCAAACTCAGCCATCAGCTCCACAATTTTAAGGAAGTTTCCACTGTTTGGCACATACGGCTGATCTGAAGTGCCACGCAGTGCTAGGTTTTGGGTAGCAAGCATTCTCACAATGGCAATGAGCCTTTTCAGAACATTTCACCAGTAAAGAGACACTGATGCAATCTTCTCTTGATTCTGATCATCTATGGTGGCCTTTAACCTTAGTCTCATCTCAAGCTCTTTCCACCTATGGAATGCTCTCTGGTGATTTGCTGCCTTCTCATGGCATGCCACATTTCTAGCCAGATTTTTCCAGTCCTTTGTTCCTGTAGAACCCAATGTGGCTGAAACATTAGACTGAACGAGACTGGTTAGACTGATTTTGTTCAATATCTTCATTAATGATCTGGAGGATGTTGTGGATTGCACCCTCAGCAAGTTTGCAGATGACACTAAACTGGGAGGAGAGGTAGATATGCTGGAGGGTAGGGATAGGATACAGAGGGACCTAGACAAATTGGAGGATTGGACCAAAAGAAATCTGATGAGGTTCAACAAGGACAAGTGCAGAGTCCTGCACTTAGGACGGAAGAATCCAATGCACCTCTACAGACTAGGGACCAAATGGCTAGGCAGCAGTTCTGCAGAAAAGGACCTAAGGGTTACAGTGGATGAGAAGCTGGATATGAGTCAACAGTGTGCCCTTGTTGCCAAGAAGGCCAATGGCATTTTGGGTTGTATAAGTAGGGGCATTGCCAGCAGATCGAGGGACGTGATTGTTCCCCTCTATTCGGCTCTGGTGAGGCCTCATCTGGAGTACTGTGTCCAGTTTTGGGCCCCACACTACAAGAAGGATGAGGAAAAATTGGAAAGAGTCCAGCGGAGGGCAACAAAAATGATCAGGGGACTGGAGCACATGAGTTATGAGGAGAGGCTGAGGGAACTGGGGATGTTTAATCTATGGAAGAGAAGAATGAGGTGGGATTTGATAGCTGATTTCAACTACCTGAAAGGGGGTTCCAAAGAGGATGGCTCTAGACTGTTCTCAGTGGTAGCTGATGACAGAACAAGGAGTAATGGTCTCAAGTTGCAGTGGGGGAGATTTAGGTTGGATATTAGGAAAAACTTTTTCACTAGGAGGATGGTGAAACACTGGAATGCGTTACCCAGGGAGGTGGTTAGAATCTCCTTCCTTAGAAGTTTTTAAGGTCAGGCTTGACAAAGCCCTGGCTGGGATGATTTAATTGGGGATGGGTCCTGCTTTGAGCAGGGGGTTGGACTAGATGACCTCCTGAGGTCCCTTCCAACCCTGATATTCTATGATTCTATGATTCTAAGCTGCAGTAGCTGCCAGGTCACCTGCACTCTAATTGGAAGATCAGGCATCTCCTCACCACTCACATCCTCACTGGGGCCGGAAGGCTCAACGTGAACATTTGTGCCTGTATATCTCAGGAGAGCTCCTTCCTGCTTAGATAGAAAAGCTTCCTTTACTTTCTTTCTTTTTCTGAATGCTGCCCCAGAGGCGTGTTTTCCTCTTTCACTCATGAGTGCTGTTCTGTGTCAGCTATAGTGGCTCTCAACACACAACTGAAGGGGACAAATACGCAGGCTGGTAAAAGGGCCTGAGTAAGGGAAGATATCAGCTTCTTAAGGGCCTAACTGGTTCCTACTACTTCAGTTGACTGCCTTTTTGCCTCAAGTGGATTCAGAGAAGCAGCAGGAAAGAAAGAAGCTCCCTGAGATGCTGGTGTTAATCAGTCCAGGCTCCTGGGGGTGCTAGAGAGGTACATAAGAGGCTCCTCCTCCTCCTCTCTCTCCCTGCAGCTCCTGCTGCTTTCTGTTATTCCCTCTCACCTTTTCTCCTGCCTGCCTGTTATGTCTCTTGTGCCCTCCTTCCTCCAGCACAGCACTCCACCATCTCTGTGCATCTAGAGCAGAGAGAATACATATGCACCAGCAGCAGACAGAATTTTCTACACTCTGGGTCCTAGTGGTGCCCCCCACACAGTCTGGCATCTCAGTTTGCCTCATTGTAAAGGCCAGCCCTGACAGATCCTGTACAATTGGCCTCAGAGAAGCAGGTGTCTATGAATGCTTCAGATACCTTCACATATTTGTCCAGTGATCTTGTAAACTGTGAACTCTTCCCTTGAGCTCGGTTAATACGTGCCTAGGTTGCATATAGGAACATAATGATGAGTAGTGATTAGTATCTTGGGAGAATTCATAATTATTTATATTGTAATTGTATTGTTTGATGGGTTCATATAAAAACAAACTACCTCATTCAGACTGAAGAAACTTTGTATCATAAAATGTATGAATCATATTTATTTGTCTCTTGTACATATAACTCAGATGAACTATGTGTATCAAATATGATTTGCATATGTTTAACACATATTATTATCCAGTAAGCTACATATGAAATGTGTGTGATCCACAATAAGGTCATCGGATCTGCAAACTCCATGTATATAAATATGTGATTAAAGTAACCCAAACCATACCTTTCATATATAAAAATATGAACATCAGCCTGTGAATCTTTTGTGAAACACATGGAAAAATGCAGCTCTTAATCTGCATGATAAGGGATTTTTGAAAAATTTCAGATAGCTGTTAAAATGTAATATGCTAGTTTTGATTATTGGACAGAAACAATGGCTGAAGAACACACAGAGGACAACAGATGGGGGATGTTGTAAGCTACGATTGTACTCTCTCAATCTCAGGCTGACTGTGGCGTGGATTATCCTCTGCAGTAGTTTACAGCAGCTTGAGTGGTGTTCTAATTTATACTGATTGCCAAGAAGTTATTTTAACAGTTGGGGACTACTGGAACAAAGCACCTCCCTTCCGTAGGCCGTGTTCCTTATCACAGCCACAGGTTGGGGGAGTGGTGTAGGAGCAGGTCTACTGGCTCTGCTTCACCAGAGAATCCCTCTGCTCTGGTCTGATTCTCCCACAGCTAACTGCAGCAGCTGTAATGTTGCTTTGTAAGGATGAATAGCACAAAGCAGTCCAAATGTGGGGGGAAATCTGGGCCAATATATCATATAATGAGGAAACATGTATCTCCTATACCACCAGTCATTAATGTAATGATGAAGATTTAGTAGTCTTGTAAACACGGTGGGTCAGATTCATTGTATGCTGTGGCTGCTTTTAATGATTCAACAATGCCAAACAGGTGTAAACCAGACTTTTAGTCAGTTAAACTAAAGATACAGCTACTTTGTATCACCCAAGCAGCATAAGCAGCCAGAACATATGAGGGAATGTGGCCCAGTATATTTTGGCATTGTGTTTTCTGGATCCAGTGTGGTATTCCATGCATATTACTGACTTAGGTCTATTTGCCCCCAATTAAAACTTAACATTTCTAAATGATCCTCAAAATGTTGATGTGCAGTAGGTATCATTATACACATTTTACAGAAAGATAAAATGAAGTACAAAGATTTTGCTACTAAGAAAGAAAGTAGAGAAGATGTACGTATGGTGAAAGCAGGGGGAAAAATGATGCCCAAATGTAAATTTTTAAAAACACATGAACTCTGGGACTCCATGTCTTTGTTCCAAAAATTGTGGGTCCCAAAATATGTGGACCAAAATTTTAAAATTCGGGTTCTTTGGATTAGGTGTCTATATTTTCATTTGGGCACTTAAATAAATGTCCTGGTTTTCTGAGATGCTGGATATCCAGAGCTCCCATTAAAGTCAATGGGAAATGTCAGGGATTTTAAGTGCTTACATATGGATATAGGTGTCCAGTTTTAAGCATGCCAGTTTGAAAATTTTGGCTGTGGATTTTGCAATGAATTATTGTGTTCCTCCTGTGCAGCAGGAGGTTTTGACCCAGGAAAGCATCTCTAATCAGGAAGGGCACATAAGCATTTGTTTAAATATGTGCTTAAGTCTCATTGATTTCAACAGAACTTAAGCAAATGCTTAAGTGCTTTCCTGAATAGAGGTGGATTTAAGAACAGGTTTAGAGGCTTTCCAAAATCAGGGCCTAATATAAGAATCTAATTTTTTAAAAGCAGTATACTAAATAGGTCCACTATATAACCCATCACATCCTTAAAAACAACAATAAAAGCAGCTGAACATCATCCTACATGCAAGAAAATTAAACTGAGAATAGAATCCAGGATTCTTGACTGAGTCCTGCACTCTAACTAGTAAATCACAAAAATACATATTGTTAATCCATTTTAATTTCCAGTGTATCCTATTTCTATTTCCAGGTTTGATATCCATTTTGCAGTTCCACATAGCACAAAGTTTGCACTACAAATGCCACATAATGAATAGAACATCTGGGCTCCTTGAAATATGGAGTCACCCGATAATTGCCAAGTAGTTATTAATCTACTCTTTTTTCTATTTACTTGCAAGAACTACAGTAAATAACAAAACTATGCCCCCCAATTTTTTATTGGTAGGTGGTACTAATTAAAAAATAAAAATAAAATTTGACACTTAAATTACTGTAGGCCTCTGTGATGGGGTGTCTGCCCCACACAAGATTGGAAGGGGTTAAGATGGCCTGGGAGGCCAATTAACTCCACAGGCTACACCTGGAGGGGGAGCCAGGGAGCAGGAACGTGATTGCAAGCAGGCTCAGCTGTAGGGTTGCCAATTTTCTAATCGCACAAAACCGAATGCCCTTGTTCGCCCCTGCCCCGCCCCTTCCCTGAGGCCTTGTCCCTGCCCAGTCCCTTCTCCAAAGCCCTGCCCCCCACTCACTCCATTCCCCGCTCCCTTCATCACTTGCTCTCCACCACACTCACTCACTTTCACCGGGCTGGGGCAGGGGGTTGGGGTGAAGGAGAGAGTGAGTGCTCTGGCTGGGGATGTGGGTTCCAGGGCGGGGCCAGAAATTAGGGGTTCAGGGTATGGGGGGAGAGGATTGAGGTGCGGGAGGGGGTGAGGGCTCTGGCTGGGGGTGAAATTTCTGTTTTTTGGTGTTTTTTCTTAATTAGAGAATTACATTAAAAAAGAATTAAGGTTGCAAAGTCAAGCACTCAAAAGTTAGTGAGGGCTGAGAGAGTAAAGCCCAGAACTGCTGGGTTCAGTGTCCCTGGACTGGGACCCGGAGTACTGGGCAGGCCAGAGTTCCCCTACCAGCCACTGGGGAAGAGGCACCATCAGGGCAGTGCCGGAGAAGACGGCCTGAGATGTTTTGCGTGGAAGGACTTTGAGTAAATCTCTATGTGAGAGGCTGTCCTGGGAAGCTCTCATTGCTAGTGGCGCCTCCCCCTGGCTGTCCTGGGGATTAGCTCTGCCAGGCATCACATCCCTATTTGATGGTGTCTTCACACATCCTATCTCACTCTGCGGCCCCTCTCACTCCAGGAACTGCAGCCTCCTCTTCGTGACACTCTTCCAGCCAGGTCACTACATGGTTTTCTGTTCTGAGTCATCAGTAGGGTTCAGATCTTTAGATCCACAGCACAGACTTTTACCACTTGAGCTAACATAGTAACTGGTAGCAGCACTAGAGTGTTATCCTCCATGTGGATTAGGCACATACTTTGCCAGTGCTTTCACAGCGGAGTAATGCCAGTGATTTGCTCAAAGCAGAATAATGTAGAAACTCAGGACTCCTAGGTTCAATACCTGGTTCTGTAGGGAAGCGTGCTGTAGTGGTCACAGAACAGACCCTTATGTCCCTGGCCTGTCTCTGTTCCCCTCTGCTCCACCTTGGCTCCTGTCCCACACGCCTTTTGCTACTTCTTACCCTCTGGCTTCTGCAACACCCCTCTCTCCTTATCTTCCTCCCAATTTCTCACCCCTCTGCATTCCTCCTTCTCCTTACTGTCTTATAATGTAAATGGTCAGGCAACCTAAACTATAGGTGAGGCTACCAGTTCCATCTTTTAAAACAAACACACACTAATTAAGACAGCATACAATGGCTATGTAAAAGGTAGAAGGGGAATTCAAAAATGCTCAGAAGGAATTTATAGGATATAAGGCTGGTACTGAAACTAAATGCACAGGCAAGTCGGAATATTTTTAAACAATAAATATTTTTAAAAATGAGCATCTTCACCCAAAGAGCACAGTATAGTTCAGATCTGACCAGTAACGCCCTTTTTATTCACGTCCTAAACCACTCTTGAAGGCAGACTGCTGAGTTCTATGGTTTAATGATAAGGACAAACATCCTCTAGACTGAGATCAAGATGAATCAAGTCAACTCATTTAACTTGAGATTTGATTTGATTTCATCCTATAGTTTTGAAGGTGTAAGTTCACAAAGACTAGCAGGTATTCCTTCCTATTTGGGTGAACCTTAAGTTTAATGTTTCACTTCATATCTAAAAGTAAGAATACGTAAGACTGTACATATCAATTTGGAAAAAAAAAGATTGACAAATTAACAAAAATCTGTGATTAACAAAAATCCCTTCCTCACTGCCCAAGGCACACAAACATATTCCCAATTTAACCCATGATGCACTGGGACATAAGAATTTAAAATGCTGTCTTGTCAATATTTATAACCTACTTTTTAGAGTTCAATAAAAGGAAAGTCAGAAGAATTTATTGAATATATGGAGATGAATGCCATACCTTTCCTCAACTAAAACCTCCTTCAGCTGCTGGTGTGGCTTTGTGCCTTCCATTTCTCGGATGCTTACTGCATAGATCTTTGTTGTATAGTCAATAGCCTTTTCTCTTGCAACATCACTGTCATAACCTTAAATAATGTGAAAGATAAAATGACACCTGTGTAGTTTGTTTTCAGTTTTGTATTGGAGAAATAAGAAATAGAAAGATTTGCAACAACAGAAGCAGTCTAAGGTCCTGATCCTACAAAGACTTACACGTAGTTAATTTTAAGCACTTACTTAACTTTAAGCACATGAGGAGTCCCATTGAACTCAATGGAATTCCTCACATGCTTAAAGTTAAGAATGTATGTGAGTCTTTGTGAGATCAGGGCTAAATTTAATATGTATTTTTCATATTCTGCTTTTACCTCCATCCTCTTCTGCATCTGTATCTGACTCCTCACTGTCAACCAGTTTACTCTCTTGGATGCCCACAAACTCCCTAGTCCAGATCATCAAAGCAGTATCTGCACCACCTACAGTCAGTAGCACAGAATCATTATGTAACCATCGAACGTTGGTTACATGGGCACTATGACCCACATACTTCTTGAACTTAGCACGTTGCCCCTGCAATATAAAGAATACACGTTATCACTTAAACTATTCATTTTTCACATTTTCGTACAGAAATCTTCCCCACTACCATTTCCAGCATGGCTTCTAATCTGATGAGTAAATACTATTTATTACCTTTACAGGATATGAAAAAAGCTTCACAAAACCAAAGTCATCTCCTGTAGCTAACAGTGAACCATCTTTTGTAAGAGTAGCTGCATTTACAACAGTGACATCACTATGCATGGGCCAGATTCCTTCACAAGTAGGACCAAGAACACATGTCCAGGTATCCCATTCAATCTTCTCTATCTGGAAACAAAAATTCCCAAAACAAAGTATCTTGACAAATGTCTAATACACTGCTTTAGTTGTTACATTTTTCTCTTGAACTATGATACTAACAAACAGATCAACTTGCATATGGGCTTGGCCAAAATGATTTTTTCTTTTTGTTAGCTTACAGTGTTTATTTCCAGCTGATTAATGCTAAATATGTCCTTTATAAAACTGCTATACTACAAGGTAGAGTTCCTGGAATTTTACTTTTTTGCTATACATTTTTTATTCTCCAGGGAGAAATCATTGGTCATTGTCATTTGGATTTAAACTGTTTAGAGATTTTCAGAGGTGATGAATATTGGCAGCTCTCATTAAGAGTTGCAGGTGTTCAGCATCCCTTAAAATGAGGCCACATATTTTTAAAAGTAGCTTCCTAAATTGCACTTAAATTGCCTGCACACAGATTAAATACAAAAGAAGTGATTGTTCATGCAAAGAGATTATGTGGAAAACTTGTCTGAAATGCACAAATATATATTTGCACATAAATCCTTCTTCTAAAAGAACAAATGGATGCACCTGCAGATATTGCAGGTGATGGAAAATTTGGTGTTGTCTTTCCTGCACTTATGTAGTTTCATTCTGAGATTTATTGTGAGAATTTTAGTAAATCTGTACTTTTTAATCTATTTTTCAATTTATTTCAATGAGAGAGAAAAGTTAGTTCAATGCCAAGTACTTTTGAAAATCTCACCCACAATATTTACAATATGTGATCAGATCTGAATTAAGTGCTTATCTGAAATGGTTCTAATTTTGAAATACTAATGTTTGTTAAGTGCTTAGAGCAGGGATCAGCAACCTTTGGCATGTGGCCCGCCAGGGTAAGCCCCTTGGCGGACCGGGACAGTTTGTTTACATGCCACGTTCACAGGTTTGGCTGATTGCAGCTCCCACTGGCCACGGTTCGCCATTCCAGACCAACGAGGGCTGTGGGAAACGGCGGCCAGCACATCCCTTGGCCTGCGCTGCTTCCCGCAGCCCCCATTGGCCTGGAGCAGCGAACCACAGGCAGTGGGAGCTGCGATTGGCTGAACCTACTGACACGGCAGATAAACAAACCGGCCCGGCCCACCAGGGGGCTTACCCTGGCGGGCCACGTGCCAAAGGTTGCCGATCCCTGGCTTAGAGTAATGTAGCTGTTATGAAAGGTATGATACTGAGTGATTAAGCAGTTCTAATTATACCCATTATAAGGATTAACTTTTGTATATGTAACATTTGTATAATACTTACAAAGGTCTACTTCACAGGGCTGTTGTGAAGATTCACTAATGTCTGTGAAGCACTTTGTAAACTTGAAAGCGTGGTAGCATAGGGGAAGGTATATGAAGAAGACATACCATTTAAATAAGTAATACACTAATTTTCAGTAGTATCATATAACAACATTCACAATGTAAAACCTTCAAGTTAGTACTGAGTGAAGTATTCAGAAAATGTAATTAGTATGATCCATACCTCAGCAGCTCTTATAATATGTCTTTTTCCTCTTGGTGCTTCAAAAAATAGCTGTTCTTTGGCACCAGAATTGACTTGCAATAACTTTCCTGTATGTGAAATATGAGTTTATTATTTATTTTATACATGATTTGGAATATTATGAAGTGCCTTTTTTATTGAGTGATGAGGTGTTATGAAAAACTTGAATGCACATCCTGCATAGGTATTTGTGACAAAATGATAAGAATGACCTACAGAGCACTAATATAAATACAGTCCAATTCAGTTTCTAAAAATGGTTGTTTAGATACTACTCACAAACAGCAGAGTACGGGCCAAGTGACACATGGTGCTGAGTAGCCTCAGAGGTGCTTAGCACTTTGCTGGATCAAGTCCTAAATGTGAGACTTCATATAACAACCTTGCAAAACTCTATTCACCCAATGTAAGTAATACTTTATTAGTGTTTTCATTATCATGGTAAATGAAGATGAACAGATGTACTTTTCATGATTATTTTACAGATGGTTGTACAGTGATTTAAAAAAAGTTATAAATCTCTCTCTCTCTCTATTAGAGCACTGCCCTATACAAATGTATAACAAACAATCCTTGAATACAAACATTACGAATGTGATCCAAATTAGAATCATAGAATATCAGGGTTGGAAGGGACCTCAGGAGGTCATCTAGTCCAACCCCCTGCTCAAAGCAGGACCAATCCCCTTTTGCCCCAGATCCCTAAATGGCCCCCTCAAGGATTGAACTCACAACCCTGGGTTTAGCAGGCCAATGCTTAAACCACTGAGCTATCCCTCCCCCCAATTGTATGCTAACTATTAGGCAGGCTTATGTGAAACTGAATGTACATTATTTCAGAGTGGTAGCCGTGTTAGTCTGTATCAGCAAAAACAACGAGGAGTCCTTGTGGCACCTTAGAGACTAACAAATTTATTTGAGCATAAGCTTTCATGGGCTAAAACCCACTTCATCAGATGTATGGAGAGAAAAATACAGTAAGCAGTATATATATTACACCACATGAAAAGATGGGAGTTGCCTTACCAAGTGGGGGGTCAATGCTAACGAGGCCAATTCAATTAAGGTGGAAGTGACCTTTTCTCAACAGTTGACAAGAAGGAGTGAATATCAACAGAGGGAAAATTACTTTTGTAGTGCTAATGAGGCCAATGCAATCAAGGTGGACGTCGCCCATTTCCAACAGTTGACAAGAAGGTGTAAGTATCAGCAGAGGGAAAATTACTTTCTGTAGTGACCCATCTATTCCCAGGCTTTATTCAGGCCTAATTTGATGGTGTCCAGTTTGCAAATTAATTCCAGTTCTGCAGTTTCCCATCAAAATCTGTTTTTGAAGTTTTTTTGAAGAATTGCCACTTTTAAGTCTCTTATTGAATTTCCAGGGAGATTGAAGTGCTCTCCTACTGGTTTTTGAATGTTACAATTCTTGATGTCTGATTTGTGTCCATTTATTCTTTTGCGTAGAGACTGTCTGGTTTGGCCAATGTACATGGCAGAGGGGCATTGCTGGCACAGGATGGCATATATCACATTGGTAGATGTGCAGCTGAACAAGCCTCTGATGGAATGGCTGATGTGATTAGGTCCTATAATGGTGTCTCTTGAATACATATGCAGACAGAGATGGCAACAGGATTTGTTGCAGGGATTGGTTCATTAATAAGCCATTGGGCAGGAAGAGGAGAAACAGAAAAAATAAACAGGCTGCCTTAAATTTGAGTTTTATGATATAACTGAAACAGCAAGAAAGACAGATTTCTAAAATAAATCTATCGCTGAAAAGTTACAGGGGTCTTGTAGGCCACTATAAAATGACTTTGGAGCTTCCCTTGATTGGTAAAGAGCTGGGATGCTCAGGGTCTGAAAGGTTTCTTCACCCCTTCCATTGATGGAGGAAAAACAACATAAGGTAGCTGACCTCTGGCAGTGCTAGAAATCTGCCACCCTCCCCCATCTACTGTGCTAGAGCCTTCAAGCAGGAGCAAAACATTTTCTTACTCCTAGGCAGATACTGGGAATATATTTATCAGCTGCATGTGTGCTGCCTGGATATTCTGCCCACTTGTCATCAGGAACAACACCCTCCTGTATAAGTCTCAACCAGAAATTGAAGGCAGCACCCACAAATTTAAAATTTGGTCAAAAATTAAGTTATTTTTTAAAAATCCACTTGGGAATTTACTATGAAAGAGGTTTTCCAGTATCTAAATAGTGTGGTTTTATAAGGGAAGCAGTTATTAACTAAGAAACACTGGATCAGATCCTCAGCCAGTGTAAATAGTGTAGTTCTAATGGAGTCATGTTGATTTACTTCAGCGGAGGATGTGGCCCATTATTCCAAGAGCCATGTTCAGTTCTGCTGGAGGCCCAGATGATGGCAGGACCCAAACAAGGAAAAATACAGTATGAGGCAATAGATGTTAAGGCCACAGGAGGTCATCTTGTCTGATCTCTTGCATAACTAGGGTCATAGAATGTCACTCATTATTTTTTGCCATGTAGGGATTATTCTATCTACTGGGGGGTGGGGGGGGGAGTTATATTGCTGCCCATCACTGTAGTATCTGATCATCTATTTTATTCTTCTCTACTATGTTGAACAGTATGACCAAATAACCTGTGGATGAAGTAGACAATATCTTTTCGGAAGCCATGTTGCTTTCAAGACCATTACAAATACAGAGGGGAAGGGGGTAAATCAGCATGAGCTTCAGGGAAAAGGCAAAAGATGTAATGGAAATGAATGCTCACCTACATCTTCTAGGTAGTAGTAGAAATAATGGGGAGTAAAATCAACAACAAAAAAGGAGCTAATGGTGTCCTTTCATATGTGTTCCTTCAAAATCTCAGCAGATAGATCATCTCCAAATAATTTTAAAGATACTTAAAGGGATTTCAGTGTCCCTATTCTTAAGACAGGCATTATCCGCTGTACATGTTGTAACACTAGGCCCTCTGGTGCCCACTGGCAAAGGGTTCACTGTTCTTTACAAGCAACTCCTGTCTCAGACCTGAGAAACTCACTACACCAAATACACCACTTTCACTGTATTTATCCATAAAGGGTAATATATGAGGCTTGAAGTACTGAAAGCTTGCAACTTATCAATACTCATAATCATTGCGAGATGTGTGTACTGGTAATATTTAAAGAATATTGTAACTATATTGAAAATTATGCTTACAGTTATGGGGTAAAAGTGAGTCACCTGGGAATCATATGCCTCAGTGATGGCCCATTCAGGCAGGAGGGAGTTGCCACCCCTCCCTGGCTAGCTAATTATGTAATGTATTGTTCGATTGCCCACCTTTGCACCAACCCTTAAAAGTCAATGGAAAAATCTCAAAGATAAACTATAAAAACATCAAAACCACTTGAAAGTGAAAAGGAACAATATTACAGTGGGGGGGGGGGTTGTCCTGTGTCATAAATATAAAGGGAAGGGTAACCACCTTTCTGTATACAGTGCTATAAAATCCCTCCTGGCCAGAGGCAAAACCCTTTCACCTGTAAAGGGTTAAGAGGCTAAGGTAACCTAACTGGCATCTGACCAAAATGACCAATAAGGAGACAAGATACATTCAAAACTGGAGGGGGGGGGAACAAAGGGTCTGTCTGTTTGTCTGTCTGTGTGATGCTTCTGCTGGGAACAGATCAGGAATGCAGACTTACAACTCCTGTTAAGTTAGTAAGTAATCTAGCTAGAAATGCATTAGATTTACTTTTGTTTAATGGCTGGTAAAATAAGCTGTGCTGGATGGAATGTATATTCCTGTTTTTGTGTCTTTTTGTAACTTAAGGTTTTGCCTAGAGGGATTCTCTATATTTTGAATCTGATTACCCTGTAAGGTATTTACCATCCTGATTTTACGGAGATGATTCTTTTACCTTTTCTTTAATTAAAATTCTTCTTTTAAGAACCCGATTGCTTTTTCAAGATCCAAGGGTTTGGGTCTGTGTTCACCTGTACAAATTGGTGAGGATTCTTATCAAGCCTTCCACAGGAAAGGGGGTGTAGGGCATGGGGGGATATTTTGGGGGAAGACATCTCTGAGTGGGCTCTTTCCCTGTTCTTTGTTTAACACGCTTGGTGGTGGTAGCATACGGTTCAAGGACAAGGCAAAGTTTGTACCTTGGGGAAGTGTTTAACCTAAGCTGGTAAAAATAAGCTTAGGGGGTTTTTCATGCAGATCCCCACATCTGTACCCTAGAGTTCAGAGTGGGGAAGGAACCTTGACATGGTGGCAGAGCGGTGGGATCATTTTCAGATCATTTTGAACCGGAAGCACAGCAGGATTTTAAAAGGTTTTGTAAAAGGTGATTGCAGCTGTAGATTCTGTCTCTCTGCCTGGGGGACAGAGCAGCAGGCATAACAAAAGGATTTTTCTATAGGCTGAGAACAGCTATCAGGAAAAAAAGGTATCAGGTTACAGCACAGCAAAATTTTACAAGCCAGTTTTTTTGTTTGTTTGTTTTCTTTCTAATTCTCGGGTGTAAAGTTAGTTAAAAACAGAGAGGTTAGGATGACAGACTGCACTGTTCAACAGAAGTTGTAATTAGCCAGCTTTGAGGCTGAGGAAAAACAAAAGGAACACGAAAGACAGGTATAACTCAGAAAGATGGAAATGGAGGAAAAAGAAAAAGAAATGGAGGCTGCCCACAGGAGACAAATGGAGGCAAAGGAAAAAGAAATGGAAGAGAAGGAAAAAGAGAGGAAGCATGCACTGGAGATGGAGAAGGCAAAGGCTCAGCAGAATGTACCGAATAACCCTAACAATCCTTCCCCAGCAATCCACAAACGGGAGCAACTATGTCCACAGTATGATGAATCCAGTGATATTGCTGAATATTTTCTCACCTTTGAGAGACTGTGCACACTCCATAAAATTCCTGAAGCTCACAAGATGACCACATTGGTCGCAAAATTGACTTTAAGAGCTTGGACATATTCAAGATGCCTATTGATGAGGCTTCTGACTATAATAAATTAAAGAATTTGATTTTAAAGCAATTTCAAGTTACACCTAAAACTTACAGAGTAAAGTGAGCTGTAGCTAATGAAAGCTTATGCTCAAATAAATTTGCTAGTCTCTAAGGTGCCACAAGTATTCCTTTTCTTTTTGTGGATACAGACTAACGCAGCTGCTACTCTGAAACCAGAGTAAAATTTAGAGCCCTTAAGAGAGGACCTGGATGAAGTAATGTGGCTTATATAAACCAGATGAAGGATCTGTTAGATAAATGGGTCAAAGGAAGGGGTGTAACTAGCTTTGAAGGAATGTGTGATTTGATGACTCAGGAGCAATTCCTGAATACGTCCAAGGAGGAAATAAAACAGTGTTTATGGGATAAGAAAATGGACTCAGCAGAAAGTCTTGCTTCTTATGCTGATCAATACAAGCAGTCCCAGACCGCCAGAGAGGCGGGGCAAACCAGAACAAAATGGGTGGAGGGAGGAGAGAAAAACAACCCTGGTTGCAATTGGAGCGGATACCAGAAGGGACACATTCAGACCACCCTCTACTACCGGGGGCAGCCCAAAGCCCCAGCTACACACCAAGGAACACTCGAGACACCTCTGCATCCCGCCACAATGTTCTCCAGCAACCCACCTTGCCCCAGTGACCCGTCAGCTGGACGATGTTTTAAATGTAATGAGCCGGGGCATGTAATGGTCAACTGCCCCAAGAACTCCAACAGATTACAGTTCATTGCACCGGAATCACACCAGAGGTCCTCAGGCCCACATACCTCCCAGATACCTCAGAGCAGAGAGAAACAGTGAGTGTGGGTGGGAAGAAGGTCACAGTATGGAGGGACACTGGAGCACAAGTGTCGGCTATTCATGCTTCCTTAGTGGACCCCAATTTAATCGACCCAGAGGTCCAAGAGACGATTCAACCCTTCAAGTCAAACTCTTTTGACTTGCCTACAGCCAAGTTGCCTGTCCAGTACAAGGGCTGGTCAGGAACATGGACTTTTGCAGTCTATGATGATTATCCCATCCCCATGCTGTTGGGAGAAGACTTAGCCAATCATGTGAAGTTAGCCAAGAGCGTGGGAATGGTCACCCACAGCCAGGCTAAGCAAGCTGTCACACCTAGCTCTGTTCTGGAAACTTCTACCAGGACCCGGTCAGAGGTGATGGAACCAGACCCCGTGCCAATGTCTGCAACAGCAGTAGCGGATCCAGTCACAGAGACCCAGACAAAGCCAGTCCCAGAACTGGAACCGGCGGAACAACCAGCACCAGAACCATTCCCAGCACTGAATCCAGTACTTGCAACCCCAACACCAGAGGGCCCCACTGAACCTGCACCGGTAGCAGCAGCAGATGACCCTAAACAAGAAGCTCAGCCAGAGCCTGAAACCCAACATAGTGCACCAGTGGACAGCAGTTCACAGTCAACGAAAACAACCCCATCACCTGCATTGCTTCCAGAGAAACCAAGCCCAGGTCCACAATCCGAAGAGGAACTGATGTCTCCAGCATCAAGGGAACAGTTCCAGACCAAACAGGAAGCAGATGAAAGCCTCCAGAGAGCTTGGATGGTGGCATGGAGCAACCCACCACCTCTCAGCTCTTCTAATCGATCCAGGTTTGTTGTAGAAAGAGGACTTTTACACAAGAAAACTCTTTCTGGTGGACACCAGGAAGACTGGCATCCTCAGAGACAGTTGGTAGTTCCAAGTAAGTACCGAGTAAACCTATTAAGCTTAGCCCACAATAATCCTAGTGGCCATGCTGGGGTGAACAGAACCAAAGACCATTTGGGAAAGTTGTTCCACTGGGAGGGAATGGGCAAGGATGTTTCTACCTATGTCAGTCTTGTGAGGTGTGCCAAAGAGTGGGAAAACCCCAAGGCCAGGTCAAAGCCCCTCTCCAGCAACTCCCCATCATAGAATCATAGAATCATAGAATATCAGAGTTGGAAGGGAGGTCTCTGGAGGTCATCTAGTCCAACCCCCTGCTCAAAGCAGGACCAATCCCCAAATAAATCATCCCAGCCAGGGCTTTGTCAAGCCTGAGCTTAAAAACTTCTAAGGAAGGGGATTCCACCACCTCCCTAGGTAACACATTCCAGTGTTTCACCACCCTCCTAGTGAAAAAGTTTTTCCTAATATCCAACCTAAACCTCCCCCACTGAAACTTGAGACCATTACTCCTTGTCCTGTCATCTGCTATCACTGAGAATAGTCTAGATCCATCCTCTTTGGATCCACCTTTCAGGTAGTTGAAATCAGCTATCAAATCCCACCTCATTCTTCTCTTCCGTAGACTAAATAATCCCAGTTCCCTCAGACTCTCCTCATAACTCATGTGTTCCAGACCCCCAATCATTTTTGTTGCCCTTCACTGGACTCTCTCCAATTTTTCCACATCCTTCTTGTAGTGTGGGGCCCAAAACTGGACACAGTACTCCAGACGAGGCCTCACCAATGTCGAATAGAGGGGAATGATCACGCCACTCGATCTGCTGGCAATGCCCCTACTTATACAGCCCAAAATGCCATTGGCCTTCTTGGCAACAAGGGCACACTTTTGACTCATATCCAGCTTCTCGTCCACTGTAACCCCTAGGTCCTTCTCTGCAGAACTGCTGCCTAGCTATTCGGTCCCTAGTCTGTAGCGGTGCATGGGATTCTTCCATCCTAAGTGCAGGACTCTGCACTTGTCCTTGTTGAACCTCATCAGATTACTTTTGGCCCAATCCTCCAATTTGTCTAGGTCCCTGTGTATCCTATCCCTACCCTCCAGCGTATCTACCTCTCCTCCCAGTTTAGTGTCATCCGCAAACTTGCTGAGGGTGCAATCCACACCATCCTCCAGATCATTAATGAAGATATTGAACAAAACCAGCCCCAGGACCGACCCTTGGGGCTCTCCGCTAGATACTGGCTGCCAACTAGACATGGAGCCATTGATCACTACCCATTGAGCCCAACAATCTAGCCAACTTTCTACCCACCTTGTAGCGCATCCATCCACCCATACTTCTTTAACTTGCTCACAAGAATACTGTGGGAGACCGTGTCAAAAGCTTTGCTAAAGTCAAGGAATAACACGTCCACTGCTTTCCCTTCATCCACAGAGCCAGTTATCTCATCATAGAAGGCAATTAGATTAGTCACACATGACTTGCCCTTGGTGAATCCATGCTAACTGTTCCTGATCACTTTCCTCTCCTCTAAGTGCTTCAGAATTGATTCCTTGAGGACCTGCTCCATGATTTTTCCAGGGACTGAGGTGAGGCTGACTGGCCTGTAGTTCCCGGGATCCTCCTTCTTCCCTTTTTTAAAGATTGGCACTACATTAGCCGTTTTCCAGTCTTCCGGGACTTCCCCTGATCACCATGAGTTTTCAAAGATAATGGTCAATGGCTCTGCAATCACATCCGCCAATTCCTTTAGCACTCTCAGATGCAACGCATCCGGCCCCATAGACTTGTGCTTTTCTAAATAGTCCCGAACCACTTCTTTCTTCACAGAGGGCTTTCTTCATTGAGGTTCCATTTCAGCGAGTTCCAAGTGGGGAACCCTATGCTGCCACCACCAAGCGTGTTAAACAAAGAACAGGGAAAGAGCCTACTTGGAGACGTCTTCCCCCCAAGTGCCACACCCCCTTTCCTGGGGAAGACTTGATAAGAATCCTCACCAATTTGTACAGGTGAACACAGACCCAAACCCTTGGATCTTGAAAAAGCAATCGGGTTCTTAAAAGAAGAATTTTAATTAAAGAAAAGGTAAAAGAATCACCTCCATAAAATCAGGATGGTAAATACCTTACAGGGTAATCAGTTTCAAAACATAGAGAATCCCTCTAGGCAAAACCTTAAGTTACAAACAGACACAAAAACAGGAATATACATTCCTTTCAGCACAGCTATTTTACCAGCCATTAAACAAAAGGAAAAGTAACACATTTCTCGCTTGACTACTTACTAACTTAAGGAGTTATGAAGAGCATTCCCAATCTGTTCCCGGCAAAAGCATCACACAGACAGACAGACCCTTTGTTCCCCCGCCTCCAGTTTTGAAAGTATCTTGTCTCCTTATTGGTCATTTTGGTCAGGTGCCAGCGAGGTTATCTTAGCTTGTTAACCCTTTACAGGTGAAAGGGTTTTGCCTCTGGCCAGGAGGGATTTTATAGTTCTGTGTACAGAAAGGTGGTTACCCTTCCCTTTATATTTATGACATGGGCTCTTTCCCTGTTTTTTGTTTAAAACACTTGGTAGTGGAGAAGGAACCTTGACACCCTGTCTGCGAATAAAGACAAAAGACTGATTCAGTAGATAACAGGGTGGAAAAAGACACGCTGGGTCCGTTCACTGAGGAGGTACCTTGATGAGCACGGGTGCTTCATGGAAGACTGGTTTCTAGCTCCTTGGGGCTAGCAAATGCTGCCAAAGATTGAACTTTGGGCTAAAAATGTGCTTGTCTACACTATGACAGGTTTCAGAGGAACAGCCGTGTTAGTCTGTATTCGCAAAAAGAAAAGGAGTACTTGTGGCACCTTAGAGACTAACCAATTTATTTGAGCATGAGCTTTCGTGAGCTACAGCTCACTTCATCAGATGTTTACCGTACGGTAAACATCTGATGAAGTGAGCTGTAGCTCACGAAAGCTCATGCTCAAATAAATTGGTTAGTCTCTAAGGTGCCACAAGTACTCCTTTTCTTCTTGTCTACACTACAGAGTTTTGTCGACAAAAGTCAGCTTTCATCAACAAAACAGTGGAGTTGTACACACTACAATGCTCCTTCTGCCAACAAAACTCTTCTGCTTCACTGACAAAATAAAACCACTTCCATGAGAAGCATAGAGCTTTTTGCGGCAAAGTTATATTGACAAAGTGTCAGTATAGACACTGTGCTTGGTTATGTCGCTGTAAGTGGCCTCCAGGACGCAATCAGCTCTGGTCAGCAGTTCAAACTTCACTGTTCTGCAGCCAGGTACACAGGTATTCATCCCTCCCCATTTAAAGGCCTGGGAATTTTTGAAATTCCACTTCCTGTTTGCTCAGCATGGACAGCTCACATTGCATCTTCTTAGCTGACCATGGAGGCTCCATGCAGCAAATACTCTCCTTTTTGGAGCACACCTAAGTTGTTGGATCTGCTGGTACTGTGGGGAGAGGAGGCTGTGCAATCCCAGCTCTGCTCCAGCCATAGGAACTTTGATACCTACAGTCAAATTTCTTGTGGCATGTTGGATAAGGGTTACAAATGGGAGACACATCAGTGCTGTGTGACGATAAAGGGGCTGTGGCAGGCGTACCAGAAGGCAAGGGAGTCAAACTGTCACTCTGGTGCTGTGCCGAAGTCCTGCTGCTTCTATAAGGAGTTGAACGCTATCCTTGGTGGCAACCCCATCTCTACTGCCAGGAGACCTGGGGATAGTTTGGGGATGGGGAGGAGCTAGAGGCAGTGGACAGTGGATTCAATCCTGAGAACAAAGTGGTGGAAGAGGAGGTCAAGTTGGAGGACAAGATGGGAGAGGCGACTGGGTCGTCCAGTACTGTGGCAAGCCAGGACCTCTTCTTGACCCAGGAGGGTTCGAGCCAGTCCCAACACTCCATCTCTGGTGCACATGATGCAGGAAAGGGGAACTCTGGTAAGTTATCTTTTTGAGTTGATGCTGCTCAGTTATATGAGGTAGAGCTGTCCTTTGCTTTGTTATACACTAGAAGTGGGCTAAGGGATAGAAATGTACAAGTGTGGAAGTAACAAAGGGATAAAGGGGATTTGGATGTAGACATCTTAGTTTTCTTAAAAATAGAGTAAGAGTCAGGCTAACTCTAACTCTAATAAAGCAAGACTTTAAGGCAGGGCCTGGGTGAGTGAGAAGCGAGTGGGAAAATGGTAAGAGATGCCGTGTTGACCTTGTGTTAGATAAGAATGGAATGCAGACTGTAGCAGGAACTGCTGAGAAAAAGTAAGATATCAGGAAGGAATATGTATAAACAAGATGCAGCAGTTTATCATTATTATATGTAACAAAAGGTATAAATGCTTGCCTTGTTTATCATGCGGAGACCTGCCTAGGAAGGGGGAATCCCTGTCCGTGCGCATCCTCCCCCTTGCAACTGCTTGAGAATAAATTTGTCTCTGACTTGTTGGAAACAACCTAAAAGTGAACACTGTGTTTTTCTTCCACAATTTGGTGCCGTGACTCGGATGGCAACGCCCGGCTGAGACAGCGTCAACTACTGCAGACCGTTCCCCTTCAAACCCCATGGCGCCACAATAGAGGTAAGAGACCTTTTGAAATCTCTATTGGGGGTTTCGGAGGAGGACTGCCCTTGGGGCCGCCTGTCACTTTGAGGCTTACGCCATGCAAACTTATTGATTAAGCAACAAGATCAGATGCAAAGCGATACTGAGGAACTGTTGCCACCCTCAATAAGGTTAGTTTGAAGTGGTACTGTGGATTTAGTTTTGCCACCCTCAATAAGGTTAGTTATATGCAGTACTGAGGAGTAGTCTTGCCGCCCTCAATAAGGTTAATGCATAGGTGCTGAGTGGTTTTGGCCACCTCAAATAAGGGAAAGGTTGTATTAAGTCCAGACATAAAGAACTAAGGTTATTGTTAAATGAGATGCATCAGGATATGGGGAATGAATGTGTGTGTATGAATGAATGAAGGGGGGTATGAACTGCTGATCAAGTCCAGGACTTAAGCTGACTCCAGCTGCCCCAGGGCTACCCCATGTGGGAGTTCTGAAAGCAATGGGGGGGGTCAGCTGAATCTTGTGACCCAGTGGAGATTCTTTCCTTACTAATGAGCTGCTGACCAGGTCCAGACTTAAGCCGCTAGTCGGTGGAAACTGTGACCCAGTGGACCCTTTCTTGGGGTGTGTGAGTGAAAATCTTCCCTAATTTATGAGCCGCTGAAAGGACAGGGGTCCCATATGAGCTGTTGAGTGGACAGGATACTCCCCTGTGTGACTGCAAAATGGGTGGGGGGCAGTCTAAGAATTCCTCCGCACCACTGAAGGGTGCTCCTGTGTACTGCATGTATGTGCATTATGGTCCTAGGACCTGCAGGTATTTAGAAAATAGAAGTTTTTACATGCGTGATAATCCATCTAAACAATTCCCACTAGAAGGTACCTTCGATCTAGATAAAATCATATATCTCAGAGGAACCCTTAAATCCCCCAAAATCCCTGATATACAGTGGGAACAAGTTGTTTATTGGTGGGAGGAAGCTACAAAGAGACTCTATGAGTCTCGAGTGTGGAGTCTGAAGGACTCCCAGGAAAAATTAAAAACTCAAGTACAGGATTTGAAAACTAAATGTAAAGAATCTGGATGCCTCCCTGCCCGAGCTACTCCCTCAGCTCCTTTATATCCCCAGTTAGTCAAGACTGAGAGTGAGGATGAAGCCGTTGAGGACATTGTGGATCTTTTCAGCAGTGCTCCACGGCAGCAGCCATTGCCTCCTCCCTCCCCTCCACAAGTTGCGCCTTCTAATGATCTCCATGAGGCAGCACAAACCTCACTGCCACATGTATCGACTACACAAATTGTTCTTTCTCCTGGAGGGGGCCTTCCTCTTCGCCGACCTATCAGCAGCCAAGGATTTGTTCCGATCCCTCTATCAGCTCACCTGACTCTGATTTTTCTAGCCCATTTTCCCACCACACTAGGAGCCAGATATTAGTGTTTCAGGTTCCCTTAAGACAATTGCCGGGTGATGGAAATAATTTGTTACAGTTCATGCCCCTGGGACGCCAGGGGACCTTAGAAATTTAGTAAAGGAATTTCCTAATGTTAGAGAGGAGCCAGAAAAGTTTAGAGAGGAGCTCCGGACAGTGATTCAGTGTTACAATCCATCATGGGCAGATGTTAACCAACTCTTGCGAGTAGTTCTGCCAGCCAGGGTTCAACAACGACTAGTTGCTCAGGCCCAATGGCCCGGTGCTGACCCCAGAATTGGAGATGCCCTGACTGAGGCTAGGAATCTCCTCTTGAATGCCATTCCGGAGGTCTGCCCTAGGAAAACGGATTGGACAAAGATCAATAACTGTAAACAGAACAAAGGTGAATCCCCCGCCGATTATCTAGATAGACTAACTAAGGTATTTGAACAACATTCGGGAATTGCCCAGCCTGATACCAATGCCAGAGAGGCAGTGGGGGCTGCCTTTGTTCAAGGACTCTTACCAAGGGTTCAGCAGCAGTTAAGGGTTATCTGCATTGGTTGGCAAACTAAACTTCTTTCTGAATTGGTGACAGTTGCTAACCATTGTTCAGCTTGCATAGAGCAGAAAAAATAAAGTTCTGAAACAAAACTCTTGGCCTTGCAGTTGCAAATTTATCAGTATAGAGGCCATGGGGTAATGAGGGGCAGACAAGGACGAGTTCGGGGGAGAGGTCCCTCATATCCTGCCCCAGCAAGGAACACTGCATGCCACTTTTGTGGCCAGGAGGGACACTGGAGAAATGAATACCTGAACCGACAGCCTCAAAATCCTCCACCCCCTTTCCCAAACCCTGAAGCACCTGTTTTTTCCCCACAAACCAACTCTTATTAGGACAGCTTGAGGGAACGTAACTGCATCATGAATCCTTTAATTCCTACTAATCAAGAAAGCCCATATGTAAATTGTGAAATTGCAGGCCAATCTGTTGCTCGTCTTGTGGACACTGGAGCTAGCAGATCGGCCTTAAGATCTTTAGAGTTTCCCTCTGTTCCCTTGTCATCCTTGTCTATTAATGCCATTGGTATTTCAAACCAATCTGTTCCACATCCTGTCACAAAACCCCTTTCTGTTGCCCTGGGACCCCTTTCTGATCAACATGCCTTTTTACTCAGCCCATCCTCTCCTGTTAATTTGTTGGGATGGGATCTTTTGTGTAAATTAGGCTGTACTATCTATTGTACACCAGATGGCGTATTCTTACAAGTTCCTGATGAGAATACCAATCTGGTGCCGGCTACACTGCACACAACAGTGCCAGCCAGACCACATGCAGCTCTCAGCCCTGATCTTGTTCACTTGTTGTCACAAGTGTCCTCTTATTTTTGGTCTTGGCATGCAAATGAAGTGGGACAGATTCGAACAGCCGAACCAGTTAAGATTTTTGTTGATCCTTCTCAATCACTTCCACGGGTACCACAATATCTACTGCACCCTGAAACAGAGGAGGGAATAGCTCCAGTAATGGATTCCTTGTTACAGCAGGGTATTATTGTTCCTACTACTAGTTCTTGTAATACACCTATTTTCCCCATAAAGAAACCAGGAAAAAACACCTATCTGTTTGTTCAAGATCTACGCGGGGTTAATGCTGCTGTCTTGCCATTCTTTCCAGTGGTTCCTAACCAAACTACTATTCTTTCTTGCATTCCCCCTACAGCCACTCACTTTACTGTTGTGGACCTTTGTTCAGCTTTCTTTTCCATTCTCATTCATCCTGATAGCCAATATTTGTTTGCCTTTACCTATAAAGGGCGCCAGTACACCTGGACTCACTTACCCCAAGGGTATACCGAATCTCCATCCCTGTTTTCCCAGATCCTGAAGAAGGATCTGGACAATGTGGTCTTTCCAGGAAAATCTGTACTCATACCATATGTGGATGATCTTTTGTTGGCATCCCCTTTTTTTGAATCCTGTAAAACTGATTCTTTAGTTCTTCTGACAGCTCTTGTTGCCAAGGGTCACAAGGCATCTCAGGAAAAACTCCAGTTGTGCCAACCCAGAGTTCATTACCTTGGTCATGATATTTTGCATTTTACACCCTGATCACCTTTGGCATTCCCTGGACGGCTGCCTGGTTGCACCTGAGGTGCTCTTGCCCTATTTTGCTCGAATGTACCACGGAGCAGCGCACGTAAGCAAAGGGGGGATGGTTGCTGCAGTTAAACGGGACTGGCGTGGGCTGGGTTTTTCTTCTATTGCACACCACTACTGTAAACAATGTATGATTTGCCAGCAGCACAATGTTGGTAAAGCTGTTAAAGTTAGGCAGGCAGCACATCCCCCTCCATGGGGACCTTTTGTAAATATTCAGATTGATTTTATTCAAATGCCTAAATGTTGTAATTATGAGTATGTGTTAGTTTTAGTTGATGTTTTTTCAAGTTGAGTTGAGGCCTTCCCTTGCAGAAGGGCAGATGCCAAGACTGTTGTGAAACTTTTGCTTAAGGATTTTGTACCATGATTTGGCATACCTGTGAGTATTAACAGTGATCGTGGAACTCATTTCACTGGACAGATTGTAAAAGAATTATGTGCAGCTTTGTAGATCCAACACAACCTCCATTGCCCCACCCGCAGTCTGCCAGGACAGTGGAACGTCAAAATGGGATTTTGAAAAATAAACTAGCCAAGATCTGTGCTGAGATGAACTTAAAGTGGCCAGATGCCCTCCCATTAGCATTGATGAATATGAGAGCCACTCCCAATCGAAAGACTGGACTCAGTCCTCATGAGATTCTGACAGGATGCCCGATGCGGCTTCCAGCAGCACCTCCGCTGACCCTCGCCCAGATGGACATTCATTTAATGGATGACACAATGCTTAATTATTGTCAGGCACTAATGAAATGTGTTAGGTCTCTTTATACACAGGTGAAAGAAGCACTACCCAAGGATCCTGAGCAACCCTACCACTCACTGGAACCAGGAGATTGGGTCTACATAAAGGTCTATCAGTGAAAGACCGCCCTGACCCCACACTGGAAAGGCCCTTACCAAGTCCTGTTAACTACCAACACCGCTGTTGGACTGATTGCCTGGGCCCACACTTCTCACTGCAAAAGGGCCCCTCCACCTTGAGATGACTCTCTGTCTGATGATCAGTCTATTTCTCCTTCTGGTGCTGCTGTTCCTTTTGGACAGCAGGAGAAAAGGACAAGGTGAAGTGCTAGTAACCTCTCCCTTGTCCACTGACAGAACTACCATGCATTTGGATTTTGCTAGAAGAACCAAATCATTTCAGGGTGATGTGCTAGTAACCTCCAGCCTGCATAATGCTAAACCACGACTGTTCCAAGAGAGAAGAAGGAACACTCGCTCTGCTGAAACCACCACGGTCCAGGAATTCCTGACGACAAAGGACATTAAAAATTGGCCCTGGTGGAGGAAATGGAGTATTGTATATTGGCAGAGAGGGAACTGCCGGGACCTTTCTTGGGAATGTGGAGTTGAGTGGTGGTTTGGATTTCTTTCAGGGTCTGGGCTTTGTGCTTACGGACCAGTACCATCAGAATGTACTGCCCTCCCTAATTGGCTTCCCGATGACGAATACCAAAGACGCCTTGCTGCCATGAATATTACCCTGACCATCTCCTCCACCTTTGCCACCACCCCTGTAATTTACCCAAATACAGACAATACTGTATATTCTAATGAAACCCAATGGCCAAGACCTTCATATCTTAGTGATTTACTGAAATTTTGTTCAGAAACTTATTTTTTAAAGTTCAGAATATGTCATATGAGCGAACAATTGAGTGGAAAACAAATGGGTCGGTGGAAATAGAAATATATATCACTACAAATGAGCCCCAAGAATCGGAAATTAAGATTAATGGGTTCTATAGTGAGGTAGATATGATGGCCATTCCTGGAGTCTGCAGTATGTTAGATGAAAGAGGCCCTTATTGTTATTTGGTCACCCAATTAGTGAATAATCAAACATATACCCGAAGAGTCTGTTCTGCTACTGGAAATTTTACCTGCATTGAAATAATCCCAGTAACTGATAATTTAACCTGCACCATATTGCAATATACCCCTTCCTATGCTATTAATGCTAATGTCTCTCGGAAATATATGAAAGTGTTTAGCCAACAGATGTGGTATGGTACTTCACTAAAGAGAGATGTGTTAGGATATCAATGGATTTTGATTAATACTACACTAGGGACTATAAAATTCACGCTGCCCTTATCCAGTTTTCAGGTCACCTCTACATATCCTAATGGCTCGAAAGGGGCTGCCATTAGGTTAGCACAGCAAAGGGCCTGGGTTTCCTCTAGAAAGAAGAGGGACTTGGCGGGACACCTATAGGATGGTGCCAATAGTGCAGCTGCAATTTTGGAATATTTATAAAGGCCAACAACATGAAGAGAAATTAGGACAGTTGGAAAAAGCCACAAGTCTTATTACTGGAGCACAGTTAACCCAGGTACAGGCTGGAGTTGGTGAATTACAAGTTATCTCCGCCCTTAGTTCAATGACCCAGAAACTTCTGATGACGATGGTACTAAATATCACTGAGGCTGGGAAGGCATTGCAGTGGGATCTGGCTCGTTCAGAAATTCAGGATTTCCTGAATGACCAGCTCATGGCCATTCGGAGTGATCTGGAGCATCAGGCTTGGCCCACTGCCCTTACAGATACTTCAGGAGTATCATCTGATCTGTGGCCATGGAGACGTACTTGGAGATTTTCTGAGTGGAAGTGCAGACATTCGCAGTGCTCCTTCCAAGCATACAGACTGATTGAAGGGATGTGGGCCCCCACATACCGAATCCTGCCGGGTTCGTGGGGACGATGCATGTGGGATTGGATAATTCACTGAGACATTTGGGAAATTAAACTACCTGATATGCCTAACCGATTTATAGTCAGTGCTCCTGGAATAACACCCAACATTTGGATAGGGATAGGGAGTCAATGGACACTCTGGCCTTTAGAACCCCCACAGCTTCAGTGTGTATGAAAACTGAAGCCAGGGGAAGTTGTCACTGTTCATGACAACGTTTGTTGGGAGGGTATGGGACAAGGAACTACCCTGACAGAGTAATGACAGTTGTGTGTATATTAAGGCCACCACTTTGCAAGACATACATTTTAATCTCACCACTGCTGCAGGCAATCATATTATTTATTGGCCTGCGGATAGAATCCTACAATCAGCCCTTAGGTTTCAGATACCCTTTAATTGGACTGCCTTAGTACCTGACCAGTTCCAAAATTTGCTTTCACTCCTACCAGAGGTCCGGCAAATCTCTGAATTACAAGGTCAAATTCATATGCTTCAAAATATATATTGCGGATGATACTAAACTGGGAGGAGTGGTAGATACGCTGGAGGGGAGGGATAGGATACACAGGGACCTAGACAAATTGGAGGATTGGGCCAAAAGAAATCTGATGAGGTTCAATAAGGATAAGTGCAGGGTCCTGCACTTAGGACGGAAGAACCCAATGCACAGCTACAGACTAGGGACCGAATGGCTAGGCAGCAGTTCTACGGAAAAGGACCTAGGGGTGACAGTGGACGAGAAGCTGGATATGAGTCAGCAGTGTGCCCTTGTTGCCAAGAAGGCCAATGGCATTTTGGGATGTATAAGTAGGGGCATAGCGAGCAGATCGAGGGACGTGATCGTTCCCCTCTATTCGACATTGGTGAGGCCTCATCTGGAGTACTGTGTCCAGTTTTGGGCCCCACACTTCAAGAAGGATGTGGATAAATTGGAGAGAGTCCAGCGAAGGGCAACAAAAATGATTAGGGGACTGGAACACATGAGTTATGAGGAGAGGCTGAGGGAGCTGGGATTGTTTAGCCTGCAGAAGAGAAGAATGAGGGGGGATTTGATAGCTGCTTTCAACTACCTGAAAGGGGGTTCCAAAGAGGATGGCTCTAGACTGTTCTCAATTGTAGCAGATGACAGAACGAGGAGTAATGGTCTCAAGTTGCAGTGGGGGAGGTTTAGATTGGATATTAGGAAAAACTTTTTCACTAAGAGGGTGGTGAAACACTGGAATGCGTTACCTAGGGAGGTGGTAGAATCTCCTTCCTTAGAGGTTTTTAAGGTCAGGCTTGACAAAGCCCTGGCTGGGATGATTTAACTGGGAATTGGTCCTGCTTTGAGCAGGGGGTTGGACTAGATGACCTTCTGGGGTCCCTTCCAACCCTGATATTCTATGATTCTATGATATATCAAATTGAAAAATATGCCTTCCATACTGCCTATAGAGTGTCTACATTATATACTAATTATGATGCATTGTGCTATGTAACTAGGCCTATAAAACAACCCCATCATATTATTACAATGGGAATGTTAATGCTTTCATTGCTGTTGTTCAATTCAGGATTATGTTATTGTTGTTGTAAAGGACGTAATAATAATAACACCTTCCATGTTCATACTAACCATGCATTGTCATTGCATCCAACCAAAGCCCATGAGGCTGAACCATTTGATCTAGAATCAGAAATACAAGGTTTGATGAAATGGAGGTTTAAGACTGATAGCTGTGCTAGAAGCACAAAAAGGGGGAGTGTGGAAGTAAAAAAAGGATAAAAGGGATTTGGACGCAGACATCTTAGTTTTCTTAGGAATAGAGTAAGAGTCAGGCTAACTCTAACTCTAATAATGTGAGACTTTAAGGCAGGGCCTTGGCGAGTGGGAAGCGAGCGGAAAAACTGTAAGAGATGCTGTTTTGACCTTGTGTTAGATAAGAATGGAATGCAGACTGTAGCAGGAACTGCTGAGAAAAAGTAAGATATCAGGAATAAATATGTATAAACAAGACGCAGCAGTTGATCATTATTGTATGTAACAAAAGGCATAAATGCTTGCCCTAATTGTTTATCATGCAGAGACCTGCCTAGGAAGGGGGAATCCCTGTCTGTGCGCACTCTCCCCCTTGGAACTGCTTGAGAATAAATTGTCTCTGACTTGTTGCAAACAACCTAAGAGTGAAGACTGTGTTTTTCTTCCACACAAGATTAGCTGTGTTTGTGTGTGCTGGACATTCCCCTGTGCAGCTACACAATGGGATGGAACAGTGTGCTAATGCACACTGAGAGTTCACTGGAATCCTCCAGAGAGATCTCTAGGAAACTTTCCTGGAGATACTCATCAATCCTCTGCCAAAAGTTCCTTGGCAGAGCTGCTTTGTTCCTTCCTCCATTGTAGGAAACGTAGGATTGCCGGCATCAATCAGCAATCACTTGTGCAGGGACCAAAGTGGCACACAGTGAGCAGCACAAGGACCTGGTCTGAAGCTGCATGCATACAGGATATGCACCCTTGAATCCTTGCTTACCCTCAGGAGTAAGATATTGGCTTCAATGACATGTGCAAAATGGTAGCAGAATTTACAATATTGCCCCTCGTTGCCTGCAGTGATCCCTTAAAAACCACCTAGACCAGCAGTCCCCAAACTTTTTCACTTGCACCCCCCCCTTACCTGGTCTGAGCCCTGCCCAGGAGCTGGGGTGGGAGGCGAGTGGGTGAATGGGGCAGGACAGGGGAGGGGGAGCTGCACTCTGGGGGTGGAGAGGTGAGGGGGCAGGACAGGGGAGTGGGAGCCACACATGGGGCAGGACAGGGGAGCTGCCGGTACCTCTCTTGCTAGAGCCATCTCTGAATGCTCCTCCAGGCTCCAGCAGCAGCTGCTGCTCTTCCCACCCCCCCAGTGGCAGAGGCCAGTTACTGCAGGTAACCAGACTTTTAGTATCTGGAAAGCTGGGACTGGGGCTGAAGCAGAACTATGGGCAGAGTGGCGCTCTCTCCCTGTCTCCTGGGGGGGCTGGCCCAGGCCCACCACACCCCGCGGATGTTCCTCTGCACCCCGCTATAGAGGCACGCCCAACAGTGTGTGGACCACTGACCTAGACCCTTTGCCCCATCTTGAATGCCCCTTTCCTGGGTGAACTCACCATGTTTAGGGCATTCACTGAGCTGTGTGCTTGCCAGGGACACTGAGAAACTAATTCAAATTTGAAAAGAGGTACATTTTACTGTTATGATTTGATGCTTTATGTGCATTAACAATCATGCTTCTGTTTATTGTTTCTTATGCTTCTGAAGATGTGGTCTTCTGGGGAACCCCCTACACACAAGTGCAGCGCCTCCACCAGATAAGGAAGGGAGCAAGGAGGACATATTTCAAGAGGTGCTCCAATCCTCAGATGCCAAAAAACAAGAACGCAGGATGTGGAGAGAGACTGTAAACGAAAATTAGAAAGCCAAAGGCAGAACAGTAAGGAAAGCCAGGAGAAAATTTTAGCCAGGAGCAGATGATAAAAGTGATGGAAGAGCAAATAGAGGTGTTGAAATCCCTAATCACACTGTAAGCAGAATACATCCATGCTCAGCCCCCCTGCAGCTGAAACAGAACTGCTTGCCATGCCCTCCCTAAACTCCTCCCACCCATTCCTTGCATCTTCCTGGCAGTCTCAGTACCCCATTCACTCCACCCCTTCAGACAGCTTCCAAAATGATACCTGGAGTTACACACAGCTATGGGAGCCTACATCAGGACACTGTCCTTCACTGTTATCTGACTTTCCACCAAGCATTTTCTGTATGTTGTTAATTGTTTTTTAATAAAAACATACTCGCTGAAAAATAATCAATCTTTATTTGTCTCCTATATATGGAGCTTGCTGCTGAAATTAATACACAGTGGCAACTGGAACATTTGCAGATTACAAATCATGGTCAGGAATCATCAAAATTTTCATGAAAGGCAGCAAGTTAACAAAGCATGGCAGAGTGCTGTATACAAAGACTTACATTACTTGTACTCATTGTCAAAATGGTGCCTCAAAGCCTCCTTGATTCAAATAGCCTCCCGTTGTGCCCCTTTAATAGCCGTGGTATCTAGCTGCTCAAAATTAGCTGCCAGGCAATGCGCCTCCGTGCTCCACCCTGGGGGAAACTTTTTATCCTTAGTTTCACAATATTATGGAGCTCATAGCAGACGGCTATGACCATGGGAATATTTTCCTCATTTAGGTCTAACCTGCCTAAAAGGCAGCACCAGCATGCTTTTAATCTGCCAAAGACACATTCTAGGATCATTCTGCACCTGTTCAGCCTATTGTTGAAGCACTCCTTGCTGTTGTCCAGTTTTTCCACGTAAGGCTTCATGAGCCATGGGAGTAAGAGGTACGCTGGGTCACCCAGGATCACTATGGGCATTTTAACATCCCCCATTGGAATCTTCTGGACTGGAAAGAAAGTCCCTGCTTGCAGCTTTCTGTACAGGCCAGTGTTCCTGAAGATGTGTGCGTCATGCACCTTTCCCTGACCACCCTGCGTTCACGTCAATGAAATGACCATGGGGATCCACACGTGCCTGCAATACCATAGATAAGTACCCCTTTCTGTAGATGTACTCTGTTCCAAGATGGTCCGTGGCCAAATTTGGGATATGCTAGGCAATTATCATCCTACCGCAGTTAGGGATTCCCATTGTTGTAAAGCCATCCAGTATTTTACGCACATTGCCAAGAGTCACAGTCCTTCATAGCAGAATAAGATTAATGGTCCTGCACATGTGCATTAATGCAACCTCAACGTTGGACTTCCAGACTCCAAATCAATATGTGACTGACTGGTAGCAGTCTGGAGTTGCCAGCTTCCACACAGCTATCACCACGCACTTCTCCACCGAGAGGGCTGCTCTCATTTTGGTGTCCTTGCACCACAGTGGTGGGGCAAGTTCCACAAACAGTTCCAGGAAGCCTTTCCACATCTGAAAGTTCTGCAGTTACTGCTTGTCATCCCAGACCTGTATAATAATGTGATCCCACTACTCAGTGCTTGTTTCCTGAACCCAAAAATGATGGTCCTCCATGTGCAGCTGCTCTGTGAATCATAGAATTACAGAATCATAGAATATAAGGGTTGGAAGAGACCTCAGGAATAATCACTTCCCTCAATCTGCTGGCAATGCTCCTACTAATAGAGTCCAATATGGTGTTGGCCTTCTTGGCAACAAGCACACACTGCTGACTTATATCCAGCTTCTTGTCCACTGTAATCCCCAGATTCTTTTCTGCAGAACTACTGCTTAGCCAGTCGGTCCCCAGCCTGTAACGGTGCATGAGTTTCTTCCTTCCTAAGTGCAGGACTCTGCACTTATCCTTGTTGAACCTCATCAGATTTCTTTTGGCCCAATTCTCCAATTTGTTTAGGTCACTCTGACCCTATCCCTACCCTCCAGTGTATCTACTTCTCCCCCAGCTTAGTGTCATCTGTGAAGTTGCTGAGGGCGCACTTCATCCCATCATCCAGATCATTAATAAAGATGTTGAACAAAATAGGCCACAGGACCGACCCCTGGGGCATGCCACTTGATACCAGCTGCCAACTAGACATCGAACTGTTGATCACTACCCATTGAGCCTGACAATGTAGCCATCTTTCTATCCACCTAATAGTCCATTCATCCAATCCATACTTCTTTAACTTGCTGGCAAGAATACTCTGGGAGACAGTATCAAAAGCTTTGCTAAAGTCAAGATATATCACATCCACTGCTTTCCCCATATCCACAGAGCCAGTTATCTCATCATAGAAGGCAATCAGGTTGGTCAGGCATGACTTGCCCTTGGTGAACCCATGTTGAATGTTCCTGATCACCTTCCTCTCCTCCAAGTGCTTCAAAATGGCCAAACTAATCTGGTGGTGTTTCTTTCCATGGCACACAGCAGGTCAGGCATCTTGGATTCGTGTTCAGATTGGGTGCTCATGATATACTGTATGAGCAGCCGCAATATGTTTATAACAGTGACCACAACAGTAGAGGCAGTGTAGGATCCATCCTTTCAGACAGAGATGGTGGGCACACAGTAAACAGGGGCCAATGAAAAATGTCATGAAATGCAGTTGGAAGCCCATGGAATGATGGGAAGGAAAAACTGCATAATGGGATGTTGAGCCCGCACCCATGATGCACTGCAATCCATTCCACCCTCCCACAACTCCTAGTTGCAGAAGGTAGCGAGTAGCACAGTTGGATAGCCACCCAGAGTGCACTGCTCTCTCTGTTGATGCTAAAGCACCAACTGTAAATGTGCTCTGCTGACAGAAGGAGCATTAGGTGAACATGCACAAATTATGTAATTATACTGGTTTTTGATCATAGGCGTAACTTGCATCGACAAAACTCTGTGGTGTAGACAAAGCCTTAAATAGGAAAAGTAATAATTGACAAGTGTAGGCCCTAGTTCACATTTTATGATTTTGTTTTGTATGTAACCATTTGTTTCCATCATTCACACTTGTTTTTATTTGAATCTCTAGTCTTACTTAAATAAATTTCCTTTTGTTTTACTATAATTGAGCCCAAGTGCTGTGTGATACAGAAGTGGTGGGCTGAGGTAAAACTGGGGTACACTGTTTCTGTGGAAACAGAGGACCTGGCATTTCTGTGAGCATCCAGTGATCAGAGAGTGCTTGAGTGGCTGACAGACTGGTTGGGCGGACAAGGAGGACTCACTGCACTGGGTGCCCCGAGAAGTGTCATACATGTATCATATCCCACAACTTGATGGACAGGTATTGTAAAACAAGTTGTTATTGTTTGTATCACCATAGTGCCAAGGAGCCCTCATCATTGACTATGACCCCATTGTTCTAGATGCAGTACAACGAGAGAACAAAAAGATGGTCCCTGCTCCAAAGAGCTTAACTAGTTAAGAGTGACATTATCTTGGCCCATGTTCTAATAAAAATGCATAGAGCCTGACCCACAGTACAGTCTGATGAAGAGAAATTAAAATATATAAGCTGCATATCACTTCTATTCCTCTGTTGACTACACCCTCCCTTCCAAACTGCAAAGTGGGATTTTGGTGTAAGTACAACATTCCACTTCTTCACTAGAATCATACCTAGATGGCTACAGGAGAGTAATTTTTTTTTTTGAAGCAGAAAAGAATTTTATTTGTGTAACACTTACAAAGAATCACCAAAGAGGATAAAGCAAAACTATGCAACAAAACAAAAGCAAACAGAAGGTATGACACAGCAGCCTTCAGGAGGGAGAAGTGTTCAGGCTAGCCTGGGCCCAGAGCGGGGGGGCTTCCTTGACATTCGTGGTCTTCCACCCTCCTGAGTTACCTGGTGGCCTAGAGCGGGGGGGTTTCCTCGACACTCGTGGTCTTCCACCCCCTCGAGTTACCTAGTGCTACGCCCAGTGTCACCGATTATTCCTCTCCTGAGAGTGCCCAAGAAGATGGGCACGGCTGTGGGGTGGGCGGTTTGGGGGTGGGGCAGGGTGTACACCCACATGTTATAGAACCCCTCCTAGGTGACAGTGATGATGGTATCCACAGCGGCAACAGCTGGGGCTGGGGTCTCTCGCTCTTCCCCTCAATCAAAGGGTCAGACGGAGGGAACCGGACGGGGTCACCAAGCAGAGAATCTTGGACAGCGCCCACCGCTCCTCGAAGGCGTCAAGGGAGTCGGTGGACGCCGCCCAGAGGAACTCCACCCGGATACATGATTGTACTGAGGATCGGAAAACGGCCCTACAATCGCAGGACGCTTCATTAGCCAACCTCCCCTCTCTGGTTTTATAAATGGCTGTTTTAGCTAGGGCTAGGAGGAGGTTAACCAGGAGATCTCGCGATTTTGTGGGGCCATGGATGGGGAGTGTGTAGATAAAAAGGTGAGGGGAAAAGTGTAGCCAAAAGCGTAATAAAATATTCATGAGGAGCCGGAAAAGGGGCTGCAATCTGGCACACTCTAAATATACGTGCACCAGGGTTTCCCTCACATTGCAAAAAGGGCAAGTATCCGGGATGGGGGTGAAACGCGTCAAAAACACGCCCGTGCTCACAGCTCCGTGAAGGAGCCGCCAACTAATGTCCCCGACGGGCCTCAGGACCAAGGTGGAATACAGCCCCACCGAGGTTGCTCACCCTCCAAAGGTGGCAGGAGGTCCCGCACTTTGTATCAGGGCGGGACACCAGGGTGTGGGCGTGAAGGGTGTGAAGCGTGAGTGTGTATAAATATTTCCGTGGTGCGATTTGGAAGCTGACCGGCTGCAATTCATGCAGCTGGCTTGCAGTGAAAGGGTGAGGGGTTTGTTGGGATCTACGGGGTAGGGGCCCAATTGAAAGGTCCGGCGGGCCTGGGGTAGAGGGTGGGCGGGGTGCGCCCTCGTGCAGGGCTCGGTTGAGATAAGCCTGAGCAGCAGGCGTAAAGGAGGCCTTCACCTCCTGAAGTACGCGCCGGGGGGTACGAGGTCTGGAGAGCCCCATGCACCGAGCGAGCATCAGGGGATCCAGCCAGTCTCCCTGGTCGTAGTCCAAGAGGTCTCTGACTCTCGTGACTTCCGCCAGGACCAAACTCTGGCGCACCGAGCGGGACTCCGCCACCTGCACACGGAGCTGGGGGTTGTGTAGCAGGAGCTCCGTGAGGAGATCTGCTCCCACGGTGGCCGCCACAGACCTGGTCGTTGAGAACAGTTTCCAGGTCCGGAGGAGGTCCTGGTAGAAGATCGGCAGCCCGGAGAGGTCTCGCGGAAAACCTCTCAGACAGAGATAAAAGAGCTGCCAATCATATTGGAGCCCTTGGAAGCGGCGCAGGAAGGCGTGTGTCAATATGCTCCACGTCGAACTACCTGCACTATAAAGGAGCCTCTGCAGGGCCTGGAGGCGGAAGACACGGACCTGAGTGTGCAGACACTTCAGGCCCTTCCCTCCTTCCTTCAGGGGTAGATGAAGAACCCCAACAGGGGCCCAGTGCATTCCTGACCAAAAGAACTCTAGAATCGTTGTGCGGAGGTTGGTCAGGAAACCCGGGGCCGGAACCAGGGTGTTGAGCCGGTACCAGAGCGTGGACAGGACTAGTTGGTTAAGCACCAGTGCTCTCCCTTGGAGGGAGAGACATTGGAGTAGCCTCATCCATTTCCGGAGCCGCTCTATCACCCCGCCCTCTAAATTTTGCCAGTTCTCCGGCGGGGAAGGGCGCGTGGCAGAAAGGTAAACGCCTAGGTAGAGCAGTGGACCCGCACTCCACCGGATGGTCTGAAGCGTGGGTGGGAGGGAGCTCACCTGCCGCCAGTCCCCCATCACCAAGCCAGAGCTCTTGACCCAGTTGACTCGGGCGGAGGAGGCTGCCGAGTAGATGGCCTGGCAAGCCTCCACCCGCGCCAAGTCGCCCGGGTCCTGGACCACGAGGAGCACGTCATCGGCGTACGCCTACAGGACCAGCCGCAGCTCCGGCTCCCGCAGCACCAACCCTGTCAACCTCCTGCGGAGGAGACAGAGGAAAGTCTCAATCGCCAGAGCGTACAGCTGGCCCGAGAGGGGGCACCTCTGCCGCACTCCTCGCCCGAAGCTGACCGGCTCGGTCAGGGTCCAGTTGAGCCTAACCAAACACTCCGCGGAGGCATACAGCACCCGGAGAAAGCTCACAAACTGAGGTCCGAATCCAAACGCCTGCAGAGTGCTCAGGAGGTACTCGTGGTCTACTCTATCGAACGCCTTCTCCTGATCAAGAGACAGGAGGGCGAACGACAGACCGTCTCTACGCCCGAGTTCCAAAAGGTCTCGGACTAGAAATAGGTTGTCAAAAATGCTACGACCCGGGACAGTATAGGTCTGGTCTGGTCACGTCCGCCATCACGGACCCTAGCCGCAGCGAGATTGCTTTCGCTACGATTTTGTAGTCCGTGCTAAGGAGTGAGACGGGACGCCAGTTTCGTAAATCGCGGAGGTCCCCCTTCTTCGGCAGCAAGGTGAGCACTGCTCGCCTGCACGAAAGAGGGAGGACCCCGCCCTGCAAAGACTCAGCCCAGACAGTGGCTAGGTCTGGGCCAAGGACGTGCGGTAGAACTCCACGGTCAGCCCGTCCATGTCCGGAGATTTATTGGTGGGCATGCGACAAAGGGCTTCCGAGAACTCGGCCAGGGTGAGAGGCAGCTCTAGCCGGTTTCGGTCGCCCACGCTGACCATGGGGAGTTCCTCCCAGAGCACCCTGCAAGCGCCAGGATCGGTCGGATCCGGGGAGAAAAGGCTTGTGTAGAAGTCACGGGCCCTCCCACTCATCTCCACCGGATCCATGAGGGGGGCGCCATCTTCTGCTAGAAGGCAGGTGACGTGTTTCTTGGCCCCCCTCGTTTTCTCCAGGGTGTAGAAGAAACGGGAGCCGCGGTCCATCTCCTGAAGGAGGCGGATGCGGGATCCAACAAAGGCACCTCGGGCTCGATGGTCCTCGAGGGCCCGGAGCTCCTCCTACTTCTCCCGGCATGCTCCGCAGAGGAACAGGTCCTCGGGGCTGGTGGCCAGATGCCTCTCCATCTCTAAGACCTCCCGTTCCAACTGCTCTATCGCTGCATTCCTCCATCGGCTGGTGCCCCGGGTGTAGTCACGGCAGAAGAGCTTGGCGCGCACCTTCCCTAGATCCCACCATCGCCGCGCCGAGGGAAAGGCACGCCGCTGCTCTCGCCAGGCCAGCCAAAACTCCCGGAAGGACGTCATGAAGCCCTCATCCTCCAACAGGCTGTTGTTAAAGTGCCAATAGGCCGGCCCCGGCCTCTCTGCACGGAGGGAGGCTGTTATGGTGGCTAAATGATGGTCGGAAAATGGGGCCGGCCGAACGTTGGAGGAGTGGGCCTGTGAAAGATGGAAACGGGATAAATAAATACGATCCAAATGAGAGTGGTGTGACCGATGGGCCTCTACCCGGACAAAGGTGAACGTGGAAGTGTCATCTGGGTGGTGGTCACGCCAGACGTCTACTAGGGAGTGATATTCGACTATTTCTCGGAGAATGTTCGCAGCGGCCGGGCTCAGCTCAGCCCCTGAGCGGTCCCGTTCCTCGAGGGTGGTGTTAAATTCCCCTCCCAGGACTAGGCACTCGTGAGAATCTAGGGTGCTGAGGAAGTCGGACACCCGCTGATAGAATTGTGGCCGTTTCGGGCTCGTTGTCGGGGCATAGATATCAACAAAGTTGACCACGAGCCCCTCCATACGGACTTGGAGATGCAGCAGGTGGCCCGGCACGGCCTCAGTGACCCCTAGCACCTCGGGCCGTAGGTTGGGGGAGAACAGGGTCGCCACTCCAGCTTGCCGAATCGTGAAGTGGCTAAAGTAGACCCCGTCCCCCCACTCCAGCCACCAGCTGTCCTCGGCGGTCGGATCTGTATGGGTCTCCTGCAGGAAAACTACAGAGTACCCCCCTTCCCGAAGGTAAGAGAGCACATGGGACCTGCAGAGAGCCATCCTACAGCCCCTGGTGTTCAAAGTTGCGATAATGAGAGGCGTCATGCGGAGGGCAGGGGGGTGGGGGTTCCTTATTGGAGGAGGTGTTCACGGCCCCCGGCGGGTCGCGCAACGATCCGTGACCCATCCTGTAAGTGAGTAAATCATCATGGAAGCCGCGGGCCCACCCATAGGCCGCGGCACCGTGCCTTCCTTTCCCTCTACCCTCCTTTATAAGGGCCCTTGTGGCCTGGAGGAGTTGATCAAAGTCCCCCCATAGCTGGAGAGCCAGCTGTACTCTGTTGCGGGAGCCACGGATGTTTTCTAAAAACTCCCGCAATGCTTTTCGCAGCTCATGGGGGGGTGGGGTTGCGATTTCCAGGTTATTCCCTGGTGGGGCTCTTGGTGCAGCCTCGTGGTCCGCTGAGGCAGGCAGGCAGGGTGTGGACCACTGATGGGGCATCTGACAGGCTAAAGTTATTAGGTCCATCTCACGCCTTGGGCTAGAAGGGGATGGCGGAGGGAAAATTGCAGTTCCTAATGGGTCGGGGCAGGAAAATGCAAAGGCTGCTCCCTGGGGGGAATCCGCAAAAAACGGGAAAGAAATAACCCCAGGGGCAGCAATAGCATTGCAGGAGGAATTGGATTGGGCAGGGACGGGATGTGGGCAGGGGCAGAGGCAAGGCTCTGGGCTTCGGGAGGCAAGCAGTTGAGAGGTGGTGCCTCCTGAGCAGATTCAAAGGTTGAGGGATGAGGGAGGGGGCTCCCAGTGATGCTAGGCGCAGGCTCTGTGGTGGATTTGGCAGCCATGGCATCAGGTAGGGGACCACCTTCTGTAGGGTGCCCGCCCGGGAAGGCGGTTAGGGGGAGGGAGCATGGGGAAAGGGGGACTGGGGTGAGGTTGCCCAGATTGAGGCCAGCCGGCAGTAGGTCATCCTCCCCCTGGGTGACCGGGGTCAAACCTAGGGCCTCGATCTCCTCATACATGGAGGAGAGGTCGTCTTCTGCCACCCCAGGGGTCTCTCCTCTGGCGCCCGCCTCGACAGTCACTTCGGGGTTCGCGGGGGGTTCGGGTGGTATCCAGGCAGAAGGGGCTTCCTCAGGGGTCTCGGAGGGGAGGGTCTCCCGTGGAGGGGAGATCCTACCTTCCAATGCTATTCTGTCTTCCCCTCCCAACACCGGCAGATGGATCTCACTCGTGGGCATAGTGGAAGGCTCAGTATCAGTGCTTCCCTTCCTGGTCTTCCGGGGGGCCTCTGCATCGGATGGGTGCAGCGGAGCTTGAGCCTTCTGCTTGCCTCGCTTCCCCTAGACTAGGGTCCAGCCCTACATAGCATCGTCTGGGGGTTGGTTAGCAGGGGTCGTGTCGGGGGGCAGACGCGATGGTTCAGGAGCTTGGGGGGGTAACGGTGAGGCAGCATGAGGGGCGGGGGGTTCTCGTTGGGGCAGGCCCTCTCCTATACCCAGTAATATTTTTGCTGCACCCTCCTCCATAGGCTCTGCCGGATTGTTAATAGCAAGGGTGGGACTCCCTTGCTCGTCTGGGCGTTGTAGGGGAGGTGTCTCTTGGGCCCGGATGGGAGCAGCGGTGGATCGAGCAGGAGGAGAGGTGGTTTCAGGTGCCGGGCGGCCAGGGGCGTTGGCAACAATGGAGCCGATGTCCTGCCAGGTCTCGGGGGTCTCGGGTGCCCCTCCCCGCTGGGCCAAAGGGCAGTCTCTTCGGACATGCCCCGCTGATCGGCAGAGGTAGCACCGGGCCTCTCCCGTGGAGTAAAAGACCCGATAGCGGGCTCCCTGGTAGGGGACTAGGAAGGACCCCTCGAGCGCCTCTCTGTCACGCGCCGCCACCGGCGGTAGAAGCTGCACTTGCCAGCGGAAAGAGAGGACGTGACAGAGGGTGAGGTCCTTGCAGCCCAACGGGAGAGGGCTGATGACAGAAACGAGTTTCCCCAGGGTGGAGAGAGCGGGTAACAGGGCAGCATTGGGTAGAAAGGGAGGGACAGAGGTGAGGACTAGGAAAACGCCCAGGTCCTCTAGCGGCTCCAGGGGGACAAACACCCCCCCCCACCGCCAGGCCCTTCTCCACCGCCTCCTGGGTGGCAGCCTCCGATGCTAAGAAAAAGACAACCTTCCCGTACATTTTGGAGGCCACCACAATAGCCGTGGGTCCTACCACCCTCGCCAACGCCTGCCACATATGTCTCCACGAGGGGCGAGGTGGGCACCAGGAGGCAACGGACGCCGTGCTTCCTGGTCATGGTGGGAAAGGGGCCCCGGCCGCTATTGATGGTAGCGGAGGCGGTGGGTGGGCGAGATGACGAGGCGGCAGGTGTGCGGGGGGCTACCACCGCCCGGGCATACGTCCTGGGGGCCGGGGGAGGGACGCTCGCAGAGCTGGTGGAGGGAACAGCAGGGAGGGACGCCATGGTTGATAACGAGGCCACAGTGGTGGGGGCAGCCGCTGCCATGGAGGTCCTGGTGGTTTTAACGGGGCCCTTTCCTTTCTTCACACCCTGGCCTTTCCGGCCAACTGCGGGGGTTTTCCTAGAATCTGGGGGGCGGTGGGCATAGCAGTGGCAGTAGTCACCCCGGTGCTTCCTGCTGCCAATGCCCCAGCGGGGGCGGTGGCAGGTGTTTTGGCAGCAGTGGGGGGGGCTTGGGCAGAGGGTAGGTGGGGGAGGGGCAACTGAGCTTGTTAGAGGGGCCTCACCCCTCTCATTCCCCGTCATTGTGAGCAGGGAGAGACGGGGAGACACCAGAAGGAGGAGGGGGGAGGGGGAAGCAGATTAACCACTCCTCCCTACTGGGCTGCAGGTGGGAGGGTGGGGGTGCCAAATGGGTCGGACTGGACAGGGGAGGAAACAGGAGTTGGGGTCCGGTAATAGGGGCAAACTGTGGGGTAAAAAGTCTGGGGGGGGGGGACGTGGACAGACGTGTGTTTGTCCAAAGAGTCTTGTTTGGTCAGCTGTTGTTTCCGGTCCAGACAGTGGAATTCAGGGAAAGCAGCTGAATCCAGAGGTAGATGGCAAATTGCCAGCAGGGACGGACGGCGGGGGGGCCGTGACGGTTGTAATAATGTTGGGGGGGCACCGATAGATCGGGGGACGGCTCCATGCTACACCCCCTGTGCCCCTACAAACGCAGTTAAAACACAGTCAAACTCCCCCCACACGAGAGTACAATTCAAAAGTTACTCAGTCTTACGGCCCCCTCCACGATGGTTTGTAGCTTCCCTGGGTGATTTTTTCTTTGGCTATCTTCTCTTCCAGCTTTGTAATGAGGCTTTCAACAGGCCAGGAATGTTGCAGAAATAAGAAGAATCTTCTTAGCTCAGTACGGGTTCAGAAATAACAGCAAAACGGCTGGGTCTGGGGGCTTCCACCCCCCTCCTCCGGGGAGCGGGTCGGCAGTCCTCTCCCCCACCCGGGGGTTTCAACTAAAGCAGTAGCAGCGTCCGAGGGCAGGCATGGGGGGGGGCTGGCAGCAAGCTGGCAACTGACCAGCACTTGAACGGCAGCAGAAAAACAGCAAAAAAAAACAAAACAAAGAAAAAGCGTCTGGCCCGGTTGGGGGGGGGAACTGAAGCAGGGTCAAAAAGTAAGAAAAATCCAGGCCAGGGGGCTTTAGGAAAGAATAGAAAGCAGATAGCTGGGGAGCAAGCGAGGGACGTTCCGTTTCCCAACAGGGAAGGTTCCAGAACAATCAGGAACCTTCTGGAGACAATTAAGATAGGCTGATTAGAACACCTGCAGCCAATCAAGAAGCTGCTAGACTCAATTAAGGCAGGCTAATCAGGGCACCTGGGTTTTAAAAAGGAGCTCACTTCAGTTTGTGGTGTGCGTGTGAGGAGTTGGAAGCAAGAGGCACTAGGAGCTGAGAGTGAGAACGCGGAGTATTGGAGGACTGAGGTGTACAAGCATTATCAGACACCAGGAGGAAGGTCCTATGGTGAGGATAAAGACGGTGTTGGGAGGAGGCCATGGGGAAGTAGCCCAGGGAGTTGTAGCTGTCGCATAGCTGTTCCAGGAGGCACTCTAGACAGCCGCATTCCACAGGGCCCTGGGCTGGAACCCGGAGTAGAGGGTGGGCCCGGGTTCCCCCCAAATCCTCCCAACTCCTGGTCAGACACAGGAGGAGTCGACCTGGACTGTGGGTTCAGAAAAATGGCCAAGCTGAGGGCTGCCGTGAAGCTCCAAGGCGAGCAAATCCGCCGATAAGCGCAAGACCCACCAAGGTAGAGCAGGAACTTTGTCACACTATGAAAAGGACTCACACACACTTTTTTTTTCACTTCCCCTTATGTCAGACATATCCCTCAAAGTGGGAAAATGTTCAGTAGTTGTTGCTCTTGACAGAGAATTGGTGTGACATAACTGGTATGCTGGATAACTTGCAAACTTGTACATGTTCTTTAATATTAAAATAAGATCAAAGAGAAGCTTATTGTAATGCTTTTGTTTTACTCTCATCCCTGAGCCTCAAGTACTGAGGAGGGTGTCTGGTACTGTACAAAGCACATGTATAAAAGAGTCAGAAAGTGAAATATTTTAAAGTAAATCGATCCAGTTAGCGGACTGGAGAAGTTAGAAAGAGGAAGAGGTAGCTCAAGAACTAATAACTGTTTGGAATTGACTTAATTGAAGGCATTCTAATATTTAAGGATTGAAGAGCTGATCATGAAAGCAGGTTTAAAACTGAAGAGTATATTGGCATCTACCATGCTTATATGATAGTGTCATAATTCAGAACCTGAATTCTTATATGATAAGATCAGAAGTCCCTCACTTTCAGACTGCATCAGCCTCATCCAATCAAATCAGAAGTAACAATAGCAGGCTTCTAAAAGAGGGGTATCCAGCCCTCCTTGATCAGGAGCTGTCATAAATATAAAGGGAAGGGTAACCACCTTTCTGTATACAGTGCTATAAAATCCCTCCTGGCCAGAGGCAACATCCTGTTACCTGTGAAGGGTTAAGAAGCTCAGCTAACCTGGCTGGCACCTGACCCAAATGACCAATAAGGGGACAAGATACTTTCAAATCTTGGGGAAAGGAAGGCTTTTGTTTTGTGCTCTTTGTTTACGTGTTTGTTCTCTCTTGGGACTGAGAGAGGCCAGACAGAAATCCATCTTCTCCAACCCATCCTAATCCAAATCTCCAATATTGCAACCAGTATAAGTAAGCCTGGCAAGGCGGATTTGTTTATCTTTTGTTTTATGTGAATTTTCCCTGTGTTAAGAGGGAGGTTTATTCCTGTTTTCTGTAACTTTAAGGTTTTGCCCAGAGGGGGAACCTCTGTGTTTTGAATCTGAATATCCTGTAAAGTATTTTCCATCCTGATTTTACAGAGATGATTTTTACCTTTCTTTTTTTTTAAATAAAATCCTTCTTTTAAGAACCTGACTGATTTTCCCATTGTTCCAAGATCCAGGGGTTTGGGTCTTTGATGATTTTTTAACAAATTGCTTAGGATATTATTCTCAAGCCTCCCCAGGAAAGGTGGTGTGTAGGACTTGGGGGGATATTTTGGGGAAAGACATCTCCAAGTGGGCTCTTTCCCTGTTCTTTGTTTAAAACGCTTGGTGGCAGCAGCATACTGTTCAAGGAGAAGGCAAAGTTTGTACCTTGGGGAAGTTGTTAACCTAAGCTAGTAAGAATAAGCTTAGGGGGTCTTCCATGTGGGTCCCCATATCTGTACCCTAGAGTTCAGAGTGGGGAAGGAACCCTGACAGGAGCACAGGTCAGTTTGATGCCAGGTAAGAGAGAGAGAGAAAAGGGCAAAAAACTTCCTACAAAATTAGAGGACTAAATAAACAATAATCATACTTAAGTCTTTTTAAACTGGTAGGTCAGCACATTCTCCTGGATGACTGTGATCAAATTATTTAATGTACTACTCCTTTTGTTGGTGTAACCCTTCTTCCCGTCAGAGTTGGCAGCAACAAGGGCCGGGTTCAATATCTAAGGGATCCATTCCAATAACACAGTGCAAACCGGCTCGAGCCCTCACCCAGTGACCTGGGACAAATATATACCACCACCGCTGGGTGCCTCCAAGAGGCAATACTTCCCCTCTCGCAAGCACATAGTCTGAGTGTAGCAAAAAGCCTTTTAATAACAGAGAGAAACAATGTGGCATTATGTTGGGGAAACACCACCAACAGGATTCATAACACAACCCATGAGCAAAAAAAACCCACCCCAAGCACATTGGGGCATGCCCCTTTCCCTTTGGTTCCTGAGTCCAGCAACCCCAAATCACCCAAAGTCCCAAAAGTCCAATGACCCAAAAGTCTCTGTCCCTGGTCAGGGCAGCCCCAGAGTTCGAAAGTTTATCTGAGGAGGTTTACCTCCCAACCTGGGTGGAGATGGGACTGGGGTAAGAGGCACCTTACATGATCTGAAGCTGACCGCCCCACAGCTCCATAGGCCTTCGCTCCGCTCCGCCAGCTGCCCCACGAACTCCTTCGCTCCACGGCCCACAAGCAGCTCCCGCCGTCCCATGAACTGCTCCACCAGCCGGTCCACAAACTGCTCCGCGTCCCGCCAGCAGCTCCCACCATCCTACGAACTGCTCCACCAGCCTGTCCACAAGGCACTCCAGCCGTCCCGCGAACTGCTCCACAATATATCTTCAGGCTCCCCCACTACTTAACACAACGCTCAGTGATTTCAGCTCTTAGTCAGTTCAGCTTTTTGGTGAATTCAGCTTGTAGTAGGGGAGCCCCAGTGCTGGTGCACTGTTAGCCCAAAGTGAGCTCAGCAGCCTGTAACCAGACTTCTAATGAAATCAAAATTAGCTCTGATATTCCACAGTGGAGAGACGAGGAAGTGCAATTAGCATGTAAGACCCTCACCAAGGGGCCCATGCCACCAAGTATTAATACTTGTCCCCAGCCTCTCTCAATTCACAGAGTTTTGGAACTCATGACCCTTGCCTAGCGAGTGCCACTTAGTTGATGGTGAGTCCCTCCATCATAACAAAAGGCTAAGTACAGTTCCAAGCACAGTTCCCATAATCAGGGTAATAACAATTTATTCTTCCTGCCCCAATAACAGAGACACTGGGGATCCCACAGCAGCCAAAGTGACCATTTGGGCAGTGTGCCTATGCAAATGACATGGCCCCTGAAGTTCTTTTCCACAACTTGCCACACCTCACCACCAGATGTCAGGGTGGAGCTCATCCTTACACTGCTTACATCGGAAATTTCCCCCAGTCAGAAATCCCCATAGACAGGAATGCATACCAGTATTTGCTTCCTTACTTATTCAAAACTTGGGGTTTTTTTTTAAACCTTTCAGAAAGTTAGAGCTGTACAGTATTATGAAACATGACGCTCGATTACCAGAAGACTGTTCAACAGATAGAGTTGAAAAAGGTTATGTTTAACCAGCTTTGGACTGTGCAACTGCATGTAGCTAAAATTCATAAAATTTGCCATTGTGAAATATTAAAATATTTCAGTATAATAGGCAAACATTTTTGTAATTACTTGTTAAATACAGCAAATCCTCATTATAATTTCACACAAGGAGATGGAACTAAAAGTGGCATATCCATGGAAAATTATATCTACATTTGAAAAAGACTAAGAAAATGAGGCTACTTGTATCACAGTATGGTTTGATTTTGGTAATGCTCTCTGACTGGCTTCATCACAATAAATGCCACGTAGTGCTCAGTGAACAGAAGAAGAAAGGAAATAAGTCATGAGAGGTGGCATAGATACGTGTTATGTGTTGCTCGCATGCAACCACAGAGCATCAGGTAAAGAAAAAGAGCAACATTACATTCATGAGTGACATTGTAGTTAGATGTTCTAAGTACCACAATCTTCAGCACAGATGTTGTATGTAAGTATGCATTCCATCAATAAAAATGAATTGCAGTTGGGATGTGTGATGTATAAGAGCATTTTTGGTGGAACAAAGGGATATTATGAGGCAGTTTTTCTATAGCATAACTGGAACAGGCACACATTTGACATTTACTTTTACTGTAATTACAGGCATTTCAATTCACATATTTGGTCAAAGATTTTACCTCTTGAGTCCCAGTCAATGTGTGTGATATAGCTAGATGCACCTTTGCAGATGCCAACTCTTTTGCTGGTAAGTACATTGTAAATATCTACAAAATTATCATGGGAAGCCACTGCCAGATATTTTCCTGAGTCTGTAAAAGAAAGACATCCAAGTTAACTAAAGTATTTGTGAATATTCTTGATATTATTATTATTAATTAATATTATTATTATTACTTATTTCTATTGCAGTAGTACTCAAACACCTCAGTCTGGATTAGGGGCCCATTGTGCTAGACTCTGTACAAACATATCAGAATGAAAAATATCTAACAGCCATGGTTCACATGTAAAACAAATTTGCACTCTTAACATTCCATTTTAGGTTTTTTATTGAAAACAAAAACAACAAACAACAAACAACTTATTTTATCCTTTGACTGCACCTCGTGAAAATTTGATATCAGAGATCATTTCCTTTCTGTGGTGGAAAGAGACCATATCTTCAACAGTATCAGCATTCACTACCAGAAAACTCCCATCATTCAACCCTACAGCCAAGGCTTTCCCATCAGGAGAAAAGGCACAGCATCTTCCACCTGGAAAAGAAATTCAAAAGAAACACCTTACTGTTTATAATTTTGGACTGAGGAAACCAGCAATAATCTGCAGCTAGAAGGTCTCCCCACAGAAAAAGTCTATAAATTAATCATTTTTTAGGATATGTTTACACGCAATCAGAGGTGTGATTGCAGATCATGTTGGCATACTGACACTACCTTTAATCTAGCTAGTACAGCTAAACAGAGCTGTGAAGACATGGTGGCACAGACCACGGCACAGGCTGTACATTCATACACACTCACGTTAATAGCCTATGCTGGAATCCATGCTGCCACATCTTCACTACTATTTGTAGTTGTGCTAGGTAGATTAAAGTTACCATGGGTATGTCTAGGTGAACTGCAATCACACCTCTGTCGAGGGCTGTCCCTAGACATTGTGGTGCGGGGTGGGGGCTGGCCCCAGGTCTCCGTGGGAACGGGGGGGGTCCCCCAAGGTCTGGGGGGGGCAGGGCAAGAGCAGGCTTGGGGAGCAGGGGGGGAACCTCCCCCCAGCACAAGCTGGTGGAGCGGAGTGGGTTGGGGCCGGCTCACTCCACTTCCGGCCACCCGGTGATTGCAGGGCGGACCTGACCCCACACTCAAGGGGTGGCGGGAAGTAGAGTGACCCAGCCCCAGCCAGCTTTGCTCTGCTTTCCTGGCTCCCAGGCTTGGGACTTGGGGGGCAGGGGGAAACCACCCCCAGGCACTCACCGGCAGCATGGCTGGGAGCCGGCAGAGCAGAGCTGGCTGGGGACGGGTCGCTTCACTTCCTGCCGCCCCATGAGTGCAGGGCACGCCCGACCCCTCCTGCAGTCCCTCAGGACGTAGTTCAGGGGAAGGAATGAAGTGGGGGCGGGGCTGAGGTGGAGCAGGGGTGGGAAGAGGTGGAGCGGGAGCAGAGCAGGGACGGGGGCAGCTTTCCTGGCCAGCTCAGGGGGATCATACCCTCCTAACCTTAGTGAGACAGCCTAACTTCATAACTGTTATTTGTTAAAACAAAAATATCATATGAAAGTAGAACTACAAACTGCTTTCCTGGATTTCCATGGGAATTCACTCTGTATTTTAAATCTTCAAACTGACAAAGGATAAAGCGGCCACAGAAATATCAGTCTTGGAAGGGGGTTACATTATCTAAAAGCATGAATAACACAGTCTAGTTATGCTATAAATACAGCCAAAACAAGAATAACTAGGATTAACATAAAAATGGAAATCCAGAATGAAAATCCAAGGAGCCATTCTGACTCACCTGACCATGCAAATCTTTCAGAGACACTGAGCCCCACATATGAAAACTCCTTTGGTTTATGACCTTGTGATGGTTCCACTTTGGTGGGGCAAAACCATATGCCTAGAACCTCCCACTATCAACTTTTCTCCCAGTATTAATTCTGACCACAATGTCCTATGCAGCAGATCTGATTCACCCTCAGTTTGCCTCACTAAAGCATACTGATAGTGACTCTACTTTCTCTCAGCCAATTAGAGCTCCTGCACTTCTGGTCTGTCACTAAAAATCAAGCCTTTAGTTTTAAATAAAATAAAAATTCCTAAAGGAATCTACAAATGAAATAGAAGTTGGAATTTTCAGGAGGCACCCCTTCAACAGTTACTCACTGCTCTATGTAGTCCATAATTGACCAGCTGCCCAGAAGTTGAAGTGGGGGAATAAAATATAAAGTTCACATTGCCACTGGATCCTGATCCTGACTACTTTTTATCATATGGAAAATCATCTTGTCTGTAACTTGGTAAGAAAACTTTTTAAAGCAGAACAATAAACACACAATTTGTGGGCTTTAAAATGTCCTTAGGGAGGGAGAATGATTTTATGGTTAAAACATAGGACTTGTAGAGTCAGGGGAAATGGGTTCTTTTCCCTTGTTTGCCACATACCTGCTTTATGTCAGGGACATCACCCCTTCTGTGTCCCAGATTCTCTATATGCTCCTATTCCCTATCAACCTAGTAGGGATATTAAAGACTTAATTCATTTATCTCTGCAGAGTGCATTGAGAGACATGGATGGAAGGCACTATAGAAATGCAGTGCAGTATTATTACTCTTGCAGTATTTACAGTCAAAGGAAAAAATTACCTTTTTTGAGTTTCCTCACTGCTAACATGCGGTGTTGTGAGGAAAGTTCCCAGATTCTCAGTGTTTTATCATCACTCACCGTTGCACAGATAGGCAAGAGAGGGTGAGCTGCCAAACCCCACACTTCTCCTTCCATATGCCCCTAAGGAAAGTCATAGAAGTTAAGGATGGATAACACCTTTTAATGTCTGTAGGCCATCCCCATGCTAGTGCATTTTCTATTGCTGTCTAATCTTTTAAATGTCTCAGATAACAGGGCTTCCACCACCTCCTTCAGAAGATGTTTCTCATTCTAAGTAAGGATATGTCTACACTTCAAGATGGAGATATAAATTCCCAGCACAAGGAGACACACATACACACTGATGAAGCTAGTGGGCTAAAAATGCAGCCATGGCAACTTGAGGGACAAGCTGCCCCAAATACATTCTCAGTGTCTCTGATGGGCATGCATTCTGGGTGGCTAGGCCCTCTCGCTGCTCAAGCTGCTGTGACTACACTATTTTTAGTGCACTAGCTCAATCAGAATAGTACAAATATGTATCCTCAAGCAGGGAATCATCCCCCACTCCCCAGCTCCAACCCAATCATAGAATATCAGGGTTGGAAGGGACCTCAGAAGATCATCTAGTCCAACCCCCTGCTCCAAGCAGGATCAATCCCAAACTAAATCATCCCAGCCTGGGCTTTGCCAAGCCTGACCTTAAAAACCTCTAAGGAAGGAGATTCCACCACCTCCCTAGGTAACCCATTCCAGTGCTTCACCACCCTCCTAGTGAAAAAGTTTTTCCTAATATCCAATCTAAACCTCCCCCACTGAAACTTGAGACCATTACTCCTTGTCCTGTCATCTGCTATGACTGAGAACAGTCTAGATCTATCCTCTTTGGAACCCCCTTTCAGGTAGTTGAAAGCAGCTATCAAATCCCTCCTCATTCTTCTCTTCCGTAGACTAAACAATCCCAGTTCCCTCAGACTGTCCTCATAACTCATGTGTTCCAGATCCCCAATCATTTTTGTTGCCCTTCGCTGGACTCTCTCCATTTTTCCACATCCTTCTTGTAGTGTGGGGCCCAAAACTCGACACCGTAGTCCAGATGAGGCCTCACCAATGTCGAATAGAGGGGAACGATGACGTCCCTCGATCTGCTGGCAATGCCCCTACTTATACAGCCCAAAACGCCATTGGTCTTCTTGGCAACAAGGGCAGACTGTTGACTCATATCCAGCTTCTCGTCCACTGTAACCCCTAGGTCCTTTTCTGCAGAACTGCTGCCTAGCCATTTGGTCCCTAGTCTGTAGCGGTGCATGGGATTCTTCTGTCCTAAGTGCAGGACTCTGCACTTATCCTTGTTGAACCTCATCAGATTTCTTTTGGCCCAATCCTCTAATTTGTCTAGGGCCCTCTGTATCCTATCCCTACCCTCCAGCGTATCTACCTCTCCTCCTAGTTTAGTGTCACCTGCAAACTTGCTGACAGTGCAATCCACGCCATCCTCCAGATCATTAATGAAGATATTGAACAAAACCAGCCCCAGGACCGACCCTTGGCACACTTCGCTTGATACCAGCTGCCAACTAGACATGGAGCCATTGATCACTACCCACTGAGCCCGACGATCTAGTCAGCTTTCTATCCACCTTATCGACCATTCATCCAGCCCATACTTCTTTAACTTGCTGGCAAGAAAACTGTGGGAGACCCTATCAAAAGCTCTGCTAAAGTCAAGGAATAACACAACCACTGCTTTCCTCTCATCCACAGAGCCAGTTATCTCGTCATAAAAGGCAATTAGATTAGTCAGGCATGACTTGCCCTTGGTGAATCCATGCTGACTGTTCCTGATCACTTTCCTCTCCTCTAAGTGCTTCAGAATTGATTCCTTGAGGACTTGCTCCATGACTTGTCCAGGGACTGAGGTGAGGCTGACTGGCTTATAGTTTCCCGGATCCTCCTTCTTCCCTTTTTTAAAGATGGGCACTACATTAACCTTTTTCCAGTCATCCGGAACTTCCCCCGATTGCCATGAGTTTTCAAAGATAATGGCCAATGGCTCTGCAATCACATCCGCCAACTCCTTTAGCACTCTCGGATGCAGCGCATCCGGCCCCATGGACTTGTGCTCATCCAGCTTTTCTAAATAGTCCCGAACCACTTCTTTTTCCACAGAGGGCTGGTCATCTCCTCCCCATACTGTGCTGCCCAGTGCAGTAGTCTGGGAGCTGACCTTGTTCGTGAAGACAGAGGCAAAAAAGGTACTGAGTACATTAGCTTTTCCCACATCCTCTGTCACTAGGTTGCCTCCCTCATTCAGTAAGGGGTCCACACTTTCCTTGACTTTCTTCTTGTTGCTAACATACCTGAAGAAACCCTTCTTGTTACTCTTAACATCTCTTGCTATCTGCAATTCTAAGTGTGATTTGGCCTTACTGGTTTCACTCCTGCATGCCTGAGCAATATTTTTATACTCCTCCCTGGTCATTTGTCCAATCTTCCACTCCTTGTAAGCTTCTTTTTTGTGTTTAAGATCAGCAAGGATTTCACAGTTAAGCCAAGCTGGTCACCTGCCATATTTACTATTCTTTCTACACATCGGGATGGTTTGTCCCTGTAACCTCAATAAGGATTCTCTAAAATACAGCCAGCTCTCCTGGACTCCTTTCCCCCTCATGTTATTTTCCCAGGGGATCCTGCCCATCAGGTCCCTGAGGGAGTCAAAGTCTGTTCTTCTGAAGTCCAGAGTCCGTATTCTGCTGCTCTCCTTTCTTCCTTGTGTCAGGATCCTGTACTTGACCATCTCATGGTCACTGCCTCCCAGGTTCCCCTTTTGCTTCCCCTACTAATTCTTCCCAGTTTGTGAGTAGCAGGTCGAGAAGAGCTCTGCCCTTAGTTGGTTCCTCCAGCACTTGCACTAGGAAATTGTCCCCTACACTTTCCAAAAACTTCCTGGATTGTCTGTGCACTGCTGTATTGCTCTGCCAGCAGATATCAGGGTGTTTGAAGTCTCCCATGAGAACCAGGGCCTGCGATCTAGTAACTTCCGTTAGTGCCGGAAGAAAGCCTCATCCACCTCATCCCCCTGGTCCGGTGGTCTATAGCAGACTCCCACTATGACATCACCCTTGTTGCTCACACTTCTAAACTTAATCCAGAGACTCTCAGGTTTTTCTGCAGTTTCATACCAGAGCTCTGAGCAGTCATACTGCTCTCTTACATACAACGCAACTCCCCCACCTTTTCTGCCCTGCCTGTCCTTTCTGAACAGTTTATATCCATCTGACAATACTCCAGTCATGTGAGTTACCCCACCAAGTCTCTGTTATTCCAATCACATCTTAATTCCTTGACTGTGCCAGGACTTCCAGTTCTCCCTGCTTGTGTAGACATACCCTAAGAGAACTTACTGTCAGGTCCCGCCCCGATAATCAGCCTAAATGTACATTTGGGGGGTGGGATAGCTCAGTAGTTTGAGCATTGGCCTGCTAAACCCAGGGTTGTGAGTTCAATCCTTGAGGGGGCTGTTGATCTGGGGCAAAAAAAGGGGATTGGTCCTGCTTTGAGCAGGGGGTTGGAGTAGATGATCTCCTGAGGTCCCTTCCAACCTTGATATTCTGTGATTCTGTGACTTCTTTCATTTAATCTCATCACTACTAGGTGTAAACCTTGTACAATCCTAAACAAATTCTCTCTCTTCCACCCTTCGATACTTGTACAGGAGACAGTTATATCCATTTTAGGGTGCTATCCTGAGATCCTAACACAGGCAACTTTCTCAATGAAGTTTATGGAAGTTAAGCCTTTTGCAGGATTCTGATCTGGTATTAGTCATTGTTTCGTTCTTTTAATTTTTTCTCATAAGTCAATCTTTATATCCCTTTAATAATTTTTGTTGCTCTTCTCTGGATTTCCTCCAGTTTGGATACAGTTATCCAGTACTAGATGCTGCTCAAGTTACAGGCCTGAATGACAGGCAGGATGGTGGTGATGTCCACAGTGATCAAGAAAGGAGATGGGGGAGAGGATTTGGAGGTGAACAGATTAAGAGCTCTGTTTGACCTATGTCAAATATCAGAAAGAGAAGCCAAAATTTTAATTTGGCTAAAAGGAGACAGGTCTATAGTAAAGAGCACTCCATGCTACCTCCCTCTTTCTCGTACCTTTTCAGTTATTTTTCTCACATGCATAAACAGAGGAATCTTGAGTATGAGTTGACAGATTATTTTACCTCTATATTTGGAGCTGGTGTGACCACTGCTGGTATACTGTGCCCGCAATTCAACAAGGATGTTGATAAATTGGAGAGAGTTCAGAGAAGAGCCACAAGAATGATTAAAGGATAAGACAACATGCCTTAATGTGATAGACCCAAAGAGCTCAATCTATTTGGCTTAACAAAGAGAAGATTAAGGGGTAATTTGATTATAGTTTGTAAGTATTGTGATACAGGAGGGCCAGGAATTTTCTGTAGTATCTGGCTGGTGAATCTTGCCCATATGCTCAGGGTTTAGCTGATCATCATATTTGGGATCAGGAAGGAATTTTCCTCCAGGGCAGATTGGAAGAGGCCCTGGAGGTTTTTCGCCTTCCTCTGTAGCATGGGGCACAGGTCACTTGCTGGAGGATTCTCTGCTCCTTGAAGTCTTTAAACCACGATTTGAGGACTTCAATAGCTCAGACATAGGTGAGAGGTTTTTTGCAGGAGTGGGTGGGTGAGATTCTGTGGCCTGCGTTGTGCAGGAGGTCAGACTAGATGATCATAATGGTCCCTTCTGACCTTAGTATCTATGAATCTACTGGATCCTCCCCCTTCGAGTTACTGTATGGACGCCACCCACGTGGCATATTAGACATCGTGAAGGAGGAATGGGAGGAACAACCCAACCCAGGGAAGAACGTCATTGTACACATAGCCCAGATGAGAGAACGAATAGCCCAAGTGACCCCCACAGTACGAGAGCATTTGGAAAAAGCACAAGTACTACAATCGTCAGGCAAAAACACAGACATTTCAACCAGGAGAACGGGTGCTGGTGCTGGTACCAACAACAGAAATAAGCTCCTGGCCAGTTGGCATGGACCCTATGAGATCGTGGAAGCCGTTGGGGAGGTGAATTATAAGGTGAAGCAGGCAGACTGCCGAAGGCCAGAGCAGATATACCACGTCAACTTACTGAAACCCTGGCTTGATCAGGAGACGTGCCTGGCCGTCCTGCCGGTTCCATCCCAGGCAGATGGCCCACAAGGGCAGGTAAAGATATCCCCCGAATTAGCCCCAGAACAATGAACAGAGGTAGTCGACATGATCCAGTGGAACCAAGACGTGTTCTCCACACAACCAGGCCGTACAACGCTGATCCAACACCATATTGTCACCTGTCCCGGAGCAAGGGTGACGATAAAACCATATCGCATACCAGAGGCAAAAAGAGAAGAAATTAGGGCAGAAGTAAAGAAGATGCTGGAATTTGGGGTGATTGAGGAATCACACAGCCAGTGGTCCAGCCCTATTGTCTTGGTCCCCAAGCCTGATGGCAGCCTGAGGTTTTGTAATGACTTCCGGAAGTTAAATGAGGTATTCCAATTCGATGACTACCCAATATCATGTATTGATGAGCTGGTGGATCAGTTAGGCAAGGCCCGATACTTGACCACCTTGGATTTGACAAAAGGCTACTGGCAAATCCCCCTGGCTGAGGACGCCAAGGAAAAAACTGCTTTCTCTACACCCGATGGCCTTTTCCAATACCCCATCCTCCTTTTTGGGCTCCATGGGGCCCCTGTGACTTTCCAATGATTGATGGATAGATTACTTCGACCCCATGGCAAGTATGCAGCCGCCTATTTAGATGATGTGGTAATCCATAGCCCTGACTGGGAGACGCACCTGGGGAAAGTGGAAGCGGTACTGGATGCTCTTAGACAGGCTGGCCTCACCGCTAACCCATCCAAATGTGCAATAGGGTTAGCCAAGGCCAGATATCGCGGGTATGTAGTCGGAAGGGGCTTGGTGAAGCCCCAATGGAACAAAGTGAAGACAATACAGGAATGGCCCCGCCCGATGCGCAAGAAGCAAGTCAGAGCATTCTTAGGGATAGTGGGGTACTATCGCCAGTTCATCTCTCACTTCGCCACAAGGGCAGCACCTCTGACGGACCTGATAAGAGCTCGGGGCCCAGAGATAGTTAAGTGGACCAAAGCGGCAGAAGAAGCTTTCACAGACCTAAGGACGGCCCTCTGCAGCCATCCAGTGCTCATAGCCCCAGATTTCAAAAAGGAGTTCATCCTACAAACAGACGCCTTGGAGGTAGGACAGATGGTGGGGGATGAGAAGCACCCAATCCTTTAACTTAGCCGAAAGCTCCTGCCCAGAGAACAATGGTACGCCATAGTAGAAAAAGAATGCTTAGCGGTTAAATGGGCCATGGAGATTCTATGGTACTACCTACTTGGGCGGCAGTTCACCCTTGTGACAGACCACACCCCACTCCACTGGATGCACACAAACAAGGAGAGGAATGCATGAGTGACTAGATGGTTTCTATCCCTACAACATTTCCACTTCCGGATACAGCATAGAGCCAGAAGCCGACATGGCAACACGGACAGCCTGTCACGACAACACTGTTTCTCGTCCCAAGTAGCCCAACCCCATGGTGTTGAGCGGGGTGGGGGTGGGGAGGGATATGTGATACAGGAGGGCCAGGGAGCAGTGGTAGAGGGGAAATATATAAACCCTAGGTTAATTAAGGTGTGGTTCCCTGTAGACTAGGGAGGGTTGCTAAAGGTTAATTGGAGCACCTGTAGTCAATTAAGCCCTGTCAGGAACCTAATAAAACCCCCTGCTTCAGGCAGTCAGGGGAGGAGGAGGAAGGAGAAAGGACTGGAGCTTGGAGGTGTGTTGTAAGATTTGAAAAACCAGAGAACTGAAGTAAGGGAGACCCTGCCTCAACAGGGGAGGGAGACTTCCTCCCCCAACATCTAAGGACTGAAGGTTCCCCACCCAAGGCGGAAGAGGGTAAGAACCCGCAGGGATTGAGAGGGGCTGGGGCTCAGAGTGAGGAGCAAATCCAGATCCCTCCCCCGCTTCCCTTCTCTACCACCTTCCCAGGCTACTATTGGGGACCTCAGCATCCCAAGAGCAGGGGCAAGGGTGGCATCTTAGCCCCCTGCCAAGAAAAGCGCAGGACCCACCATACTAACATCAGCCAACTTGCCACAGTATATATATGTAGATCAAATCTTTAATATTCTCTCCTCAGTCTAATAGAGAAAGGTATAACATGATCCAGTGGCTGGAAGTTGAAGCTAGACAAATTCAGATTGGAAATAAGGTGTACATTTTTAACAGTGACCATTACCATTAACCATTTGGAATTACTTACCAATGGTCATGGTGGATTATCCATCACTGACCCTTTTTAAATCAAGATTGGATGTATTTCTAAAAGAATTATTTTGGGGAAGTCCCATGGTCTGTGTTATGCAGGAGGTCAAACTAGATGATCACAGTGGTCCCTTATAATCTATGAGTCTACTGAAGGACAAGGTCAGCTCATTTCTTATTACTGTGAATTATTCCAGTTTAGCTATTTGCATTTTGTAGACATGAAAAAACTCCACTAAAACAACAAAAGTTTACTGGTTCATCAGGCCATCATGATCACATCTTACATATTTTCTATTTGTACTTCAGTTGATATAACAGTAATTTTGTATGGATGACAAATTATAAAAATTATTTCCATATCACTTTATTATGCTAGATGCAGGCACCACATATATATTTTTTTTATCAGCAGAACTCACCACAGAAATCAGGTTATTTTCATACAGTTTCAGTATCACACCGCAATAGCATTTGTCAGAGCAGAAATATATGAGAAAATTATAATTTCAAATGTTCTGGTTAAAACTCAAGTACAAAATACATCTGCTCATACCCCATATTGTTATGGCTATCACACAAGTAGCAGAAACTGCAAGATTGCTTTACATGCCTGGAACTAATTCCATACAACAGTAATATAGATAAGAAATAATGTTTTGTAAAAACACTAGAAATTTTAGATATATCTATGATTTAATAAAATAGAATGTAAATAAAACAAAAGAAATATTTTGACTACTTTAACTGAAGTTTTATTTTTAAAAAGTGGCTCAAACTCCCAAAAAGTGGATCAAATTACAATAAACTCCATACTAGACTTTAAAAAAAACCACCCAAAACATACAAAAGGAGATCTTAAACAATTTTCACTATAAAAGGAGTGCTATCCTGCAAAGTTGGTACAGTTATTAAAACAAAACAACATCAGAGATCTCAAGGGGCACATATACCAGAAATTTGTTAAATATTTTGCTAAATCCATAGATGTTATAAATCACACAAATAGCTGTCTCTCCACTTCTCAGGAAAGATGTTATAGCAGATTACTGTAGTGAGCTGTCAGTTTACTAAAACTTAACATTTATTACAAAATAAAATATAGAATATTTACTAGTATGCTATATGATTTTAGCATAAATAAACTGAACCACAACTATCAAAATAAAATGAACAAATTACATTTTGTGTTGCAAAAGCCCTCCTTTTTAGTTTTTATTGTTTTTATATATATTTCCATAGGTCCTAATCCAGCTCCCACTAAAGTAAATGAAAAGACTCAATAGTACTCAATGTTAATGGGCTCTTACTTGTTTTTTCCCCCTCAAAAATTAGAAATTCACAACAGGTCTCCAACTCATCAGTATGAATCAGCAAGGTCCTACTGTACACTAGTTTCTGAATGCACAGTGACAGGGAGGGATGGCGAATAACTGAACAAGAGTATTAAAGAAAACAAAAAGAGAGCAATTGGGGAAATCTTAGGAATTCTTGCATTCTTATAAACTTTTTGATGAAGAATATTAGTATTGTACCTGAACAAGCAGAGTCATGGGGCCACTTTTATCAATTTCAAGTATCTCTCCATTTCTGGTCCCCACTAGTATATGCCCATGTCCTAAGGTGATGGCACGAATGGAGGGATTATCTTCCAAAAGTAAACCTGAAAGATTAAAAAATGTGATTTAAACTTCTTATTTGCAAAATCAAAGAAAGGTCTCGGTTAGTATTGTACCTTACATTATCTACGAGCAGAATCTATTTAGGATTGTCACAACATAATATGTAAGATATACTTGTTTGGCAAGCAGTTCACTGACCTGTGGATTTATGTAATAGTTGGGAATGGGGGTGGGGTTGAGAAAGATACTTTTCAGAGGAACAGCCGTGTTAGTCTGTATTCGCAAAAAGAAAAGGAGTACTTGTGGCACCTTAGCGACTAACCAATTTATTTGAGCATGAGCTTTCGTGAGCTGCTCACGAAAGCTCATGCTCAAATAAATTGGTTAGTCTCTAAGGTGCCACAAGTACTCCTTTTCTTTTTGAGAAAGATACTGTGTCTGAAATACCATAATTCACAGGGTTCTTTAAATTTACAGAGAATCTGCTTCTACTCAGAAATCTGGCCATGTAGAGGGGGCACTTGAAAAGCTAGTTATTTAACATGGAGAATGCATTTTGAAATGGTTGGAAAAACAAGTTGGTGACACTTTTTTTTTAAAAGCTGTTACTTATCCAAAACTAATGCCAAATGTCAGGAGAATGAGGGAAGAATTTAATTGGCCAACTGGTTGTTTTGGTAAGATTTTGACACTTTTTCATGCCATTTTACCAACCCTCATGCATATATCCTTTATCAATATATTCTGAAAAATAATACCTTTAGAGCTAGAGGATAATGCTGCTCTTTTAATAGCATATGTCTTCAGGCACCTCTCAAACATATCATCCCAGAGTGCCACAACTCCATCTTTTCCACCTGTTACAAAACCCTGCACAAACACAGTTTGAAAAATGTATTTAAATACCAATGTTCTACATTAAAATGTTAATTCATAAAATATGTCCATATTGATCAAGTTACAGTACAACTTCTTCTTTGTCTGTTTTGCATAGGAGTCTCACCCAAAATCTGTAGTCAAATTACAGATGTCCTGCACATAGGTATTAAAGGAGCAGAGAGCACCTTCCTTAGAGCCCAGTCCTACAAACATTTACAATTATAATTCCTAGGATCAAACTGTTTACTCAGATAAGCATATGCAACTCCCACAGACTTCAAGTTGTCGGTTAATATCTGGGGGCACAATTTAGACCCCAGCCTTAACTATACTTTAAAAAAATATGTTTATGTGGTAGAAATTAAAATATAATTTGCCACATTTTCATGTAAGGATTTACTAATGACACTACAAAAAAGAATAAATAGTTTTGCCAGTTATTCAAAGTATCTTGAAAACAATATCATCCTTGCATGTTGGAAGTTTTTCTTGTCTCTGTGATATTCTAATGAAAAAGGCATTAGTGCGATCATGGAGGCTCCCAATACATGAACAGCTTCATCATAAAAACAGGTTTTGTGGCGGTGATGGAGTATTAAAAATATTCTTTGTTACGCTGCATGCCTCCAAAGACATGGAAATGAAAGAAATGTGTACATAGTGAATGTGGATTCTGTATATTTCAGAATTCCAGTATTTTGGCTCAGCTTAGAACGTTACTGATCATAGATCAATACATTAAATATTGGCAAAGAAGCATATCACCACAAAACATTGCAGCTCATTATTGTCAATTACATTTTGTGTTTTAGCCACATTCCATTTTATCTATGGAAATCTGTTTTGCTGATACAGAAGCCATGTTTTTTAAAGCACATCCATTGTTTTCACTAACAAAACACAATGTACTGATGTACTTCTGCACAAAACCACAGGTGTCTTTTTTAGAATATACCCTTCCTGTCTATGCACTTTCAAAATCCTCAATTGTTATGAAAATAATGAACAGAAAACAGACTACATGAGAAGATGAATACCTTATCCAATGCATGCATAGCAAATACTGGTCCATCATGGGCTTTCACTGTCTTAAGTAACAGAATATCTTTCCAGATGTAAATGTCTCCAGTAGCAGCTCCAGAGAAAACCAGATCTTCTATTCGCCCATAAGAAATATTCATCATAGTTTCCAGTTTCCCAATATTTCCAAAGGTCCCTCGTTTGGATGTAAAACCTCCTCCTGTAATGTGAACAACATTAAATCTCACTACATTTTCCATTTGTATCCTCAGTGCTCTGAAGGACAAAAATTCTGTCCCCAAAACTTGCTGTGAATGTGAAATACTAAGCAGGCAATAATAATGTTGGGCTTTCAATGCACAGCAAGACAGTAGAATGTGGGAAATTCATGTAGTGCTACTATACCCCCGCAACTGTGTGCAGAGTTTTCTTCTATCTTGGGCAGAGATCAGACAGAGAAAGTAAGGGCCTGGTTGGTGAATTAATTGCTCCACAAATCCACCTGCCAAATCTCCTTTTCCCCTGTGGAGGTGGGCACGATAATGCAGAAGCTATGTATAGTATGAAGGTTGTAGAAGTGGGCATGGAGCAGTTCTGCAGACTGAGTGGAAGGATTCTGTCCTCACTTGACTGCCAGAGAACCATAGTGTGCCAAAACCATTTCCTTGGTACAGAGGTCACAGCTTGGGCCTAAGAGCACAAAGAATGAATGATCCTAGACAAAAATATAAATACAATATGTACTAGGATAATAAGGAAATAATATAGAATTTGATTAATTTGCTTCAGTTTACACATATAGGCCCAGATTCAGATACTTTTACAATGAGGAGTAGCTTATTCTACAATAAATCTCATTTATTCCAATGAGTCTATCCATGGAGAAAGGTGCTATTTCTGGTGAATACATATACCAGACTTTGTCCAGTAATACTGCATGTGCTTTTATTTAATTACAGTAATAACGAAATATAATAAAATCTTGTCTTCTTTAATCTGTTGGTACCTGAGCCATTTTGGCTTTATAAACCAGCATGGCCTCTTGTAAGCTATGTCATTCTGAGTTAGCTTCAGTTCTAGTTTTAGCTATCCTTATGCTGCCTGTCTTTATTGATCTTAACAGAGCCAAGGCTTAATCCAAAATTACTTTACACAGTACTTCATGAGTATGAGAGTAATAGCCCTGGAGAGCAGGTTAGCCAAAATCCTTACTCAAAAATCAAGTCTACATGTTTGCTCTCTCTCCTAACTTTGATAGGACAGTCAAGAAGAATGGTCACTACCAGTCTGCAAGACTTGCTTAATAGTTTGAAGAGTATAAAAAATGTTCTTACTGAATGTAACCTGGTAAAAATCCTGTGTGTGTTTCATACATAGTCATGATACTGTGTTACTATGAATGACAATATCATGACATGGCGATAGAAATTTTTTGGCCCATAGGATAAATGTAAACCATGATAACTTATGCAAAATAATTGGTCTCCATTTTTTTCCAGACAGTAGGTGTTTTGAGAACACTCACAAACCCAGCTGTTCAGTCTGGCAACTTGAGTCAAGGCTGCTATGTCTTTCTGATTTTTCTAAAGAAATTTCTATCTGGAAACCATGAGGATTACAGAAGTGTTACAATGGTAGCTGGAATTCAAACACTACCATTTTTAGCAGTCCAGCTTGAGGTCATTAAGACTCATAACTACCAGCTGGCTTCCCTGTAGGAAAGGTCACACCTCTTGTCTCTGCATCTGGCCAAGTGGTTCAGCCAAGTCACAGGAATGCATCTTTTCTGAGAGCCAAAGAAGCATGCTCAGTGGAGTCTCTTTAGCATTATTATTAAAGTTAATATGGCTATTAGTTGGAGATGTCTTCCAAAGAAAAGGGCAGGAACACGGTGTCATTTACAGATCCAGAAGTAGGTTCTGCAATTTTATTGTATTTTGATTACTAGAAACTTCAGATAGACTGAGACTCCTGATATACAAATGCATTAAAATATTAACCCAGTACAGTACCTGCTTGTTGCCAAAATTTGATATGTTTCATCCCAACTGTGACTAGTTTGTCTACATGATGTGGATTACACTTCACTACAAATATTTTTTCTTTTTGGCCCCTGCAATAAACAAACACATGATAAAAAAAAGACTGAACATATTTCAATAAATAATTTTATACATTTTTGAATGTTTTACAACTTTCTACAAAGCAACTTCAAACGAGTAACATTTTGGATAAAAAGGTTACTTACCCATATGGTACCTCATGTTCTTGGAGATGTGTAGTTTGAATATATATTCCACAGCTGGTGAGTGCACATTTAGTGAGAATGCATCAGAGAATTTTCTAGTCAGCAGTATCCACTGGGATGGTGCATGCAACCTTCCTCTCCTCATGCATTCCAGCAAACTTGAAGTCACCCCACCACACCTAGTTCCTTCACTACTGGGAGAGCCCATGACATCAGACTGATGGAGACATCCTAAGATGACTTTCAGTAACCTCTCTGTCATGAGTGGGAGAAGACTGAGAACTGGTCAGTTGGTGGGTAGATAGTTAAAACAGCTGCCAGATGAACCCACAGCAAGCTTTGCAAGAGCCCAGAGTGTTTCAGGTGCCACAGGTACTGTTGCAGGGTTGTCTATCCAATCAGCAGGCCTCATAATCAGGCCCTGCTGCTTTAGAGTCTCTTTCAGTTCAATGTGTTAGGGACCCCCTGAACAGGATTCAGCTTGGTCAGTTTTCTTAAGAACATAAGCATGGCCACACTGGGTCAGACCAATGGTTCATCTAGCCCAGTATCCTGTCTTCTGAGAGTGGTGAATGCCAGGTGCTTCAGAGGGAGTGAACAGAACAGGTAATCATCAAATGATCCATCTCCTGTGCCCATTCCTAGTATCTGGCTAACAGAGTGTGACGGTGCACTCCATATGATGTTATGAAAATGTGCTAATGAGTGTGAATATAATGTAACTGGAATATGCTTCATGCAAAAGGTCTCTTGTAAGGTATCATTACAAAGCTTATAACCTACTCAGTGTGTTCATCCTATTTGTATAAATGTATCATTCTTGTATCTGAAACTAGAAATATGAAATATAACTCTGAGGTCCTATTGTAATTATGTAAAGTCAGAGCCATTAATGGTGGCTTGGAATCTTGATGGCTCCCATTAACCAGGACAATTGGTTGTAGATGGCTCTGTTTATTTGTAAAACTTCCTGTACACCTGTGTGCTGGCAAGTGCGTGATGAAGTCTTACAGTGACATGTGATCATGTCACCTGAACTGGAATCCATCTTTAACCTGGTGCTTTTCCATTTAGAAGGTGGGGTTTGAACCCAGAGAGGGACAAAGGATTCCTGCCTTGTGCAAAAGGTATATAAGGGGGTGGAACAGAACAAAGGGGGCTGCAGTCATGAGAAATCCCCTAGCTACCACCTGAGCTGGAACAAGGACTGTACCAAGGGAAAGGATTGGGCCCAGACTACAAAGGCATCCAGTCTGTGAAAGAAGCTTATTGGAACATCTCTGAGGGTGAGATTTACCTGCATTTAGTTTTTTACTGTATTAGGCTTACACTTGTGTGTTTTATTTTATTTTGCTTGGTAATTCACTTTGTTCTGTCTGTTATTACTTGGAACTACTTAAATCCTACTTTTTATATTTAATAAAATCACTTTTTACTTATTAATTAACCCAGAGTAAGCATTAATACCTGGGGAGGAGGGGGGAAACAGCTGTGCATATCTCTCTATTAGTGTTATAGAGGGCGAACAATTTATGAGTTTACAGATTCATTTCGGGTTTGGACCCCATTGGGAGCTGGATATCTGAGTTCTGGAGACAGGAGCACTTCTAAAGGTACTGAAATCCCAAAATGGCAGGGAAAACAGGCTCAGAGGTATGATAATCTAATCTGACCTCCTCCATAATACAAGCCAAAGAATGTCACCCAATAATTTCTGCAGCAAATCCACAACGTGTTTGAACTACATACAGCATGTCTTTCAGAAAGATAGCCAGTCTTGAATTAAGGTCTACGTGACTGAGAATCCTCCACATCCCTGAATAAGTTGTGCCAATGTTTAATTAACCTTGCTTTAAAAAGTTGGCACCTCAGTAATCTGAATTTGGCTAGCTTTAACTTCTCATCATTGGATCTCATTATGCATTTTTCTGCCAGAATGAGGGTTGGTAGAATGTAGCTGTAACAGGGTGACTTGCCTTTGGGCTGAGGGCCAAGCCAACCCTGATTACAGAATGAGCCCCACCTTCAGGGAATGAGACAGTTTCTGATAAAGAGCAGAAGGTGGCTGCAGTAAAGAAGGAAGATTAGGAGACTGTAGAGAGTGAGAAAGGCTCCTGCATAGAAGATCCTACATAGAAGACCCTGAGTCCAGAGGAATTGCTCCAGCTAGGAAGGGTTGAGCATAGCCTGCTAAGGCAAGAAGGACTCTGACCAGAGTGGGGGCGTTTGGGCTTAATCAGACTGGAGGAAAGACTTTGTTTTTAACTTTGAACTTTAAGTTACTAAATCAGATCCTAAGGAGAGCTGTAATGACTGGACTGGGAAAACCCTGCATGGAGTTTATTTGGGGATGCAAGAAGGGAGGTGAGGCACTGTATGAAGGGCTGCCCTAGGACCATGAGGAGGTGCTATGAGGCAGTCACTCCTCTACAGTATCCTACAATATGGGAAACAGACTATAGCAAAGTGGTAAATAAGTCAGAAAGTGTAGGTGGAACAATTGACTTTGAGTCTAGTTAAGGCTTAGAGCAAGGAAATAGGCAACAAAAGTCAATTCAATTAGGCAGAGATGTAAAGGATGTATAAAGAGACAGATAAGTAGGAATTTTAAAATATTTAAATAAATGTGGCAAGGCGGACTAGGAAATGTGAGATAAAATGATACAAAGTAAAAGAATAATTAGAAGGACAAAAACTAAAATTATATTTCAGAGGATAGTTTAACTAGCAGCAGATAAGTCTTCAAGCCAGTTCTCAGGCAATTACAGTTACAGTTGTTTGAGTTCTGGGATCTTCTATGTTCAGTTTTGGACCTGTGCAAAAAAAGTAATGCTAGATGGGCACTAATGCTAATTTCTAAATTCAATGTGTTGTCAATCATCAAGGGTAGAAACTGATACTTTATATTATTAGTATTTTAAAATGGGGATTCTCAGCTTTCTAGAATGACCATGTAATTTGTTCTAGATAGGTCCAAAATATCAGACCTTAAAAAAAGTCATATAATTCTGATGACCCTTTTGATTTTAACAACCATTCTCTGGTGAACCATTAGAGACAGAAACAATTTCTGTATACCCCGGTGAGTAACTTGGCATCCCAACTTTCATATGGTATGGAACGCATTTCTCAAACCTTTTCAGGTGGGCTACCCCTTATTCAAAGTAAAAAAAATGTCATGAACCCTTTACATTTGCTATATAAGTAAGAGTAAAAGATGTATTAAAGAAATAATTTGTGTATTATGAGAAGCTGACAGAGAATACTTCCTTGAAGAGTGTAGGGAGAGAGAGAGGGAGCAAGATTTTCTCTCTTTCTTTAAAAGCGGCAAAGAGTCCTGTGGCATCTTATAGACTAACAGATGTATTGGAGCATAAGCTTTCGTTGGTGAATGCCCACTTCATCAGACTCTCTTTCTTTAGTTTGTTATAAATTTTTAACATTTGTCTGAATCTTGCTACGAACAAAACTATTTTAATAAAAAGAAACAATTGCTATTCCATATTTTAAAATAAAAAAATCTATCAGAAATATGACCTGCAGACCAATTCTATTCATACTATCTGTTTCAAGCAAAAGTTTCTTAACCACTGCTGTTAGCAGCTAAGCTTCCTGTTAGTGACTCAAAGGGACAAATACTGCAGAAACTACTGATTCAGCAGGGAGACAGGTGACCTGGCAGTACCAATAGGCCTGGAAAAATCTGTTTATATTAGAGGACCCACCTCCCCTTATTTGATATAAAGCAGTATATGTACATCGAGAGGGAATCTTCAATCCAGAATACTATTCATCATATAAGGAAAAATATACAATTTTTGACTTAAATGATTTTGACAATCCTGGGTCAAGGGATGAAAGAATGAAAAAAAAAATGTTACATGAGCCCTATAAAGGGTTATTCTTTTTTATTAAGATTCCAATGCAGCAATCTTCCCAGAAAGGATAGGGAGTTCCCAGTAGAAACAGTTTACAGAATTTTCCAATTTTAAACTATATATCCTAATGTTTTTTACCTAGATATATTCTTCTGAAACATTACTCTGTTTTCAGAGAGATGTGATATTTTTTATTCCAAACAATATCTTAAAATTTTTAGTTAATATTATACAGAACAATGTAAAATGGTGATCGGAATAGGCAGTGATCATCGCAGTGCATGTTTCCACTTGGAAATATTCTTACCTTGTTGTAGCTATCTTTTCTCCTTTTTTCCAATCCCAAAATACAATGGTGTGATTATCATCTAACCCAATAGATGCCAAAAACTTCCCATCAGCTGTACAAAAATAATATACAATATCAAAGGTGATATTTCATTAACAGCTTGTACAACACAACAAATATACTGCAAATTGAATTTCAAAGCAGTCATAACAAAATGGAATGTTTTACGGTGGGCAACAAATACATAGTCAAGTACAAGTAGGGTTTGAAGGGTTTCTTCAGGTATGTTGGCAACAAGAAGAAAGCCAAGGAAAGTGTGGACCCTTACTGAATGAGGGAGGCAACCTAGTGACAGAGGATGTGGAAAAAGCTAATGTACTCAATGCTTTTTTTGCCTCTGTCTTCACTAACAAGGTCAGCTCCCAGACTGCTGCGCTGGGCATCACAAAATGGGGAAGAGATGGCCAGCCCTCTGTGGAGATCGAGGTGGTTAGGGACTATTTAGAAAAGATGGATGTGCACAAGTCCATGGGGCCGGACGAGTTGCATCCGAGAGTGCTGAAGGAATTGGCGGCTGTGATTGCAGAGCCATTGGCCATTATCTTCGAAAACTCGTGGCGAACCGGGGAAGTCCCAGATGACTGGAAAAAGGCTAATGTAGTGCCAATCTTTAAAAAAGGGAAGAAGGAGGATCCTGGGAACTACAGGCCAGTCAGCCTCACCTCAGTCCCTGGAAAAATCATGGAGCAGGTCCTCAAAGAATCAATCCTGATGCACTTGCATGAGAGGAAAGTGATCAGGAACAGCCAGCATGGATTCACCAAGGGAAGGTCATGCCTGACTAATCTAATCGCCTTTTATGATGAGATTACTGGTTCTGTGGATGAAGGGAAAGCAGTGGATGTATTGTTTCTTGACTTTAGCAAAGCTTTTGACACGGTCTCCCACAGTATTCTTGTCAGCAAGTTAAGGAAGTATGGGCTGGATGAATGCACTATAAGGTGGGTAGAAAGCTGGCTAGATTGTCGGGCTCAACGGGTAGTGATCAATGGCTCCATGTCTAGTTGGCAGCCGGTATCAAGTGGAGTGCCCCAAGGGTCGGTCCTGGGGCCGGTTTTGTTCAATATCTTCATAAATGATCTGGAGGATGGTGTGGATTGCACTCTCAGCAAATTTGCGGATGATACTAAACTGGGAGGAGTGGTAGATACGCTGGAGGGGAGGGATAGGATACACAGGGACCTAGAAAAATTGGAGGATTGGGCCAAAAGAAATCTGATGAGGTTCAATAAGGATAAGTGCAGGGTCCTGCACTTAGGATGGAAGAATCCAATGCACAGCTACAGACTAGGGACCGAATGGCTAGGCAGCAGTTCTGCGGAAAAGGACCTAGGGGTGACAGTGGATGAGAAGCTGGATATGAGTCAGCAGTGTGCCCTTGTTGCCAAGAAGGCCAATGGCATTTTGGGATGTATAAGTAGGGGCATAGCGAGCAGATCGAGGGACGTGATCGTTCCCCTCTATTCGACATTGATGAGGCCTCATCTGGAGTACTGTGTCCAGTTTTGGGCCCCACACTACAAGAAGGATGTGGATAAATTGGAGAGAGTCCAGCGAAGGGCAACAAAAATGATTAGGGGTCTAGAACACATGACTTATGAGGAGAGGCTGAGGGAGCTGGGATTGTTTAGCCTGCAGAAGAGAAGAATGAGGGGGGATTTGATAGCTGCTTTCAGCTACCTGAAAGGGGGTTCCAAAGAGGATGGCTCTAGACTGTTCTCAATGGTAGCAGATGACAGAACGAGGAGTAATGGTCTCAAGTTGCAGTGGGGGAGGTTTAGATTGGATATTAGGAAAAACTTTTTCACTAAGAGGGTGGTGAAACACTGGAATGCGTTACCTAGGGAGGTGGTAGAATCTCCTTCCTTAGAGGTTTTTAAGGTCAGGCTTGACAAAGCCCTGGCTGGGATGATTTAACTGGGAATTGGTCCTGCTTCGAGCAGGGGGTTGGACTAGATGACCTTCAGGGGTCCCTTCCAACCCTGAGATTCTATGATTCTATGATTCTATACTTTTACAGTTCTTGATCCTCTGACTTGAAACAAAAGGCCTTGAACGCAGCAGAATGGTACAGTTGTATTGTGCCGGGTTGAGGTTAAGATTTGAGAAATGTGCAAGGGTCCATACAGCTATATGGAGAAACCATTCACTCTACCACGGAGAGTAGGTTTAAGAGCACACAGCTGCAAGTCTTGTGTGTAACTATTCGATCCATTAGCCAATTGACCACCATGAAAAGGGATATAGGAGGATATAGGAGGAAAGAATGGTTACTTACCCTGTAGTAACTGTGGTTTTTCAAGAGGTGTTGTCCATACAGATTCCACTCTCTCATTCATGTGAGATCAGATTATTTTTCAATAGCAATTCCACGGGGGCCATGCCTGAACCTGCATAACCTCACAACCGCCACAGCTGAGGGTATAAAGGAGCTTCAACTGCAATTCACTTCCTTCACCAGTAAGAATCCCATATAGACAGGACTCTGAATTAGTCCTTAGGGAAGAAGAGTAGGCCATGGAATTTTTATGGGTCAACATAGAATCATAGAATATCAGGGTTGGAAGGGACCTCAGGAGGTCATCTAGTTCAACCCCCTGCTCGAAGCAGGTCTAATCCCCAACTAAATCATCCCAGCCAGGGCTTTGTCAAGCCTGACCTTAAAAACCTCTAAGGAAGGAGATTCCACCATCTCCCTAGGTAACCCATTCCAGTGCTTCACCACCCTCCTAGTGAAAAAGTTTTTCCTAATATCCAATCTAAACCTCCCCCCTGCAACTTGAGACCATTACTCCTTGTTCTGTCATCTGCTACCACTAAGAACAGTCTAGATCCATCCTCTTTGGAACCCCCTTTCAGGTAGCTGAAAGCAGCTATCAAATCCCACCTCATTCTTCTCTTCCGCAGACTAAATAATCCCAGTTCCCTCAGCCTCTCCTCATCAATCATGTGCTCCAGCCCCCTAATCATTTTTGTTGCCCTCTGCTGGACTCTTTCCAATTTTTCCACATCCATGGAGTGTGGGGCCCAAAACTGGACACAGTACTCCAGATGAGGCCTCACCAATGCCGAATAGAAGGGAATGATCATGTCCCTCGATCTGCTTGCAATGTTCCTACTTATACAGCCCAAAATGCTGTTAGCCTTCTTGGTAACAAGGGCACACTATTGTCTCATATCCAGCTTCTCGTCCACTGTAACCCCTAGGTCCTTTTCCGCAGAACTGCTGCCTAGCCACTCGGTCCCTAGTCTGTAGCAGTGCATGGGATTCTTCCATCCTAAGTGCAGGACTCTGCACTTGTCCTTGTTGAACGTCATCAGATTTCTTTTGGTCCAATCCTCTAATTTGTCTAGGTTCCTCTGTATCTTATCCCTACCCTCCAGCATATCTACCACTCCTCCCAGTTTAGTGTAGTCTGCAAACACTTGCTGAGGGTGCAATCCACGCCATCTTCCAGATCATTAATGAAGATATTGAACAAAACCGGCTCCAGGACCGACCCTTGGGGCACTCCACGTGATACCGGCTATCAACTAGACATGGAGCCATTGATCATTACCCGTTAAGCCCAACAATCTAGCCAGCTTTCTGTCCACCTTATAGTCCATTCATCCAGCCCATACTTCTTTAACTTGCTGGCAAGAATACTGTGGGAGACCATATCAAAAGTTTTGCTAAAGTCAAGGAATAACATCCATGGCTTTCCCCTCATCCACAGAGCCAGTTATCTCATCATAGAAGGCAATTAAGTTAGTCAGGCATGACTTGCCCTTGGTGAATCTATGCTGACTGTTCCTGATGACTTTCCTCTCCTCTAAGTGCTTCAAAATTGATTCCTCGAGGACCTGCTCCATGATTTTTCCAGGGACTGTGGTGAGACTGACTGGCTTGTAGTTCCCCAGATCCTCCTTCTTCCCTTTTTTAAAGATGGGCACTACATTCACCTTTTTCCAGTCGTCAGGGACCTCTCCTGATTGCCGTGAGTTTTCAAAGATAACGGCCAATGGCTCTGCAATCTGCCAACTCCTTTAGCACCCACTGATGTAGTGCATCTGGCCCCAAGGACTTGTGCTCATCCAGCTTTTTTAAATAGTCCGGAACCACTTCTTTCTCCACAGAGGGCTGGTCACTTCCTCCCCATACTGTGCTGCCCAGTGCAGTAGTCTGGGAGCTGACCTTGTTCATGAAGACAGAGGTAAAAAAAGCAAAAACATATCTCGAAGAACCACAGTTACTGTAAAGTAACCATTCTTTCTTTGAATGATTGCCCATACAGCTTCCACTCTTGGTGACTGGCAAGCAGTTATCTCAAGCCTCAAGGTGGAAAGAGATGTCCTATTTAAAGAGCGACTGCAGGATTGCATTATCAGAGTTGGCTATCCAATCTGGAAGTCTGTACCAGGGTATAATGGGAAGTAAATGTATTAACAGAATTACAGGTTTCACCCTACATATTTCAGATATTAGTATATTACCCAAGCAAGCGGCAGAGACTGCCTGAGCCTTAGTGGACTGGGTTCTAATGTAACTGGGAGGATACTTCTTATCCATCTGATAGCAATTCTTAATATGATCTGAAATCCATTTAGATAACCTCTGCATGGAAATAGGTTACCCAGTAACCCTTTTTATGAAAGCCACAAACAGTCTGGGAGAGGATCTAAATGACTTCCAAAGAAAAGGATAAAGCCTCACCAAGTCTACGGTATGAAGTTTTGTTTTGCCTGGGGTGGAATGAGGTTTTGGGGGAAAACTGGTAGGCAGATATATATGACTGAGGTGAAAATCCAAGCCTACCTTAAGAAGGAACTTCGGGTACAGCCTAAGGTTGACCTTGTCTTTATGAAATATGGTGTAAAGTGGGACTTCCATAAAGGACTGACTTTCTGCCACTCTACTAACTGAAGTAGTAGCCATCAGAAAGGCCATTTTTATTGACAGGTAGTAAAGAAAGCAGGTTGCCAAGAGTACAAAGGGGGTTGGGTCCCATTAACTGAATGACAACTAAGTTGAATTCACAGGAAGAGGGAAGCTACCCAATAGATGGGAAGACATGAGTGAGACCCTTAAAAAATCTCCACATCAAGGGATGTGAAAATATAGTGTAACTCTGAACTGGAGGGTTATTTGCTGAGATCACTGTTAAATGTACCCTGATTGAACTAACGAAGTGTAGATTGCTTCAGGGTAAGTAAATAGTTCAAAAGAGTCAGGACTGAGGTTGTCAATGGCAAAAGCTGCTGCTGAACCACCATGATAGAAAATCTCCCCCATTTAGCCCTGTAGGTCATTCTGGTTGAAGGTTTTTCTGCTTTGTAACAAGATTTTTTTAATTCAGATGAGCAGCTCTTCTTTAATGAAGTCATTCAGCCACCACCTGGGTGGTCCTGCTGGAGCTGGGTGCAGGATCTGGCCTTAGTGGTGGGAAACTAAGTCAGAGAGAAGTCAGAAAGATAGATTCACCAGGATGGAGAACCAAAACTGCCAGGTCCATGCAGGGGCTACCATGATCACATGGCCTGCATTCTGTTGTAGTTTTCGAAGAACTCCGTGTATCATAGAAATCTGTGGGAAGGCACAGAATAGTCCTGGTGCCCATGAGAGAAGAAAAGCTTCTGTCAGCGAACCCAGGCTTGTGCCCCCTCTGGGCACAAATAGGGAAACCCACCTGAAGATGATGTCATGGAAGACTGAGTCGTTGAGGGACCATTTGTGATTCACTGAAAAATCCTTGCTGAATTGATCCACTAGTTGGTTTTGTAGCCCAAGTAGGTAGAGGGCTACTGGTGTAAAATGGTGAAGTATGCACCAGTTCCAAAGTTGTGTTGTCTCTTGACACATTGTGTGTTGGGGGAGAGAGGGAGAAATGTGTCCCCTCCCTGACCATGTTTGTCAATACAGTACATTGCAGTGATGTTGTCTGTCAGCATTTGAATGGTGAGGCCTTAGGGAAGGGGTAAAAAGGCTTTGCATGCCAACCATATGGCTCTGAGCTCCAGGACATTTATATGTAGCATGGCTTTCCATGGAGACCATAATAATTGAATCCTGACTTGTTCGAGGCAAGCTTCCCATGCTTCTGTGTAGGCATCCATCACCAAGGCCCAGGTAGGAAGAGGCACCAAGAAAGGAATTCCATTGCACAGCTGAAGTGGTTCTGTCCAGCAATTTAATGAGAATAGGACTTCTAGAGCAACTGTGACCAACAGGTTCATGCTGTGTCTGTTCGGTGGATAGGCTGATCTCAACTATCCTTGCAGAGGCTAAAGGCAAAGTATAGCATGCTGTGTAACAAAGGCACAAGATGCCATGTGTCACATGACTTTGAGGCACATCTCATTGGTGTTCTGGGAAATGTCCAAAATGCTCTGGCCTATCATCATTTGCAATTTAATACGGCACCAATGAACTGCATGGTCTGAGTCAGGGTCAAAATGGACTTTTCCTTGTTGACTTTTAGCCCCAGTGAGGTAAACAGATGGAGGATCTAATCCTAGTCAGTCCTAAGGTCAATTTTGTTCAACATCTTCATTAATGATCTGGATGATGGGATGGATTGCACCCTCAGCAAGTTCACGGATGACACTAAGCTGGGGGGTACTCTATCCAGATACGCTGGAGGCTAGGGATAGGGTCCAGAGTGACCTAGACTGATTGAAGAATTGGGCCAAAAGAAATCTGATGAGGTTCAACAAGGACAAGTGCAGAGTTCTGCACTTAGGATGGAAGAATCCCATGCAGTGCTACAGGCTGGGGATCAACTGGCTACACGGCAGTTCTGCAGAAAAGGACCTGGGGATTACAATGCATGAGAAGCTGGATATGGTCAACAGAGTGCCCTTGTTGCCAAGAAAGCTAATGGTATATTGGGCTGCATTAGTAGGAGCATTGCCAGCAGATCAAGGGAAGTGATTTATTCCCCTCTATTCGGCACTGGTGAGACCACATCTGGAGCATTGCACCCAGTTTTGGGCCCTCCACTACAGAAAAGATGTGGACAAATTGGAGAGAGTCCAGCAGAGGGTAACAAAAATTATTAGGGGGCTGCGGCACATGACTTATGAGGAGAGGCTAAGGAAACCGGGCTTATTTAGTCTACAGAAAATAAGAGTGAGGGGGGATTTGACAGCAGCCTTCAACTACTTGAAGGGGGGTTCCAAAGAGGATGGAGCTCGGCTGTTCTTATTGGTGGCAGATGACAGAACAGAACAGATGACAGAACAAGGAGCAATGGTCTCAAGTTGCAGTGGGGGAGGTCTAGGTTGGATATTAGGAAAAACTATTTCACTAGGAGGGTGGTGAAGCACTAGAATGGGTTACCTAGGGAGGTGGTGGAATCTCCATTCTTACTGGTTTTTAAGGCCCGGCTTGACAAAGCCCTACCTGGGATGATTTAGTTGGTGTTGGTCCTTATTTGAGCAGGGAGTTGGACTAGATGACTTCCTGAGGACTCTTCCAACCCTAATCTTCTATGATTCTAATAAATCTAGTCGGTTTCCTGCTGTAGGGATTTTCCCTGAACCACCAAGTCATCTACATAAGGATAAACCTGTATTCCTCACCTACAAAGATGTGCAGACAGGACTTCAGTGAAGACCTGAGAAGCTCCTGAGAACCCAAAAGACAGGACTCTGTATTGGTATTGAGATGCTCCTACCAGGAATCTCAGGTACTTTCTGTGAGCTGGGAAGATGGAGGTATGAAAGTAAGCATCTTGAAGGTTGAGAGCTATGAATCAGTCCAGAGGATCCAGGGAAGGTATTACGGAAGCTAGCTGATGACGCAGAATTAGAAATGATGAATAAACATGTTGAGACCGCAAAGATTGAGGATGGGTCTCCAACCCCCTTTCTTGTTTGGAAGTAGGAAGTAATGGGAATGAAAGCCCTTTCCTGTGAATTCTAAGGACACTTCTTCCATTGCTCTGAGTTGAAGCAGGGAGTCTACTCCCTATTTCAACGGTCTCTCATGAGACTTCACTGGATGTGAAGGCATGCAGAGCACAGCCATTGAAATAACAGGCACTGCTATTCAAAAATAATCCAATCTCAAATGCATGGGGACATGAGCACTGAGAGTGGAATCTGGGTGGACAATCACTTGAAGAAGAACATAGGTTTATGCAGCAGCGATTGTGAAACAGCTCAACTGCTGCTCTCTAAACATGGGTAAGAATTAATTCTCCCACTGTACTTGAAGAACTCCTAAGCACACATCTGGTTATCAAGCTGTATGCTAAGAATAGGATTTGTTTCCAAGTGAAGTATTGACTAGCAATAAAGAAATGTTTCTTTGTAAAAATTCTTTATTAATATCCCTGCTTTACATGCGGAACAGAACTCCACTTTAACTAACAAGTTGCAATTGGCATCGGAATAATTTGAGACTATGAATTTGTAGGCAGAATTTTCAGAGCAGGACACAATGAAGGATTCTGAAAAAATGTGTGTACCTGTTGTACTATATGCGAAAGGAAACAGACTTTTGTGCTGAAAAATCCAGTAACTGTTTGCAAAACAACATATCATTCCTAGTAACTCAGTTTTGTGGAACTAAGTACCTAAATACTGGGAGAGCTCCCACATCCATTATAACATTCTATTGTTCTGGATATTATTATATGTTTATGGTAGCACCCATAATATGCGAGGCATTTTCCGGACACATAAGAAGGGGTGATGCCTGCCTTGAAGAGTTCTTTGATGGACAAACAGCAAAGTAAACATACTTCAAGGAAGGGGAACTATAAAATGGATTTTCTATACAAATCAACTAGATTAATTATGGGTTGCAACAGAAATAGGTGTTTAAGAAGGACTTTAATGTGAACAGGTTGAGGCCTGGAGGATGAGCTCAGGAAGGCTGGACCATGCATAGCAGACCATGTGGAAGAAGGCACATAGGTGATTGTTAGAGCAACTAACTAATAGATAGATGAATGTGAGAACGGGAGCAGAGTAGAGGGCACTGTATATCTTGACAACGGGAAACCAATTGTCAAGGATCTCACACCTGTGTGGTTGTCAGCCATCACCTTAAGCCTCTCCCCTGCAAGCTGTATCTTACATGTACAGTCCATGTCTAGACTAGAAAAACAAGTTGTGTTTTAATATGTGTTAGCTATCATGTCTACGATATAAAGTACTTGTATGACCTCATTACAATAGTATCTGAGGACTTCACAGTCTTTTAAAATGTAGGTTTCAGAGTAGCAGCCATGTTAGTCTGTATTCACAAAAAGAAAAGGAGTACTAGTGGCATCTTAGAGACTAACCAATTTATTTGAGCATAAGCTTTTGTGAGCTACAGCTCATTTCATCGGATGCATCGAAAGCTTATGCTCAAATAAATTGGTTAGTCTCTATGGTGCCACTAGTACTCCTTTTCTTTTTAAAATGTATTTTTACCTCACAGCATCCATGTGAGGTAGGGTGTGTTAAGGTTCCTTGCTTAGCCTGGCTGCGGGTGACCATTCCCACCCTCTTGGCTAGTTTCACATGATTGGCCAAGTCTTTCCCCAACAGCATGGGGATGGGATAATCAACATAGACTGCAAAAGTCCACATTCCTGATCAGCCCTTGTACTGGACAGGCAACTTGGCTGTGGGCAAGTCAAAAGAGTTTGACTTGAAGGGTTGAATCATCACTTGGACCTCTGGGTTGATTAAATTGGGGTCCACTAAGGAAGCATGGATGGCTGACACTTGTGCTCCAGTGTCCCTCCATGCTGTAACCTTTTTCCTGCCCACACTTAAGAGTTTTCCTCTGCTTTGAGGGTATCTGGGAGGCATCTGGGCCTCAGGACATTTGGTGGGACCCTGGTGTAATGAACTGTAATCTGTTGGGGTTTTGGGGGCAGTTGGCCTTTACATGCCCCAGCTTGTTACATTTAAAACATCGTCCAGCTGACGGGTCACTGGGGCGAGGTGGGTTGCTGGAGAATGGTGTGGTGGGACGATAAGGTGTCTGGAGTGTTCCTTGGGGTGTAGTTGGGGCCTTGGGCTGCCCCCGGTAGTAGGGTGTAGTTTGAGGGTGTTCCTTCTGGTATCCGTTCAAACTGCGACCAGGGTTGTTCCTCTCTCCTCCCTCCACCTGTTTTGTTTTGTTTTGCCCTGCCTCTTTGGCAGTCTGGGACTGCTCGTATTGATCAGCATAAGAAGCAAGACTTCCTGCTGAGTCTATTTTCTTATCCCATAAACACTGTTTTATATCATCCTTGGACATATTCAGGAATTGCTCCTGTATCATTAAATTCCACATTTCTTCAAAGCTAGTTACATCCCGTTCTTTGAGCCATTTATCAAACAGATTTGTTATTTGGTTTACATAAGCCACATTACTTAGTCCAGATCCTCTTTTAAGGGCTTTAAATTTTACTCTGTAAGTTTTAGGTGTAACTTGAAATTGTTTTAAAATCAAATTCTTTAATTTATTATTGTCAGAAGCCTCATTAATAGGCATCTTGAATATGTCCAGAGCTTTTTCAGTCAATTTTGCGATGAATGTGGTCATCTTGTGAGCTTCAGGAATTTTATGGAGTGTGCACAGTCTCTCAAAGGTGAGAAAATATTCAGCAATATCACTGGATTCATCATACTGTGGACATAGTTGCTCCCATTTGTGGATTGCTGGGGAAGGATTGTTAGGGTTATTCGGTACATTCTGCTGAGCCTTTGCCTTCTCCATCTCCAGTGCATGCTTCCTCTCTTTTTCCTTCTCTTCCGTTTCTTTTTCCTTTGCCTTCATTTGTCTCCTGTGGGCAGCCTCCATTTCTTTTTCTTTTGCCTCCATCTTTCTGAGTTATACCCGTCTTTCATGTTCCTTTTGTTTTTCCTCAGCCTCAAAGCTGGCTAATTACAACTTCTGTTGAACAGTGCAGTCTGTCATCCTAACCTCTCTGTTTTTAACTAACTTTACACCCGAGAGTTAGAAAGAAAACAAAACAAAACAAAACAAAAAAACTGGCTTGTAAAATTTTGCTGTGCTAGAATCATAGAATCATAGAATCATAGAATATAAGGGTTGGAAGGGACCCCAGAAGGTCATCTAGTCCAACCCCCTGCTCAAAGCAGGACCAATTCCCAGTTAAATCATCCCAGCCAGGGCTTTGTCAAGCCTGACCTTAAAAACCTCTAAGGAAGGATTCAGAGGAACAGCCGTGTTAGTCTGTATTCGCAAAAAGAAAAGGAGTACTTGTGGCACCTTAGAGACTAACCAATTTATTTGAGCATGAGCTTTCGTGAGCCACAGCTCACTTCATCAGATGGATGAAGAAGGAAGGAGATTCTACCACCTCCCTAGGTAACGCATTCCAGTGTTTCACCACCCTCATAGTGAAAAAGTTTTTCCTAATATCCAATCTAAACCTCCCCCACTGCAGCTTGAGACCATTACTCCTCGTTCTGTCATCTGATACCATTGAGAACAGTCTAGAGCCATCCTCTTTGGAACCCCCTTTCAGGTAGTTGAAAACAGCTATCAAATCCCCCCTCATTCTTCTCTTCTGCAGGCTAAACAATCCCAGCTCCCTCAGCCTCTCCTCATAACTCATGTGTTCCAGACCCCTAATCATTTTTGTTGCCCTTCGCTGGACTCTCTCCAATTTATCCACATCCTTCTTGAAGTGTGGGGCCCAAAACTGGACACAGTACTCCAGATGAGGCCTCACCAATGTTGAATAGAGGGGAACGATCACGTCCCTCGATCTGCTCGCTATGCCCCTACTTATACATCCCAAAATGCCATTGGACTTCTTGGCAACAAGGGCACACTGCTGACTCATATCCAGCTTCTCGTCCACTGTCACCCCTAGGTCCTTTTCCGCAGAACTGCTGCCTAGCCATTCGGTCCCTAGTCTGTAGCTGTGCATTGGGTTCTTCCGTCCTAAGTGCAGGACCCTGCACTTATCCTTATTGAACCTCATCAGATTTCTTTTGGCCCAATCCTCCAATTTGTCTAGGTCCTTCTGTATCCTATCCCTCCCCTCCAGCATATCTACCACTCCTCCCAGTTTAGTATCATCCGCAAATTTGCTGAGAGTGCAATCCACACCATCCTCCAGATCATTTATGAAGATATTGAACAAAACCGGCCCCAGGACCGACCCTTGGGGCACTCCACTTGATACCGGCTGCCAACTAGACATGGAGCCATTGATCACTACCCGTTGAGCCCGACAATCTAGCCAGCTTTCTACCCACCTTGTAGTGCATTCATCCAGCCCATACTTCCTTAACTTGCTGACAAGAATACTGTGGGAGACCGTGTCAAAAGCTTTGCTAAAGTCAAGAAACAATACATCCACTGCTTTCCCTTCATCCACAGAACCAGTAATCTCATCATAGAAGGCGATTAGATTAGTCAGGCATGACCTTCCCTTGGTGAATCCATGCTGGCTGTTCCTGATCACTTTCCTCTCATGCAAGTGCTTCAGGATTGATTCTTTGAGGACCTGCTCCATGATTTTTCCAGGGACTGAAGTGAGGCTGACTGGCCTGTAGTTCCCAGGATCCTCCTTCTTCCCTTTTTTAAAGATTGGCACTACATTAGCCTTTTTTGCTATAACCTGATACCTTTTTTTCCTGATAGCTGTTCTCAGCCTACAGAAAAATCCTTTTGTTATGCCTGCTGCTCTGCCCCCCAGGCAGAGAGACAGAATCTACAGCTGCAATCACCTTTTACAAAACCTTTTAAAATCCTGTTGTGCTTCTGGTTCAAAATGATCTGAAAATGATCCCACCGCTCTGCCACCATGTCAAGGTTCCTTCCCCACTCTGAACTCTGGGGTACAGATGTGGGGACCCGCATGAAAGACCCCCTAAGCTTATTTCTACCAGCTTAGGTTAAAAACTTCCCCAAGGCACAAATCCTTTCCATGTCCTTGGGTGGTATTGCCACCACTACCAAGTGATTTAGACAAAGATTCAGGAAAAGGTCCCCTTGGAGTCCCTATTGCCCCAAAATATCCCCCCAAACCTCTTCAGCCGCTTTCCTGGGGAGGCTTGAGAATAATATCCTCACCAATTGGTACAATGTGAGCACAAACCAAACCCCTTGGTTTTAAGGGCACTGAAAATCAATCAGGTTCTTAAAAGAAGAACTTTATTTTAAAAAAAAAAGTAAAAGAATCACATCTGCAAAAATCAGGATGGAAGGTACTTTTTACAGTGTAATAAAAAGATTTAAAACACAGAGGATTCCCCTCTAGGCTCAACTTCAAAGTTACAAAGACAGGAATAAACCTCCCTCTTAGCATAAGGAAAATTCACAAGCTAAAAACAAAAGATGATCTAATGCATTTCCTTGCTATTACTTACAATTTCTGCAATTTTAGATGTATCATTTCAGGATCTTTTTAGGAGCTGGTTTACCTGCTTGGTCTCGCTCTCTCTCTCTCTGTCCCAAGAGGGAACAAACAAAGAGGGTACAAACAAAACGTTCCCGCCTCCAGATTTGAAAGTATTTCCCCATTGGTCCTTCTGCTCAGGTGCCAACTAGGTTAATTGAACTGATTAACCCCTTACAGATAAGTGATTCTGTACCTCTGGCCAGAAGGGATTTTATGTTACTGCATACATAAAGGTTGTTAGCCTTCCCTTTATATTTATGAGACCCCCAACTCCAGAGGCTTGAATTATTTAATTTAAAGTGCAACAGCTTCAACAGGAGAGACTGGGAGAGACCCACATCAGAACGTCCTGTAGCTCTTCATTCACAGAATAAGAAATCTGAGCACCTAATTCAGGTTTTGTGAATCCTAATGAATTTCTAGGTGCTTAAATGTTAGGTATAATTGTGCATATCGTCACAGTGCCAAATGCCTTTGTGAATTTCACCCTCTGTCCCTCAGGTCCCGAGCTGTCAAATGGAAGAATAGTACCGCCCTGTCATAATTATAAAGGGAAGGGTAACCACTTTCTCTATACAGTGCTATAAAATCCCTCCCGGACACAGGCAAAATCCTTTCACCTCTAAAGGGTTAAAAAGCTAAGGTAACCCCGCTGGCACCTGACCCAAAATGGCCAATAAGGAGACAAGATTCTTTCAAATCTGGAGGGGGGAACAAAGGGTTTTGTCTGTCTGTGTAATACCTTTGCCGGAAACAAATCAAGAATGCAAGCCTTCCAACTCCTGTAAAGTTAGTAATTAATCTAGCTAGAAAATGCATTAGATTTTCTTTTGTGTTTTGGCTTGTAAAATTCACTGTGCTGGAGGGAATGTGTATTCCTGTTTTTGTGTCTTTTTGTAACTTAAGGTTTTGCCTAGAGGGATTCTCTATGTTTTAAATCTAATTACCCTGTAAAGTATTTACCATCCTAATTTTCCAGAGGTGATTCTTTTACCTTTTCTTTAAATAAAATTCTTCTTTTAAAGAACCTGATTGATTTTTTATTATTCTTAAAATCCAAGGGTTTGGGTCTGTGTTCACCTGTACCAATTGGTGAGGATATTATTATCAAGCCTTCCCCAGGAAAGGGGGTGTAGGGCTGTCATAAATATAAAGGGAAGGGTAAACACCTTTAAATCCCTCCTGGCCAGAGACAAAAACCCTTTCACCTGTAAAGGGTTAAGAAGCTAAGACAACCACGCTGGCACCTGACCAAAATGACCAATGAGGAGACAAGATACTTTCAAAGCTGGAGAGAGTGGGGGGACAAAGGGTTCTCTCTGTGTGTGTGTTGCTTTTGCCGGGACCAGAGCAGGAATGCAGGTCAGAACTCTTGTAAAGGATTAATCTAGTTGTTATCATAGTTGAATCTATGCTAGATTAATCTAGCATATCTAGTTAGATATGCGTTAGAGTCTGTTTTGTTTAAATGGCTGATAAAATAAGTTGTGCTGAATGGAATGTATATTCCTGTTTTTGTGTCTTTTTGTAACTTAAGGTTTTGCCTAGAGGGATTCTCTATGTTTTGAATCTGATTACCCTGAAAGGTATTTACCATCCTGATTTTACAGAGGTGATTCCTTTACTTTTTCTTGAATTAAAATTCTTCTTTTAAGAACCTGATTGCTTTTTCATTGTTCTTAAGATCCAAGGGTTTGGGTCTGTGTTCACCTATGCAAATTGGGAGGATCTTTATAAAGCCTTCCCCAGGAAAGAGGATGTAGGGCTTGGGGGGATTTTTTGGGGAAATATGTTTCCAAGTGGGTTCTTTCCCTGTTATATTTGTTAGACGCATTGTGGTGGCAGCAATAAAGTCCCGGGACAAAAGTCCCGGGACAAAAAAATCTTGTACCTTGGGGAAGTTTTAACCTAAGCTGGTAAAAATAAGCTTAGGGGGTCTTTCATGCAGGTCCCCACATCTGTATCTTGACTTTAGCAAAGCTTGTATCTTGACTTTAGCAAAGCTTTTGACACGGTCTCCCACAGTATTCTTGTCAGCAAGTTAAGGAAATATGGGCTGGATGAATGCACTATAAGATGGGTAGAAAGTTGGCTAGATTGTCGGGCTCAACGGGTAGTGATCAATGGCTCCATGTCTAGTTGGCAGCCGGTGTCAAGTGGAGTGCCCCAGGGGTCGGTCCTGGGGCCGGTTTTGTTCAATATCTTCATAAATGATCTGGAGGATGGTGTGGATTGCACTCTCAGCAAATTTGCGGATGATACTAAACTGGGAGGAGTGGTAGATACGCTGGAGGGCAGGGATAGGATACAGAGGGACCTAGACAAATTGGTGGATTGGGCCAAAAGAAATCTGATGAGGTTCAACAAGGATAAGTGCAGGGTCCTGCATTTAGGATGGAAGAACCCACTGCACAGCTACAGACTAGGGACTGAATGGCTAGGCAGCAGTTCTGCGGAAAAGGACCTAGGGGTGACAGTGGACGAGAAGCTGGATATGAGCCAACAGTGTGCCCTTGTTGCCAAGAAGGCCAACGGCATTTTAGGATGTATAAGTAGGGGCATAGCGAGCAGATCGAGGGACGTGATCGTCCCCCTCTATTCGACATTGGTGAGGCCTCATCTGGAGTTCTGTGTTCAGTTTTGGACCCCACACTACAAGAAGGATGTGGATAAATTGGAGAGAGTCTAGCGAAGGGCAACAAAAATGATTAGGGGTCTGGAACACATGAGTTATGAGGGGAGGCTGAGGGAACTGGGATTGTTTAGTCTGCAGAAGAGAAGAATGAGGGGGGGATATGATAGCTGCTTTCAACTACCTGAGAGGTAGTTCCAGAGAGGATGGTTCTAGACTATTCTCAGTGGTGGAAGAGGACAGGACAAGGAGTAATGGTCTCAAGTTGCAGGGGGGAGGTTTAGGTTGGATATTAGGAAAAACTTTTTCACTAGGAGGGTGGTGAAACACTGGAATGCGTTGCCTAGGGAGGTGGTGGAATCTCCTTCCTTAGAAGTTTTTAAGGTCAGGCTTGACAAAGCCCTGGCTGGGATGATTTAATTGGGGATGGGTCCTGCTTTTGAGCAGGGGGTTGGACTAGATGACCTCCTGAGGTCCCTTCCAACCCTGATATTCTATGTTTCTATGATTCTATGATTCTATGATCTGTACCCTCAGATTCCACAGGCAGAAAGTGTGATGCTATATGGAATATGGGATACCATTTACATTATTAATACCACCAATATTATAAAATTGCAAGGAATCTGACCAGATATGGCATGTAAGGTATTTGTGAAAATGTTATAAGTATGATAATATTGTTTATATGCTTGTATCTCCTTTGTATTATGAGTTATAGATATGGAGGGTATATCTGTATTTCCAAACTTGTACTGTGTTTCTGGGGTGACACTCCCAGACAGAATGGCATCATAGAAGATTATGGTTGGAAGAGACCTCAGGAGGTCATCTAGTCCAACCCCCTGCTCCAAGCAGGACCAACACCAACTAAATCATCCCAGCCACGGCTTTGTCAACCTAGGGCTTAAAAACCCCTAAGGATGGAGATTCCACCACCTCCCTAGGTAACCCATTCCACTATTTCACCACCCTACTAATGAAATAGTGTTTCCTAATATCCAACCTAAACCTCCCCCACTGCAACTTGAGACCATTGCTCCTTGTTCTGTCATCTGCCACTACTCAGAACAACGAAGGTCCGTCCTCTTTGGAACTCCCCTTCAGGTAGTTGAAGGCTGCTATCAAATCCCCCCTCACTCTTCTCTTCTGCAGACTAAACAAGCCCAGTTCCCGCAGTCTCTCCTCGTAAGTCATGTGCCCCAGTCCCCTGCTTGATGTCCATTAAGGGACATCAACTGTACAATGAATCCATTGAAAGGGCCAGGGACTACAACTTTTGACTCAGCAAGGCATGCAAGGGCATGCCTGTGGAAAGAACTATAAGGCCCTTTAATGCCATGTGCTATGAGTTTGTGTTTGGAACAAAGGAAGTACCAGACATATGGCAAAAGGACTATAAAGGGCAGCTGCATCATCTCCATTTTGTCTTCTATCCTGCTTCTTGTCTTCATTCCTGCTTCTTACGTCTGGAGGAATTTTGCTACAACTGAAGCCCTGAACAAGTCAGCAAACTCACCAATACTGCTAAGAACCTGATAAATGGACTTTGAATATTTGTATGTATGTGACTGCTTTACCATTTAACAGCTCTCTTCTTGTTCTTTCTTTCTTCTTTATAATAAATGAGGGATTGACAACCTTTGAGAAGTGGCATGCCAAGTCTTCATTAATTTAAGGTTTCGCATGCCAGTAATAAATTTACATTTACAGGGGCCCCCTGATGGAACCCCAGACTGCCAGTGGGCTGAGCAGGGCCGGTGGCCAGGACCCCAGCTAGCAGGGGCCAGGCCCCTGGAACCCCAGACCAGCAGCGAGGTGAGTGGGGCAGGCGGCTGGTATTCCAGCCAGCAGCAGGCTGAGCAGGGCCGATGGCCAGGACCCAAGCTGGCAAGGGGCAGGCAGCTGGAACCCCAGACTTGTCAGAGGGCTGAGCGGGGCAGGCAGCCAAGACCCCGGCTGGCAAGGGGCCGGTGGCCGGAACTCCAGACCATCAGCGGGCTCAGGGTGGCTGGCAGACAGAACTGCAGACCATTGGTGGGCTGAGCACCTCAGCCCGCCGCCGGTCTGGGGTTCCGTCCACTAGCTCCTGCCAGCCAGCATCCCAGCCGCCAGCCCCGCTCAGCCTGCTGCCAGCCTGGGATTCTGTTCACCCAGGCAGGAAGCAGGCTGAGTGGGGCCAGCAGCCGGGACCCCGGCTGGCAGCAGCATGCCAGTAAAAAATCGGCTCATGTGCCGCCTTTGGTACACATGCCGCAGGTTGCCGACCCCTGTAATAAACCTTTAGTTTTAGACACTAAAGGATTGGCTGGCGGCATGGTATTTTGGGTAAGATCCAACCTAATATTGACCTGGTAATGTGGCTGTCCATTTGGGGTCTGAAGAACATTGTGTATAGTGAGCCGAGTTTTAAAATAACTTCTTACTGTACTGGATCTAGGTGCTGAATAGGAGCCAGAGAACTGGAATGCAATAATGGGGCTGTGTGATTCCTTTTTTTTTTTGCTTTTTGATACCCAGTGTGGGGTTCAGAAGAACAGTTTGGGACTGGTTGGGGAGTTTAACTTCAGTGTTACCCACCATTCTTAGGAGTATCTGCTCTCCTTTGGCATTTCCTTGGGAGTATCTGCCCTGACTTGGGAATATCTGCCCTGACCTTGGCATTTCCAGATTGGGCTACCCCAGGCACCCTGGGTTATGGAAGGGACCACTATGGTCATCTAGTCTGACTCCTGAATACACAGGCCATAGAACTTAAATGACTTCCACAGGGCTACTCAAATGTTTAAAGTTAAGTAGGTGCTTAAATGCTTTGCTGGACTGTAGTCAGAGTGCTCAGTATCTAGCAGGATTGAGCCATAGGAGAAGCAAGGTAAAAAAGGAAATGCAATGGGGACTTAAGGAAGTAGAGAGAGGAACTGTATTGGGAGTGGAATGGAACTAAAAGGGAGGAGGAAGAGTAATTAAGAGGCAGGAAGTAAAGAAGTGGGAAAAGGAGGACAATTGTGATTGCAAAGAAATAAAAGAGAAGGAAACAAGAAATAAAAGGAGATAAAAAGGAAAAAGACGGCAAGAATATAATCTTGCTTTGGTACTGGTAGTGATAAAGGAAGCTAACAATGGAAGGTCAAAGGGTTAATATGTTTTGTTTCTTTAAGAAAAAGATCTGTTTACATACTTCTTAGAAAAATACAATGTTCAAGGGTAAAAAGTGCTAAAAAGCAATACATTTGACATAGAAAAAAGATATGAAAACTTTTCATTAAGAAAACAATCTCACCTAGATTTAAACTCTATACATTTGAAATATAAGGCAGAACTTTATCCACTAAATTACATATAATCTGGTTAATATATATGGGAAATTACAGGTGTTAAATTTGCCACCCAGGGCACACATAACGTTGCATGAATGCAATAACACCAAGTATCATACTAATGCAACTTGAAACTAATTTGGGTGTGTGGGGGAAAGCTACTACTACTACTACCACCACCACCACCACCGGATCCAACCCTGCAATGAGATGTATGTAGGTACACCTCGTGTGTTCATGCAGAACGCCAATGACGTCAACTGAAGTCAGTGGGATTACTCATATGCTTAAAGTTAAGCATGTGTGTTTGCATGATCAGGGCCTAAGGTACTGCCATGACAATACCAAAGACTGTATTTTTTTGTATTTTTATACAGACCTATCACTAACAGACAGGTGCCCAGTTCATGCTTTGTGCTTATAAAAGGACATATATAGTCTTACATAAAAAGTAAACTAAAACTAAAATGCAGGTGAAATATTTACTTTATGTTGAAGAAGTAAAACACATTTCAATTCTGTTTGTATATTCATTAACATTTGTAGTAATGTAGATATTGATATAAACTAGGTAACACAATCACTGAAAGTTATGACCCTTATATTAATTTTAAAATAAGTCAATTTTTCCTTCCACCTAATTCTTATTAGATTTGTTACATTCATGAAATAGTATGATTAGACTCTCTAAAGCTGATAATAAAGCACCTTCAAATTCTCATTAATGTTAAATTCCTGTTCACATTAACAAAGATGTTTTAGTGGATAGTGAATCTATTATATTTCAAGGATACTGAGAGTACAAATCCTGTATTTTTTTAAACCCCTTTTGTTTTCTCTTAGGCCATGTATAAAGTAGAAAAACAGGTTGTATTTAAGAATATGTTTCTAAACACTATAATAGATGGGAAATCCTCTGGTTGATCAGGACCAGCTAACACATTTTTAAAGGTGTTCAGCTCTGTCTATACTACTGTCAAGGTTTCTTCCCCAAGGTTCCTTCTGAACTCTAGGGTACAGATGTGGGGACCTGCATGAAAGACCCCCTAAGCTTATTCTTACCAGCTTAGGTTAAAACTTCCCCAAGGCACAGATTTCTTTCTTGCCTTGGGAACCAGCTTAGGTTAAAAACCTGGTACGCTGCCACCACCAAGCTATTTAAACAAAGAACAAGGAAAGAGACCACTTGGAGACGTCTTCCCCGAAAATATCCCCCCAAGCCCTACACCCCCTTTCCTGGGGAAGGCTAGAGAATAATATCCTCACCAATTGGTACAGGTGAACACAGACCCAAACCCTTGGATCTTAAGAACAATGAAAAAATCAATCAGGTTCTTAAAAGTCAGAACTTTATTAGAAGAACAAAAAAAGTTAAGAGAACAACTCTAAGATCAGAATGGAAGATAATCTTACAGGCAGTCAGATTCAAAACAGAGAATCCCTCTAGGCAAAACCTTAAGTTACAAAAAGACACAAAAACAGGAATACACATTTCCTCCTCCAGCACAGTGAATTTACAAGCCAAAAAACAAAGAAAACCTAACGCATTTTCTAGCAAGATTACTTACTAACTTTACAGGAGTTGGAAGGCTTGTATCCTTGATCTGTTCCCAGCAAAGGTATCACACAGACAGACCAAAACCTTTTCTCCCCCTCCAGATTTGAAAGTATCTTGTCCCTTCATTGGTCATTTTGGGTCAGGTGCCAGCAAGGTTACCTTAGCTTCAAGGATTTTGCCTCTGGCCAGGAGGGATTTTATAGCACTGTGTACAGAAAGGTGGTTACCCTTCCCTTTATGTTTATGACAACTATGGTTTAAAACACACTGTTTAAGGTGCTAACCAATCCATTTTAAAACTCAACCTATTTTCCTTGTCTAGGCATGACCTTAGTGCCAAACAGATTGATAAAGATCATTACATGCTGAAAATGTAGCAATAAAAATGTTTAAGCACTTTATGTTGAAGAAGCTAACATATATAAGATTAAGTCTATTTTCAAAAAATTTTGCATCAGAGAAGGTTGGTAAACTTTAGGTATAAGAATTCTAGGCATGCTTGTCACATGAAAATTAAGGGTCCAAACTGGCAGTCCTTGTAGAACATAAGAATGGCCATACTAGGGCAGATCAATCCATCTAGCCCAGTATCCTGTCTTCCAACAGTGGCTGGTGCCAGATGCTTCAGTGAGAGTGAACAGAACAGAGAAATGTATTGAGTTATCCATTCCCTGTTGTCCAGTCCCAGATTCTAGCAATCAGAAGTTTAGGGACACCCAGAGCACAGGGATGCATCCCTGACCATCTTGGCTAATGGCCATTGATGGACCTACCTCATGAACTTATTAATTCTTTGTTGAATTGAGTTATACTTTTGGCCTTTACAGCATCCTCTGGCAATGAGTTAGAGGTTGAATGTGCATCATGTGAAGTAATACTTCCTTTTGTTTGTTGTAAACCTGCTGCCTATGAATTTCGTTGGATGACCCCTGGTTTGTGTTTTCGGTGAAGGAGTAAATAACACTTCCCTATTCACTTTCTCCAAATCATTTGTGATTTTATAGACCTATATCATATCCCTCTTTAGTCATTTCTCTTCTAAAATGAGAAGTCTTTTTAATTTCTCCTCACATGGAAGCCGTTCCATATTCTTAATCATTTTTGTTGCCCATCTCTGTGTCTTTTCTAAGTCTAATATATGTTTTTGAGATGGTGTGAGCATATCATGGATTTATATAGTGGCATTATGATATTTTCCATCTTATTATCTATCCCTTTCCTAAAGGCTCTTACATTGCTAGCTGTTTTGACTGCCACTGCACATTAAGCAGACATTTTCAGAGAACTATCCACGATGACTCTAAGATCTCTTTCCTAAGTGATAACAGCTAGTTTAGATCCCTTAGTGACAAATTATTCAACACCCAAAAGGCTGCTCCTGGCAGTAAAATCACTAGATTTTAACCAAACCCTACAGTTAACGTTCCTGATAAAGATCCGAAACTTGAAGGGTAGGTGTTTGTAGTCTAGTTTGAATCCAGGTGCATCCCAAATCACCACCAGAACAGCCAAAGTTTGCAGAAAATTTTCAAGGACAGATGATCTGATCTTGCAAGATTTCCTTAATTTTGGAGTAGTTTACAAGTTACTAACACTGTTGAATGCAAACCTGAACCTAGAAGAACTTTTCCCTAGGGCTAGCTCTGAATACCAACACCTCTATCCATTCCTATTTTTAAAAGCATTATAATTAGACTATGTTTCATCATACATATTTAATTAGGGTTGAAAATTTGGGAATATTCAGTGCAACATTTTATTTAGTTTCCAATTTCTGCTTTTTAGTTAGAGTGAGGCAAAAAACTGTTGTTTAATTTTGTAATTTTTGAGGAACCGTTCTGCTGTTTAGGGGTAAACTTCAAGAGGAGGTTTAAAGTTGCCACATACCATGCAATATACTATACAGCACCGCAATTGTTGTTGATCATTGCACACACAAAGACAGGACAACCCAGTTGCAGAGACTGAGTCACAGAATGCAGCCATGCAAAATTACAACAGCACCAATACTGTGTTCACTTAACTTACTTTGTTAGATAAATAACTTATTCAAAAACCTCAGTCAACAATGAAATATCACAACTCTGAGAGAAAGGATTTCATATTAAAAATGTATAAAATTTTAAAAACTTTTACTTATGGCTGGTACCTTATGGTATTATTATGTATTAAACCCTCCATAATTTTAAAAACAGACATTTTATTAACATTTAAAAATTCCAACCAGTGCATGAACAAGTGTTTACAATTTTCCAATACATTGGTGGTTAACATATAGTAGCATCACAAAGTCACTCTTATGTGTTGACATGATACAGCACAACTAGAGATAGGCCCAAGCTGAAAAATGGGATCCAGTTCTAAATTTTTCCTAACCCTATTGGGTATTTGAATCCAGAATTTTGGTTGAAAATCTGGATACTTACTGTGACAGTAACTGGAGTTCTTTGAAATGTATAGTTCCTATGTATATTCCACTTGAGATGTGCATGCACTCCATGTGCCTCAGAGATCAGAAGATTTTTCATTGGTAGCATCCTTTGGTCTGTACCTTAGCCTTTCTCCTCCTCATGTTCCAAACTGAGGGCATAGACCATAGAATAAGGATCAGAAGCAGGGGAGAAGGAGGGTAGGTAATGGAATACAAATTAGGGACCATACATATCAAAGAACTCCAGTTACTGTACCAGGGAAGTAACCAGACTTTGTTAAGTGATGGTCCCTACATGTATTCCACATGAGGTGACTCACAAATAGTATTCATTGAGGAGGAAGGTATGAGAAACCCCGCTGTTCCAGATAGCAGGAGTGCTCTGCCAAGGGATACACCTGCCATAGAACCTTGTACCACGGTGCAATGTCCCACAAATGTATGCACAGAGTTTCAAGTTGCCACTCTATAGCTCTCCAGAAGAGAGGCATCATGAAATGAAGCTACCAGCCCAGCCTGAGCTCTGGTCAAGTGGGCTCTCACACCCTGTAGGGGCGGGGTCAGCATCAACACATGCAAAGCAGGATGCAGCCTGGTATTCATTTGGAACGTCTCTGTGCAGAGATAGCTGAAAGTATGAGAGGGGACGCAAAGGAAACAAGCAATTTAGGAGATTTCCTGAAGGGTTTCGTCCTTTGCAGGTCAAATGCCAAGACCTGACAGACATCTGGAGAGCAGAGCCTCCTTTCTTCTCTAGTGGCATGGGGCTTTGGATAGAAGATAGGAAAGTGGATGATCTGATTCAGATAGAATTCTGAGATTACTTTAGCAATAAATTTAGGATGTAACCTAAAGAAAACCTTATTTTTATGGAAGACCATAGAAGGAGGATCCCTGATAAAGGCCCCTAGCTTGCCCATGCTTTCTTCTAGCTGAGGTGATTGGAACCAGGAAAGAAACCTTCATAGATAGATGAGCAAAGGGCCACAGGGTCAAATGGACAATCTGTTAATGCTGAGGTCCCATATCAGGGTAGTCTTCAGCACTGGAGGAAGAGTTCTGACTAGTTCCTTCAGAAACCATACTCTGGTGGAATAGGTGAAGAGCGAATGTCTGTCAACCAGAGGGTGAAAGGTGCTAATAGCTGCCAAGTGCACTCGCAAAGCGCTGGTAGTCTAGATGTTTTTAGAAAGAGGAGGTAGTCCAGAATAGTAGGGATCTCAGCAACCTCTGGGGGGGGGTACCTGATAACACTGGCACCAGGTAGAACAACCTTTTCCATTTTGCTGTACAGCATTTTCTTGTTGAGTCTTTTCTGCTATTGTTAAGGATGGATTGTACTGTGACCATGGATTGTACTGCTGCTGAGCACAATCGCTCTAGATTCATCACCCATCCAAATACCAAGCTGTTAGATAGAGATACGCTGGGTTGGAGTGGAGGATCTAGCCCTTGTCCTGGGTCAACAGGCCTGAGAAAAGCTGAATGTCAATGCATGTACACAAGGCCATCTGGAGAATGCTTGTAAACTAGAACTATCTCAGCTACTGAGAAGCAACTAGAATCATTGATGCTTTTTCTTGTTTAATTTTCCTCTGAACTTGAGGTAAAAGAGGGATGGGCCAAAATGCAAACATCGTGGTTCTGACCATTGCACTAGAAATGCATCTCCTCTGGAATAGAGGCCCTGAACTGCACTGGAGCAGTAGATCAGGTATTTCTTTGTCTCTTGGGACACAAAGAAATCTCATAATGGGAATCTCCACTGTTGAAGTACCACCAAATTCTGTAGTTCCCACTTGTGCTCTCTGGAGAAATGCAGACTGAGGCTGTCTGCCAGAGCACTCTGCACTCCCAGAAACTGCACTGCCGAGAGGATGATTTGGTGGTGAATGCACCAGTTCCAGAGTTTGATAGCTTCTGTGAAAAGAGGGATGGACCTTGCTCCTCCCTGCTCATATATAAAATAAGCTGTCATCTTCTTAGACATGACTTGAACATGCAGAGTTCAAATAAACAGCAGGAATTGTTTGCAGGCCTCATGGACTGTAGACTGTAGGCCTCTGGAGTGTCTACAGGCCATGAGGATCCAAGTACCCTGTTGTTGGGTCTAAGTACCCTGTGCTATTTGTTTGATGAGAAAGGCTCCCCTGCGTAGGAGGGAGGCCTCTGATCAATCTTTTTGTGGGTGGCAGAGGAGCAAAGGAAATCCCCTCACACACTGCCTCCCTGTTTTCCCACCAGATAAATGAAGTCAGAACTCTGTGGGGAAGTGAGACCAGTTTGTCTGGACTGTGCTTGCTTGGTGCGTAGACTGTCCACAACCAAATCTGTAGACTTCTTAGACAAAATCTCACAAAGGATGTCACAAATATGCATAAAGCTATCTGACCTAGGAAGACAAGACAGGATCCTACTGTCATCTGAGGATTTAGTTGAATCATAGAATATCAGGGTTGGAAGGGACCTCAAGAGATCATCTAGTCCAACCCCCTACTCAAAGCAGGACCAATCCCCAACTAAATCATCCCAGACAGGGCTTTGTCAAGCCTCACCTTGACAACTTCAAGAGAAGGAGATTCCACCACCTCCCTAGGTAACCCATTCCAGTGTTTCACCACCCTCCGAGTGAAAAAGTTTTTCCTAATATCCAACCTAGACCTCCCCCACTGCAACTTGAGACCATTACTATTCATTCTATCATCTGCTACCACTGAAAACAGTCTAGATCCATCCTCTTTGGAACCCCTTTCAGGTAGTTGAAAGCAGCTATCAAATCCCCCCTCATTCTTCTCTTCCGCAGACTAAACAACCCCAGTTCCCTCAGCTTCTCCCCATAAGTCATGTGTTCCAGTCCCCTGATCATTTTTGTTCACTCCGCTGGACTCTTTCCAATTTTTCCACATCCTTCTTGTAGTGTGGGGCCCAAAACTGGACACAGTACTCCAAATGAGGCCTCACCAATTTTGATTAGAGGGGAACGATCATGTCCCTCAATCTGCTGGCAATGCCCCACTTATACATCCAAAAATGCCATTGGCCTTCTTGGCAACAAGGGCACACTGTTGACTCATACCCAGCTTCTCGTCCACTGTAACCCCTAGGTCCTCTTCTGCAGAACTGTTGCCTAGCCATTCGGTCCCTAGTCTGCAGCGGTGCATGGGATTCTTCCATCCTAAGTGCAAGACTCTGCACTTGTCCTTGTTGAACGTCATCAGATTTCTTTTGGCCCAATCCTCTAATTTGTCTAGGGCCCTCTGTATCCTATCCCTACCCTCCAGCATATCTGCCTCTCCTCCCAATTTAGTGTCATCTGCAAACTTGCTGAGGGTGCAGTCCATGCCATCCTCCAGATCATTAAAGAAGATATTGAACAAAACCGGCCCAAGGACCGACCCTTGGGGCACTCCACTTGATTCCAGCTGCCAACTAGACATGGAGCCATTGATCACTATCCGTTGAGCCCAACAATCTAGCCAACTTTCTATCCACCTTATAGTCCATTCATCCAGCCCATACCTCTTTAACTTGCTGGCAAGAATACTGTGGGAGACCCTATCAAAAGCTTTGCTGAAGTCAAGGAATAACACGTCCACTGCTTTCCCCTCATCCACAGAGCCAGTTATCTGGTCATAAAAGGCAATTAGATTAGTCAGGCATGACTTGCCCTGGGTGAATCCATGCTGACTGTTACTGATCACTTTCCTCTCCTCTAAGTGCTTCAGAATTGATTCCTTGAGGACCTGCTCCATGATTTTTCCAGGGACTGAGGTGAGGCTGACTGGCCTGTAGTTCCCAGGATCCTCCTTCTTCCCTTTTTTAAAGATGGGCACTACATTACCCTTTTTCCAGTCATCTGGGACCTCCCCCGATCACCATGGGTTTTCAAAGATAATGGCCAATGGCTCTGCAATCACATCCGCTGACTCCTTTACCACCCTCAGATGCAGCGCATCTGGCCCCATGGACTTGTGCTCGTCTAGCTTTTCTAAATAGTCCCGAACCACTTCTTTCTCCATAGAGGGCTGGTCGCCTCCTCCCCATACTGTGCTGCCCAGTGCAGTATTCTGGGAGCTGACCTTCTTCGTGAAGACAGAAGCAAAAAAGCATGGAGTACATTAGCTTTTTCCACATCCTCTGTCGTTAGGTTGCCTCCCTCATTCAGTAAGGGGCCCACACTTTCCTTGACTTTTTTCAAAGAAATCAGACAAGTGGCCATTCACTGGCATATCAGAGACTGCATGGACAGATAAATTTGCATTGTAGAAAGCACCAGCGGGGAAGAAACCAGCATGGAACCTTCTTCATTTGACTTCATGGCCCATTCCTCACAGCAGGGGCACTGAACTTTGAGAAGGATACATTTCTATAAAAGAGAGGGGCAAAGAACTCCAAGTTATACTTCACCCACGACTTACAAAGGAACCAAGCACTTTGTATTTTGTGGGAAATCCTGACCAATGGGGCGGACAGCAATCTTGCTGGAAGGACGTGTGGTAAGAAACTCATCTTGAACCAAGGCTGTAGTTTGGTTAAATTTTGGTTACTAGAAAGCATTTTTCACTTTTATTTGCCTGTAACCATTTCTGATTTTATCCCTTATACTTCAACTCACTGAAAACCTCTCTCTTTCATTAAATAACCTTTTACTTCTATTCTGAATCAACCCAGGACTGTGTTTCACTTGAAGTCATATTAACTGCAGTTAAAGCAAGAAGGTGCTGCGCTTTTGTCTTTTTAAAGGAGCAACAGAACTTATCACTCCTCTGAATGTTCCAGGAGGGGCTGGACATTTCATGGTACATGGTTTGGGGGAAATTCAGGAGTAGGTGTGTGTTGGGATCACTTGGAAGTAGTAACCAAAGCTGGTGGAGACCAGAGTGTGACTGTGGTGAAAAAAGCAGGCTGCTGGAGTCAGAGTTGCTGAACCAGGGCTACTCAACACACAGACACTCAGTGCATGTTGACTGGGAACATCCAGACATGAGGCTACAGAAGCAGAGCATTTAAGGCACTCAGGATTACAGGACAAGCAGTGACATAACCTCTCACTAATCTGAATTGCACCCCAGAATGTGATATGTGAAAATAAGCATCTTTACATCAAGAGCTGTAAACAGAATGATCACCCTGACCTCTATAAGTCCATGAGGGAACTATAAAGGTCAGGGTGATCACTCTGAACTTCAGGCTGTGGATGAAGACATCCAGCTGTTTCAAATCTACTATGGGCCTTCAGTCTCCTTTCTTCTTGGGGATGAGGAAGTATCTTGAGTGTAATCCTTTTCCCTTGTACTGTTTCTATGGCTCCTGGAGGATGCTCAGACTACTTCCTGTCTGAGCATCCTTGCATGAGAACGGACCCTGAAGAACCTCAATCCACTCAGGAACACTCTGAGGAAAATCAGCAACCTGATCATAGAATCATAGAATATCAGGGTTGGAAGGGACCCCAGAAGGTCATCTAGTCCAACCCCCTGCTTGAAGCAGGACCAATTCCCAGTTAAATCATCCCAGCAAGGGCTTTGTCAAGCCTGACCTTAAAAACCTCTAAGGAAGGAGATTCTACCACCTCCCTAGGTAACGCATTCCAGTGTTTCACCACCCTCTTAGTGAAAAAGTTTTTCCAAATATCCAACCTAAACCTCTCCCACTGCAACTTGAGACCATTACTCCTCGTTCTGTCATCTGCTACCATTGAGAACAGTCTAGAGCCATCCTCTTTGGAACCCCCTTTCAGGTAGTTGAAAGCAGCTATCAAATCCCCCCTCATTCTTCTCTTCTGCAGGCTAAACAATCCCAGCTCCCTCAGCCTCTCCTCATAAGTCATGTGTTCCAGACCCCAGAGTGGATCAGCTGAACCACTCACCCCTGCGGGATTACCTGTCTCAGGCTGTCTCAATTACAGATCCCAGGGACCCAAATAAGTGCAGTGCCAGGGATCATGGGGGTAACGAGGAAGGGAGGGTAACACTGATTCTGATAGTCCTTCCTGTGAGAGTGGGAAGATGCTCATGAGTTCTTGGATCATCTGTTGGGGCTGACTGCCCACTTTGAAAAGGCTGGTGATGCTCTCCTGTTGATTCCAGATTTGTTGGGAGGAGTGTGAGGTCTTTGTATTGATGGGTGGTGCCCTCTGTACTGGTGGTCTTATTATACCTCAGCTAGTCATTGGTACCTGTGAGTGTTGAACAGATGGTGTGGGGACCTCCCTGGTTAGGACTGGATTAGATAGAATTGGCAATTCCAGGCCTGCACAGATAGTAAGATCCTCCAGGATAGCATATATGGCCCCTGTTGCTTAAGAGCGGACAGGGCTTCTGTTCCTTGGTGGCTCTGCATAAGTTCAGTCTCAGACCATGGGTGATAGCAGTGTAGTCTGGAAGAGCAGACTTGAAGTGTTGCTGACGGGTGCATTCGGTGGCAGTGTGGACAACCAGAGAGTTAGGTGGTGGGTGGGTAAAAAGGAAATCAGCGCCCTTAGAGGGGATAAAGTATCAGCATTCCACTCACTTTTGGTGTGGGGGTGCAGGATGCTGGCATATGCCATAAAGCTTGGGCTGACTGTAAGATGGCACCATGTATTGGTAAGGAGGTACGAGACAGTCTGGAAGGTTGAAGGATGTCCAGGAATTGGTTCTGGGAGTCTTGAACATCCTCTACTGGGAGACTGAGTGCAGAAGCCATCAATTGTGCATGGTCATCTGGTGGTGAGAGGGAAGGTGGAATAAGGGCATCGTCCAGTGATGACAAAGTGCCTATAGGGACTGCTGGTTCCGATGGTGCCACTGAGGCCAGCAGTGCTGACGGAGTGGGAGCACCCAGGGGTTCCTCCTGAAACAGGAGACAGACCATGCGGGCGATGCATACTGAAATGGTGGTAGGGGTCCCATGAGGGCCAGTAAGGCCAGGAGTAGGGATCGCCATGCATTGGTAAAGGAACCACAGGTCGACTGCAGGATCATATCCCAGAGGATAGGACTGGTGTCATGGTTCCAGGCTGTAGGAGAAGGCCGGGGAAAGGGCCATGTCAACCCCCTGCCCCAGCCCAGAGCCTGCATCCAGCACCCAAACTCTGTCCCAGAGCCTGCACCCCTCCTGTACCCAAACTTCCTCCCAGAGCTGGCACCCCAAACCCTCTCCTGCACCCAAACTCCCTCCCAGAGCCTTAGGCAGGTGTATGTGGGGGGGGGGGGCAGGACTTGGACCCATTCTGGGCACCACCAAATATTATACAAACCTGGCCGGTGCCGCACATGAGGGACCCGGTGAGGCGCTCACCATCGGTGATGGGCGCCGCTCTGGTGGTTCCGTCAGAGCTGGGTCTGGTTGCACATGTGGGCACATTGCCTCCTCCATTAGAAAATTATGGAGGCGAAGTTCATGAGCTGCTCGGGTCCGCAATGGAAATGAGCAGCAGATGGAGCAGCGAGAAACTATGTGGGCTTCACCCAGGCAGTACAGGCCATGAGTGTGTTCGTCACCCACCAAAAAGGGGTAAGGGCACGAGGCACAGTTCTTGAAACTCGCTTGTTGGGTCTGGGGAGGAGGAGAAGTCCCAGATAGGGGAAATTCAAGGGAGAACCTAACTAACTACTATGAATGAATGGACAACTATCTAACTAGAAAGAACTAGGTACAAAGGCAAATGCAGTACTCTTAGCTCACTAAGACCACAGAGGAACAGAGGATTCTGACTCTGGAGTGGAGTCAACCCACACAGCCTCTTAAAGCCTCGGATGAGTCATGTGGTCAATGTACGACGCACATGTGAGTCAATGGAAACTACTATGAACAGTTCTGGCTCTGGTGAATGGCGCACATGCGCACCCGCAATTGGAATATGCACAGGGAGCAGCACTTGAATAATAATCCATTTTTAGGGCAAAAAAAAAAAAAAAAGGCCATGTACTTGATTCCCATACACAATCCCACTCTTATCAAACAGCCCATGTGAAATTGATCTTAATTATAAAAATGTCCTTTTATCTAAAAGATAAATTTCATTTTTAGACTAAATGACTAATTTTAATAATTCATTCTGATGTGTGTGGGTTGTTGCTTACCTGAAAAATCCAGTGCACATACTCCTCTTTGGTGCTGGCCTTTCAGCAACGATAAACATTTTAGTGTCTGTGTGTCCCACACATGAATAGCAGCATCTCTTCCAACCTAAATTAGAATGCTAATCTTAATAGCTGTTCCTAAATTACTATAACAATATTTAGCACTTTTGCATCTTCAAAATACTTTAGAAGCATTAACCTTTGCACTCATTAGATCTTATCTTCATGAAGAACTGCTCTCTCCAATTTCTCCATCTCTGACTTCCATTTCCCTGGTCACTACCACATCTCCCTTACTATCACCCACCTGCCCCTCAGCATTGCCCAGAAACCCCATCCTCCTGTGATTTCCTATTCATCAACACCGAGAACTTCTCTTTCATTCTCAGTGCCCTCTTCCTCACCTTCTCTTATGGTAGATATCCCACAACCATACAGACTTCTTCCACTAATTCACTTCTTTCAGTTTTGCCATCCTTTTAGCCACACAGGTCTACTTCTCCACCTTCACTCAATCCCACACCCACAACCCCAGCTGTCCTTTTTTTTTACCTCCCTTTTCTGTCCCTTCCCCCCATCTCTGCACCGCCTTCAAAGGAAATGTTGAAAACCATCTGGCATAACCTTCTTCTCATCTCTCCTTTTTCACTGCATACTCTCCTGCTTTCCTCCTCCAGTTTCTTCCAGTCTCCTGACCTCCCTCACCCCCTACTCTATTTTTTCCTTCCCCTCCCTGTATGAGCATGCTTTGGTCTCCCCCATCTTAAAATCAAACAAAAACCACCTCACTGTAGCTTCCTTTAAAATTATCACCCAATCTCTCTTCTCTTGTTCATTTCCAAATTCTTTCAATGCACCTTCTAGAACCACTGTCTGAAGTTCCTTCCCTCCCATTCCAGCCTAGATCCTCTCCAATCTGACTTCCAGCTTTACACTCCACAGAAGCCACACTTAACAAAGGGTCTATTGAGCACTTTGCATCCAAATAACATGGATACATCCTTGTTCTCCTTGACCTACTGGCTACTTTGATGCTGCTGGCCATGGTCTTTTAAAATTTCACCTTCCCTCAGCTTTTGTGACTATTCCTAGTTCTCTTCCTACCTCTTTAATAATTTCTTCAGCGTTTTGTTTGGTAGGTCCTCCTCATATGCCTGTAACTAATGTTTGAGGTTCAAGAGAGCTCCAGCCTTTACACTCTTCTTCCTCTGCATTCTGTCTCTGGATGATCTTATCCATAAACAAAACTTTGACTTCATATCCACGTCAGACTTGCCTTCATCTGCACAAACTTAAATCTCAGCCTGTCCTTCTGACATCTCTTTGTGGATGTCCAGCCATTCAATTTAAATGCAACATTCCCAAATCAGAGGTCTTATATTTTGTCCCAAAGCCTCTCCTCTCCCTCCTTTCCCCTCTGGGCATCATCTTTAATTCAACCCTCCTTTGAAATCCACACATCTAGGCTGCGTCTAAATCTCTCCACTTCGTGGTAAAGAATGTTTCTAAAATTTGACCTTTTCTCTCTCTACACGATCAAATTCTCATCTAGGCCCTTATCTTGCATCTTAACTGCTGCAACTTCCTCCTCCCTGGCCTTAACTGCTGCACCTTTGTTCCCCTCAAGTCTATTCAAAATGCTGCTTCTAGGATTATCTTCCTGGTTCTGAGCACATCAGTCTTCTCTTTGAGTTTCTCCAATGCTTTCACTTATCTACACATCCAACATATGTTTCTTGTCTCTATCTATAAGCCTTTTCAGGACTTGGTCCCACGCTACATAGTTGATCTAGTAATTTATATCATGATGATGATGATGCCTGCTTTTCCTTCTCCAACATTCCCAGTCTTTACTGCCCACCAGTCAGCTTCTCCCTAGACACCTTTGAGCTTTCCCCCATTACCACTCCTTATGAATAAGTAAAACTCACTTTTATAATCCATATAGTTCGATTTCATCTTTCTTCAAATCCCTCAACACTCATCCCTGCCATGATGAGTACAAATCCCTGCCTGATGAGAATGGATAGGGAAACAGTAGACTACAGGTTTGTCTTAGTGGGTGGAAAAAAAAGGCACCTTTAGTGTGATTTTCCCATTTGCCCGTGACTTTTTCTGTCAGTCACTCACTCACAGCAGCAGCAGCTCTGATCCCACAGGGCTGGGCCCAGCTCCCTGCTTTGGGCATTATGACCTCGTACACCAGGTTGCAGTGCCACTCAGGATTGGCCCACCCAACCTCTGTCATAATGTGGTGGGGGGAGTGCTGGGCAAACCAGAGCAAACATGCCAAGTCACAATGCCCAGAGCAGGGTGCCAGGCACAGGCCCACAGGACCTGCTGCTGCAGGATGAGCGTGTGCAGGCTCTCACTTTTCAGAGCATCCTCCCTCTCCTTGGGCAGCCCTCCCTTCCACACCAAGTCAGGATTAGGGTTGCAATCCTGAGGTTAAAGGTGCTGCTGTGGATGGTCCATACCTCCTCAGCAGGGCAAGGAGTACAATATTTTTTTAAATCAAAAGTCAGGGAGAAGTCAAGGTAAATTTGGTAACCTATGACTTTTACTGTATCTGCCATAACTGCTCCCTGATTTTTGTTTAAAAAATGCTATGACAAATCTGCAGCCCTATCAATCAGGAATCTAATGTTACTGTTGTTGTTCATCTTATTATACCTAAAGATTGTGAACATTGCTAATCTTTACACAAATATTCTGTTACTATCATTAGCTCATCCACCCTCCCCCTGTTCCCTCCACCTGGCTACGCGGCTGCTCCCTGGCCCCTGCCTATATGTCTCGCCATCCTGTCATATCTTAGAATTAAGAATTAAAGCTTTTTGCATCAGGACAGTCTTTTACTTTGTCAGTATGGTGCCTAACACAATGAGATCCTTACCTACTTGGGACCTTTAGGTGCTACTGTTATACAAATATAATAAAATAATAAAAACCTAAGTAAACATTAGAAGACTCTTGGGAGGTAGGGAAATATGTATTATTTTCTACATTTTACAGATGAGGAGCAAAGGTTCAGAGTGAATAAGCAACTTTCCAAATGCCACAATAGGAGACTCTAATTTCTGTTTTTTAGGAATACTGTAACAGTGTCACAGTCATGGTTTCCACTACTGCTTTCCCTAGCAGTTAGGCAATGACATGGGTAGCAAAACATTTAATCTGTGATTTTCAAAGCAGAAAAATACCTTTCTTTATGACAAAGGTACACAAACTGTTTTGCATTTCTCAAATATAGTTTGATAGAGAATTCCTTAAGTTGTTTTGTTATGACCAACACTCCTAGATACATACCTGTCCAGTAGCAACATAGTCTTTCATTGGATGGATGGTTAAGCTGAGGATGTCATCATCATGACCAAGATATAGTCTTTGGGTGTGTTGTTGCCTACTGTATACAATGGCAACAGCAGCGATGTGGTAAACTACTTCTCCAGTTTGTGTGTAGAACAAATTATTTCGACAGTCGTAGCCTCTGTAACTGAAATAAATATAAAGCAAGGGAAGTTTAATATGCCACCAAAAATATCCATGTACTTTGGGGGAAAACAATCTAACTACGCAAATGACTTACCTGAGCTAGACCCAAAATATCATAATATACAGGCTGACTACAACCATTTAAATGTCTTATATTACATTCATAATTGTTAACGACTAGAGCTGCATAAAACTCCATGGTTTTCTTTGCACTAGTTAAGTATACCTTTTTTTCTGCATTCAAACAAATTTCACTTTGATTTTGGGGATTAACTGAAGCAAAAACTCATCCAGAACTGTCAGTGTTCACCTGATTTGCATCAAAATCATGAGAAAACACAGAGTTCCTATGATCTGGATGAGAAATCATAAAATTAGCTGAAGTTCATACAAAATTACACCCAGGAAAGCTTTGCATGCTTTTGTGCTGCAAATGTATCACACATTTCTACTAATTACAACAACCATAGCCAATGGACCTAATGACTGCTCCAGGAAATACCAAGGAAAGTCAACTCTGAGTTGAAAAGGTGATCTTAAAAAAAAAAGATAATGCTTGGTTATTACTTAGGTACATTGGTACCTCTTTCTATCCTCCTCTCTAACAATCACAACTGAAAAGAAGAGAAATGTATAGGTGATATTCCCATTTTTACCACAATACCAGTAGGCGCAGTAATTTACCTGTGGGTAAGCAGTGGAAAATGTTACATCAAATACTTTACCTCAAGTTAATTAAGGTGTGTTTAAGTGTCTATTTAAGCACTGTGCTATTCAATGGAAATTTTGGCTTACAAAAGAGAAGTCCAAGAACCTTTACTTAGTAGTTACAATACCCATGTACAAACTGCAGTTTTAAGCTGTCCTCAGGAGCTCTCTCTCTTTTAAGGAAGGGCACTGAATGGTTTTTCTCTTTACTTTGTTGTTTCAGCTGAGGTAGATCTTCTTTGTAAACCTGAAGAATAAGTTACACTTAATTATACATCTCAAGTGAATTGAATATAAATACACACTGACCAGTTCCTTAAATAATAATAATGAAAAATATTAGTTGTATGTCAGTGTGCTCAACAATGCACAAGACAGAAGAAGTCATGATCCCTGCCCTAAAGAGAGGAGGAGGATCCCCACTAGTGGTATTAATGGAAGGTCAGGGAAAGGTCATTGCTATTCAAGAAGTTTCATGTATCACATACTACTTTGTGAACAGGATTTTTAATACTGATACTCTAAATTTCTTTTTTCAACTTAATACATATACTTAAACCTGTACATAATAATGAAATAATTCCATCAATAAGTTCTGGTGACATATACAATAAGCACATTACTTAAGTGATTTGCAAATGTCACCAGAATCCCGAGATGGAATTACAGTCTTAATATATATACCAGAGATACAAAATATTATACATGTAAATCAGTTAGAGATGTTGAAACATTGTGGAACTCCTAGAGCTGTTTGACGCCACTTAGAGGTTGTGACATCAATTAAATTCACCACGAGGCTGAAATATAGCTTTAAATTATTTCCTTTTTTTTGTACATCTCTTCATTTCTTGGTTTTAGATGGCAGTGGAGTACCAAAATCTCTTGCAACAAAAGCTATTTCCACACATTTGAAATTATGACCTAATTTTTAGCACCCCTGACCCCAGGGGTGCTGAAAACATCATAAGAATGTCTGATCTGGAAATGTTACCACACAGAGGTTCAGATAAGCATCTGAAATTTTGGATGAGTATACAAACACAAACTCTAGATATTTTGCCTGTCACTAGCATACACTGTACTGTTCACACACTGTTTTCATCTGGTTTCAAACACCATCTTCAAAAACTTTTAAAGGATGCCACCTGTAAATAAGTCGACTCACTACTAGGGCCTCCCTCCTAGCCAGACGTGGCATAGCAATTCTCTTGCTACTCTAGCACCACCCTGCCAACAGTTGCTCGGGCACTGTGGTGGCTTCTCTTCCAGTAACTTGGCCCTTTAGCTGGGTCACCATCTTAAGTCCACCCCTTTCAGAGTCACAACTGTCCAAACAAAGAGTCCCCAAACGTCTTTAACATAAACAAAATTCTTCCACCCTCTCTGGGGCTAATCATCTGCCTATCTTCAGGGCATAGTCTGTAGGCCCCCCATCCTAGGCTCAATAATCCTTGCGAAGGATTTGTATGCCCCCTTTGTAGGTGAACCCAGTTCCACCCTCTGGGTTTTGACTTAAGGCCATGTACTGAATAAATAGGTCTGTTCCTTTACCTGTGCTGCAGTTCTGTCTGGGCTGCTTCCTATCCAATCTTTTCAGTTCCCCTCTGGGTCTCTCTGTCTCCTCCCTGCCTAGAAAGCTTTCCTTCTTGCTCTGGCTCTTCCTCCATCTCTTTCCCCAGCCAAGCTTTATCACCACTTAAGCCCAGCTCAGTCTGCTTTACTGCAGCCACTTTCTGCTTGATATGGGAAATTGTCTGATTCCCCTCAGGTGGGGCTCATTTTGTAATCAGTTTGGTTTAGCCCCAGGCTCTCCAGTGCATGGGGCAAGCCACAACGTTACACTAACAATGAAACATAAAATATTATAGGTAACATTTTCAAAAGTGCCAAAGTAATTTAGGAGCCTAAGTTCCATCTTCAAAAGTGAAAAGTAAGAAGATAAGTCACGTCTGAAAATGGGACTAGGCACTTTTGAAAATTCTAGTCTATCTCTAATTTCAGCCAAAACTGTTCAGTTGTTTCCACTAATGAGGCTAGTGAAAAATGCACTCTTACTTATAATAAAGTAATTCTGGCTACCTTTTCTTTGAATATCTTTATCATCTATGATTTGGAGCAAGGACTTGAAATCTGGCATTTGTTTCAGGGATGTGCCCTTTACCATCCATCTGAAAATCTGCCAATATTTCGCCAAGCTACAAGCCTTTGAAAAATCACTGTTCACACATTCTCACTAGAGACTTTTTCAACTTTAGCAGCTAAAATATCCAAATTTTCTGTCCACATTGAACATGCTCGAGCTTCTCACATCTCTCAGTTCTAAAATATCCAAATTTTCTGTCCTCACATCTAGCATGCTTCATCCCCTCACAGTGGCTCCAACACAGGACTACAAGTATGAAGCTGGACTTTCACTGTAATGGCTGATCCCAGCTGCTGTGAGTCAGAATGGGGCTGGATACTGGAAGTGAGAGTACAGAGCCTGTCTCTCCTGCACTGTCAATGACACCCTCCCCAATCCCATGCTGGAACTCAGACAGTGTGAAGGAGGAAGCCAGCTGATTCAAATGCAGAGGGGACAAAAGATGGACCAGGGAAGGGAAGAAACGAGTACATTGGGGAAAGAAGTCTGGTGAGACTGGGGATGAAGGGGGAAGGGAGAGAAAGTGTTACTGGGAGTTGGTGGTATGTGTGGGGGGAATTAAGATTGGTTGGACAAGGAGACTGGGACTGGCAGGGCATGGTAACTAAAACTGGGAACAGGGAGGGAGAGGAGGCTGGAACTGGTTGAGCAAGGAGCCTGGAAGCTAGTGAGACATGTGGAGTACTGGGAGCCGCTGGCGGCAGGGGACGACACTGAGATTGGACAAGGATCTGTGACTGGGACTAGAAATCAGCTGGGGGTGAACGGGGGCAGGAGAGAAGATCTGACAAGGAGCAGGAGGGTGTGGGGGAGGAACTAGGACTTGACAGGCAAAAAGATTGGGACAAGTTGCCACAGAGTGAGGAGACTGGGGCAAGCAGCAGGGTGAGGAGTAAGAAGGGAGGACTAAAATTGAATAAGGATCCCAGGGAGGGAGACAGGGAGCCAGTGTTGGGGGGTGGGCAGGGAGGAATGGGACAGACAGAGTGGACAAGGAGCCAGGAGTGGGGAACTGGGTTTGGCAAGGACACTGGGAGTATGGGGGGGTTAGGAGACTAAGCCCGGAAGAGGAGACTGGGTAGGCAAAAAGAATGGAACTGAGATGAGAAGTCTTAAGAGACATGTTGGAAGGGATAGGACAGAACGGGTTAAGCTGGAGAGGAATGGGCAGAAGAGTTTGTGCCCACTAGAGCACACGCCCCTCTAAAGCCTTGAATAGAACCCAAGATTACTGAGTCTCACCATTCGTCTGCTGTGAAATCCACAGGCAAGATGTGTGTTTAAACACCTTCTAGTGCTAATTGACATAGAGGACAGTAACCTACTGTTGCTATCAGTTACTCCACTAGCTCAGAGGTCAGTGCAGTGGATCTTAAGGTTCTAATCCTGCTGATGACCCATGTGTGTCAATATGATGCCACATGATCAAATTTCTGTTCCTTCAGTTTGCTTTTTAAAAACATAGACAATTCTACACAAGAAACTAAATTAAAAGACCATTATTAAGGCTGTAAACTCAAGCTCCCAGAAGTTAGGAATTGCCAGAATTGATCATAGAATCATAGAATATCAGGCTTGGAAGGGACCTCAGGAGGTCATCTAGTCCAACCCCCTGCTCAAAGCAGGACCAATCCCCAACTAAATCATCCCAGACAGGGCTTTGTCAAGCCTGACCTTAAAAATATCTAAGGAAGGAGATTCCACCACCTCCCTAGGTAACCCATTCCAGTGTTTCACCACCCTCCAAGTGAAAAAGTTTTTCCTAATATCCAACCTAAACCTCCCCCACTGCAACTTGAGACCGTTACTCCTTGTTCTGTCATCAGCTACCATTGAGAACAGTCTAGAGCCATCCTCTTTGGAACCCCCTTTCAGGTAGTTGAAAGCAGCTATCAAATCCCCCCTCATTCTTCTCTTCTGCAGGCTAAACAATCCCGGTTCCCTCAGCCTCTCCTCGTAAGTCATGAATTCCAGTCCCCTAATCATTTTTGTTGCCCTCCGCTGGACTCTTTCCAATTTTTCCACATCCTTCTTGTAGTGTGGGGCCCAAAACTGGACACAGTACTCCAGATGAGGCCTCACCAATGTCGAATAGAGGGGAACAATCACATCCCTCGATCTGCTGGCAATGCCCCTACTTATACAGCCCAAAATGCCATTGGCCTTCTTGGCAACAAGGGCACACTGTTGACTCATATCCAGCTTCTCGTCCACTGTCACCCCTAGGTCCTTTTCTGCAGAACTGCTGCCAAGCCATTTGGTCCCTAGTCTGTAGCGGTGCATGAGATTCTTCCATCCTAAGTGCAGGACTCTGCACTTGTCCTTGTTGAACCTCAACAGATTTCTTTTGGTCCAATCCTCTAATTTATCTAGGGCCCTCTGTATCCTATCCCTACCCTCCAGCGTATCCACCTCTCCTCTCAGTTTAGTGTCATCTGCAAACTTGCTGAGGGTGCAATCCACACCATCCTCCAGATCATTTATGAAGATATTGAACAAAACCAGCCCCAGGACCGACCCTTGGGGCACTCCACTTGATACCAGCCACCAACTAGACATGGAGCCATTGATCACTACCCACTGAGCCCGACAATCTCGCCAACTTTCTATCCACCTTATAATCCATTCATCCAGCCCATACTTCTTTAACTTGCTGGCAAGAATACTGTGGGAGACCGTGTCAAAAGCTTTGCTAAAGTCAAGGAACAACACGTCCACCACTTTTCCTTCATCCACAGAGCCAGTTATCTCATCATAGAAGGCAATTAGATTAGTCAGGCATGACTTGCCCTTGGTGAATCCATGCTGACTGTTACTGATCAGTTTCCTCTCCTCTAAGTGCTTCAGACTTGATTCCTTGAGGACTTGCTCCATGATTTTTCCAGGGACTGAGGTGAGGCTGACTGGCCTGTAGTTCCCAGGATCCTCCTTCTTCCCTTTTTTAAAGATGGGCACTACATTACCCTTTTTCCAGTCATCTGGGACTTCCCCCGATCGCCATGAGTTTTCAAAGATAATGGCCAATGGCTCTGCAATCACATCCGCCAACTCCTTTAGCACTCTCGGATGCAGCGCATCCGGCCCCATGGACTTGTGCTCGTCCAGCTTTTCTAAATAGTCCCAAACCACTTCTTTCTCCACAGAGGGCTGGTCACCTCCTCCCTATGCTGTGCTGCCCAGTGCAGTAGTCTGGGAGCTGACCTTGTTCGTGAAGACAGAGGCAAAAAAAGCATTGAGTACATTAGCTTTTTCCACATCCTCGGTCACTAGGTTGCCTCCCTCATTCAGTAAGGGGCCCACACTTTCCTTGACTTTCTTCTTGTTGCTATCATACCTGAAGAAACCCTTCTTGTTACTCTTAACATCTCTTGCTAGCTGCAACTCCAGTTGTGATTTGGTCTTCCTGATTTCACTCCTGATGTTCATAGATTCATAGATTTCAAGGCGGGACCATTGTGATCATCTAGTCTGACCTCCAGTATTACACGGACCATTGACCTTGCCCACAATAATTCCAATAATATATTTGTTAGAAAAATGTCCAATCCTGATTCAAAAATTATCAGTGATGAACACACCACCATGACTATTGGTAAATTGTTCCAATGGTTAATTACTCTGTCAAAAATTTACATTTTATTTCCAGTCTAAATTTGTCTAGCTTTAACTTCCAGCCATTGGATTGTGTCATACCTTTCTCTGCTAGACTGAACAGCCCATTATTAAATATTTGTTCCCTGTGTAGATACTTATAGATGATGATCAAATCACCCCTTACTGTCTTTGTTAAATTAAATAGATTGAGCTCTTTGTGTCTGTCACTTATAAGGCATGTTTTCTAATCCTTTAATCATACTTGTGGCTCTTCTCTGAACCCTCTCCAATTTATCAACATCCTTCTTGAATTGTGGGCACCAGAACTGGACTCAGTATTCCTGCAGCAGTCACACCAGTCCAAATACTGAGGTAAAATAACCTCCCTACTCCTACTTGAGATTTCCCTGTTTATGCATTCCAGGATTAGCTTTTTTGGCCACAGCATCACATTGGGAGGTCATGTTCAGCTGCGTAGCCACCACTGACCCCAAATCTTTTTCAGAGTCAGTGCTTCCCCAACATGTGGAAGCTTAATTTGGCCCCCTTGTGCCATTATGATACAGTCTTTAATTACATGATGATACACTATTTTTCCACAGGACCCCTTCCTCAGTTAGGGCACAGGATGGACATTGCTCACTTAATAAGCAGCTATCCAATATTTTGTTTCGTTCAGTGTGTGAACCTAGGCCTCATTTACCTGCACTCTGAACAAAGAATTATTAATTTCCTCATGTCCCTTTCTATGGTGCTTGTCTCAATAGAATCTGAATGCTTCACAAACATTCATTAATTTATGTTCACAACACCTTTGTGAGATGAGGAGGTGGCATTATTCCATTTTACTGTAGGGAGCTGCGGCACAGAGAGTAAGTTCAAAGTATCCACTAATTTGGATGACCAATGTGAGACAGGGAGGATGTGATTTTTCAGAATAACTACCATTATTAGTTAGCATTTTTTATGTTCAAAGCGGAGTTCATCATTGACTTCAGTTGCAGCTGTGAGTTCTCAGTACTTCTGCAAATCAGACCCCAGGGTATCAAGTCGAACTCCCAGAAAATGAGGAACACACAATTAATGACTACTTCTAAAAAGCCTGATTTAAATGACTTGCTCAGCATCACACAGAATTCTGTGGCAAAGTCAGGGATAAAATCCAATTTTCCAAGACAGCAGCATTCAACTGCCTTGACCATCAGAGCTTTCTTTTTCTTCCTGCTAATCCCCTACCTCATTCAACACACACCTTCCAATTTCTGCAGCAAATGAGGCAAGGTCCTACAGACAACAGCCTCCTTTATTATACCACCCTAATTCATCCCAAGAGCAGCACCATTCTGTAAACTAAATGAGGCATTGGTTCTGTGGAAAAAATAGTATGTGAACATATAATTAAAATCTATCATAATGCATACACACAAGGAGAAAGAATTAAGGCTGCACAGCATCCTTAATTCTGTTATTTCCATACTTCCGAGTTCTTGATTTTGAAACTTTAATAGTGTTCTTTTAAAGTACTTTTTATGTGTGATATATTATAATACAGGCTGAGTGAAACTTCATTGAAGCTGATGGGCATGATAATAAAAGGACATATCTATCATACTAGTATAAGGCTTTTGTACATATAGGCACTTTTTCTTAAATGCTTTTCAAATACTCATCTGTAGCTAAAGTACACACTGCTTTTATTTTGTATATTGGTTGCATAAATATTGTCAAAATATTTTTTCTCGAAGTAGACAGATGAATTTGCTGCAACTTTATTTTAACTGGCTTTACTGAAAAGTTACAGAGGATTATTAGGCAGCTGAGTTTACATCTGTATATTCATTTTTACTCACTTGGCGATCATAGTTGATTTGAGCTTCCTGCTCAATATCTGAATCTAGCTCTGGCACATCAGATAAATCAGAATCTGACTCTTCACTGTATGACTCAATACCTCCCTCTGCATAAAAATCAATCCACATGTAATAGTTATTATCTAGTCAGAACAGAATATTATGTCACATTTTCACAATTTTTTAGACTACCAGGAATTAACGCAAAACCTTCAGAAGCTTTAAAGTGTTTGCAAACATTCTATGGACTTGGTGAACATTTCTGGTTTTGTATCGCAAAGGTAAAGACAGATAATTCTCCCACTTCAATGCCAAGGTCTCTATTGTAAAACCCTGAATAATGATTAGGGCTGTCAACTAATCACAGTTAACTCACACGATTAACTAAAAAAAAATTAATCACGATTAATCACAGTTTTAATCGCACTGTTAAACAATAGGATACCAATTGAAATATTTAAATATTTTGGATGTTTTTCTACATTTTTATATATATTATATTCTGTCTTTTAATTGAAATCAAAGTCTATATTATTTTTTATTACAAATATTTGCACTGTAAAAATGATAAACAAAAGAAACAGTATTTTTCAGTTCACCAAATACAAGTACTGTAGTGCAATTTCTTGCTCGTGAAAGTCCAACTTACAAATGTAGAATTTTTTTGCTACATAACTGCACTCAAAAAACAAAACAATGTAAACCTTCAGACCCTACAAGTCCACTCATTCCTACTTCTTGTTCAGCCAATTGCTAAGACAAAAAAGTATGTTTACAATTACAGGAGATAATACTGCCCACTTCTTATTTAGAATGTCACCAGAAAGTGAGAACAGGCATTTGCATGGCACTTTTGTAGCCAGCATTGCAAGGTATTTACGTGCCAGATATGCTAAACATTCGTATGCCCCTTCATGCTTTGGCCACCATGCCAGAGGACATGCTTCCAAGCTGATGACGCTCGTTAAAAAATAACGTGTTAATTAAATTTGTGACTGAACTCCTTGGGGGAGAACTTCATGTCCCCAGCTCTGTTTTACCCGCATTCTGCCATATATTACATGTTATAGCAGGGTCGGATGATGACCCAGCATATGTTGTTCATTTTAAGAACACTTTCTCTGCAGATTTCACAAAATGCAAAGAAGGTGCCAATGTGAGATTTCTAAAGATAGCTACAGCACTCGACCCAAGGTTTAAGAATCTGAAGTGCCTTCCAAAATCTGAGAGGGACGAGGCGTCGAGCATGCTTTCAGAAGTCTTAAAAGAGCAAAACTGAAATGCGGAACCTACAGAACCCAAACCACCAAAAAAGAAAATCAACCTTCTGCTGGTGGCATCTGACTAAGATAATGAAAATGAACATGCATCAGTCCACACTGCTTTGGATTGTTATCGAGCCCGTCATGAGCATGATCACATGTCCCCTGGAATGGTGGTTGAAGTATGAAAGGACATATGAATTTTTAGCACATCTGGCATGTAAATATCTTGCAATGACAGCTACAACTGTGCCATGAGAACGCCTGTTCTCACTTTCAGGTGACATTGTAAACAAGAAGCGGGCAGCATTATCTCCTGCAAATGTAAATAAACTTGTTTGTCTGAGCAATTGGCTTAACAAGAAGCAGGGCTGAGTGGACTTGCAGGCTCTAAAATTTTACATGGTTTAATTTTTGAATGCAGGTTTTTTTGTACATAATTCTACATTTTTAAGTTCAACTTTCATGATAAAGAGATTGCACTATAGTACTTGTATTAGGTGAATTGAAAAATACTATTTCTTTTGTTTTTTTACAGGGTAAATACTTGTAATCAAAAATAAATATAAAGTGAGCACTCTACACTTTGCATTCTTTGTTGTAATTGAAATCAATATATTTGAAAATGTAGAAAACTTCCAAAAATATTTAAATAAATGGTCTTCTATTATAGTTTAACAATGAGATTAATTGCGATTCTTTTTTTTAATCACACAATTACTCATGATTAATTTTTGTAATCGCTTGACAGCCCTAATAATAATTAATGGAATTCACTCAACTGGGATTATACATTATCTGTAACTACCTTTTATAGTGATGACATGCAGAAATTTTATGTTATCCTGAAATATTGCATGATGTGTGATCCCTCTACTTGCTTGAAATAATGTGTTATATCACATGGAAAAAATCAGTTAATTTCTGCAGGGCCTGAGACCATGTGAAAGATTTCCTGCAGGGAAATCCAATATTTAGCAGTTGACGTTATGTAATTTATATGCTTCTGTTCAATATTACAGGCACAATGCACATTACAAGTGCAATTTTCAAATATGACCATTAAATTGTACACACAAATCTCACATGTTCATATGCATATTTACACATAGACACACAAAATGGCATTTACACAGCTAATTGCCTTTTTCATGCACAATTAGGATTTGTGTACACAATTTCAGGTGTTCAATTTTGAAAACTGACTCTGATCTCATACATCTCTCCCTCTTACAAGCTTCTTATATTTGATGTGAGTTGAAAATATCTCTGGTATCTTCCCAGGTAAATTCCCTGAATCCTGCTACAGGATTATTTGAGTGGATTTTGCCTGGGACATACACTAGTCTATTAACTCTCATGAATCTACAGGAAAGCAAAAGGCCCTGTGGAAGCTGGATGTGTGGTATTCCAAAGACTAATATGAAAAATAATATTTTTCTCTTCATCCAACACAACCTTCTGCATCAGTGCTACATATTTCTTTGATTTTTATGAAACAAAAACAACAAAATAAACATCATAAGCAAATTTTCAGAAAATGGTAATTTTTACCTTGGGATGCTGTTTCAAGGATTCCATTTGTTACACTTTCTGGAATAAATCTCCACTGAAAAACAGAGTGATCAGCACCTCCTGTACTTAACACCCACTGAAAATCATGTGACCAACGTACATTAGTTATATGTGCTGAGTGGCCTGCATATTTTCTAAATTTAGCTCCTAAAATATATAAAAATAAAATTGTTAAAAGTGAAAATAGCCACTGAATGAACAAATTATATAGTTAATTTTTTAAAAAGGTGATAGGACAGTACATATAAATTGTTTTCTTTTTAATGGGACCATACATTAAAAATCTGTCTCATGGCTTGCATGCTCTTGCAAATTTCCAACATTTCAAATCAAACTTCCACCATCCTAACAGTTTCATTATATGGCCCAAAGATAGGAGGTTATTTTTTTAAATTTTATGCTGAAATAAAATACAATAAAAAGCCAAATCATCAGCAAAGTAACAGCATAGAGTGGTACAATTATAAAAAAGCACAAGGTTCAGCTGTGCTATTGAGACTCTTGCTTGGTCCCTCAAGGCAACTGTATGACAGAATTGAAATGGTGAAATGATTAGACTGCAAAAAAGAAATACGAGCAAGTAGGCAGCAACATGGCAGTGCTGGAGTTGGTTTTAGGGGATACCATTTACATATCTTCTAAGGGTCTGTCTAGATTAAGAAAGGAAATTGGGATTAGCTAACAAATTTTACCTAACCCCAGCCTTTACTCTACTGTACACACAAGGTCAACAACTTTTAGCTCAATATAGCTGGTCAAGGTCAGGTGACCTCCATCAAATCTTGATCTCTTCCTAATCTGGATGAAACTTCAGACAGAGTATAACAACATCCGAGAGTGCTGAAGGAATTGGCGGCTGTGATTGCAGAGCCACTGGCCATTATCTTTGAAAACTCGTGGCGAACGGGGGAAGTCCCGGATGACTGGAAAAAGGCTAATGTAGTGCCAATCTTTAAAAAAGGGAAGAAGGAGGATCCTGGGAACTACAGGCCAGTCAGCCTCACCTAAGTCCCTGGAAAAATCATGGAGCAGGTCCTCAAAGAATCAATCCTGAAGCACTTGCATGAGAGGAAAGTGATCAGGAACAGCCAGCATGGATTCACCAAGGGAAGGTCATGCCTGACTAATCTAATCGCCTTCTATGATGAGATTACTGGTTCTGTGGATGAAGGGAAAGCAGTGGATGTATTGTTTCTTGACTTTAGCAAAGCTTTTGACACGGTCTCCCACAGTATTCTTGTCAGCAAGTTAAGGAAGTATGGGCTGGAAGAATGCACTATAAGATGGGTAGAAAGCTGGCTAGATTGTCGGGCTCAACGGGTAGTTATCAATGGCTCCATGTCTAGTTGGCAGCCGGTATCAAGTGGAGTGCCCCAAGGGTCGGTCCTGGGGCTGGTTTTGTTCAATATCTTCATAAATGATCTGGAGGATGGTGTGGATTGCACTCTCAGCAAATTTGCGGATGATACTAAACTGGGAGGAGTGGTAGATACGCTGGAGGGGAGGGATAGGATACAGAAGGACCTAGACAAATTGGAGGATTGGGCCAAAAGAAATCTGATGAGGTTCAATAAGGATAAGTGCAGAGTCCTGCACTTAGGACGGAAGAACCCAATGCACAGCTACAGACTAGGGACCAAATGGCTAGGCAGCAGTTCTGCGGAAAAGGACCTAGGGGTGACAGTGGACGAGAAGCTGGATATGAGTCAGCAGTGTGCCCTTGTTGCCAAGAAGGCCAATGGCATTTTGGGATGTATAAGTAGGGGCATAGCGAGCAGATCGAGGGACGTGATCGTTCCCCTCTATTCGACATTGGTGAGGCCTCATCTGGAGTACTGTGTCCAGTTTTGGGCCCCACACTTCAAGAAGGATGTGGATAAATTGGAGAGAGTCCAGCGAAGGGCAACAAAAATGATTAGGGGTCTGGAACACATGAGTTATGAGGAGAGGCTGAGGGAGCTGGGATTGTTTAGCCTGCAGAAGAGAAGAATGAGGGGGGATTTGATAGCTGCTTTCAACTACCTAAGAGGGGGTTCCAAAGAGGATGGCTCTAGACTGTTCTCAATGGTAGCAGATGACAGAACGAGGAGTAATGGTCTCAAGCTGCAGTGGGGGAGGTTTAGATTGGATATTAGGAAAAACTTTTTCACTAAGAGGGTGGTAAAACACTGGAATGCGTTACCTAGGGAGGTGGTAGAATCTCCTTCCTTAGAGGTTTTTAAGGTCAGGCTTGACAAAGCCCTGGCTGGGATGATTTAACTGGGAATTGGTCCTGCTTCGAGCAGGGGGTTGGACTAGATGACCTTCTGGGGTCCCTTCCAACCCTTATATTCTATGATTCTATGATTCTAACAATAGAAGTCCTTTACCAAAACAAAGTAGTGATGGAATTATAAAACATTCCCCAGTCCCCTCTGTATAATTCTGACCAGAAAATGGAGTAGAAATTATTCTTAAAACTAGGATGAAGAGAGTCCCTTTCACCACCAAACTACTGATGAGCTGTCTAACAAAAATGAGAACAGTAGCTCAGTATGTTCAGTATTTCCTGAGATAAAATAATCTTATGAGGTTGGATTTTGCATGCCATCAGTGCAAATGCGTGACAGAGAGACACACACACACTGCCCCTTTAAGTACGCTGCCCTTTTAAGTAGATTGGCACTCAGCAGTCTGAAGCCTGCTTGTCCAGACACAGCAACAGCTGCCAGCAAGCTCCCTCCATCCTGAGCCCTGTCCTGAGCCCTGTCATGTCGCCCCCGGCTCTGTGGAGATGGGGTACAGGGACAGGGGAAGGGGGACACCCTGACATCAGTGCCCACCTCCCCCTCCCGGTAGCAGCTGGCCAGGGGCTCCAAGGCAGAGGGCAGGAGCAGCACAGCAGTGTGGAGAGGGACACCTGAAGTGCCGGCATTTGATAGCCTGCTGGGTGGCCACCCGGCCACACAGCTTAGAGGGAATTTAGGTTCCGATGTATTTATTTATGAGCTTGTGGGACTAGAATAAAGGTTGGTGCCCTAAGGAAGCATTTAATGTTGGGATTTGTACAAAACTTCCTTTTCTTGAACATGCTGAGGACATTATACCAAAAAGGCTTAACCTCTTTGCCTATTAAGGCCACATTAACACCTCCTGGGGGAAGTCAAGGCTATACTTAACATATTAGTTAAAATATGGACTTTGCACTAGCCAGTAGAATAGGTTCTATTCATTGACTTCTTTTGAAAATCACTTCACACAAGTATCCATTTTGAACCTGTCTGGACCAGGATAAGGATTGGGTTTTACAATATGGGATGACTGACTTTTGCAATAGCAAACCTCCTCTGTGAGACAGAGACAACCAAAGGTCCAATACTAAGTTAATCATGCCTAGGAGTCCAGACTTCTTCAGTCAGAAAGGCATAAAAAGTAACTCTCTTGTATAGTCCTGGAAAGCAGTGGAAAAGGTGGGAAGGCATATGGAAGAAACATTGCCCAGCTTTGTGAGAAGTCATTCCCCACATCACATCTTGATCTTTCCTGAAGAGGCTACAGGTCACTGTACTGCTGTTTTCCGATACAAAGAGGTCAATCACCAGCCTGCTAACCTGATGAGTGAGGATGTTTCTGGTTCTAATTCCACAATTCTGCCATGCAAGTCTTATTGTTCATCTTTCCCTTAATGATCAGTGCACACAGAGATAGGAAATTTTGCTTTCACCAGGACAGAAGAAGTTGATTTTTCTCTCTGGAATAGGACTGATCATGTTCTTTCTAGTTTATTTATGAAAACCACATCAGATACATTAACTGTGAACTCTAGGTCATTGATGTTTATCTTTAAGAACTAGGGGTCACAAAATGAAATTAACAGGCAGCAGGTTGGAGGGCTTGGAATTGCACTTTGTCTTCCTGAAGGAACTTGTCTGAATTCCGAAAACTTGCAGTAGTTGATGAAATCATACTTCACAAGTAGGGCCTGATAACTGGCTATTTGGAAATGCAGACTGGAAGCTGTAAACACTTTTTTCCCTAGGAGGTCCAAGCATTTAGCCTCCTTATCTGAAGGGGTGTCTTGTTGCCTACTCCTTTCTGGAGCAGCCTGAACAACCAGGAAATTCAGGGCAAGATGCATGAATAAAAATTCTGCTCCCTCACTTGGAACAAAGTACCTCTTTTCTGCCCTCTTAGGAATAGCTGCACATGTTGTTGGAGTATGTCACTACTTTGGCCACTAGAGGATATGACCACCTTGGACGCACTGCATTTTGTAAAATGTCCAGGAGTTTGTGGGATGTCTCTTGGACTTCCTTCAGAGGAATCTGGAGTATATCAGCAACCCTCCTTAACAGCTCCAGGATCTGCTGTGATCATCCAGCAGAGACGGTGAGACCGGGGCAACTGCCGTTTTAGGAGACGAAGATGATATTCTTGGCAAAACCAGCCGAACTGCTGAATCTGGCTCTTCTTCCTCCACAGGCTCATGGAGCAGGCCAGGTTGGTCTCTTGGAGGAGAAAGGATGCTGTGATTCTTGACAGGACTGTACCACTTCTGAATACTGCATGTGTGGGTCCCACATCCCCAGTAAGGCCAGTGAGAAAAATCCAACATGAGTTGAGGTAGTCCCCATAGCATAGGTCGTGGGGGAGCCCAGGAGCTTCTCAATCCTTTATCTGGGCTCACCTTCTGTGGTAGAGATGTCAGTTCCTCCTCAGTGTTGGATTGTCTTGAAAAGGAGAATGTAGGGTTCAATTCTAATGGGGTGCCAGCAGTATGGTAGGGCTGCAATGCCTATATTGGTAGACAGACCGGAGACCAGCTTCTCCCTTTATAGTGCTCATGGACTGATGGTGTCAGAACCTCCCTAGACGGGACCAGGTCCAATAAGATGAGAGACCGCAGATCTGGGAGGATATTCTGTTGTCATATACCTCTCCTCAGTTAGTTTCTCCCCATATTGACAGAGCCAGTGTATGAAGGGGGCAGGAGTCATGGCTCAGTAGTTTGAGCATTGGTCTGCTAAACCCAGGGTTGTGAGTTCAATCCTTGAGGGGGCCATTTAGGGTTCTGGGGCAAAAATTGGGGATTGGTCCTGCTTTGAGCAGAGGGTTGGACTAGATGACCTCCTGAGGTCCGTTCCAACCCTGATATTCTATGATTCTATGAAATCCCTTGGAAACCAACACTTCACTATGTGAGCATGAAGGTACCATCGGTTCAAGGGAATCTCTATGCTTTTCCTTTGCTGGTACTGGGGGTTGACCCAGTCTAGGCTCACAATGTCAGTCCTTGTTCGTTACTGATGACAGACCAGCTGTTGCAGACAGTACTGGAGCTGAAGCACCTTTAGTTTTTGGAGCCTGCAAATTGGTGCAGTGACTCTTCAGATTTTCTGAACCTTTTGGGACAGGGTGCAAAGAGTCACGCAACACAGAAAGTGTTGGGGAAGAAGCACTCCCCTTAGAGGTGGACTTCAAGGGGCACACCTTTCTAGATTTTTGAGAATGCCTCCCCTGAGAAAAAGAGCCCTTGGCTCTATTCTTACCCATCCCTGTGTCGAAAGTAATGGTGCTAGGAGGCATGTTTTTTGAAGCTTCTGACCAGAACAAGGGAGGGGCAGTCTCCTTGCCTGGATATGACTGAGCTCTCATTGCACACTCTATCAGATGTCTCTTCAGCTTGAATTTTTGTACCTGGTAAGTTTGCCTGAGGAAAGAGCAGCACATACTGCACTTGACGGAGATGTGCACTTCTCTGAGGCAGTACAGGCGCCTCTGACAGTCACTCGTCACTGATCAAGCCATATTCCCAACCCCAAATCAGGAGCAGGGAGGCAAACTCCCAAGTCCTAACTAACTATATTGAGCAAACTAATAACTATCTAACAGAACTTCATACATATAATATTTACAGAATCAAGTAGAAGGATCAAATCTCTGGACATTGTAGGCTCTGTCTCACACCATGTGGTGGCAGAAAGGAATTGGAGAAACAATCAGTCCACACTGCCCCTTTTACCCTTGATTTGGTGCAAGAGGACAGGAACAGCACAGACACAGACCAATGAACACTACTAACATGAATCTTCGAGTCTCAGGCACATGAAGTACATAGAATCATAGAATATCAGTGTTGGAAGGGACCTCAGGAGGTCATCTAGTCCAACCCCCTGCTCAAAGCAGGACCAATCCCCAACTAAATCATCCCAGCCAGGGCTTTGTCAAGCCTCACCTTAACAACTTCAAGAGAAGGAGATTCCACCACCTCCCTAGGTAACCCATTCCAGTGTTTCACCACCCTCTTAGTGAAAAAGTTTTTCCTAATATCCAACCTAAACCTCCACTGCAACTTGAGACCATTACTCTTCATCTGCTATCATCTGCTACCACTGAGAACAGTCTAGAGCCATCCTCTTTGAAACCCCCTTTCAGGTAGTTGAAAGCAGCTATCAAATCCCCCCTCATTCTTCTCTTCAGCAGACTAAACAATCCCAGTTCCCTCAGCCTCTCCTCATAAGTCATGAATTCCAGTCCCCTAATCATTTTTGTTGCCCTCCGCTGGACTCTTTCCAATTTTTCCACTTCCATCTTGTAGTCTGGCCCCCAAAACTGGACACAGTACTCCAGATGAGGCCTCACCAATGTCGAATAGAGGGGAATGATCACAACCCTCGATCTGTTGACAATGCCCCTACTTATACATCCCAAAATGCCATTGGCCTTCATGGCATCAATGGCACACTGTTGACTCATATCCAGCTTCACGTCCACTGTAACCCCTAGGTCCTTTTCTGCAGAACTGCTGCCTAGCCATTCAGTCCCGCTGACATTGCGCTATTTACACAGGAGGTTAGGTCGGTATAATTACATTGCTCAGGCCCTTTTTTTCACACCCCTGAGCGACATAGTTATACCAATATAGGTATGTTGCAGAGATGACTGGGTACCAACATAAGTCTGTTGCAGAGCTGACTGGTTTCTCAAGAACCAGGATCCAAACATTCGAGAAAGCCCCAGTCTGTCTCATCAATACAGGAATATACTATGCTCGTAAGGAGATGATTTTTATAGGATACAGTTATAAAGATGCTATGATCATAACAATTGCTCAATTGCAACAAGTGGATGTTTTCCAGAATGGTTAGATAGGAATATTTTAATAAAAGGCAAGGGTCTAAAATATGCAGGGAAAAAGAAATACACTCTTCTGGAAAGTGATTAGAATAGCCTTGTCATAAAAATAAATGGAAAGGTAACCTCCTGGCCAGAGGCAAAATCCTTTCACCTGTAAAGGGTTAAGAAGCTAAGGTGACCTCGCTGGCACCTGAACCAAAATGACCAATGAGGGGACAAGATACTTTCAAATCTGGAGGAGGGGAAAAAGACTTTTGTCTGTCTGTGTGATACCTTTGCCGGGAACCGATCAAGGATGCAAGCCCTCCAACTCCTGTAAAGTTAGTAAGTAATCTAGCTAGAAAATGCATTAGGTTTTTCTTGTTTTGGCTTGTAAATTTGCTGCGCTGCAGGAAATGTGTATTCCTGTTTTTGTGTCTTTTTGTAACTTAAGGTTTTGCCTAGAGGGATTCTCTATGTTTTGAAACTGACTGCCTGTAAGATTATCTTCCATTCTGATCTTTCAGAGTTGTTCTCTTATCTTTTATTGTTCTTCTAATAAAGTTCTGATTTTTAAGAATCTGACTGGGTTTTTTGGGTCTTAAAAATCCAAGGCTGGTTTGTACTCATCTTGTTTATTTTCAAGCCTCCCCAGGAAAGAGGGTGTAAGGGCTTGGGGGGATATTTTGGGGAAATAGGAACTCCAAGTGGTCCTTTCCCTGTTCTTCGCCTAAATCACTTGGTGGTGGTAGCATACTGTTCAAGGACAAGGCAATGTTTGTGCCTTGGGAAAGTTTTTAACCTAAGCTAGTAAAAATAAGCTTAGGGGGTCTTTCATTCAGGTCCTCACATCTGTACCCCAGAGTTCAGAGTGGGGAAGAAACCTTGACAAGCCTTATTTGACATCTGCTTATATTAAGTGTTACATAAGGCAATACCCACTCCACTGAAACATCACAAGCATTGACTGAATGATCATTTTAGAATCAGTGGAACATATTCTCTCATATGTACACATCATTCTCATTAATATTAATGGTAGTTTTGAATGGGCATCAAGGGGAGATTAAATCCCAGTAATTATATTAGTATAATATCAGTGTAATATAACATGCATTCAGTGGCAGTTTAATTACTGAATTCCTGAGAAGAAAAAAGTGTGTCTTACCTTTCTTTAGGCAAGGAAATTTGAATAATTTAACAAATCCAAAATCATCTCCAGACACGAGCACTGAGCTGCTGTAATTTCCATCCACAGAGTTGACATCTGTAATGTTGGTATATTTTGGCCAAATTCCATTCACTTCAGGCCCTATCACGCAGGTCCATGAGGCCCAGTGAATTCCTTTGATCTCATCTTTGCTGGTTAAATGCTTCCCAGCTGAAAACAGTCAAATTAATACGCTGTTTAACCAACTATCTTTCCATTAAAAAGAGGCTTTTCTCCATTATAGTTAGTTGTGTGTTCTTTCTGAGCTCAGTATTTTTATGTCAAGAAACAAAGAAAGATTATTTTATTTTGAATAAATATGATCTAGCTGGTTATGATTTTTCCTAGATCATCACTGTAGAATCTGAGCACTTTACACAGATTATCTAGATCCTGATTTTACACCATTTTGACTCAAAAAGTCACATCTTCTATAGCAAAAGAAATGTCTCTAACTTACATATACACATAAATAAATAGAACACTTTTAGGTGCCATAAAATTAATAAAATAATATGTACTCATTCAAATTTTGAAATGGGGACTAAAGTTCTAAAATATCCTATCCTAAATCTACCTCCATTTATTAATTTCACTTTTATAACTGGTACAGGAGTTTGCTTTATTGGATTATATAAGATCAAATAAATGAGACTATTTGGTTAACCTGTCACTATACAATGACTCTTTACATTAACAAAGACTTTTCTATAGGTAATAGCTTTCCTCTAAGTTAATTACACATGTTATTACTTCATGGTAATCTTTAATGCTCCCTATGTAAACAGCATTTCTGAATGTCTTGAATGTACTAGGAGAATAAATATAATTGGGGAAAGAATATTAGCTGACAAACATTTTTATTCATGTTTCATTTGCAATGATCGCAAGTAATCCTATTGTATTAAGCTTGTATCAGCAACATATCATGAGCTGATCAGCAGAGTAATGTTTGAAGTCAAATTTCATTGAAGAATAATTTCAAGAATTGTTATGAAGAACTTTGGACTTGTCCCAAGAAGACTATACCAATTCTGTAGGGGAAACAAAGTTAAGCTTACCATATGTAATAGTATTCATTAGCTACATTTTAAACATATAAGGAGATGTCAGATGAAAAGAAAGCAATCTAATTTTAAAACTTCACTAAATTAGAGCTGGGTCTAATTCTTGGGGGTGTCAAATCCAGGGTTTTTGGTTCAAGCTCATCTCTACAGTAGACATTAAAAATTATCTGAAATCTATTAATTGTAACATTTCTTTTTTCTTCAAAATTATTAAGTATAGACTAAATCTTTAGCTTTCATTCTAAAATGATTATAAAGCAATTAGGGATGTACAGCCCACTGGATTTCTTGTCCAGAAGAATATTCCAAACATTTTAATCTAAATGTAAATCTATCAACAATTCTAAAGTGCCTATCACTATGTTATCTAAATGCTTAATTTAGCTTAATTTAGTTAATGTGCCATAATTTATTAAAGTAAACATTTTTTCCTCTGTATAATATTTTATATAATATTAGCAAAAAACCCTTCAAATTGTTACTCCCCAGGATATATGCATACTACATGCAGATATGGAAACCTCAAGTGATGCAAACTTTGAGAAATAGAGGAATGCTGATCGTAAACTGATTTTTTTTAAAGATTTGTTCATTTTAAAGTTAACACAGTGATGACAATTAAATAAAGTTTAACATGAGAGATTTAGGTAATCATTTTTAAACTAGATTTTAAGCTCATTTTGCTGAAGACATGTTTTAAACCAAAACAAAATCTTTTCCTGTTATTCATCATATTTTTCTAAATCTGAGAGGCAGTTTTAATCTAGATACTTTCTTATTAAGCTTTAAACAAAATTAATTCTTTTTACTATGGTAGCACTCAGAGGATCCATTCAGGATTGTGATCCTGTTGTGCTAGGTACTGTACAAACTCATATGATCAAGCCCCAAAGAATTTATTAAGTGCTTGTCCTTTCAAATGTATAAATAATATAAAGAATCTTTAAAATTCTAAATTTTGGTGCAGGCCAATAAATTAGCTTTTCACTTTTGGTGATCTGGATTCAAATCCTGGCCAAGGTCACAAGTGAAAATGAGTTTAGTAGTCTCATCATAATCTTTATTTTGTCAATGTCACAAAACCATTACATACTTTCTCATGATTAGTAGATCTGGCTAAAACTCAGGATTTCCAGTTTAGGAGAAACAAGCAGCAGTGAAATGGACAAGAATGTCAATTTTAGTCAGCAGCTGCCTGGGCTCCCAGAGTCTGCGTATCCAGGGCAGCCATATCATGCAGACTGCCCCAGGCTTAGGTCTCCCAGGATCCCAGTTCCACAGCAGAAAGCCCATAAATCCTGAAAGCCCCAGCTTGAGCCACGGTTGTCATGGCTTCCAGGCTCCCTGCTGTGGGGTTCCCCGTGGTGGTGTGGGGTTCCATCCCAGAACCTGCAGGTTCCCAACGCTGTGCCCTGGAGCCTGCATATCTTGAGAGCTCTGTCTCAAGACTGAGTTCCCATGACTCTCAGGCTCTGTGATGCTCAGCCGGAATCCTAGATCCGGGAAACCTGGGCATGGTGGGGAATGGGACTCCATTTTCTGACCAGCTCTTATGATTAGCAGTTTTTTATTCTACATAAGGTCAATATTGGAAGAGTGGACAAGTTTAGGTTTAAAGTGAATTAGCTACTCTCTTGGGTACAATGAACTCTCCTCTAGGTCCCTCTTTCTAATACTAAACTCGTTACTACATTTTAGGCTGTACTGCTCTTCAAACTGCTGTTACCCATACATTTACAGTCTTCTGCTGAGGACTTTCAGGCATGGTCTGTGTTCATGATTTCCAGTGGCCCTGTCAAACCTTAACAGTGTCATTTTGGAGTGCCACTAATAATCATGGAATTTTGAAAACATTTATATTTCAAGGATACATTTGACATTTACCCAGACAAGTTTCTCCCATCTTCTAGTAATTACATTCTTAATAATTAGTTTAACCACCAATTCCAGAATTCTGCATTATATGAAAGGAATTAAACCAGTGTATAACAAAGGGTGGCTTTTTCAGACATTCATGATGATCTAGAATTTATTTCTTTAGTGGATCAGTATATAATGTAACTAATACTATGGGAAATATGCAATTAGATGAATACAGATTTGGAAAGATATTTCTTTTTACTAAACCTAAAGATTAATATGAATGGTAAATATATCTGATTTTATAAGTAAACAGTAGATATTTAGGTAAATAATAAACAAGTATTTCTGCTTTGAGATGTGAAATTTGAATACACATATTGTATTGTCCTCTTAGAAACCATCAAACTAGCTTATTTGTTCATAAAACTAACTTCTCTGAACTTACATGGCATCTTGTAGAACAGTCGCTCTCCTGCACCATCATTGGTTTGCAAGAATTTACTATCCACAGACCAGTCAATATAAGTAATAAAACTAGAAGACTTGTTGCATTCTCCTATCTTCTTGTATCGTTGAGCAACTGCATAGATATCCACGAAGCCATCATTAGAACCCACAGCAAGATAAGAGCCATCTGGTGAAAATTTCATTTCATGAATTACTTCCTTTCGGTCTTTAATATGAACTACCTCTGTCATATCTCTGCAAGAACCAAAAGCAAGAATATAAATTATGGACTTGTAAATATGAAACCCAAAAATATTTAAATTAAGACAGACATACTAAACACTTTCTAAAAGCAAAATTGGACTTCAGAAGTCCGAATCCTCCATTCTGAAAAGTCCACACCTCCTGCAGGCATAACAAGTCCTGTACTCCACCACTGGCCTCCTGGCCCTGGTGCCAGGCTTTTCCCACCACGCTCTGTGGTCTTTCCTGGATTCCTTCCTCAGGAGTCTTACAAACAGCTGTCCTATCTGTTCCTGCAGAGTCCAATTCATCTCCCGTTGTCCCTCCTGGATCACCTGTAGTAGGGTCTCTAGCCTTCATCACTGCACACCAGTCCCCTTTCACTGGGGCACCGATGCTGGAGTCTAGCCAGGGACAGCATAAGAGCCCTCCGTGAAAAAACCCTCTACATAGGTGGGATCCATCATCCCTTCCCCCTATATTGGCACCTTGCCCAGTCCTCACAATTCCCCTTGTATCAGGGGTGGACTGCACAAGCCCACGTTTTCCACCATGTGTAACAGTGCTGATGCACCGGCGCAGCACCTCCTGCTGGTCAGTCCAGGAATTAGCTCATCCAGCTCAGGAGCACCCTCCTCTAGCCAGTTTCTCCCCTGCCCTTACCTGCCCCTCTGCAGTTGCTTTATCTCTACCACTTCAGGCCCCGCATTCCACCTGGACCACAGTGCCCCTTACCTTGGGGTGCTGCCCCATGGCAGTGTCCCCACCCTCTGGGTCTCCCTTCTCAGCCCCTATAATCACCTTGCCTCAGTGGCTACTGCCAGTCATCATCTAGCCCCTTCTCTCAGGGGCAAACTTCAGTCTGAAATGGCCACTCAACACTGGCAAGGGGGCTGGACCTGCTGCCTTTTCTTGCCCTGGCTGCCTCCCTGCAGCCCTAGTACCTCCTCAGGCCTTTGCTGCAAGGCCTCAGCCTCAGCCTGGAAGGTCGCCAGGTCAGAGATCCCCAGCTCAGCCTGCTCTTTCCCAGTACTGCTCTGTCCCAGTACTAGTGTCCATCTGCTCCACTGCTGGAGCAAGACTGACTTCCTTCTCCCCAGGAGCCCTTCTTATACTGGCCCAGCTGGGCCCTGATTGACTGCCTCAAGCCTTTCCCAGGGCTGTTTTTAACCCCTTCTAAACCAGAGTGGGGTGACCGCCCCGCTACACTCCCCCACTGCAAGTTGAGCCCATTGCTCCTTGTTCTGTCATCTGCCACCACTGAGAACAGATAAGTTCCATTGTCTTTGGAACCCCCCTTCAGGTAGTTGAAGGCTGCTATCAAATCCCCCCTCACTCTTCTCTTCTGCAGAATAAACAAGCCCAGTTCCCTCAGCCTCTCCTCGTAAGTCATGTGCCCCAGCGCCCTGATCATTTTTGTTGCCCTCCACTGGACACTCTCCAATTTGTCCACATCCTCTCTATGGTGGGGGGCCCAAAACTGGATGCAATACTCCAGATGTGGCCTCACCAGTGCCGAATAGAGGGGAATAATCACTTCACTCAATCTGCTGGCAATGATCCTACTAATGTAGCCCAATACGCCGTTAGCTGGCAACAAGGGCACACTGCTGACTCATATCCCAGCTTCACATCCACTGTAATCCCCAGGTCCTTTTCTGCAGAACTTCTGCTTGCCAGTCGGTCCCCAGCCTGTAGCGGTGCGTGGGATTCTTCCTTCCTAAGTGCAGGACTCTGCACTTATCCTTGTTGAACATCATCAGATTTATTTTGGCCCAATCCTCCAATTTGTCTCAGTCACTCTGGACCCTCCAGCGTATCTACCTCTCCCCCCATCTTAGTGTCATCCACAAATTTGCTGAGAGTGCAATCTATCCCATCATCCAGATCATTAATAAAGATGTTGAACAAAACCGGACTGACCCCTGGGGCACTCCGCTTGATACTGGCTGCCAACTAGACATCAAGCTGTTGATCATTAACCACTGAGCCCAACAATCTAGCTAGCTTTCTATCCATCTTACAGTCCATTCATCCAGTCCATACTTTTTTAACTCGCTGGCAAGAATACTGTAGGAGACTGTATCAAAAGCTTTGCTAAAGTCTTTGCTAAAGAGATCTAACTTCTTTGCAGCCTTTCCTTTGGGGGGTAGATACCTGCTGCCACTGGCATTCTCTCTCATTGGCACCTCAGACTACCACCAATCCCGGAGTGGGGTTGGTGTAAAAATGTTGAAATCCCTCTGAGAGGACAGAATATCTGTGCTCGTCCCTTTCTGCTAGGTGAGAGGAGCGAAGAAGGAGTCTGCCACAGCACCTTGGTGGGCTCAGAATAGCTTCATTAATTGGAAGCACTACTCTAGATGGTTCCACAGAAGCTAAGATGTTGACCAGCCTGTGAGACCTTTTTCCAACCTCTTCAACCTGGATATCCAGTGTGGAAGTCACCCTCTTGAATAAGTCCTGCTGACCCCTATAATCCTCAGGGGGGAAGTGAGGAACTTTTTGATACCACTACCTCATCAGGTGATGAAGAGGAGGACGCCAAAACTGGCTGTAGTGGAGCCTTCTTCAATTCCTCTAAAGGGAGAATTTCCTCTTGCTGGGTACTGAGCCTGTTACTGGGAGTGGTCTCCCTCTGCACCTGGTGTGGTAAATCTTGGTGCCTACTTGATGAAGCAAAGTAGGGAGTGCATGGAGATGACCTGGAGGCAGGAAAAAAAACCCCAGGGGTACAAAATGGCCATTGGTAAGGTCTCAGAGCCCAACTACTTCCCAGTCAATGATCTCTGCTTGATGGCCAAGATGGAGCCTCCAAGAAATACCAAGGATGGTAGGCTGTGGAAGGGGAATGGTTCACGGTCCGGCTGTGACACACAGGAGCCAAACTCAGAGTCTGAAGATGAACCAGCCTCCTCTAACCAAGTAGGCGCTGTTCCAATCATTGCCCAGGATCAATGTTGGGAGCCTGGAGATGGTGCTATCAGTGAGATCATGGCTGGCTTCCTTCTTGACAGTACCACATGAAGAGCTACACGGAGGACTAGAGGCACCCACTGTACCCCATGCTGGGACAAAGTCAGTAAAGTTACAGTGAGCACTGGTACTGGGCAAGAAGATTCTTGGATTGCTAGCAAAGCCAGCACATTGAGAATCACCACATCCCATGCTGTCACATAAGCCAGAGTAGAGGTACTGTTGAACTAAATGGAGCCACTTCGGGGGTCAATCTCAACGGTGCTGGTGCTAGAGTGGACAGTCCCTCCTGAGCAGATGACTGCCTTGGTAAATGTCTTGGCCTTGAGTATACTCTGTTGTGCTCGTCCATGTGCTTGCCGAACTGAGGTGCTGGGGACCTCAATCTCCCAGAGACTGGGCCCTTAAATGCTTTCCTCTGGTGTCTCTCCCAAAGTACCAGGGAGGGCAATAGGCCCCAAAGCTCAATCAAAACAGAGGGAACAATTCTGATGGATGCAGATGCACTCAGTTCCTACTCCGAAGGCTCTAAGGGTTGATGCAGGGCTGCCTTCATCAGAAGAAACTTGAGTCTGGCCTCCCTGTTTTTCTTGGTTATTGGGTTAAAGTCCCTCCAAATTTGACACTGATCCCAATGTGTCTCTCCATGACACTTCAGGCATCCTGAGTGTAGGTCACTCACTGGCATTGGTTTCTTGCAGGAAGGGCAGCTGACCAAGTTGAAACCCGTTGACCAAGCCATGCCTGCCCCACCACTGGGACTCAGCAATGGGAATTGAAGCTTTAAAAACATTTTAAAAAACAATATTTCTATATCTACCAAACAGTCCAAACTACAAAAACTACTAAAACACGTACCAACTACATACAAATATGAGGGAAAATTTTGCAATTGCAAGACCACACATTCCTACAACTTTCACACATGGTAAGAAGGAACTGGGGGGGGGGGCGAGGGTCGGGGCAGCTCTGCCCTTTATACTTTTGCATGGCAAGGGAAAAATCTCTGACAAGTGGGCTTGCACACACCTGCAGTGGAATGGACATATGCAACACATCTCAAAAAACCACTTTTTCTTGAAAAAGTGTTTTGACAAAAAATGTTCTACCTACTCTAAGCAATAGTTTAGTAGTGAATGCAGCTGATATAACCACTCCACAACGGGAAATGCTACTATTGAGAAGGAAGATCCACCCTCTAGATTTCCCATTCATGGCCATAGGGCCCAAATCACTGAGATTCTGCGAGCTACATGCCACAGAGTCCATTTGGATCAGAGTTTGACCCTAAAAAAAAAGAGAAATATATATTGCCAGAACCCATAGTTTCCTACGTTCATGGTTTGCGGAATTGCTCATCTTCCAAGAAATCTTGAAACAGGAAGAGATGGAGAAACACTTACACTTAGGGTTTCACACAAAAACATTGTCATATTTTTAAGGCTAGAACAATGGACCCAGATTTGTTATTACCAGTATCTAACATCAGAATCATGAATAATGTTAAATGCCAGCCAAATCAGCAAAAACAAGATTACCGTGAGTCAGAGATGAGATTAATTGCCAGAGGAGAATGAAACTAATCTTTTAAAAGGAGTTTTAATGTAATATTACTACATTCTTTATAAATTAAGCTTTGTAGAAGTCTGTACTAGTACTACTATGTGGCAGTACTTTTAATGACTTTAAATAAGAATTGTATGACTATACAGCAGTTTAAATACCATTTTTGTGTTAGAGAATAGCTGACAGTTCTCCCTGGGTTTTCTTCACTGTTTATGCTTTCCCAGCCACAAGATTATACACAAAATGCCTATACACAAATGCAAGAAGCCTGGGAAACAAGCAGGGAGACTGAAAGTCCTGGCACAGTCAAGGAATTATGATGTGATTGGAATAACAGAGACTTGGTGAGATAAATCACATGACTGGAGGACTGTCATGGATGGATATAAACTGTTTAGAAAGGACAGGTAAGGTAGAAAAGGTGGGGGAGTTGCATTCTATATAAGAGAGCAGTATGACTGCTCAAAGCTCCAGTATGAAACTGCAGAAAAACCTGAGAGTCTCTGGATTAAGTTTAGAAGTGTGAGCAACAAGGGTGATGTCGTGGTGGGAGTCTGCTATAGACCACCAGACCAGGGGGATGAGGTGGACGAGGCTTTCTTCAGGCAACTAACAGCAGTTACTAGATCACAGGCCCTTGTTCTCATGGGGGACTTCAATCACCCCGATATCTGCTGGGAGATGTGATAGACCCAGGCCAGTTGGGTACAGCAGAATAGTCCTGTTGGTATCCAGGAAGTGTGCGGCTGGAGCCAGGCCACTACTAAATGACCTCCCCCAGCCTAAGGGGAGGATCCACAGATCCGGGATTCCAAATAATTGTGGGGGACAACTAATGAGATAACAGGAACGGGAGTGAGGTCACAGGGCTAAACGAAGGGAACCAGACGAGGAGTACCCCAGACTGCTCCTCAAAGGTGTCAAAAGAGCCAGTGGACGCTGCCTAGAGGAACTCTGCCCAGATGTGTGAATGGACTGAGGAGCGGAAATAGGCCCCCCAGTCACAGGAAACCCTGTCAGCCAACCTCCTCTCCCTGGTTTTGTAGATGGCCATTTTGGCCAGGGCTAGGAGGAGGTTGACAAGGAGGTCCGGCAACTTTGGGGGCCATGGATGGGGAGTGCGTAGATGAACAGGTGAGGGGAAAAGTGTAACCAAAAACGTAATAGTATATCCAAGAGGAGCCGGAATACGGGCTGCAACCTGGCGCACTCCAGGTACACATGCACCAGGGTCTCCCTCATGCCACAAAAGGGGCAGGTGTCTGGGAGGGGAGCGAACTGCACCAAGTACACACCCATGCTCACGGCTCTGTGAAGGATCTGCCAGCTGACATCTCCAGTGGGCCTCAGGACCAGGGTGGAATATAGGCTGGCCCACCGGGGCTCCTCACCCTCAAGAGGTGGCAAGAGGTCCCGCCACTTCATGTCGGGGCGGGACATGAGGGTGAGGAGGTGAAGAGTGTGGAGCACGAGCGTGTACAGGTGTTTTCTTGGCACGGTCTGGAACCGAACCAGCTGCAAGTTGTGCAGCTGGGTCGCGGTAAAGGGGTGGGATGGCCTGGCAGGTCTACAGGGCAGGGGCCCAATGAAAAGGTCCAGAGGGCCTGGGGTGGAGGGTGGGCATGACGTGCCCTCTCGCAGGACCCAGTAGAGGAAAACCCGAGCAGTGGGCAGTAAAGCGGCCCTCATCTCCTCAAGTACGCGCCGGGAAGTACGAGGTCTGGAGAGCCCCATGCGCTGAAGGAAAGTCATGGGATCCAGACAGTATCCCCAGTCGTAGTCCAGAGGTCTCCAACTCTGGTGACTTCCGCCAGGACCAACCTCTGGCACACCGAGGGGGACTCCACCACCTGCACACAGAGATGGCGGTTGTGTGGCAGGGGCTCCGCGAGGAGATCCACCCCCTTGGCGGCCGTCATGGACCTGGTGGCCAAAACCAGTTTCCAGGTCCAGAGAAGGTCCTGGTAGAAGACCGGCAGCCCGGAGAGGTCTTGCGGAAGACCCCTTGGATGGAGATAAAGGAGCTGCTGGTTGTATTGGAGCCCTCGGAAGCAGCGCAGGAAGGCGTGCACCAGTACGCTCCACGCCGAACTACCTGCACCATAAAGGAGCCTCTGCAGGGCCTGAAGGCAGAAGACGTGGACCTGAGTGCGCAGGCACTTCAGGCCCTGTCCTCCCTCCTCCAGGGGCAGGTGGAGGAACCCTGCAGAGACCCAGTACAGTCCTGGCCAGAAGAACTCCAGAACCGACTTCCGGAGGTTGGCCAGGAAATCCGGGGCTGGGACCAGAGAGTGTAGCCAGTGCCAGAGCATGGACAGGACTAGCTGATTGAGCACCAGTGCCCTCTCTCGAAGGAAGAGGCACTGGAGTAGTCCTGCCCATCTCCAGAGCTGCTCTACCACCCTGCCCTCTAAACCTTGCCAGTTCTCCGGTGGAGACGGATGCATGACAGAAAGGTAAATGCCAAGATAGAGCAGCGGACCCACGCTCCACTGGATGGCCTGAAGCACAGGTGAAAGGGAGCTCGCCTGCCACCTGTCCACGACCACCAGGCCAGAGCTCTTGACCCAGCTGACCCGGGTGGAGGAGGCCGCTGAGTAGACGGCCTGGCAAGCCTCCACCCGCACCAAGTCGCCCAGGTCCTGGACCACGAGGAGCATGTCACCAGCTTAAGCCAACAGGACCAGCCGCAGCTCTGGTTCCCGCAGCACCAACACCATCAGCCTCCAGCGGAGGAGACAGAGGAAGGGCTCGATCACCAGAGCGTACAGCTGGCCCAAGAGGGGGCACCCCTGCCACACTCCCCGCCCGAAGCTGACCGGCTCTGTCAGGGTCCAGTTGAGCCTAACCAGACACTCCGCGGAGATGCACAGCACCTGGAGAAAACCCACAAACTGGTATCTGAAGCTGAACGCGCACAGAGTGCCCAGGAGCTACCCGTGGTCCACCCTATCGAATGCCTTCTCCTGATTCAGGGACAGAAGGGTGAAAGACAGACCATCCCTACACCCGAGCTCCAAGAGATCCCGGACCAAATACAGATTATCAAAGATGGTATGGCCCGGGATGGTGTAGGTCTGGTCGGTGTGGACCACGTCTGCCACCACAGACCCCAGCCGCAGCAAGATGGCCTTCGCTATAACTTTGTAGTCCGTGCTGAGGAGCAAGACAGGACGCCAATTCCAAAGGTCGCGGGGGTCCCCCTTCTTTGGGAGCAAGGCAAGCACGGCTTGCCTGCAAGACAGGGGGAGGACCCCGCTCTCTGAGGACTTGGCCCAGACGGTGACAAGGTCCAGGTTGAGGAAGTCCCAGAACATGTGGTAGAACTCCACGGTCAGCCCATCCATGCCCGGAGATTTATTGGTGGGCATGTGGCGGAGGGCTTCCAAGAACTCAGCCAGAGTGAGAGGCAGCTCTAGCCGGTCTTGGTTGCCCACGCTGACCGTCAGGAGGCCATTCCAGAGCACTCTGCAAGCATCAGGATTGGTCGGATCCAGTGAGAAAAGGCCTGCATGGAAGGCCCTGGTCCTCCCGCACATCTCCGCTGGATCCGTGAGGGGGGTGCTGTCCTCTATCAGAAGGCAGGTGATGTACTTCTTGGCCCCACTCTTTTTCTCCAGGGCATAGAAGAAGCGGGAGCCACGATATATCTCCCAAAGGAGGTGGATGCGGGATTGAACAAAGGCACCCCGGGGCCCGATGGTCCTCGAGGGCTCCTCCCACTTCTCCTGGCATGCTCCGCAGAGGGATGGATCCTCGGGGCTGCTGGCCAGACACCTCTCCAGCTCTAAGACCTCCCGTTCCAACTGCTCTATTGTCGCATCTCTCCATCAGCTGGTGCCCCGGGTGTAGTGGTGGCAGAAGAGCCGGTCACGCACCTTCCCCACGTCCCACTGCCGCCGCGCCGAGAGAAAGGCCAGCCAGAATTCTCAGAAGGATGCCACGAAGCCCACATCCTCCAACAAGCTGTTATTAAAGTGCCAATAGGCCAGCCCCAGCCTCTCCGTCATGGTCGTTAGGTGGTGATCTGAGAACGGGGCCGGCTGGATGCCATGAAAGGTGACAGCATGAGAAGTAAATGCGGTCCAACTGGGAGTGGCACGACCAATGGGCCTCCACCTGGATGAAGGTGAACATCGAGACGTCGTCCAGGTGGTGGTCGCACCAGACATCCACCAGGGAGTGACGGTTGACAGTCTCCTGGAGGACATCCATGGCGGCTGGGCACTGCTCAGTCCCCAAGTGGTCCTGCTCCTCGAGGGTGGTATTAAAGTCCTCACCCAGGATCAGACACTCGCAAGGATCTGAAAAGCCAAGGAAGGTGGATGCCTGCTGATAAAAGTGCAGCCGCTCCAGGCCCAATGTCAGGGCGTAAACGTTGATGAGGCTGATCACTATCCCCTCCATACAGACCCGGAGGTGCAGCAGGTGGCTCGTCACAGCCTCGGTGATCCCCAGTACCTCAGGCCGTAGGTCAGGGGAGAACAGGGTAGCCACTCCAGCTGTACGAACTGTGAGGTGGCTAAAATAGACCCTGTCCCCCCACTCCAGCTGTCAACTTGCTTCTATGGCTGGATCCATATGGGTCTCCTGCAGGAAAACTGCAGAGTATCCCCACTCCCGAAGGAAGGAGAGCACCTGGCACCTGCGGAGACCCATCCTACAGCCCCGGGTGTTTAATGTTGTGAAGATGATGGATGCCATGGGGAGGCCTGGGGGCGATCCTCACTGGCAGGGATGCTCATGGCCCCCATTGGGTCGTGCAGCAAACCATGACCTACCCTGTAGGTGAGCAAAGAGTCACAGAAGCTGCAGGCCCATTTGTAGGTCAAAGAGGCCTGCCTCCCAGTCCCTTTACCCTCCCCCAGAATGGCCCTTATGGCCCGGAGGATTTGATAAAAGTCCCCCCAGAGCTGGAGAGCGAGTTGCACCTTGTTCCGGGACTCACAGGCATCCTGGAGAAACTCTTGCAGCTCCTCTCACAGCCTATCGGGGGGCAGAGTTACAGGCCCCTAGCCGTCCTCTAGTGGGGCCCCTGTCGAAGCCCTGTGGCCTACCAAGACGGGCAGGCAGGGGGCGGACCCCTGACGTGGTGCCCGATGTGCTGGTGCCACGCAGCCCACCTCAGACCTTGGCTCAGTAGGGGGCAGCGGAGGGAAAATAGCAGCCCCTAGGGGGTCGGGACAGGGGAACACGAAGGCCGCTCCTTGTGGGTCATCTTCCGGGAAGGGGAAGGAGACAGCCCCAGGGGCAGCAGTAGCAGCATGGGAGGTGGAGGGGAGGAGGCCTGGGTCGGCATCAGGGGCAGTGCAGAGGTCGGGAGCAGGGTTGGGGAGAGGGGCAGAAGTGGGATCATGGACCCCAGCAGCTGAGCCACTGAAGGGCGGCACCTCTCGGCCAGGCTCAGGGGTCTGTGGAGTGGGAAGAGGGCCTTCGATGATACTGGGCTTGCGCTCCAAGGCAGGTATTGTGGCCATGGCATCGACAGGTGGGGAAGCAGCAGTGGGGCCCCCACCTGGGAAGGAGGTCGGCTGCCCCGCATCAACGAGGGATGCCCCTGGTGACTCAGGTCCCGGCCGCATGGCACTGGCTGTCACCTCAATAGTCTCGGCGGCCATTAGTGGGGGGTCATCTGCGGCAGAGCTGGTGGAAGAGTCCAGGGGTTCCTTGGAAGCGGGAGCAGAAGCAGCAGTTAGGGGGATGGAGCATGGGGAGGGGGCGCCGGGGTGAGGTCACCCAGATTGAGGCCCCCTGGCAGAGACAACCCCTGGGTTGTCCTCTCCCTGAGTGACTGGGGTCAGACCCAGGGCCTCAATCTCCTTGAAGATGGAGGGGAAATCACCACCCATCACACCGGGGACCTCCTTGCTGGTGCCTGAAGCGACACTTGCCTCGGAGCATGCAGGGAGTTCAGGTGGCAAGGGAGCAGAAGGGGTTCCATCGGTGGGCCCCCGAGGGAGGGACTCCAGAGGTGAGGCAGTGCTACCCTCCATTGCTGCCACATCATCCCCAGCCGGCTCTAGCAGATAGGATGCACCCGGGGGCAAGACAGAAGTCTCGGTGTCAGTGATTCCCTTCCTGGTCTTTCAGGGGGCCTCCGCATCGGATGGAAGGAGCGGAGCTAGAGATAGAGCAGTGGACACACGCTCCACCAGATGGCTTGAAGCATGGGTGGGAGGGAGCTTGCCTGCCACCCGTCCCCAACCACCAGGCCAGAGCTCTTGACCCAGTTGACCCGGGTGGAGGAGGCCACCGAGTAAACGACCTGGCAGGCCTCCACCAGCATCAGGTTGCCCGGGTCCTGAACCACGAGGAGCACGTCGTCGACGTACGCTGACAGGACCAGCCGCAGCTCTGGCTCCCAAAGCACCTGCGGAGGAGACAGAGGAAGGGCTCAATCGCCAGAGCGTACAGCTGGCCTGAGAGGGAGCACCCTTGCCGTACTGCCCACCTGAAGCTGACCGGCTCGGTCAGGGTCCAGTTGAGCCTAACCAGACACTCCGCCTCATCATACAGTACCTGGAGAAAGCCCACAAACTGGGGCTCGAAGCCTAACGCTTGCAGAGTGCCCAGGAGATACCAGTGGTCCATCCTGTCAAATGCCTTCTCCTTGGCCAGGGACAGGAGGGCGAACGAAAGACCATCCCTACGCCCCAGCTCCAAGAGGTCCCGGACCAGGTACAAGTTATTGAAGATGGTCCGGCCCGGAATGGTGTAGGTCTGGTCGGGATGGACCACATTCGCCAGTACGGACCCCAGACATAGCAAGATGGCCTTCACTACGATCTTGTAGTCCGTGCTGAGGAGCAAGTTGGTATGCCAGTTCCATAAGTCACGGAGGTCCCCTTTCTTCATCAATAAGGTGAGCACGGCTCGCCTGCACGAGAAAGGGAGGACCCCGCTTTTCAAGGACTAGGCCCAGATGGTGAAGAGGTCTGGGCCGAGGACGTCCCAGAAGATGTGGTAGAACTCCACATTCAGCCCATCCATGCCCAGAGATTTGTTGGAGGGCATGAGACAGAGGGCTTCCGAGAACTCGGCCAGAGAGAGAGGCAGCTCCAGCTGGTCTCAGTTGCCCACGCTGACCATCGGGAGTTCAGTCCAGAGAACCCTACAGGCTTCAGTGTTGGTCGGATCTGGGGAGAATAGGCTGGCATAGAAGGTCTTGGCCCTTCCACGCATCTCCTCCGGATCCGTGAGGGGGGCACTGTCCTCCGCCAGGAGGCAGGTGACATGCTTTTTGGCTCTCCACTTTTTCTCCAGGGCATAGAAGAAGCGGGAGCCACAATCCATCTCCCAAAGAAGACAGATGTGGGATCGAACAAAGACACCCCGGGGCTGATGGTCCTCCAGGGCCCGGAGCTCCTCCCGTTTCTCCTGGTATGCTGCACAGAGGGGTGGATCCTCGGGGCCGGAGGCCAGATGCCTCTCTAGCTCTAAGACCTCCCACTCCAACTGCCCTATCACCTCATCCCTCGGCCGGCTAGCGCCCCAGGTGTAGTCTCGGCAAAAGACCCCACGCACACCTTCCCCACATCCCACCATTGCCGTGCCAAGGGAAAGGCATGTTGCTGCCCCCAACAGGCCAGCCAGACTCCTGGAAGGGTGCCACGAAGCCCACATCCTCCAGCAAGCTGTTATTAAAATGCCAATAGGCCGGCCCTCGCCTCTCTGAACTGAGGGAGGCCGTCACAGTCACCAAGTGGTGATCCGTGAACGGGGCCGACCGGATGCCGGAGGCGTGGGCTCATGCCAGATTGAAACAGGAGAGATAAATCTGGTCCAACTGGAAGTGGCACGACTGATCATCCTCCACCTGGACATAGGTGAAGGCGGTATCGTCATCCAGGTGGTGGTTGCGCCAAATGTCCATCAGGGAGTGATGGTCCATGATCTCCCTGAGGACACCCGCGGCAGCCAGTGAACTCTCGAGTCCTGAGCGGTGTCAGTCCTCGAGGGTGGTGTTGAAGTCCCCGCCCTCATGAGGCACTCATGAGGATCCAGGGTGCCAAGGAAGGCCAACGCCTGCCGGTAAAAGTGCACCCGGTCCGGGACCGTGTTTGGGATGTAAACATTGACTAGGTTTAAGATCAGCCCCTTCACATAGGCTTGGACGTGCAGCAGGCGGCCCGGCACGACCTCGGCAACCCCCAGCACCTCAGGCCGTAGCTTGGGGGAGAACTGGGTGGCCACCCCAGCCAAATGGGTGCTGAGGTAGCTAAAATAAACCCCGTTCCCCCCACTCCAGCCACCAGCTAGCCTCAACGGCTGAAGCCGTGTGGGTCTCCAGCAGGAAGATCACAGAGTACCTCCCCTCCCAAAAGAAGGAGAGCACCTGGCTCCTGCAGAGACCCACCCTACAGCCCTGGGTGTTCAATGTAGCAAAGATGGTGACTGTCATAGTGAGGGCTGGGGTGGATCCTCACGGGCAGGGTGATCGAGAGCCTCCAGGGGGCCCCACAACAACCTGGTCTTGACCCCAAAGGTCAATAGGGAGTTGCGGAACTTGCGGGCCCGTCGGTAGGCCGCGATGTCCTGCCTCCCGGTCCCTCTCCACTCCCTCAAAAGGGCCTTCACAGCCCGGAGAATGTGATAGAAGTCCCCCCAGTGCTGGAGGGCGAGCTGCACCTTGCCCTTTGAGCCACGGGTTTCCATTAGAAAACGGCGCAGCTCATCCATCAGTGCAGAGGGGGACGTGGCAGACAGCTTGCTGCCATCCTCTGGTGGGGCCCCTGAGAGATCCCCGTGGCCTGCAGAGACGGGCAAACAGGGGGGCGAGCCCCGGAGAAACTGCACGGGGCAGCCTGTCCCCATCCCCAGCAAGGGAGGGGACGGCAGAGGGAATATTGCAGCCCCAATAGTGTCGGAAAAATGAGAGACAAAAACCACCCCAAGGGTTGTCCATGGGTAGAGGAAACGAGACATCCTCGGGGGCGGCAATAGCACAGAGGTGGAGGGGAGAGAAGTAGGCAGTGCTTTGGGAGCAGGAGCTGGGCCAGGGCCTAAAGTGCGAACGGGGACTGAGGCTGGGCCTGGGGCAGGAGAGGGGCCAGGAGCAGGATTGGGGGCAGGGACAGGAGTGTGAGCAAGGTCAGAAATGGGTTCATGGTCCCCAGCAGCCGAGCTGCCGGGGTGTGGCTCCTCTCGACCAGGGCTCAGGGCCAAGGGGGTAGAGGTGGGAGGGGGGCCTTCGCCTAAACCGGGCATGGGAGTTGCAGGAAGTGCGTCACCCACAGCCACGGTGGTAGGCACGGTGGAGTCAGCAGTGGGGCCCCCTGCTGAGGGGAGGCTAGCCACTCTGTCCGGGTGCTAGAGGGTCCACCCACAGGCTCGGGGCCCGGCTGCTCGGCATCGGCCATCACCCCGAGGGGCTCAGCGGCCTCAGATGTAATGCTATCTGTGTCTGGCAAATAGGGAGGGCCAGGGGCGCCCCAAGGTCTAGAGTAGGTGTGACAGCTGGGGGTGAGGGGCAGGCAGGAGGAAGGGGCAGCAGGACTAAGCCACTGCCCAGATCAAGGCCCGCTGGCAGGGGGTTGTCCTCCCCCTGGGTGACCGGGGTCAGACCCTGGGCCTTAATCTCCTCAAAGATGGACGTAAAATCAGTCCCCGCAGCCCCAGAGTCCTTCCCACCAGTAACCGGGGCAACGATTGCCCTGGTATCAGCAGCAGCAGGGGGCACAGGTGGCACAAGGGCCAGGGGAACTCCTACACACAGGCCTCCTCAGGAGGGGACTCGGCAAGGGGGCCTTTGTCCGCTGCCACAGCTTCCATGGCCAGTGCCTCCTGCTGGGCCCCATCTGGGGGCACGACAGAAGGTTTAGCAGCATCAGCCCCCCGCAGCATCTTTTAGGGGGCTTCCTCTCCCTCCTCCTTGGGAGTTGCAGTGGGGGAGGTTTAGATTGGATATTAGGAAAAACTTTTTCACTAAGAGGGTGGTGAAACACTGGAATGCGTTACCTAGGGAGGTGGTAGAATCTCCTTCCTTAGAGGTTTTTAAGGTCAGGCTTGACAAAGCCCTGGCTGGGATGATTTAACTGGGAATTGGTCCTGCTTCGAGCAGGGGGTTGGACTAGATGACCTTCTGGGGTCCCTTCCAACCCTTATATTCTATGATTCTATGATTTGCGGGCACCACGCTTCCCCCGGACGAGCACCCTCCTGAGGTGGAGGGCAGGTCAGGAGGGATAGGGCCAGGGTGCAAGGTCAGTGGTTCCGGGGCAGCAAGGGCAGGACAGTGGCGGGAAGGGAAACCTCCCCCGGGGGCGGGCCCTCTCCCTTGGGCAGCCGAACTGCAGCTGACGGAGACAAGGCCTGCCCGCTCCTCTGGGTGTGACAGGGGGGCTGTCCCCATGGCCCGAGCAGGGGCTACGGCAGGAGGAGGAGGGGTGGTGGCAGCAGTAGCCAGGCCACCAGGGTCACTAGTGATGACAGGGCCGGCACCCTCCAGGCCTCAGGGGTCCCGGACCAGGAAACAGTCCTTCCGAACGTGCCCTGTCATCAGGCAGAGGAAGCACCGGGCCTCCCCCGTTGTGTAGTGGACCCGGTAGTGGGCCCCCTGGTAAGGCACCAGGAAGGACCCCTTGAGCACCACCCCGTCATGCACCGCCAGTGGCAGTTGGAGTTGGACCTGCCGGCGGAAGGATAGGACGTGACAGAGGGCAGGGTCCTTACAGACCAGTGGGAGAGGGCTGATGACCGAAATTGGCTTCCCCAGGGTGGAGAGGGCAGGTAACAGGGCAGCGTTGGGAAGGAAGGGTGGGATGGAGGTCAACACCACCCCTATGCCCAGGTCCTCCACACGTTCCAGGGGGACAAACACGCTCCCAACTGCCAGGCCCTTCTCCACCACCTCCTGAGTGGCAGCCTCTGACACCAGGAAGAACACGACTTTTCCATACATTTTGGAGGCCGCCATGATGGCCGTGGGCCCCACCACTCTCGACAATGCCCGTACGTACATTTCAACGTGGGGTGAGGTGGGTACCAGGAGGCAATGGAATCTGTGCCTCCTGGTCAGCGAGGGGAAAGGACCCCGGCCGCCAGGAATGGTACCGAAGGCGGCAGCGGGGTGGATGGCATGGTGGCATGCGGAGGGGTGGCAGCCACCTGGGGGCCTGAGATGGAGCACCCCCAGAGCTGGTGGAAGGAATGGCAGGGGAAGGAGGGGTCGTGGTAGGTGTCGGGGCCATGGTGGGAAGGGCGGCCCCGCCCGCAGGAGGTTTAGTTTTCCAGGCGGGGTCTTTGCCCTTCTTGTTCTCCTGGTCCTTTTTGCTTGTGGAAAGGGGGCCAAGGCAGCGGCGGAGTCTGGACCAGTCGTGGCCAAGAGGTCAGCCGCAGGGGCAGGCGGGGCGGCGGCAAAGGGGGGACCACAGGGTCAGCAAGGCAGAAGCAGGGGTGGGAGTAGGGGCAGGAGCAGGGTCCTCCTCCATGGTAGCAAGAAGAGGCCCTAATATGGGGGTGGAGCGATGGGCAGCCGCTCCTCCCAGCTAAGCAACACGCAGGTGAGGAAAGTCCAGCAGGAGGGGCAGGGGGATCGGAGGGAGGGAATTGGGTAACCACTACTTCCTGCTAGGCTGCGGTCAGGGAAGGAGGGTACCAGTGGGCGGGGGACTACAGGAGGGACCGGGGGAAATGGAATAAGCAACCACTCCTCCCCGCTAGGCTGCAGGCAGGGGAGGGTGAAAGTGGAGTGGGGACACAGGGGCAAAAGGGGGGCACAATCACAGGCGCAGGGCGGGGTACCGGCTCCTCCAGCTGCACTCGGATGGGAAAGGGGTACAATGGCATCAGGGTGGTGCGGTGATCAGGGTATACAACTTAAAGGAGTGGGGGCACAAGCGCTCAGGGAAAGGACATGGGCGCACAGTGCGGTGGGCTGGCTGGGTCAGGGGGCCAATGGGAGACAGGGGAGTAGAAACAGGTGGTGAAATAGCTGTGGGCGGGGCAGGTAGAACAGGGAAAAAACTAACTGTTGGAAAAGACAGGGCACACAAAGCAACAAACTCACAAACCTAGGGCAGGGTCATGGCAGGGCAGGCAAACAACAGGGGGAAAAAAAATTTCTGGGGCTACAGTAGGGAGGGAGGGAAAAACTGGGCTGTGGCGGGAGTAGTGGGGCAGCCCCTGGCCCAACGCAACTGGGGCAGAGGGGCCAAGTCCAAGGGGGGGGGTGCACCCACGAGCACTGGTGAGGTTCACTCCAGTCCTTGCTTGCTGCTAGGTACAGTCCCAGATGGTGGTGAGGGGAGGAGCAAATGGCCCTGTCAAGGGGTGAGCAGCAGGTGTCAATGTTTAACTGGGTTGGTGGAGGGGGTGGCGGTGGTGATAGTGGTGGTGGTGGAGGAAAGTGTGGAGGGGGGCAACTAGGCTATGGGGAGGACTCCATGCCCTTCCCCAGGCCCCCCACAGCAGCAAAGGCTACCACCACCCCAGGAGCACAGGTGTTAGAGTCACTCAGTCCAATAATGCCAATCAACCCCCTCCACAGTGTCCCGCAGCAGTCTCCCTCCTCCTCGATGAGGCAGCAGGCTCAGGAGCAGCAGTCAGCAGCAGCAAGCAGGCGGCAGGTGGTGGTGTCGGCAATGGAGTCCTTGGTTCTCCCTCCGGAGGGATGGAGGTGGGGATGGAGGGGCAGGCCGGCAAGGCCCTCCTCCCCCACACCAGCAGTAGCAGCAGCAGTCCTCCAGGGAAGGGAGCTCCCACCAGCCAGCCAGCCAGCAGCAGTCCTTCAGGGAGGGAGGGAGGGAGCTCCAGCCAGCAGCAGCAGCCCAAGTGAGGGATAGCTCCAGCCAGAGAGGAGCTCTAGCTACCAGGGCAGCCAGAGAGGAGCTCCAGCCAGCAGGGCAGCCAGAGCAGACTGATCAGTCCCTGTAGTGAGGCAAAGGGGCTCCCCCCCATGCAGCAGCCCCAGCAGCAGCCTCCCTCCAAGCCAGAGGGCTATAGGAGAGGAGTCGAGGGCTGATCTACTGGCCACTGGAGAGGCAGCCGGTTGCTGTTCCCTGACTGACTGCACTAGAGGCTGCACGAGAGCAATCAGGAACCTGCTAGAACCAATTAAGACGGGCAAGCCAATTAAGAACATACTACAATCAATTATAGCAGGCAGACTGATCAGGACACATGGTTTAAAAAGGACCTCCCACCAGTTAGTGGAGAGCGTGCAAGGAGCAGGGAGTGAGAAGGTGTGCAGATGGAGGACTGAGGAATACAAGTGTAATCAGGCTTCAGGAGGAAGATCCTACTGTGAGGATAAAGAAGGTGCTGGGGGGAGGCCACAGGGAAGTAGCCCAGGGAGTTGTAGCTGTCACGCAGCTGTTACAGGAGACACTGTAGACAGCTGCAATCCACAGGGCCCTGGGCTGGAACCCAGAGTAAAGGGCGGGCCCGGGTTCCCACCATCCCCCTAACTCCCTATTTGATATAAGAGGAGTTGACCTTGATTGTGGGTCCCACCAGAAGGGAAGGTCTCTGGCCTGTCCCCCAACCCACTAGGTGGGCCAGCAGAGACTGCAGGGATTGTTCTCCTCCTTTTCCCCATGCTGGCCAGTGATGAAGTTAGCTGAGTGAACAGCAGGTTTGAGCCACTGGCAAAAGTGGCCAAACTGACGGCTGCCGTGAATCTCTGAGGCGAGCAAATCCGCCAATAAGCACAGGATCCACCAAGGCAGAGGAGGAACTTTGTCACAGAGAACAATAAAGCAGTGCACTGACAATCCAGAAAGTTTTTGGAAAGTGTAGGGGACAATTTCCTGGTGCAAGTGCTGGAGGAACCAACTAGGGGCAGAGTTCTTCTTGACCAGAAGAACTGGTCTGCTGCTCACAAACCGGGAAGAATTAGTAGGGGAAGTAAAAGTGGATGGGAACCTGGGAGGCAGTGACCATGAGATCGTCGAGTTCAGGATCCTCACACAAGGAAGAAAGGAGAGCAGCAGAATACAGACCTTGGACTTCAGAAAAGCAGACTTTGACTCCCTCAGGGAACTGATGGGCAGGATCCCCTGGGAGAATAATGAGGGGGAAAGGAGTCCAGGAGAGCTGGCTGTATTTTATAGAATCCTTATGGAGGTTGCAGGGACAAACCATCCTGATGTGTAGAAAGAATAGTAAATATAGCAGGCGACCAGCTTGGCTTAACTGTGAAATCCTTGCTGATCTTAAACACAAAAAAGAAGCTTACAAGAAGTGGAAGATTGGACAAATGACCAGGGAAGAGTATAAAAATATTGCTCAGGCATGCAGGAGTGAAATCAGGAAGGCCAAATCACACTTGAAGTTGCAGCTAGCAAGGGATGTTAAGAGTAACACAAAGGGTTTCTACAGATACGTTAGCAACAAGAAGAAGGTCAGGGAAAGTGTGGGCCCCTTACTGAATGGGGGAGGCAACCTAGTGACAGAGGATGTGGAAAAAGCTAATGTACTTAATGCTTTTTTGCTTCTGTCTTCACGAAGAAGGTCAACTCCCAGAACACTGCACTGGGCAGCACAGTATGAGGAGGAGGTGACCAGCCCTCTGTGGAGAAAGAAGTGGTTCGGGACTATTTAGAAAAGCTGGATGAGCACACGTCCATGGGGCCGGATGTGCTGCATCCGAGAGTGCTAAAGGAGTCAGCAGATGGGATTGCAGAGCCATTGGCTATTATCTTTGAAAACTCATGGTGATCGGGGGAGGTCCCGGATGACTGGAAAAAGGGTAATGTAGGGCTCATCTTTAAAAAAGGGAAGAAGGAGGATCCTGGGAACTACAGGCCAGTCAGCCTCACCTCAGTCCCTGGACAAATCATGGAGCAGGTCCTCAAGGAATCAATTCTGAAGCACTCAGAGGAGAGGAAAGTGATCAGTAACAGCCAGCATGGATTCATCAAGGGCAAATCATGCCTGACTACTCTAATTGCCTTTTATGACCAGATAACTGGCTCTGTGGATGAAGGGAAAGCAGTGGACGTGTTATTCCTTGACTTCAGCAAAGCTTTTGATAGGGTCTCCCACAGTATTCTTGCCAGCAAGTTAAAGAAGTATGGGCTGGATGAATGGACTATAAGGTGGACAGAAACCTGGCTAGATCATCGAGCTCAACGGGTAGTGATCAATGCCTCCATGTCTAGTTGGCAGCTGGTTTCAAGCGGAGTGCCCCAAGGGTCGGTCCTGGGGCAGGTTTTGTTCAATATCTTCATTAATGATCTGGAGGATGGCGTGGATTGCACCCTCAGCAAGTTTGTAGATGACACTAAGCTGGGAGGAGTGGAAGATACACTGGAGGGTAGGGATAGGATACAGAGGGACCTAGACAAATTAGGGGATTGGGCCAAAAGAAATCTGATGAGGTTCAACAAGGACAAGTGCAGAGTCCTGCACTTAGGATGGAAGAATCCCATGCACTGCTATAGACTGGGGACCGACCAGCTAGGCAGCAGTTCTGCAGAAAAGGACCTAGTGGTTACAGTGGATGAGAAGCTGGATATGAGTCAACAGTGTGCCCTTATTCCCAAGAAGGCTAACAGTATATTTTGGGCTGTATAAGTAGGAGCATTGCCAGCAGATCGAGGGACGTGATCATTCCCCTCTATTCGGCATTGGTGAGGCCTCATCTGGAGTACTGTGTCCAGTTTTGGGCCCCACACTACAAGAAGGATGGGGGGAAATTGGAAAAAGAGTCCAGCAACAAAAATGATTAAGGGGCAGGAGCACATGACTTATGAGGAGAGGCTGAGGGAACTGGGATTATTTCTTCTGCAGAAGAGAAGAATGAGGGGGGATTTGATAGCTGCTTTCAGCTACCTGAAAGGGGGTTTCAAAGAGGATGGATCTAGACTGTTCTCAGTGGTAGCAGATGATAGCATGAAGAGTAATGGTCTCAAGTTGCAGTGGTTTAGGTTGGATATTAGGAAAAAAATTTTCACTAGGAGGGTGGTGAAACACTGGAATGCGTTACCTAGGGAGGTGGTAGAATCTCCTTCCTTAGAAGTTTTTAAGGTCAGACTTGACAAAGCCCTGGATGGGATGATTTAATTGGGGATTGGTTCTGCTTTGAGCAGGGGGTTGGACTAGATGACCTCCTGAGGTCCCTTCCAACCCTGATATTCTATGATTCTATGATTCTAACTACCTGAAAGGGGGTTCCCAAGAAGATGGATCTAGACTGTTCTCAGAGGTAGCAGATGACAGAACAAGGAGTAATGGTCTCAAGTTGCAGTGGGGAGGTCTAGGTTGGAAATTAGGAAAAACTTTTTCACTAGGAGGGTGATGAAACACTGGAATGGGTTTCCTAGTGAGGTGGTGGATTCGCCTTCCTTTGAGGTTTTTAAGGTCAGGCTTGACAAAGCCCTGTCTGGGATGATTTAGTTGGGGATTGGTCCTGCGTTGAGCAGGGGGTTGGACTAGATGACCACCTGATGTCCCTTCCAACCCTGATATTCTATGATTATTAATACCCTCTTAGTGCACACCTTTTGCAAACCTTCACTGGGTGAGGAATACCTTTGTACTTATATTTGGGATGTGTACTTCAAGTATCCAAAGAAATGTTCCTTTTTTCCTATTAACAAGCCTTGACTGCAGAACAATATCATGCATTTTACTTCTATTGTGTATTCATTAATTCCTTTATCCACCAACCTCAATAATAAATGATTTCTTAGGACCCTATTCAGAATCTTTTACTCATGCAAAACCTCTGTTGAAATAAATGAAGGTCTTCCTGGAGTAAAGAGTGCACAGTAAGATACATGTTATATTGCTCTGGCTTTCCATAGAAATGAATGGGTAATGAGCACCTATGTTTGTGTTTTCTATTTCATATAACATGAAGCAGAAAAATGGAGGTTCTGACTGTGGATTGCTTCTGCACTTTGTATAGGCATTTGCATCTCTGCAATTAAGGGTAAAACACTATCAAAAGAGAACAGTAGCATTTTACTCTTACTTAGCACAGTGGTGCACAACTTTACACAAGCTGCAAGGCAGCGGAGAATCAAGTCTGGAAACTTTAGATCCCATTTGGGTAATGAGTTATGTAAAATATGGGATTATTTTATGGGGAAAAAATAATAGGCCAATTTTTCATATACATATACCTTCATTGCAGCTACAAAATATGTATGCACGCCTATAGAACTTACCAAGCAGCATGTGCATGTGTAGTGGTTACATATTTAGTTATCTGTTCTCATGCACAGTCACTTGAGTTTTGCTCACAAATGAGAACTTTATTTATATATCTGTTCTGCTGGTGAAATGTGGGTACATGTTTTAAAATCTGACCCAGTATGGTAAAAGTGTACTACAGCAACTTTCACAGATCTCCCACTGTCTATAGGTTTTTCTTCCTACCTAAATATTTCATTTGCTGTTGCACTTCTTCCATTCCATTATTCCAACAAAAAATAGCTTGTACTATGGCTTTTGAAATAGAAAAAAATCATTCTAAAGAGTTAAAAGGAGCTGTCCTATTACATGGGAAGTTTGATTTTCACTTAACATGCAAATGTTCACATACTTTCCTTCAGACATCACTAAAGAAATTATTACAGATAGCAGGCTTTCCTACATTCATGCAGGAAATGGACTTGGTGACCGAAGAGGTCCTTCTCAAACCTAGCATCTATTAGCATGTCATAAACATGGTTTCTGTTCCCCAAAAGATGTGTTTAATTTCAGAGCTACTAAGCCATAAGACAGATGCTTTTCACTTGAAAATGCTAAGTTTAAAAGCTTAAACTTAGACAACATTATTAGTGATGAAATGAGAGACTTTTTATGTTAAATTTAAATAAAATTATACATTAAAGCATGGGTGTAATACACATTAGTAGTAGTAGTAGTCACCTCTAAAGCCAACTGAGGAGAAATACCTAGAGGCTTTGATAATTTTTTATTCAAATTTTTTCTAAACAAAATACCCACTGATTTAAAAAGTATTTTCTAAAGGACTTCAGGATTTGGCCTTGAGTTACTAGAAGAGTCATCAGTGCTGAAATACAATTCACTGTCCTACCTTACTCTGAGAACAATGAAGGAGCCATCTTTCATTCCAAGAGCTAGCTGAGATCCATCAGGACTGAAAGATACACTGCGCACAGCTTCTTCCATATTACAGCGAGCAATCAAGGCATGATCAGCAAGGCTCCATAATCTACACAAAAAATTGAGAATCAAAGCACAATACTTATGATTACAGACTTTCAATACTATCAAACGCAGAAATGAAATGCCAGCTTCTGCAAATTGATCCACAGTAAGTATGCTTACATTCACTGCACATTTTGTCTTTTTAAGTCTGTACATTTCCTTGGAGAGTTGAAGAAGATCCACGAACTATTCTTGTCTTGGGGGGGGAACTGGAATTATCCTGTTACTACCTTGCCTTATCTTCTTTATCACTCTCTGAATGAGAGGAAAGTGGTGGGGGGGAACAGAACTGACCCTTCCCCCAGTTTAGGTGAAAGCATCTGATACAGACAGACTCGCTCTCTCTCTCTCTCTCGCCCTGCTCTTGAGCAAAAGTGGTGACACTTCATATTCTTTCGATTTGCAGAAATATCTATGTCCTGGAATCCTCACATGCTGAAGATGTCATCTATCACCAATTTCTTTAACAATTATCATACAAATCCTGTTACATCTCTGCTCAGTTAGGCTCCTGCTAGATACACAACTGTGAGACAAACTACTCTGCTGGAAACACCCATTTGACTGCTTCTTGGCTAGGCTGAGAATGAGCCTGTTTGTTCTGTTTGTTCATGTAATATACTGCTGGCATACAGTCTGTGACAACTTCCACTACCTTTTTCTGGATGTGAGGTAGAAAAGATTTGAGAGCCAAACAGATCACTCAATTCTAGGACATTTATCGATAGTCTCTTTTCTTGAGAGCTCCAATAACCTCAAACTGCTAATCTGTTGAGGTGTACTCTCCACCCTTTGTTGGAGGCATCCAAGATGTTTGTTACCAATGGAGCTGCTGAGTTGAATAATAGCCCTGTCAGAACATTTGCAAACAGACACTATTGGTGAAACTACAGGAACTGATATGTGGAAAATGGAGAATCATGAAAAAACTTTACAGAAGGAGCCCAAAAATGGGGGCAGGAAGGAAGGGTCCATGGAAAACTGAGATAGCTCATTCAACCGCCTCTGTTTCTCAGATGGAGAGTTCTGAGAACTGTGACTCGCAGGAATGTTCTTTTTATCCCCTTTAGGCAATGTCTTTTCAGATCTGGTAAATTATCCAACTGTGGATCTATGTAATGTATTCATAATATCACAACAGTTGAAACTGAGAATTGGCAATGGAGAATTGGCAATTGGTTCCAGAACTCTCTTTGGATCTGATGCAATCCTTGGAACTGAAGGATGAACTTGAGGTAACGATTCACCCTGATCCAAACTTCTCATCTTTGGTTTAGAATTCAGTGTTCTTCGATCCAGATCTGAGGAGTTTTCTGAACGTAACTTGGCTCTGCTAACAGGAGACTTCTTGTCTCATGCAATCTTTTTAGGAATTAATTTAGGAAGCTCTGATGGTTTTTACTACAGTTTGGTTGTTATCTCAGAGGCTGGCACTGACAGTGTCTCTGAATGTTTTAAGGTTGAATCCAGTTATTTAGGAACCAACTGTACAACAATCTTGGAACTTGCATCTTGTGTTCAGATCTCTTTGAGGTATCAGATCTGACAGGCTTCGCAACCAAAGCTTCTTGGAGCATTAGGGCTTGCTGCCTGATATGGCATTCCTTAGGTGCTCCCTGGTAAAGGAGCTGCAAATAGAGTACCTCAAAGGAGAGTGGCCCCCACTGAGACACTCCAAGCATCAAATATGGCCCTGCCTTGACCAGAAAGACCACAGACAAGAGGCACACATTTTAAAGCCAGGTGTCTTCACCTTTGGATCCATCATGGAAGTAGTCAAAGCTGAAGAACTAAGTACTGTTAACTATGCTAAGAATAAAACTTTTCCTTAACAAACTAACACTACAAATTGCACTAGGCTGCGACACTAATATCTACTTGAAAGAAGGATCTGGAAAGGTTCAAGTCCATCTGCTGCTGCAGTTGGAACAAAAGGAGGCATCAGAGGGTGCAACACTTCCTCTTATACACCCTCAGAATGTCCAGGAAAGCAGAAGAGAAGGGCAGGAGGTGTGTATGAGTGCTCCAACTGCAATGAGAAGGTTCCATGGACTGAGTTGCACCCACTGGCACAAAGGACACTGAAAGAAGTAGTCTAAGATAAGCTATTCTTTAGCGGTTTACAGACACTATTTGTGGCATTCAGTAAAATGAAAGACATGTTTCACACCTGCTTTTCAACTATATCATACGATCTTGCTTCTGCCACACCACAAATTAGCAGTAGCAGGGAAAAGCCTAGGTGAAATAAGACTAAAAGCAAGTGTGTAATATAGCTATCACTTCACTGACATTCATGTGTGTCACAGAGTGAGCTGGCCCTTTTTAGGGAGCTAGGGCCCTGTTCTGTCTTTGTTTTACTCCTGACTCAGAAAACCAAGGAGCTCCCAGGTGAAGTCCCCTAGTCAGAGGGAGTGTATGACTGGAAAAGATCATGTGACTAGCTGGAAGCAACACCTCTGAAAAGGTCTGGCTTCCTCTTAGTCTGAGTCAGAGAACAGGAATGACTTGGGAGAGGATGCTCAACAGAGACAGGCAGACAGACAACTGCCTGGGGAATAACTGTGGTGAAGTCTCTCGAGTGGAACCATCAGAACGCTCTTCACAGAGAGGGCTTAGGCTGGGCAGGCACAAGATTAGCAGGAGGCCTTGCTAGGGAGACGCTAGGGAGCCCTAATACAAGGGTGAATGTGAAATCTGGCTGAAAATGCCAGAAAGGACTTGAAAAGCCTGGATTGGATTCAGAGGTGATGGGTGGATACTTGCTTAACAATACCAATAAATCAGACCCCAAAGGAGAGACTTTAGATGAAACACTAGTTGTGTGCTATGAGACTTGGGAGGGGAAACTGGGGCAGACTTATGCACTTCAATAGGGCAGGTACATAGACTCTGCTACAATGTCACATAAAATGCTTTCTCTACACTCCTACCCTCTTCTGGCAGTAACCTAATCTGCTGGTAACTAATCATGGGTGGACAGAGAGTCCAGCACAGAAATTAAAATACACGATCCTTGGCCTTTGCATAAAAGATATTTTTGGAAAACAGTCTGAAAAAAGCCATCTGATTCTCCAGGATAAACGGTAGTACTTCAGATAGCATCAATATCAACTGCCCTGATATTCTGTAAACATAAAGAGTAACTAAAGTGCACATTTTATGTTTGTAGCCAGAGTGAAACACTTTGTATTAGTAACACACTTATATTTACTTCCAGATACAAAAATAGCTGTCAGTTGGACTCTCATCATGAGTATGAGGAATGCAGATGGGGACTGGAGATCTGGAATCATTCCATAGTGAGATCTGCAATGCAAGTTGAGAAACACTGGAGTTTATTTCTACTAAACGAGATCCATGGGCAGGTCTCCCCAACAGTGAAAGTTTGCTTTAGTTTCTGTTTCACTTAAGACTTCATAATTCAGTACAAACATAGGGATAAACCTTGCCTCCAAGTTAGTCTTCTGCATGTGGTTTCCATTTCTCTATATACTGGGAAGATTAGATGCTGTGTATGTAAGTGCAAGTACTGTAGTTTGGTTTTCCAAAATACAGGTTGAGGAATGAAAGGACAGTCCATTCCCTGCAACCGAACATTTAGCTATGGCCTATGATTTCACACCTGCAAAAAAAGTTCATGTAACTATTTTGCACACATACAGGTATTTTCATGTGCAAATGAGGAAGTAAGGACTTGACTTTGTGCATGGAAATGAGAAATGCACATTTTGTATAGATCAAATGCCTGTGTATGCTCTTTTGTGAGTGCAAAACTAGAGGCTCTGGCTGAAGTTCGCTATTATTGCACAAACAGTGCATGTATTTTCAAATAAGGTAAAAAAAAATCTTTCTTTGGAAGTTTTTCTATTAATTGGTTGAAATCATTGACTTTTATAAACCTTAACTATTCTCTTGGTAATATTCCAGCCTCTTCTATCATATACCTGATGTTTATTTACTGGACCACATACTGATGTCTGCAGCCCAGGAGCTTACTCAGCAACCACACCGGCACAAAAGGAAACAGTTTTGATGTTGGAGGTTTACTGATGGTTCATTACATTTAATGGCAGGAAAAAGCACAGATATAAAATAATATTCAAACCAATCCATAAATCATAAAACTTATTAATCTGTGTCTATCCCATCTTATGAATGCAGAAGTAAAGAAACACAGAGAGTTTAACCAAGAGACGCCCTCCTGCCAAATTTTAAGTCCCTGCTCCAAAGCATGGAGACACAGGAAATTTTCAATAAATTGGTTGTAAGAATTTTTTGTTAACACAGACAGTGTATTTTTTCCTCATCTTGTTCTCTGACATGGCTGACTTGTCTTAACTAACATTTTTGGAAAATTTCAGCCTGAGGCAGGCACATGGCATGAAAAATTTCAGCCTGAATTGTTTAAGTCACCGTACTCTCTAATTGCTTAAGTTTAGTAAAATTAGAAATAACTAATATATAATGATCTTATACCTGCACCGCCTACACACAATGATTTATGTGGATCTTAGCTTTTTTATTTCATGTCCTCCAATGTCTGGTAATTTTATGTGTGGTTATAAACTTGATGCACCTGTACACTGGATATAGGATTTGGCCCAAAGACATAAATCCAAAACTACAGCACCTTAGGTGCTGTTTATTCTGTATGTTTTCCCAATAACTCACTACTTTTTAAAAATAATTTGAGAAACGTGAGTATTCTAAGAGTAAACTAACAAATATGAGTAAATGCATTCATGCTTTGAAATCCACAATGGTCACTCTGAAGGGCATAATTTCTAGGGCTGTCAATTAATCGCAATTAATCACTGTTTTAATTGAACCATTAAACAATAGAATACCAATGGAAATTTATTAAATATTTTGGATGTTTTTATACATTTTCATATATATTGTATTCTGTGTTGTAATTGAAATCAAAGTGTTTTTGATTACAAATATTTGCACTGTAAAAATGATAAATAAAAGAAATAGTATTTTTCAATTCACCTCATACAAGTACTGTAATGCAATCTCTGTCGTGAAAGTGCAACTTACAAATGTAGATTTTTTTTGTTTAAGTAACAACATTCAAAAACAAAACAATGTAAAACTTCAGATCCTACAAGTCCACTCAGTCCTACTTCTTGTTCAGCCAATCGCTTAGACAAGCAAGTTTGTTTACATTTACAGGAGATGATGCTGCCCCCTTCTTATTGACAATGTCACCAGAAAGTGAGAACAGGAATTTGCATGGCACTTTTGTAGCCAGCATTGCAAGGTATTTACGTGCTAGATATGCTAAACATTCATATGCCCCTTCATGCCGAAGGGCCACCATTCCAAAGGATATGCTTCCGTGCTGATGACGCTCGTTAAAAAAATGTGTTAATTAAATTTGTGAGTACTTCTCCATGTGGGCACCAATGATTCTGCCAAGAATGACCTTGAGCAGGTTACTGCAGACTAAGTGGCTCTGGGAAGAAGGATAAAGGAGTTTGAGGTGCAAGTTGTGTTTTTGTCCATCCTCCCTGTCGAAGGAAAAGGCCCAGGTAGGGACCATCAAATTGTGGAGATAAATACATGGTTACGCAGGTGGTGTCAGAGAGAAGGCTTTGGATTCCTCAACCATGGGATACTGTTCTGGGAAGAAGGATTGCTAGGAAGAGATGGGATCCACCTAACAAAGTAAGAGAAGAGTATCTTCGCAGGCAGGCTTGCTAACCTAGTGAGGAGGGCTTTAAACTAGATTCGCTGGGGGATAGTGACCTAAGCCCTGAAGTAAGTGGGATACTGGGAGGAAACACAAGGAGGAGAGTGCAACGGGGGGGCCTCCTGATTCATACTGAGAAAGCAGGGCAATCGGCTAGTTATTTTAGGTGTATGTACACGAATGCAAGAAGCCAGGGAAACAAGCAGGAAGAATAGGAAATCCTGGCACAGACAAAGAACTATGATGTTATTGGAATAACAGAGATTTGGTGGGGTAGCTCACATGACTGGAGCACTGTCATGTATGGGTATAAACTGTTCAGGAAGGACAGGCAGGGGAGGAAAGGTGGAGGAGTTGCACTGTATGTAAGAGAGCAGTATGATTGCTCAGAGCTCCTGTATGAAACTGGAGAAAAGCCTGTTGAGAGTCTTTGGGTTAAGTTTAGAAGCGAGAGCAACAAGGGTGATGTCGTGGTGAGCATGTGCTATTGACCATCAGACCAGGAGGATGAGGTAGATGAGGCTTTCTTCGGACAATTAACTGAAGTTTCCAGAACACATGCCCTGGTTCTAATGGGAGACTTCAATCACCCTGACATCTGCTGGGAGAGCAATACAGCAGTGCACAGACAATCCAGGAAGTTTTTGAAGAATGTTGGGGACAACTTTGTGGTACAAGTACTGGAGGAACCAACCAGGGGCCATTTTCCTCTTGACCTGCTGCTTACAAACAGGGAAGAATTGGTAGGGGAAGTAGAAGTGGGTAGCAACCTGGGCAGCAGTGACCATGAGATGGTTGAGTTCAGGATTCTCACAAAAGGAAGAAAGGAGAGTAGCAAAATATGGACCCTGGACTTCAGAAAAACAGACTTTGACTCCCTTAGGGAACAGATGGGCAGGATCCCCTGGGAGGCTAATATGAGGGGGAAAGGAGTCCAGGAAAGCTGGCTGTATTTTAAAGAAGCCTTATTGAGGGTGCAGGAACAAACCATCCCAATGTGCCCAAAGAATAGCAAATATGGCAGGCGACCAGCTTGGCTTAACAGAGAAATCTTCGGTGAGCTTAAACACAAAAAGGAAGCTTACAAGAAGTGGAAGATTGGACAAATGACCAGCCAGGAGTATAAAAATATTGCTTGAGCATTCAGGGGTGTGATCAGGAAGGCCAAAACACAACTGGAGTTGCAGCTAGCAAGGGATGTGAAGGGTAACAAGAAGGGTTTCTACAGGTATGTTAGTAACAAGAAAAAGGTCAGGAAAAGTGTGGGACCCTTACTGAATGGAGGCGGCAACCTAGTGACACATGATGTGGAAAAAGCTGAAGTACTCAATGTTTTTTTTGCCTCAGTCTTCACAGACAAGGTCTGACAAGGTCAGCTCCCATACTGCTGTCCTGGGCAACACAGTATGGGGAGGAGGTGAGCAGCCCTCAGTGGTGAAATAACAAGTTAAGGCAGGGGTGGGCAAACCTTTTGGCCCGAGGGCCATATCTGGGTATGGAAATTGTATGGTGGGCCATGAATGCTCACAAAATTAGGGTTGGGGTGCAGGAGGGGCTGAGGGCTCTGGCTGGGGGTGTGGGCTATGGGGTGAGGCCAGAAATGAGGAGTTCAGGGTGCGGGAGGGGACTCCGGGTTGGGGCAGTGGGTTTGGGTGCGGGAGAGGGATCAGGGCTGGGGCAGAGGGTTGGGGCACAGGAGGAGTCAGGAGTGCAGGCTCCGGGCAGCGCTTACCTCAAGCAGCTCCTGGAAGTAGCGGCATGTCCCTTCTCCAGCTCTGGCACTGCCCCATCTGCAGGAGCTGCCCCTGCAGCTCCCATTCACTGCAGCTTCCGGCCAATGGGATTTGCAGGGTTGGCACTTGGGACGGGGGCAGCGCGCGGAGCCCCCTGGCTGACCCTAAATGTAGGAGCCAGAGGGGGGACATGCTGCTGCTTCCGGGAGCCTTGGCACGCACACACGGAGCGGCCTCCGACCCCGCTCTCCGGCGGGAGCGCGGGAGCAGGGCAAGCCCCAAACCTCACAACCCAGCAGGAGCTTGAGGGCCAGATGAAACCGGCTGGAGGGCCAGACGTGGCCTGTGGGCCATAGTTTGCCCACCCCTGAGTTAAGGACTATTTAAAAAGCTGGATATGCACAAGTCCATGGGTCCAGATCTAATGCATCCGAGGGCGCTGAGGGAAATGGCTGATGTGATTGCAGAGCCGTTGGCCATTATCTTTGAAAACTCCTGGTGATCGGGGGAGGTCCGGGACAATTAGAAAAAGACAAATATAGTGCCCATCTTTTAAAAAGGGAAGAAGGAGAACCTGGGGAACTACAGACTGGTAAACCTCACCTCAGTTCCTGGAAAAATCATGGAGCAGGTCCTCAAGGAAACCATTTTGAAACACTTGGAGGAGAGGAAGGTGATCAGGAACAGTCAACATGGATTCAGCAAGGACAAGTCATGCCTGACCAACATGATTGCCTTCTATGATGAGATAACTGGCACTGTGGATATGGGGAAAGCAGTGGACGTGATATATCTTGACTTTAGCAAAGCTTTTGATAAGGTCTCCCACAGTATTCTTGCAGGCAAGTTAAAAAATTATGGATTGGGTGAATAGTATAAGGTGGATAGAAACCTGGCTAGATCATCGGGCTCAATGGGTAGTGATCAATGGCTTGATGTCTATTTGCAGCCGGTATCAAGCAGAGTGCCCCAGGGGTTGGTCCTGGGGCAGGTTTTGATCAATATCTTCATTAATGATCTGGATAAGGGGATGAATTACACCCTCAGCAAGTTTGCAGATGACACTTAGCTTGGGGGGAGAGGTAGATATGCTGGAGGGTAGGGATAGCGTCCAGAGTGACCGAGACAAATTGGAGGATTGGGCCAAAAGAAATCTGATGAGGTTCAACAAGGACAAGTGCAGAGTCCTGCACTTAGGAAGGAAGAATCCCATGCACCGCTACAGACTGGGGACTGACTGGCAAGCAGCAGTTCTGCAGAAAAGGACCTGGGGATTACAGTGGATGAGAAGCTGGATGTGAGTCAACTGTGTGCCCTTGTTGCCAGGAAGGCTAACGGCATATTGGGCTACATTAGTAGGAGCATTGCCAGCAGATCGAGGGAAGTGATCATTCCCTTCTATTCGGCACTGGTGAGGTCACATCTGGAGTATTGCGTCCAGTTTTGGCCCCCCACCACAGAAAAAATGTGGACAAATTGGAGAGAGTCCAGAGGAGGGCAACGAAAATTATCAGAAGGCTGGGGCACATGACTTACGAGGAGTGGCTGAGGGAACTGGGCTTGTTTAGTCTGCAGAAGAGAAGAGTGAGGGGCTTTTGATAGCAGCCTTCAACTACCTGAAGGGGGATTCCAAAGAGGATGGAGCTCAGCTGTTCTCAGTGGTGGCAAATGACCGAACAAGAAGCAATGGTCTCAAGTTTCAGTGGGGGGGGGGGTCTAGGTTGGATAGTAGGAAGCACTGTTTCACTAGGAGGGTGGTGAAGCACTGGAATGGGTTACCTAGGGAGGTGTGGAATCTCCATCCTTAGAGGTTTTTAAGGCCCGGCTTGATAAAGCCCTGGCTGGAATGATTTAGTTGGTGTTGGTCCTGCTTTGAGAAGGGGATTGGACTAGATGATCTCCTGAGGTCTCTTCCAACGCTACTATTCTATGATTCTATGACTGAACTCCTTGGGGGAGAATTGTATGTCCCCTGTTCTGTTTTACTCGCATTCTGCCATATATTTCCTGTTATAGGAGGCTTGGATGGTGACCCAGCACATGTTGTTCATTTTAAGAACACTTTCACTGCAGATTTCACAAAATGCAAAGAAGGTACGAATGTGAGATTTCTAAAGATAGCTACAGCTCTCGATGCAAGGTTTAAGAATCTGAAGTGCCTTCCAAAATCTGAAAGGTGTATAGAAAATGCTTTCAGAAGTCTTAAAAGAGCAACACTCCAATGCAGAAACTATAGGACCCGAATCACCAAAAAAGAAAATCAACCTTGTGCTGGTGGCATCTGACTCAGATAATGAAAATGAACATGTGTCGATCCGCACTGCTTTGGATTCTTATCGACCAAAACCCATCATCAGCATGGACGCATGTCCGCTGGAATGGTGGTTGAAGTACGAAGGAACACATGAATCTTTAGTGCATTCAGCACATAAATATCTTGCAATTTCGGGCCATAACAGTGCCATGAGAATGCCTGTTCTGACTGTCAGGAGACACTGTAAACAAGAACCGGGCAGCATTATCTCCTGCAAATGTAAACAAACTTGTTTATCTGAGCAATTGGATTAACAAGAAGTAGGACTGAGTGGACTTGCACGCTCTAAAATTTTGCATTGTTTTATTTTTGAATGCAGTTTTTTGTACATAATTCTACATTTGTAAGTTCAACTTTCATGATAAAGAGATTGCACTACAGTACTTGTATTAATTGAATAAATTGAATTAATTAATTGAAAATACTATTTCTGGTTTTTTACAGTGCCAATACTTGTAATCAAAAATAAATATACAGTGAGACTGTACACTTTGTATTCTGTGTTGTAATTGAAATCAATATATTTTAAAATGTAGAAAACATCCAAAAATATTTAAATAAATGGTATTCTATTATTGTTTAACAGTGCAATTAATTTTTTTAATCCCACCATTAATCACTATTAATTTTTTTTAATCACTTGACAGTCCTACTAATTTCCAATTGTTGTATATACTAAAGAGAAATTGGACCTCATCAAGTATTTTGGGGAATAGGGGCCAAGTTTGTTTAATACGCTCATAAATACAAGAGGAAAATGTGACAATATCAATGATTAAATATGTTAGGTTAATGCCTTCCATTTTAGGCACAGGAAGAAATGAAATTCAGCATGCTTTAAGCCTACCTTTTTGCAGGCAATTTCTGATGGGTTTTACATGATTTATGGAATTTGGACACTAGGGATGATTCAAAGGTATGGCTGCAAGGAAGTAAGTAGAAAAAATACTATCTTAATTAAGCTAATTAATTAAGCTTAATTACAATTTCTTGGGAAATTGTTGCAATTCTTTACTCACCACTAAACCTATTTTTAAAGAAATGACAAATGTTTCGAAAAGAATATTGGTTAAAAATGTTCTTGTTAAAAGTACATGACTAATTGAATATATAGCAGTAAATGAGCTCCAGCCTTACCGTACGGATCGATCATCACTGCCTGTGACAGCTAAAGGCTTCTTTGGATGGACTGCCAGGGCCCAGAGCTCCCCTTCACAATGACCCTGCATTATCAGCATTGGTTTATCTCTTTCTCTCACTATCACCTCAAATATTTCACTGTCCTGTGTCCCTGCTAAAAGTCTGTCTCCTTTCCAACAAACACTTCGGATGGACAAACCTGACAAAGAACAGAGTAGTTTTAGGTCACCAGTAATAACAAGACAAAGTTATATCCAACATAATAAAGAATAGAAATTTTAAAAATTCCTTTATAACAACTATATTTTGAACTTACTTAGTGTCTTCAGTCTGAAGACTGAAGGCATTTTATAGCTTACCTAGCTATAAAGCTAAATAGAAAGCTATAATTGCACTTCTATGAGATAAGGCAAATATAATTATTCCCATTTTACAAATAAGGAAGTTAAGGCACTGGGAGATGCAAGGGCAATCCTGAGAAGCGCTGAATGCCCAGAACTCCTACTGCCTATGGTGGGAGTTGAGTGTGCTCATCATGTCACAGAATCAGTCTCCTAAGCTTTGTCTATAATGGGGAAATTTACCCCCCAAAAAATCCAACTTTATTTAACACAAATTAACCTGTGTTAAAACTTGTGGGAAATTTAGATTAGGCTAAGTTCCTGTGACTGGAACTGTTTTTAACATCATTTTCATTAGAATTGCTTTTTAAGCAGGCTTAACTAAAACTGTGATAAAAATGATTCCCGTAACCACAGCCTTATCTACACTGTGACTCTCAGTGGTTCTATTTTTAAATTTTGGTAAATTTCTCCAGAGGGAGACCTGGCCTAAGTAACTTACTCTAGTGTGTGCAGGAAATCTGTGGCAAAAGTGGAAGTGATATGCAGATTTTCCATTTATCAGTCCAGTGCTTTAAACACAAGAGTATATTTGCCTCACAAATCATCCTCCTTCCTGCTTTTTTTATAAGGAAAAGGATTATTTTTAAACCACAGTGAAGTGGGTCCTTCACTACAAGAAACAACCCTCACTTTAAAACCAAATATACATCTATATCACAGACAGGCTGAGATTTCACTGTTATTGTAAATTAAAGAATCAAAATTAAATCCTCAAAGAATCAATCCTGATGCACTTGCATGAGACGAAAGTGATCAGGAACAGCCAGCATGGATTCACCAAGGGAAGGTCATGCCTGACTAATCTAATCGCCTTTTATGATGAGATTACTGGTTCTGTGGATGAAGGGAAAGCAGTGGATGTATTGTTTCTTGACTTTAGCAAAGCTTTTGACACGGTCTCCCACAGTATTCTTGTCAGCAAGTTAAGGAAGTATGGGCTGGATGAATGCACTATAAGGTGGGTAGAAAGCTGGCTAGATTGTCGGGCTCAACGGGTAGTGATCAATGGCTCCATGTCTAGTTGGCAGCCGGTATCAAGTGGAGTGCCCCAAGGGTCGGTCCTGGGGCCGGTTTTGTTCAATATCTTCATAAATGATCTGGAGGATGGTGTGGATTGCACTCTCAGCAAATTTGCGGATGATACTAAACTGGGAGGAGTGGTAGATACGCTGGAGGGGAGGGATAGGATACAGAAGGACCTAGACAAATTGGAGGATTGGGCCAAAAGAAATCTGATGAGGTTCAATAAGGATAAGTGCAGGGTCCTGCACTTAGGATGGAAGAATCCAATGCACCGCTACAGACTAGGGACCGAATGGCTAGGCAGCAGTTCTGCGGAAAAGGACCTAGGGGTGACAGTGGACGAGAAGCTGGATATGAGTCAGCAGTGTGCCCTTGTTGCCAAGAAGGCCAATGGCATTTTGGGATGTATAAGTAGGGGCATAGCGAGCAGATCGAGGGACGTGATCGTTCCCCTCTATTCGACATTGGTGAGGCCTCATCTGGAGTACTGTGTCCAGTTTTGGGCCCCACACTACAAGAAGGATGTGGATAAATTGGAGAGAGTCCAGCGAAGGGCAACAAAAATGATTAGGGGTCTAGAACACATGACTTATGAGGAGAGGCTGAGGGAGCTGGGATTCTTTAGCCTGCAGAAGAGAAGAATGAGGGGGGATTTGATAGCTGCTTTCAACTACCTGAAAGGGGGTTCCAAAGAGGATGGCTCTAGACTGTTCTCAATGGTAGCAGATGACAGAACGAGGAGTAATGGTCTCAAGTTGCAGTGGGGGAAGTTTAGATTGGATATTAGGAAAAACTTTTTCACTAAGAGGGTGGTGAAACACTGGAATGCGTTACCTAGGGAGGTGGTAGAATCTCCTTCCTTAGAGGTTTTTAAGGTCAGGCTTGACAAAGCCCTGGCTGGGATGATTTAACTGGGAATTGGTCCTGCTTCGAGCAGGGGGTTGGACTAGATGACCTTCAGGGGTCCCTTCCAACCCTGATATTCTATGATTCTATGATTCTATGATTTACACTAGTAATAGTGAATCATGAGTCAGGCAATATAATTAATTATAAAAATTAAATAATTGATTCCACATAATTTTAAGTCTCTATACTTTTGGGTCTGACTTTCCATTCCCCCAGTGTAAACTGGGAATAACTCCAGTCAAAAGAGTTACACTGCTGTAAAACTAGTACAAGGAAAAGGATAATCAGATCATATTTAGGTTTTGGGAGGTAGAGAGGCGTAAATACGTCTTTATAGTTACTTTTTCATTTTCCACAGTAATCTACTGATTAAGTTTATTTTTTATTTTAACGTCAAGCCTAACATTACAATCAGATTTCATGCTATCTTTTTAAATATGCAATATTTTTGCTAATTTGTGGATCTGCCTACATATATTTGCAAAATTAGATTCCTTTTTAACCTGAGCAATTACCATAGATGAATTTATACAAAGTCATTTATTTAAGAACTGTAAGTAATGGGTTTTATGTGATATGGAAAGTGATTAATAATTTCTATCTCTGGGATACCGACAGTGTCTGTATTAATAAAGTACCTATGGATGAACACCACAGAATAGTTAATCTCATTGGAGACAGGCTTGGCATCTGCTTTGTCAGAACAGACTCCTTTCTACTATATAAACAGATGTGCCATGTCCCAGAAATATGCAAATGGAAGTGATTTCAACCTCAAAATATCATTATAAACATTTGTCACTGAAAACTTCACAAAGAAATGAATCTCTAATTGATTAGTTTTAGGTTTAAGTTTCAGATCATTCAGTTCACCATTTATTCTGCCAGTTCATTATGCTTCCTCTTTTACATGCACAGCTTCTGATGCTATTTGTTTCTAAAGTGAAAGTAAAAATGTGCAGTTGTTCATACTGTTCTCTTCAATGACTTAGGATTCATAAAGTGAGTTACTGAACTATGATTAAAATTTTCAGACATGCCCAACTACAGGGATGAAGGGCGTTTTCAGATAAAATGGGGCAAGAGGCTCAAGAATCCCTGGGAAGGGTTTAAATTAATGATTGTGGGAAGCAAGGAGCCAATCGGCACTTCTCTATCAGGCTGGCCAACTGGCAGAGGAGCATGTAGCGGGAGCAGAGGCCTATCCCTGCATACACTTCCCCTTTCATTCTATCTAAAGCTATCATGTACCTGGTGGATCCAATCAAGTCTCCCACCCATTAAACCAGGTGGGTAGCATTACAGATACTTTAATAAAAAGAAAAGGAGTACTTGTGGCACCTTAGAGACTAACAAATTTATTTGAGCATAAGCTTTCGGATGCATGCGATGAAGTGAGCTGTAGCTCACAAAAGCTTATGCTCAAATAAATTTGTTAGTCTCTAAGGTGTCACAAGTACTCCTTTTCTTTTTGCGGATACAGACTAACACGGCTGCTACTCTGAAAACAGATACTTTAACGTTTACTGAACTTTCAGTCTTGATTTTTCTCATGTTGCCCAGTCCGAAAAGCCCTGAAATCAACTTCTTGACCCTGCCTTACATATAATGTAGAGACTCTGGGCTCAGTTTTGCAAAGTTAAGCTCTTCACTTAGATGGCCCAATTCTGTATTTGGACATTCAAATAGGCATAAAGGTATGTCCATTTTTAACACAGTAAGAACCAATTTTAAGAACCAAATATGGGATTGGCTATCAATTTAGGTAACTAAATGTGAAGATTAGGGCTCTCTATCTCAATATCTCCTACAAGAGAAGAAAGTCTGCTGAGAATGAACACTTTAAAATAAGACAGTAACAACTTGATAGCATTTTCTGTCTGGTTGCCTGCTTTAGTAAATTATCAAAAAATCAGTAACTTCTGTAGTGGGATGAAGTATGGGGGGATGAAATGAATGAATGAAAAGTCAAATTGTCATGTTAAAATCCATGACAAAGTCAATTCCAGCTACAGATTTTATAATAAAACAATACTTGAATAAAATATTGTTAAATGTTGGTATTTTATTATTGCTTTATTATTTTAATATTGCTTGTCAATAAAATCCCCACTATGAATAAAATATATGTATTAGCATTTTGTGCTGTCCCCTTGAAAGGGATAAAAGAATGTTCATGCCTTCTGTCTTGCCAACTTCCAAAAAAACACAAAAACACAGAAGATGATTTAGTCTGTACCGTTCCGTAAGTTATCTAGGAAATGGTTTAAGCTCAGGTCTTACAACACCCTCCTCCTGAAGGGCACCAAAATCAGCATAGGGAATGGAGTTCTGATATCCCTTACAAATCCTCAGTAATTGCAGTAAAGCATGGTGTGTAGACAATCTTATGACATCTACACCAAACCTATTTTAAATTTCTAGAGAGAAATCATTCCTAGTATAGTATATATGTGAAGGAAACTGTATTCTTCATCAAGTGTACTATTAACACGCTGGTAGATTTAGATTTAAGTGTAAATGCTGTGCTAGTGATCAGATTGTGTATAGTGGCTGTGAGAGACTGACAATTTCCAGCAATATACTGAATGAACTTTATTGAATTAAGTTTAACTTTACTGAAATAGGGTTAATACCTTTGGGGTGCATTGTATTAAAAATGCAATTGTGTACATGTTATTGTGGCACTGTATGTACCTTCTCTAATGGTGATGGAGGATGTCACTGTACTTCCTCCCTTATCAACCTTTTGGAGCCATGGCCTTGGAGAGGTATGCATATACAAGTTCAAACTGGATTCTCCAAGGACCAAAAGACAAACTGGTTTTTAACTTGTTCATGACTTTTTTCCTGATCAAGCAAACAGATGGGACTCCTGGTCCACAGGGGGCCCCAATCCTTAAGATAGGGCTGGAAGGACTGAGCCTACTGAGGTTTCAGAATCCTGGTTGCTTTTTCTGAGCTGAAGGTGTGATGAACTGGTGACCACAAAGGAATCTCCTTGGATGAGGCATTGAATAGAAAGCTGGCTAGATTGTTGGGCTCAAAGGGTAGTGATTGACGGCTTGATGTCTAGTTGGCAGCTGGTATCAAGTGGAGTGCCCCAGGGGTCAATCCTGGGGCCAGTTTTGCTCAACATCTTTTATTAATGATCTGGATAAGGGGATGAATTGCACCCTCAGCAAGTTCACAGATGACACTAAGCTGGGGGGAGAGGGATAGGGTCCAGAGTGACCTAGACAAATTGGAGGATTGGGCCAAAATAAATCTGATGAGGTTCAACAAGGACAAGTGCAGAGTCCTGCACTTAGGAAGGAAGAATCCCATGCATCGCTACAGGCTGGGGACTGACTGGTTAAGCAGCAGTTCTGCAAAAAAGGACCTGGGGATTACAGTGGATGAGAAGCTGGATGTGAGTCAACTGTGTGCCCTTGTTGCCAAGAAGGCCAACGGCATATTGGGCTGTAGTAGTAGAAGCATTGCCAGCAGATCAAGGGAAGTGATTATTCCCCTCTATCTGGCACTGGTGAGGCCACATCTGGAGTATTGCGTCCAGTTTTGGTCCTCCCACTACAGAAGGGATATGGACAAATTAGAGAGAGTCCAGAGGAGGGCAACGAAAATTATCAGAAGGCTGGGGCACATGACTTACGAGGAGTGGCTGAGGGAACTGGGCTTGTTTAGTCTGCAGAAGAGAAGAGTGAGGGGCTTTTGATAGCAGCCTTCAACTACCTGAAGGGGGATTCCAAAGAGGATGGAGCTCAGCTGTTCTCAGTGGTGGCAAATGACCGAACAAGAAGCAATGGTCTCAAGTTTCAGTGGGGGGGGTCTAGGTTGGATAGTAGGAAGCACTGTTTCACTAGGAGGGTGGTGAAGCACTGGAATGGGTTACCTAGGGAGGTGTGGAATCTCCATCCTTAGAGGTTTTTAAGGCCCGGCTTGATAAAGCCCTGGCTGGAATGATTTAGTTGGTGTTGGTCCTGCTTTGAGAAGGGGATTGGACTAGATGATATCCTCAGGTCTTTTCCAACCCTAATATTCTATGAATAAGGACTGCTCCTGTCAGAGCACTTCTCGTAACTGTTATTCTTTGAGATGTGTTGTTCATGTCCATTCCAATCAGGTGAGTGTGTGCGCACGTGCATGTTGGCTGGAAGATTTTTCCCCTAGCAGCATCCGTCGGGTCAGCCTGGGCGCCACCTGGAGTCGCGCCTTCATGGCGCCCAATATATAGCCCTGCTGACCCACCACCCCGTCAGTTCCTTCTTGACAGCTAGTCCGACAGAGGGTAGGAAGGTGGGTATTGGAATGGATATGAACAACACATCTCAAAGAACAACCGTTACGAGAAGTGAGTAACTGTTTTTTCTTCTTCGAGTGCTTGTTCATGTTCATTCCAATCAGGTAACTCCCAAGCCAAATTTAGAAGGTGGGGTCGGAGCTGTCCATTGATTGGAGTACTGCTCTTCCGAAGACCGCATCGTCTCTGACTTGTTGGGTAATTGCATAATGCGCAGCGAAAGTGTGTATGGAAGATTACATTGCCGCTTTGCAGATTTTCTGGGTGGGAAACTGAGCTAAGAACACCGTAGATGAAGCCTGCGCCATGGTAGAGTGCGCAGTGATTGGAGATGCAGGAACACCTGCCAGGTAGTAGCACTCATGGATACAGGACATGATCCATGACGAAAAGCATTGGGATGAAACCAGCTGACCGTTCATCCTGTCCGCCACTGCCACGAACAACTGGACCAACTTTCTGAATCGTTTCGTTCTCTCAGTGTAAAAGGCCAGCGCTTTGCAGAAATCCAGAGTGTGGAGTCTCTGCTCCCTGCCACTGGAATGAGGTTTAGGGTAGAAAACCAAGAAGAAAATGTCCTGGTTGATGTGAAACTGCGTTCAACCTTCCGGAGGAAAGCAGGGTGAGGCCTGAGCTGAACCTTGTCCTTAAAGAACACAGTGTAGGGAGGGTCTGATGTCAAGGCCGAGGTTATCGCCACCAGGAATGAGACCTTGTAGGAGAGGTAGAGCAGGGAGTATGTTGCTAAAGACTCAAAGGGGGGCCCCATGAGCCTCGAGATGACCAAGTTGAGGTCCCAGGCAGGGACCAGTTGATGGACATGAGGGTATAACTTATCAAGCCCTTTTGGGAATCAGCTGAGCATGGGGATAGCGAAAATCGAGCGGCCTTGCACACCTGGCCGGAAGGCCAAGATGGCAGCCAAGTGCACTCTTATAGAAGGCAACGAGAGACCTTCCTGTTTCAGATGAAGGAGATAGTCTAGGATGTGCAGTACTGAAGTGAGCGTCAGGGGCAAGCGGCACTACATCGACCAGATTGAAATTCTCTTCCACTTGTCAAGGTACGTGGCCCTCATCAAGGGCTTCCTACTGCCAAGAAGGACCTATCTGACCTGGTCTGAACAGGAAAGCTCTGACGGGTTTAACCATGGAGCTTCCACACTGTAAGATGGAGCGACTGGAGGTTTGGGTGTTGGAGACGTCCATGATCTTGTGTGAGAAGGTCCGGGGAGAGCAGCAAAGTAATCGGGGCTCCCACTGACATGTCTAGGAGGGATGTGTACCAGTGCTGACGGGCCCAGGCCACTGCTATCAGTATGACCTGAGCTCGATCTCTGCGAATCTTGAGCAGCACCTTGTGAACAAGCAGTATTGGTGGGAAGGCGTATAGGAAAGCACCTCCCCAGTAGAGGGGGAACGCATCCACGGTGGAGCCTGGGCTGTGATTCTGGAAGGAGCAGAACTGCTGGCACTTCCTGTTGCGTCACATGGTGAAGAGGTCCATCAGGGGAAAGCCCCACCTCTGGAAGATTGAATTTGTGACATCCAGGTGAAGGGACCACTCGTGGCTGCGGAATGACCTGCTGAGGTGGTCTGCCAGCTCGTTCTGAATCCCGGGGAGGTACAATGCCTGCAGGTGGATTGAATGTTCTCCACAGAAGTCCCATAGCATGAAGGCTTCTTGGTACAGGGGATAGGAGCTTGCACCCCCATTTGTTGATATAGGACATTGCTGTTGTATTGTCTGTCATGACTGATATACATTGATCGGTTAGGTAAGGGCAGAATGTTTGACATGCTAGGTGCACCACTCTGAGCTCTCTGACATTGATGTGGAGACGCAGATCTGCTTTCAACCAGAGGCCTTGAGTTCTGTGGTCCCCCAAATGAGCTCCCCAGCCCAAGGCTGATGCGTCTGTCACTAACGACAGAGATGGCTGTGGGGCAGCAAAGGGGACCCCTGAGCACACCTGCCGGGCATTGATCCACCACCAGAGCGAATCGAGGATCGGCGAGGAAGGGTCACGATCCTGTCCAAGGTGTCCCGGGCTGGGTCATAGACTGATGTGGAGTCTCTGCTCCCTGCCACTGGAATGAGGTTTAGAGTAGAAAACCAAGAAGAAGATGTCCTGCTTGATGTGAAACTGCGATACAACCTTCCGGAGGAAAGCAGGGTGAGGCCTGAGCTGAACCTTGTCCTTAAAGAACACAGTGTAGGGAGGGTCTGATGTCAAGGCCGAGGTTATCGCCACCAGGAATAAGACCCTGTAGGAGAGGTAGAGCAGGGAGTATGTTGCTAAAGGCTCAAAGGGGGGCCCCATGAGCCTCGAGAGGACCAAGTTGAGGTCCCAGGCAGGGACCAGTTGATGGACATGAGGGTATAACTTATCAAGCCCTTTTGGGAATCAGCTGAGCATGGGGATAGCGAAAATCGAGCAGCCTTGCACACCTGGGTGGAAGGCCGAGATGGCAGCCAAGTGCACTCTTATAGAAGGCAACGAGAGACCTTCCTGCTTCAGATGAAGGAAATAGTCTAGGATGTGCAGAACTCAACAACTGGAGTGGCAGAAGCCTGAGTCTGGCATGTGGCACCACATATGTATAGGCTGCCATGTGTCCGAGACGCTTCAGGCAGTTTCTTGCTGTAGTGGTGGGAAACTGCATGACTCCCTGGATTATGTCATTGAGGGCCTGAAACCTCACCTGTGGCAGGTATGCCCTGGCTTGGGTCGAGTCCAGTACTGCCCCTGTGAACTCTATCCTCTGGATGGGAGACAGAGTCGATTCTGCTTCGTTTAGAAGCAGACCCACACTCTCGAAGGTGACTTTGATAAATGTGACTGCTGGAGCGGCCTTTGATCAGCCAGTCGTCGAGGTACGGAAACACTTGTACCTGATGCCTCTGCAAGAATGCAGCGATGACTGCCATGCACTTGGTGAATACTCGAGGTGCTGCTGACAGGCTGAATGGGAGGATAGTAAATTGGTAGTGAGAACCATTGACCACAAACTTGAGGTACTTCCTGTGGGTCTGAGTGATTGCGATGTGAAAATACGCGTCCTTCAAGTCGAGGGCGGCATACCAATATGCTGGATCTAGTGAAGGGATGATGGAAGCCAAGGAGGTCATATGGAACTTGAGTTTCCTCACAAACTTGTTGAGTTCTCGCAGGTCCAAAATAGGCCTGAGGCCACCTTTGGCTTTCGGTATTAGGAAATACCAGGAATAGAAACCCTCGCTCCTGTGCTCCAGAGGAACCTCCTCCGCTGCCCCTATTGATAGGAGCAACTATCTCCTGTATGAGAAGTTGCTCATAAGAAGGGTCCCTGAAGAGGGATGGGAAAGGGGGGGAAAGGGCAGGAGGGCACAGAATTGGATGGGTGGAGCACCCAACAGTCCGAGGTGATATGGGACCATTCACGGTAGAAAGGGGATCATCGGGAAAAAAAGGTAAGGCAGAGTAGTTCCAGTCTGTGATCTGGTGTGCCGTTCTCGACCGCACATTCAAAAGGCTGGTTTAGGGCCAGAGGGCGGTTTGGGCTGGCCAAAGCCCTGGCCTGAGGATGGGTGTTGCCTCCTCCTGCCAATCCTGTTCCTCCTCCAAGAACTGTCCCGCTGGTTCTGCTGCTGGAATCTCTGAGGAGGTTACGGGTGGAAGTGTCTCTGCTGCGTGGCGGGGGTGTGCAGACCCAAGGACTTGAGGGTGTCTTGTCTGTCTTTTCAGAGAAAAGAGTCTCACCCTCAAATGAAAGGTCCTCAATAGTTTGCTGGATCTCGTAGGGTAGCACTGATACTTGGAGCCAGGAACCCCTCTTCATAGCTACCTCTGTCACCATAACCCTACTGGCGGCATCTGCAGCGTCCAATGCAGCCTGGAGGGAAGCACGGGAAACTAGCTTCCCCTCCTCCACCAAGGCTGAGAACTCAGTTTGGGAGTCTGAAGGGATGAGCTCTGTAAATTTAGCCATTGCTGCACAGGTGTACGAATACCTGCTTATGATGGCCTGTTGGTTCACGATACAGAGCTTCAAACCCCCTGTAGAGTAGACCTTTCTCCACACAAGGTCTAGGCGCTTAGCCTCCCTGTTTTTTGGGGAGGATCCTTGGAAGCCCTGTCTCTCATGCTGGTTAGCTGCATCGACCACCAGAGAGTCAGGGGGTGGGTGGGAGTACAAATGTTCGAACCCTCTGGAAGGCACGAAATAACGCCTCTCGTTGTGCTTGGCAGTGGGTGGCAAGGAAGCTGGGGTCTGCCACAGGGTCTTGGTGGTGTCCACAATGGTTTTAATAAGTGGAAGGGCAATACGGGAAGGTCTGGAAGGTGCGAGGATGTCCACCATTGAATCAGTCTCCTCTACCACCTCCTTGCCCTTAATGCCCAGACTCTGGGCAGCCCTGAGCAGCAACTGCTGCAGCACTCTATTGTCCTCTAGCACAGGAGCTCTGGCTGTCCCCACCAATGCTTCGTCCGGTGATGAAGGGGAGGAAGCATTTACAATGAGTGGATGCTCCCTGCTGTCCGCTCCCAAAGGGTCCCGAGACTCTCGGAACAGCGTTGGTGCTAGTGGTGCTGCCGACGGTACCGGGGCTGTAGACGTTGGAGCAAGTGTCGGCGCCGCCACCAGTATGACGGAGGGAGCTGTGTCGGCCCGCTCACAGGAGCCAAGGGAGGCGGAGGTCAACATCGATAATAGTGCCAGTGTGGGAGACGGGCGCAAAGACGCTGCCAAGGGTGGTACCAAGGTCGGAGCCAAGCACAGTGCTGGAGTCAACGACGGTGTCATTGACGGAGGTGTTGGAATTGCAGGCACCGAAGGCAGGTGAGCAGCCGATGGCGAGACAAAGGGTGGCTGAAGCCACAGAAGACATTGCGGAGTGGTGACCCTGGGTTCCTCCCTGTCCTTGGTGAAAGGCCCAGGGGGTCAAGAAGGGCCACTGAGGCGGGTTCTGCCACTGCGGAGGCCATGCCTGGGGCTGTCTCCTGCCTCTCCTGGACCTCGATCTGCAGCTCCTGCTTCTCCCAGAGCGATAGGAGTCTGACTCTGACTCCGAGGTCTCTGAGACTGAAGACCACGGAGGAGCCAATCCTCGGTGTCTCGAGCGTCGAGAGCTTGAGAAGCGGGTAAGCTCTCCGTCCAAACGAGTTGGCGTCAAGGGGCACGGTGAGGGGGAACGCATCGACATCATAGTCGGCTTCCCCTTTGACTGCACCAGAGGATGGGGCGGGTCCGCCACTGCTGAAGGTTCCTCCCTCCTGGTGGGCGAGAACGGTACCATAAGATGCAAGGAGGTCTTGAGCAGCTTGGTAAGCCTCCGGCATCGACGGGAGCTGTAGCTGCTGTGTAGGAACCAACGACTGAGGTGGGGCCAGACTCGACTGCCTCACTTGGTCAGGAGTCAACACGGCCCTGGCAGGGGATACACTTCTCTTGGTTTAGCCAGAGGAAAGCAGTTGTCCGGCTTCTTTTACTTCTGAGGCACCAGCGAGTGGGATTGATGCCTACTATCAGTTGGGCCCCATGTGGAGCAACGTCGGTGCTGAGAGTCTCGGGAGGAGTCCTTTCTCAGCGCCAAGCTCAACAACGGTGCCGAGGTGCTCAGCGTCGAGGATGATTCATTGGGGATCGGGTCCCCTGAGCCCGGGTCAGAGTAGGGGCATAGGGTTGCCTCCATGAGGATCATCTTAAGCTGCTGTTCCCTTTCTTTAAGAGATCTTGGACGGAACTCGCGGCAGATCTTACAGCGATCTTTTTGATGGCTCTCCCCTAAGCACCATAAACAGGACAAGTGCGGATCGCTCTTTGGTGTGCACTTTGTGCAGGCCACACAGTTTTTAAAACCCGGGGACCGCGGCATACCACAGTTCCTAGGAGCTGGGATGGGGGGAACCCCCAACAATCTCTATACTAAGAACACTAAACTAAGCTAAGGTAACTATATACAACAAGAGAAAAACAAACTTACTAAGCAACAGCTAAGGGAAGTTCCAGCCACCGTCACTGGCAGTAAGAAGGAACTGAGGGGGTGGCGGGTCGGCAGGGCTCTATATTGGGTGCTATGAAGGAGTGACTCCAGGGGGCACCCAGGCTGACCCAACGGATGCTGCTAGGGGAAAAATCTTCTGGCCAACATGCACATGCGTGAGCACACACCTGATTGCAATGGACATGCACTCGAAGAAGAATCCATGTTAGAATTGGGGTCAACTCTGGTAAGCTTATTAGTATGCGTGTAGGTTATTTTATAGTTTTCAATATGCTTCCTCTGTAATGCTTTTTATCTTAAGAATAAAGTAGGTTTGCATAGGAAGTGCTGTTTGGTAACATATCTGTAACAATTACACCTGTTAACAGTCTCTGAAGAGAAAGCAAGCAAGTATCCTGAGGCAACCTGTCTGTGATGGGAAACACACAGTGACACCAGGGAACTGTGTGACCTGAAAATGCCATGGTCAGAATGGAGATAGACTTGTGTCTCCACCCAAGAGAGGCAACAGCTGAAGAGCTGGAAGCCTGAGATTGGGTTCCTTGGCTGGACCACTGGCGGGAAATACAGGTGTAATTGCCCTGAACTGTGACAGTGGCATTTCTACCATGGAAAAGTTTTGGTATACTGCAGGAAGAGGATGGCTGGTCAGTGCAAGAAAATTTACAAATTCCTGATATCACTCTAGTACTAAAACAATTGTAAGTCCAGCAGTGGGCCGCCTCTGCAAACTGCTTAGGAAAGAAACAAAGGGAGGTGGGAGGTGGTGTGGGGGAGAAATTGGGACTACTCACATACTTAATGTTTAGCACATGCTTAAATGAACCAGGGCCACATAGAAGATACCTGAAGTCATCATGGAATTTCCAGAGTTCTGAAGAATCCCAAGACCTTGACAGGGATGTAGACTACTTTTATGGGGCTGCTCAACCACTTAAAGTTAAGCATGTGTTTTACTGGATCAGAGTCTACGTGCACTATCAACAAAGTGATAGTGATCAAAGTGAACAAAGTGATCTGATGAAGAAAAGCCAAGGAATGTGTGGGCCCCTTACTGAATGAGGGAGGCAAACTAGTGACAGAGGATGTGGAAAAAGCTAATGTACTCAATGCTTTTTTTGCCTCTGTTTTCACTAACAAGGTCAGCTCCCAGACTGCTACTCTGGGCATCACAAAATGGGGAAGAGATGGCCAGCCCTCTGTGGAGATAGAGGTGGTTAGGGACTTTTTAGAAAAGCTGGACGTGCACAAGTCCATGGGGCCGGACGAGTTGCATCCGAGAGTGCTGAAGGAACTGGCGGCTGTGATTGCAGAGCCATTGGCCATTATCTTTGAAAACTCGTGGCGAACCGGGGAAGTCCCGGATGACTGGAAAAAGGCTAATGTAGTGCCAATCTTTAAAAAAGGGAAGAAGGAGGATCCTGGGAACTACAGGCCAGTCAGCCTCACTTCAGTCCCTGGAAAAATCATGGAGCAGGTCCTCAAAGAATCAATCCTGAAGCACTTACATGAGAGGAAAGTGATCAGGAACAGCCAGCATGGATTCACCAAGGGAAGGTCATGCCTGACTAATCTAATCGCCTTCTATGATGAGATTACTGGTTCTGTGGATGAAGGGAAAGCAGTGGATGTATTGTTTCTTGACTTTAGCAAAGCTTTTGACACGGTCTCCCACAGTATTCTTCTCAGCAAGTTAAGGAAGTATGGGCTGGATGAATGCACTACAAGGTGGGTAGAAAGCTGGCTAGATTGTCGGGCTCAACGGGTAGTGATCAATGGCTCCATGTCTAGTTGGCAGCCGGTATCAAGTGGAGTGCCCCAAGGGTCGGTCCTGGGGCCGGTTTTGTTCAATATCTTCATAAATGATCTGGAGGATGGTGTGGATTGCACTCTCAGCAAATTTGCGGATGATACTAAACTGGGAGGAGTGGTAGATACGCTGGAGGGGAGGGATAGGATACAGAAGGACCTAGACAAATTGGAGGATTGGGCCAAAAGAAATCTGATGAGGTTCAATAAGGATAAGTGCAGGGTCCTGCACTTAGGACGGAAGAACCCAATGCACAGCTACAGACTAGGGACCGAATGTCTAGGCAGCAGTTCTGCGGAAAAGGACCTAGGGGTGACAGTGGACGAGAAGCTGGATATGAGTCAGCAGTGTGCCCTTGTTGCCAAGAAGGCCAATGGCATTTTGGGATGTATAAGTAGGGGCATAGCGAGCAGATCGAGGGACGTGATCGTTCCCCTCTATTCGACATTGGTGAGGCCTCATCTGGAGTACTGTGTCCAGTTTTGGGCCCCACACTTCAAGAAGGATGTGGATAAATTGGAGAGAGTCCAGCGAAGGGCAACAAAAATGATTAGGGGTCTGGAACATATGAGTTATGAGGAGAGGCTGAGGGAGCTGGGATTGTTTAGCCTGCAGAAGAGAAGAATGAGGGGGGATTTGATAGCTGTTTTCAACTACCTGAAAGGGGGTTCCAAAGAGGATGGCTCTAGACTGTTCTCAATGGTATCAGATGACAGAACGAGGAGTAATGGTCTCAAGTTACAGTGGGGGAGGTTTAGATTGGATATTAGGAAAAACTTTTTCACTAAGAGGGTAGTGAAACACTGGAATGCGTTGCCTAGGGAGGTGGTGGAATCTCCTTCCTTGGAGGTTTTTAAGGTCAGGCTTGACAGGGCCCTGGCTGGGATGATTTAACTGGGAGTTGGTCCTGCTTTGAGCAGGGGGTTGGACTGGATGACCTTCTGGGGTCCCTTCCAACCCTTATATTCTATGATTCTATGATTCTATGAAGTGAGCTGTAGCTCACGAAAGCTCATGCTCAAATAAATTGGTTAGTCTCTAAGGTGCCACAAGTACTCCTTTTCTTTTTGCGAATACAGACTAACACGGCTGTTCCTCTGAAACCAGACAAGAATCCTGATCTCTAAAGTGCTCTCTGGCAGAGCTCCAGTGATTAGAGTTCTCGAAGAACAAGATATGGAAAGGTTAATTAAATTAAATCTGTAGCTAGCAAACAGAATGGATCAGCAGTGGGTCACAATACAGGAACCAAAGAAAGGGCTAGAGATGGAAGAAGGGACAAAGGAGGCAGGTGAGAGAAGCATCACATTGAAAGGATACAGTGGAGAGAGAAAACAGAAAAGAGGGCATGAGAAGACAGACAACAAAGGGTAGGGACAGAGAGAGGTAAGACCACAGGTTGCTTGGATTTTATGATCTGTAACCGTTTTCATGCCCTAAATTAATATTTTAAGAGTCTGTCTATTGTTAGAAAGCAGTTTTCACAGATACATTTCTTCTTACTTAATCTAAATGATTATGCACGTGGACAGAACCCCTTTAAATTTTTCAACACAAAGCACTTTCTTCCTATAGGATAGCTGTAGCATAATTCAGTATTTACTGGCTTGCTTAAGTAAGATTTCTAATCTTTGTCACTGCCATCTCAGTGCAGAGTGACAAAATTTCTTCTGGTTTTGGAAAAACAGATTTAAAACATGAGTGGTTCAAATGCTATTTTATCTGAACCCCAAAAGCTCAGGAGAGAAAGGGTTAGGTAAATGTTTCTAGTTTTAACTTATTGCTACTTAGAAGTCACTTAATTTGTTATTTACTAATAAAAAGAATTATGTTAACATTCACATTTACCTTTAAGTGGAAATTGAGCTCATTATTTGCTCTGAAAATGGAATTTTGTACTAATTAGTCTTGTCGTGTAAGGAGACAGTAAGAATTAGCATTGATAGTCTACATCCCTGTCATTTTGCTGTTGGTATATAATTTTCTTCTGAACTTAGTTGCTCTCCTGTAAGTGTTTTGTATCCTTTAACATTTAACAGATGGTAGAGGTAATGGCATCAAATAAATATAATTTAATAGCAACCCTAATGTGAGTTTTCTTCCTTTTAGCAAAGGAAGCAAAATAGCTTAACTTACTCCAAGATGAAAATGCATTCTGTAGACCACCTGCAGAAGGACAGTAAGATGGTCTTTGCAGATAGCACATTAGGAATAGATGACCTTTATAAATAAATCATGGCTTCTTAATTTTATTTATTATTTTGAAGCAATAATTTTCTGCAGAAAATTCTCTTAACTCAGCAAATTCAGAGACACAACAGACACCTGCCAGAAAGTTCACGAGCAGCAAGCAGAGTACAGGATAGAAATGTATTATTCCTATACTGGACTTTCCAAAATATGAAGGGTGCTTCACAGGGCCACTACAAGGGGAAACAAAGAGGCTGAATGTTTATGTGTGTGCACTGTAATAGCCAGCAATGGTTTCTATGTACAGGTCTACATATAGCTCATTCTTACTTTTATTAGAAACAGACTGCATGAGGGGCTGTTCCCAGCCAGAATATAGTAATGCTTCACCATAGTTTTAGCATTTGGTGGTTATTCTGTTTTTTTTTCTTCATGTCAGAGTTTGGCCTTCTTGAATTCTCAGGACCAGATCTGTCAAAGGGGTCAGGACTTACCCACTCCTCTTTTTTTTTTCCCTCCACAATTTTTTAGAAAGTGTTTCTGGGAATTGGGTGCTTCAGAAATGGATCATAAACTGATATAAATACAGTTTCTACAGATTATTTCTGTGGAAATGGACATTAGTCATTAAAATGCTGGCTGCCAAAAATGCATGAAACCAGAATTGTGTCAGCAAACAAACTTTGCTGTCAGGGTCCATTTGAGAGCTTTGAAGGCTAGAAAGTATGCAAACAGAACTCTAAGAACTAGATTGGAACTTTGAGAACATGCTAAGGGGACTTGCTTAACCATATAGCAGTGACTGGAGGCATTTTGCTTGTCAGAAGCGTGTCTAGATATACTTTTTACATATAGATATACATTTTACAAGTGTCAGGATGAATAACATACCTGGTTGAAGTAAAATAAAGAAATAACAAACAAACACACTGTCCAGTTGTTACAAGATAAAATTTCAGAAAATAGAAAGGGTATTGACATTGATGATAACTATATGGTTTCTAAGAAAAAAATTGTTATCCTTTTTACTGGCCTGCTGATAATTCCAATATTAATGTTAATATAGAAGGTGATTCTTAACGTGTAAATCAAGAGCCGGAGGAGTACGTGACAGTTGTTTGTCCAACAGGCACCCTTAATCAAAATGGAATTATATACCTTCCAGAAGACAAAATGGCCTCACTTTCAGAGATATTGTATTACTATAGTTACCATTGGCCTCAACAAAAACTATGGGTGCTCATCATCTATGCAAATCAGGTCATAAATCTATGGTTTAAAAATTAAAGGAGAGGAGTATGGCATATGGAGCTTTAATAATTGTGGCAACACTCTGTGGTTGCAGCACCTTTCAGGTGTGGAACTTTCTGAGATGTAGAGTTTAAAAGATTGTCAGCTGGTAACAGTTGCAGTTAGAGTTGGCTGAAGACAACCTAAGAATGAAGTTGGTCTGAACGCAGTTTGCAAAGATCATTTCACTGCACTGAATTATTTTGTTCTTTATTTTTTGTTCTGCTCCAATTAATTTATTGTAATCAAAGTTTTAAAGGTATAATTGGTTTCCAGAGCGATAAGATATTGGGTGGAGACATTTTGCCTCCATCAGGCAGAATATCTCCAATAAAATTGTGGGAAGCATATTTAGATGCAAGAAATACTATTGTCAAAATTTTCAAAAGCAGCCTCTAATTTGTAGTGGGCCTCAATTTTTGTGTGTGTACTCACCGTGCTGAGTATCCACAGCTCCATATCAGTCTAATAGGGTTTTCATGTGCTCAACCTCTGTGAATATCAGACTCCAGTGGTCTCAAATTGGGAACTCAAAATTAAAGTTCACTTTTTAAAATGTAGATCTGTACCTTTAAAAAAAATGTAGTGTGTTCCCTCCATCACCTCAAGATGAATGGAGTGCTTTGTACAGAAGTAGACAGATGGCCTCCTGACACAGGGCCAAAGATAGGGCCCCTCCCTGCTTGTAGATATAGAACATGACCACATTATTGTCTGTCAGGACTTGCAGCACCTGACCTGACAGCTAGGGAAGGAACATTTGGCAAGCTAAGAGTACTGCCCTGAGCTTCCTGACGTTTATGTTCAGGGACTTCTTCTTGGAACCAGAGGCCCCAAGTCCTGAGATTGTTGAGGTGGACTCCCCACCCAAGTTCTAACGCATTCAAGATTAAAGCTACTGATGCTTGAGGGGTAACAAAGGGCACCCCCATCATTACTGATCTTGGGTCTTTCCACCATTCCAGGGAGGTGAGGACTAGGGGAGAAACCACAGAATCCAAGTGTTGTCTGCTCAAGGAATATACTGATGCTAACCATATCTGGAGGGGTCTGAAGTGCAGTCTTGCATCTTGAACCATGTAAGTACATGCCATCATGTGCCCCAGTAGCTTGACATAAACCCAAGCTGCCATAATCGGGTAAACCATGACACTGGATATCAGGTCTGACATGGTCTGGAATCAGGGCTGTGGCAGGAAGGCCCTGTCTTGGGTCGCGTTGAGTGCTGCCCCAATAAATTCTATTCCCTGAGCCGGGCCAAGAGTTGATTTCCATTCGTTTATCAGCAGGCCCAGCACTTGGAAGGTGGCTTGGACTGTGCTAATGCTGTTCTGAACTTGAGCCTGTGACCGATCTTTGATCAGCCATCATCAAGGTATGGGTAGATGCCTCACCGTCTGAGGAAGGCTGCTACTACCACCATACACTTCATGATAACCCCGGGGGCCGCTGATAGGCTGAAGGGAAGAGCGGTGAATTGGTAGTGGTGCTGAGTCACGAAAAACCTGAGAAATCTTCTGTGACTACATAAGATAGAAATGTGAAAGTATCCATCCTTTAAGTCAAGGGCAGCATACCAGTCTCCGGGATCCAGGGAGGTATCTGTTGAGGCAATGCAGGTCCAGAATGGGCTGGAGGCCCCCTTTGACCTTTGAGATTAGGAAATATCAGGATTAAAACCCCTTTCCTCTCAAGTCTTGTGGAACCTCCTCCACAGCCCCCATTTGTAGGAGGTATTGCACCTCCTGGACAAGGAGTTGCTCGTGAGAAGGGTCCCTGAAGAGGCATGGGAATGGGGGTGTGGGAGAGAAGGGATAAAAACTGAAGGGTATAGCCAATTGTCATTGTACTTAGAACCCAATGGTCCAAGGTTATGTATGACTATGCTGGGCTGAAATGGGACAGACAGTCCAAAAATAAAAGGGGAGACGGATCTGAAGTGGTGACGGTATAGCGCCTTCTGGCATACCTTCAAAAGGCCTGCTTGAACTCCCCAGAGTACCTCTGAGACCTCTGCCAGTTATAACCTCTCCCTTTTCTTTTGTAGGGCTCTTGTCTTGGAGACACCGAGAAACAAGGAGGCTGCTGGGGCCTAAAGTGCTTCCTGGAAACTGATGGAGTATAAAGGCCTAGGGATCATAGGATGGCCCTTCAGTCCTTCAGGCTGTGAAGTCTCATGTCTGTCTGCTCTGAGAATAGAGAGGAGCCTTTGAAGGAGAGGTTCTGGATGGACTGTTGGACCTCATGAGGAAGCCATGAGGACTGGAGCCAAGAATGCCTCGTGGTGACAATAGAGGCCATTATTCCAGCTGCCAAGTCAGCTGCATCCAGAGCTGCCTGGAGAGAGGTCCTGGCCATATTCTTTCCCTCTTCCAAGAGGGCAGTGAACTCCTGCCTTGAATCTTGGGGCAGAGAGTCTTTAAATTTAGCCAGGGAGTCCCACAGATTATAATCTTATCACCCCAGCAAAGCTTGCTGGTTAGAGATATGTAGTTGAACGCTACCTGTCGAATAAACCTTTCTTTAAAAAGGTCCAGTTTCTTCACCTCTTTTTGTTTAGGGGTAGCGCTCAACTGGCCCTGCCTGTCCCTCTCATTTGCTACAGACACAATCAGGGACACTGGACGGGGGGTGCAAGTATAAGTGTACGAACCCACTCGCTGGCACATAATACTTCTTCTGTGACCTCTTTGAGGTGGCGAGCAAAGGAGGAGTTTGCCACAGGGCCTTGACCAGCCCCATCACAGCCTCATTGATGGGTAAGGCCACCTTGGATGGAGCTGCTGCAGTCATGGTATTACTAAGGGCTGTGTGATGTCTCTTTAAGATCCTCAATTTCCAGACCCAGATTTGCAGCTATCCACTTCAAAAGGTACCAGTGGGCCCTGAAATCATCCTATGGAAGAGGACACCTGGTCCCACGACAGCCTTATCTGAAGAGGATGAGTAGGAGGCTTGCACCAGAGGAGGGGATCCCTCTTTTTCCTCAGCCCCAATGACATCCACCAGAGCCATCTTCTGAACATTGGTACTTGGGTCAGTACTGGAGTCGGGGTCCAGTGATGACTGAGAAGGTGCGAAAGCCTGTCTCTCAGAAACCACTGAGTAGGAGCAACAGGAGGGAGGACCTAGTGCCAGGGGAAACCCCAAGGGGTTCCAGTAAGACCACTGCATTGGCCAGTGACCCGCTGGCCATGTGCTGGGGGGTGATCAGTACCAAACGCTGGTGGTGCATAGGTTGGGTACCGGTGGTGAGCCTTAGGTTGCACCTACAGTTCCCTTCAGACTCAGAACAGGAGCCCTCTCTTGGAGACCACAGTGGAACAGTTCCTGATTCCGCCACCGTGCAGTGCCGGGGGTCCAGAGACCAGCGGTGGACCAGAGATTATTTGGATGCTGAGATCAGGGTCAGCTAGCCTCTAGAGGGTGTCAGGGGCCCTGATCCTGGAAGGAGCCTGATGCCCCTTGTTCCTTTCTGCTTCTGGACATTGGAGTTGGAGGGTGTACCAATGGAGTCGGGGGAACCGGGAAAGCAAATGGGTCCCTCACAGCTTGGAAAGCCTCCGGTGTCAATGGAATACTCAGATCACTGGTGCCACAGTTGCTTCTGGGTGTTGGCAGAGGGTCCCACACTGGACTCAGTGCTCTAGCCAGAGTCGATGGTGCCATTATGGGCCTGGGAGTGGAAGAGTGGCCTAGCACAGGTCTCACTGTGCTGCCTTCCCACCCCTTGTCCTTCTTCTGCACCAGCAAGTGCCCTCTGTCAATGCACTGCTTTTTGTGCTTCTTCCTCGGCACTGGAGATGGTGAACAGTGCCGGGAAGAGCTTGATGCTGGAGGAGCACTTCGCACTCACGCCAAAGTGCTCAGCACCATATTGTAGTGGCTCTGCTCTGAGGCTGGTCTGAGGGCAGCTTCCCTGAGGATAGCCTTCAGCCTAATGTCTGTCTTTTTTAGTGCAGGATTTGAAGTCCCGACAGATCTGGCAATTGACCTTCACATGAGTTTCCCCCAAGCACTTCAAGCAGCTGGAGTGTGGGTCACTCACAAGCATAGGTTTGCCACAGGATGCACAAGGTTTGAAGCCTGGAGACTGAGGCATGCCTGGCCCATGGCGCAAAGGAGTCCCTCAACGACAGGAGCTAATTATGTACATTAATTCTAATTTCAAAAACGATATACACGAAACTATGATAACTAAGAATGAAGAGTTAGAGTCCAAAAAACACTGGGAAGAAAATCTTGCCGAAGCAAGAAGGGTCATTCCAGCAACAGTCAAGGACGGTAAGAAGGAATTGAGAGGGTGCATAGCCAGTAGCACCCCTTATACTGGCACATGAGTGCATGGCTCCAGCAGGCACTAGAGCTCGGCCAGTGGATACCCCTAAGGGAAAAATCTCCAGCGTGTGCTGGAGGGTGTGCACATACCTAATATGGAATGGACATGAACAAGCACTCGAAAAAAAATATTGAACATTAAGAGTCATAATGACTGGCTTCCCCTCTCTTGTGCTCAGAAAGCATGAGTAACCTCAGTCTTACACTTTTGTGATGAGTGTACCTTTGTAGATCATGTTCTGAACTTCCACAGTATGGAAAAAAGATGACAAAGCACCCTTCTATTTTTACTATGGAATATGAAAGCTGCTCAAAGATATTCAAAAACACTATTGTCAAACAAAATAATTCAGTTTAAAAATCTATATATAGTCTATCCAGTCTGGTAAAATTCAACAGTATGCACAGGCATTAACACTTTATATTGTATTAAAATGTAACATCCATTATCCAAATATATCAAAATCCACTCACAAATAATTGTATTACCTTTGTATCCTTGTTCAGTCTCCCTGAGATCAATTTTAGTTATTGGCTTGAAATCGGTGTCCCATAACCGAATACAACCATCTCTCCCACCAGTGGCAAAACCTTCCTCACAACCATACATACTAAAAATTCCAGCCTGTTAATCAATAGTATAATAGTTTTGAAAGTTGATAATAATTTAAACATAAAAACAAATCCAAGTGTGTTTCAGTATGCTCTTCTTAAAGCAGAAACTGTTAAGAACTGTTAGATAATACTGTTTAAAAGACAAGATGCTCTCCACTCAGAAAACAAACCAAACACACAGGTGACAGTTTATTTCAAGTGCTATCTTACCAATCCATTGATTGTGAATTATAATGGAACTTTTTGTATAAATGTCATACACATAGTGTACATATGTGACTGTAAATTAAATTTAATTAATGTTGTTACAAAGGAGTATTAATTAAATGATAGGACACTCACAATAAATTGTCACCCAGAATAAACAAAACAAGCAAACAATTGATACAAATATTCTTACAGGTGCAGAGATGGCTCAGACAACGTTTCATGAATTCAGTTCAGACATCATTTGGAATCTGATGTAAACTGAAAGAGTTTGCATTTCATTTTTTGTTGGCACAAAAAGTATCTACTGTAGTTTGAATTGCTTTTTCACTTTTAAAAAAGGCAAAATTTATGGATTGCCATGTTCTTCTACATTACAATAGTTTTACAGTACTTGTTAGAATGCTTACTAATGTATCACCCACCTTGTCTCTACTGTAATATCTTTTATTGGACCAACTTCTGTTGGTGAGAGAGACAAGCTTTCAAGCTTACATAGAGCTCTTCATGAGGTTTGAGAAACTTAAATCAGAGTGTCACAACTAAGTACAAGATGGAACAGGTTGTTTAGCATAAGTAGTTAACACATATTTCAAGGGATCATTCAAGATTAAGTGGCCGTTAGTAGGTTATAGATTGTTGTAATAAGCCATAAATCCAATCTCTCTATTCAGTCCATGATTTTTAATGTCTACCAAAGTTATTAATTTAAGCTTCCAGACTCAACTTTTGAAAGTGTTATGCAGGTTTCCTTTGAGGATGAGGACTGAGAGGTCAAATATAAAGCGATTGCTTTGTGAAAAGTGTTCACCCACAGGTGAAGTGATGTTTTTGTCTTTTATCATTTTTCTGTGTAAGTTCACCCACATAGTTGTTATTGGGGCATTTAGTGCACTAAATGAGGTACACAACATGTTATGAAAGGCATGTGTAGGGCCCATGGATCTTGAAAGGGGTGTTGTGGGATTTTTTTTATCATTGTAGTAGTGGAAGATATGTCTGCAAGTTTTGCATCTGTTGTTCTGGCAGGGTCTGACGCCACTTTGAGTTGGTATGTCCTGGTCTGTGGGGAGCTTGTGTGTGATGAGGAGGTTGGAGAGGTTGGGAGGTTATTTGAAGGCCAGAAGAATGGGTCTGTACCTATTGGGTTCCGGGAAGTGGGCGGGCAGGAGCCTGCCCACTGCTTAAGGACCCCCACCCCAGCCTAAGGGGAAGATCTACAGGACCTGGAAACCAAATTTTTCTGGGGGACAACTAATGAAATAACAGGGACAGGAGTGCAGTCAAAGGGTCAAAAGAAGGAAGCCTGACGGGGACACCGAGCAGAGAACCCCGGACAGCACCCACTGCTCCTCAAAGGCATCAAAAGAGCCAGTGGACGCCGCCCAGAGGAACTCTGCCCGGATACGTGAACAGATAGAGGATCGGAAACAGGCCCCACAGACACAGGAGTCTCCATTGGCCAACCTCCTCTCCCTAGTTTTATACATGGCCGTTTTAGCCAGGGCCAAGAGGAGGTTGACCATGAGGTCCCGTGACTTTGTGGGGCCATGGATAGGAGTGCATAGAGAAGGAGGTGAGGGGAAAAGTGCAGCCAGAAACGTAACAGGATATTTGTGAGGAGCCGGAATAGGGGCTGCAACCTGGCGCACTCCAAGTAAATGTGCACCAGAGTCTCCCTCACGCCGCAGAAGGGGCAGGTGTCTGGGATAGGGGTAAAACGCGCCAAATACACGCCCGTGCTCACGGCCCCATGAAGGAGCCGCCAGCTGATATCCCCGGTGGGCCTCGGGACCAGGGTGGAGTATTGGCTGGCCCACCAGGGCTCCTCACCTTCTAAAGGTGGCAGGAGGTCCCGCCACTTTGTATTGGCGCAGGACACGAGGGTGAGGAAGTAAAGAGTGTGGAGCACAAGCGTGTATAGGTGTTTCCTTGGTGCGGTCTGGAAACAAACCGGCTGCAAGTCGTACAGCCAGCTCATGGAGAAGGGGCAGGGGGACCGGTTGGTCCACAAGAGTGGGTCTATAATTGGGTGGTCACCCGCTCTTGCCCTGAAGGGCTGAAAAGCCAGCTAGGCTAGAAGCTGGGCTGAGTGGGGAAGTAGCTGCAGCTGGGCCACGCCCCAGTCAGGGCCCAGCTGGCCCTTATAAAGGCTGGGAGCCAGAAGTTCAGGCAGACTCTCTCTGGCTGGAGAGAGAGACAGGCCTGGCTGAGGGGGAATTCACCTGAGGGACCTAGAGTGAGGCAGGGCTGGGGAAAGGCCTCAGGAGCTGGGAAGCTCTAGGCCAGCAACTCCCCAGGCTGCAGGGTCTGGTCCCAGGCCCATAAGTATTGGGGTTGCAGAGGGGCAGCCTGAAGGTGGGTAAAGGCAGCCAGTCCAAACCCCTTGTTTCCTGTGATGATTGGCTTTTACACTGCAGTCCGCCCCAGGGTGCGGGGCTAGATGGTGACTGGCAGTAGCCATGACTGAGGCGGTATGGGGATAGTGGGTGAAAGTTCCCTGGGGCGGGGAGACCCAGGGAGTGGGAGCACTGCCAGGGGGGCAGCACCCAAGGCAAGGACACCAGATCCTGGGAGGGACCAGGGACGAGTGGTAAGGTGGATCACTGGCCTGCGGAGGGCGCTCTGGGCTGGAAATAGAGCTAATTCCCAGGATGACAAGCAGGAGGCGCCGCCAGCTGAGTCCAAACCCTTACAGGGTCCAGGAAAGATTTATTTCCGGGTGGGGTATGCATTGAAATGGGTTGTAGTTGTTTGATAATACCCCATATGGGTTCTAGTGATGGGTGGTAGGTGACAACTAGGGGTGTGTGGTCAGAGGGGGGGTTATTTCTCTATTGAAGCAGGTTCTCTTGGGGTATTTGGGTGGCTCATTCCATGATGGAACTCAATTTTTGAATATTACTGTGATTCTTCATACAATGTCAGCAAAGCTGTGTCTTTCTTAGGCTCATAACCACTGAGGCTCAGCAACAACTGTATATCGAGACTGTTGTTTCTACCAAGGTTCCAGAAATATAAATCCCCTGGGTAGCTCTTATAGCATAACACTAAGGAAACAATCCCTACCCACATGTTCAGAGAAAACACAGTGGAACACTGTATTCAATACTGTATTCAATACAGTTGTTTCTAGCAGTTTCAAATGTATTGAGGACAAGATGTTAAAAGAATGCTCTGCCTTTACCTTGAGAACAAAAGGAAACATGAACATATGTAATTTAATTAAGGCACTAAAGTTGAATGTTTAGGAATATGAAATAAACATTTACAGTAGTAAAATATGCCTCCGCTATTTTTTTAGCTCCAGTGTTCATCTACACTGAATATATTGAGATTTTTCTTTGATTCAAATTACATTTTTAGTATTTAATGAGAGTTTTTAAAATCATTTCCACGTTATGTGAGCAAGCCAAAGAGAAATTCCATTGTAAAGCAGATTTGCTCATGTTCTTATTGCCTTGGTTACTGAGAAAAACACATAAGATGCTTGTTATGCTTAAGATCTCATTTTTATGAAAATCCTTGGTATGGAATATTGGGAATCCTATTTTAAATAAGACTAGCATATTAAATAAGACTAACATATTAGAATCTATGTTTATACAATTGGTCTATTCAGAACTGAAGGCACCTTAAAAATCTATCAAGATGATACCTTACATTTAAGTCTGTTTGGTGAAATCAGTATCAAAACTACACACAAACAAACAACAGCAGCAGTTCTGTCAGTAGAACAAGATACTGTAGCTAATACTTAAATACCTACATAATCAGAGTATAAAGTGAACAATTCATAAAGTCTTAGTGAACACTATACATTCTGTTACGATTTGACACAGATTAGAATCTTTTGAAATATTACAGATCCATTACAGTTTTTCAATTCAGTGAACAAGGTTAATTTTCATAAGTTAGAATTAAAAATATAACTTACACTGTGAGCTCCTTGAATTGTGCGGACTAAGTTTAGCCCTTTCCAAACATAGATGTCTCCATTTAAAGCACCAGAGTACGTGATATCTTCTTTTGCACATGCTAAGCAAAGGATAGTTTGGAGATCTCCTGTTTTGCCAAATATTCCTCTTTTTGCTGTCAGTGCATTTCCACACAACGTCCAAAACTATGAAATGTAAATGATACATGAAGAGAAGTCTCTGCAGCATTTTTGGTTTTGACATCAGTTTGCAGATGTTTACAGACATCTCTACATATTGTTCAGTAACTGAGCTAGACACTTATATGGATCTTGCCTCTTAACTGACTGTTCCATCATGCTACAAATAACTTATAAAGAATGGAAAACTACCACAGTAGATCTTAAGATCACATACACAATGTGATAGGTAATTTTTTTGTGTGTATATGTATTAAACTGAAAAATAACTCATGCTGTTTTATTATTGTTACCCTCATTCTTCTAATAACCTCACCCTCACTTTGTCTGTCACCTTTTCATGCGTGATATATAATAGAATGGAATCTTCTTAAACAAGGGACTTGTCTTGTTTGTTTGCAGAGCTCCATACATAACTATGGGCTGTAGAAATAAAAAATAAGACCAAGTCCTGAGGTCTTCTCTTAGTACTTATTCATGTAAAATTCCCATCAAGTTTGCCTGAATGAGGATCAAGTAAGACTCTCAGAATTTAGCCCAACAGTAGTGTGTGCTGATAGGAAGTCATGAAAGACAAGATTATGAGCCATTTATAACCATTAGATTGTAATCTGAGACAAATTAAGAACATGCTTTGGGCATTTATAACAAAATTCAGATCTTGATATGAATTTCCTTAGAGTTGAAAGTGTTTCGATCAAGGATTTTGGTTTGGGGCCCATCTCCAATTTCCATATCTTTTTAACATAGGCCTAATTCCAGGTGTGGAAGGGGAACATTTTCCACACAGCTTTCAAACTTGGGGAACACTATACTGCTCCCCCCCACCTAATTTTTGGTTGGCTGTAGAGGGAGAAAGGGGAGGCAGCAAATTATACCTAGTTTAAGACTCATTAGAACTCATAACTGCTGCCCCACTAACAACAGTTTAGCAAAATAATTCAATAGGAGGTGGCATATCCAGTGCAGCCTCCACCCCAGCAGGGGATATTGATGTGAACACAGCAGCAAAATGAAGACAAACACATGCATGGAATAAAGCAGCAGGCTGCAACTTTTATTAAACTTTAACAAAAGGGATGGGCCCTACTTGTCCATCACCCATATTCTCCTATACCATATAACCCATAACGTAGTGTGGCTCTCCTCAGCCTACCCCCAGGACTCAGCTCTGTCTGAGTCTCAGCACCCTCCCCCATGAATGGGACAGAAGATGCAGCAGGGTTGTGACCTCAGCCTATGAGGGCCACAAGATCTGCCTCTATCACATGAGCCCAAGGCCCGTCACCAAAATCCAAGATCTTTTACCTCTTGGAGCCATTCATTTTATTCTCTTAGCCACAGTAGAAACTGGCTGCAAGTTGTGACAAATAAACACCATCACTCCAGTACCTCAGTCAGGCAGTAAGAGCATTCCTATTTAACCCACTGTGGCTTGAAGATGCTGCAAGGATGGCAAAAGACTCTCTGGTCCTCTGCCAATTGGCCCATGGAAGAAAAAATTCCGTCCTGACTCCCTAAACAGGCGATCAGCTAGACCCGCAGCACCTGTCTGGCTGGGTTCCCATTCCTACTTCGAATGGGTAGGCTGGGCTGCTGGAATGGAGCTGGAAGAGGCTCCACATTGTCCCTGCACCAGATAAATCTTGGGAGCTGGGGAATGTTGGCCAATCTGCACCCCTCTCCTCTAGCTGGCAAATCGGTGCCTCCCAGGGGGAGGAACTTCCTATTGTCCCTTGCTGAGTGTCCTTGCTACTGGGACTATCCCCATTTCAGCACTTACCCTACCGACTTCCCCGCCCATTGATGTGGGTGGCCAGCATTTCTGACTAGGCAGGAGGTAGCAGCTGTGATTCCTGCCTACAGCAAGTTCAGCGACAGACTCAACTCCATTCCAGCCTGGGGCCCTCTGGCCAAGTGTCTGTGGGACACAGATTGCCAGGACTGAGTGTCTACAGAAGAGAGAACTCAGACTCTGCTCTTCCTCCTGTACCACTTAGGGATAATTTTATATGTGGCAAGTCACTTTTGCCAAGACTTTTGCTAAACTTAGGTACCTAACTATATATGTAGGAAGCTAAATTAACCTGATCCTGCAAAGTAATTAATAAGAAAAATAAGAATAACACCTACCTCTTACACAGTGTTTTTAAGTGTAGACCTCAAAGCTCTTCACAATCTTTTAAATGTATTTAAAAGCCAATGGTACTTACTCATCTGAAATTGCATGCAGGCTTTGAGAAATGTGGAAGGTTGCAGGTGTGGCTTTGATACCCAGCCTAGACATTCAGCAAAAAGCTCAGCTGCAGTACACTTCAGAAATAGTTTGGGTTGCTTGACTAGAGAGAAGCTCAGAGAAAAGACTACACTTTCCCCATTTCTTCCTCCCCAAATATTAATCTTGATTCTACAACACAGAGTAAATACTCTATAGTATAGAGCTGGAGAAGCTATTTATGTTATCTACCTCTAAGTTCAAGCAGAGATCCCATCCCTCTAACCTTAAGATATAGTATGGACTACTGTTTGTACATCTTTTGATGGGAATCCAACACCTAATCCTCAAAGATTTCAACACACAGTTTTATGGCATGCCTTAATCTGTATCTGTTTGTTTGGATGGTTAATTATGACCATTTTAACAAAGCATGGGTGCTAACTAAAGATAGGTTTTTGAGAAGCAGCTTGCAGAACACAGCAAATGGCATAACTACTGCCAAAACCACCCCACAGTTTTGAAAATAGTGTCAGTTTAGCGTTCAAACTTCTCAGCCACCAGAGCTAGAAAGATTAGCAAGTTTCCTAAAACTTCTGTTTAAAATTTTTCCCACTTCTAATCATGGGAAATAATTGCCATCTGGTAGAGATGCATCTCAAAGACAGGGGAAAACAGAAAACTTTGGCCAAGTGAGGGACTTCCTCCAAGCTTTGCATAAACCCAAGGAGGTTTTATCCAAAATATGAACCTTTTGGGGGGGATTTTCATTTTGCTTTCAATTTTACTTAAATTTTGGTCCCATTTAAATTTTGATACTAGGCAACAAAGTAAGGCAACAGGAAGGTAATTTACAAATATGTATTTAGGTCCACATGTGCCTCCTGTGCAAAATTGTGGGAAGGAACAAATACTGGAGCTGTGGAGTACTCAGGTTCTCTCCTCAGTTCCCTGAGATCAGAGGTACAGGGAGCTGGGCCAAAAAATGGAGTGGAAAACCAAGGATCTCTAAGAAATCTGACTCCCAAAGCTGCAGAGGATGTCTAGCAGCATGGAGTGACTCCTCTCATACCTTCTCTGTAGTCTCTGTCCAGACTGTGGCTGAGCAGTTAGGATCCCTATCTCATTCATAAGAACATAACATAAGAATGTCCATACTGGGTCAGACCAATGGTCCATCTAGCCCAGTATCCTGTCTTCTGACAGTGACCAATGCCAGGTACTTCAGAGGGCATGAACAAAACAGGTAATCATCAAGTGATCCATGGTTCTGCAATTTTCTTAGCCTCAGTAAGAGAATCAATCCTTTCAGACCTTTTCAATGATGTCTTATTGAGATTTAACTAGGAAGAGATAACTGAAGATGTTGGTGAGCAGTTTGGTGGAATAGAGAGGGCAGAAGCCAAAAACGGGAGTGAGTATTGGTAAATATTAAGACATTAAATGTTTATACTTTGCTTGATAAGCTGTCCTGCACTGCAATCACTTCATATTTCTGAAAGTTTCCCTCATCATCTCGAATTGGCTGCAAACCTAGAAAACTAGATAGTGTTCATGGGCTTTGGGGGTGCCAGGATGCCACCTACTGAAAGAAAATAGGCAAGCAGTTCAGGACATCGAATGACTTCATAAACATTAACAAATGAAAATATAAAAGCAACAAAACCAATTTACCTTTATATGTTTCACTCCACAGCTAACCATTCTGTTTGGCTGATATGGATCCCAGGAAATATCAAAAATCTGTTAAAAATATTCAAAGATGCTACTTTGAATTATAAACCAGTTGAATCTGCCATATATTTAATTTACTTTTGCACATTTTTAAATGCAGTTCTATCGCTCAGTATTTGATTAAATCAACAGCATAATGTTTAGGTGAATATAATGCTGTATGACATGAATGACAAGTATAACTATAGCTAGACTGAGGGATAATGCAGACATGTGCTTGCAGGCTTCCACACACAGCTCTGCCAGCAGATCTCATTCATAACTTGCAACAACCCACCTATTCTAGTCCCAGAGAACATTTACTGTGCCAAACTGGGGAAAATAAAGTGCAAGTTGTGTGATGTGAGCTAATGTCCCCCAAAAGTTAAGAGGAGAGACCATTACTCATCTTCACTCATTATCTATGGGAAAAGGTGTACCCAGGTCAGGTTAGGCAATACTAACCCAATATGCCATCTTATGTAATGCAGCTAAAGTGGTAATAGTCACAGAAATTTACATAATAAAATTACATTAGTCATTTTGGCAAGCAATATATATTTTTGTATATAATACAAAGTAAGCATATTTCAAAATTAAGAACTATATCCCACATTTTTTACTCAGAACTCCTGTTGAGGTCAATGGGAACTTAGTCTCAGTAATAACTGCACAAACAGGCCCTCAGGGAAATATTGTATAAAGTTTGAAAATAAAGAGTTTATACTATGGCCCAAACTTTCAAGAGTGCCTCAGTTTTTGGTTCTCCATCTTTAGATACTTTAGAGGGGCCTGAATTTCAGAAAACACTGAGCAGCCAACCTCTGAAATTCAGGCCCTTTCATGGTGTCTCAATTTGAGTACCCAAAAATTGAGGCACCCAAATCACTAGTTTCTTTTTAAAATGTAGACTAGTGATATTCAGACCTCAGAGGTTCAGGAGCCAAACTAGCAATCAACATTACCCAAAAGAGCCACAGTAGTGTGAATTGTTTCATTTACTATATATATACACACACACATACCCACACACACACCCCTTGCCTAATTTCTCCATTTTGATTCAAAGCACAGTAGCCACTCCAGTCAGTTAACAAGTATTTTATCATGTTAAGTATGCAACCAGTCATTTAGTATAATAAACACTGTCTTTCAAAATATAAAATGTAAATCTTCTTTATAAAAAGTTGTGATTTTGAAGTATTTTCTAAGTACTATACTTCTTAAAATATGTAAATGACAGACTGCAGCAATGTCTTATGACCCTCACACCAGAAAAGACTTTTTCCATAACTGGTGTTCTTCAAGATGTGTTGCTCATGTCCATTCAATTTAGGTGTGTGTGCTCACCACATGCACCGGTGCCAGAAGTTTTTTCCCTCAGCACTATCTGTAGGAGACTGGCTCCAGCGCCCCCTGGAGTGGCGCGAACATGCCATGGTATATAGGGCACTGCCAGTTCCCCCCACCTCAGTTCCTTCTTGAGTTGCCTGGCATGGGACCTTGCTCACACCCAGTCTTATCCTTTCCCTTGCGGGAGGTTGGAGACCAGCCTCGCCCCACCTTCTTGGCCTTCTTGGTTGGAGCCATGGATGGGGAACGATAGTGGCCAGTGGACAGTCCCAGTGGGGCACTGCGTACTGAGGTCGTGGTACTCGGCGCCGAGTTGGAGCGTTGCTCTGGTGCCAGTGTGAGGGCCAACTCCATAAGGCGCGTTCTTAAACAAATATTGCACTCCTTCTTAGTCCTTGGCTTGGAGGACTTGCAAATTTTGCACTTCTCACTAACTTGTCCTTCGCCCAAGCAACACAGACAACTGCTGTGTGGTTCACTAGCGGGCATGGGTCTCTTGCAGCGATCACAGAACTAAAAGCCTGGGGACTGGGGCATGCCCCATCCCGAGGCAAAGTCCCATTCGGAACCTATGAAGTCTCTAACTATAGCTAAGGGATTTACAAACACTAACAGAAAACTATATACACTTTAATACAAGAGATAGCTAGTTCGTACGAACGAGCAGCAACAGCACTAGCTGAAGCAGCAAACAGTTCCAGCACCATCACTGGAGACAAGAAGGAACTGAGGCTGAGGGGAACCGGTGGTGCCCTGTATACCACGGCTTGTGTGTGCCACTCCAGGGGGCATCAGAGCCAGTCCCCTACGGATACTGCTGAGGGAAATACTTCCGGCATTGGTATATGTGGCAACCACACACACCTAAGTTGAATGGACATGTTCTCGAAGAAGAACAAAAACATTCAACCACTAGAATTTAGGATCAGATTAGACAATCCCCTGCCAAACACCCTTTTACTTTCACTGTGGGGAGGGCTTGAAGGGCTAAGTGTTGAAACACTTCGATCATGGCTTAGAGAAACAGAGCCTGAAACAGCTCCCTTTGAAGTCAGTAGCGAAACTTCCACAGACATCAATGGGAATTGCATCAGACCCTAAAAGGGTAATTTTGAAAAACGAATAAAAACATTAATCTTGATGTGTTAGAAATATAGTACACAACAGTGAAGCACTGAACTCACCCAACTCACAAACACAGTACATACAGACAGTATAAACACATATTGTTTTGTTCTGTTGCCATTATTTATGTATATTCTATCATGTGAAATATTCACAGATATACCATGCATAGTAAAATATATATGCACAGTGAAAAGATTCATTTATCTTAATGATCATATGTGTGTGTGTTTGTGTGGTTTTTTTTGACTGGTGGTGAAATTGCTTTGACATTTCCTAATTTTGGGCAATATACTCCATTCAGATCCACTTGATGGACCTTGCTGTGCACTAACTTAATGAAAAAATAATACAATTTAGAAACAAAAATTTTACAGAAGTTATTGGGAAATGCTTCAGACAAAATTCAGATAATTCCTTCTATATGATTACCCTATCTGAATGGCCAGTAGCTGTTGCTAGTAGTTTTCCTTTCTTCCAATCCCAAATACATACTGTATTTTTGGCATCCAGTCCCACTGAGGCTAAACACTAAGGGGGAAAAAAAAGCATCTAGTTAATTGAAGATCAGCCCAAAATAAGTCTTTCAACTGAGCATAGTATGTGTACAAATATGACTCAAATTAAAACTAAATTGCTAAAGATACCATCAAGATATCCATGTTAAAAATTTATTTATTATTAGGACATGCCAAAAATTCTAGTCTTTTCTAGAAGCTTGAAATTAATTACCTGACTTTTAAGTGTACCAAACATAGGCTAAATTCATCAGAAGATCTGAAGCATTTGCTTCAGTAGCACAACAATCTGGCATTCACATCTTACTGACCTGTTATTAAAAATAAATGGGTGATTAAAACACTCCTCTCCCACCACGCACACCACCACATTTCATTATGTCTATGGTGCTCATTTTTGTGGACTTTTCTAGTAGCATTTTATAACTATAATTTATCCTTTAATTTTCAATTTTGTTTTTGAAAGAATGCATAATTAATTATTTTAAAAGATTAATACAAATAAATGAACTGCCCTCTCCCAAGAAACAAAGAAAGCAAAAATCCCTTTTTGTCCAGGCTATGGCTATAAACAAACAGACGAAGAAGAGATGTTTAAGATATAAATTAGCATACCAAGTCTCTTCAAATTTTGCCTAATTTCACAGGTCCTTATGAGGATGCAGGAACATAGAAATTTTCCTATTGGATAACACCAGTGGTTCATCTGGTTCAGTATCCTGCCTCTCCACCCATTCGGTGGGGGAAGGGTGCAGGTGGGTCCACCCCCAGCCATAGAACTGCTGGGTAATCGGAGGATGGCTTAGAGACCCTTGCTCCAAGCGGAAGGAATAATCCTCGGTGCATACACCCTCAGTCATAGTATGACTGAGCATAGGAGGAGAACTTAGGGTTTCTCACTCTGCCCAGGACGGGGCTTTGGATTTGGTGTATGGACCCTCGGTGGTAGAGGACCGAGTAATATGGAGGGAAGCTTAGCGTCCTGCCCTCCAGCCCGGGAGGGAGTGAGCATTGTAAGCCCCAGTGCCGGTGTGGGCAGCGTGAAATCTCCCATGATTAAAAGACCTTCAGAGTGGTACTAACGGTTTGTGATAATATGTTCAGGAAACAGAAGGGTACAGCTGCGGACTCGGGAGTCCCACAATCGTGGGCAATGGCATAAACAGTGGGGTCCCAGGAGGCTGGGGGACTGGGTGCCCATGCCACGGGGGAGGCAGCAAAGGGGGACAGGACCCTCTTACCTCTTGCAAAGGGGTGGGTGGGGAACTCTCCCAGCTGGAGAGGGCTCTCACCAAAGTGGGATACAATCCCTGGGGTTCTGTGGCGGAGCTTCAGAGGGGCGTGCTTACTTGGCAGGATTTACTAGACTTGTATGCCGAGTATGAAAAGCAAAAGGGTAAAAACCTAGGGGCAGCTGTGGGCTCAGTATGGACTGCAGCAGCCATGTGGTATCAAATGTCGTCGGGACAGAAAGAGGAGTTGGGGAGAAGGGAAGAGACATGTACCCGACAACTAGTGGAAATTGAGCAACTAAAAGCGCAAATCACTAATCAGGCAGCAACCGAAGCCTACACCCAAGAAAAGCTGCAAGTACTGGCCCTTCAGGGGCTTGTCAAAGATTTGACCCATTCGTGCTCAGCATACGCCACAGTGGCAGTGTGACTGACACGAAAAGGAAATTGAACCGTTAAAACATCAGTTGGCCGTATGTTCAGTCCAGGTGGCGAGCCTCACGGGGGATGATTCAGGTTGTAGAACTGATCAATAAAATTGTTTTTAATTGTTCACTTATATTAATATAACTTCATAAGCAAAGTTTTTATGAATGAAACAACATTCATTCATGAAACCGGTTACCCCAATAACTGGCTAATTGAGTTTCACTTTCAATCCAATTGCTGCTTAAATCACTCAAACTTACACTGTTTCAACATTCAGAGTAACAGCCGTGTTAGTCTGTATTCGCAAAAAGAAAAGGAGTACTTGTGGCACCTTAGAGACTAACCAATTTATTTGAGCATGAGCTTTCGTGAGCTACAGCTCACTTCATCGGATGCATACTGTGGAAACTGCAGAAGACATTATATACACAGAGACCATGAAACAATACCTCCTCCCACCCCACTCTCCTGCTGGTAATAGCTTATCTAAAGTGATCATCAAGTTGGGCCATTTCCAGCACAAATCCAGGTTTTCTCACCCCCCCACCCCCCTCCAAAAACCATTTGGGGATGGGGGAATGAGAAAACCTGGATTAGTGCTGGAAATGGGCCACCTTGATTATCATACACATTTTAAAGAGAGTCGTCACTTTGGATGGGCTATTACCAGCAGGAGAGTGAGTTTGTGTGTGGGGGGGGGGGGGGCGGAGGGTGAGAAAACCTGGATTTGTGCTGGAAATGGCACAAATTGTTGCACCCCGATAGCAGCCCACATTAAAATGGAGGAGAGGTCCACTGAGCAACTCCAGGATGGGAATTGGGTCGAGACTCAGCATATTTCAGCCAGAATTCAGAGTCCGCTGGACCCGGCAGATATGCTGGCTCGTGAGCTCGGCCCCTTCAAAACGGAAAAGGCCGCTACCTGGCTCCTTTCCCTTTGGAACATCATACATATAAATAAATTTGTCCCAGCAAGAGACTGAGCGGGTGCTCACAGCTGCCAGCCCAGAGCTGGCCTCCACCCTAAAAACCACGGTGGCCGAATTGCTGGGAAAGGGGTTGCCTGTCGTTCAAGCCTTGGCAAACATTCTTCTTTCCGCTAGGGACAAACGAAAATATTTATCTAACCTAGATCAGGCCCCTGGGCAAACCGGGTTAGACTATTTTTATCAACAGAGTTTAATTGCGGCTGTCTTGGGACAAATTCAGACGGCGAAAGCAGAGCAGCGCTTTATTGGCCAGCTTCCATGGACCGTCGCTCAGTTACGGGAGCTGATGGAAGGGATAAATGACTGGTGGAGGGATAGACTAGGGCTCTGGGCCAAAGGCGAACACGCAAATTGGGAGGTGTTAAAGGATAAAATCATGCAAATCGCTAAGCATTTTGGGGAGCCAATTAAACAGGTAAAGGTGGCGGCACCCCCACATATACCAACCGGATGCCAGGGGAAGGTGGAAAGGGGCCAACCGAGGGCCAGTCAGAACATAGGAGGGCCTGTGACAGATTTTTATTACCAATCTGCCTAGGGCGTCAGTGAATTAGGCAGATGCCACAGGATCTTTGGGGAGGAGGTACAGAACACATCAAGTGTCTAAGTTTTAAAGCTTTATTGATAAAATAATGTAACAGCAGAGAGTGCTGGGAACACTCCCACATCACTCAGGGGAAGAAAGAAAGCATTAATGTCCCAAGCCCTAACCTACTTTCATACTCACATACACACTACCCGAGACTGGCCAAGTCTGAGTGTAACGTCAGAAGAAGAGATGTGGGGTAAAGGTGGACGGGAGTGCTGTCCTGGGCCCAGACCGTCTGGGTCTGCTGCTGATCTCCAAAGTGCTCCAGCTCTCAGGAGGGTTTTAAGTCCTGAGCTCCTTTGGGGGTGTTTTATTTTGCGACCGCTGTTCCTGGTGCTCTTTGTGTCACTTCAAACCGGCTTGCTGTGGCCTCCTCAGTTTCCCAAAACATCCCGGCTCCGGAGACTTTGTTTTTCCTTCTATTGGCCTTTGCTGTTGCTGTTTTATTTGCTCTTACTGTCCTCACTGCTATCTCTGCAGCGCTGCTTAACTTAGTTCTTTTTTTTTTATGGCTGCTTGGGAAAGCCTTAAGCCCCCCGTCTTTCTCGGCTGTCAGCCAAGTCTGCTGGGGCCAGCATCTTATCTTCCGACTGAGCTAGCTAAAATGTTGACTTAACCCGTTCTCTGCTCTTTTTTTCTTCTCCCCCCTCTCAACCTCTCGTACCCTGTAAAGGAAACTTCCACTCCCCACTCGCACACCTTTGACCCTCCCCAAAATGCTTTGTGATGCTTGTAACAGCGTTAGCCACAAACAATGCTTATCTGCCTTCCCCGGAGACTCCCTGAGGGGAGGGGGCCATTGGGTTGTGACAGGCCAGTTCATGCTGTTAACTAAAGAGGATGAGGAGAGGATAGTGATGGAGGTGCAGAAGCAAACTTGGCGTGCCCTCAGGGCTCTGGGGGAGGACATGAGACGGTGGGATAAGAAACCCACTGTCCTGTTGGTGGAAAGGCTATTTGCCCTCTCGGCCAGGCAGGATGAACAAGCCACCAGCATCCACGAAACCTGGGCCCACATGGCGGGCGATCAGCAGCCACCCCTGCCCAGGCCCGTGGCGGCAGCCACCCCTTCCATCCCTCCGGTGGAAGATTATCGCCAGCCCCATGATCAACTCCTGCAGACTGGGGACCCCAGTTAGGGCTCTGGCTAGGGCAGCCCCATTGTCAGCCAGGGGTCCTGCTGGCAGTAGTGGGGTAAGGTAACCTGGGACTCTAACCGACACCCCAAAATTGCCATTGTACTCACTGAGTGGCCCTGTATGGCCCTACTAGACACTGGGGTGGGTACCAATGTATTAAACTTCACCCCTGTTGAGGACAACCCAGGGCTTCCCACCCATGTCTCGGCCTTCAATTCTGGGCCGCAACAGTGACAGACCTGCAACCAGGTCCCAGTGACCATTGTAGGGACGGTTTTGCATGCCTCATTTACTATTGACCCTTCATCCATGAAGAGGGTGACCTTGGGAATGCCCTGGATGCTGGAGCAGGGGCTATGGTTTAATCCTTATGACCAAGGGGGCACACTATGGCAGGAGCAGTGCATGCCTCTGCCCCAGGACGAGGGGGGGAGGTTTGCCACCGCCCCAATGACAGCGCTTACCGTAGAGGAGGAAGCATATTGGAGGCAGACAGTGCTGGGGTGTGGCAAATGTATCCATCTGACTGTGGTAGGCATAAGACAGTGCTGGTTGAGGTGGTAGGGTCCCCCGTTCCCCCACAACGCCAGTATCCTTACTCCAAAGCCACGGAGGAGGGCATAGCCAGGGTGATTGCCAACTTGGAGAAACAAGGAGTGCTCCGGACTACCCATAGCCCCTTTAACACCCCGGTTTGACCGGTGCTGAAAGTGGGAGGTCAGACCTGGCGCCTCACCATAGATTACCAGAAAGTAAACCAAGGCACCCCGATGATGGCCCCGGTGGTCACCTCAATGCCTGAGGTTTTGTTCCATGTGCAGCCACGAGACAGATGGTTTTCGGTAATCGACCTAGCCAATTGCTTTTTTGCTTTACCCCTTACCTCTGCCTCCCAGGACCACTTTGCGTTTCAGTTTAGGGGGAAATAGTTCACCTTTATGCGAGTTCACCTTTACGGCATTCCACAATGCCCCCTCCATTGCACACCAACATGTGGTGGCTATGCTAGACAAACTGCCTCCCGAGATCCGTTGCCACGTCATTTCATACATGGATGATTTGTTAGTGCACGGGGAAACGGAACCCCAGGTGCGAGATATCACCAGAACTCTGTTAAATACAGTTGAGGAAACTGGGTTCAAGGTGTCATTAAAAAAGGCGCAATTGGTCCAGCGGTCAGTCTTCTACTCGGGAATTACGCTGGGGGAAAAGGATAGGCTAGTGGATGTGGCAAAAGTCCGCGCATTGTGTGAGATGAAGAAACCCACCAATTTAAAACAACTGCACACCATTTCGGGGGGCTTTAATTTTATTCGGAATCATATTCCTGATTTTGCCACTCTCACTTGCCCCTTATGGGCACTGCTCAGACAGAGAGCAAGGTGGAATTGGGAGGAATCGCAAGAAACTGCCTTTGATGCCTTAAAGCAAGCTGCCTTGCAAGCGCCAGTCCTCGCTTTCCCAGATACTACCAAACCTTTTTACCTCCGGCTGTCCTGCGGTCCGGAGGCACAGGGGGCTGTCCTCCTTCAGAAAAATGTGGAGGGTTGGCTGATCCCAGTTGCCTATGATTGGCCCTAAAGCAGCCAGAGGTGAAATATAGCCCCTGTGAAAAGGAGTGCTTGGCAGCGCTATGGGCGGTGCAGACTTTCCAAGCATACATCGAGGGAGCGCCAATAATATTGCAGACCCTGCACATGCCCCTGAAATACATTTTAACCGGGTCCAAAATGAGTTTGGTCTCGAATACCCACTTGGCAAAGTGGACCCTGTTTCTTACCCAAAGCGGGGTGGCATCGGAGACTCTGCAATCCTCGGATCTGCTCAGAGCAGCTTTGGTGGAACAGGGCGCCGAGCATTCTCGTGAGGTAGTGGAGCAGGAACGGACAGCTACCCGAGAATGGGACCCCCTCCCAATCCTCCACGACTAAACCCAGGCTAACCATTTATGGTTTACAGATGGATCCTGCTTTTTCCACCAAGGGAATCGGTACATCCAGTGGACAGCTCTGAGTGGAGGGAAGTGAGTCTCACTGGGAACCTAGCGCATGGTTCAGCACAAGACACTGAGATAGAAGCCATGCTCCAGGTTCTGAAATATGAGAGTCAGTTGGGGAAGGACTTTGCAGTATACCTGGTAGCAGACAATGAATGTGTGGTACGAGGAGTATCAACATACATGTTTTATTGGGAAAAGGATAACTGGAATACTGCAGACTGTAAACCCTTCAAACATCAAGAAAGGTGGCAAGAGATAATGATGTTGTACAGAGCACGAAAGGGGGAGGTCTCCATCACCTGGGTGAAATCACATGCCCATAAAGACAAGGGATTACTTCATGAATGGAATGGATGAATGGATAAGATGACTCGAATCCGTTCAAGCAAGGTAGCGGCATTAGTCACAGGACTAGCAACCGCCGAGCAGGAGGACATAGTCCGAGAATTACATGAGTGGGCACATGAGGGGGTGGAGGGAACACTCTTCAAAGTCAGGCAGGTGGCACAATGGCCAAAACAAAAGCAAATGGTAAATGGATTGTAGAGGGATGTCTTAAGTGTGCCCAGGTAAAGCGAGGGGACCAACTCCCCGTCCTGCAGGGGCAAAGAACCCAAGAGGTATGGCACCATCTGCAAATGGACTTTATTGATTTGCTACCAACAACAAAGGAGGGGTATAAATACCTCCTGGTGATAACTGATGTGTTTTCAGCCTGGACAGAGGCATTTCCAACCCAGGTCAATACAGTGGGTGTGGCTGCCAAGAAACTCTATGAGGAAATCTTCTGCCGATACGGCACACCCTGGATTATCGGCTCTGACCAGGTGGAGTAAGGTGTGGAAGAGGTCCTTAAATCCTTGTTTGCTGCCCTGAACATTAAGCAGCAAATACACATTAGCTATCAGCCACAGAGCAGTGGTGCTGTGGAAAGGCAAAATCAGGATTTGAAGAATGCCCTCCATAAAATGTGTTCCAATTCGGGAATGGATTGGCCCGGGAAGCTGCCAACTGTTTTGGCAGCTTTATGCAATTCTAACTGCCTAGGTACCGGGTACACCCTCTACCATATCCTTTTTGGTTGCCCAATGATGTGGGGCAATCTGTGGGAATGGGAAGGGAATTTACCCACCAATTCACCAGATGGTCGGTATATTACCCAGCTGAGGGAGGAACTTTGTGAAACCTGCGAAGCCGTAGAAGCCGCTTTAGACAGAGAAAAAGCCAAACACAAAGGGACCGTAATTAAAGACGTCCCGGGGTGGCAAATTGGAGATGAGATGATGCTGCAGAAACTGGGGAGAGAGGCCCACACCTTAGATGCCAAATGGCCCATATCCTGTGGTGAACCGCATCTCTCCGGTAGTGTACCAGCTTCAGCTACCTGGTAAACTAAAATGAGCACACGCCAATCAACTCAAAACATATGTTTCTCCCTAGGTTCCTGGTCATGGCATCATGGGACTCGGTTGTGGACCAGCCACCTGCCTGGACCATCCAGGTTTCCATCTGTCCATGGGATTATCTGGATGATTATAATGATGAGGAGGAAAAGTACCTCCAAAGGCTCTCCATGGTTCGAGCCACCGATGGGGCCCAAGCCACAGTATGGAGTAAGGCTGGAGAGGAGGAGCCTTGGGGGCAATGCATCGCCCGGATAGACACCTTGGGGCCACAGCAAAATACTTGGTGGGTGGCCCTGGACCTTCCGTGGGTCCCAGGGGGACAAACCCTGTTCCTCATGTGGTGGCCTGGAGCGAAATGAGCAGCCCCTTGGGAAGCAATCCCTGGACAGAATATTGATCCCTGAAGAGAATATTGTTGTTGTGACCTCCTAAGCCAGGCAAACGACATCCATGACAGAAGCCAGGAAGAGCTGTAATGGAACGATTAATGATTTAGAGAGTTTTATATGTGCCTTGGTTTCCCCAGTAGATGCATTTCTATTACTCTTCCTTTTTTCTTTCCCTTTTTGCTTTATTAACAGGGCAAGGCAGTAATAGCAAGAGCCCAGGGACACCCCAACCAGGAGTGGTGGGATCGCTCTTGCTGCTTCAAGCCTGCAAAATTCGTCAGGACAAAACAATGTATGTTTGGTGGTATTTCTCTATGGGAATCCTTGGGGTCCCACTGTTTTAGGCCTCCTTTGTTAATTTTACCACTGTTCAGAATTGGTCCTGGTGCAAGAAACAATCAATTATCCACTGGCAGGGAGGCAATTGTGGCACGTTATCCTGGGAATATGGCACCATGTATTACCTGGGTATCCTCCCCGGGGCAGCCCCCTGCCGAGAACACCAGGTCCCCTGGCCCTGCATATCCCTCCCCAATTGGATCCCAGATGGGATCGACCCAGAAGGGCCCCCTACCCCACCAAGCAACACTACCGGAGACAACACTGCATCCCAACGCCTTTCGAACCCCTCGCCCATAGAATTTACTTCCATCTGGGAACAATGGCCCCTACCTTTGGAGGAGGACAATCTCCATTCCTACTGCCCGTGCTTGTGGTTCCATTGGAAAGGGGAAACCTGGGAGCGATGGCTCGAGCGGACCACAGATGGGAGGGTACACAGAGAGGTTTTCAATATCACAGGAGGATTCAGCATGCCATTCGAATCAACTCTCCACATTGGCAGCTGGAAGCAGGATGTGGTTGCGCTGTTAATCCCTGGCTGGTGTAAAGTTCAACCTGAGCCCCACAGTTCCACATGTTGGTATATCACATATATTATCCCCTCATACACACACACATCTCGCCAGTGTAGGGAGGGAAATATTACATGCCCCGAATGATTTCCAGCATCCCTGTTTAAATTGTAACCTCCTCCGCCTAGCCCAAAGTATTCAAGGAATAAATTTAGGAAAACACCTCCACATCTCCCCCCACCAGCGGTGGTGGCAGATGTCACCGGCTACCAAATGGGAAGCAGCCACTCAATGCTGGATCCTCCTTAATGCCACCCTGGGAGCTTTAGATGTTTTCCTGCCTCTGACACGCTGTCAGGTCCCCACTTTCCTCCCCAATTGTACAAGGGGGGCCACCCTTCAACTTGCCCTCCTCAGACAAACGTTGTCTTTACTCCCCCGGGGGAGGCAGACCTTAGTGGGCTCCTTGTGGGATAGGGCCAATACGGCAGCTAGCATTTAGAATATTCAACAAGGGGCTATGAGGGTTGAGCGGTTGGGACAATTGGAAAAGGCCATGGGGCTGATCACAAGTGCAGATCTCACCCACCTAACAGTGGCCACCTCCACCCTCAAACACACTGTCGAATTGGCCCTCCACACACGGGATACCTTGTGGGGACTGATTAAAACCATAATTTGGGGTGGGGGCCAACTAGCATGGGATTCGGTGTGCGCTCAACTCCAACAATATTTGGCCCAACAAGTCCAGAGCATACAGGAGGATGTGCTCCATGGATCTTGGCCAGGGGAAATCCACTCCCACTCAGGGATCCCCTGGGAGCAATCACCTTTTTGCTACTTCTGGAGGCGCACAAACTGGAAGGGCAGCAGCACAACCTGCTCCTTTACACCCTTTGGTCCCATGAAGGGAGTGTGGGCCCCAGCTATAAAAATCCAACCCGGCTTGTGGGAAGGCTGCCTCTGGGACTGGGTGGTCCATGGCGACGTGCAGGAGGTGGCTCCCTACAACGACACAGTTAAGAGGTATGTGCTGACCATGGCCACTGACCATCAGCATGTATGGATTGCAGAGGGCATCACCTGGCAATTATGGCTTATGGAGCCCCCCAAATGATGTGTAAAGAAAAGGTGACGCCAGGCTGCTTTTACGAGATGGGTCAACACATCTGCTGGGAAGGGGAGGCATCAGGATACGCCCCCACCAAGGCACATCTGTTTACCAATACCTCTGCGTGTGTTTGGAGGACCACCTACCCCAGGGTGCCCCTCGATTTGCGATTACAATCTCAAGTGCACAATTTTTTGGTGCATTGGCCCACTGTTATTCAAAGCAATATTAATGTTTCTAATTATATTGTGTTTAATTTTTCATGGATTACGCCCAATGTTTTCCTCCCCTTGACATACACCCGGGACCAACTTATTGTGTTCCAGGCAGATGCCTCCTCCTTCACCGTGTTACGACACACATTTAATATGGAGAAAGCTGCCTTTGCCACGGCCATCCAGATGGGGCATCTGTGCCAGCGAGGGGATGTGCTATGCTATTTTATTAACAAAGCCAGAAGCCACTACCGGCTAGTGTATGCAATTGTTCTTGCCCTAACAATTCTGTTTGTGCTATATTGATGCTTGTGTAGAAGGCCAATGGTGAAACTAGCCACCGTGTCAGAGGGAGGGTGGAAACTTAAATCGTGTCCCCTCACAACTAAATGTTGATTCGGAATCAAGGGGGAGAATGTCACAACCCAATGGCCCCCTCCCTCAGGGGGTCCCCTGGGGCGGCAGATCAGCATTGTATGTTGCTTACGCTGTTGCAGGCATTGCAAAGTATTCTGGGAAGGGTTAAAGGTGTGAGTGTAAGTGAAAGGTTCCTTTGCAGGCTGTACAAGGCCAAAGAAGAAGAGGGAGAGAACGGGTTAATCAATGCTTCAGCTCAGCCTACAGATAAGACACTGGCCCCAGTCCAAGGTCACTGCACTCAAACAAACTCTCTGCAGCCAAGAAGCCTGCCGCTCCATCCGTATCTCACCCAACCCCAACTAACCATGAGAAACAAGCCGGACAGGACTGCAGAGATTGCTAAAACTAGGAGACAGCGAAGGCCAGCGAGGGGGAAAACAAAGTCTTGCATCTCTAAAGCCGGTGTGTTTTAGGAAAGCTGAGGAAGCCATGGAAGGCCAGTTTGAACTGGTACACAGAGCTTGGGGAACAAAGGTCCCAGAAGGAGACACCTGCAAGAGACCTCAGGGACTTAAAAACCCTCCCAGGAGCTGAGGCAAATCGGAGATCAACAGCGGACCCTGGACAACCTGTGCACAGGACAAGAATTCCCGTCCACCCTTCCCCCTCTTCTTCTTATGTTACACCCAGGCTTGGCCAGCCCAGGGTAGTGTGGGTGTGAGTATGAAAGTGGGTTAGGGCTTGGGGCAGTAACGCTTTCTTCCTTCCTCTGAGTGACATGGGGACACCCCCACCCCAGCACTCTCCACTGTTATTTTATTATTTTATCAATAAAGCTTTAAAACTCAGTCACTTGATGTGCTCCATCATCTCCTCCCCTAACGATCCTGAGGCCTCAGCCTGATCACCTGACGCCTCAGGCAGATTGGTAAGAGAAATCTGTCACAGCTATACCAGGCAAAAGAGCAAAAAAAAATGCACCAACTCATGGGGATTTGCAGGAATACAAGGCCATGTGCCTCCATGCTTGGCTATCCTCTCCACAACTAGACAGTCAGAGTACACTGAGCCAGGAATTGTCCCCTATGTCCCATCAGAGGGCATTTCATGGCATGAAGGGCGATGAGGCAGAGCTAATATAGCCTCATATTGCTATAACTTAATGCTAGATTTCTCATAGGCCTTGTGGGAGGTGACCATGTGCATCCCCCTCAAACCCTCCCTGTCCTGTTTTTTCCCCAGCTATAGATCCCAGAAAATGAAAGAAATTCCTGGATTCAGAAAAGTAAACAAAAATGCACCTAAGCACTTCAGAGTCACCATTCCTTTATTTAACAACACTGAAATGCATCTCTACCTTTGGCTTCTTGGGATGTGACACACCACTTGTCATCTCTGAGTATCACTGGTCCTAGTTGAACTCTATCTAGGAAATAGTGCATACCCAAAGCAATAGCCTGCTACAAATCATGAACTGCATTCTGGTGAACAACTAAAATTATTTTCCTCTGCTGGCTGCCAAATGCATCTATATTTTTCCTGGTTTGTGCAGGGTAATGAACCTGCAAATAAGTAAATCTGACTTTACTGTAATTTCTCATGTGTGTGTGTATGTTGAGAGAGTAACAATGTGTGATGATGCTGAATCACTACTCAATTATAGCAACAGGTCGATTCAATTAAATCCCAGGGGCCATGGATCAGTGTTCATGTCACAATCCCAGTCTGTACCTAGCCCAAGCTAGGGATACTAATGATCCAACCAGCGGATCAAATTCAGTGATGAATTCTAGTCACGTAACACCTGAGGCACATTGCACATACAGTAAGAAGAATTAAATCCCAACGAGATAAAAGGAATTGAAGCTTCTCTTCAGTGAAGAAGATATGAAACTCTGGGATAAGGCAGTTCTTCGGGAAAAGCCTAGGAACATGCAATTTGGGAATAAAGAATAGTTTGAGATTTATGTTAGTGTTATCTGAAATACCAGAAAGGGGGTAAATTTGGAATATGCATACACTATGTTTTATTAGCAGCAGGGTCAGAACTCCAGCTGCTTATATAAAATTGTGGCACAAAAGCTGAACTCAGTTTTAACATCTTTATACTCGTGGTATCAAAAATAAAACTAATTTATTTTGGAATTAAGTGTAAAGAAAGAAAAAAGTGTCTAAAATAATTTTTTGGCAGTCCTATTATTTGAAACACAAAAATGGTCAATTGTAGTGCACGTTTAGGGTTGGCAACTTTCTAATTACTGGTAATCAAACCCCTGAGGCCTCGCCCCCTGGCCCTTCCTCTCAGCTCTGCCCCCACCCCTTCCCTCAGGCCCTGCCCTTGTGCCGCCTATTCCCCTCGAAGCCCCACCCCAGTCACTTTCTCCTCTCCCCCCACACATCACTTGATGGATCGTCTCCACCTCCTTCCCCACCTCCCTGCACTGGGCTCCCTTTGCTCCAAGGCTGGGATGGGAGCTGCTGCATCCTGACAAGGAGCCTGCCAGCAGGCAGGAGGCGACCTTGAATAAGCAAGGGCTGGTGTATGGTCACTACATCTGACTGGACACTGTCAGGTCCCCTTTTCTACTGGACTTTCCAATTGCAAACCAGGTACCTGGCAACCCTAAATGGCACCCAGATACAGAAGCCAAAAACCATTCTGTCCAAGTAAAACTCAGACAGGTGGCAACCCTATGCATGTTTGAACTATGTTTAATATGTAAAAATATCAGCTCTAAATCTGCAGGCTGATAAGGGGTAGAACCCAGCACTTTTGAGAAGCCTACTAACTTCAGCTTGCAATATGGTCATAGTTAGTTCCTGATTCAAGTAAATTGTTTCCTCGTTAATTTTACGGTAGCTATGAATAAATTCTGAAGATGCAAAATATAAAAAATTTAGCTATCAACAAAACATATCTTCAGCTATATGCAAATTGACAGTTCTTTTCGTTAAAAATTTGTAAACTACCTAGGCCATAAAATCTGATAAAGAAAGTAACATTTTCCCAATCAAACAGGGGAAAAAAATGCATTCTTAAGTGGCAGCAGCTCAGACTGGTGTGCTGGACATTCAGGATGTATTTCACTTTAGTATTTAATTATAAAAAATTCTAATAGCAAGAGTATACTAAATACAGGCTGGGAAGGGTTAGATTTTTATCTGTAAATGTCTGTAAATGTTGATTTCACTGTTCACCCCCAAAAACTGATGAAAAATTGTCCACCAATAATAATTGGAATTTTTAGATAGGCAAAATAAGAAAAACAGTACTTGAGAACCTATCAGAGTGTGATTTAAGGATACTTTCTTTGTATATTTTGATATGATGATGACAAGTTGTGTTTTAATGGTTATAACACTTTAACTGTTTGAATCTCAATGACTATTGTAATTAAATAATTATCTGACTTTCCCCATTATTTCTCACAACTGTGAAAATGTAAATCCATAAAAATAAAAAAAATTGCTTAAAACCCATAATTTTGTGCAACTGTGAAAATAAATAAAAGTATAAAAATACTTAAAACAAACATTATTATCCATCAAAATTATAAAAAGCCCAAATTCTCCCAAGCCTGACTAAATATATTTGTCTCTGAAACTCGGCATCTTACTAAGTATACATAAATAAAAATGTACATAAAATATTTCCTGATTTAAACTGCAGATTGATCTTTTGTATGTTTTACTGATGATAGAGTATAGTAACATGTAGATAACCTTATTCTCCCTTTTCAGCCCAAGATATTTATTGGTTTTTCAATTTTAAAATGCATTCGGTGTAAAAGGATAACGGGGTGCATCTGAAGGAAGTGAGTAATACATATGTAGGTGGAATCTATCTAGTCTCAGAACAGGACACAAATTTCGCACAGTGGTGTTCAGAACCTAGAAGTGTCTTGGCCAAAATGGAACTGTTGACAGCTATAAGCTCCATGTACCTGGTTTTCATGAATCCATGTCCCTCCTGGTCTCCTCACCCCCAATTCCATGCCCTCCAATTCTGGCTCAGCCCCACAGCTAAAGCAGCAAATCTTATACTCAGCATCTGGTCAGTTTATATCATGTTTGTAAAAATAGTTCTTTATATCTTTGGAATTCCCACACTAAACCCCAACTTCAACCCCAACCCTTACTCCCACTGCATCTCTAGAACACTGTTATGCAAGGTCAACAAATTTGGAACTTGTAGGGTAAGGGGCCAAAATTTTAGCAGTATTTAGACGCCTAAAGATTCAGATATTCAAATAGTAGGATTTTCAAATGCACTTAGTGGTCTTAGGCACTTTTGAGCATAAGCTTTCGTGAGCTACAGCTCACTTCATTGGATGCATCCGATGAAGTGAGCTGTAGCTCACGAAAGCTTATGCGCAAATAAATTGGTTAGTCTCTAAGGTGCCACAAGTACTCCTTTTCTTTTTGAGAATACAGACTAACATGGCTGCTACTCTGAAATTAGGCACTTTTGAAATTCTGACTAAATGCCTATCTCCATCTTTAAGCATTAAACTACCAGTCATTTCAGAAATAGGAGGACACAAGAAAGTTAGGAGATTTTTGGGACACAATAAACATTATAACATTACAACTCCCTTCCCATTTTTTCCCAGTCTTCCCAGAAAGACTGTACACTGGGGATGAGAAATTTCAGAGGGACTGGTTTCCTTTTTCAGGAAGTTGGGGGAAGAGAGTTGAAAATTGGGCTTGAAATAGAAAGCAAGCTTAAATCTGGAGGAGCAACCCATAATAATGTTAATTAGGTAATGCTGTGCAATGTAAAGCACTATGTAATAACTATTATTATTACAATCCTAGGAAAAAAATTAGCTGTTGAATTGGTTTAACACCCGCAACCCTTGAAATTTCTTAAAATCCCTCATTCCTCTCATGTCTATTAACCATTTCACAGATCTTTCTATGTTACTAGGTAGCAAAATTAACAATCACATTTATTAATTTGAGACTAAAGTAATGTACTGTTATAAATAAGATATGATAAAGAGAGGTTGCTTCTGGCAGTGTCCTTCCTTTCAGATTAAATTTTAAAGTGAGTGAAAAGAGGTTAATTTACATTAAAAATTAAAGGTAGTTTTGTTCCATATGAGACTATTATTTTAAAACATCATGGTCCAAATCTGCCCACAGATACAGACAATCCAACTCTCGGGGATATCAGTGGGAGCATACCTGCGTTATCTGATTGTGCAACCCAAAACGAATATAGCTGACTGATTATTTTTTTAAAACATGCAAATTCAATTCTCTCTCGGTTGGGATTAAACTTTGTAGGGAAGATTGCACAAGGTGAAATGTACCCTAGTGCAGATGGCCTCTAGAAAGATCTAGGCACCCATAAGTGTCTTTAAAACTAACATAGGGTAGGAATTTTAAGGCGTGACAAAAATTTACACAGTGGAATATTCCAGACATTGATAGTGACAATATTACACAGGTAATCTTTCTGTAGGGATGAACTGTTTGGAATAATTTGTTCAGGTCTCTGTGTGAAGCACACTATTTATGTTAAAGTCCTTGTGGTTTACCATTACTTTTTCTTCTTGAAACTTACTTATTGTGGCCAATAACAAAAAATCCAATTCTCCATTTATATTTGACTTCCATCTTTCTTAAAAATATCTAGTTAATCATATGGTCAAAACACTCTGATTCTCAGAGATTTTTGTGACTGGTCTTCTGTTTGTTTTTTTCAGGATTCCGATGCTAAGCTCCAAAGCCACACAGCTTTTCTATTTCAAACACTTTATTAAATTAAATGTACTCTGCATTACAGCTGGTGAGAATCCCTTAACAGTGAGACCAATGCAGTTCTGCTGCCCAAGGAGGGACAGGATTGCGAGGACACAGTGTATATCAATGCATTGTAGAAGCTCTCTGAACAGCAGGCGCAGGTGGACATTGGCTGGTTCTGAGGACCAAACGATCCCCACACTGTGCAGTTTCTCCAATACTAACTCCTCAGGGGATAGGGCTGCATTTGGGCCATGGAGGGCTATGTCTACCATTGGCATCTGCCCAGTGCCCCATACAACTAGCTGGAGTGCTAGGCTGTGGTCTTGGCCCCAGAAGCATTTCTTTTTGAAAAAGAGATATATTTGCACTATTTTGGATTCTGTATTAGCATTAAAATTTTAAACTACAGTATACAGTTCTGATGTAATGCTATAATTCTATATGCAGGCTACATATATAAAAATATATATTTTATGTGTAAACTTAAATAGAAGAAAAATATAAACTGAAAATATACAAACCTGGCCATCTGAATCAAAAGCCAAGCAGGCAACTCCATGTGTATGCACATCCTTAAGAACAGAAAGAGTCAGTACACTGTAGGAATCCCAGATGCAAATGTAAGGGTCCTTCCCAACCTGTCCAGTAGCAACTAAGGTTTTATCTGGGTGTACAGCCAGGCTAGAAGAGAAAATAGTTTAAACCCACACTTAATTATCTAGTTCAGCACAATATTGTAGAGTAATCAAAGATGAAAACAAATCACTGATTTTTTTCAGTTTTCAAAAATCCCAACTCCTTTAACATATCAGAACCTTCATAGCAACAATCTCTAGGGAAGAGAATTTCAAATTGTTTCCATCTTAATTTAGCTTGCTAAATTTAAACAGTATGTTCAACTGAGACAGATTAAGACGATCAACACATAGTACAATTCAGCACACAGTCAGATTTTAGCTAGTGTATTGTCAACAAAAATATAAACTATTGTATTTTAAATAGTTTCATTTATCTGATAGGCCTGTTTCTTCCATGGGCCTCTCTTTGTATTTCCATGGTTTTAGAAATTAGTATGCAAATTTCAGTTCAAATTTAAAAAAAAAGTAAGCCAGCAGCTGAGTAAAATGTATTTTTCACAATTAATTTAAACTACAGGAAGGCCTTCATCATCATCGTTATATATTTTTTTAAAGAATCAAAACCTCAGAGGGGATGGGGAGTCAAACTACTGCTTCTACCTCTGAAACAAGGAATTGCATGTGTTTATGGATATATTTTTAGTTACTAAATCCTCAGGAAAGCTGAAATTTCCTGTACCTATATATTTTACCTTATTTTCTCTGATATTCAAGAAAAATTAGCAACAGCCATATCAAACAGTACTCGTGCTACCTCCTTTTTGTATATAGATAGCAATGTTTAAAAAATACTATGCTGGGTTTTTAGTTATGTAACTATGCTGGGTTTTTAGTTATGTAACTCCCATTGGGGTTACAGAGAAACTGATTTTGAACACTGCCCTTATGCATCTCTTTAAAAGTAAATATATTATAAAGTATGTCAAGCAACATTCTTACACTCTTTGTTATTTGTATATGCTTGTTACTGCAAAATAGTATAACCCAGGCCCCGCATACTCTGCTGCAAGGTAGACCTAAATTCACTGACCAACCCCCTCCCCCCCGCAAGCCCCAAAAGCCCCCCCGCCCAAAAAAAACCCAAAAAAACTTGTGGTATATCATGCTGTTCCAGAACATCAAATTCAAACCAACAAAACTCAAACTTAGTAAAACAGGAAATGAAGGGTAAGTTTCATATCAATCTTTTGAAAACCAGGAAATACAGAATTAGGAGAAGGGGTGTCAGACCCCGCACAGAGGAGCAGGCAGTCCTCACCCCAATATCTCCCTACTCTCCTGCCCAGATCTCAGCTGGCTTTCACTGAGAGTCCCTGGCATAGCAAACTGCAAATTCAGAGGCAGCTTCAAATAAATATAAAAATGGAGGTTACAAAATGAGACACAAAAAAGAATACAATCAATACAGTAGCCAGGGCTGGCTCTACAGTTTTTGCGCCCCAAGCAGTGAAAAAAACTGCCCCCGCAGACAGCAAAAGGAAGAAGCTGCCACTGATTTGCCACCACGGCGGGCGGAACAGAGAAGCTGCCGCCAAATTACTGCCATGGCCGGAGGAACTGCCGCCCCTTTCTAACTGCTACCCCAAGCACCTGCTTGGAATGCTGGTGCCTGGAGCCGGCCCTGACAGTAGCCCCTGTTTTGTTTATATTGTTAAGTTCAATTTTACAATAGTCTAGTATTTTCAATTTTTCTATTGGCAATGAATATTTATGTTGGAGTAGTCAGAGGACACTAGAGATTTGAGAGCTAAGCTTGAGCATGGCTGGGGGAGATGGAGGCATTGCCCCCCCAAACTGCAAGCCTCTGGCAGGCACAAAATCCCCCCCCACACACACACACACACACAAAGCCCCATTGGCCTGACTGGGGCTGCCCCCCTAAATATAGAAGTCAAACTATGCCTATGGAGCTAAGTAGGAAATATTTGGAGCTTTTGGCACAGAAGAAGCGCGGAGGTGGTTTAAGATTGTGGGATAAGAAATTAACTGGATGTCTGCTAAAATGATCAGCAGTGAAATAGGTAACTATCTGAAAAGTTTCATCATTCCTTTTTAGAAATTACCCATTCAGATGAATGGGACACTTACAGTGTTCTCAGAAGTATCATTTCAGGCTGACTACAGATTCAGGAGACAACAGTGAATCAGTTTACACTCTGTTCATGTTTACTTCCATAAAAGTTACACATGGGGAAAAACACTTAGAATCTGTGGTAGGAGGTGAATTAGAAGGCTAAATATCTAGCTGGACCACATAGGGCTCAAATTAGAACATCTTTCACTATGATTATTCTGTAACTAAATACATTGTTTGGAAGAGAATTACCCAAATTAATTGTGGCTGTCCATTAAAAAAACCCAAAAGAATAGAGAATACTTTTGAGGAATAAGCGTATTGGAGAGCACGCTATTTAGTGTGTTGCCCTATTCCTTTAGGTGCCACCATTTTGTTTCTGTTCTAGGAATACAATAAAGAAGTAGCCAGGGCCGTAATCAGGGTGGGGCAAGTGGGGCAGCCACCCAGGGTGCAAAGCCATAGGGGCAGAAAGATGGGGCCAGAGGTGCCCCCCCAACCCAGACAGGCTGGGTGGCCTGCTGAGGTGAGGTAGAGGTGGTGTTCCCTCCCTGAGCCCTGTCTGACGTCACCGGACCAATCCACGTGGCATCGCCACTCTCCCCCAAAAACATTCCTCCCCAACCCGTGAGGTGTGCGCCCCACAGTTTGCAAACCTCCATGGGGTGGTCACCTGTCCCCCTCCCCATTATGAATAATTACATGTCACCTCTGAATGGGGTGGAAAAATGACCCCCAAAAATGGTATGGGGTACAAATATGCTTGTTCGCCCTGGGCACTAAAATGGATCTGGGGGTAACCACATTAGGACCTAACCCAGCTGAAATAAGCCTCCCCACTGCTGCTTGCTCAAAGGAGCTCTGATTTTTTCCTGGTTTCACAGGCTGCTCCGTTTGAGGGGAAAGTACTCCCTGTCTAGAACATATTGAATGCAACATCATTTTCCCATAGCCATTCTCTCCACAGGAATGCAGTGTATGTCTGAATAGCAGTTATGTGGTTGTAATTTTTAAAGATGCTGCCACTGAATTGCATTTATGTCAGATTGAAAGAAAAGGGGAATCTGGAAGTTAAAGGGTATGTCTACACTTTGAACTGGGGATGCAATTCCCAGTTCAAGGAGACATACCTGCACTAAAACAGAGTGTCGCTGTGGTGGCACTAGCAGTGGGAGGAGCTAGTCATCTGGAGTATGTGTTTAGGGCAGGGGTTTTCAACCTTTTTTCATTTGCAGACCCCTAAAAAAATTCAAATGGAGATGTGGAACCCTTTGAAAATCTTAGACATAGTCTGTGAATCAGCAGGGGTATATAGACCACAGGTTGAAAACCTCTGGTCTAGGGTCTCAGAGCATCTAGCCCCTCCTGCTGCCATGGCTACACTGTTTCTAGTTCAATAGCTCAATCAGAGCTAATGCAGGTACGTCTCCTCGAGCTGGAAATTATATTCCCAGCTCAAAGTGTAGACATACTCTGAAGATTCACACATGTCCCTCTAAAATTTATCAACTATAACTTCAACAAACACTCACACCCAGATTCCAAGATTCACCTACACACTAACTGGGTAGCTGGGCTAGAAGTTCTCTGCTCATCTGTGTCTACCTTCACTGCATCCTGATGACAAAGTATTTCCCCTCCTAGTCATCTTTTTTATTAAAGCATGTGTGTGTGTGTATTATATTACACACACAGAGAGAGTTTCCCTGTCTTTACCACACAGGTTAAATTCAAATGTTCATGGTTTAAGCATTAACCTTTCTTTCAAGTGATCCAAAGGATTACTAGTGTAAGAACATAAGAATGCCCATGCTGGGTCAGACCAAAGGTCCATCTAGCCCAGCATTCTGTCCTCCAACAGTGACCAATGCCAGGTGCCCCAGAGGGAATGAACAGGTAATCATCAAGTGATCCCTTCCCTGTTGCTCATTCCCAGCTTCTGGCAAACAAATGCTAGGGACAACCCCATCCTGGCAAACAGCCATTGATGGACCTATCCTCCATGAATTTATCTAGTTCTTTTTTAAACCCTGTTATAGTCTTGGCCTTCACAACATCCTCTGGCAAAGAGTTCCAGATTGACTGTATGTTGTATGAAGAAATACTTCCTTTTTTTTTGTTTTAAACCTGCTGCCTATTAATTTCATTTGGTGACCCCCAGTTCTTGTGTTATGAAAAAGAGTAAAAAACACTTCCTTATCTACTTTCTCCACACCAGTCATGATTTTATAGACCTCAATCATATCCCTTTGTCGTCTCTTTTCCAAGCTGAAAAGTCCCAGTCTTATTAATCTTTCCTCATACGGAAGCCGTTCCATACCCCTAATCATTTTTTTTCCCTTTTCTGAACCTTTTCCAATTCCAATATAGCTTTTTTGACATGGGCGCCCACAGCTGCACGCAATATTCAAGATGTGGGCATACCATGGATTTATATAGAGGCAATATGATATTTCTGAAGTGGGTTCTTGCCCATGAAAGCTTATACCCAAATAAATTTGGGCCACAAGGACCCCTTTTTTAACGATTCCCAACATTCTGTTCACTTCTTTGACTGCCGCTGCACAAGTGAGTGGATGTTTTCAGAAAACTATCCACAATGATTCCAAGATCTCTTTTTTGAGTGGTAACAGCTAATTTAGACCCAATCATTTTATATGTACAGTTGGCATTATGTTTTCCAATGTGCATTACTTTGCATTTATCAACGTTGAATTTCATCTGCTGTTTTGTTGTCCAGTCACCCAGTTTTGAGAGATCATAGAATCATAGAATCATAGAATATCAGGGTTGGAAGGGACCTCAGGAGGTCATCTAGTCCAACCCCCTGCTCAAAGCAGGACCAATCCCCAATTTTTGCCCCAGATCCCTAAATGGCCCCCTCAAGGATTGAACTCACAACCCTGGGTTTAGCAGGCCAATGCTCAAACCACTGAGCTATCCCTCCCTCCCTAAAATATCAGGGTTGGAAGGGACCTCAGGAGGTCATCCAGTCCAACCCCCTGCTCAAAGCAGGACTAATCCCCAATTATTGCCCCAGATCCCTAAATGGCCCCCTCAAGGATTGAACTCACAACCCTGGGTTTAGCAGGCCAATGTCAAACCACTGAGCTATCCCTCTCCTTCTGTAGCTCTTCGCCGTCTGCCTGGGACTTAACTATCTTGAATAGTTTTGTATCATCTGCAAATTTTGCCGCCTCACTGTTTACCTCTTTTTCCAGATCATTTATGAATATGTTGAATAGGACTGGTCCCAGTACACACCACTATTTACGTCTCTCCATTCTGAAAACTAACCATTTATTCCTATCCTTTATTTCCTATCTTTTAACCAGTTACCAATCCATGAGAGGACCTTCCCTCTTATCCCTTGACAGCTTACTTTGCTTAAGAGCCTTTGGTGAGGGACCTTGTCAAAGGCTTTCTGAAAATCTAAGTACACTATATCCACTGGTTCCCCTTTGTCCACATGCTTGTTGACCACCTAAAAGAATTCTAACAGATTGGTGAGGCATGATTTCCCTTTACAAAAACTATGTTGACTTTTCCCCCACAAATTATGTTCATCTATGTGTCTGACAATTATGTTTTTTACTATAGTTTCAACCAGTTTGCCAGGTACTGAAGTCAAGCTTACTGGCCTGTAGTTGCCAGGATCACCTCTGGAGCCCTTTTTAAAAATTGGCATCGCATTAGCTATCCTCCAATCATTTGGTACAGAAGCTGATTTAAATGATAGGTTACAGAGTACAGTTAGTAGTTCTGCAATTTCGCATTTGAGTTCCTTCAGAACTCTTGGGTGAATACCATCTGGTCCTGGTGACTTATTACTGTTTAGTTTATCAATTTGTTCCAAAACCTCCTCTAATGACATCTCATTCTGGGACAGTTCCTCAAATTTGTCACCTAAAAAGAATGGCTCAGGTTTGAGAATCTCCCTCACATTCTCAGCCGTGAAGACTGATGCAAAGAATTCATTTAGCCCTGGTTTATACTATGGAGTTAGGTCGAATTTAGCCGTGTTAGGTCGATTTAAAAATGACTGCGTCCGCACAACCAACCCCGTTCCGTCAACCTAAAGGGATCTTAAAATCAACTTCTGTACTCCTCCCCGACGAGGGGAGTAGCGCTAAAATTGACCTTGCTGGGTCGAATTTGGGGTAGTGCGGATGCAAATCGACAGTATTGGCCTCCAGGAGCTAACCCAGTGTGCTCCATTGTGACCACTCTGGACAGCACTTTGAACTCCGATGCACTAGCCAGGTACACAGAAAAAGCGCCAGGAACTTTTGAATTTAATTTTCTGTTTGGTCAGCGTGGTGAACTCAGCAGCACTCAGCAGCACAGGTGACCATGCAGTCCCTCAATCATCTCCATCCCTGAGGTTATCGCAGATTAGAAGGCGAAAAGAACACACTCGCAATGACATGTTTTCCAAGCTGATGCAGTCCTCCTGCACTGATAGGGCACAGCTTAATGCATGAAGGCATTCAGTGGCAGAAACCAGGAAAGAATTAAGTGAGCGCGAAGAGCAGAGGCAGGACGCGATGCTGAGGTTAGTGGGGGAGCAAACGGACATGATGAAGCATCTGTTGGGAGGAGTAAACAGACATGATGAAGCATCTGTTGGAGCTGCAGGAAAGGCAACAAGAGCACAGACCCCCGCCGCATCCACTGTATAACCGCCTAACCTCCTCCCCATGTTCCATAATCTCCTCACCTAGATGCCCAAGAACACAGGGCCGGGGGGAAGGCTCTGGGCACCCAGCCACTCCACTCCAGAGGATGGCCCAAGCAACAGAAGGCTCTCATTCAAACAGTTTAATTTTTAGTGTTGCTACAATAAGCAATGTGGCCTTTTCCTTCCCTCCTCCCCCACCCCACCCGGGCTACCTTGTCCGTTCTCATTTTTTTTAATTAATAAAGCAAGAATGCATGGTTTCAAAGCAATAGTTACTTTATTTCGAAGGGGGGAAGGTGGTTGGCTTACAGGGAATTAAAATCAACAAAGGGGGCGGGGTTGCATCAAGGAGAAACACACACAACTGTCACACCAAAGCCTGGCCAGTCATGAAACTGGTTTTCAAAGCCTCTCTGATGCACAGTGTGCCTTGCTGTGCTCTTCCTATCGCCCTGCTATCTGGCTGCTCAAAATCGGATGCTAGGCGATTTGCCTCAACCTCCCACCCCACCATAAACGTCACCCCCTTACTCTCACAGATATTATGGAGCACACAGCAAGCAGCAATAACAATGGGAATGTTGGCTGCACTGAGGTCTGACCTAGTCAGCAAACAGTGCCTGCGAGCTTTTAAACGTCCAAAGGCACATTGTACCACCATTCTGCACTTGCTCAGCCTATAGTTGAACTGCTTCTTACTACTGTCCAGGCTTCATGAGGCATGAGAGCAAGGGGTAGGCTGGGGTAGGTGCAACCATGCGGTGCTGCTGGCTGGGAGAGCAGCCTGAGGCAGAAGCCTCCAGCTCGCAAAAGAGCAGGAGAGCAGAATTGCAGCGGAAGCAGTGGAGCCGTACACCATGCCCTGGAGGTTGCTAGGAGCCGGGCAGGGAAGAACCCCCGGCCAAGCTACATGTCCGATGAGGACGGCTACCAGTCCTACTGCACCATCTGCTGCAACAGCAGCAGTGACAGTACACTGAGCGGGCTCCATGCTTGCCGTGGTATGGCGTCTGCACGGGTAACCCAGGAAAAAAGGTGCAAAACAATTGTCTGCCGTTGCTTTCATGGAGGGAGGGGCGACTGATGACATGTACCCAAAACCACCCACGACAATATTTTTGCCCCATCAGGCATTGGGAGCTTAACCCAGAAGTCCAATGGGCGACGGAGACCCACAGTGCACCACTCCATAAATCGATGCTAGCCACAGTAGTGAGGATGCACTCTGCTGACTTAATGTGCTTAGTTTGGACATATGCAATCACCTATAGAAAACTGAAGTCTAAAAATCAACTTCTATAAAATCGACCTAATTTTGTAGTGTAGACATACCCTTAGTTTCTCTGCAATGGCCTTATCATCCTTGAGTGCTCCTTTAGCATCTCAATCGTCCAATGGTCCCACTGGTTGTTTAGCAGGCTTCCTGCTTCTGATGTACTTAAAAAAAATTGTTATTACTTTTTGAATCTTTGGCTAGCTGTTCTTCAAATTCCTTTTTGGCCTTCCTAATTATATTTTTACTCTTCATTTGCCAGATTTTATGCTTCTTTGTATTTTCCTCACCAGGATTTAACTTCCACTTTTTAAAGGATGTCTTTTTGCCTCTCACTGCTTCTTTTACTTTGTTGTTTAGCCACAGTGGCACTTTTTTGTTTCTCTTACTATGTTTTTTAATTTGGGTATATATTCAAGTTGAGTCTCTATTACGTCTCTGAAAGGTTTCCATGCAGCTTGCAGGGATTTCACTATTGGCGCTGTACCTTTTGATTTCTGTTTCACTAACCTCCTCATTTTTGTGTAGTTCCCCTTTCTGAAATTAAATGCTACGGTGTTGGGCTGCTGTGGTGTTTTCCCCGCCACAGGGATGTTAAATTTAATTATATTATGGTCACTATTACCAAGGGGTCCAGCTATATTCACCTCTTGGATCAGATCCTGTGCTCCACTTAGGACTAAATCAAGAATTGCCTCTCCTCTTGTGGGTTCCAGGACTAGCTGGTCCAAGAAGTAGTCATTTAAGGTGTCAAGAAACTTTATCTCTGCATCCCGGCCTGAGGTGACATATACCTAGTCAATATGGGAATAGTTGAAATCCCCCATTATTATTATTATTATTCAGCTGACAGTCCCGGTGTCTCAGAGTCCAACATACCAGGTGCCATAAACTATGCTGAAGTGGTCTTGGCAGCAGGGGAGCGTTTTTTCTTAGCTGCTTCCTGTGGAGGTGAAAGCTCAGCCCACTTTTTTGTAGCCTTCTTGGGCAAAGGCCCTCTAGGAGGAGCTATTGCGACAGGACCTTTGTCAGAGGCTGCTGTTGGCGACTGTTGGCCGGGCCGGTCCTCAACTCAGGATCTGAGGCTGGTTGCAGAGATTTTTCCATTGTATAAGCTTAAATTGGAGATCCCTCATTTTCCTTGTTCTGGCCTTTCGATTATGGCAATGCGAGCACTTCTGAGGGATATGTGTCTCTCCAAGACAGCAGACACACTGTGCGTGTCCGTCAGAAACAGGGATTGACAGCCTGCATGTCAGGCACCGTTTTTAATCCCAGAAAGCCAGGCATACCAGATAGTTTTCTGTCCCAGAATGGGGGGGAGGGGAGGAACGACACAGTAAAACTCTAGATAAACTGAAACTTATTTTCCTAATAAGGAATATAAGGATAGAAGAAAAACAACTTTTGTTTGGTTGGTTTTTTTAAGAAAGTAAGATAAAATAAGTAGGAAGGGTAAGAATAACTACTAACTAACTGCTAACTAAACTATTTTCCATAAATGAATCTTATACTAAATGTAGATAAAAGGAGCTGCTAAGTGCTCCGACTCAAGCCAAAGGCAGCAGAGAAGGAACGGAGGGACGGTTGGTCATGCAGTGTTATGTAACCACCGGAGGCAGCATGAGATGGCGACAGTGCATGGACAACCCAAGCAGGCACTACTATTAAAAATCTTCGATTACAAGCACAGGGCACATGGACACCTAAAGTGGAGCACCTTACGATTTTAGACACAATATCTAGCTACAGCTAATAACTGGAATTTTAATTCTGTGTATTTCAAATATTGTTGATTTTGTATTTTAAAATCTTGAGCAAACACTTCCAAAAATAACCTAAAGTTTTAGACTCTTAAATAAGTAGCCTGATATTTCCAATGTTCTGATAATCCAGCATCTCCCATTGGGAACTGCTAGGTGATCTACAATTTGAAAATCTAGACAGAAATATTATTTAAGTACTTTGGGCCTTGGTGTTACATAAAGTTATGAACATGCTTAACTTTAAGCACATAAGCAGTGTTATTGACACCAATGGTATTACTGACATGATTAAAGTTAATCATGTGTTTAAAAGTTTGCAGAATCAGGACCTAATTATGTATTTAGAACCCTAAAGTAAAAGCTCTAATTTAAAAAAAAAAAGTTATTTTTTCTGAATACAAAGTTCTCTACAAGTTCAGTTCAACTTCCCATATCTGGCTGGGGGCAGGAAACAAGAGATGTCTATGTTATCCCTAATTTATCTGAGAAAAATATAATTAAGTTAGAATATTTGTTCAAAACCAGGAGGTTAAAGATAGGCCATAGTAAAGATTTACCAAACAAGATAATCAGTCTTGTTGCTAGTGCTAGTGCAACTTGGTCATAACTTTATAAGGTCTTGAAGTGGATCACCAAGCCATACACCTCCTTAGAGAAGTTTGGGTTCCAAATCTAAACATTTGACTCAAGCTCTTGCTCATTCCAGTCTCGACAGTGACATTTTAAAATGTGTACAAATTACTACACAAAACCAGGAAAACTACTTTAGGAAATGATTATTTGCCTTCCCTTAAACTACAAGAATCATTTTAGAAAGAAAAGATACTTTTGGAGATGGATACTACTGCAATAGAAATTGTGTTGGTAGAGTAAGTGTTTACCATCTGGCAAGGCCACCAGACCAGAAAGATTCACTAATGAGTTTTATAAAAATGTTTAATCGGTCTCTACTGGAACACATGATTGGCACATATAATTATTCTACTTTAACAGGGATCCTGCTGTGGATGCTAAAATAATGAGCATTGCTATTTAAAAAAAAGAAAACGGCATATTCCCAAAAGTCTGTGCTTCATTATAGATTGTTTTCATTAATAAATTCTTGGTCAAGGCCTTGCCTGTTCATCAATTACCATATAAATCAAATCCCCCACAACCAGGCTGTAAGGAACTATAACTGACAGGGGAAAGTGTACAGCAACAGGCTAGTAACTGTACAGAATGCATGTATTCTTATTGTCTGGAACAATTCTATCAATACAGGGCTTCAGATAGGAAATACTGTAAAAACCCCTATAAATGTAATATCAGTATTAAATATCCAGCTTTTAAATGGAGCAACTGTAACTGTTTCTAAACTGCACTTTTATGAATAGTCTGGTGTTTTATTAATATGAAGTTTTTAAATACAGAATTAGTGAACAATTCTCAGATTTTAGAAACATTAATTAAAAACAACAATATCTAAATAATATTTTATATATTCAGGAGAAAGTCAGTAAGTTTGCTTTATGCATTCCACAAATAAGGAAGAAACAATAATCCTTAGGTAAAATTGTAGTGCATTAAAGTTATCTTTTAATTATCTTTCTCTATCTAGTCCCACTGTAATTTTTTTACACTAACAAAAATTGCCACATGCCTAACCCTGGCCCCAGTCCTGATCCCCCTCTCGCACCCAAACTCCCTCCCAGTGCCCACACCCTGCACCCCCTCCCGCATCCCAATCCCTTGCTCAGCCCTAAGCCCCTTTCCTCACCAAAACTCCTTCCCAGAGCCTGCACCCCTTCCCACACTCTGAACTCCTCAGCCCCAGCCCCCTCCTGCACACCAGAGCCCTCAGCCCCACACCAGAGCCCTCATCCCCTTTCTGCACCTCAAGCTCCTGCCCCAACTCCCTCCCACACTCCAATCCCTCACTTCTGGCCCCACCCCAGAGCCCACACTCTCAGCCAGAGCCCTCACCCCCTTTCACACCCCATCCCTTGCCCCAGCCTGGTGAAAATGAGAGAGTGAACGAGAGAGCAAGCAATAGAGGGAGGGGGATGGAGTGAGTGGGGAGTGCAGCCTTGGGGAAGGGGTGGGGCAGGGGCAGGGCCTCGGGGCAGGGCAAGGGTGTTCAGTTTTCTGCAATCAGAAAGTTGGCAACCCTAGTCCAAGTCACTCTTTACACCAGTAAGTGCATATACAGTAGGGGTTTGCATTAATGCAACACCACTGCAGTTACATTGGTATAGGCACACCAGGAACTAAAATCCGAGTGTAGGCATGCCCTTAAACTTGCCTGCTTTCATTTATAGCCTTTGAGTGGCATGCCTGATTATCTTCCCCTGAGTAAATATTTTTCATTTCATCCAACTTTATAAACATTGATTAAGCCTCAACACCTCTGTGATGCTTGGTAACATGGCCATTTTACAGACAGGGAAATTGAAATACAGAGAGAGTGTCCTGACTGATTTCATATATGAACGGCTTGTCTACATTAGTTTTTGTATCCATTTAATTATATTGTTTAGAAATTGGTATAGTTAATTGGAACAACGTATATGTGCATTCACACTAGGAACTGTACCACTTTAATTATATTGGTTTCTAAAACTGATATATAGTTAAAAATCATTACAAACACTTATGTAAATCAACCCTAAGTCAGTGGCAGAGCCAGGAACAGTGCTGGCTACAAGTAGGGGTGCTGGAACAATTTTTATAGTGGGGGTGATGGAAACCATGTCTTTGATGTTTGTTATTACTACTACTGGCCAGGGGGTGCAGAAGCACCCCCAGCAATACTGGCTACAAGTCACTCACTCAAATTATTAGTCAAATTTCTCCACAGGGTACTGTGCAAGAAATACCGCTCTCCCCCCCCCCCCCCCCGCAACTATTAGCAACTCCTATAATTATTATTTCCGTGCAACCAGGAAAGAGCAGCCCACAGCAGCTACAGCAAACAAAAACACTAACAACTGGAACAGTTACTCATTATAAGCCATTCATTTCTTTGTAATAACTGCAGAAATGGATCAAAAGGAAAGAAATTGAATGGCTAACACTGTAGTGCTATTTAGTGGGGTTAATATATGTTTAGTTACATATTATATATTTCTAGACTGTGATGAAAAGTGTTTTTTATCTTTTTAGGTCTTGCAAAAAATATTTCCAAACCTATGCTGCTGCTGCTGCTGTTGAAAAGTTACATATTAGATTTCAAAACACACCTCGTATGGAAAATATGTTTAAACAGAAGCGAAGTAAAGGCCTTCGTATGCCAAAAGCACTATTTATGAATATAATGCTGGAAAGTCACTGATTTTCATCTTGCTTTTATATTTCCAACACAATAGCTCCACATCACAACATACATCTTCATCGCAAGAACTGTATTTCATTCACTGACTTCACAGAATACCGGTTACCTCCTAAGAGCAGCACAGATCTTTTGGCCTTGTTACATCAATTACAGAGATGACAATTGAGACCTACCATATATAATTTCTTACTTAAAAACGTCTCCCTTCAGAATCACTACAATCTACTTATACAGGTTTAAATAACCTGGCCTAAAGAAACTGGCTTTTATAATAGACAATCACATTTTTAAAAGTTATCATCATACACTCTTGAACATGGAAAACTTTCATAGTCCAAGAAATAAACGTCTAAATAAGGGCTAAGAAAAACAGGAAACCCCTTCCCAACCTGAATTTTGTAATGCACATTGGAAAACACAATTGCAAGTATACATATAAAATGATGGGGTCTAAATTAGCTGTTACCCCGCAAGGAAGAGATCTTGAAGTCATTTTGGATAGTACTCTGAAAACATCCACTCAATATGCAGAGGCAGACAAAAAAGCTAACAGAATGTTGGGAATCAAAAGGCATTACGAAAGGCATAGCTAATAAGACAGAAAATATCATATTGCCTCTATATAAATCCATGCTACGCCTACATTTTGAATATTGAGTGCAGATCTGGTCACCCCATCTCAAAAAAGATATATTGGAATTGGAAAAGATACAGAAAAGGGCAACAAAAATTATTAGGGGTATGGAACAGCTTCCATATGAGGAGAGATTAATAAGACTGGGACTCTTCAGCTTCGAAAAGATATGACTAAGGGTGGATATGATAGAGGTCTATAAAATCATGATTGGTCTGAAGGAAGTACATAGGAAAGTATAATATACTCCTTCTCATAACAAAAGAATTAGGGGTCCCCAAATAAAATTAATAGGCAGCAGGTTTAAAACAAATAAAAGCAAGTATTTCTTCACACAATGCACAGTCAACCTGTGGAAGTCTTTGCCAGAGGATGTTGTGAAGGCCAAGACTATAACTAGATAAATTCATGGAGGATAGGTCCACCAATGGCTATTAGCCAGGATGGGCAGGAATGGTGTCCCTAGCCTTCATTTGCCAGAGGCTGGGAATCGACAACAGGGGATGGATCACTTGATGATTACCTGTTCTGTTCATTCCCTTTGAAGTACCTTGCATTGGCCACTGTCGGAAGACAGGATACTGGGCTGGATGGACTTTTAGTCTGACCTAGTATTGCCATTCTTATGAGAGTCATAAAGTGTTGGATGAGAACAGTGAGCTGAGTGAAAATTTTTCCAAGGGAACAAATTTCCATTGAAAAATACAGATTAGAAAAAATTTAAATATTTCACAAGAACATATCAATTTCATTGAAATGTTTTACTTTGTTTCAATACGGTCCAAGTGTTTAATTTCAAGGTTATCATTTTTCCTAATACATATTAATTATATATGATAGTTGAACAAAGCACTTGGACCTTATCAAAACAGAGCAATTAGGTACTTCTAAATGCATTTTTTTCACAAATTTTGTTTCATGAGAAATTCCAACACTTTAAAATTTCCAGATTTCAACCAACTGTAGAACAGAACTTCTGAACCTTCACAGGCAACTGTACCTATTTACCAGATTCAGGGCTTAAGGATTCTTCAAGGAACATTGATTTTCCTCCAGAAGCTCGACTCCCTACTGAGAATTTTCTTTGTCATCAGCAGAGGCATGACCAGCAGAAGAACCAGGGAAGGAGGAGGAAGCAGCACCTGCTCCATTCTACAGCTTGAGCTTCCAACAGTGAGCTTTTTTTCTGTTGTTTACCCTTTGTTCTCAACTCCTTTCTGGCAGCAGATCAAACAGTGACCTCTGTATTCCTCCCCTCTCTCCTGGCACTGTCTACAGAGAGATACTATACCCTTCACTACAGGGGAAATAGTAAAGATAGCAAAGAGGGAGAAGGGTGAAAAAAGGCCCAGTTTACTCCTACTACCAGCAGATCAAGAAGAAGCCATGAGGAGAGGTGCTCATTAGTGGTTGCCAAGGCTTGCTGTCTCATTTTTGAGAGTGCAGGATAAAACCATAAAAAGCGCAAATGTAATTGATGTCTATGACTGATGTCTATGATTCTATGTCTGCCTGAATCTTCAGAGAGACTGTAACAATAGTCCTGTGAGGTGTGAACTGCCCCTATTCACCACAATGATGTGATGGCTCACACTCACAATAATAATTTAAATATGAACATCATTAATTATTTCACAGCTGATCAAAGCATATAAAGGAGATGGAGAATTGTATTATGAAGACAGCACAATCTACTGTGATTGACATCTCATTTTTCCATCAGAAGTAGATGGTGCTTGAGAGAATATCACCATTTATTTCCCTCCCTCTGTGAAGAAAGACCATAGCAGAGCCCACATGATCATATTTTGAACATCTAGACATTCCACCAAGAGTGGTGTCTCAAGTGCACAGAAATTGATTTGGGGGGAGGGCTGGATCTTGGAAAAGTATCACTACTTTTCCCCACCTCCAATCTGAACTCTAAGTGTAATTTAAGAGGCTCTTGTTTAACTTAGCCAAAAAGGAACTATATCCACTGCATGATGTTGACACAAAGCCAAAGACAGGGCAATTTGTGAACTGGTGGAAGTGAAATTAATTTTTTTTTAACATGTGACCTTTTCATTATGGAAAAACATTGATGCCCATGACTTTGGTAAAACACTGCAAAGTGGGATGGTAACTCTCAATCTCTATAAATGTTTTTATAGGGTTCATCAACTCTCATAAAAACAGTACATCCCTGAAAGGTTTTGCTACAAATGGAGCCAATAGGAACCTATGGGAGGCAGAAAAACCACATATTCAAGGCCTTCATACTGATTCTGCAGTATTTTCCAAAGTGTAAAGTTTCATTTTAATTAAAAAAAAAAAGTTACAAACCCCTTTAGTTACAATGAACTTTCATATTGCAAATTTATGCACTGTTGTCATGAGTCTGGACATAGAAGAAGTAAAACAATAGCACCAATGGAAATACTGAAGAACTATTGCCCATTCATCTCAATAAGATGTTGGCTCTGACACCTAACTGTGACAATTTAAATGTTAACATTTATTAAGCACTTCACTGCTTATCATACCAGTGAACATCCAGCTAAAAAGTGGCTATATTGGATGCTGTGCCTGAATTCTCTATTAATGAGAATCACAAAATGTACCAAAGGAATAAAGGCATCAAGTATTACAAATGCAAAAAGAAAAATATTCTATCAGCAGAAGACTTGTCTTTTCCTAAGCCCCACATCCCAGCAACCTTCCTTGGCTATGAAGAGATACATGGAACGCCTATTTGGATCCCATTGATGCTGCTATTTACTTGGCAACAGAGCACTCATTTTGAGCAATGCAAAATACTCCTGCCACCTCCAGGAGTGGAACATGCTGACTCAGCAGAATTATCAGCCCTAACAGCTCAGGAATTGAACTGTAGTTTCAAATCCCAGCATATTACGCTAACCACAGGACTAGTCCTCAAACAGCTTTTTGATTTAAATAACTGATTTGCATACTACTATCCTTTACAATTAGAATAAAACTAGCATGTAGTGTCAAAATGCCAATGCTTAACACCTACATACCCTCCCCCTGTTTTATCATCAAAATTTAGTACATATGCAGTGTACTGGAAACAATCCTCAGAAATGTTCCATAAATGACCAGCCATACAATTTATACAATAGTAATCATCAGGACACTATTTCCTTAGCAGATGGAAATGCAACAAAATCAAAGCTTTGAATGAGTGTATTAAAATAAAACTCATATATACATTGCTAAATATGGACCTTGATTATTATACTTTCTAGCTTCTAAGGAATAAATAAATGACCAGCAATATAAAAGGGAGGTACCAGGCATTTAATGAACTACCATGGGTACTTTTAAAAAGTTCATTCTGGTTTTAGAGGTAGTAGCATTTCAAGAAATAAAATTTAAATAAAGAATGTCGCATGGATTGGGAATACCTTTAAAACCAGAATGAACTTTGTAAGTGCACCCAATGAAAAGAGGGAGGTAAATGAGCCAACTAACATATGTATGTGGTAGTGAAAGACATCATGTTGTATAAGGTAGATGGATTTCTGTAAGCTATGACTCCAGTATGGTTATCTGACAATTGCAGTATTTGCATATTCAGTGGCAAAACCTAGATGGACACCCCGACGTTCAACTGCTGGATATGTGTTTTCTGCAGCACTGTTGCACCATGATTCATCATGTACTATTCTGAATTCCAGATTACTCTGCTTGAGTAGGAGAAGTTTCATCTATACTAAATTTAGGTGGTAAAAAAAATGGTAGGTGGCCAACAGTTAACTGGCTTCAGCAGTCCATGCAGCTTTTTTGTACTGGGGTCCAGATTTCTCTGGTGGAATAGTCGAAGCAAAATTTGTTCTCTGTTTTGTTGATACAATTTCTGTGTTTGTGAACAAAATTTGGCAGAATCCAGCTGAACCCAGAAACTGAATCCAAATTTTTGCAATGCTAGGGCACATCTTAAGGTACAGCAGGCATGGCTAAACATGTTCTCTATTTAGGCAGTAGAATTTGAGAGACTGAGATGAAAACTTGGCTTAATCCAGGATTCAGGTGTTGAATCTGGACTTTTGTAGTTCTGTTGAACAGAATGCACTGGCACACAATTTTCCTGGGGCATGAGCAACTAAACTTGTTCTTTGTTGAAGTGGAATTGGCAGTGTGGGAACCAAAAAATGGCAGGATTCAGGTGCATTTGTGATACTGTTGAACTGGGATGTCTGGAGTCCAGATTTTATTGCTGTAAGAGTAGCATCTACACCATATTCTCTATTTAGTCATCATCATTAAGGGACTGTGGACCGAAAATTGGCAGGGCTTTTGCAGTAAAGTTTTTGCACTAAACTTTTTTGATTTTTCCTGTTGTGGTGGTGTTGTTTTTTGTTTGTTTGTTTGTTTGTTTGTGGTGCAATAGGAGAGGCTAAACTCATTTTCTATTCTGAATTCCAATTTGGGGGCTTCAATACAAAAAAGATCAGCAGGATCCAGACAGATCTAGATTTCACCCAGGCCTTTGATGACAACCTGTGCTTCTCCCTAAAATTAAAGAAACATGCTCAGAGGTGAGTAGAGGAGGAGGTATTTACTAGTTCTCCTCTCCCCGCCCCTCTCTATTAACCCCCACACACACCAACTGTCTGCCCCCCCCCTTACCTGATAATATCATCGTTGTGTCCCAAGAAGAACTTCTGGGTGTGCTCTCTGGTGTTATAAATCACCCCGACTCCAGCCACGAAGTAAACCACCTCCTTGCCTGCCGTGTAGTACAGGTTGTTGCGGCACTGGTGACCCCTGTACCCGTAAACCCATTCCAGACGTAGCTGGCATCTAGGAGCTGTCCGATCCGCCATGATAATCAATCCCCACTCCCACAAGCACACACAAAACCTAGTGCCGCCCTCCCTCTTCCCCCTTAAAATGTTTCCCTCTTTTAAACGTTATCAATTCCTGCCTAGCTGCTGAATTTTCAGGTTGCACTTTCCAATGCTGATTTTAATCAGAACACACATTCACGGACCAGCTCTGCTGCTGCTGCTGTTCCTGCCGCGGCTGCTACTATTGTGCTGGCACCATAATCTTCTGTTGCCCGAGACAAGCAGCTGCAGCCTCCCCGCTGCTTTGCAGCCCAGACAACTTCTGGGGCGAGGAAGGGGGATAATGCACATACACGTAAATTAATGTCACACAGGTCTTTTCTTTCCAAAGGCAAAGTAACTTCTGTATGTCACCACCATCTGGAGAAGAGTCCGGGCTGTGTCTCCTCTAATGCACTTTCTTGTCTTCCTCCAAAAAGAGGCTTTCTGGGTTTTTCCCTTTTAAAATTTATGTCTGTAGATTTAAACTGAAAATAAAAAAGGGAAAAAAGTATATTTTAAATGTAAAATAAACGTGAACTTAAAATGCAAAGTGTAAGGGTTTTCCAGCAATAAATCTGAATTTATTCTGTCAGTTCTAAGCGAGTTATATGGAATTCTTCTCAGCTTTTCCACCATAATTCATTTGCAATTGTCAATCTGCATACAGGATAATGTTCAAGAGAAACAGAATTAACATAATACATCCAAACAAGATGACCTCTTCCCCGCTCTGTCCTAAAAAAATAGCTCTCTCGGAGTCTAAAACAACAATTTAATTCAAACACTGTCCATTTTGCAGCCACCAAAACATTTCAATTTACCATCAAGTCAAGAAAGCATTTTTAAAAAAATGTTTACTACCATGTTTTGGAATAACAATTTTTTCCTTGCACCAACACATACTTTCATGATTTCCTTTTCCTTACCCTAAAGCCGGAATTAAATTTTTAGTTCGTATCCTTTCTGTGTGGTTTCTCCACATCCTTTGTAACATTCACCTCACACCACACTCATTCACCAAAAAGCCAGTCACAAACGTCAGAGAGAGATTTCTGAATCAGAGAAGAAGAAAAGCAAAGACTCATGCAGATAACACTGTTCAGTACTAGATGGAAGGGAGGATAGGAATAAGCTAACCAGCAAAAGGCTAAACCATGCATTTTCCACAGAATATGCCTCTAACCATATTCATTATCCTCCATTTAACCTTATATTAACAAACTAACCCAGAGTGTATTGGTATCGGTTAATATAAACTGTACCTCACAACCACAGCAGTATTCCTCAGTGGTGCCTCCCCCAGACACATAAGCAATATTCCCCACTTAGTACATAACCTACTATCAATGAATCCACACTGAAAGCAATACGACCCTTCGGGTAAAATCTGGCATCACACACAAAGATATACTCCACACAAGGAATATAATCCGTCATCACACTCAAAACAATAGTCCATGGTGGTGGTATAACCCGGCGCTGTCCCCCAGAGCAACACTCCACAGAGGGGACTGGACTGGGGAGCTTTAAACTTCATGTCACATGCTGAGCAATATTCCCCATAGGAGTAAAACGGGGCATCATCCTGCACAGGAGGTAATCTGACACGAATACCCCCAGCCAGAGAAATGTTCCCACAGGGATGAACGGATACGAACACCCACAGCCAGAGCAATGATCTCCGGGGGGGGGGGGGAATAACGCAGGGCATCGTGCCCGAGAGGCAACGATCCCCTCTGTCTCGGGGGGGGGGGGGGGAATAACGCAGGGCATCGTGCCCGAGAGGGGAGAATGGATACTAACCCCACAGCCAAAGCAACGATCCCCTCTGTCGGGGGGGGGGGGGGGAGAGGGAATAACGCAGGGCACCGTGCCCCAGGGAAGCGAGCGGATACTACTAACCCCACAGTCAAAGCAATGCTCCTCCGTGTGTGGGGAGGAGGTATAACACAGGGCACCGTGCCCCACTAGGGAGTGGTAGTGGGGGGATGTGACCTGACACAAAAGCCCACAGCCAAAGCAGCGCGCCCAAGCGGTCGCTATCTGTCACCCACCTGGCAGCAGCGCTCTTCTCCGCAGCCTGGTTCATGTGCTCCGAGGCGAGTGGCGACAGAGGCGAGTACAGCTCACCCAGGCAGCGCGGAGAGGAGAATGGCACTCCCTTGGCTGGCTGGCTGGCTGGCTGGCTGGCCGGCGTCCCCTCCTTCCCCCTCCCGGGGCTCAGTCTCCAGCGCACACGGCCAGGCATGTTTCCTAGGCAGCCCTGGCGCCTCACTCAATGTGGGCGGGAAGGTTAGTGAGTTGGCGTAAGCGGCTTTGGAGAATCGGAGAGGTTCGGTTGGAAACCCCAACGCCCACAGCTCAGCCTGCTCCTTGCGGAACCTGCTTGGCAGCCTCTCAAAGTGGATCATGGGGATTGGAGTTTCACCCGCGCCTTTGAGTCGCCTCGCCGGGCAGGGTAGAGTCTGTGAGCGCCTACAAGTCCCAAGGTGCAACGCGACTAGGACCCCGCCCCGTCCCCTAGTGGTTGCTGTGGCGTTGGATATGCAGCTTGGTGGCTTTGGGTGATGGCTGCAGCTGTCAGAAACTGCGGCTGAGGGGAAACAAATGGGCTGCGGAGCAACGGCCAAGGTGGGGGAGTGTCCTGCGGCGCCGGGCACCCTGTCTGCGCCATTGCTCACCTACAGTTTCCCCATCCTCTTCTTTCCCTTCCTGCTGTCAAGCTTCTCGCCCTCTATTGCCTCAACCTTTGGGTCCGCCACTCCCCTCCCTACATCCCCTCACTCCTACCTTTCTCCCCCTTCCCCCACAGTGGGAACAGTCTCTGCTTACACACACACACCCTCACTATTTCTAACTAAATTTTCCTTGGCTGCCTTCCACCCCTGCTCCCCTCTGTTTAAAGACCTGCCTATTGAGCTATTTCCAATGGAAATATTACAAGGTTTGCCAACCTCAAGCCTTCAAACACAGCGTGACCCAGACACCCAGAAAGCCTGAGATTGGCTGACAAATCATGAGGTTTTAAAAAATAAAAACTTGGGGTCTTTTTATTTGCCTTCTGGGGTTTGGCCCTTTAGCGTCCATGTTTTCTAGCTTTTCTCTGCAGCAATAAGGGCTAGACACATCCATTTTTTAACTAAAGCTGAGAATCTCACAAATTTAAAGGACTCCAGGAGCAGGGGCTATACCTAAAACACCAGATATGAGACTCTCCAATACAGTGTGCTATGCTATGGTGTGTCCCTAGAGAGAAGGAGGTAATAGCACAAAAGTACTTACCTTCATATGCAGTGAAAGTGCCCTAGATCCCTAAAGTGTTCATCCAAGGTTTTGAATTTGATTTTTGGTATCACAAAGGTTGTTACTCTTTGACCCCTTCATGGTGCTTTTGGGAATTGTACTTTAGCAGAATTCTGAAAGTCACACAGGGTCCAGGTAATAGACCAGATTTAATTCAATGATCATGAGGAAATATAATTTATGCTTCATAGCACCCACTGTGGAAGCTACACCATAGAGGGATTCACTGTCAAGGAAAAGCAGCTTTAAATTCTAGATAGTGTGTAAATCCAGCTAGTAAATAATCCCCAGAAGACGTTGCTTTGGCAGCCATGCTGAGCAAGAGTTGGTTTGGTTTGTATTACTGCCTTGAGTTCCAGAATGACTTTTTACCTCCAGAGGCCTACAAGCTAGGTTATACCAACTAACAACATGGTGCCAAGTATCAGAGGGGTAGCTATGTTAGTCTGTATCCACAAAAACAACAAGGAGTCTGGTGGCACTTTAAAGACTAACAGATTATTTGGACATAAGCTTTCCTGGGTAAAAAACCCCACTTCTTCAGATGCATGGAGTGAAAATTACAGATACAGGCATAAATATACTGGCACAGGAAGAGAAGGGAGTTACCTTACAAGTGGAGAACCAGAGTTGACAAGGCCAATTCAGTCAGGGTGGATGTGGTCCACTCTTAATAATTGAGGAGGAGGTGTCAATACCAAAAGAGGGAAAATTGTAGTGAGCCAGCCACTCCCAGTCCCCATTCAAGCCCAAATTAATGGTGTTAAGTTTGCAAATAAATTATAGCTCTGCAGTTTCTCTTTGAAGTCTGTTTCTGAAGTATTTTTGTTGAAGGATGACTACTTTTAAATCTGTTATTGATGTCCAGGGAGATTGAAGTGTTCTCCTACTGTCTTTTGTACGTTACCATTCCTGATGTGTGATTTGTGTCCATTTATTCTTTTACGTATAGTCTGTCCAGTATGGCCAATGTACATGGCAGAGGGGCATTGCTGGCACACGATGGCATATATTACGTTGCAGGTGAATGAGCCCCTGATGGTGTGGCTGAAGTGGTTGGGTCCTCTGATAGTGTTGCTAGAGTACATATAGGGACAGAGTAGGCAATGGGGTTTGTTACAGGGATTGGTTCCTGGTTAGTGTTTCTGTGGTGTGGTGTGTAGTTCCTGGTGAGTATTTGCTTCAGGTTGGGGGGCTGTCTGTAAGCGAGGACTGGCCTGCCTCCCAAGGTCTGTGAGAGAGAGGGATCATTTTCCAGGATAGGTTGTAGATTGTTAATGATCTACTGGCTCACTACAAAAACTCCCTTCTCTTCATGTGCCAGTATATTTATACCTGTATCTGTAATTTTCACTCCATGCATCTGAAGAAGTGGGGGTTTTTACCCACAAAAGAATCATAGAATCATAGAATATCAGGGTTGGAAGGGACATCATCTAGTCCAACCCCCTGCTCAAAGCAGCACCTACCCCAACTAAATCATACCAGCCAGGGCTTTGTCAAACCTGACCTTAAAAGCCTCTAAGGAAGGAGATTCCACCACCTCCCTAGGTAACCTGTTCCAGTACTTTACCACTCTCCTAAGTTTTTTCTAATATCTAACCTAAACCTCTCCCACTGCAACTTGAGACCATTACTCCTTGTTCTGTCATCTGGTACCACTGAGAACAGCCTACATCCATCTTCTTTGGAACCCCCCTTTCAGGTAGTTGAAAGCAGCTGTCAAATCCTCCCTCATTCTTCTCTTCTGCAGACTAAATAATCCCAGTTCCCTCAGCCTCTCCTCATAAGTCGTGTGCTCCAGCCCCCTAATCATTTTTGTTGCCCTCTACTGGACTATTTCCAATTTTTCCACATCCTTCTTATAGTGTGGGGCCCAAAACTGGACTCAGTACTTCAGATGAGGCCTCACCAATGCCTGTTAAACCACATATTATAAGAACCCTGAAAATGACCATCTAGAGGCGTTCTGCAGAGGTACTGTGTACTGTAAATAAATGTTATAGTGTTACTGATTACTGCTAAGTTGTTCCACCCTTTTATGAGCAGACACAACAACGAAGCTGTAATAATACCTTCTTTTCTGGGGGTTGGGAGTGTGAGGTAGAAGAGGTATTGGTCTCCCTGTAACAACAAGAGACATAAAGATTTTTCCCCAGAATAAGTTAATGATAGCAGTTTATGCCCAAATAAATTTGTTAGTCTTCAAGGTGCCACCGGACTCCTGGTTGTTCAACTAACAGAGACCACTTGTGATGGGTTCGGTCACAGAGACCTCCTTGGGACTGTCACCTGACATGCTGGAATTACCTCTGAGCTCGTTTTCCTTGCCAACTTGGGACTCCAGAACCCTGCCTTGTTGAGCCAGACATGCTAGCCCGCTGCAACACAAACCCAGGTCTGGTCTATGCCTCCAAATCTGCAGACTTTAACCAAAAACTGCTCAGCAAGTCACTTATCTCCAGCACCAAGACACCCAGTTCCTAATGGGATCCAACCCCCAAATAAATCCGTTTTACTCTGTATAAAGCTTATACAGGGTAAACTCATAAATTGTCCCCCCTCTATAACACTGATAGAGAGATATGCACAGCTGTTTGCTCCCCCAGATATTAATCACTTAGTCTGGGTTAATTAATAAACAAAAGTGATTTTATTAAGTATAAAAAGTAGAATTTAAGTGGTTTCATTTAATGACAGATAGAACAAAGTAAATCACCAAGCAAAATAAAACAAAAACATGCAAGTCTAAGCCTAATACATTAAGAAACTGTTTACAGGTAAAATCTCACCCTCAGAGATGTTCCAATAAGCTTCTTTCACAGACTAGACTCCTTCCTAGTCTGGGCCCAATCCTTTTCCCAGGTACAGTCCTTGTTAGTTCCAGCTCAGGTGGTAACTAAGGGATTTCTCATGACCGGCAGCCCCCTTTGTTCTGTTCCATCCCTTTTATAACTTTGGCCCAAGGCGGGAATCTTTTGTCTCTCTGGGTCCCCACCCCTCCTTCAAAATGGGAAAGTACCAGATTTAAGATGGAGTTCAGCATCATGTAACATGATCACATGTCCTCTGAGACCCCCAGCCTCCATTCTGCCTGGGCTGCTTACACAAACACAGAAAGGCTTGCAAGTAAACAGAGCCATTTACAACCAATTGTCCCAGTCAACTGGAGCCATCAAGATTCTAAACCACCATCAATGGCCCACACTTCGCATAATTACAATAGGACCTCAGAGTTATACTTTATATTTCTCACTTCAGATACAAGAATGATACATACAAATAGGAGGAATATATTCAGTAGGTTATAACCTTTGTTATGATACCTTACAAGAGACCTTCTGCATAAGGCATATTCCAGTTACATCATATTTACACTCATAAACATATTGCCATAAAACATATGGAGTGCAATGTCACACCACTATTACATGATTTAGCTCTATTTGGGACACTTTTATTAAAAGGGGAGGGGGAAACCATCTTTCAGAGACCTGGGAGCCATGTTTTCTTTAATATGAGAAATAGAAAATATAAAAGCCTCAAGGAACCAAAAACTTATACAAGCTTTGGTTTATTAATAAAATATCTGCAATCTTCTCATTCTTCACTGGCTTGCTGTGTATTGTGGCTGGTGCCTTCAATCTTTTTTCATGACTCAATTGTGTAGTATCTTTTTTGAGTACTTCCATATGAAGTCTGCAAAATAAAAGTTAAATGTTTCATAAAAACTCACTCGACGCAAAGTCAAATCTGATCTCTTCCTCCACATTTGTACTGCAGTTCTGGCACAAGGTATGTAGGATGTTTAGGGCCTGCATACCATTATGGTGTTCTGCATACCTGCTTGTCACAGAGCCCAACCCTGCTGGAGCTTTCTTGACACAGCCATGAAAGGGGACTGCAACTCTGTATATCTATGGGCTAACCACCTCTGCATTGTGGGCACGCTGTACCAAATATTGCAATAGTGGCCGCAAAGTGTCTCTGCTGGGACTCCAACATTGAGGGTAGGTGTGCAAATGGGGAAATCATGGTTGGCTTCTTGGGATTTGTGCAGCGAGTGGGGAGCATTTCCCCACCCAAGTTTCTTTACTTAATACTAATAAAGCTTCCTTCCAACTTTTCCCAGATCTGTACCATCCTCCCTATTTTCATAAACAATTTTTAAAATGCATAAAAGACCATGCTTAACTGATTCTTTCTTCACAGCCACCATTTGTACTGAATGCAGTTGTCCTTTTCAGCAGTTACATGCCAAGTTTATATGTTAGAATGTGCTTCCTGCTTTGTCCAAAATTATATAGATATTTAAATTATTGCTTATTGTTATTATCATACACACAGACTGTTATTATAGCACATGAGCTTTTTTTCTAAATGAATAGCTAAAGAAAATAAGAAACATTTCTGCATGCAGAATAAAATCTGTGGAAATGCGAAAAAAAGAAGAAGAAAGAAGTCAAAGCCAAATGCCTTTGTAACTATGTGGATAAGGTGTTGGATACATATTAAAAACCCTGATTGGCCAGGAAGCCAGTTACTGGAGAAACTGCCTTTCCCCTTATACCCCTTCCTGCAGCTAAGGTCTGTTGGGATGCTTATGCTGCTGGTTGCTAAAACTGAACTTTCTAGAAGTGGCAACAGAGCTTTCACAGTGGAAGTCCTTTGTGTCTGGAATTCACTCCCCCCTGGTAGTATGCCAGAGAGTAGATTTGGCAGTCTTCAGGCCATGACGTAAGGTACACTTACATGAGTGTCTCCCATCCTGACAATATGAGAGCAATATAACTCACAGATTTAAACTATGTCTTTTGGCTTCAAGTCTATGTTTAATTTTGTATGCTGTTAGGGCCAGGTTTGTAAAATTATTTAGGTTCCTAAAGATACAGATCGGCATCTAGTGGGATTTTTCAAAAGCTTGAAAATCCCACCTGATACCTATCTACATTTTTAGACATCTAAGTATCTGTAAAACTTCGCATAACTTTTTCCCAGTGATTACAACATTCAACCAGGATGTGGATGGCTCTGGTTCAAATCCCTCCCCCACTTCTCTGACATGAACCAGGGAGTTGTGCTTGGTCTCCTACCTCCCAGGTGAGTGCTTTGAGCATACCTACTAGATTGGGCCCCAAAGGCAAGATAAGTGGGGGAATGCCTCTAGGCTGTGATCCCACTGGAGCTTGAATCATGTGCCAAGCAGCTGGGTGGTGTCAGGATTTAGGCAGCTGTGTCCACACCAAGCTGCTGAGGTGTAGGTGCCAAGTGGACTTCAATGGCAGAAACGTAGGCAATTAAGGAGTTCAGATGCCTACAGCATTATGCATCAGCTAAGCAGGAATTTTGTGGATGTCAGTAGTGCCTAAATCAGGGCTTCTCAAACTGGGGGTCGGGACCCTTCAGGGGGTTACAAGGTTATTACATGTGGGATCATGAGCTGTCAACCTCCACCCCAACCCTGCTTTGCCTCCAGCATTTATAATGGAGTTAAATATATTTTAAAGTGTTTTTAATTTATAAGGGGAGTCGCACTCAGGGGCTTGCTATGTGAAAGGGGTCAGCAGTAAAAAAGTTTGAGAATTACTGGCCTAAATGTTGGATATAGGCACCTAAAGTGGCATTTACAAACCTAAGTCCCCTTTGTGGATCCCACCTGTAGAAGCTAAGTAGTATGTGCTTAAAAGATTTAAATATATATTTAACGTTACTTTACAGAAGTGTACTTTTTAAAGATTTAAGATACTTCCCACTCTTTTACATTTTGATATTATAAAACTTCTGTGTTGAAGTGCATTGTGCTGATTAGGAACTAGGTAACTTATATTGGTAATTTTAAGAAAGAGCAGTTTTAACAATTATTGTGAGGCATGAATCCCCATTCAGTAAAGCTGGTACTGAAAGATTTATAGGACCAAGAATCCCAAAGACATAACTATGAGAAACCAAGCATAGGATTAATAAAATGATATACTCTCACTGAATTTCAAAGGCTTTAGCTAAATTGTAATTAGGAAACTCTATTTACTCTATTTACATGTTGGAAGATGTTTAGTTTTAGAAAACTGAATCTTATGTAACTATAATATTTCTTCCCCACTGAATACTATGTGAATATTTTTCAGTTATTTAATCTATTATATTTAATTCTTTACATAAATGTCATAGAGCTATTTTTATATCTTGTATAAATGTGAATGAGTAAATTTTATCAGACTTTTTTCTGAAACAAAAACATTGGGAAGTAGCGACATCAGTATATGCCCCATAACCCTAATTCTTCATTCTCTAATGTAGATAACCTTGTCATTTAGTAAACCATGGCACTAGTTCAACTGTACAGAGCACTAAAGGAATACTGATTTATTCTGTTTCACAGATACTCTCCCAAATGCATTATCAGTAAAAGTCAAGATAAGATTCAATACTTCACCATATCTTATATAACTGTGTTGTTGCAGTACACAAAGCTGCTCTATGTGTGAGTGGATATTGTAAACATCAGTCTTCTCATACTTTCACTTATAACACCAAAGAAAATTATATTAAAATACTGCTAGGATTTATTTTTCCCCTCTGTCTGGTCTCCATTCACTGCTGCTGGAGAGGGGTTGTCCATTGGTGGTTCATTAGGCTTGGGCCACATGTGATAAGGGCATTGACAGCATAGAAAAAGAGCTTGGTCCGATAGGATGCTGCCTGAGCGTACAGCCCTTTACATCTGTGAACCGCTTTTGTGGGCAGCTGCATTGGTTGCTGTGGCAGCAAAGATAGTTTTCAAGGAGTCACCAGCTGCTTTACCCACATCTATGGATGCATATCTGCAGTGGAAGTTGAGGTTGAACTAGGTTCCTGCCATTTTCTTCATCTCATTGTATATTGAAGATTGTCTTCTCCTCTGCCCTGAGCACCCAGAATGGGAAAAACTGCTGATGTGTAAAGAAATTGTGTAGTATCCCTTTAAATAGTCCCTCTAGGAGCCATCATTATCTGCTGTGTTTCAGAAGCCATTAGAGAGCTCACAAATTATACACACTGCTGCTCTGGCTGGATTCTGGTGGCTTCTGAAACGTAGAAGATAGTGAGGGCCTGCTCACAAACTATTTGAAAGGATAAAGGGATATTACCAATTCCTATTCACTCCATACTTCCCCACCTTTAGTGTAAAATGATATTTTTTAAAAATTACAAGTGCATTGCAAAAGTTAAATATACAACAACGGTCACGATAGAAGAGTAGGTGTTACTCCATGGTCTTCATTTGTAAAATGCACGGGAGCTAAAGCTCTTCTCCTACAATAATTTTATTTTGATCACACTGCTTGTTGATATGATGGCTTCAGTAATTCTAAAATGCTTTTCCTGGCCAGTTTCCTGTATGACAATTCCATTTAGAAAGTGATGACTACATTGGCTCATTGTCCCAAGAGATATTATTTTACATTAATTCAATTTACTGGCTTAATCAACCAAAAGATTAAAATCTTCTTGAATATGCATTTTCCTTATTTTCTTTAGCACAGTTTTTGTATAATCAGACTTTAGTCTCATGTCTAGTTTGTTGTCAATCCTTTAATTAGCCTTTGAGCAACAATCCTTTGAGGTACTGTGCATTCTCAGCTTGCACTGAAGTTAATGAATGGAGGGTACTCAGCACCCCTCTGGAAGTATTCAGAACTTCGCAGGACTGGGGAAAAATTGATCTAGCTATTAATTTAATTCTGCTTATATTTTGTAGATCTTCCTATCTCCCTCTTGCACAGGTAATTTAAAGGTAGTCGTGAAGGGGTATACCTGCCCTGCACTGGACAAAAAGGGATTAACCTCATATTGTAAGTTAAGGAAGCCACATTCCTTCGCCACTGCTGGGCATGCTCCAACAGGAGCCTCGGAATAAAAGGAAGCAGCCCAGCTCAATCTGGCCTAACCACTGAGGAAGGAGGACGCAGATTGCAGACTTCCTCCTGGGAGCTGTCGGAGCCCCAGACCCCAGAGACCAGGCATGCCAAAACCCAGGCAGATACCCAGCTGCCCATGGAAGCCCAAGGGGAGACAGCGCTGTCGGGAGCTTCGCCAGCTGACAACCCCGGAGGACCAGAAGACTAATGGATGGCAGCACTGGAAAACAGGGTAGGAGGTACTCCAGGGGAACTTTACGTTGATCCAATTGTGGAACCAGGACAAAGGCAGAGGATCCCTGCTGACCTAGTGGTGAATCCATTCACCGCTGACCAGGGCCGGTGCAACCACTAGGCGAACTAGGTAGTCGCCTAGGGCGCCAAGTGGTTGGAGGCGGCCAAAAGCGCGCTCCGGAGCGGAGGTGAGCTGGGGCAGGGGGCTGCGGGGAGGGCCGCCTGCAGCAAGTAACAGGGTGCGGTGCACAGGGGAACTGCTCCCCACCCCAGCTCACCTCTGCTCCGCCTCCTCCCCTAGTATGCCGCCCCACTCTGCTTCTCTCCCTCCCAGGCTTGCAGCACCAAACAGCTGATTGGCGCCGCAAGCCTGGGAGGTGGGAGAAGCGGAGCGGCGGTGGCATGCTTGGGGAGGAGGTGGAGCAGAGTTGAGCTGGGGCGGGGATCTGACGCACGGCAGGGAGTTGCCGCAAGCGGCTCCCTGGGCCAAGGGGGGGGAGGGAGGGGGGGCAGCGGCTGGGAGCTGCCACACCAGGCATTCCTCAGGTCGGGGGGGGGCAGGGAGCTGCCGCAGGGCTCCCGGGGGCGGGGAAGGTGGAACTTTCACCTAGGGCACGAAACATCCTAGCACTGGCCCTGCCACTGACAGAGCCCTAGGTTGCAATTCAGTGGAGTAGGGTGGGCCCGGGTCCCACTGCCCCAGATGCCATCCATTCCTGGGTAGAAACCTACTACCCCCCCAGCCACTAGGCCACACAGCCATTCAGAGGAGGGCGGTCATTTGGACTCAACCATGGGGCTATAATGCCCCATCCACCTCTACAAAGTGTGACAGGGTATACTACTCCTGGAGGAATTCTGCACTAAAAAAATTAAAATTCTGTGCACAATATTTTAAAATTCTGCAAAATTTTGCGTATTTTCTTTGTCAAAATAACACAATATAATCATGCCATTTTCAATTATTTGGTAATTTATTTCAAAATATCTGCCAGAATGTATGTCTGTAACAATACAGACACACACACAAAAAGGTTCCGGTAATTTTTTTTGACAAATATATTCCTTGCTAGGCATATTAATACAAAACTTTGAGTAATTCATTTAAATTAAAATACAGAACAGTATTTCATGCACCCATCAGAAGCAATGCAAAAGCTTAGGAAGTGTCAGGGATAATGGAGGAACTGAGGGAAAGGGAAGGAGCCTTGAGTGAACCTGCAGGTTGTTGTGTGTGGGTGGGAGAAGTGTGGAACAGGTTTTTTTCGGGGGGAGGGACAGGATTGTTAGGGAGTTGGGGAGCCTTGCCCATGCAGACCTTGAGTGATCCCAAGCCTCTCCCATTCAGTCAGGTACATCTCCCCCATCTCCACACATGCCCCCATCCTGATGGGTCCCTGCAGCCTCCTCCCCATGGGGCCATGCACCCCCACTCCCATTCAGCCCCTGGCTCAACGCTGTCACCATGCTAGCTCCTGAGCCCATGCCCCAGTCTGTCCCCCCCACTAGCCCTTCTGAACCCCAGTCTGTGACCCCCCAGCAGCCCCATGTGCCCCACTCTGTCCTAACCTGACTCTGCAGGCCGGGTGCTGTGATGAACTTCTTCACCTGGGTGAATTCTGTGCCACTGTGCACACACACAATTTTTTTTCCCCATAGAAAATACATTGTGCCCCAGAAGTGCTGCAGTTCTGCCTTTTGCCCACCAGAGGCCTCTGTGGCACCAGAACAGCCTGCTGCATTCATGTTGTTGGCTGTTCTGGCACCACAGTGGCCTCTGGTGGGCAAAAGGCAGAACTGCAGCACTTCTGGGTCAGAATGTGTTTTCTGCTGGGGAAAAAAATAAAATTCTGCAGGAGACATGAATTCTTCACATGTACAGTGGTGCAGAATTCCCCAAGGAGTAGTGTACCTGCCCTGTGACAATTGGTGGCGAATGCAAGCAATGACCGGGATCTGCTAAAAGGCCCGAGCTGGACGCCCCTTCTTCTTCTGTTTGTCGATTGCGCTGAGCTAGGATGGAGATGAACAAGATTCTGAAGTAGCTGCTGGTGCTGCTGAAGTAGCAGCAGGCAATGCAGCAGCACCAGCACCAGACACAGCTACTACAGCCCAGTAACAACAAATGATGCGAGAGCTGTCTGCCTAACACCAGACCCAACAAGAATGCTTGATCCAGCAGATGGCAGCACTAATATGATAAGGAGGATCACATTCCTCCACCCCAGTTGACTCAGATGTGGGGACTTCCCAGTTGGTCTCCCTGTATGGCTCACAAAGATGAGGCGATGACCCTGAGGTGTTCCTGGTAACTTTTGAGTGGGTTGCCACCACCGCCTGGTGGCCCCCAGAGTCCTGGGCTACCCTTCTGGCCCCATATCTGGTGGGACCAGCTCAGTCAGCCTATCAAAACCTAGACCCCCCAGGACACCCTGGAATATGGGAAGGTGAAGGCAGCCATCTTAGATCAGACTGGCATCAGAAACTCTGAGCCCCACATAGGTTGAAGGGCACCCCAGCAATGGCCTTGGTCAACTCCAGGTGTAGTCAGAAGTTCGTCCAAGTTGGCCTGATCCCAAACTGCGAATTGGCAGGGACTGAGATACACCTACAGTGCATCCACAGGGATATACAGTCGGGCTAAGATTGGAGACCACCTACCAAGACAGTGTCCACCAGGTCAACCAGGCCCCAAATTGACCTACCCCATGATCCTGGGACATGACTGGCCATGGTTCCTGGAGCTTCTATGAGAATGCGGCTGCCCACCCCAAGACAGGAAGAAGAGAGGGCCAGCAAACAGGGGGTTACTTGGCTATCTCACAAACCCCAACCTTGGGGAAGGGCCTGTGTTGGAACCCCCCATCCCTGGTAAGGGATGCCACCTGATGTTTTGGGGTCTCACTGCGTCCATCCATTCCACCAGCCTGGGCTTCCTCACCTTGTCCTTGCTGTATTGGGCCTTCAATCCTTCTCTAGCACATACACAGGTAAGGCCACCCCCAGCTGCAGACACAGACTGAAATCAGCACTGTGTGGGAAGAATCAGCTCAGGGATTTACTCAGCACTCAAGTGCACACTTGGGTTATGTTATAAATAAGAAATCAGGTTTGTGACAGACTCAGACCAGAAGGATATAAGAGAGTAGTAGAAGGCAGGTAGATCAACCTCAGAATGAACAGGTCCCTGTTCCCTGGATAGCCAAACAAAGGCTACTCCAGGCCAATCAAGACACCTGACACCAATTAACCAGTTAAGGTTGTTAGGCTAATGCTGGCACCTGACCCCAATTAATTGGCAAAGGGTCAGTAAGGCCATTAGGCTAATGGAGACAGCTGGAACCAATCAAGGTCTCACTCATACTGCTTATAAGCTCTCCTTTCCAGTTCCCTTGAGGGAAGCCCAGGTGAAAGGAGCTGGAGGAGAGGAAGCATTGCTGAATCCTGAGGTAAGGGTGAAGCTAGGGAAAGGGGACCACGGGGAAGTGGCCCAGGGAATCAAAGCAGCGTCAGTGGTAAAGGGAAAGCCACCAACAGCTGCTACCATTGGAGTCCCTGGGCTGGAACCCAGAGTAGAGGGTGTGCCTGGGTTCCCCCCCCTTCCCCCTATGCTCTACAAAGATCCCCTTAAGAGGGGAAGCAGACTTTGGTCCAGGTAGGGGGCCAAACTGCACCTACTGAGCTCTAAGGAACAACAGAGACTGTGGGTATTCCATCTTCCTACCTCCCATACTGGCCTGTGATTAAAGTAGCTCAATAAGCTTTGACCTTTGCTGCTATACTGAGAAAGGGAGGTCATATTCAGGGCTTTAGCGAGCTTCTGAGGCCACTGAATCAGCCTGGAAGTGCAGGACCCACCAATACAGGCTTGGAACATTGTCACAGTTTATTAACTACAAAAGGTAAATTTTAAGTGATTAAAGGGGATAGCAAACAGAACAAAGCAGATTACTGAGCAAATAAAACAAAACATGCAAACTGGGCTTAATACACTCAAGAAACAGGTTACAAAATGTAATTTCTCACCCTCAATGTTTTAGGCAAGTTTAGGCAAGTTTCTGTAGGTTAGAGTTCCAGTTACTCTTCTTTACAAACTGGACACCTGTCTCAGCCTGGACTCAACCATACCTTTCCCTCGAGGTGTTTGTATCAGTCTCCCTTCCTGGGCAGGCAATAGAGGAGAGTCAAGTAACCCCCTCACCAGCCTTCAAAAGGCTTTACCTAAAATGGGAATTATTTGTTTGATCCCCATCCCACTACAGTGGCAAAGTACCAGCAAGTTAAGACATTGTCTGGTACCAGGCGACACGGTCACCTGACCCTGCTGTGTCAGTGCAGTATCCCAGTAAACATCTCAGGAAGGTGTGAGATTAGCATTTTCAAAGTTCTATTGTTCTCCTTAATGGCTGATCCAGGCTCTTTGCCTACTGTCTGGTGGGCGTTTCCCAAGTGAAAACACAGTTGTAATTGTTACATAGTTAATATTTCTAACTCCAGATTCAGAAATGATACATGCATACAAATTGGATAAACACATTCAGCAAATCATAACCTTTCCAGTGATGTCTCATATGACCCATCTTGCGTGAAACATATCTTAGTTATGCCATATTCATATCACAACAATATTTCTATGAAGAATATGGAGTGTAACGTTTCAGGGCCCTCAAAACTGTCCAAGACCCCGAGCAACTTGCACTCTGATGTGGGGAGGATGCCCAGGCAGAGCTGGAACACAACGGGGATTTCATCCGGGGACAGAGGGAAAACCTGACCCTATGCTGGGCCTGGGAACAGACAACAACCCCAGACCAAGAGGGGGTGAGTGCCCTAAGCTTCCACGGGGACCCTGAGATCTGGATGGATCATGTCTACAAGGTGGTTAAAGACCCACACACATGGAAAGACTTCTGGCAGTTGCTGGTCCCACAGAAGATGCAACAGGGCCTCCTACACTTAGCCCACTCTGTGCCCCAGGTGGGGCACCTGTGGAAAGAGAAGACCTTCAGAGGGTGACTCGAAGGTATTTTGGCCAGGCATACACCAAGAGGTTAAGGACTACTGTGCCTTCTGTCCTGAATGTCAATGAGCCGGACCAAAGGGGATACCAAGGGCCCCCTCATCTCACTCCCCATGGTTGGAGTGCCTTTCAAATGCATCAGCATGGACCTCATGGGACTGCTGGAGAAGAGCAGGGCAGGATATTCTTGTGGTCATTGACCACATCCTTGTGGTCATTGACTATGCAGCTTGGTACCCCGAGGCCAAACCCCTGCATGCAACCAGGGCACCCAACATCGCCATGGACCTTGTGAAGATCTTTGCCAAGGTCGGGAAACTGCGTGAAATACTGACAGACCAGGGCACCAACATGTTGTCATGGTTAATGGTCAAATGATGCCAGTTAGTGAACATTCAGGCCCCCAAGACTCCCAGACAGGCTAGAGGAGAGGTTCAATGGGACTGTAAAGGTGATGCTACACAAGATCATAGAGGAAGACCCTTGGCACTGGGATACATTGCTACCAGTCTTGCTGTTTGTAGTGCAGGAAGTCCCCCAAGAGTTTACAGGTTTCTACCCGTCCAAGCTCCTCTATGGGAGGCAACCCAGGAGCATCCTTGATCTCTTAAGGGAGAACTGGGAGGAACAAGAAATCAGGGTCATAGGGTCAGCCTGCTATGTGTTACAGCTATGCAAACAGCTCTAAACACTGCGGGGCTCTTTGCCCAGGAGAACCTACTACAGGCACAACAGGCATAGCAATGGCAGTATAAGGGGGCCAGGCTACATAGTTTTGAGTCAGAAGACCAGGTCCTGCTCTTGCTACGCTTTGCTAAGTCAAAGTTCTTGGCTAAGTGACAGGGCCCCTTTGAGATTGCATGGCAGGTAGAGCCAGTGGACTACGAGATCCAGCTGCCTGGATGGCAAAATGAGGTAAGTACCTACCATGTAAACTAAGTGAAAGCCTAGAAGGCCAAAGAAAGCCTACTCGTCACTCCTTACCCCCTGTAACCTGAACTGGGGCCTCTCATCAAGGGACCCCTGCATTTGAGACTGGTAACGATGGGACAAGAGCTCAGCCTTGTGCAGCAGGAACAGCTGTGATGTCTAGTGCAGGCCTTCCTGGATGTCTTATCAGTTCGTCCGGGGTGGACAACTGCTGTGAGCCACCACATCACCACTATCCTGCAAAAGGTGTGCAACACCCACTGGCCCCTTCCTAGGACGATGTGGGCAGCTGTCCAGAAGGAGTTAGAGATGATGCTGGACCTGGGAGTAGTGGAGGAATCATGGAGTGAATGGCAGAGCCCAATAGTCTCATCCCAAAACCAGATGGGGCCATCCAATTCTGCATTGACTTTCAGAAGGTCAATGTCATCTCCCTTTGTGACGCCCTGGATAGTAGAGTTCCTGGAGCAGTTGGGCGGGGTAAGTTCCTATCTACCCTGGACCTGAGAAAAGGGTATTGTTAAATACCCCTGATGCCAAATTTGCAGGCAAAAACAGCCTTCCCTACTCAGTTTGGCCCATTCCAATTTGTGATGATGCTGTTTGGACTGCATGGAACAGCTGCCACATCCCAGTGGTTGATGAACCAGATCCTGCAGCCCCTTCATCAGTCTGCAGCAGCATATATCAATGATATCATGATCTATAGTGTCAATTGGGAAGATCACCTCCAGCACCTCTCCAACATACTAGGAGCCCTCACAGAGGCCGGGCTCACAGTGAACTTGGCCAAGTGCCACCTCAGGCAGAGAGAAGTAACCTACCTTGGATACACCATGGGAGGGGGGAAAACCATGGCCCTTAGTAGATAAGGTGCAAGCCCTGTGGGATTATTCCACCCTGTCAACAAAGAAAGAAGTGTGACAGTTCCTTGGGTTGGCTGGATATTACACCACTTTGTGCTGGGCTTTGCGGCGCTAGGGGCCCCTGTCAGACCTGACAAAGAACTCGCAGCTCCGAAGGGTTTAATGGTCTGAGGAATGTGAGGAGGCCTTCTGTGCCCTAAAGAAGTGGCTAGCCCAGGAACTGGTCCTGATGCACCCAGGCTTTACAAGGCCCTTCATTCTCCAGACTGATACCTAGGAGGTGGAGCTTGGGATGTCCTGTCACAGGAGACAGATTGGGAAGAGCATCCAAGCGTTTACCTCAGTTGCAAGTTGTTCCCTAGGGACTCCTAGTATTCTACCATTCAAAAGGAGGCCCTCGCCATAAAGTGGGTGGTTGATACCCTACAATACTACCTGCTGGGAAACGCCTTCCAATTGATCACCTACCACAAACCCCTCTGGGGGCTTAACAGCATGAAAAACACCAACGCCTGTGTCATAAATATAAAGGGAAGGGTAAACCCCTTTGAAATCCCTCCTGGCCAGGGGAAAGCTCCTCTCACCTGTAAAGGGTTAAGAAGCTAAAGGTAACCTCGCTGGCACCTGACCAAAATGACCAATGAGGAGACAAGATACTTTCAAAAGCTGGGAGGAGGGAGAGAAACAAAAGGGTCTGTGTCTGTATGCTGGGTCTTTGCCGGGGATAGACCAGGAATGGAGTCTTAGAACTTTTAGTAAGTAATCTAGCTAGGTATGTGTTAGATTATGATTTCTTTAAATGGCTGAGAAAAGAATTGTGCTGAATAGAATAACTATTTCTGTCTGTGTATCTTCTTTGTAACTTAAGGTTTTGCCTAGAGGGGTTCTCTATGTTTTTGAATCTAATTACCCTGTAAGATATCTACCATCCTGATTTTACAGGGGGGATTTCTTTATTTCTATTTACTTCTATTTTTTATTAAAAGTCTTCTTGTAAAAAAACTGAATGCTTTTTCATTGTTCTCAGATCCAAGGGTTCGGGTCTGTGGTCACCTATGCAAATTGGTGAGGCTTTTTATTCCAACATTTCCCAGGAAAGGGGGGGTGCAAGTGTTGGGAGGATTGTTCATTGTTCTTAAGATCCAAGGGTCTGGGTCTGTAGTCACCTAGGCAAATTGGTGAGGCTTTTTACCAAACCTTGTCCAGGAAGTGGGGTGCAAGGTTTTGGGAAGTATTTTGGGGGGAAGGACGTGTCCAAACAGCTCTTCCCCAGTAACCAGTATTAGTTTGGTGGTGGTAGCGGCCGGTCCAAGGACAACGGGTGGAATATTTTGTACCTTGGGGAAGTTTTGACCTAAGCTGGTAAAGATAAGCTTAGGAGGTTTTTCATGCAGGTCCCCACATCTGTACCCTAGAGTTCAGAGTGGGGGAGGAACCTTGACATGGTGGCATAGTGGTGGGATTAACCTGAAATCATTTTGAGATCCAGTTGAGATTTTTTTGAACTAGAAATACAGATTTTAAAAAAAAATTTTTCCTTTGGAAAGGAAGTCCAGAAAGCAGCTGAAACTGAAAGCAGATTGTTTTTTCTCTGCTTTGTTGCCAAGCAGAGACAAAAGGGGATTATCTTGTGAATTGCAGGTTTTCTTTGCCTGGAGGCAGGGTACTTAACTCCTGCAGGGAAATTCACAGTCTTCCAACCCAGAGGTTTTTTTTCTTTTCTTCCTAAAAGTAAATAGGGGGTGTGTGTTCTACCCATTTGCTTTTTCTTTGAGCTGGGTAAGCAGGTTTCCAAGTAGTTGGAGGTTTTTTGCTTTAATTTGGGCCCAGAGCAGAGACAAGGGAATTGTCTTTTTCTGTAGGCTGACAGTCACTATCAGAGAATAGGTATTCTATTCCAGCACAGCAAAATTTTACAGCCACGTTTTGTTTGTTTATTTCTAAACCTCGGGTGTAAAGTTAGTTAAAAACCGAGAGGTTAGAATGACCAAATCCTCAGCTCGACTACAGCTGGAATTAGCCAAATTTCAGGCTGAGGAAAAACAAAGGGAACATGAAAGACAGATAGAACTCATGCGGCTGGAGAAGGAGGTACAGGAGGCTGCCCACAAGCGGGAAATGGAGGCAAGGAAGCATGTGGAGGAGGAGAAGGAAAAAGAGAGGAAGCATGTGGAGGAGGAGAAGGAAAAAGAGAGGAAGCATGTGGAGGAGGTGGAGAGGATAAAGGCCCAGCAGAATATACCAACAAACCCTAGCAATCCTTCTCCAGGTACCACTTCCCATCCCAGAAAGTTCCCCACCTACAAGGCAGGTGATGATACTGAGGCCTTCTTAGAAAACTTCGAAAGGGCCTGCCTTGGGTACAACATCTCTACTGACCAATACATGGTAGAGCTGAGGCCGCAGCTCAGTGGACCCTTAGCTGAGGTGGCAGCTGAAATGCCTAAAGAACACATGAACAAGTATGAACTGTTTAAATCCAAGGCGAGAGTCAGAATGGGGATAACACCCGAGCAGTCTCGTCGGAGGTTCAGAGCCCTAAGGTGGAAACCAGACATGTCATTTACCCGACATGCCTACCACATTGTGAAACATTGGGATGCCTGGATATCAGGAGCAAGTGTTGACTCTCCAGTATATTTGCCTTTCCTAATGCAAATGGAACAATTCTTAGAGGGTGTTCCTGAGGAAATAGAAAGATACATCCTAGATGGGAAACCCAAAACTGTAATCGAGGCAGGAGAGATTGGAGCCAGATGGGTGGAGGTGGCAGAGAAGAAGAAAACTGGTCGCAGTTGGAGCAGAGACCAGAAGGGACCACCCCAGTCCACACCTTATTACCGGGGGCCGCCCAAAGCCCCACCTACCTCCCAAAGAATCCTCCAGACCCCTTATCGTCCCACCACCCCGTTCTCCAGCAACCCTCCTCGCCCCAGTGACCCGTCAGCTGGACGATGTTTTAAATGCAACGAGCTGGGGCATGTAAAGGCCAACTGCCCCAAGAACCCCAACAGATTACAGTTCATTGCACCGGAATCACACCAGAGGTCCACAGGCACAGATACCTCCCAGATACCCTTGGAGCGGAGGGAAACTGTGAGTGTGGGCGGGAAGAAGGTCACCACGTGGAGGGACACCGGAGCACAAGTGTCAGCTATCCATGCTTCCTTAGTGGACCCCAATTTAATCAACCCAGAGATCCAAGTGACGATTCAACCCTTCAAGTCCAACTCTTTCAATTTGCCTACAGCCAAGTTGCCTGTCCAGTACAAGGGCTGGTCAGGAATGTGGACTTTTGCAGTCTATGATGATTATCCCATCCCCATGCTGTTGGGGGAAGACTTGGCCAATCATGTGAAGCAGGCCAAGAGGGTGGGAATGGTCACCTGCAGCCAGGCTAAACAAGCTGTGAGGCCTAGCTCTGTTCTGGAAACTTCTATCAGGACCCAGTCAGAGGTGATGGACCCGGACCCCAGGCCAATGTCTGCAACAGCAGTAGTGGATCCAGTCCCAGAGACCCAGGCGGAACCAGTCCTAGAACCGGAACCAGCCAAACAACCAACACCAGACCCCGTGTCAGCACTGAATCCAGTACTTGCAACCTCAACACCAGAGGGCCCCACTGAACCTGAACTGGCAGCAGCCGATAACCCTACACAAGAGGCTCAGCCGGAGCCTGAATCCCAACATAGTGCACCAGCGGAGAGCGGTTCACAGTCAACAGAAACAGCCCCATCCCCTATATCGCTTCCAGAGGGACCAAGCCTAGGTCCACAATCCCATGAGGAACTGATGTCTCCAGCATCAAGGGAACAGTTCCAGACCGAACAGGAAGCAGATGAAAGCCTCCAGAGAGCTTGGACGGCGGCACGGAGCAACCCACCGCCTCTCAGCTCTTCTAATCGATCCAGGTTTGTTATAGAAAGAGGACTTTTATACAAGGAAACTCTTTCTGGTGGACACCAGGAAGACTGGCATCCTCAGAGACAGTTGGTAGTTCCAACTAAATACCGGGCCAAGCTCTTGAGCTTAGCCCACGATCACCCTAGTGGCCATGCTGGGGTGAACAGGACCAAAGACCGTTTGGGGGGGTCATTCCACTGGGAGGGAATGGGCAAGGATGTTTCTACCTATGTCCAGTCTTGTGAGGTGTGCCAAAGAGTGGGAAAACCCCAAGACCAGGTCAAAGCCCCTCTACAACCCCTCCCCATCATTGAAGTTCCATTTCAGCGAGTAGCTGTGGATATTCTGGGTCCTTTTCCGAAAAAGACACCCAGAGGAAAGCAGTACATACTGACTTTCATGGATTTTGCCACCCGATGGCCAGAAGCAGTAGCTCTAAGCAACACCAGGGCTAAAAGTGTGTGCCAGGCACTAGCAGACATTTTTGCCAGGGTAGGTTGGCCCTCCGACATCCTCACAGATGCAGGGACTAATTTCCTGGCAGGAACTATGAAAAACCTTTGGGAAGCTCATGGGGTAAATCACTTGGTTGCCACTCCTTACCACCATCAAACAAATGGCATGGTGGAGAAGTTTAATGGAACTTTGGGGGCCATGATACGTAAATTCGTAAATGAGCACTCCAATGATTGGGACCTAGTGTTGCAGCAGTTGCTCTTTGCCTACAGTGCTGTACCACATCCCAGTTTAGGGTTTTCCCCATTTGAACTTGTATATGGCCGTGAGGTTAAGGGGCCATTGCAGTTGGTAAAGCAGCAATGGGAGGGATTTACACCGTCTCCAGGAACTAACATTCTGGACTTCGTAACCAACCTACAAAACACCCTCCGAACCTCTTTAGCCCTTGCTAGAGAAAACTTACAGGATGCTCAAAAAGAGCAAAAAGCCTGGTATGATAAACATGCCAGAGAGCGTTCCTTCAAAGTAGGAGACCAGGTCATGGTCTTAAAGGCGCTCCAGGCCCATAAAATGGAAGCATCATGGGAAGGGCCATTCATGGTCCAGGAGCGCCTGGGAGCTGTTAATTATCTCATAGCATTCCCCACCTCCAACCGGAAGCCTAAGGTGTACCATATTAATTCTCTAAAGCCCTTTTATTCCAGAGAATTAAAAGTTTGTCAGTTTACAGCCCAGGGAGGAGACGACGCTGAGTGGCCTGAAGGTGTTTACTACGAAGGGAAATGTGCTGGTGGTGTGGAAGAGGTGAACCTCTCCATGACCCTTGGGCGTATGCAGCGACAGCAGATCCAGGAGCTGTGCACTAGCTACGCGCCAACGTTCTCAGCCACCCCAGGACTGATTGAACGGGCATACCACTCCATTGACACAGGTAATGCTCACCCAATTAGGGTCCAACCTTACCGAGTGTCTCCTCAAGCTAAAACTGCTATAGAACGGGAGATCCAGGATATGTTACAGATGGGTGTAATCCGCCCCTCTGAAAGTGCATGGGCATCTCCAGTGGTTCTAGTTCCCAAACCAGATGGGGAAATACGTTTTTGCGTGGACTACTGTAAGCTAAATGCTGTAACTCGCCCAGACAACTATCCAATGCCACGCACAGATGAACTATTAGAGAAACTGGGACGGGCCCAGTTCATCTCTACCTTGGACTTAACCAAGGGGTACTGGCAGGTACCGCTAGATGAATCTGCCAAGAAAGGTCAGCCTTCATCACACATCTCGGGCTGTATGAATTTAATGTACTCCCTTTCGGGCTGCGAAATGCACCCGCCACTTTCCAAAGACTTGTAGATGGTCTCCTAGCGGGATTAGGAGAATATGCAGTCGCCTACCTTGACAATGTGGCCATATTTTCGGATTCCTGGGCAGACCACCTGGAACATCTACAAAAAGTCCTTGAGCGCATAAGGGAGGCAGGACTAACTGTTAAGGCTAAGAAGTGTCAAATAGGCCTAAACAGAGTGACTTACCTTGGACACCAGGTGGGTCAAGGAACTATCAGCCCCCTACAGGCCAAAGTGGATGCTATCCAAAAGTGGCCTGTCCCAAAGTCAAAGAAACAGGTTCAACCCTTCTTAGGCTTGGCCGGTTATTACAGACGATTTGTACCACACTACAGCCAAATCGCTGCCCCACTGACAGACCTAACCAAAAAGAAACAGCCAAATGCTGTTCAGTGGACCGAAAAGTGTCAGAAGGCCTTTAACAAGCTTAAAGCGACACTCATGTCTGACCCTGTACTAAGGCCCCAGACTTTGACAAACCGTTCCTAGTAACCACAGATGCATCCGAGCGTGGTGTGGGAGCAGTTTTAATGCAGAAAGGACCTGATCAAGAATTCCACCCTGTAGTGTTTCTCAGCAAAAAACTGTCTGAGAGGGAAAGCAACTGGTCAGTCACTGAAAAAGAATGTTACGCCATTGTCTATGCTCTGGAAAAGCTACGCCCATATGTTTGGGGACGGCGTTTCCACCTGCAAACCGACCATGCTGCACTGAAGTGGCTTCACACCGTCAAGGAAACTAACAAAAAACTTCTTCGGTGGAGTTTAGCTCTCCAAGATTTTGATTTCGACATCCAACACATCTCAGGAGCTTCTAACAAAGTGGCTGATGCACTCTCCCGTGAAAGTTTCCCAGAATCAACTGGTTAAAATCGTCCTTGAGATGTGGAAAATATTGTTAGTCTTTATATACTTGGTAGTATATTTAGAGATGCATGTGTCTTATTAACTCTGTTTTTCCTAGAGCTCCAGGAAGAAATCCCAGCCAGTGTTTCACCCTAGCTGAGATTTGGGGGGCGTGTCATAAATATAAAGGGAAGGGTAAACCCCTTTGAAATCCCTCCTGGCCAGGGGAAAGCTCCTCTCACCTGTAAAGGGTTAAGAAGCTAAAGGTAACCTCGCTGGCACCTGACCAAAATGACCAATGAGGAGACAAGATACTTTCAAAAGCTGGGAGGAGGGAGAGAAACAAAAGGGTCTGTGTCTGTATGCTGGGTCTTTGCCGGGGATAGACCAGGAATGGAGTCTTAGAACTTTTAGTAAGTAATCTAGCTAGGTATGTGTTAGATTATGATTTCTTTAAATGGCTGAGAAAAGAATTGTGCTGAATAGAATAACTATTTCTGTCTGTGTATCTTCTTTGTAACTTAAGGTTTTGCCTAGAGGGGTTCTCTATGTTTTTGAATCTAATTACCCTGTAAGATATCTACCATCCTGATTTTACAGGGGGGATTTCTTTATTTCTATTTACTTCTATTTTTTATTAAAAGTCTTCTTGTAAAAAAACTGAATGCTTTTTCATTGTTCTCAGATCCAAGGATTCGGGTCTGTGGTCACCTATGCAAATTGGTGAGGCTTTTTATTCCAACATTTCCCAGGAAAGGGGGGGTGCAAGTGTTGGGAGGATTGTTCATTGTTCTTAAGATCCAAGGGTCTGGGTCTGTAGTCACCTAGGCAAATTGGTGAGGCTTTTTACCAAACCTTGTCCAGGAAGTGGGGTGCAAGGTTTTGGGAAGTATTTTGGGGGGAAGGACGTGTCCAAACAGCTCTTCCCCAGTAACCAGTATTAGTTTGGTGGTGGTAGCAGCCGGTCCAAGGACAACGGGTGGAATATTTTGTACCTTGGGGAAGTTTTGACCTAAGCTGGTAAAGATAAGCTTAGGAGGTTTTTCATGCAGGTCCCCACATCTGTACCCGAGAGTTCAGAGTGGGGGAGGAACCTTGACAGCCTGGCTCATGCGATGGTACCTTTCCCTCCAGCCCTATGACTTCTGCATACTATACCAACCAGCTAGGACACATGCCAATGCAGATTTCTTTTCAAGAGTGGGCAGGGAGAAGGAGGTGGAGAGGCACCCACCAGGTACCCTCTTGAGTGGGAGGTTGTGTAATGGGGTGTACCTGCCCCACACTGGACAAGAAGTGGTTAACCCCATAGTGTGAGCTGAGGAAGCCACACCCCATCACCACTGCTGGGCATGCTCCAATGGGAGCACCAGTATAAAAGGGAGCCACCCAGCTCAGTCTAGCCTGACCCCCTGAGGAAGGAGGACATACATTGCAGGCTCCCTCGCACAAACTGCTAGAGCCCCAGACCCTGGAGGCCAGGCACACTGAGACCCAGGCAAATACCTAGCTACCTGTGGAACTCCAGGAGCAGATGGTGCTGTAGGGAGCTTCACCAGCTGATGACCCTAGGGACCCAGAAGATCTGTGGATGGCAGCACTGGAAAACAGGGTAGGAAGTAGCCCAGGGGAACTAGACATTGATCTGGTTGTAGAATATTTTGGGTAGATCCCCACTGACCTAGTGATTCTATTCACTACTGATAGGCCCTAGGTTGGGACCCAGAGGAGTAGGGAGGGCCTGGTCCCCCCCTACCCTGGCTGCCACCCACTTTTGGGTGGTGACCCACTCCCGCCAGGCCACTAGGCCACACAGCCCTGCAGTGGTGAGCCACCTAATTGACTCTGGCCACTAGGCCATACTGCCCTGATGCGAAGGGTGGTCATTTGGATGCTGCCATGGGGCTATGATGCCCCTGGGCCCGCTCCAAAGGGTGATGGAGTGCTGCCCCATAACAGTAGTCTATAGACATATTGGAAAAATAGATTAAAAAGCTAAGGTATGGCATGCTGTAAATCATCCCAATACTGGGGGTATTTCAAAAAATCTCATCGTCAGACCTTTTTTCCCCCTATTTTTCTGTAGGCCTGTGAACAGTTTATTTCCTTAAATCACTGACTTTCCCTGTATTATTATTTTTTACCACTTGGGGCCTGATCCAAAGCCCACTGAACTGTATGGGTGTTTTTAAATTGACTTCAGTAGGCATTTGTGATGGGGCGCCTGCCCCACACTGCGCTCTAAGGGATTAATAGAGCCCTAGGGAGGCTGCGCAGGAGGCAGCCAATCAAAGAAGGGCTGAAGAGAGCAGCCAGTCAGGGCCAAATAGGTCCATATAAAAAGGGAGCTGCAGAGCAGAGGAGGGCAGTTCTCTGCTGGGAGCCCAGGGAGGAAGAACTGTGTCCTTGGAGGGCTGAGAGAACTGCCAGCACCCTGGACCAGGGGAGGACCAGGAGAGAAGCCAGGGGAGCAGGAGTCCGCTCCTGGCTGGCTGCTGGGGTTTGCAGGCCGAGTCCCTGAGGCAAGCGGAAAGAGGATACTGCAACCATGGGGAAGAAGCTAGAGAATTCACTACAGTAACCACTAAGGTCCCCTGAAAGATCCTGTGGAAGGAGAGAGCACAGTGAGTGGCATGGCCGGAGGACTGTGTCACTGAAGAGGACGCCATGGTCCTTGGAGAGATGCGGGTCCTAGAGCAGGAGTGACAGCGGCAAGGCACCACACAAAGAGGGCGCACTAACACGCAGAGCTAATTCCCAAGACAGCCAGCACGAGGTGCCACATGATCAGTCGCACCCTTTTACAGTGTTGGATTAGGACCATCGTGAGACTAAGTACAGTATACTCTCTTGGAGACATTATAATGAACACTGAAGAAAACAGGAATTAAAGGCCCCTGGGGATAATGAGGGGCTATAGTTTTCCCAATATTTTGATTCGCTATTCCAATATACTTAATTTTCTTTTTTTGTAAAATAATTGTACTGCTTTATATAATTACATATAAAATTATACATTAAAGAAAGAACCTCAGGCAATGGTGCAATTTGGGACATGGAACAAACTGTGTGGTATGTGTGAGAGAAATACTCCTTGCACTATATAGTTTTACCTTAGTTTTATGCAGCTGGTGGCATAATCTGTACTTGAGTAATTACATTTAGTGTCCTGAGCTCCGAATAGCCCTTCCTTATCAATAAAAATTACTAAGCCATTTTCTGTAATTGTTTTGGTGGTCTGTAAATAACATAATTAAAGAATCATCCTACTTGCCTGCCTTTTTTATCTTTGTCTTCTAACAACCAAAAAATGTATAGCTTTTGTCTGCAAACCCAGTATAATTCTTTACCAATTTGCCATCACTCCTGCTTTATTAGGCTTTGGAAATTATTTTAAATTTTCAGTTGTTTTATCAGTTTAACCCTCTCTATTATTTCAATAAATAATAGCATACTTATATTTGAAAATATCATCCATATTTACAATTCACCAGTCCTATTGTATATGATCCTATTATCTGTTTAGAAAATTTACTTTTCTCTGTTTGAGCTGTTCTTCATCTTCTCAGTGTCATCCAGTGGATTGATCTCTTGGTGATCTCAGGTTGTTTTTTTTAATTTCCTCTTTCATGACATTACTCATGTAAACAACTGTCAAACCAAGTACTGTAACTTTACATACTCACAGCCAATCTAGTTCCTCCCAGATAGTTGAGATGAGTGGTTGTGACGTTCCCCTGGTGTTGTCTGAACTGGTGATCTGCTAGGTCACTCCAATCCTCAACGCTGGGAGACGGCCTTACCCTGCTCTGCTGTGAGAACCCCCACGCCTGGGTTGTTCACGCACAGCCTCTATCATGTAAGTTGCTCCTAGTTACGTGAGTGAGCACTTTTGGCCAGCCGCTACTTGGATTGTGCAACCAAATGACACTACCCAATATGTCCGGTCCCAGACACAACCCTAGGAACCTCCATCTTGCAAAGTCCCGTTATGCCTGCTGGACGCTGCAAGCTTATATGAGCTCATCAGTTGAACAAAGAAATTATGTACCAAGCTTGTTATCCCCAAGGGGAGTCTGATGCGCTTCAAACAAATGCACTGCTTTAGGTAGAATAAAAAAATGTATTAACTAGAAAATATAGATTTTTAAGTTTAGAGGAGTAGTCTGATTTTATGTTTCAGGGGTAATCTGAAAACTTTGCAAAAGAGTACTTTAAAATTTACAATAGTCTAAAGCATCTTCAATAGGCATTCCACTGAATACATTTTTGAGCTTTACCAGTTAATTTAGAAATCAGGGTAGGAACTCTCTTAACAGGGATTCCATGTATTACACACATCCTTCAACGGTAGTCAGATATTCAGAAATATCGTCCTCCTGACTGATCACCACGTCTCACCATGGATTCGATGAGTAAGGTGAACAGGCCCTTTAATGCAACCCCGACTAAGGGGTTTATTAGTAAACTGGTGGAGAATGGGGGTCCTCATGCGGGATTGTCAGGATTGGCCAGCCATCTAGGGGTGGGTGGAAACTTCCCTGGCATACAAGTCATCCCGGAATTTAAAAAAAGCTGTCTTTTTGTAGGCTGTCTGTCAGGTTTATGGGAGGACGTTACCAATCTTAAAAGCAAAGTAAAAACTTTGCAGCAAATTTTGAGAAACAGCGAACAGTGAATCATAAATCATAAAGGACCGGCAGAGCATCCGAATGCTTTTCTACATGATATTTTCACGAACGGATCGCTGCCAAATGACCTGCAGGGCTTCCGAATGACATTTGGGGGACGATTCCTGGAGACATTGGTGCCAAGCTTTGCTCTGGAATGTTTCATCTTGAGCTATTTTCACGAACGGATCTCTGCCAAATGACCAGCAGAGCCGCCGAATGACATTTGGAGGATGATTGCAGGAGAAATTTGCACCTAGCTGTGATCTGGAATGCATTTTTCATTTGTAGCAATTTTCTTAAAGGGCTCTCTGCCAGGTAGCCGGCAGTGCATCCCTACGACTTCTTGAGGAAGATTCCCGAGAATTTCGTCCCTAGCAGTAACCTGGAAGGAATGTCAAATGAACAGCATTTTTCATTAACGGTAATGCCAGGCTTTCATCCGAATGCATTTTGAAAGATGATTTGAGGAGCAATGAGTAGCTAGCTGGGATCTGGAGTGAATGTCTCAAGCCTAGGACTTGTCAGGAACGGATCTCTGCCAAATCACCAGCGGTGCATCGTGATAGCATTTAGAGAACGATCCCTGGAGACATTCGTGCCTTGCTGTTATCTGGAACTAATGTCTCATGGAGAGCATTTTTCAAGAAGGGATCTCTCCCAAATGGCCAGCAGTGCATCGGAATTACATTTGGAGGATGATTGCAGGAGAAATTTGCTAATTTTGGGGAGCGTTAGGCTTGCAAAAGGTAGGGCTCCCCGCCAATTGGGTTAAAGTTCCTCTGAGTAGGTCAGTTGGAGTTAGGGATAGGCGTTAGGGCTCCTTAGCCCACTTGGCGTCAGCGTTAGTTGGGTTTCCCTAGCTAGGCCCTTTGGACTAAGGGGTAGGGTTCCCATTGCTAGACCAAGGGGAGTTGGGTTATGGGTCCTATGGGTTAGCCACGCTGAAATAGGCTTGCTCTGGGAAGGGATTCCCACCCTAGCATTAGGATTCTTACGGGTAGGCCACTTGGCGTTAGGGTTAGGGTTCTATGCATAGGCCGGTTGAAGTAAGGGTTCCAATGGTTAGGCCAGCTCAGTTTAGGCATAGAGGTCCTGCAGATGGGTATCCTTGCCTTAGGGTGGCTATGGGTAAGGCCCGAACCCTAGGGCCTTAGGGTTCCCACGGGAAGGCCACTTGCACGGAGGCTTACGTTTCCTGTGGTCGAGGAAACACTAGGATCGGGATTCCTACCCGTATGAACCCTAACCCTAGCGCTGAGAACACTAACCGCGGGCTGGGAGCTCTGCCCTTCCCTAACTCTAACTGCATGTGGCCTGCACACAGGAACCACACTTGGTCAGGAATAACCCTGAGGACGTGGCGTCCTACCCACAGCTTAACTCCAACTGTCTTGTGCCACTAGAAGACGTGGGCTCGTAAAAAGTACAAAGAAAGGAAAACTCAGCCCTAATCAAGGCTGGGCACAAAATTCTCATGGAATCTTAATTTTCAAGCTGTTCGGATCCTGTCCTGAGCTTTTGGGCTTGATCGGTTGGAGAAAATTAGAAACAAAGGGAAGGGAATTATTACTGAATGCTTATGACAAATTTCTCATGGAATCGTCACCTTACAGCCCTTGAGAGTCTGTCCTCATCGTTAAGAAGAGATCGGCTGGTGAGAATGACAGAGAAAGCAAAACTCTTTTCTCATCCTCAAATGTTTCATGCAGCCTTCATCTTAAAGCCATCATACTACTATCCTGATTCTTCGGCATAGAAAGCTGCAAGGAAAGAGAACCTGATTACTTATCATTGCTGGAGGAAAAGTTATCTGTGACTCTTCCTTTAAAAGGCGTTACGAGAGGGTCCTGAAGAGATGGGCTTTATCGGTCAGTGAAAGTGATAAACCAAGAGAAAGTCAGTAGTGACCAGTGCTTTGTGAAATTTCTCACGGAATCCAAGTCTTCAAGCCATTATGAGTCTATCCAGATCATCTGGAAGGGAGCGCATGGTGACATTGAAAAGAAAGCGAAGCTCTTTACTGATCGGTGCTTGTGACACATTTCTTATGGACTCTTCAACTTAAGACAGTTTGGAGTCTGGAGCCTCATTTGGAAGGCTCGCTCCGTGCAGATGAATAACAAAGCAAAACGCTTCGCTCACCATAGCGGGGGATAAATTTGTCGCGGAATCTTCACATTACAGCTTTTAGGATCCTGTCCTAAAGAAAGGTTAAACTCATTCTTGACCACGAGGGGTTTGGCAAATACTTCTGAAAGCCTCCTTTTTTGAAGCATTTAGGAGTCTGTCCTTACTGTCATTTGCAGTAGAGCGGTTAGGGAAAATTAGAACTAGAGAGAAAGTCATTATTGACCAGCACTTGAGACAAACTTTGTCACGGACTCGTCCTCTAAAAGCCACTAGGTTTCCCTTGGTCATTTGGAAGAGAGGGCATCATGAACGTTACAAACAAAACAAAACTCGTTAGTGATCCCCGCGGGTGACTCGTTTCTCGGAGCATTTTCATTTTAAAACAGTTAGGATACGGTCCTGAGCATTAGGGAAAGATCGGTTCCGTGGAACTTACAAAGAAAGAGAAAATCGTTAGTGACCCGTGCTTGTGACAAATTGTCATGGACTCTTCATATGAGCGCCATTGGGCTACTATCCTGATTATTTAGAAGTGGTCGGTCCTCGAACTAGATTAAGCAAGCGAAACTCTTTACTGCTCTGCCAAATGGCAAGCAGTGCATCCGAACGGCATTTGGAGAATGATTCCAGGAGAAATTGGTGGCTAGCAGTGATGTGAAGTGAATGTCTCATGTTTAGCAATTTTCAGGAAGGGTCTCTGCCAAATACCAGCAATGCCTCCGATTTGCACTTGGAGGTCGATTCTAGGACAAAGTCGTCCCTAGCAGGGACATGGAATGCTTTTCTACATGAATAATATTTTTCAGGAATGGATAGCTGCCAGATGCCCAGCAGCGTATCCGACTGGCTCTTGGAGGACGATGCCAGGGCATATTCGTGTCTAGCTGTGACCTGGACTGAATATTTCATTTTTAGGAATTGTCCTGGCTGGATCTCTGGAAACGGTACGCAGTGCATCGTAACGACATTTGGAGGACGGTTCCATGAGAAATTCCTGCCAAGCAGTGATCTGGACGGAATAGCTCATGTTTAGCAACGTTCAAGAAGGGTTCGCTGCCAACTTCCCAGCACTGCATCCGAACGGCATTTGGAGGACGATTCCAGGAGAAATTAGTCCTAGCTGAGCTCCAGAATGATTGTCTCATGTTTAGCTATTTTCACGAACGGATCTCTGCCAAATGGCCCGTGGTGCACCCGAAAGCCATTTGGAGTACGATTCCAGAAGAAATATGTGCCAAGTAGGGATCTGGAGTTAGTGGCTCATGTTTAGCAATTGTCATGAATGGATCTCTCCCAAATGCGCAGCAAGGCGTCCGAGTTGCCTTGGGCAAAGTCATCCCTAGCAGGGACATGGAATGCTTTTCGACATGATATTTTCACGAACGGATCGCTGCCAAATGACCTGCAGGGCTTCCGAATGACATTTGGGGGACGATTCCTGGAGACATTGGTGCCAAGCTTTGCTCTGGAATGTTTCATCTTGAGCTATTTTCACGAACGGATCTCTGCCAAATGACCAGCAGAGCCGCCGAATGACATTTGGAGGATGATTGCAGGAGAAATTTGCACCTAGCTGTGATCTGGAATGCATTTTTCATTTGTAGCAATTTTCTTAAAGGGCTCTCTGCCAGGTAGCCGGCAGTGCATCCCTACGACTTCTTGAGGAAGATTCCCGAGAATTTCGTCCCTAGCAGTAACCTGGAAGGAATGTCAAATGAACAGCATTTTTCATTAACGGTAATGCCAGGCTTTCATCCGAATGCATTTTGAAAGATGATTTGAGGAGCAATGAGTAGCTAGCTGTGATCTGGAGTGAATGTCTCAAGCCTAGGACTTGTCAGGAACGGATCTCTGCCAAATCACCAGCGGTGCATCGTGATAGCATTTAGAGAACGATCCCTGGAGACATTCGTGCCTTGCTGTTATCTGGAACTAATGTCTCATGGAGAGCATTTTTCAAGAAGGGATCTCTCCCAAATGGCCAGCAGTGCATCGGAATTACATTTGGAGGATGATTGCAGGAGAAATTTGCTAATTTTGGGGAGCGTTAGGCTTGCAAAAGGTAGGGCTCCCCGCCAATTGGGTTAAAGTTCCTCTGAGTAGGTCAGTTGGAGTTAGGGATAGGCGTTAGGGCTCCTTAGCCCACTTGGCGTCAGCGTTAGTTGGGTTTCCCTAGCTAGGCCCTTTGGACTAAGGGGTAGGGTTCCCATTGCTAGACCAAGGGGAGTTGGGTTATGGGTCCTATGGGTTAGCCACGCTGAAATAGGCTTGCTCTGGGAAGGGATTCCCACCCTAGCATTAGGATTCTTACGGGTAGGCCACTTGGCGTTAGGGTTAGGGTTCTATGCATAGGCCGGTTGAAGTAAGGGTTCCAATGGTTAGGCCAGCTCAGTTTAGGCATAGAGGTCCTGCAGATGGGTATCCTTGCCTTAGGGTGGCTATGGGTAAGGCCCGAACCCTAGGGCCTTAGGGTTCCCACGGGAAGGCCACTTGCACGGAGGCTTACGTTTCCTGTGGTCGAGGAAACACTAGGATCGGGATTCCTACCCGTATGAACCCTAACCCTAGCGCTGAGAACACTAACCGCGGGCTGGGAGCTCTGCCCTTCCCTAACTCTAACTGCATGTGGCCTGCACACAGGAACCACACTTGGTCAGGAATAACCCTGAGGACGTGGCGTCCTACCCACAGCTTAACTCCAACTGTCTTGTGCCACTAGAAGACGTGGGCTCGTAAAAAGTACAAAGAAAGGAAAACTCAGCCCTAATCAAGGCTGGGCACAAAATTCTCATGGAATCTTAATTTTCAAGCTGTTCGGATCCTGTCCTGAGCTTTTGGGCTTGATCGGTTGGAGAAAATTAGAAACAAAGGGAAGGGAATTATTACTGAATGCTTATGACAAATTTCTCATGGAATCGTCACCTTACAGCCCTTGAGAGTCTGTCCTCATCGTTAAGAAGAGATCGGCTGGTGAGAATGACAGAGAAAGCAAAACTCTTTTCTCATCCTCAAATGTTTCATGCAGCCTTCATCTTAAAGCCATCATACTACTATCCTGATTCTTCGGCATAGAAAGCTGCAAAGAAAGAGAACCTGATTACTTATCATTGCTGGAGGAAAAGTTATCTGTGACTCTTCCTTTAAAAGGCGTTACGAGAGGGTCCTGAAGAGATGGGCTTTATCGGTCAGTGAAAGTGATAAACCAAGAGAAAGTCAGTAGTGACCAGTGCTTTGTGAAATTTCTCACGGAATCCAAGTCTTCAAGCCATTATGAGTCTATCCAGATCATCTGGAAGGGAGCGCATGGTGACATTGAAAAGAAAGCGAAGCTCTTTACTGATCGGTGCTTGTGACACATTTCTTATGGACTCTTCAACTTAAGACAGTTTGGAGTCTGGAGCCTCATTTGGAAGGCTCGCTCCGTGCAGATGAATAACAAAGCAAAACGCTTCGCTCACCATAGCGGGGGATAAATTTGTCGCGGAATCTTCACATTACAGCTTTTAGGATCCTGTCCTAAAGAAAGGTTAAACTCATTCTTGACCACGAGGGGTTTGGCAAATACTTCTGAAAGCCTCCTTTTTTGAAGCATTTAGGAGTCTGTCCTTACTGTCATTTGCAGTAGAGCGGTTAGGGAAAATTAGAACTAGAGAGAAAGTCATTATTGACCAGCACTTGAGACAAACTTTGTCACGGACTCGTCCTCTAAAAGCCACTAGGTTTCCCTTGGTCATTTGGAAGAGAGGGCATCATGAACGTTACAAACAAAACAAAACTCGTTAGTGATCCCCGCGGGTGACTCGTTTCTCGGAGCATTTTCATTTTAAAACAGTTAGGATACGGTCCTGAGCATTAGGGAAAGATCGGTTCCGTGGAACTTACAAAGAAAGAGAAAATCGTTAGTGACCCGTGCTTGTGACAAATTGTCATGGACTCTTCATATGAGCGCCATTGGGCTACTATCCTGATTATTTAGAAGTGGTCGGTCCTCGAACTAGATTAAGCAAGCGAAACTCTTTACTGCTCTGCCAAATGGCAAGCAGTGCATCCGAACGGCATTTGGAGAATGATTCCAGGAGAAATTGGTGGCTAGCAGTGATGTGAAGTGAATGTCTCATGTTTAGCAATTTTCAGGAAGGGTCTCTGCCAAATACCAGCAATGCCTCCGATTTGCACTTGGAGGTCGATTCTAGGACAAAGTCGTCCCTAGCAGGGACATGGAATGCTTTTCTACATGAATAATATTTTTCAGGAATGGATAGCTGCCAGATGCCCAGCAGCGTATCCGACTGGCTCTTGGAGGACGATGCCAGGGCATATTCGTGTCTAGCTGTGACCTGGACTGAATATTTCATTTTTAGGAATTGTCCTGGCTGGATCTCTGGAAACGGTACGCAGTGCATCGTAACGACATTTGGAGGACGGTTCCATGAGAAATTCCTGCCAAGCAGTGATCTGGACGGAATAGCTCATGTTTAGCAACGTTCAAGAAGGGTTCGCTGCCAACTTCCCAGCACTGCATCCGAACGGCATTTGGAGGACGATTCCAGGAGAAATTAGTCCTAGCTGAGCTCCAGAATGATTGTCTCATGTTTAGCTATTTTCACGAACGGATCTCTGCCAAATGGCCCGTGGTGCACCCGAAAGCCATTTGGAGTACGATTCCAGAAGAAATATGTGCCAAGTAGGGATCTGGAGTTAGTGGCTCATGTTTAGCAATTGTCATGAATGGATCTCTCCCAAATGCGCAGCAAGGCGTCCGAGTTGCCTTGGGCAAAGTCATCCCTAGCAGGGACATGGAATGCTTTTCGACATGATATTTTCACGAACGGATCGCTGCCAAATGACCTGCAGGGCTTCCGAATGACATTTGGGGGACGATTCCTGGAGACATTGGTGCCAAGCTTTGCTCTGGAATGTTTCATCTTGAGCTATTTTCACGAACGGATCTCTGCCAAATGACCAGCAGAGCCGCCGAATGACATTTGGAGGATGATTGCAGGAGAAATTTGCACCTAGCTGTGATCTGGAATGCATTTTTCATTTGTAGCAATTTTCTTAAAGGGCTCTCTGCCAGGTAGCCGGCAGTGCATCCCTACGACTTCTTGAGGAAGATTCCCGAGAATTTCGTCCCTAGCAGTAACCTGGAAGGAATGTCAAATGAACAGCATTTTTCATTAACGGTAATGCCAGGCTTTCATCCGAATGCATTTTGAAAGATGATTTGAGGAGCAATGAGTAGCTAGCTGGGATCTGGAGTGAATGTCTCAAGCCTAGGACTTGTCAGGAACGGATCTCTGCCAAATCACCAGCGGTGCATCGTGATAGCATTTAGAGAACGATCCCTGGAGACATTCGTGCCTTGCTGTTATCTGGAACTAATGTCTCATGGAGAGCATTTTTCAAGAAGGGATCTCTCCCAAATGGCCAGCAGTGCATCGGAATTACATTTGGAGGATGATTGCAGGAGAAATTTGCTAATTTTGGGGAGCGTTAGGCTTGCAAAAGGTAGGGCTCCCCGCCAATTGGGTTAAAGTTCCTCTGAGTAGGTCAGTTGGAGTTAGGGATAGGCGTTAGGGCTCCTTAGCCCACTTGGCGTCAGCGTTAGTTGGGTTTCCCTAGCTAGGCCCTTTGGACTAAGGGGTAGGGTTCCCATTGCTAGACCAAGGGGAGTTGGGTTATGGGTCCTATGGGTTAGCCACGCTGAAATAGGCTTGCTCTGGGAAGGGATTCCCACCCTAGCATTAGGATTCTTACGGGTAGGCCACTTGGCGTTAGGGTTAGGGTTCTATGCATAGGCCGGTTGAAGTAAGGGTTCCAATGGTTAGGCCAGCTCAGTTTAGGCATAGAGGTCCTGCAGATGGGTATCCTTGCCTTAGGGTGGCTATGGGTAAGGCCCGAACCCTAGGGCCTTAGGGTTCCCACGGGAAGGCCACTTGCACGGAGGCTTACGTTTCCTGTGGTCGAGGAAACACTAGGATCGGGATTCCTACCCGTATGAACCCTAACCCTAGCGCTGAGAACACTAACCGCGGGCTGGGAGCTCTGCCCTTCCCTAACTCTAACTGCATGTGGCCTGCACACAGGAACCACACTTGGTCAGGAATAACCCTGAGGACGTGGCGTCCTACCCACAGCTTAACTCCAACTGTCTTGTGCCACTAGAAGACGTGGGCTCGTAAAAAGTACAAAGAAAGGAAAACTCAGCCCTAATCAAGGCTGGGCACAAAATTCTCATGGAATCTTAATTTTCAAGCTGTTCGGATCCTGTCCTGAGCTTTTGGGCTTGATCGGTTGGAGAAAATTAGAAACAAAGGGAAGGGAATTATTACTGAATGCTTATGACAAATTTCTCATGGAATCGTCACCTTACAGCCCTTGAGAGTCTGTCCTCATCGTTAAGAAGAGATCGGCTGGTGAGAATGACAGAGAAAGCAAAACTCTTTTCTCATCCTCAAATGTTTCATGCAGCCTTCATCTTAAAGCCATCATACTACTATCCTGATTCTTCGGCATAGAAAGCTGCAAGGAAAGAGAACCTGATTACTTATCATTGCTGGAGGAAAAGTTATCTGTGACTCTTCCTTTAAAAGGCGTTACGAGAGGGTCCTGAAGAGATGGGCTTTATCGGTCAGTGAAAGTGATAAACCAAGAGAAAGTCAGTAGTGACCAGTGCTTTGTGAAATTTCTCACGGAATCCAAGTCTTCAAGCCATTATGAGTCTATCCAGATCATCTGGAAGGGAGCGCATGGTGACATTGAAAAGAAAGCGAAGCTCTTTACTGATCGGTGCTTGTGACACATTTCTTATGGACTCTTCAACTTAAGACAGTTTGGAGTCTGGAGCCTCATTTGGAAGGCTCGCTCCGTGCAGATGAATAACAAAGCAAAACGCTTCGCTCACCATAGCGGGGGATAAATTTGTCGCGGAATCTTCACATTACAGCTTTTAGGATCCTGTCCTAAAGAAAGGTTAAACTCATTCTTGACCACGAGGGGTTTGGCAAATACTTCTGAAAGCCTCCTTTTTTGAAGCATTTAGGAGTCTGTCCTTACTGTCATTTGCAGTAGAGCGGTTAGGGAAAATTAGAACTAGAGAGAAAGTCATTATTGACCAGCACTTGAGACAAACTTTGTCACGGACTCGTCCTCTAAAAGCCACTAGGTTTCCCTTGGTCATTTGGAAGAGAGGGCATCATGAACGTTACAAACAAAACAAAACTCGTTAGTGATCCCCGCGGGTGACTCGTTTCTCGGAGCATTTTCATTTTAAAACAGTTAGGATACGGTCCTGAGCATTAGGGAAAGATCGGTTCCGTGGAACTTACAAAGAAAGAGAAAATCGTTAGTGACCCGTGCTTGTGACAAATTGTCATGGACTCTTCATATGAGCGCCATTGGGCTACTATCCTGATTATTTAGAAGTGGTCGGTCCTCGAACTAGATTAAGCAAGCGAAACTCTTTACTGCTCTGCCAAATGGCAAGCAGTGCATCCGAACGGCATTTGGAGAATGATTCCAGGAGAAATTGGTGGCTAGCAGTGATGTGAAGTGAATGTCTCATGTTTAGCAATTTTCAGGAAGGGTCTCTGCCAAATACCAGCAATGCCTCCGATTTGCACTTGGAGGTCGATTCTAGGACAAAGTCGTCCCTAGCAGGGACATGGAATGCTTTTCTACATGAATAATATTTTTCAGGAATGGATAGCTGCCAGATGCCCAGCAGCGTATCCGACTGGCTCTTGGAGGACGATGCCAGGGCATATTCGTGTCTAGCTGTGACCTGGACTGAATATTTCATTTTTAGGAATTGTCCTGGCTGGATCTCTGGAAACGGTACGCAGTGCATCGTAACGACATTTGGAGGACGGTTCCATGAGAAATTCCTGCCAAGCAGTGATCTGGACGGAATAGCTCATGTTTAGCAACGTTCAAGAAGGGTTCGCTGCCAACTTCCCAGCACTGCATCCGAACGGCATTTGGAGGACGATTCCAGGAGAAATTAGTCCTAGCTGAGCTCCAGAATGATTGTCTCATGTTTAGCTATTTTCACGAACGGATCTCTGCCAAATGGCCCGTGGTGCACCCGAAAGCCATTTGGAGTACGATTCCAGAAGAAATATGTGCCAAGTAGGGATCTGGAGTTAGTGGCTCATGTTTAGCAATTGTCATGAATGGATCTCTCCCAAATGCGCAGCAAGGCGTCCGAGTTGCCTTGGGCAAAGTCATCCCTAGCAGGGACATGGAATGCTTTTCGACATGATATTTTCACGAACGGATCGCTGCCAAATGACCTGCAGGGCTTCCGAATGACATTTGGGGGACGATTCCTGGAGACATTGGTGCCAAGCTTTGCTCTGGAATGTTTCATCTTGAGCTATTTTCACGAACGGATCTCTGCCAAATGACCAGCAGAGCCGCCGAATGACATTTGGAGGATGATTGCAGGAGAAATTTGCACCTAGCTGTGATCTGGAATGCATTTTTCATTTGTAGCAATTTTCTTAAAGGGCTCTCTGCCAGGTAGCCGGCAGTGCATCCCTACGACTTCTTGAGGAAGATTCCCGAGAATTTCGTCCCTAGCAGTAACCTGGAAGGAATGTCAAATGAACAGCATTTTTCATTAACGGTAATGCCAGGCTTTCATCCGAATGCATTTTGAAAGATGATTTGAGGAGCAATGAGTAGCTAGCTGGGATCTGGAGTGAATGTCTCAAGCCTAGGACTTGTCAGGAACGGATCTCTGCCAAATCACCAGCGGTGCATCGTGATAGCATTTAGAGAACGATCCCTGGAGACATTCGTGCCTTGCTGTTATCTGGAACTAATGTCTCATGGAGAGCATTTTTCAAGAAGGGATCTCTCCCAAATGGCCAGCAGTGCATCGGAATTACATTTGGAGGATGATTGCAGGAGAAATTTGCTAATTTTGGGGAGCGTTAGGCTTGCAAAAGGTAGGGCTCCCCGCCAATTGGGTTAAAGTTCCTCTGAGTAGGTCAGTTGGAGTTAGGGATAGGCGTTAGGGCTCCTTAGCCCACTTGGCGTCAGCGTTAGTTGGGTTTCCCTAGCTAGGCCCTTTGGACTAAGGGGTAGGGTTCCCATTGCTAGACCAAGGGGAGTTGGGTTATGGGTCCTATGGGTTAGCCACGCTGAAATAGGCTTGCTCTGGGAAGGGATTCCCACCCTAGCATTAGGATTCTTACGGGTAGGCCACTTGGCGTTAGGGTTAGGGTTCTATGCATAGGCCGGTTGAAGTAAGGGTTCCAATGGTTAGGCCAGCTCAGTTTAGGCATAGAGGTCCTGCAGATGGGTATCCTTGCCTTAGGGTGGCTATGGGTAAGGCCCGAACCCTAGGGCCTTAGGGTTCCCACGGGAAGGCCACTTGCACGGAGGCTTACGTTTCCTGTGGTCGAGGAAACACTAGGATCGGGATTCCTACCCGTATGAACCCTAACCCTAGCGCTGAGAACACTAACCGCGGGCTGGGAGCTCTGCCCTTCCCTAACTCTAACTGCATGTGGCCTGCACACAGGAACCACACTTGGTCAGGAATAACCCTGAGGACGTGGCGTCCTACCCACAGCTTAACTCCAACTGTCTTGTGCCACTAGAAGACGTGGGCTCGTAAAAAGTACAAAGAAAGGAAAACTCAGCCCTAATCAAGGCTGGGCACAAAATTCTCATGGAATCTTAATTTTCAAGCTGTTCGGATCCTGTCCTGAGCTTTTGGGCTTGATCGGTTGGAGAAAATTAGAAACAAAGGGAAGGGAATTATTACTGAATGCTTATGACAAATTTCTCATGGAATCGTCACCTTACAGCCCTTGAGAGTCTGTCCTCATCGTTAAGAAGAGATCGGCTGGTGAGAATGACAGAGAAAGCAAAACTCTTTTCTCATCCTCAAATGTTTCATGCAGCCTTCATCTTAAAGCCATCATACTACTATCCTGATTCTTCGGCATAGAAAGCTGCAAGGAAAGAGAACCTGATTACTTATCATTGCTGGAGGAAAAGTTATCTGTGACTCTTCCTTTAAAAGGCGTTACGAGAGGGTCCTGAAGAGATGGGCTTTATCGGTCAGTGAAAGTGATAAACCAAGAGAAAGTCAGTAGTGACCAGTGCTTTGTGAAATTTCTCACGGAATCCAAGTCTTCAAGCCATTATGAGTCTATCCAGATCATCTGGAAGGGAGCGCATGGTGACATTGAAAAGAAAGCGAAGCTCTTTACTGATCGGTGCTTGTGACACATTTCTTATGGACTCTTCAACTTAAGACAGTTTGGAGTCTGGAGCCTCATTTGGAAGGCTCGCTCCGTGCAGATGAATAACAAAGCAAAACGCTTCGCTCACCATAGCGGGGGATAAATTTGTCGCGGAATCTTCACATTACAGCTTTTAGGATCCTGTCCTAAAGAAAGGTTAAACTCATTCTTGACCACGAGGGGTTTGGCAAATACTTCTGAAAGCCTCCTTTTTTGAAGCATTTAGGAGTCTGTCCTTACTGTCATTTGCAGTAGAGCGGTTAGGGAAAATTAGAACTAGAGAGAAAGTCATTATTGACCAGCACTTGAGACAAACTTTGTCACGGACTCGTCCTCTAAAAGCCACTAGGTTTCCCTTGGTCATTTGGAAGAGAGGGCATCATGAACGTTACAAACAAAACAAAACTCGTTAGTGATCCCCGCGGGTGACTCGTTTCTCGGAGCATTTTCATTTTAAAACAGTTAGGATACGGTCCTGAGCATTAGGGAAAGATCGGTTCCGTGGAACTTACAAAGAAAGAGAAAATCGTTAGTGACCCGTGCTTGTGACAAATTGTCATGGACTCTTCATATGAGCGCCATTGGGCTACTATCCTGATTATTTAGAAGTGGTCGGTCCTCGAACTAGATTAAGCAAGCGAAACTCTTTACTGCTCTGCCAAATGGCAAGCAGTGCATCCGAACGGCATTTGGAGAATGATTCCAGGAGAAATTGGTGGCTAGCAGTGATGTGAAGTGAATGTCTCATGTTTAGCAATTTTCAGGAAGGGTCTCTGCCAAATACCAGCAATGCCTCCGATTTGCACTTGGAGGTCGATTCTAGGACAAAGTCGTCCCTAGCAGGGACATGGAATGCTTTTCTACATGAATAATATTTTTCAGGAATGGATAGCTGCCAGATGCCCAGCAGCGTATCCGACTGGCTCTTGGAGGACGATGCCAGGGCATATTCGTGTCTAGCTGTGACCTGGACTGAATATTTCATTTTTAGGAATTGTCCTGGCTGGATCTCTGGAAACGGTACGCAGTGCATCGTAACGACATTTGGAGGACGGTTCCATGAGAAATTCCTGCCAAGCAGTGATCTGGACGGAATAGCTCATGTTTAGCAACGTTCAAGAAGGGTTCGCTGCCAACTTCCCAGCACTGCATCCGAACGGCATTTGGAGGACGATTCCAGGAGAAATTAGTCCTAGCTGAGCTCCAGAATGATTGTCTCATGTTTAGCTATTTTCACGAACGGATCTCTGCCAAATGGCCCGTGGTGCACCCGAAAGCCATTTGGAGTACGATTCCAGAAGAAATATGTGCCAAGTAGGGATCTGGAGTTAGTGGCTCATGTTTAGCAATTGTCATGAATGGATCTCTCCCAAATGCGCAGCAAGGCGTCCGAGTTGCCTTGGGCAAAGTCATCCCTAGCAGGGACATGGAATGCTTTTCGACATGATATTTTCACGAACGGATCGCTGCCAAATGACCTGCAGGGCTTCCGAATGACATTTGGGGGACGATTCCTGGAGACATTGGTGCCAAGCTTTGCTCTGGAATGTTTCATCTTGAGCTATTTTCACGAACGGATCTCTGCCAAATGACCAGCAGAGCCGCCGAATGACATTTGGAGGATGATTGCAGGAGAAATTTGCACCTAGCTGTGATCTGGAATGCATTTTTCATTTGTAGCAATTTTCTTAAAGGGCTCTCTGCCAGGTAGCCGGCAGTGCATCCCTACGACTTCTTGAGGAAGATTCCCGAGAATTTCGTCCCTAGCAGTAACCTGGAAGGAATGTCAAATGAACAGCATTTTTCATTAACGGTAATGCCAGGCTTTCATCCGAATGCATTTTGAAAGATGATTTGAGGAGCAATGAGTAGCTAGCTGGGATCTGGAGTGAATGTCTCAAGCCTAGGACTTGTCAGGAACGGATCTCTGCCAAATCACCAGCGGTGCATCGTGATAGCATTTAGAGAACGATCCCTGGAGACATTCGTGCCTTGCTGTTATCTGGAACTAATGTCTCATGGAGAGCATTTTTCAAGAAGGGATCTCTCCCAAATGGCCAGCAGTGCATCGGAATTACATTTGGAGGATGATTGCAGGAGAAATTTGCTAATTTTGGGGAGCGTTAGGCTTGCAAAAGGTAGGGCTCCCCGCCAATTGGGTTAAAGTTCCTCTGAGTAGGTCAGTTGGAGTTAGGGATAGGCGTTAGGGCTCCTTAGCCCACTTGGCGTCAGCGTTAGTTGGGTTTCCCTAGCTAGGCCCTTTGGACTAAGGGGTAGGGTTCCCATTGCTAGACCAAGGGGAGTTGGGTTATGGGTCCTATGGGTTAGCCACGCTGAAATAGGCTTGCTCTGGGAAGGGATTCCCACCCTAGCATTAGGATTCTTACGGGTAGGCCACTTGGCGTTAGGGTTAGGGTTCTATGCATAGGCCGGTTGAAGTAAGGGTTCCAATGGTTAGGCCAGCTCAGTTTAGGCATAGAGGTCCTGCAGATGGGTATCCTTGCCTTAGGGTGGCTATGGGTAAGGCCCGAACCCTAGGGCCTTAGGGTTCCCACGGGAAGGCCACTTGCACGGAGGCTTACGTTTCCTGTGGTCGAGGAAACACTAGGATCGGGATTCCTACCCGTATGAACCCTAACCCTAGCGCTGAGAACACTAACCGCGGGCTGGGAGCTCTGCCCTTCCCTAACTCTAACTGCATGTGGCCTGCACACAGGAACCACACTTGGTCAGGAATAACCCTGAGGACGTGGCGTCCTACCCACAGCTTAACTCCAACTGTCTTGTGCCACTAGAAGACGTGGGCTCGTAAAAAGTACAAAGAAAGGAAAACTCAGCCCTAATCAAGGCTGGGCACAAAATTCTCATGGAATCTTAATTTTCAAGCTGTTCGGATCCTGTCCTGAGCTTTTGGGCTTGATCGGTTGGAGAAAATTAGAAACAAAGGGAAGGGAATTATTACTGAATGCTTATGACAAATTTCTCATGGAATCGTCACCTTACAGCCCTTGAGAGTCTGTCCTCATCGTTAAGAAGAGATCGGCTGGTGAGAATGACAGAGAAAGCAAAACTCTTTTCTCATCCTCAAATGTTTCATGCAGCCTTCATCTTAAAGCCATCATACTACTATCCTGATTCTTCGGCATAGAAAGCTGCAAGGAAAGAGAACCTGATTACTTATCATTGCTGGAGGAAAAGTTATCTGTGACTCTTCCTTTAAAAGGCGTTACGAGAGGGTCCTGAAGAGATGGGCTTTATCGGTCAGTGAAAGTGATAAACCAAGAGAAAGTCAGTAGTGACCAGTGCTTTGTGAAATTTCTCACGGAATCCAAGTCTTCAAGCCATTATGAGTCTATCCAGATCATCTGGAAGGGAGCGCATGGTGACATTGAAAAGAAAGCGAAGCTCTTTACTGATCGGTGCTTGTGACACATTTCTTATGGACTCTTCAACTTAAGACAGTTTGGAGTCTGGAGCCTCATTTGGAAGGCTCGCTCCGTGCAGATGAATAACAAAGCAAAACGCTTCGCTCACCATAGCGGGGGATAAATTTGTCGCGGAATCTTCACATTACAGCTTTTAGGATCCTGTCCTAAAGAAAGGTTAAACTCATTCTTGACCACGAGGGGTTTGGCAAATACTTCTGAAAGCCTCCTTTTTTGAAGCATTTAGGAGTCTGTCCTTACTGTCATTTGCAGTAGAGCGGTTAGGGAAAATTAGAACTAGAGAGAAAGTCATTATTGACCAGCACTTGAGACAAACTTTGTCACGGACTCGTCCTCTAAAAGCCACTAGGTTTCCCTTGGTCATTTGGAAGAGAGGGCATCATGAACGTTACAAACAAAACAAAACTCGTTAGTGATCCCCGCGGGTGACTCGTTTCTCGGAGCATTTTCATTTTAAAACAGTTAGGATACGGTCCTGAGCATTAGGGAAAGATCGGTTCCGTGGAACTTACAAAGAAAGAGAAAATCGTTAGTGACCCGTGCTTGTGACAAATTGTCATGGACTCTTCATATGAGCGCCATTGGGCTACTATCCTGATTATTTAGAAGTGGTCGGTCCTCGAACTAGATTAAGCAAGCGAAACTCTTTACTGCTCTGCCAAATGGCAAGCAGTGCATCCGAACGGCATTTGGAGAATGATTCCAGGAGAAATTGGTGGCTAGCAGTGATGTGAAGTGAATGTCTCATGTTTAGCAATTTTCAGGAAGGGTCTCTGCCAAATACCAGCAATGCCTCCGATTTGCACTTGGAGGTCGATTCTAGGACAAAGTCGTCCCTAGCAGGGACATGGAATGCTTTTCTACATGAATAATATTTTTCAGGAATGGATAGCTGCCAGATGCCCAGCAGCGTATCCGACTGGCTCTTGGAGGACGATGCCAGGGCATATTCGTGTCTAGCTGTGACCTGGACTGAATATTTCATTTTTAGGAATTGTCCTGGCTGGATCTCTGGAAACGGTACGCAGTGCATCGTAACGACATTTGGAGGACGGTTCCATGAGAAATTCCTGCCAAGCAGTGATCTGGACGGAATAGCTCATGTTTAGCAACGTTCAAGAAGGGTTCGCTGCCAACTTCCCAGCACTGCATCCGAACGGCATTTGGAGGACGATTCCAGGAGAAATTAGTCCTAGCTGAGCTCCAGAATGATTGTCTCATGTTTAGCTATTTTCACGAACGGATCTCTGCCAAATGGCCCGTGGTGCACCCGAAAGCCATTTGGAGTACGATTCCAGAAGAAATATGTGCCAAGTAGGGATCTGGAGTTAGTGGCTCATGTTTAGCAATTGTCATGAATGGATCTCTCCCAAATGCGCAGCAAGGCGTCCGAGTTGCCTTGGGCAAAGTCATCCCTAGCAGGGACATGGAATGCTTTTCGACATGATATTTTCACGAACGGATCGCTGCCAAATGACCTGCAGGGCTTCCGAATGACATTTGGGGGACGATTCCTGGAGACATTGGTGCCAAGCTTTGCTCTGGAATGTTTCATCTTGAGCTATTTTCACGAACGGATCTCTGCCAAATGACCAGCAGAGCCGCCGAATGACATTTGGAGGATGATTGCAGGAGAAATTTGCACCTAGCTGTGATCTGGAATGCATTTTTCATTTGTAGCAATTTTCTTAAAGGGCTCTCTGCCAGGTAGCCGGCAGTGCATCCCTACGACTTCTTGAGGAAGATTCCCGAGAATTTCGTCCCTAGCAGTAACCTGGAAGGAATGTCAAATGAACAGCATTTTTCATTAACGGTAATGCCAGGCTTTCATCCGAATGCATTTTGAAAGATGATTTGAGGAGCAATGAGTAGCTAGCTGGGATCTGGAGTGAATGTCTCAAGCCTAGGACTTGTCAGGAACGGATCTCTGCCAAATCACCAGCGGTGCATCGTGATAGCATTTAGAGAACGATCCCTGGAGACATTCGTGCCTTGCTGTTATCTGGAACTAATGTCTCATGGAGAGCATTTTTCAAGAAGGGATCTCTCCCAAATGGCCAGCAGTGCATCGGAATTACATTTGGAGGATGATTGCAGGAGAAATTTGCTAATTTTGGGGAGCGTTAGGCTTGCAAAAGGTAGGGCTCCCCGCCAATTGGGTTAAAGTTCCTCTGAGTAGGTCAGTTGGAGTTAGGGATAGGCGTTAGGGCTCCTTAGCCCACTTGGCGTCAGCGTTAGTTGGGTTTCCCTAGCTAGGCCCTTTGGACTAAGGGGTAGGGTTCCCATTGCTAGACCAAGGGGAGTTGGGTTATGGGTCCTATGGGTTAGCCACGCTGAAATAGGCTTGCTCTGGGAAGGGATTCCCACCCTAGCATTAGGATTCTTACGGGTAGGCCACTTGGCGTTAGGGTTAGGGTTCTATGCATAGGCCGGTTGAAGTAAGGGTTCCAATGGTTAGGCCAGCTCAGTTTAGGCATAGAGGTCCTGCAGATGGGTATCCTTGCCTTAGGGTGGCTATGGGTAAGGCCCGAACCCTAGGGCCTTAGGGTTCCCACGGGAAGGCCACTTGCACGGAGGCTTACGTTTCCTGTGGTCGAGGAAACACTAGGATCGGGATTCCTACCCGTATGAACCCTAACCCTAGCGCTGAGAACACTAACCGCGGGCTGGGAGCTCTGCCCTTCCCTAACTCTAACTGCATGTGGCCTGCACACAGGAACCACACTTGGTCAGGAATAACCCTGAGGACGTGGCGTCCTACCCACAGCTTAACTCCAACTGTCTTGTGCCACTAGAAGACGTGGGCTCGTAAAAAGTACAAAGAAAGGAAAACTCAGCCCTAATCAAGGCTGGCACAAAATTCTCATGGAATCTTAATTTCAAGCTGTTCGGATCCTGTCCTGAGCTTTTGGGCTTGATCGGTTGGAGAAAATTAGAAACAAAGGGAAGGGAATTATTACTGAATGCTTATGACAAATTTCTCATGGAATCGTCACCTTACAGCCCTTGAGAGTCTGTCCTCATCGTTAAGAAGAGATCGGCTGGTGAGAATGACAGAGAAAGCAAAACTCTTTTCTCATCCTCAAATGTTTCATGCAGCCTTCATCTTAAAGCCATCATACTACTATCCTGATTCTTCGGCATAGAAAGCTGCAAAGAAAGAGAACCTGATTACTTATCATTGCTGGAGGAAAAGTTATCTGTGACTCTTCCTTTAAAAGGCGTTACGAGAGGGTCCTGAAGAGATGGGCTTTATCGGTCAGTGAAAGTGATAAACCAAGAGAAAGTCAGTAGTGACCAGTGCTTTGTGAAATTTCTCACGGAATCCAAGTCTTCAAGCCATTATGAGTCTATCCAGATCATCTGGAAGGGAGCGCATGGTGACATTGAAAAGAAAGCGAAGCTCTTTACTGATCGGTGCTTGTGACACATTTCTTATGGACTCTTCAACTTAAGACAGTTTGGAGTCTGGAGCCTCATTTGGAAGGCTCGCTCCGTGCAGATGAATAACAAAGCAAAACGCTTCGCTCACCATAGCGGGGGATAAATTTGTCGCGGAATCTTCACATTACAGCTTTTAGGATCCTGTCCTAAAGAAAGGTTAAACTCATTCTTGACCACGAGGGGTTTGGCAAATACTTCTGAAAGCCTCCTTTTTTGAAGCATTTAGGAGTCTGTCCTTACTGTCATTTGCAGTAGAGCGGTTAGGGAAAATTAGAACTAGAGAGAAAGTCATTATTGACCAGCACTTGAGACAAACTTTGTCACGGACTCGTCCTCTAAAAGCCACTAGGTTTCCCTTGGTCATTTGGAAGAGAGGGCATCATGAACGTTACAAACAAAACAAAACTCGTTAGTGATCCCCGCGGGTGACTCGTTTCTCGGAGCATTTTCATTTTAAAACAGTTAGGATACGGTCCTGAGCATTAGGGAAAGATCGGTTCCGTGGAACTTACAAAGAAAGAGAAAATCGTTAGTGACCCGTGCTTGTGACAAATTGTCATGGACTCTTCATATGAGCGCCATTGGGCTACTATCCTGATTATTTAGAAGTGGTCGGTCCTCGAACTAGATTAAGCAAGCGAAACTCTTTACTGCTCTGCCAAATGGCAAGCAGTGCATCCGAACGGCATTTGGAGAATGATTCCAGGAGAAATTGGTGGCTAGCAGTGATGTGAAGTGAATGTCTCATGTTTAGCAATTTTCAGGAAGGGTCTCTGCCAAATACCAGCAATGCCTCCGATTTGCACTTGGAGGTCGATTCTAGGACAAAGTCGTCCCTAGCAGGGACATGGAATGCTTTTCTACATGAATAATATTTTTCAGGAATGGATAGCTGCCAGATGCCAGCAGCGTATCCGACTGGCTCTTGGAGGACGATGCCAGGGCATATTCGTGTCTAGCTGTGACCTGGACTGAATATTTCATTTTTAGGAATTGTCCTGGCTGGATCTCTGGAAACGGTACGCAGTGCATCGTAACGACATTTGGAGGACGGTTCCATGAGAAATTCCTGCCAAGCAGTGATCTGGACGGAATAGCTCATGTTTAGCAACGTTCAAGAAGGGTTCGCTGCCAACTTCCCAGCACTGCATCCGAACGGCATTTGGAGGACGATTCCAGGAGAAATTAGTCCTAGCTGAGCTCCAGAATGATTGTCTCATGTTTAGCTATTTTCACGAACGGATCTCTGCCAAATGGCCCGTGGTGCACCCGAAAGCCATTTGGAGTACGATTCCAGAAGAAATATGTGCCAAGTAGGGATCTGGAGTTAGTGGCTCATGTTTAGCAATTGTCATGAATGGATCTCTCCCAAATGCGCAGCAAGGCGTCCGAGTTGCCTTGGGCAAAGTCATCCCTAGCAGGGACATGGAATGCTTTTCGACATGATATTTTCACGAACGGATCGCTGCCAAATGACCTGCAGGGCTTCCGAATGACATTTGGGGGACGATTCCTGGAGACATTGGTGCCAAGCTTTGCTCTGGAATGTTTCATCTTGAGCTATTTTCACGAACGGATCTCTGCCAAATGACCAGCAGAGCCGCCGAATGACATTTGGAGGATGATTGCAGGAGAAATTTGCACCTAGCTGTGATCTGGAATGCATTTTTCATTTGTAGCAATTTTCTTAAAGGGCTCTCTGCCAGGTAGCCGGCAGTGCATCCCTACGACTTCTTGAGGAAGATTCCCGAGAATTTCGTCCCTAGCAGTAACCTGGAAGGAATGTCAAATGAACAGCATTTTTCATTAACGGTAATGCCAGGCTTTCATCCGAATGCATTTTGAAAGATGATTTGAGGAGCAATGAGTAGCTAGCTGGGATCTGGAGTGAATGTCTCAAGCCTAGGACTTGTCAGGAACGGATCTCTGCCAAATCACCAGCGGTGCATCGTGATAGCATTTAGAGAACGATCCCTGGAGACATTCGTGCCTTGCTGTTATCTGGAACTAATGTCTCATGGAGAGCATTTTTCAAGAAGGGATCTCTCCCAAATGGCCAGCAGTGCATCGGAATTACATTTGGAGGATGATTGCAGGAGAAATTTGCTAATTTTGGGGAGCGTTAGGCTTGCAAAAGGTAGGGCTCCCCGCCAATTGGGTTAAAGTTCCTCTGAGTAGGTCAGTTGGAGTTAGGGATAGGCGTTAGGGCTCCTTAGCCCACTTGGCGTCAGCGTTAGTTGGGTTTCCCTAGCTAGGCCCTTTGGACTAAGGGGTAGGGTTCCCATTGCTAGACCAAGGGAGTTGGGTTATGGGTCCTATGGGTTAGCCACGCTGAAATAGGCTTGCTCTGGGAAGGGATTCCCACCCTAGCATTAGGATTCTTACGGGTAGGCCACTTGGCGTTAGGGTTAGGGTTCTATGCATAGGCCGGTTGAAGTAAGGGTTCCAATGGTTAGGCCAGCTCAGTTTAGGCATAGAGGTCCTGCAGATGGGTATCCTTGCCTTAGGGTGGCTATGGGTAAGGCCCGAACCCTAGGGCCTTAGGGTTCCCACGGGAAGGCCACTTGCACGGAGGCTTACGTTTCCTGTGGTCGAGGAAACACTAGGATCGGGATTCCTACCCGTATGAACCCTAACCCTAGCGCTGAGAACACTAACCGCGGGCTGGGAGCTCTGCCCTTCCCTAACTCTAACTGCATGTGGCCTGCACACAGGAACCACACTTGGTCAGGAATAACCCTGAGGACGTGGCGTCCTACCCACAGCTTACTCCAACTGTCTTGTGCCACTAGAAGACGTGGGCTCGTAAAAAGTACAAAGAAAGGAAAACTCAGCCCTAATCAAGGCTGGGCACAAAATTCTCATGGAATCTTAATTTTCAAGCTGTTCGGATCCTGTCCTGAGCTTTTGGGCTTGATCGGTTGGAGAAAATTAGAAACAAAGGGAAGGGAATTATTACTGAATGCTTATGACAAATTTCTCATGGAATCGTCACCTTACAGCCCTTGAGAGTCTGTCCTCATCGTTAAGAAGAGATCGGCTGGTGAGAATGACAGAGAAAGCAAAACTCTTTTCTCATCCTCAAATGTTTCATGCAGCCTTCATCTTAAAGCCATCATACTACTATCCTGATTCTTCGGCATAGAAAGCTGCAAGGAAAGAGAACCTGATTACTTATCATTGCTGGAGGAAAAGTTATCTGTGACTCTTCCTTTAAAAGGCGTTACGAGAGGGTCCTGAAGAGATGGGCTTTATCGGTCAGTGAAAGTGATAAACCAAGAGAAAGTCAGTAGTGACCAGTGCTTTGTGAAATTTCTCACGGAATCCAAGTCTTCAAGCCATTATGAGTCTATCCAGATCATCTGGAAGGGAGCGCATGGTGACATTGAAAAGAAAGCGAAGCTCTTTACTGATCGGTGCTTGTGACACATTTCTTATGGACTCTTCAACTTAAGACAGTTTGGAGTCTGGAGCCTCATTTGGAAGGCTCGCTCCGTGCAGATGAATAACAAAGCAAAACGCTTCGCTCACCATAGCGGGGATAAATTTGTCGCGGAATCTTCACATTACAGCTTTAGGATCCTGTCCTAAAGAAAGGTTAAACTCATTCTTGACCACGAGGGGTTTGGCAAATACTTCTGAAAGCCTCCTTTTTTGAAGCATTTAGGAGTCTGTCCTTACTGTCATTTGCAGTAGAGCGGTTAGGGAAAATTAGAACTAGAGAGAAAGTCATTATTGACCAGCACTTGAGACAAACTTTGTCACGGACTCGTCCTCTAAAGCCACTAGGTTTCCCTTGGTCATTTGGAAGAGAGGCATCATGAACGTTACAAACAAAACAAAACTCGTTAGTGATCCCCGCGGGTGACTCGTTTCTCGGAGCATTTTCATTTTAAAACAGTTAGGATACGGTCCTGAGCATTAGGGAAAGATCGGTTCCGTGGAACTTACAAAGAAAGAGAAAATCGTTAGTGACCCGTGCTTGTGACAAATTGTCATAATAGATATACGTATAG